>NC_040913.2:78227097-79452153 GCF_004126475.2 Phyllostomus discolor
ACAAGAGGCAGAGGTGGGAGCTCTGTGTGGGCTGGTCCTGAGAGCAGCGCTCTCCCTGGCCCGGGGCATGAGGCTCATCAAATACCTTCCATGGTGTCTGGGTCCATGGACCAGGATCCATGGACCCAGAGCCCCCTCAAGGAGTTTCCATTCTCCTGGACTAAAACCCCATTCTGCCTCAGTCAAAGGAGGAATACAATTCCTTCCAGAAACTGGAAAAAAATGCTCTTGTGGTTCCAACTTGATCATGTTAAGGCACGTCATGTTTCCCAAGTCCAAAGTCTCACATTTTCATCTGATGGTCTGTCTGGATTATGGCTCCAGAATTTTAGATGACTTCAGAGAGGAAGCCAGTCAACTTTGAAAAGACATCATTTACATTTGTTTGCCATATCAGGTAGCGTTTAAAATATATAAGTAGGGCGATGGGGGGGAAGAAAAACAAAGATTTCTAAAATCTCCACAGGATCACTGTGCGTTCTTTTTATTTTGGTGGGGGAGGGTCAAGGGGAAAAATGGCTATATGAGTTCAAACATTTTTTAAAAGAATCAGTTTCCTGTTTGCCCACCTCTTTTGGCATTTTGTAATATCAGACTTTGGGTCCTGGGAGAGGCAATACATTTAAGACTTTTAAAAGTTCACTTGGATTTAAACTTGAAGTAGAATACTGCTAAATGCTAAATTTAGCTTCTATGCAAAATTACTACATTCAAAACTTAGCTCAACCTTTGAGAAGTATTTGCCAAAAGTAAAATTAAATTGCTATTTTAGGAAAAGAATTTAAATGAAATAAACTTGAGAAATGTTCATTATATAATAAAGTGGCTTCTAAAATACCTTTTAATGACAAGGTTTATCAACCACATCTAGATTAAATTTCTTCATAAATATATCCACTGATAAATTAAGAGAGAGGTGCTAGGGAAAATGGCATGTTTAGGAGAAATGATGGACTAAACTTGGACTAGTCCTACAGGATTCCAGCTCTGGCATTTTTTACAGTGTTAACAGTCTTTCAAGGAGGTAGGGTTTGAAAATAAGATTCTAAAGCCACTGATGTTTGGTCAAATATGTATTTTGAAAAATACATAGGGTCAGGTAATGATAAGAGACTTAGGTAATGATAACCAATGGCTGTATAAATTATAAGCATGAGAGCATTAAAGTGAGAGGAAAGGCCCTGGCTGGTGTGGCTCAGTGGATTGAGTACCAGCCTGCAAACCAAAAGGTTGTTGGTTCGATTCCAGTCAGGGCACATGCCTGGGTTGTGAGCCAGGTTCACAGTTGGGGGCGCGTGAGAGGAAACCCATCGATGTTTCTCTCACACATGGATCGATGAGTCTCTTTCGTTCTCCCTCCCTCCCCTTTCTCTGAAAATAAATAAATAAATCTTTAAGAAAAAATGAGAGGAGAAATTGGGGAATGTTGTGAAAATCACTTTTGTCTCTAACTTTCTTGTGTTAACTGTTCAGTTCCTTTCCTTTCTCAAAATTTTATTTACTTATTTTGAGAGAGGGGAAGGGAGGAGAAGGAGGAGAGAAACACAATGTGAGAGAGAAACGTAGACCAGTTGCCTCTTGTAGGCCCTCAGCAGGCCCTCAGCTAGAGACTTAGCCCACATCCCAGGTACGTGCGCTGACTGGGAATGGAACGTGCAACCTCTCGGCTCACAGGCCAGCGCTCAGTCCACAGAGCCACATCAGCCAGAGCCACTTCCTCTCTTTTAATCTCTTGCCTTGCATTTTTTCCTTTCTTACTTTCTATCTTTACTCCTAGATGAAGATGAGCAATTACTTGGGGCTGTTGTAAAAGGAAAGAAGGAAGCTAGCGTGGTATATAAGATTAAGGCAAGACTCACACATTAAGCTCTAGGTATTGTACTAGGTGATCTTGGGGAAACCTATGATTCTTTTTAGGCCTCAGACACCTCATCTATGAAATAGGAATATTAAAATTTGGGTTTTCTGATACATGGCTGTGGTTACGTAAATTGATATAATCTTTATATCAATTTGGTAAATACGTAAAATGTTCTTCACATTTCAGGAAATGCATTCAAATAACTATGACAAATAAACAACTAAATACACAAGGGAAGAGGCAACGAACCAGCAGATCCAGGTGAAGAGCATCGACCGACAGCTGCTGACGTCACCGAAGAGCGAGCCCGGCACTCGGTGCCTCCTGAGGGAGGCGCATGCTGCCAGGGCGTTCTCGCCCTCACCCCCCGTCCTCACGTGAATGTGATCGAGACTTTAGAACTAACTCCTGCCTTACAGGAAATTAAAAATCAGAGGACAATCGGGTCCCTCAACAAATACACTGCAGGAAAAAAATGACAGAAGAAACACAGAGATTAATCAGATTACATTGACAGAGATTTAACAGGCCAACCAAATGTGGAGATGGTATAGGTGTGAATCTTGACTGATTCAAATGGTCTCTAAAAAATTATGCTAGAAAAGTCTCCACTTCTGTGCCCCGGCCAGGTGGCGTGGCTGACTGGAGTGTCATCCCACACACCAAAAAGGTTGTGGGTTTGATCCAGGTCGGGGCATGTGCGGGAGGCAACTGACTCATGTTTCTTTCTCATTCTCTTCATCTCTCTGTAAAATCAATAAGCGTATCCTCAGATGAAGATTAAAAAAAAAAGACCTCTCTGCTTTTGTGTTTGAAATTTTCCATAATAAAAAGTTAAAAATAAAAACTTAGATCACCCTTAAAGATGACAACATTGAAAGCAAGATAACAATCAACTTGTAAATATAAACTCTCTTTTTTCTTGTCTACCCTCTTGGTTACTGATTATTCTCCTGCTTACCAGAAAGCAACATGTCAAGAGCAGTTGTATCATAATTTGTCTATATTAAGGGTAATGCAATTTATGGACACTGTCAGAGTCTGGGAGTCGAGAAGGTACCTCCAGAGGAACTGCGTTCCGAAGGACTCTCCAAACGAAGCTCTGTTTAAGCCTGGAGTGTGAAGGCTTCCTGCCACAGTGACACCATGTGCAATGTGCCATTCTGCAGTGCTTAAAATATTTCCAAACACATCCCATTCCCACCACAGCTCGGTGAGGTCAAGCGCAACAGGGAGTTCATCGTCCTATTAAAGAGAAACCGCCAGCTGTGAGGGATGCTCATAAGATCAATTCTGAGGGAGAGGAAAAAAGAAAACAACTGCCAGCTTCTCCTTCCAAATGATGAAGAAATTGTGCGCTGAAAATTAACCACACCAGTCAAGAGAGCCCTGTTCTCACACAGACCTATCAGGGAGGAAAATGAGAAACAGACAAGTGGAAAAATACTACTCTCAAATTAAATGGTCAATGAAAATATGAAAAGAAATTAACTGTGTTAAAAACCTATTAATCCCATGCCTATCAGACAGAATGAATTAGTTTATATATGATGATATATTTAGTAGAGGGGGAAGAGACAGGGAAATAGACATTTTCATTCCAAAGTACCTACTAAGTTTCCATCCTTGTGCCAGGCACCGTACTTGTTGATGGAATCCATCTACTCTTTATAAACACAAGACGAGTTAAGGTCAGCCTCAGACCTCTGTCGCGTCTTTTTGGAGAACAAGTTAATGAACCCAAAAACATCAGAAAGAAATGACAGCACCGTACTGTCTTGATTCTAGAAAGCCACTGAATTTCCAGCAGCATTAAAGAGAGTGCAAAGAAACAACTACCAGGCTTATTCAACAAAGAGAAAATGTCAAACAAATGCACCCCTATCACGAGCATCTTCCCATCCACACATTCCACTTCGGGGACCAAGGTCAGATGTTCAGACAAGCGCAGGAGACGAGTTCCAGGAACGCTCCGTCAATGGCACACTACTACAAGGCTCACATTCCACACTAATCCAAATATTTAACTTTCTGCCCCCTGCACTCATTTTAAAGCATCTAGTCAATATCATTGCACAGTCTGTTTTATGTTTATTTTATGTGCATAATTCAAAGATACTCTTTTTATGAGATAAATTTCATTTCCTTTTGATGAACATTCTGGCTGTTACATGTCCCACCTTTCCATTTTTAGCTTAATGTCACTGAGGAAAACTACTGGACAAAAAGAAGTATTTTTCATTACTCTTCTCAAAGATTCTTAAAACTAAGAAGAAAATAACCAATCCTATGTAACCACCAATAACCCCAGTGTTCTACTGCAGCTATAATTAAGGAATCTGAATAATTTGTTTAAAACCAATCTATTTTTTTTTTCTAAAATCCTTATCCTCAGCAAGGGTGCAGAAGTGGCCTTTTCTGTGAATAAAAAAGCAGCTTTGACCAAACACATAACCAAAAGAATTCATTAAATCCAATGATGACAGGTCCCACTGAGCACTAGGGGACACACACAGACAAAGGCACATGACGCCAGTCCTGCGCCTCCAGGCTGCAAAACCCCAGCACCACCCCAAATAGGGGGCATTCTAAAACTCTGCCCACTGGGGCAGCCCAGGAATTTCCTTCGATCAAAAATGCTGCCTCCTCCCTGTCTTCAGGATTCAGAATGAGTAATGACTGCAGTACACTGAAATACCTTGAAAATATAAAAACACAAATTCACAGGGAAAGCAAAAGGGGGGGAAAAAGCAATGAACAAAAACCCCACAAAACAGTGATCACTAACGCAGTCAAGCACCAAACCCTTATGCTAAAAAATGGCAACAAAAGGGAAAGGACTATGTATTGATTTGGGGGAGGATGAACTAATCGTACTATTTCAGGGTAAACAGAATTAGGAAAATCACCACTTTTCAACCCCAGTCAAGTAGCCACACCTTGGTAGTCCTGGGCTTCAGAACTCACCAAACCCTGTACACACTGCATTTTGACGGGCAAAAAACTGTTTCAGCACTTGGCGCTTGCTCGGAACTCACTGCACTTGCTAGAACTTATGTCTGAGTTGGTTTCGGTACTCAGCAGTTTCAGCACTCCTAAGGAGTTCCAGAACGAATTAAGGGTGAGTACCGAGGTACCACTGTAAAGAGAGAGAAAGATCAACAGACAAAACCATGCAGATGAAGGTACTGCCTTGTTTAAAATGGAGGCGTCCTGCAATTACTACCCAAATGCACAAGTGCATCTTGGCATCACTAACCTTAGAATACCCCGGACACTAGTCACCTCCTCATAACGCACAGTGCCACCCAAGGCGAACAGCACCACCTAGGATATTATTTTTGCCAAAAAAGGTAAGCCTGAATTTAACCAACTTTCAAATCTAATCAAGCCTTTTAATTTACAGTAAACAGAGGGGATGCAGGAACACATGAAAGCAGCAAACAGAAAAACCCTGGAGGTTTTGTTCCCAGGAAGGCTGCAACTTTTCCCCAACAGAACAATGGTAGAAAAAAAAGGGAGCTGGGGAAAGGCAACTGCTCTGAATTAAAAGGCACTTAAGAGACCTAACTTTATCAACTTCATATGAACACTCAACTGTAAAAAGGCTGAGGAGGAGGAGAAAGAAGGAAGGAATTTAAAAATCGGGTTGTGGTGAAATCTTGATAACTGTTAAGTATAAATGATGGGTTTTCTGGGGTTGACTGTACTAGTCTCTCCATACTTTGGTATGTTCGAAAACAAAGACGGAGGGAGACACACTCACCCCTAAGCAGAAATATAACTCTGACACCAGTATCTTCTGTATCATGACTAAAAAACAAGTTTTTTGTCCGAAGCTGCAGGTGATTCAAGTTAGCCAGGGAATGTTTTCATCAGCATTTTGTTATGCAAACATGCCCCCCTCCTGTCAGCGGGTAATGGTAATGGGACTTTTTAATAAAGGCTTTCCTTCAACTAAAATCAGGCTTCTGGGTGTGGGGCAGTAGGCAGGCAAAACCACCAGAGAATCTTTCTCTGCTCAGCAGGGAGAGAGAAAAAATAGTATTCCACTTCTCTCTGCACCCTTTCTCCATCTGTCAAATGAAGACAATACTGTTTTGCACAGTTGTCATTAGGGGTCACCACTAATGTATGTGTGTTTGTGCCTGTATTTGGCATATGGTAGTGGCTCAATTAAACAACAGGTTCTTTAAAAAAAAAAAAAAATCACATTTCTACCCCACTGCCTACAATGGCCAGGAACCCTACTACAACCAGGTGGGCACGGGCGACCTGGTGAAATTGCAGCCCAGCCACCACACTTGCTGCAGCCGGTGAGACCAGGAGCAGGGAGTCTGGCTAACCTGTGCACCAAATTCTGACTGATACAATCTGTGAAATAGTAAATGTTTGTCGACTTAATAACCATCCCTTCCAAATCCATATTCCCTCATCGGTTTGCTTATTCCATATGACTAAAGCAGTGCGCTGGTGAGATGCGGCCTGTGATGGAGCGAAAAATCTGAAACGGTTTCTTTCTGTTCACAGAACCGCCACCTGGTCCCTATGGGTTTCCCACATTTGGTCCATTACCCCTGCTGTTACCCCTGCTCGGTGCTGTCACCCTCTGTTCCTTCTGGGCACCTCCTCAGCCTCACCAGCTCACCAGCTCTTCTGCGACCCCTTCTTTCCTACACTTCAGTTTTGATCTTCATGCCAGCCAGCCCTGTGGTCTGTAGATCCTTTTGCACATTCTTTGCTTTCTGAAATGCTTTTCATCTTCAACTACTAGGTCAACAGACCTCCAGGAGGTCTTTTCCCAGTCTCTCCATAATTACTGGGTTCATCATTATCTGTACCTTCAATTTAGCACTTCCCCTGCCTTCTGCAACAGTTGCCTGCGTCCCTACTAAAGAGTCATCGCCTCAAGAGCAGAACTGTACCCTGGTTCAGCTTTCCATCGCTCTCCTCCCCTCAAATGATTGATAAACTCAAGAGAGAAAATTAAAACAGGAAGTCACCGTAATATCCTGTGCAGAGCTGTTAATGTTTGACCAGCTTTGATCTCCCTGACCTGAGAGATATTTAATTAAAAGACAGAAAGACACTCCTCCACACTCAGCCACTAATTAGACCACTTTGTTCAAACAGAGACACTTCTTCTGGTCCCAGTTCCATCATCTCTCTAAAATCCTAGGAGCTGCACACATTGCGGAATAAAAAGGAGGGTAAACGACCTGCATTTGCACTGAATACACTGCACCTCAAGCCTGAGATTCTCACTGCTAACTCTCCAATCAACCACCACTTCTGTTAGTCTTTTCCCTAAGAAAAAGAGCCTTGATTACAGGGTAATCTGTTGGTGTAAGGCAGCTACATATTTGCAGATGTGCACAAGTGAGGCTGAGAGCTGAGAATGAAAGCGGATTATCGATCAATCAGAGCAGCATATAACGGATAACCCCATTCACACAATATCAGTCTGTGTATATCTGTATGGCTGGTCATCACAACTGTGAAAACACTTGCCCCTGGGAAGGTGAGATAATTTTCTAAATATATCGATATTGTGTTAAATAAAAGTAGTAGTCATATTAAAAAACAAATGAAAGAGATAAACTATACATATATATTTTTAAAACTATGTTAAAATGCCTTCCACTACAATAGAATTTAATAGCGCGTCTTTAGGTTTAGGAACTTAAAAAGCATTATTTTCCAACCCCTTGTCTGTCTTTTCCAAGTTGCTTGAAATGAGCTTCTTACCGCTGATACTGGGGGTGATGGAGTGGCTGGGAGGATTAAGCATTTGTGAAACGTGCCCTTTCCAGGTACATTCCCCCAGGGAGGTCTTAGAATGAATGGGTGGCAAGTTATCCAGCTCTGCAAACCGCCATTCATGCAGTTATTCCCCGGCTGGTTTCTAGAAAATAAGGAGCCAGTCCCCTCATCAAAGGTGAGGCTGGCACCCGAGCCAGCAGGGCCTGGGCTCTGGAGGAGCCCTGTTTTTCTCCAGTCTAGCTCTGAGTGGCCGTAGCTGCTGTGGCCAAACTACATCTACATCACCTGCCCCAATGTGTGCTAACCATCCTTCTGGTAACTGCAGATCCACACGCCAACTCCATTCAAACAGGAACAAAAGTTTAAGACTAGTGGATTTTGAACTTTGGTTTCAATATCCCTTTACACTAATAAAACCATTGAAGACACCAAAAAACTTTGGTTGTGTAGGTTACATCAATTGATCTTTACCACATTAAACATTAGAACAAAAAAAAATACATTAATTAAAAAGCAAATTCCCATGACATATTAAAATAAGTAAGATATGCTTTTATGAACAGCTACATATTCCAAGATGAACAAGGAAAAATGTAAGTTGTACATTTTGGCAAACTTCAGAAGTCCCCCATTATCCACATTTTCATTGTCTGCAGTTTCAGCTACCCACAGTCAAACGTGGCCCAAAAACATCAAATGAAAAATGCAAAAAATAAACAATTCATAAGTTTTAAACTGCATGCCAGTCTGAGTACCTGGTAGGCACTGTATCAGCTCACATCATCACAGTAACTCTTATTACAGTATATTGTTATAATTATTCCATTTCATCACTGCTTGTTGTTAATGTTGCAGCGACTAATTTATACATTAAACTTTACTGTAGGGGCATGTGTGTGTGAATGCAGTGTGTATGTGGGGTTCGGTGCTATCTGCGGTTTCAGACATCCACTGAAGGCCTTGAAACGTATCGCCCACGGGTGAGGGGGGACTACAGAAGACAATCGGATTCTCATTTCCACTTCTAATTCAATCTATTGCAATGTATTGTTATTGGTCATATTATGTGAAATACAAAAAAATGTCCTCAGAGATACACAGCTTGTGAAGGAATATTTTAATATCTTTTACAAGTAATTGTGGCTATTCATTTCTTATGTTATACCAAAAGATTTGTTGCAGTGTGGAATCTGAAACCTTATCAATGAACTAACCGTCACATTAAACTCCACTTTATAATTTTCAATGGCTCTTTTACCCACACGTGTTTTATAACACAAAGCACTGGCACTTTGGAAAATATCGGTTCACTGAATTAGCGGTCTTCCAAATGTCCACTCATCTTTTATTCAATTAAAAATGATTTATATCAACACCAATCTTATCAGAGAATTCTGTAAGTGTTGGAAAGCCGTGAAATTCAGAGTTTTTGAAAAATCTAATTTGTGCCTTAGAACCAATTTTATTATTGCAACAAATACGGTGGTTCCCCTTGACGTGACACGTGCTCATCTGATCAGTCGTGGAGAAAACGCCGCCCAGCCCGTCTCTCAGTTGTTCTCGAAGAGAAGCTGGCAGTCGGGCGGGAAGCAGCCTGGGCAGCTCGCAACCAAACTGCCAGCGAGCTTATGGGTACTCCTTATTTTGTCCGAAAAGAGCAACAAAATGACTTGTATCAGGAATTGAGATGAGATAAAACGGGTAATCCTCACTTCTTTATCAACAAAACTCTTTGGAGCACCCGGGTTTGGTACAAACGCCGAGTGTGAAGAACACAGTGATGAGGAGCGCGGACAGCACGGTGCGGCCGCCTCGGCACGCGCGAGGCGCCAGAAGAACCGCCGTTCTCCTGGAAACAGTTCAGACCCGGCAGACTCCCCGAAAGGGGCGTGGAGACCAACCAGGGGTTTGCTGGCAAATACTCTGGAAATTGCCGTACAAGAAAAAGCACCCCTTTACTTGAGGAAGAAATGTCTTCCTTTTAATGAGCAGGCGAGGGGAACACAGGGCTTTGAAAGAAGTCTATGGTTTCATCTGGTCAGTCCCACTAAGTTCACTCCCTTTACTCCCTCACTTCTCTGCAAAGGTTAATGAATAATTCGAGTTTACAAAACACTAAAGTTGGGGCAGTAATTTGCATTACAAAAGAATGCTATGATTTGACTTCCTGAGTTCTTAAGGGATTTATTTATAGCTGGTCAATGCTTAGATAAACAAGAAACAGAAATTCAAAGCAAAATGTTAATAGCCATTGCTCACCAAAGATATGCTATTCATTAAATCGTAATGTAAATACAGTGGAGCGGAGGAGCTGATCTACATGGTGTTGCAATAACTAACTTTCCACTTCAAACAACATATGTCCACATGAAACCCATTTTACCAGATCCACTGCCTAATATTACCTTAATGTTATTGTTAAATTTTATCATTAAAGATTATTTAACTTTATACACATTAAGCAAAAACTAGGAATGTGTGCACTTGAAGACAGAGGTGAACGCAGGCCTGTAAACACTGGTGTGGTTCAGTAAATGTTTGATCCTTCTTTTTCAAAAGGAAAATGATGCTTCACTCTGTCAGAGTGGGACATACGTGGACACAAACATTAGTCTAGGTCTCTGGTCTTTAAGATTATTTTGCTGCCCCGACTGACTGCAGTTTTGTTTCATGTTTTCTGTTTCTCAGATCATCCAGGGGCCTAAGCACCTTATACATACCCTGAATGGCAACTGCATGTGTGTCCTGCCTCCTGACAGTGGGCTTTTTTTTCCTCTGCGAGCCAACCAGGGGGCCCACAAACACCGGGTTGTGCTGTGAGACAGAAGGGGGGCGGGCCAGAGCATGCTCACTGAGTTACTCAATCATCGTGAAGTCTGGATACACAGAAAGAAAATCATTGGCCTGTTTCTGTGAACACCACTTCTGGTAGCTTCAGACTGCTGCACACAAGGACAGAACCCCCACAGTCCCCCCGCACTGTGGAGCCGCACCATCCAGCAAGCTCAGCCCCCGAACTTTGATGTACTCTCTACTCCAGCTGCCTCTGGTCTCCTACAGTTTCTATCTCCCGTCTCTATCTCCTGTCCTCTTTCCCTTACTACTTACTTCCCAGTGCCTCTGACTGCCCAGCGCCCCTATTACCATCTTTCTCCAGAACTTCCTTTTCACACTCTGGGCTCCCCTCCCATCCAGGGTCAGTACTGGATACATGGGAAATTCCAGTGGTGTGGTAGGAAAGCTAGAAGTGTCTGATTATTCACCAAAGGGTTATGTGCTTACAAGGCATTTAAGAGTATTCATTTAATAAAGCGTGCTTTTGCTTTTTGAGGTGGGGAGGGGTACAATGGAGGGGGAAAGAGTAAGTAGGAAGGACAACTTAACTTTAAAATTCATTGCTCTGCTGGTAATTCTCAAACCTGACTGTGCATCAGAATCACCCAAAGAGCTTTTAAAAATATAGAGCTTCAGTCCCAGACCAGACCCATAGAATCAGAATCCCTGGCATTGGATTACAGGGATCTGAATTACTTACTGCAGACATTTGCCCCATAAAATTTGAATTGAAAGGGTAGGACCTATCGAATCTGAATAAAAACTACCTCTACCCTTAAGAGCACTATTATAATACGGTATGCTACAAACAGCTTAAGCAGATCAAGAACATTTATTCAGTTAAATTCCCTATGTACTGGGGCAAAACCTAATAAATTGGACATTTTTTTAAGTATGGGTATTTTATCACATAGCAACCATACCTCAATAACACTGTAAATTTTTGAAGTTCCAAATGAAAAAACATAAAATATGTGGCATCTTTAAAAAAAAGTCTCATGTATTTCTAGGTGCTAGAAGCTGAGTACACAAAGGCAGAAAAACTATTAGGCTTTCACATCTATGAGGGACAAAAGGCACATCACATACACTTTCTTACACACACATATTAACAGTCACCAAGTGTGTGCTCACTATGTGGCCCTCTTGTAACTTTTACATGCGTCGATTAATTCCATTCTCATAACCCTATGGGCAGGTGCCATTATAATTACCATTTTAAGATACAGAGAGGTCAAGTAACTAGACAAAGTTACAAAACTATTGAAATAAGTGACAGACCAGAATTTAAGTCCAAACTCTGTCACTTGATGTATTAAGTCTGCTCAGGCTGCCACAACAAAATACCACAGACGGAGTGGCTTAAACAATAGAAATTAATTTTCTCCCAGTTCTAGAGGCTAGAAGTCCAAGGTCAAGGTGGCAGCAGGCTTGGCTTCTCCTGAGGCCTATGCCCATGGCTTACAGTGCCCACTCGCCGTGTCCACGCTCTCCCTTTCCGCCGTGAGCACAGCCCAAGGGTCTCTCTTTCTTCTCGTAAGACACCAGTCATATTGAACAGGGCCCCCCTACCCCCAATGATCTCATGTTAATTTAATTCCCCCTTTAAAGATTTTACCTCCAAATATGGTTACATTTGGAGCTACCAGAGGCTGGGACTTGAACATGAATTTTGGTGGCATGCCATTCAACCCACAACACTTGATGACTGTGTGATCTCAAGGAAGTTACTGACTACCTAGGCCTCAGGTTCTTCAAATGTAAAATAGTACCACTAAGACTCAAATAAGATAATTCATGCAGAATGTTTAGCAGAGTGTCCGGCAGAGTATCATCATTTTTACAGATGAGAAAAACAGAACTCAGAGCAATGGTGACTTGCCCTGTTGTCATCTCTGGGGTGGAGTTCTTACACTTGCACGACGCTACTTTTCTGTACAATCGAATGCATAATCTAGGAGAATTGTGCATCACTTATAACTTTTCTACATCTCTTACCTCCTGCTTTCTTCTGGTATTTTTCTTACTTTATTCCATACAAGAGAATACAAGAAGGGGAAGTGCAAATTAATAAAAATTTAATTAGGGAAATGTACCACTCTCTTGGGACCGTTTGTGGATTTTATTAATCCTTTCTCCTAATTTGCAAAGACATTTGGCTACAGTCACATAGTGATGAGACCTCATAAGATCAGCACCTACTTTTAACTATTAGGAAAGGAAAGCAACTCTTTTTTTTTAATTGCCTAGTACTCTACACAGGTTACACCCACTTAATCCTCAGCCCAATCACATGGTATTTTAATTAGCTCTATAACAATCATAAGGTATTATTCCCACTTTATAGCTGAGGAAACAGATGATATTTCATTTAGCTCTGTAACAATCACAAGAAGATATTATTCCCACTTTATAGCTGAGGGAACAGGAGCACAGCAAGGTTAAATAAATGTCACAAAGCTTGACAATGACTGCCAGGGCCAGAACTCTCACTGACATCTTCAAGTCTAAGGCCAAGTTCTCCACGGAGGCCACCACCTCTACCCTGGCAAGTTGCAACACCTGGCCTTCTCGATGGTCATGCTTGCCACAAACCCAGCAGGTGCTCAGCAAATAAGGCCACGTGGGATCTTCCCCGTCCCTTGTGTAGGCCGTGG
The DNA here is from genome assembly GCF_004126475.2 of Phyllostomus discolor. Taxonomy (NCBI): domain Eukaryota; kingdom Metazoa; phylum Chordata; class Mammalia; order Chiroptera; family Phyllostomidae; genus Phyllostomus; species Phyllostomus discolor. Next base: position 78,240,214 of record NC_040913.2, read on the forward strand.
TCCCCGACAGCGCCGACCATCACCAGCTCCTCGGACTGACAGCTCTCCTAAGGCAACCAGAACAGCTCCCTCCCTCCCCAGTGGCTAGCACACTGTGTGCTCATTCGAGTTCAACAGATATTTGAGAGAGTTCAAGTAAATATTTGTTGTATAATCAAATCACAGCAAATTCTTCCTTTAGCGATGGCAATGGGTCCTTTGCAGCCACCACCATGTAAAAACATCAACAAGAGGAAGCATTTATTAAAAACCTCTCTCTCCGGCCTACGACAGAGACGTCTGCAGGGTTTTTCCAAGCCCAGAAGCCTGTGGTTTCACTGCAGTCTCTTCCTGCCAGGTGACTAAACTGACCACCTGGGTCACCAGTTGTCTGCACCGTGCCACTGGATTCACCAGTTGGGGACCACAGTGTTCTCAGTCTGCCGTACGCTTCAGGAACCCGTACGTGACAGGCACGTCCACAAGTCCCAGAGGGACCTGTAATGGGTGATGAGGTGGACCTGCGTCATGGCGGAACTGCTGTTTGTCAAGGCCTCTGGGTCGTAAAAAGGAGTTACATTAAGAAAAATCATGGTAACTTTTATTTTCTCAAGAATACACTGTTGTTCAGATGTGTTTTTTTTAAACTTCAAGTTTGTTTTGCCGTGAGCAGCCAGGCGAGTTCTGGCCCTGCCATGGAAACTACCTGAGTGCTTCTGGGCTGCTCTGTTCGCGGGGAAGGGAGGGAGGCGGAGCCGCCCAGAGCAGTGTCTGAGCTCTGCTCTCGCTCACTTGCTCGTAACTTCAGGGACTTGCGGGTGTTCGGTTCGCTCATCCGGCTGCTTTTTGCACCCTGTTGTGAACGGGCTATCACCTCCCTGGCTGCCTATTTCCCTGAGCTGTTGTAGCAAATGAGAAAACATTTTGCGCTCCTAGAGAAAGCAATCAATCAAGAACTAAAATGGCAAAATATTAATTTTTCCTCTCTGAATCGATCTCTTCCAAGTTCTCTGAGATCCAAAGCAGGCAAATACACTACAAAAGTAAAGGGTTACTCCAGGTTATCTTTTCCAAGTCAAGGTATTGTACAAACACTTTTTTATGATGTCTTAATCAAGAGAGAAAAAAATGTCAGAAAAAAAAATGAAGAGGCACACAAATGGAATAATTCTAAAAAGAGCTAAATTAAATTTTTTAACTTATCCATCATCATCACTGTAATAAATATTTACTAAATATATGCAACATACAAGGTACTGAGCTAGATGCTGCAAGGACACAGATTTTGTAAGAAATGTCCATACGGCCTCCTTTAATGCCCCTGCACCTTAAAATGCAACTTTCGTTCAGATTTCCTTCCCAAATAAACAAAGATTTCAAGTCTCCCTAGGACATGGAAGGGAAGAACCACATTTTTTTCTGTGTTATTACTTTGTGGCTTGATAGAAAAACTTTAGAGCACACCAGGGGAGAAACTATTTTATCTCCTAGCTTCCACCAACAAGCAGCAGCTTTCTCGAGAGTGACTGAGCTACACAATGGCTGTAACTTCCGCAATGACCTGATTAAATCTGACAGGCACATGACAGGGGGTAGAAAGGGACCCGTGTGACCTTCAATTTCAATAAGAAAAGTTGACACATATTGTCAGAGAAAGCAGGAAGAAGATGAAGATCATGTGGTTTGGAAAGAAGATGAAGAAGGATAGTACAGAAATATTCCAAACAGCAGCAAGTCACTGGGGATTCCTCGAACGCCCGGCCATATTAAATCACACACAGCTACTCAGTGAAAGGGAAGTTCAGGCCCATCTCATGCCTCACTTCTGCTACTGGCTGAGCTTGAGAAAGAAAATTAAGACAAGCTTTTCAATCAAACACAGAAATTGTAGCATGGACATTTAAGGAAACAGGCCCATGAGGTAGGGTAAGAGACTTTTTTAGCAATTAGTCATTGTTCTTACCCAATTAAATTTAAAACAGAAAGCCCCAAATTTCCTTAAAGCTTTACTGGTGACAGTTTACTGGAACTGATTGTTCCAATGTATAAATGCTTTGTGTGTGTTTACTGTTGTCCCTGGATTTATGGCTAAACTGTTCTCAAAAATAGAATAAACTTCTTAATATCTGCTTCATTCACTTTTAACACTGTATTTTCCCAAAGCCACAGAAATGATGTTCTTCAACAAATGAAATAAAGTGAATACCGAGAGCCAGCTCTCATGTCCAAGGATGGGGAAATAACCAAGGGTTTATACTGCAAGGCAAATAGCACACACTCATGATACATATAATGAAGACCATGTTAAGGAAATCTATAACATCAAACGAAATTTTGTAGTTACAGTTCTGATCCAGCCAAACCATTTTTGAGACTGCCAATCACAAATCAGATTGCTATATTTGGAATTCAGACGGCAAGAATAGGCAGCCTCTTCACAGAAATGGAAAGTGACACTCAGCCAGCTCCATGTCCCGTGGTGTCGTCTCACATGTAGCACACCAACGATTCTTAGTTATCCAGGCTTTTTTCTTAACAATGACAAGTAGATCCACTTACATGGCTCTCTGGCAATGAACTGAGGTACAGTGTTGGGCAGAGGCGTACTGGGGTTCGGAGTCCCGACTAGTTTGTTCTTGGCCATCTTCGTGTTTGCCTTAGCAAACTCTAGTCGTAGTGTTTGCGGGATTTCAGGATCGAAGCGGATGCCCTTGGGAAACAAAGAACAAATGGAAGATGTTTTCATTTCCTCCGAGTCAAACTGGGATGGTGACAAGACAAACACACCGGTAAAGCCCGGCCTGTGCAAACCAGAAAGAAAACAGTCAGCAGGAGCGCTCAGCCTCACTGGTTGCACAGAACACGTGAGACCCGCAACACGTCAAGTCCAGAAAGTCAGGGAGATTTAGTTTACTTAATGTTTAGTTCCACAGGTTTTCAACTCTTCTTCATGACCTTTCTTCTTAGACAAAACACCTTTGTGTTTTAAACTTAGACCAGCAAATTACGAGCATAGTTAAAAACTTCAGTGAATGGCTACCGATAAGAGTAACAGGATTAACATAAAGCTCTATGCAACACTGGAGAGTGTAACCACTGAAAATCCAAAAGGCTCAGGCTTGACCAGTGTTCTGACACTGGCTTAAAACAATGCAATTCCTTAATGCCACAGTTTCCATCACCTCCAGGGAGGGAAGCACTCCCATCCCTTTCTAACTGGAGAGCTTTTATAACCGTGATAGATGCACTCTGAGTTACTAAGAAGACAGAGCCTAAACAGCTCTAAGATTTCAATATAAGAAGTATCATTTAATTCTAAGTAGTTTATAAATTTATATAAAATCTAAATGTCTTGATGTGGATAAACTCTGATTTTGATTACAGCCGGCTTGTCAGCGACACAGAGAAACAGCAGGTTAACTGGCTCGGAGACAGGACAGTCGTTTCACAGCGACCCTTGACCCTGTCATCGCAATTCACCTAAAACAAAAACATCCTGTGAAATAAATCACGAACACTACAGAATACGAGATTCAGGGCAAGAGAAGTCAGTCTGTGTTGAAACCCACCTTCCAAGAACGCCCCCACTGCTGAGCAGGACAAATCACCTTCTGACATCTACGTCCGTCACCATGGATGCGGAACCCAAACCATAGCCCCAAAAGGCATCCCAGCACGGGGCACCAATGTGCACTCAAATCAGGTTGAGGTCCCACCTGTGTCTGTGTATGTTTGAGAGGAAAAAAGTTCTGAAAATGACTGTCCTTAAAGAACACAGGTAGGCCTGTGGGCACCAAACCCCACTTCTTCCTCTTGATCAGCTTAAAGAAAAGGAAGAGCAATTTCCAGAAGAAACTGGTTAGAACTTCTGACTCGACAGATCGGGATGAACAACTGAACCTCAACAGGGTAGCTCCAGGGACAGGAGGGAGAGCCTGCGGCTGGGTGGTACCAGCAGTGAGAGAAGTAAGGGGTGTGTATGGGGGTCCTCAGGGAGGCACAACAAAGGCCACAGAGCCTGGACCGCACTCCAGCCTGCACACATGACCTGCACGTACGTCCTGGAGACAGTGGAAGGGCTTATGAGAAGGTGGCCAACAGGCAAGGGTGGGCAGGAAGGACAGGACTCTACTGTACAGTCCTAACCAACAACAAAAAGTGAAAACAGGGTTCCAGTTCTACAAAACAAAACAGAAATTCTTAAATTGTCTCAGTTTTTAATTTGGGAAACCTTAGTATTCTTCTTGCCAAAACTGTATATAAGGAAAAAGAACAAAGCAAAATTCTGAAGCAGTGATTGCTTCCATCCACTCAAGAGCATTTGACTGCATCAGAGCTAATACCCCAACTGAATACATATTTCTAAGTATGGACCTGAGGAGCCACCGTCCTTGCTGGCAGGACGTCCAGCGCAATCCCTGGCTGTCATGTAAAAGGTATGCTGTGGGGGGACCTGTGTATTCACACCCCACACCCTCAGCCACACACAGTAACAACCTGCCATCAGTTTCAGGGTGTCATCACTGGCACTAAATTCCACCAACTTTTTTGCAAAGAAGCAATTTTTCTAAACCTGAGTCCATGTCAACCTACGCCCAGGCCATGGCGGCACGGAAAGCACACCCTGGGACCTGTCAGTGGTCCTCTGGGGCGTCCGGCCTCACACAGCTGAACCTACGCCTCCGCCCTTGCACCGGTGTCGGAGCGTGCTCGCCTCATACAAAACCTGGGCCGGCAGCTCGGGCCCTAAAACACGCTGGAGGGAGTCTCTCCCACTCCTCGCCCACCTCTCTATAACCTCCCCCCACCCGACACCTGTGCTAAAATAACACCACCATCATGTTCCAAGTCAAAGTTCCAGCTCCTTGTTAAAAAAAGCCAAGTTAAAATGACCTAATTTGTTTGGCAGCTTATTCAGAGGCGAGAGGCTCAGAATACAAGCCACATTCCTCTAACATCTTTGGCAGCCATGCCATATTTGGTCATCAATATCCTGCGCAGCTCGGTTTCCACCCGCAGGGATTAGCCAGGCCCCAAACACTCTAAACGCTGAAGGAAGATGAAGAGGAGGTAGAGCGGGGTGGGGTGGGGGAGACATGGAAGTGAGGAGGAAGAGAAAGATGAAAAAGAGGGGGACAGATAAGGAGGAGACATTAAGAAAATACCTTGTGTTTTTAATTAAAGCAGAGTAAGATTATTTTCTGGCCGCAGTGACTTCACATTAACTGCTGTCGGAATAAGATGACCGCCGAGTCCAAGGGGAAACCTGTGCCTTTCAAAATCAACTTTTTACTCTCTCGCCTATAATTCCTCAAAATCCTTCTTACAGTGAACTGTGACTTTCCCACTTTCACACGCTGCCTTTTTTTACATGCTGACTAGAAATGACCGTTTCTGGATATCAATATTATCAGTCCGAGAATAAACAGTTACTTAGGAAAAGCCCAACCTGACTGGCTGCAAGGATCGCCAACAGTTCTCTTCAAGATGTGACCCAAGCAGCACAGGGTCACCATGACCTACAAAGGCTCAACTGCCTCCCCAGGGCCAACTCTGGAGGGATAGGGGCACTTCGGACAATAATGTCTACAAGGGCAGCTTCAAAGCCATGTGCTAATATACTAGGGGCTGAATGTCGTGTCTTCCCAAAACTCCTGTGTCGACCACCGATGTGATGGTATTTGAGGTGGGGCCTTTGCAAGGTAATTAGGTTCAGATGAGGTCATGGGGGTGGCACTCCTGCGATGGGATTAGCACCCTTGGAAGAAAAACACAGCAGGAATCTCTTTTTCTGAGAATGCACAACAAGTTAAGACCAAGTGAACACACAGCAAGAAGGTGGCTGTCCGCAGGCCAGGAGGACGGCCCTTGCCAGACATGGAATCTGTTGGCAACTTGATCTTGGACCTTCCAGCCTCAACACCTCACAGTATTCTCTCTGAGCCTCCTGTGGTCCCACGCAGGGACATCTCTCCTCCTCCACCACCAAACCCATCCCCAACCCCACCTTTCACCTTACTGCAGGTGACTCAAGCAGCAGGAAATTACCTTTAACAACCTCCACAATGCCTGGCACACATGATCACTAGAAGGCCCAACAATTCAACCTCAAAGCTAGAGAGAACAATCAGAAGCACTGAGACAAAGTGGAAACTGCATTTACACCCTGCGATTCTCTAAGCTCAAGGAAAGTCAGTTCTTGCACTCAGGGCTGTTGAGGGAATGTTTAAAAGTCATCTTTTTATTACTCACATGTAAACAAAGCTCAAGAACTATATGTGAATACAAAGGTTCAAACGAGTTTTCTGGACTTGTGCAGCAACCAGTCCTCCTTCTGTGCAAAGGACACTCCGAGGCCAATGTCCAGGTTCTGTGCCTCACTTCTGTGACAATAGCTGACTATTTAAGGGACAGCTGCTGCCCAAAGTGACCAAACATGTTTTTTTTTAATCTTCAGAAGGTTTCAACCTTGAGTAGAGAGACACAGCTGAGTCACCTCAACAGCCTCCCACTAGAGAAACCCCTGCCAACCCCGGCCACAGGCCTTCAGCGCGGACCCGATGCCTGAGGGAGTCTTGCTGGTCTGGTGCACCCTCCAGTTCTGTCTGCTACCGGGTACCCCGGTGCCCTCAGCAATGGTTCTACCATTCAAGTACATGGTCGTATCAACCCTGGATGATGAGTTTTGGGGACCATGGAAGCATTCATCAGAGAGAGGAAAAACAGTAAAGCATGAAACAAGGCTATATATATTCACTAAATAAATATGCCCATGACAATATTATGTTAAAAAAATATTCAACAACGTGTAGGAGTCCTGGGGCTGTGGGGGAGACTCTGTGTGCGCGAACACACTAGTCTGTCTGTGTAAGCCCAGGAACGTTTATAATGTGACAACCGTCCTACTAGTGGTGGAAACTTGGTGGTGGGGGGTGGTGGGAGGCGGGGAGAAAACATGGCACCATGACTCCTATCCTGTTTAATTCTGTACTGTTTGCACTTTCTGCACATGTGTGTAATTTATGTGTGCAGGTATGACTTGTAAACTCGGATACAGATTTTCTAACGAGTGAGAGAGAGCCAGATGGCGGGGTTGCCCACGGAGTGCCGCCAGACCCAGAGCAGAGCCGGAGCAGCAGATGGGAGGCATCCCGGCACTGAGTGTTCAACCAGCAAGGCTGCTGTTCTATTAGTTTTTTTTTTTTTAAAAAGACTGTATTTTGAAATAATTTCAGACTTATAGGAAAGCCACAGACCTAGCACAAAAAATTCCTGTATACCCTTTGCCCAGATTTCCCACACAAACTTTTATTTTCCCCTCCCTGAACAGTTTAAGAGTAAGTTGAAAGTATGATGCCCCTTTACCCTTTATGGTTTGACTTTCTAAAAAAACAAACAAACAAACAAAAAAACCCCCGACATCTCTTCATTTTCCTGAGCCAGGATCGATCTAATCCAGATTCACACAAAGCACCCAATAATCTCTTCAGGGTCTGAAATATTTTTCCCAGTCCTTCTCTCTCATGACCTTGACATTTTGCAAGAGTATGGAAGGCTGTTTGTTTTGTAGAATGACCCTCAGTTTGGGTTTATCTGACTTTTTGATTAGATTCAGGTCACGTGTTTTTGGCAGGAATAAGAGATTTGTGTCATCCTCAGTGCACAACATGTCATTTTTGTCTCATTTGTAGTGATAATGACTTTGATCTCTTGCCCAGTTTCTCACTTAAGGTTACTATTTCCCCCTTTTAATGAATAAGTATGGCATAGGGAGATATTTTGAGGCCACATAAATATCTTGTTTCTCGATAAACTTTCACACACTAATTTTACCACCTAATGATGATTCTTACCTGAAGCAATCATTATGGTGATTTGCTAATCCCATCACCCCTTCTGTATTTATCAGTTTTCTCCTCTAAGGAAAAGCTTTCCCTTCTGTTTTGTTTACTATTCATTCATTAATTTGTTCATTTACTCACACATCATTACTGATTCATAGCTTATGTTATTCTAGGATTTATAATTAATTGCTATCATTTGTTTTGGTGCTCCACTTTTCCCAGATTTGTAAGTACACACACACACACACACACACACACACACGCTTTCACATCTACATCTATTTAGATACATTAACACCCCAAGTTTGTGCTGATATAACTCCCATTCAAATCCAACACTATTGGGTTCATTTTAGCCTTCCTTCCCTGCACTTGTAACTCTTTCTCTGCCAGCTCTCATTATCAACTGTACATTTACTTATTTGCTCAATACAGAAATACATACTAAAAGTGGTTTCAGAATTGCTAAACAATAGCAACATGAAAAATAGCAACATGAAAAAGGAACTTACAGTTCCTTTTGTCTTTAGCTTGAAAGTATACAACAGCCAGTATGTGTATCAAGAATGATTTGGGTCAGTCCTCGCCTCCCTCCCACCTTCGGAGTGGCCGTGTTCATCTGAAATACTTGTGCACTCACTTGAAATGGTTACGACTCACTGGTCTCTGCTTGCACTTGGTTTAGGGCCTCTCCCCAACCTTCTCTTCACTTTATTTTCTCTCCACCTATGCATTCACAGCAGGTAAAATCATTTTACCATTTAAAAAGTTAAAGTAACTTCATCAACTCATGTTCTCTATTTACACCCATCTTTATGTACATTGACTAAAAAGCTAAGGATCCAGAATTTTAACAGCATCCCCCTCACTTGCTGTGACTTACTGAGATACTGAACCTTTTGAAAGAAGACTCTACATAACCAAAGGTTTTTAATATCATTTGTTATCACTTTAAAATTTTCAATTCCTCAGTGAAATAAATATACTGAAACATTTCAAAAGGGGGCCGGGTGGGTAACTAAAACTGTTGTAATAAGTAAGCCCCGCTGTACAGGAACAAGTAAGTGTGTGTGGCCTGAGCCTGGGGGAGAGGGGAGTTCTCAAGGGTGAGCTGCGACCCACGTGCAACTTCTCCTGGTGAGTCCCGGACTGGACGCCTGCACAGGGTGACCACACGGGCAAATTCAAACGTTTACGAACACTATCCCACTTGGACGAGCTACATGAAACTCCACTGGAGAGTAACAGACCGCCCTTACCACTCGCTCCACCGCCAGTGGGCTCTGCTCTCCTCTGGGGGACAGCCACATGTCCCCACTTCTCTTAGAACAAAGGGCATTTCTTCCTACGAAAAGCTCCTGGCATTTCATGCATACTCCATCCTCATACAGTAATCCCCTAGATCTGAGGCATACCTATTGAACTGGATTGAAACTTTTTTCTTTGCTAAATAAAGACAGTTGAGTAGCAGAGATTTCACGAGATTCACCTGAAAACGCTGAAAGATCTTCCTGGTTGATTCTTAGAAGCTTCTTCCCGCCCCGTTCTCCATGCCCAGTTCCTAACAAAAACCAGCTTCGGCTGTAAGGAATGGGGGACACAGGCAGAAGACCCTAGGTGGTGGTTACGCTGAAGAGGAGCAATAAATGCTCTCTAAGTTATAGATACTAACAAATTCGTTCTGATTTTCCAACTCAGAAAATGATCTGTTACCAAAAACTATACATATAAGTACAATAAAACACTAGTGTACAAAAACACACTTTCTTTTGTAATAATCTGTTCAGTTCTTCCCTTGGTCTTGAGAATCTTCTAGCCTTTTCAGATAAGGTCAACAAAATCCCCATCTCGTGTCCAGGAAATAATAGAAACCAGAAGGCAGGACCTCAAGTCAAGGTCAAGCTTAATACTGACCACTTTCTGACCTTGTAATCTAACCTCAGTTCCTGGATCTTGTCTTCTTCTCTGGCTTTACACCGTCCTTTCTACTGGGTTTCCGGCACTAAACCCCAGATCCGTGGAGGGCGGGAATTCCAACACGCCTCTTTAAGGCTTACCCAGGTGCAGACCCCACTGAATCTCCAGGGCTACTTCCTAACCTGCTGTGAGAACCCCCAAGACTCCTCCAGGTGGCGGGAGCTGATCTGCCCAGTGCCTCCTGCTAGTCTTTCATACCACAGACCTAGCGTGTGTTATAACTCATGTTTTTGTTCCTCTTTTTGATAAAGTAGTTAATTATTATCCTGCAAGGCAGAAGAAATCAGACAGTATAGTGGGATTGGGGATGGGATGGTAAATTGATTTTCTTCTAATTACCAAAATTATCAAGCCCTGGCTGGTGTAGATCAGTGGATTGAGCTCGGCTGCAAACCAAAGTGTCGCAGGTTTGATTCCCAGTCAGGGTACACGCCTGGGTTGCAGGCCATGACTCCCAGCAACCGCACATTGATGTCTCTGTCTCTCTCCCTCCCTCCCCTCTCTAAAAATAAATAAATAAATAAATAAAATCTTTTAAAAATTATCAAGCATTAAACATCAAAGTTAAACCAACACTGCTGGTTTCTGTAAAGAGCAGTACATACAATGATGTCCATGGGGAAAAAGAACTAATTCCAGTCTTAAGAGTAACTACAGAGAATGGCATATGTACCTGGTGGTGTAGGGGACTTATAAAGCTTATGTACTCTAGTGAATTGAGATTATGGCTTGGTTGAGTTTTAGTAAACAATTATTCAATTTCTCAGCAAACCCCTTAGGTTTCCATAAGAAACTTAAGTGCCCCAACATCAGTTCCCTTTGCCAGTTGTCCAGAACAAGCTAATAAATAAGACAGCAAGTAAATAAATAAATAAATAAATAAATAAAATGCTTCTTATCTGTTGTCACACAAGTTGCACTTAAAAGATTTCTAGTCTTAATAGCATGTGGGGGAACACACGGGTAGGAGACCCTCAGGCTGCAGGTGGCTTAATCATGCTACACTACATTAAAAAGATTTTTCATTTAACCACAAAGTGCATTTGAGCCCTTATTTGCTAAGTGACCAAACACTGAAGTATATTTTATTCATAACTTAAGTTTCCCTTTAATTTAATGTTGATTTAACTGAAAACCCAATGTTATTTTAAAAGATGCTGGAATATCATATACTATTACAGATCTTTTCAATAACTTGGTGAAATATAATTCACATGTCATACAATTCATCCTGTTGTATACAATTCCATGATTTTTTTCTGTATAGTAACAGAATTATGCAACCATCACCTTATGCAGCTTTAGAACCCTTGTGTACAAGTTTCTATGTGCACATGTGTTTCTAGTTCTCTAGAAGTGGAGCTGCTGGAGCATGTGGTGACTCTGCGTTAACTGGCTTCACGAACTGTAAGACCGGATTCCAAATGGCTATTCCACTTCAATCCCATCACCAACACATGGGGATCCCCATTTTTCACATCTTGTCAGCACTTGCTATTGCCTGTCTTCTTTATTGTAGCCATCCCAGTAAGCATAAAGTGGCATCTCGCTGTGGTTTTTATTTGCATCTCAATGCTGTTATATTTTAAAACATTTTATTAAAGAGGGCTAAGAATAAAAGCCTTCTATTTTTCAAAGAGCATTTTGGTCACAAGGAAATAACCTGGGAACCATAAATCTTTAAACATCAAGAAACAAAGTTGAAAGAATTAACTCCTGCCTTTTAGAAGTTAAAAACGCAAGTTAGAAATAGAAACTGTTTTCTGAAAATTATTGATGGACATGTCACTCCCATCAGGAACTATGTAGGTAAACAGATACTTTGGAGATAGCCGGAGGCCCCAGGGGACCGAACTATATTTACAGTGTTCTGAGCATTGAGGCTTTCTCTTCTACAGGCTGCATAAAACATCCAAACAGATTAGAAACAGACTCCAGGCAAGGTACATGCAGACATGTCCCCAGGAGTCTGAAAACAATTGTTCTATTCAGCTGAAACCTTAACATGACCCAATGGCATGCCAGGTAGGAACTTGAATTTGGGTAATTTGGTACAGTGGCGAGGATGGAAGGACGTAAAAGGAAGAACTGAATGTTATGCATATAAACAGACGATGAATGGAGGAAAAGAAATGGGAGGGGGTGGGCAAGGCTGCAATGCTAAAAACAGAGAACTAGGTTCTCTGACGCTAAGTAGTAGAGGGCTATCTACATAAAGCATGAAATTCACAGAATTTTATTACTGGAACTCCTAACACGGGCATGTTCGACCATGGGCCCTGTCTCATGGGCCCCTCCCACACTCCTCAGGGTCGTCTGAAAACGTGTGAGGGTGTGCCGGGGCTGTTCCGTAACTGAAAACCACACTGGCGTTCAGTGGGCAGGCCAGGACCTTCACGTCAGTCGCACACAATAAAGGAATGACCTCATCCCAAATGCCAACAGACTCCCCAACATGGACGGAGACATTAGGATCCAGGCAAGTCACGCGCTCCAGCTAAATTCCCATTTAGCCCTGAGAATCCCGAATCACTCCTCTGACTCCTGTGAGTGTGGCGGCTGCGTGAGCGTACACACGACAGTCTGTGAAGCCTGTCGCTCTACAAAGACTGCATTGTTCCCAGATAATAATAGAGGTCATTGTTCAGTTTCCACTGTGCCGAAACGAAGGTAGACATGGGTTCCAACAAGCAATGAGCAAGTGAGGAAAAGAACCCGTTAGATGTAAACCGGATCTCATACTTTTCCTAAATGAGGGCATGGCTTGCGGAAGCATCCGGACTGTTAGTACAACCACCTGTGCCATGGGGTCATTGCCCATTAAGAAACTATCATGCCAAGTCTCCCTTGTTTTTGGGTATTTTTTTTTAAACCAACTACCTCCGAGTGCTTGCCCTGCCTCAGGAGAATAATCTCCTTACTCATTGTCCTCCTTGTCCGAGCAGTCATCTGGAAAGAATGTGTCCCTCTCACTGGTAATATCTCTAGATTACAGTTTAAGAAAGGGGCTCCTTGTCCAGGGGCTCTCTGGGCATATGTGGCCATTTGGGTTGACGCTGGGCTCCAAGTCCAGGTTCAACTCCTCGCTCTATTGCCTACTTTAAAAGTGTTCCAGTAAACATTTGATTTCCCAATGTCTTGTATCCCCCTTATTTTTAACCCCTTGAATTAAAAAAATGTGTAATTTCATTTCTAAACCAGATGTCCCATAAAACAGAATGAAATTTTACCCTGCTTTGCAAGTTCTGAAACACACGTCCATGCCTAGCCTAGAAGGTCTCCAGAGGTTTGTCCCTGACTTCAGGCCTGTGGCGTTTCTCCCGATGTTTCCCCACAAGCTCGTGTCTGAGCGCTGTAATAGGCCGGCTTGGCAACGACCGAGAAACCTGTTATCATCCCTCGCTAGCCATCTCGGGTCTGGAATAAAAGTTTTAATAATATTTCCAAGTGACTAGGCCGCTTCCTAAAATAGTTTAGCCTTGGCTTCACTTTTACATGGGGGACCCCAACCACCCCCCCAAAAATCCCAAATTCTTTTTCTTGCACGGGTTTATTTACAGGCTCCAAAAAGCAGCATCTTAAAAGAAACTTGTTCAGCATTCTCGAGGTTTCAGGGAAGATCCTAGAGAGACTTTCTATTTCCTCAACAGAGCTCCAGAGGGGTCGTTGCCTGCAGGTCGGTCATGGGGGCAGCAGTGGCTTGGGGGCCGGCTTAGTTTCCAAGGAGCAAGTTTGGGCCAATTGGTATAGAATAACACTCCGACACATGCCTTCCTGTGGGTGCTGATAACACACCCAAAACTACTGTTTCTCCTTCCCTGTGAGGTCGGAAAGACAGGGGCCATACTTGAGGAGTTCCTTGATTTTACCTCTTTCACTTGCTGTGTTCCGTTCACCCACCCTTCTACCAGAATTTACTTATAAAAAACTGTATTTAGTCTTACATGTTTAAGCTTCAGTCACCTTCAGTGTACTCTCCATTTGATGCAGTACACCCACTGAGACGTTTTTCCCCTGCTCAAAACAGTTTTTGAACGCTGGATTTTGATGCCTTTTAGTGCTTCTGTTGTTTTTGTTTCACCTCTTCTACACTGGCAACATGTTTCCCTTTGAGCACTTTTTTCATCCGAAAAAGCAAAAACAGAAGGTGCTAGGGCGAGATTGGGTGAAATGGGAGGGTGGGGCATGGGGGTCATGCTGTTCTTGGTCAAAAACCGCTGAACACTCAGCACAGCGTGGGCAGCTGCACTTGACCCATCATGAAATGGACACGTGTTGAGTTTTCAAAAAAATTCACTGAAGGCAAACACAACCTCTCCCCACAATGCTACCTGGCACACTGATACATTTGGGTTCCTAGAACACATAAGTCCTACCCTCCAGAAGATAATTCTGGGTTGTTTTTCTGGGAGGGGGGTCACCCCTCGTATTCATGTGAACAAAAGCTAGCACTCAAATTCATACCCTCTCACTCACCATGCCCGACTCCTACAGCAAAACCTACAAAGTGGTTAAGGTATCTGCCTAAACAACAAAATGAGGAAACCCCTCATTTCAGCCTCGCAAATCCATAAGGCCTAGAAAACTTGGGAGATGGTCTGGGTGGACCCCCTTCCACATACTGGTGAAGGCAGCAAGAAAACCGGTTCTCCGGCTGTTGTTAATTACAGTGACCATTACAAAGGAGACACCCCAACTCAAGGTCACAAGCAATTTTGGGTGGAACCTCTCCCCAAGTAAAAGAAAGACTGAAGTTGTGGCAATTACAAGTGTGGGCTTTGGAGTCTGCCTGCCTACATTGAAACCTACCTCCACTGCTAATCTCGGGCATGTTTTTTAAACCTTTCTGTGCCTCACAATCACCAGCTGTAAACTAGAAATGACGCCAGTCCACACCTCACAGGGTTGATGGTCAGAAAAAAATTCGCTCTTCCTGTCAATGGTCAGATTAAGGTCCACCGTGTGATGGGCACTCCTGTGGTCCAGTGCACATTAGCTAAGGAGCTGCTTCCGAAACATGAATGGACAGTGTTTTTTTCTCCTTTGGGCTTTCCGGAAAGGTGCTGCTACCTATCATAAAAGAGATTCACACTCAGCTTCGAGAACCCCCAAACAGAGTGTGATGCAGGACAGCGCGCTACAGGGAATTCTCTTCTTCCACCTGGTCCCGTCCCCCCTCAGGGAGCTGATGCGCGCCCTGCGTCTCCCACCCTCTTCTGTTGGTTGGCACAGGCGGAGTAGTAGCTCTTAGGGGGATGGGCTGGTAACTGCAGAGGCTGGATCCACTGTGTGGGAGAATTAGGGGGAAGTACTCCCGAGGTGTCTGGGTCTCCACTTGATTTGACCATCCACCCCAGCTAAATTTATTTATTTTCCACGAGAGCATACTTTTTGTTAGCTAGCCACCCCCTGTGTACATAACTGTGCCCTTGGAGATCTGCTTTGTATAGGATGACTATAAAGTCCTGACAGGAGCTTTGAAGCAGCTATAAACTCAGTCTTGAAATGTCAACAGCATCAGTGTCAAACAGAGTTTATTTTCCAAAGGGCTGAGAGGGCACGATTACCTGAACTTCTGCCACTACGTTCTCAAACTGTTCTGAAAAGGATGGTTGAGAGACCTGGGCCCTGACGATGTGAGTGAGGGGATGGGATGTCTCCACTTCAAGCACAGGCAGTACCCATCAAAGCGGTTATTTTACAGTGACACTGTGAAACAGGTAACATTACGTGGAAAGAAGCAGGCCGGAGTGCAGATGGTATTCTTTCATCTAGGAATCCCAACGTTAACATTTTTACTCCGAGGACTGGGAAGGTAAACAGGGCTCACCAGTTCTGGCAGGAACAAAGGCATCTCTGGGGATCCTTGACACACAGCTACCAAACGTGGCTGGTGCCGCCAGCAGTCTCTTTCCCTGCAGTCCTCACTGCGTCCCCTCATGTCCCATTACTGGACAATAAATGCACGCACAGGCGCCCCCTGCCCAGGGGGACAGAGGTAGCAGCTGCACGACGGCCTTCTACTCCCACTACCTGAACGAAGGCACCCACACCAGTGGCTCTATCAGCCCAAGCTTAAAAGGAGGTAGTTCCTAGGCAACAGATTTCACTTAGTTCGGTTTCTGACCCTGAGAAGATCTTTGGGTGACATGGGACAAGCCTACAAACAGCTTTGGATGGCCCACATCTGCTTAATGTTGGCCCATGACATTCTAGTGTGATGTCTGTCACCCCAGTGGACACCAGAGAAATTTTAGAATTTAGGTGGCTAACTTCACTTACTTGGGAATCAACAGAGAAAAAGAGCCAGCCACAACCAGTACTTTCCTGTACTTGTATAAAGAGTTACAGCTTCATGGCAGAGCTTTTACAAATTAAATTGATATCCTAAAGAAATGTAGAATATAAACCATGTTCTGTCGATGTGAATATGTGAATAGTTTCTAGGTTATGTGATTCATCTCTTTTATAAAGTACAGGTTATAGATTTCTATCACTTAGACTGGCACTGAGGAAAAAGAAAACTATACAGTGAAACTAACAAAAGAAACAAGAATCTTCTTTTTAACCATAGCATATACTAAATCAGGCCAGTCTAGAAAACAGACACCTTTAGTCACATAGCGAATCGGATGAAAAGGCAAGGGCATTAATTATCAGTCACATCAACAAAAATCACTCAAATCTCTTTTTCTAGTGATGGCAAAGTTGAGAACATCCCTTTCACTCATAAAGAACATCCACGTGCAAAGTCATACAGCTCTGTGCAAAGTACAAAACTCCAGATTACACTGGGAAGGAATGAGTTTCTAGATACTAATTACGCACCCAATAGCTCATTCATAGGTGGCAATATAAGCCCTTTAAAAATAAAAGGGTTACTGGTGTTGAAATTTAAGTTTCAAGGATGGTGTTGGCACTTCAAGAAAAAGACTAATTGTACATAATTACACACTAATCTAATTACTGAACCTAAGGAGACTGACCAACTTCTTTACCCAACAACACATATTAAATGCATGCCAGGCAAAGTAGGACAAGGGATGGATGGATGTGTGAAAAAATACTTGATGAACTCTGAGATGTGTTGAATGATTCACACTGTGCAAGATAAACTCTCAAGTATAAGACCAAGTATTTCTGTGTCTCTATGGAAAAGCATATGAAAAATAAGTGCTACTTGTGAGGTAGATAGGCTAAAAAAATACACTCCATGCAACTCTTCTTTTAGCTTCCAGTGTTTGTTAGTTCATCTGAAGGCCCATCTTCACTTTCTGTACATGCTTCAGGGCTGTTTTGCAAAGTTTACTTGGAGTCTTTATCAGATCCTGGTGGACAAGGAAGAAAGATGGGGGGTAGAGGGGAGAGGAAAAACAGTACTGATATAAACAGACGCTACAACCGAAAACACACAGCTGAAAAACATAGTTGCCTAAACTTCCCCAAAACGTTTTGAAAAGACTTCCACTTCAAGATCAGCCACAGCCCACAATTGGCCTCCGAGTATATTTTTACAACCTTGTTTCTGCTTTCCAGTCGTTCAGTATGAACACCCCTCCTCCCACAAGAAATCTCCCACACTGGTGGCTGCATAATCACGTTGAGGTAATCTTAATGACAAATCTTAATATTAAAGTTAGTCTTCAGTGAAATGCCAAGAGGAAGTAAAAACACATCTCTTCTAGTTATTTTTTTTCATCTACATAACAGCATAATGGCAATTCTTCAGAAAGAAAAGGCTGCATTACATTTAAAAAATAAAAGTATTTTTAGAAGTCAATGACTTCATACCCTCAATTTTACTGAGTATAAAAAACAGTGTCAAATACACCTATAAATTATTTATTTAGTCTTCCAAGTTCTTTATTAACATCACTAAGCTAAATCATTCCATGGGCAGGGAATGTGTTCTCTGATGAATGCATTAAAAATACAGAAATAAAGAAAGAGGGGAGCACTTGCTCCTAAAACACATTTTTTTTTAAACTCTAGCACAGACCATCAAATGGCTTGCAGACTCTTTCCAAACAAGAATTTGCGGCTTAGATACAAGTTTGTAGAAAAGAATGTAAACAGTGATGTCTAAACTTTGGAAGTTCATGACAAAGTACTTCCTGTGCTTCACGAGGAGCCAAAAAAAAGTGAGTCCAGTCGGATCTCACCTCCGAGCAGCAACTTCAACCAGCACTCTCCCCTCCACTCCGACACATCACCTCTCGGACACCGATGAGGCCAAGGCTGCGTTTCTCCCTCTCTACAAGAAAGCTTGTTTAGACAATAAATCTAAGGAATAGCATGGGCTGGTAAACAACGCTCATACAGAATGGATGTAGGCGTGTTTGGTTTTAAAGCGATTCCTATGGAAACGGAAATGGAGAAAGACATGGAGAAAGGCATGAGCAGCCGACAGAATGAGAGAGATGCAGGCGTATTTGCTGGGCTTACAATACACTGAAGGCTTGAGAACATTAAGGACATTGATTACTTTGTTTCCCAAAAAGGCTCCAAAGGAGAACCGATTAATCAATTTACCATTAATTGCATTATAATACAAATCAATGTTCAGAAGTACTCTGAAAGCGGTGGAATTTGGGATTCCCTCTAACTTTTACATATAATCAGTCTGTAGGAAAGGGGATTTAGGAATTAAAAACCAGTCCGTCCTTGTGTAAGTCATCACCATCATCAATTATCAGAATTTTTACCTTCTACTGAGTGCTAATAGGTTTAAAAATACTCTCATTAAGTTGATCCTCTTAACCTTTAAGGTATTATCAGGAGGAGGAAAACTGAATCTCAGAAAAGAGCCTCAAATCTGTAAATGGCACTTACCATCCACACCAGACAGGATGGGCCCACAGGGTATTATGCTAAGTGAAAGAAGTCAGTCAGAGAACAACAAATACCATATGATTTCTCTCATATGTGGAATCTAAAAGACATAATAAAAACCAAAACTCATAGATACAGAGAACAGACTGATGGTTGCCAGAGGGGAAGGGGTTTGGGGTACGAGGTGGAAGGGTTGAAGGGATTAAGAAGTACAAATTGGTTGTTACAGATTAGTCACAGGGATGTACAGTTAGCACGGCGAATATGGTCAATAATATGGTAATAACTATGTATGCCATCAGATGGGTATGAGATTTATCGGGATGATCACTTAGTAAGTTACATAGAATGTCCAATCACTGGGTTGTACGCGTGAAACTAACGTAATATTGTATGTCAACTGTAATTGAAAAATAAAAAATTACTTTAAAGATAGGACAAATTGGCAGTTACAGTGAAGTCACCAGGATAGAAAGTATAGCACAGGGCATACAGTCAACATGATAAGAACTATGAATACAGTGCCAGGTGGGTATTAGAAGTGCCGGGGAAGGGGGACACTTGTAGGGTGTATGATTTTCTAACCAGTATTCGGTACACTTGAAACTAATACAAAATAATGGTGAATGTAAACTGAAATTGAAAAATAAATTTTTAAAAAGTATTTAAAAATCGGAAAAAATCATTAATATTTACTATGTTAATGAGAAGATAATCACAAGAGAGAAAATACAAACCGCTAATAATCATAAAATGTTCACAACAAAATAAATATGAATTCGATAAGCAGGGGAAAAACAGTAAGTGGCAGATCACAGATTGGAACTGATCGGTCTGATCTAACAGCGTGGACTAGAAAGCCCCCCTCCAAACAGTGGTTACCAAGCAGACACGTCCCTTGCTCTCCTTTTAGCCTCAAATTAGACAGGCATTCAGTACCTTTTCACAGGTACGATCACACTAACACTTAATGTTATGCACAAATACACAAAACCACCGTAACATACCAAATACACAGTACAGTTTTAACATCAGTGAATTAAGAATCATTTTTAGGGTTGTATTAATTATGTTTTTAGAGTTGGTGAACATCATTACAGACGAACCAAGAAGACACAGTCAAATGTTTGAAAACTCGAATATCATCCTGCTGTAGTTACCCTGACACTAAAAGCCTTTCCTCCAGCCCTTCCTCCGATGGTCCTGTCCCCCGTTTACTTAGCTCTCTACAATGTGTGAACAGCCAGACTCTCTTTCATAGCCTGGCAGTTTTCTCACTGAGGTACATCCATGACCTGTGACTCTGAACAGCTGTATTACATTGGCCTTGTAAATGAATACCAAAATTCTATGAAAAATTATTTTGCCATGTTGTGTGAATTCTGATTTTTATTCTGAGTTTTGAAAATATATAATTTTATCCTTTGCCTGGTTTTGCTCCTTTGTTATTAACTTTCTGCTTGAGAATGCGATCCGAATGTCTTTCCTTTTAAACTTATTTTCATTTCCCATAATATATCAGGTTGGCCAAAAAGTCCGTATGGTTTTCTCCTGTAAAACGAAAGACACATTTTTCATTTCCACCAGTAACTTTATTGATTTGGATATTCTGAGTATGTTGGCCATCTCCCTCATTGTGTAATGTTGATTGTCCTCAATTAATGTCTCTATTTGATCACTGTCAACTTCATCGGATCGCCCGACCATGCAGCACTCTCTGTCAAGAATCTTTGGCACAGAACTCCGCAAACCACTTTGGACAAGTTCAGTCACAGCACCTTTTCCACACACTGCGCAAATCTATTTTTGTGTTTCTGTTACATTTCCACTTGTTTTGCCATAATAAAGCATAATACATGCCGAAAACCTTGTGTATTATCTTCCATCTTCAATATTTAAATGGCTACACAAAAATTCACCAATGTTGATGTTTTTAAAAAATCCATGCTGATATGACAGCTGTCACAATACAATCTAATAGAACTGTTCTGAATGAAGTTAAAGACAACTAAGAGCTATTCAAGCCACTGTATGAAACAAAACAAAACAAAACACAATTTTTTGGCCAATCCAATATTGCCAAAATTTTATGTATTATTTATCCATTTACTTTTGAGTGAGGTCTTTTTGAGTGGAAAGCATATAAAGGACACACAAATTTAAATGATCACAAGAGAACCATTGGTTATAAGTTTTTACCAGAAACTTTCTACCCAACTACATTTTCTGGGTAAATAATGTGGACCTTTTGATTTTAAACAATCTTGAAAATTAACTTACCCTACAATGGCTAGAAAATAAAACTTAAATCCTTTTACACACTGTCCAAGTTACAAAATGTTCTCTATTAGAGCATGTCAGTACATTTTTAGAAGATGAATTTTAGTCTTAAAAATATATGTCATGGTTTATTTTCTATAAATATTATCCTTTTAAGACAGACTTCATAATTTTTAAGATTCCAGATTAGTCCAAACATGTTCACTAAAATTATTCTATTTATCCCTCCTTTCCCCATATTTGCAACACATTAGATATATATTTTTTAGATTACAGAAGCATTTACTCTATTTCTTCTTCCCTATTTACTTTTACATATTAAAAAATCCTTGACTGTGGTTCTCTCATTTAAAGTTTTTATATGTTTCCATATAATATTAAATGTCTACTAAAATAAGAAAAGTTTACATTTAAGTATAAATTAGTACCTCATACTGTATGTAGTTTTAAGGAAATAAGAGTACAACGAATAGCATACCCTCTTCCATTTTCAGGGGCATAAGTCCCACCCCTACTCCCCATAACTTTACAGTGTGCTAATTCATTCCAATTACAAAGACCAAGAGTTTCAACTTTGTGGATTGAAAGTTCAAATCCAAGTAGATGATCAGAAATATTAAGCCCACATGAGAGGGAGCTCTCTATCCCCTAGTCAATGATAGTGTGATCGTTCAGTGAAAAATACAATTTCACAACAAAGGCAGTGATTTTCAGCGCCCAAAACGAGCCGCACTGCAAAGCGCTCAGCACTGTGGATGGCCTCGAGTGGAGATCTTTGGTTTTTAAACTGGCTTGGCTACTTCGCAAAAGGAATCCTAGCAAACAACTCAGTCTTTGCACTTCATATTCCACAAACACTAGTTACACTTTCAACTTTCACTTACAACAGAGGCAAACAGATTTTCAGCATTTCTGAAATACCTGACGAACCATGGAGAAAGGGCAAGGTCAGTATGAGCTAGCATTTTAAAAAAAGACTCTAGACAAGTTTAAACAAGTAGATCCAAAAGGAAAAAAAGAAAGCACAACGCAAAGTCTGAGAGCAGTTTCACATGGCCACATAATATCTGATGAACTACTTTACCCAGAGAAGAGCGGGGCAAACTTGAGATTTACACATGTCCTTGTCGTTACAAAGTACCCCGGTTTCTGTATGAGGACCTCTGGTTCTTCCTGTTTTCTCAGGGGAAGGATGACACTAACATTTCAAGGCTACTTTCCCTTCTCCAAACTTCCTTAGGATTTCTGTTACTAGCACTGTATCTTATGGTTCCCTACGTAAATGCTCAATTGATTTATATAACCTATTTTTTTCTTCAGGCAAAGGCATTAATTAGGAATTTAGCAAATACCTCCCATTCACCTTCATTTGTTTTTTCAGAAAAACTTATATTAATTATGTGCTGCACCATTCCCAGGGAGGTTTTATAACAATCCAAAAATGCAAGACCATCATAAAAAAGGGAGGGGAAAAAAACAAAATGAATGAATGAATAAAATAAAAGGCCTATTTCAAAGGCACTGAACTGTCTGTCAAACCCCAAAGTGCATGCAGTCGTTGAGGAAAAGGGAAAGTGGGACAGCCTGCATCACGGCACCCCTCACACTGGCACAGACACCGTCCCCAACCGACTGACATCAACGGGCTGCCCTTAAAACTCCGCAAGTTGAGAGTAAGCAGTTATAAACAAATTTACCAGATAAACACGAGATTGGACTCATGATCTCATCTGGCAGCCCTGCACAGTTCCATTCCAAAAGTCCCAGCTGGGGTCACACTAATTAGGCCTCTTCAACCACTCTGAGCAACAGGCTAAGAGAAATTGAGGGAGAAATTTTTAAAACGGGTAAGAAACATACTGACCTGGTGCCTGGTGAGGGGAGAGCTGAGACAGGCCACCTGGATGCTTGTTTTTGAAAAACTGTTGTTTAGAGGAAATGCTTCAACTAACTCACAAGCTGTACAAATATTAAGACCAACAGTCCTAAAGTGCGCGACTTGCCAGGAAAACCTGTGATACAGGAAACACAGAGCGCTGTCCAGACCCCGCCTGTGTGGCCAGTACCTGTCTCAGCTGCCCCCGTGTCTGCGTTTAAGAGTTTGGAGCACTTTACGGCTGCATCTTTTGACCAAGAAAGTACACTTATGGTGTAGGTTCATATTTACTGCATTTACAAGTGTTTGTTGCTTGGTGATTTCCCTTTGCCATTTTTGGAAGTGAATAATACCTCTACTTCACAGAGGAGGAACCTGGTACAGGACTAATGAATTAATTATGGCCAACATGTTGTTGGAGAGCTCCAACCAAACTGAACAAAACTGAACCAAACAGATTATAAACACGGCTGCAGTCACTGTCATATAAATGACTGTAGTGTTTACCTCAATGCCAGGAATTCAAGGAAATGAAAACAGTTTTCATTTATGGAAATAAGGTTTTCCTAATTATACCAGTTGTTTTCATGTGACACTATCAGGTACCTTTTCAACATGCTTTCTAACAGATTAGTAAAGATTTCTCTGAAATTTCCTTTTCTCATACATACAGTTGAATCAGTACATTTTTACAATAATCAAGAGATAATTTAATTCTAAATATCCTCAATTCCTCTTTATTTTTACTTATTATTATTAGGGCTCCTTTGCACTGAGGTCTGAATGACGCCACCTTTTACCTCCTCAAAACCAACTGCTCTCATCCCTACAAAGTCTACGTAGATCTTGGGAAAATACCTTTCCTTGAAGCCTTACTACGTTTTGTATTCTTTTATATGCAGCATGCCAGTGTATCTTATTAAAAGGATCATCCAAGGGTTGGGTTGGGTTGGGTATTCTCCTCTCTTCTTTATGAACAGGTAGATCATTTAAGGGTAACACAGTTCCACTGTTTAGAACTGCCATCACAGAAATGCAACTAATCCCTGTTGAAAGACGTTTTTAGTCCCACAAAATACCAGGAGAACCTAAATCTGCTACTTAAATCAGTCAAATTTTTATCAAGAGTGTTGGGAACTGCCCTGCCTGGTTTCAGAAGCTGTAACCCAACCCTCCCCCCAAGGCTAAGGCTGAGTGAGTGACTTTGGGACCATAAGCCACTAAGGAGACAAAGCTTATCTCCCTGGCAGGGGCACTGCCTCTGCCCCTTTTACTTCATCCTGCCTGGCCCCCAGTGCTTGATTGGTTAGCCAATGATGGGTAAGATTCCTCAAGGGAGGGACGACCTAAGACAGGCATGATCACAGGGGCCCCCAGGGAAGGACTTGGGGGCTACAGAAAAGGGGGGTGATGGACCCTCACCCCTTGGCTTTGACAAAGCCTGAGTCCTCATTCTGTCTGCAAGAGGTCTCCTAATCTCTTGGCTGCCTTACTTCCCCCACCTGACTTAAGCCTGAGACAATGACTAAAGCCTGAAACAATGCTGGAGGTGGGTGCCACCCTGTGGGTTCCCTAGGGGATCAGGCCTAAGAAAGAATGCATAAAATCCTATGAAACCTACTTTGCTAATGCTCTCAATTTAAATAATAAGGGACCAAGCAAGAAGTGAGTTTGTTCCCCAAAGTTTTATAACCCTTTAACTATCTGACCCTGACTCAGAATAATCCCCCAGAGTTCTTTAAATGTTATCTATTGTTTAATCATTTCTGCCTGACAATGATCGATGAGCTTTATTCCTGTGCAATAAAAGCTTGTCAAGGCAAGGGTTGGGGCGCTCGCCTCTTGAGAGGGTAGCCAAGGTGCTCCGAGGCTTGCTTCCCCTTGAGAGAAAAGCTGTGTCGTCCCTTTTCCTCCACAGGACTCAGCAGTCCGTGTGAATTTATCTTGTATCTCATCCATAACACCGCAGACACTGCGGGCCAGTGTCCTCGTCAAAGAGCCCAGTGATCACCTCACACATTATAGGTTAGTTATAATTAAGAAAAAACAACTCCTGAATATAACAAGTACTGGCGAGGACATGGGAAAACTGGAACCCTCATAACATTGCTGATGTGAGTATAAAATGGTACAGCACTATAGAAAAGTTTGGAGGTTACTACAAAGCTAAAAATCTAATGACCATACCACTGAGCCATTCTATTCCTAAGCATATATGCAAAGGAATTGTCCTAGCCAGACAGACATTGGTACAGCAATATTCACTGATGCATTACTCACAAAGGCCAACAGGTGGAAGCAGCTCCTAAGGTTCATCAACAGATGGACAGATGGATAAGCTGAAAGTGGTATACCCATACAATGGAATATTACAGAGCCAAAAAGAGTATTTTGATACATTCAACAACATGGATGAATCTTGAAAACATGCTAAGTGAAAGAAGCCAGACCAAAAAGACAAAGTTTTATATTAAAAACAGGCAAATTAATAGACACAGAAAACAGATTAGAGGTTACCAGGGGCCAGTGGGTTGGAAAAATGGGGATGTGTGCTTCATGGTGACAGATTTTCTGGCTGGGGTGATGAGAAGGTTTTGGAAATATCAACAGATAGTGGTGATGGTTGCACAGCATGACAAACGTAATTAATGCCACTGAATCATAAGCTTACAAGTCATAAAAATAGCAAATTTTGTCGTATGTCATGATTAAAATAATATTGACACCACAAAAAACTGAATTGCATACTTCAAGTGGGCAAACTATAAAGATGTATGGTGTCAGGTGATTACCAGACTTACTGGGGGGTTCACTTCGTAAACCATGTAGATGCCTGACCACTGTGCTGTACTACAGAAATCAATACCATATTGAATGTCAACTGTGAGAAATAAGATTTTAAGGGCAAGTTATGTAGTATGTGAGTTATATCTTAATACAGTAGTTTAAAAAGAACCCAATGGTCTTAGGGTGCAATGATAATTAAGAGAGCACTCACTCAGCAATCTCCAACCAGTGTCCTGCAAGAGCGACACTGGTGTGCCGCGAGAGTCTTTACGGCATGCAGCACCTGACTCTTGAGTCAGGGGCGCTGACCTCTTTTCCCCTAGATTGTCAAATTAAAAGAGGACAACAGGCAACACACTAATAGCTGTCCACTGTGAATAAATAAAAATTACACCTATTTCTCTCATCAGATTTGCCAAAAATGTATTTTTTGGTCTGCTGCAGAATTTTAGTCATCAGTTTGGGTGTGTCCTAAGATGAAAAAGGTTGAAAATCGCTGACTTGGATCAATGAGTCTCATTTGACAGTAAAGCAAATTATGGCCAGCCTAAACGATACTTAGTTGTTAAGCCAATTTGCAATACATGGTTTGATACTGTCAGACTGCTGCAGTCCTGATATAATAATTTATAATAGAGCCTATGATAAAACCCACCCCCATAACAACTAGTTACAGTCAGGGGAGGCGAGTTCTCTAACAAATCGGCGTGTATACTCGAGAGCCCACACACAATGTTCGAAAGTACTTCGGAGGAGCCGACCCCAGCGCGGTGCAGGACGGTGCCCGGGAGGCACTGCAGACAAGCAGGGAGCACAGTGGGCCTGCTGGCCTGAGTGCTAACTACGGACCACGCTGACCTGTGAAACCATGGCCTCAGCGGGGCCACAGCAGCGACATCGGGGTCTTCACAGCTGGCAGGAATAACCAGAGGGGGCCTCATCCCACCCCTGCTCGGAGTCTTCATCCTCAGACCTGCCCTGCTTCCTGTGTTTCTTCTTAAAACTTCCACAGATCAAGTGTTCACTACCAGGCTAACTCTCAGTGGGACTGTATCCGATTTACATTCCCAAGTTATGCACCAACCCTAAAAATACTTGGATACTTGAGGTTATCAGCTCCCCCTTCCATTAGCATGGAAAACGGAGCACTGCCGGTCGGTCAAGAGATTACAACTGTGTGTGGAGGGGGAAGCACAGGTCACACTCTGCTGTCGGTCTGAAGAATGAATGGGGTTTCTAGCCATGTGGATTGATGGAAACACAGATAACCTGACGCGAAGTCTGGGTTTGGGTTACTTTCAGTGAATTTGGGAGTTTCTACTAGAAAAACAAAATATACTATATTTAATGTAGAAGATATGAGTAATCCCTGATACAAGTTCAATGTTACCAGACAACTCAATCTGAGCTTTTCCATGAAATTATCAAATTCACTGAAGCATAATCACAAAATAGAAGACAGTAAGTGGGTTTAAAAATCAGTCGTTACAAGAAAAGACTAACTATTAATACTCACAACTAAGCCAGAGAGCAACCAAAGCACAGAAATAATAGCAAGAAGAGAAGCTCCAAACACAGAGAAGCGGTTCCTAACATTGAGAACTACTCTGTAACGAGGGACTTACTGGACTGAGGCTTGCGTTACTCAACAGCAGGATCAAATAAAACATTACAAAATGGAACTTTCCCCAAAGAAATGTGAGGAAAAGCTTTTAAAAGCCTGGACGGATGACACAAGGAGAAAATTTTGTAACAGCCATGATGAGCATCACATGTTTTTAATTCACTAGTTAGAAAAGACGACCCTGAAAAGAAGCACAATATACTGGGCTGTAGAGAAGACGTGTCAGCTTCATGATAAAGTGCATTACCCTAAAGGGGCCCGTTTTTTCTCCAGAGAGAAGAAACCCAGCTCCACAGTCACACACCACGGTCATTTGTCCTGGACCACATGAATTAAACAGTCTGTCACTGCCACCAGGATGGAGATGCAAGAGGCCTATATTTTTTTAATTATCTTTTTTGTCATGCTATTACAGTTGTCCCAAATTTCCCCACCTCCACCCAGCCACCCACACTGCCTGAGGTAATTTCCACACCACTGTCCACATCCATGGGTCCTGCATATATAGTGCTTTGGCTACTCTATTCCCTATGCTGTACTTTACATCCCCATGAATATTCTATAACTACCTACATGTACTCCTTAATCCCTTCACCTTTTCACCATCCACTCAACCCCCCTCACATCTAGTGACCATCAAAATGTTCTCTGTATCTATGATGCTGTTTCTATCCTGCTTGTTTTATTTTTTGGTTCTCTTAGATTCAATTGTTTTATTGCCATTTTATTGTTCATATGTTTGATCTTCCTCTTCTCAAAGAAGGCCCTTTAACATTTCACACAATACTGGTTTCATGGTGATGAACTCCTTTAGTTTTTTCTTGTCTGGAAAGCTGTTTATCTGTCATTTGATTCTAAATGATAGCTTTGCTGGGTAGAGGAATCCTGGTTGTTGGCCCCTGCTTTTCATCACTTCGAATGTTACTTGCCAATTCCTTCTAGCCTACAAAGTTTGAGAAATCAGCCAACAGTCTTATGGGAGTTCCCTGGTAGATAACTACTTTCCTCTTCCTGCTTTTAAGATTTTCTCTTTGTATTTAACCTGCAGCATTTTAAGTATGATGTATCCCAGAGCAGGCCTCTTTGGGTCCATCTTGTTTGAAAATCTGTGCTTCCTGGACTTGTGTATCTATTTCCTTCACCAGGTTAGAAAGTTTTTTTCATTATTTGTTTCAAATGGTTTCCAATTTCTTGTTCATTCTCTTCTCCTTTTGGCATCCTTATAATACAAATGTTGGCATACCTGAAGCTGTCCCAGGCTCCTTACACTAACCTCATATTTCTGGATGATTTTTTCTTCTTGTTGTTCTAACTGGATGTTTTTTAGTTCCTTATGTTCCAAATCACTGATTTGATTTTCATCTTCATCCACCATACACTGTTTCCCTGTAAACTGTTCTTTATTTCAATTAGTGAATTCTTCCTTTCTGAATGGACCTTTTTTCACACCGTTGAGGTTCTCAGTAAGTTCCTTGAGTATCCCTATAACCAGTATTTTGAACTCTGCATCTGATAGATTGCTTATCTCCATTCTGATTAGTTCTTTTTCTGGAGTTTTGTTCTTTTTTTATTTGGACCATGTCTGTCTCCTCATTTTGGCAGCCTCCCTATGTTTGTTTTTATGTATTAGGTAGAGCTACTATATCTCCCAGGCTTGACAGAGTGGCTTAATGTAGCAGGTGTCTTACAGGGTCCAGTGGCACAGCCTCCCCTGTTACCCAAGCTGCAGACTCAAGGTGTGCCCACTGTGTGACCTGTGTACAGCATACAGCCTCTTGCCGTAGTTGAGACTTGATTGCTGTTAGCATGTCCAAAGTCAACCATTGCCTGTGTTCAGTCCAGGGTCACACAGCGTTAGCTTCAATACAAGCAATAGATAGCTGCTACTTGTGCTGGGCTTGCAGGTACCTAGGAGAGGCCAAACTATGAACCAAAGACAGCTGCGGCTAGTGCCAGGCCTGGGGCAACTTAGCAATAGGTAAAGGGCTTGCTGAAGCCATATGCTGCTTGTTTGAGACAATTTAGAAAAATCTGAAGCATGGGGCAAGACAAGCCATTCATATGGAAAAGCCACTGGAAATAGCTTGGGTGGGTCTGAGAGTCAGGCAGAGCAGGGTCATGAGGAATCACCAGGGTGGGGCAAACTCCATAGGATGATGGAGTCTCAGATAAGGCACCCATCTGCTGGTTCTCTGGGAGAGTGCTCAGAAAAGGTACAATGGTCTCTGTCAGCACTTCTGTCTGGGAGAAAGCAGATTCCCAGCTCT
The DNA here is from genome assembly GCF_004126475.2 of Phyllostomus discolor. Lineage (NCBI taxonomy): Eukaryota > Metazoa > Chordata > Mammalia > Chiroptera > Phyllostomidae > Phyllostomus > Phyllostomus discolor. The sequence continues at coordinate 78,269,680 of NC_040913.2, forward strand.
TGCCCTGATATCGGATAATTCAGTTCCCCCCTGTACGTCTCTGATGTTTTCCATCTGCTGCCCCAGGGCTACAGCTTAGAGAGTGAGTGCAAGTGAGTTCTTACATGGGCCCTTTAAAAGGAACTGTCCGGGATTCCAGAAGTTTCTGTCTTCCACAGCCTCAAATCCAACCTGCAGACTCAACCCCCACTGGTTATTACAGACAGAAGTTATGGAGATTTATCTTTATGGCACTGGAACCCTGGGCTGAGGGGCCTGCTTGGAGCTAGGACCAACCTCCCAACCCCACGCATGAGATATCCCTCCCAATTTTTATCTCCCACCTGTGGGTGTGGCACCAGCCCATTCCTCGTGGCCACCCCTACCAGTCTTGACGTGGCTTCGTCGTCAATACCATAGTTGTTGGACTTCCATTCAGCTCAATTTCTGATGGCTCTGAATGATGGTTGTTCTACAGGTTAGTTGTAATTTTGATGCAGTTATTCAAGAAGGTAAACCATGTTTACCTACACTGCCACCTTGACCCTCTTTTGGGGGGCCTACTTCTATTTGTAGCATTCATACTCTCTAGGTCTCAGTTCCCTGAGCTGTAACAGGATGGCTTCTAAGGCACAAAGACCTCTAATACTCCATTGTATAAAAGTTAAAAACACTGAGAGAGATCAACCAGGAGCATAATAAATGCCCTATATTCACAAGTCAGCCTTGGAGCAGAAGAAAGCTCATGTTCAATACCCCTCAGGTAAATATTAAGAGTTACCCTTACGTCCACAGAGCAGGACAGAAATTTACAAGCGTCTCTTGGAATTCTTCCCAAATTACTAATACATGAGCAACAGACAGAATTAATGATTAAGGGAGAGGGTGCTGTCAAAGGCTTGCTATGAGAGAAAAAAGAAGGAAGAGCTGAGCACAAGAGGAACCTAAAACTAGAACTCAGGTCAAGAAAGCTCAATGACCTGGGGCCATTTGATGGAGGGATGGACTTAAACATCTCTATCATCATGTTACACAGCACAGCTCAATTAACTGACGTTTATAATGACATCACTGTTAGGCACCAAATAAATGTGAAATTATATTGCTGCACTCTGCTTAATAAGGCAAGAAAACACAGCTTATGACTATGACCATTTAATAATCTAGCTCACAAAGGAATGTTGCCTTCAGATGAGAGAGGTAACTAACTAAGACCCTAATGTTCTTCAGACAGAGAGTCAGTGACATCTTTATGTACATAGCACAGATCCAGTAAGGCAATGGAGAGTCCATTCTGTGAACAAGTTTCAGCTGCTGTTACATCCTTTGTAAGAACAATGAAAAGAATCCGGTGAGCACTTCACCTAACATAACTTTGGAGGACCTAGAACATTTCTGCATTTACAAAGCTATCACCTGGTTAGAATGAAAGAAAACACTGTTTGAGTAGAAATTATAGTGTAGTTTTAGAGTTTAAATTTTTTTGAGAAAATTCTGGTTGTATCCATGTAATGCAAATATCAAGAAATAACTTTTATGCCAAAATTTTCAACTATACAATTTGCTTTACTGTGTACCACTGGTAATCAACAAATAATTGGTTTACATGCTCTGGGAGAGGAACAGTGTAAATAAGCAGTTTTTCTGACCAGAAGGTCATTTATCCAAATCCAGAAAATTTTGAGCTCTCTGATTTCTAAGACTTTCCTGTATGTTTTCATGAAAACAACAACAAAAAAACCCAATAGTAACAAGCAAATTCTTTCTTCTGAAAATGTATACATTTTTTTTCAAAGCCCCAAAACCTCTCAAGATTGTCACAATGACACCATTACGAGGACCTCACTCCCCTGGGCCACCAAGTCATGGGGATACCAGGTCTTTTCTACAGTCCCTCCCCAGCCCTTCCTCAGCACCCAGGAGCTCAGAGGAGCAACTGGCAGGGGAACTTCCAAGTTCCAAAGCAACACAAAGGCCAGTGACAAGTTCACAGAAGCTTATACCTTAACACCCAGAATGCAAACAGTCAAGTGGTCACTTTCCTTTCAAGAAGCACCCTAAACACTTCTGGCTGCACTGATCAACCTTTATTCACAGTTGCTTGGGCCATCTGCCTGGAGAAGGATGGAGCCAGGCTCTTCTCTGAGAATCTTCACCTGAGGATCAGCTCTAAGCATTCGGAGCCCAATTAAACTGGCTTCTTTCCACTGTATCTCGGCCTGCTTCCCTTAACTTGTTTTGCTTTTCAGCATACCAAAGGAGAAAAATATTGACTAAAGTAGAACTGGTAAAAGCTTCACAACATATGGCAGACGAGATGCCTGCAAACCAGATACAGCTATACTCTTCGGTTACAGTTTACTCTCACTGTATCACACTGCAAAATGTCTTTTGGGAAAGCCATACATGCAAGTTTTTAATCATTCAGAAAAACGACAAAGACCTGTTTAAAAACCAAAAAGCTACATACCTAAAATAAAACCTCATGAAATAAGAAAAGCCAAGATTGTGATCTATTCTTGGCTTAGGCTTAGCTCTGAGAGTATAATGATGGCCAAACGAGGCCGTACACCACCAAGGGATATGATGGGACTGCATTAAAATAAGACTCACATCATCAGGTATTTTGAGCATTATAGCTGAAGCTAGAGAAGACCAAGTATTACTTAATAGTTTGCACATCTGACCACAATCCCAAGAAAAACCTCTTTTGAGGGCTCATTAAATTGATGAACCCTTCCCTGTTACAGTGAGAAGTCATATTCCTTCCATTTCAGGTTCTGCAATGTCCCCCCCACCTCGCAAGGACCCCCGCCCCAACGATTACATAAGTACTCACATTCAAAGCATTCTTCGCAGCTTCTGCTTCTGAGCGACTGTCAAAACTGACAAAACCTACGGGCTGAGGAAAGAAAAGCAAATATGAAGGAAAAAAATCAGAGGCTACCTATTTTTCTGGGTCAAAGGTGATGTCAAACTGAAGGGCTAAGATAAAGAAATGACCACAGGCATTTGTGTGGAAATAAGAAAGCCAGTCCAGAAGAATCATGAGTCAGTGGTTTAGCTAAATTTCTAACACAAATCAAAGGGATTGTGAGGATGGTTCTTCAAGGGCATAGCTGGGGATTTAGAGAATCATAAAAATAACCTAGAAGAGGTAGGAAGGTGAGCAGCAGTGAACAAGGAAGTAGAGGAAAACTTGGGTTGAGAGTGTCTATGCTCCCAAATTGAATTCCATGTACCTCAGGTTCTTCATCTTTTAAGGTAGCAAGAGAACCGAATCACCTTTTGGTGTCAGTGCAAGGCACACAATGACACAGTTAGAGAAGCCCTGTACTCTCAACCGCACAATCCAAATTGCAAAATGACCCTTTCCATCGCAAATCCCAAGGGATGCCTTTCAAAAGTCCCGTGTTTGAGTAGGTGTGCAGACCACACTGTTCCAATGAAAGAGAAAGGGGCCATAATCCCTTTGGACTCAGTATCTGTCAGTCCAGAAGGATACTAGCAACATAGCTTGTTCCTGATGAACCAGAGAATGCCTCACGGAGTGACGAACAGTGATTGGGAGGTGAGCGTGCTGAGTGTTCAGCATTAGAGGGGGAAAAGCAAACAGCTGAAAATGTTCAAGAAGCTTGCAGGGACTATGAGGGTCACTGATTACCACCTCCATTCGGGGTTTGAGAGAGAACATGATTCTTCACCACCAGATACTCATACCGATTGTGAGAGTCTGCCTGTTTAACCTTATTAAAAAAAGAAAACAGGAAAGAATTGGGAATAAATGTGAATCTGGATAATAATTGCTTTGAATATACAAACAAATCCCAATATAACTATGCTGGACGCATTGCATTTGCCTTCCTAGGGGCTGGTCCCAGGTATCCTAGCTGGAGACTATGGAATCAACAAACCATTTTCCCGTGCTAATCCCTAACCAAGCTCACTCTTATTTTTAATACAACAACAACAACAAAATAAAATCCTGACGAGAATAAAGAATGCTGAGCCCTAGTAACATTCCTGAAGAAAAAGTCAATTCAAACTTTTTGTGGATGTGATCATTTATATGCAAGTTTAAAACTCTTACCTGCTTAGACGTGAGCTTTATAAGAGAACCCTCATAGCCCTGAAAAGGAAAAACAAAATAAATTCAGACTAAAAAAAAAAAAAAGTGTTGGGGGAAAAAGCAGTTATAATAGCACCTTCTCAAGTAAAAGTGAGTGCTTCATGACTATTGGCTACTTCTTTTCAGAAATGCCTGTACATTCACTGGGAAAGCAAATAATACACACAGGCCCTTGCCCATCTTTACAGATGCCTATGCCTGCACACTCGGGTCCTAGAAGAAATCAAGCCCTGAAATTCATGCATTTTTATTTGTCTCTTTTTATTTTTTCATGAAATTATGCAATGGTAGCACAATCGGTATCTCTGTCAATAGCAGATCTTTATTCAATAGAACCAGGAGAGAAAAGGGGGTAAATTTCCTAACATAGGAAGGTAAGAGTATGTGATAACCTGGTCATGTATTTGCTATAAAACACCAACAATGACACATTAAGAATGCCCTGTACCCTTGGATGATCACTTCGTGATTTATATAAATGCCTAATCAACATGATTGAACGCCTAAAACTAATATAATACTGTACATCAACTGTAACTGAAAAATAATTTTAGAAAAAGAATGCACTAGGTAAAACTTATTCATCAAAACTTCAAAAGGTTAAGAAAGGTTAAGCAGGCAGTGATGCCCAATTCTGCTGAGTCCCTTTGCTTGTTTATTAAATCGGCCAGTGTCACGTAGATATTCCGACTGCGATGCGCAAAAACTCCCCGTCGGGGTTTTACTCCAGTTCACCCTCAAGGAAGACAGAAACACTCCCTTCAACCCCTCCCCTCCCTCCTCCCTGGCCCCGCAGCATGTGGATGACAAAGTGTGTTTATTTCTGAAAACAATCAGTGGCTGGTGGCTTGCCCTGATGGATGACACAGAGGGGGGACCACCACCTGACACGCCCGACCGCCGCACATATCAGTGTGGAGACAGGGCTGCGGACGAGGGTCAGCCTCCAGGGACGGTATTTAATTAAGAGGGGTGTTAGAAATGTGGCAGGGTCCTGACTTGAGCGCAGCGTTCTGGGCAGAGCCTTGGGACTGATCCATCCTCGTATCTTCCCAGCACAGAACTACGTGACCCATTAGCTACCGCGAACATTTCACCTCACAGGCCTTGGGCTCTTCTGGCCAAAGAGGTCGTGATGTGCAGCCCTGCCTCGTCTTTTTTAAGGTGCTTTCTCTGAAAAGCCCAGAGGTTTAAACACCCTGAAGGCCTCAGCGGCAAAGGACAAATGGGTATTTCACTCAAGTAAAATCCCACTGGCAGGAATATATTGTGCTCTTAAGTCACAAGAAGGGCATTAGTATCACAAAGCCGTTCAGAACAGGGATGGCAGACTCAGACTGCTTGGGTTTGAATCTCACCCCTGCTGTTCATGATGTGGGCAAACTGGAGCAAAACCGATTCAACGCTCGAAGCTTTGTTTTCCTCACTGGCATAAATGAGGCCAAGCTGTCCTAAAGTTCTGTGATGAGAATTAAGTGAGATTGTTCATGTAAGGGGTTTGCCAGCTGAACCACTTTCTCTCTACACGTATGGGAAACACAACAGTATTTTGTCCATTAAGATCAATTAGCTTACAACGTCCTCATCCTACGAAAGGGACGGCAGAATTTGCAGCCCTGCACAGGAAGCTGAGGACGTTCTGTCAGGTTGACACTCTCTTCCTTCCCACAGCACCTTCGCTTTGTTCCCACTTCCTCTCAGCTAACCTCCTGTCTAAGCTTCCTCTTCCTCCCCACGGTCACCGGTCACCGTCAGGGTCCTGATAAGGCAGCCAACCGCTGTGCCGCCACGGGCACTACCTGCCTATTGAGTCAGGGGCACTGACTTCCTTTCCTTCAGGTTGTCAAATTAGAAAAATGACAACGGCCAACACAACAATAGCCATTCAGTGGGAATGAATCAAAACTACACCTAACTTTTGTCAGATCAGAAAAAAAAAAAAAAAAAAAAAAAAAAAAATTTTTTTTTTTGGCGTGCCACAGAATTTTACTAATTAGTTTATGTGTGCCACATGATGAAGGTCAAAAATTGCTGCAGGAAGGGGCTGGCTGTCAGAATGGATTTTTGTCTGAACAGTGGTTTCTTGACACATAAACTGGACTCTATTTTATCTTTGTTGGTATTAACTGGCTGCCCCCTGGATCCTCCCTATTCCCTTCCTACACAGCTGTTTTCAGCGGTCACATCCGCTTGCTCTCCCTAAGAAGCTAGATCCTATCCTCAGCCTGCCCCGCATCTATGGCTGGAGTCCTTCTTCAATAGGGACATATGTCTAACCAAAAACCAAGGTGGTCCACTGCCTAATTGTCAGTGTGGCCCCAGCTGGCATCATTTACTCAATGACCAGCTCAGGACACGGGCTCTGAACTTATCATGACCTCCAGGTTCACTCCCTGAGAGCCAGGGCCTCCAGCCCACAGCTCGCCCCGTCCTAGCTTCCGACCCTCCACAAGCTGGGCTTCCAGGTTTTGCCTTGGCAGCATGCTTATTTCAGCTTCAGCCTGACTTCCTCTGAGGTTTCCAATCCCAGATACACTAAGTATCTCTAAAGCAGTTTTATCTCAATAGTTACACTGCACTGAGTATCTCACTAAGCACCAGGAAAGATCACTCTCATACAACACTTGAAAATTTTGTCCTTCCTATCCTTGCAACTTAGGATATTATTCCCATGAAAAAAATAATGGTGTTAGGTTCATACTCTAATTCATAAAAGTCAATTTAACCTATGATGTTCCCAAAGAATAGTTCTAACAGAACTATTTCAACTAATAATCTCCTGAGGATAATGCTGGATTTATATTATTGTGTTTGAAGCGTAAGTGCACAATCACTAATTGATAGCATGTTTGGTTATCTGTACCTAGAAGACACCCTGAACTGGCGGAGGACACTGAGGCTGCTCTACACAGAAGAGACAGATACACGCTCACACCAGTGAGAGAGAGACTTCTCCAGACTGGCTGTCGGGAGGACAGAAGGCGGTTTCTGCCTTTCCTAAGTGAGACTGCACACTAGAGCTGAGTTGTTAAATCCCCACGACTCACGGACCTTTTAAAAATAGCACCATATAGGGCACTTTCTCAAAATTGTATTTCTTCCTCCAAAGAGACCTTAGAAAGCTTCTACTCACACGTTTTGCTTCCTTTCACAATGTCTGAAACAGAAAAGGTACCTTGAATGGTCTGAAAAGCAGGTAGAGCTCCCGAGGTTTGATGTCCAGAGGGAGACCACTGACAAACAGGGTCCGGACCTGGAAGAGACATGAGAACCGCTCAGAGGAGTGGAATCCAGAGACTCGCTCTTAGTGCAATTTCAAAACCACGTCTTCAGATACTCCATGCATCCTGCCTACTTCATGAGCATTCAATGACGCAAGAACACTCTAATGTTAAGATGACATTAAGTTAACTCTCTTCTTTGTGGGTTATTCAAAGTGAACTACCTCTAGCTGGTTTAAATTCATGAACTGACTTCCTTCCCAACTAGCCATTGTCCAGTTCTAAAACTGGGGGGGTGGCGGGGGAAGGATCCAGATAATTACATTATTAGCTTTAGAAAAATGCCACAAGGGTGGACAACCTACCATTCCTCTGCTCTGATCAAATGGACACAGTATGTGGTTCAAAACTAAAATCAAAGCCATTTATTTTCTCTTGCTTGTCCTGCCACTGCTTCCTGCATCTGCATTAATCATCACAGTAATTTTAAATAAGTGGAAGTTTATTGAACAATTCAAACACATCTAAATAGTAGCCAAAACGCTTACCTGCACCTTCTCAGTTCCAAAACAGGGACAGACCTCACTGACGGACAACTATAAGGCCTAGGGTACAAGCTATCTTTATCTTTATCCTTTAGCCTCTAGCATTTTAATTATGATGTGTCTTGGAGTGGGCCTCTTTACATCTACAGATGTACCCACAAAGCTATCATTCAGAATTGAAGGACAAAGAGATTCCCAGAGAAGAAAAAAAAATGAAAGGAGTTCATCATCACCAAACCATTATTATACAAAATGTTAAAGGGACATAATTAAGAAAAAGAAGATCAAAACTATGAACAATAAAATGGCAATACACACATATTTATCAACAATTGAGTCTAGAAAACAAGCTAAGCAAACAAGAACAGAGACAGACAGAATCATAGGTAGAGAACACATTTTGATGGTTGCCAGATGGGAAGGGTTGTGGGGCAATGCGTGAGGAGGTGAGGGGATTAAGAAGCACAAATAGGAAGTCACAGAACAGCCATGGGGATGTAAAGTGCAGTATAGGTAATGGAGTAGCCAAAGAATCTATACGTGTGACCCATGGACATGAACAACGGTGTGGCGATGGCCTGAATGAGTGGGGTACTGGGTGGAGGCGGGCAAAGGGGAAAACCAGGACAACTGTAATAGCATAATTAACAAACTGCCATTTTAAAAAAAGGATTTGGGGAGTTAACATAGGAAATAAACTCCCAATTACAGTACGAATCTAAAGAAGATGGCTCCACAAACTTGCAAGTCCAATAATTTAGCAACAACACCACTAGAAATCTGGGGGCTATCAACATCACTTGATATAAATGAAGGTTCACCTGCATCCATGAAATATAATATGCAACCAACAAAAATGACATTCAGGAAAAAAGTACATATTGTTTGGGTTTATTCTGGGCAACAACCCACCGACACACACGTATGTGGAGAGGGAGAATGCCTTGTGGGACATATACACACCCCAACATGTTTATGTTTCCATGGCTTCGTCCTGAGTGGTAGGATCAGAAGTGATTTTAGTGGTTTTTATTAGTAGTTGTTTTTCCTACCTTTCCACAAATAAGCATGTATTAGATACTGTAATTTACTTTGTCGAGAATTATCTTTTTTAAATACTTCGCTTTCTTGATGAAATTATAAATAATGTCAATTTTTACAATAAAAATTGTCAGGTCTAGAGAGAAAACTCTTCTATGAAAGTATTTCGGAAACAGGAGAGATTCTTCATGTCCCCACAGGAAGCTGTGACACGAGGGGGACCGCTGGGCCTCCGTTTGCCTCTCGCCCACGGAAGACGACAGGAGGCTCAAGGGAACTCCGTGTCGCTCGTCAGATTAGAGGCAAACCAATAACACGCCGGACATTTTATTGACACGTGGAAGCAACTTAAATTCCCTAGGATCCCACGGAGCCAACGCCTTCTCAGAGGCCTGCCAGGATATGCCGCTTCCCGCTGAAAAGCTGTTCTCTCCTCTGATAGGACAGATTCACTGACGAGGAGTCATAACTGTTAAATACTTACATTATGAAGTATGTAAGTATTTAGTAATGACTAAAGGTCACTAAAATGTGCGTGGCTTGGAATCCACGTGCTTTAAAATCATTTCTGGACTACCTCAGGCTAGTGAACTTGGAAGAAAAAAAACCTCTTCTTCGATATGTGATTCATACTTTCCTATGAAGTCCAGGTGACTGAGACCTGGAACCTTGGGCCAAGCTGGAAACACTTCAGTTCCCTTGCTCTTCTCACCACCACTCTTCTCATCGGAGCCACTCACTGACAAAGCACCCTGCACTGCGTCTTCCCAGGGTCTATGGGGATCACAAAGGTTAAGATGTGACTTCTGACTGCGGGGAACTTAGCGTCAGGGAAGGAAGCAGAACATGCCCCCTGACCTTCCATAATAACAGAAGGAGGCCTAACTCATTCACAAAGTAACCAACTGCAACCCAAAACAGTGAGCTACAATTTTAAGAAATACATAAATCCATGATCAAATACTCAGAAAGAAAATTTTCCCCAAACAAGTGAGAGGCACGAAACGAACTTCTGTGGCAGGTCCACCATGATCCTGGGCGGGCCTTAACTGACCAGCAGTGTCTGAGGACACAGATGTGCCTGGCGCCATGCCTCCAGCGGCCCAGATGTTTCCTTCATTGGACACATGGGGAAACACACTTCTCAGTCAAGGACACAACACGCCTTATGGAAGTTCGAGACGTGAAGCTGCTGACAGCTCTGTCCCACAGGGACTCCAGTGGATTCTGTGGATGCACCCCCCCCACCCCCCCACTTCATCTTTACCTGAAGAAATAATACCGAACAGTTCCAAAGGAACAAATGCTAGGAGAAATCATCCTGAGCGAGAGCCTTCTTGACTCAGCTATTATGTATCATTTCACCAGAGGCCACAGCTACATTTTGGATAAAACTAACCATGTGTTCTTAAGTGGTAGTGCCAGCTTTCAGTGGGAAAGACAAGCCACATTTCTGTGACTGACTTCTAATTTAATAAACTCTAACTCAGTAAGTAAAGCCATTCTGTCAGTCTTAAGCTTTCCTGGAGAGAAAGGCCAAACAGGCCTTGAAATGGAAAGGCCCTAATCTTTAATAAATAACAGGCATTAATTATCTTGTAACTAATCTAAACATCCAAATAAAAACCAATGGACACTGCTTGTTAATTTCAGTACACTGCAGAGAATCATTGTGTATACTTTTCAGTAAGCGGCCACATCTGGTATATACCAGTGTCCAAAGACTAGGGAGCATTTTCTGTGTATGTTTTACTTGTTTAGATAAAGGTCTCGGGGATCATCCTCTAGCTACTCTGAGCTGAGACCTCCCCACGTTCCTCTTAAATTGATAGAGGATGGGGAAAGACAATTTCTCATTTTCTAATGATTCATGAATAACTGTACAGTCACTCCTTTGAAAGATTCTAATGAGTAAAACCAGGGGGATGCTTCTCTAACCTTCTACCCTCTGCAAGCTTTCCCTCCACCTACCCACATTTTTAAACATACAGCTACAGACTCCACAAGAAGCTTTCAGATGTGGTGTGTGTTTAAATCATTCTTTTGGAGTAATCATTCTTTGTAATACACAGTGGATTCACAGGTAAGAACTTTCAATGGGCATTGTAGAATTTGAGGGTTTTGTTTGTTTGTTTGTTTGTTTGTTTGCAGTGGGTAGCACAGTCCTAGGCACAGAGGGCACACTGCATAAATACCCCGTGGCTGATTTTAGAACAACATTGTGTATCCATGGGACGCAGTGAGGGAGTGTTTACAAGCACCACTGCTGACCACACAGCAGCGAGAATGAGGGACCACATTTCCCAGTCAGTCATATCAGGACAGTCATAGCTGCATCAACTGATAAACACACATGACAAAAAGGCAAAAGAGGTTCACATTATAAGAAATGGCAACTGAGGAGAGGAAAGAGAGAAATGAGACAAAAACAACCAGAATCAAGGCAGAGAAATGAAAAAGACAAAACCACCAAAGACCACCAAAAATTTCAGGACTACACATCCATCTTCAAGGACAGGGTGACCCATACAGTAAAATAGCTCACATTTCAACTGATGTCTGAAACACACTTATGCACAAGTCAATCCAATTTCAACAAAGGTATGTAAATGTATGTAATTCACAAAGTTTTTAACGGATGCTCAAACTCACTAGTGAGCACATGTAAAATGACGGGTAGGTATACCTGTATCTACAAGAAAGTTCTCAATCATTAGGTTAAAAAAAAAGGAAATAAAGTTCTCAATCATTAGGTTAAAAAAAAGCAAACACTAGAAATTGTTCACAATCCCAATTTACTCCTTTCAGTGTTTTTTTTTGTAACTCAGTATATGCTCAAGTTTTAAAAGGTCTTGAAAAAATGTACAACCCTGTATACCTAATTCCCTACATGTTAATAGTAAGGAGTTCTGTATGTTTACAGTGGAGAGAGACTGGGTGCAATTTATAGAACATTTTATATATTTATACACTTTGGTGTTTAAATATTTGTAACAATAAACTTTTTGTTAAAGAGAAAACAAATACAAACCCAAAGGTATCTCCTTCCTTGGCAGTATAAACCTCAGGTCCTACCCATCCTCGTTGACCTTAGGAATTGTCATTTTCCTGTCCATCCTTGCTCCAGAGGGACAAACTTGATCTCGCAGAAATATTCGTTCATGAATTTGTCCCTCACGTCAATTCTGACCACAAGTCAGTGGGTCCTCATGCTCTGAAAGTCCAGTCTAACCTAGGAGGGGCACCAGTGCCTCTGAGACAAGGCCACAGGACTGGGACCGCCCCAGCTGCAGTCTAAGGGTGTCCTCGCCTTGTGACCACTCTACTCTCCACTCAGACCAGAAGAGAGGGATCACTCACTCCCCCACACCCGAGCGAGTGCCATCTCTTTTCTGCGAGACCGCACTGTACAAACTCGGTTTCAGGGACAGAGAAGTTCAGCAGAGCTCCGCATTTCTGTGCGGCCTAACCCTCACAGAGCTGGGGTATTGTTAACCCAAAAGGCGGGGGAGGGGTGTTCCAGAGCCTTGTTGGTAAGTTTTACATAATGGTTAAATTACTTCATGCTTTTAAAATGAAGTATGAACGAAATGAGTTCTTTGCTTATTCTGTACGCACCAGCTGCAACACCAACGTGCAGGACTGAACTCTGCTGAGGACTGCTGGCCATCTCACCTGCAAAGGCGGCTCTTTGTTGGCCTGCTGCGACTTCCCATTCCCGTCTTGCCACCATGGAAACAGAGTATCACAACCATTAAAATGGACCGTCAAGCCTATAATTCTGATTGCAACTCAGCAGAATCTGAGCAGCCTTTGGTCAACTTACAGTTCTTTGTTGGCACTGGTTTCGGGTAGGAGCAGATGGTCAGGTTTCTTTTTCCTGACAATGGCCATCTATTGCACTTGAAGACTCACCCCTTTGCTAGCCCCAGGAAGGTATGTTTTGGTTCAGGAGTTCAGGTTGCTATAGACACCAAGGACTGACTAAACATAGGATAGAAAGGGTCACTACACTGACTCCAGTTTTGTTTTAGCTTTAAACTGATAATGGCTCTTTTCTTTCTAAAGGAAAAATCCACATAATTACCCACAATGCACACCTCCCTGGTTTTAGGGTGCCCACTAGTGTTTGCCCTGGGTTCTACTGGGTTGGTTGACCCTATCTGTAGGATGTCCAAATGTATACCTTGATTTAGGGCCCATGGAAACCAGGTCCTTTTGCCAAGGTAGCCAGAAAGTGTCCAGCAGGATCCAGAAAGGAAGAGAGACTCCTGGGAGAGCACAGGTGGAAGGAGGAGTGTGGCATCCCGTAAACTCACATATGCAGGGCCCAGAACATGCACAGAGAACTGGGGACGGCAAGTGATTACTAAGTATACCGTGCTTAATGAACTAGGTTCATTCCCAGTGTCAATTTATAATCAGATGGTCTCATAATCTCTCACTTTGATAGGACTTCTTAAGACCAAAGTCCAATCTAGGCTACCTCTGGCCTCTGCTATACATTAGTATAAAAGGATAAGAGACAAAGAGAAAATTTCTAGAGTTTGAAAACTGCCCAGGAGATGTGTCTGTACATGTAAGCACCTAACCTCAATATGAAGAAATTTCTGCCCTGGCTGGTGTGGCTCAGTGGATTGAGCAATGGCCTGAGAACCAGAAGGTTCCTGGTTCGATTCCTGGTCAGGGCACATGCCTGGGTCATGGGCCAGGTCCTCAGGTGGCCAGTTGGGGGCGAGAGAGACAGCCCACTGATGTTTCTCTCCCTCTTTCTCCCTCCCGTCCCTCTCTGAAAATGCATAAATAAAATCTTAAAACAAAACAAAACAAATTTCTATAGTGCTGTCAGACACAAAGGGAGGTGGGTAGCAAAGGCAAACCAGAAATTTAGGGCTTGGGTTAACCTAGATAAGAAATTAGATCTGTAAGTGTGTGCATGTGAGAACTTTCCCTCATTGTTAGTGAATTCACTGAATGCTGTCAACACAATACATTGTTGTCAGGTCCTTAGAGTTCAACAAGAACTTCCCTGTAAAGACAGGAAGCTTTACTCCTTAACCCTGGCCCTGTTTTTACTCCACCTTGGCTTCCTTGTTTCTTTTAGTCAACTTTCTGACAGCTGGTTCTGTTATCTGGTTAGCCAGTGGAATCCTACTCTTCATTCAATTACACTGCTTACATTGCTAAAACAGGAAGATTTAAAGATGTATGCATTAATCCACTGTATTGTAAACAGAAGTTTGCATTCTAATGCCTCAAAGTGCACTTGCCCTTAAAATTTTAATCCATTTGAGTGGCCTAAGTTGAATGTCAAAAACAAAACAAAACAAAACAAAAAAACCACCTGGCCTACCCACAATACAGACTTTACCTTGACCTACCAAAATTACATATAAGCAGAGAATATGGAAAAGATCTTATCAAAACCCCATACCTCTCTTTCTGCATTGCTTGAGTGACTGTCATTTAACAAAACAGAGATCTGCTACTCAAACAAAAAAGTCATTCCACCTCTCCCCAACTACATAGAAAAAGCTATGCCACACAGCACACAAGAGTTCTTTATAGTCATTTAAAGCACCTGAAAAAAAATTTAGACTGTGGCAGATAACAGACCCACCACTGCCCAGGGCTCTAAAGGAGTGATTTTCAACAGGTGTGCTGCAAGAATTTTTAAAACATGCAATACCTGACTGTTTCATCAGGGGCACTGGCCTTTCCCCTTAGATTGTCAAATAAAAAATTGACAACAGCCAACACAACAACAGCGTTCAGTGCGAGTGCCCTGCCGTGTACCATAAATATACAAGTCATGTAATACAGCTGCATCTTACTGGTCACGTCACATAATAAGGTTGTGTCGCACTGGTTAATTCCTGGTATCAGAAACTCTTATATACAAGTACAGGCAACTGATTTCTAAAAAGTCACTTTGGAGCAAAAAGGGTAGGTAATTACTGCTATTATTTTTTGCAAACCAATCAAAATTACACCTACTTTTTGTCAGATAGGCAAAACATGTATTTTTTGGCGTGCCACAGAATTTTAGTAATTAGTTTATGCGCCATGAAATGAAAAAGGTTGAAAATCACTGCTCTACAGCATTCATTGCTTCTGACAGTCATGGACAAACTCCATCTGAGGGACCGTCACCTTCAATTTGCCATGCATTCTCAGTAACCGTCGCAATGCACCATACACGGTTCTAACAATAGAGAAGGTGTGGGAACTGCAAAACTAGAAAGAGGTGGAGAAGAGGTTTGCTTCCCAATATTTAGTTGTGGGAAACAACCCAATATCCATCCACCTTAAAACCTTTGGTGCCAGGTCAGCTCACCTTCAAAAATGAAGGCTCTTCCCCACGTGAGGGTGGTGAGCATCTGAGTACCAGGAAGTGGATGATGACAAAGTACCTGCGGAACAAACTCTATGAGGGAATGTAAAAATTAAGTCACAGTACCAGGAACAAGGCATAAAAGAGCCGTATGATGTATGTAAATATACAGATATGGATGAGTATAGAAATAAAGTCATTCTAACATTTTAATATGCACTTAAGAGGTTAAGTACTCAAAGCAGTAAAGCATATGTAGCTTTTTAAAAAAGACTCACGTGGAACCAGGCCACTGGGATCTCAATCCTGGTTCTGCAACTCACTAGATACGCATCTGGGACAAGTCACTTAACCTCCCCACTCAGAGGTGTCCTGACCTGGAAAAGGGGGATGATAACAGTCCCTACTTGTGGCAGGGTTTTTTTTAAAAGGTATTTTAAATTTTATTTTCAGAGAGACAGGAAGTGGGGCAGAGAAAGAGAGGGAGAGAAACATGGATCAGTTGCCTTTCACATACCCACAACCAGGGACCTGGCCCGCAATCCAAGCATGTGCCCTGCATGGGAATTGAACCAGTGACCTTTTGGTTCACAGGCTGATCCCAACCCACTGAGCCACACCAGCTAGGGTCCACTTGTGACAATTTTAAAATATGTCCACGAATTCTTTGTTGCCCCTCCCTTGATGAGGTGGAACTTAATTCACTTCCTTTTAGCAGGGATTTCACTTAGTGACTCACTTCAAATGAGCAGACTTTGGCAGAAGTGACAGTGTGTGACTCCTGACACTAGGTCAACAAGGGCACTGGGACTTCCTCCGTAGAGGAAAGCCTCTCTTGCATCATTTGCTCTGAGGAAAGGCAGATACCATGTCTTGATGACAATCAAGAAGCTCCTTGGGCCCTGGCTAGTGTGTCTCAGTGGATTGAGCACCAGCCTCTGAACCAAAGGGTCACCAGTTCGATTCCCAGTCAGGTCACATGCCTGGGTTGTGGGCCAGGTCCCCAGTAGGGGGGCGTACAAGAGGCAACCACACATTGATGGTTCCCTCCCTCCCTCTATGTCTAAAAATAAATAAATAAAATATTTTTAAAAAAGAAGCAGCAGCTCCTTGGGAAGGCCCACGTAAGAGACTGAGAGGTTTGGTGTCAAAAGCCCCATGAGTGAGTCATCGTAGATGCAGGCCTTCCAGCCCAGTCAAGTCTTCAGAAGACCGCAGCCCCAGCTCAAAACGTCTTGATGCCGTCTTCATGAGAGACCTTAAGCGAGATCCACCCAGCTAAGTCAATTGCTCAAGTCCTGACCTTCAGAAATGGTGAAGCAACAACTGTTCATTGTGTAAGCTGTCAAATTTGGGGGTAGCTTCTTACACAGAGTTGTCAAAGGATTAAATAAGTTAATAGATGTAAAGCATTTAGAGTTCAGTGCTTGGTTCATAGGAAGAACCCAGAAACAATACTCAAAATGAAGATGCTTTTTCATGCTCCAAGGGCAACCCCAAGACAGGCTTAAAATATTCATGCAACTGTTGCAAACAGGCTTAAAGAGAGGAAATAAAATAAGTTTGCACAGTAATAAAAGAACCTGCATAAGTTAAACTAGAAGTATTTCCATATTATAAAACCACAACAGTGACTCAAAGTCCCTTCACCACCTGCTGTCTTTCTACCTCTTTAGAAAGCCACGAGCGGGTCCCATTCCAGCCAGCACCCCACCACTCTCCTGCTCCTCACGCCTTCTCTTAAACCCTTTTCTTAAAGCCTTTTCATCCTTTTTCCTCTTTCAACTTGTCACATCCAGGAAATGTGTTTCTCTTTCCATTCTATTTATCAGATTTATAAAAACAGATAAGGTTGAGGAGAATAAAGAGGAAAGAGGAAAACAAAGTAATAAATTTTAAAGTGGTGTTAGGCAGATCATCACTCTCTATAACGTTTAATTAAACTTGTACTAATATCTGCCCTCTTCATATCTACATTAAAGGGAAAATTAAAAGTACGAAGTAACTTCTATATTAAGTATTAGCATTCATGATACAGTACAAGTATCTTACGCAATGTTATAATATTCTAGATTTGTTTCATCACTTTTTATTGTATATTTTAGCTACACTATACATTGATTAATACCCATAACTCATTCAAGTCCTCATTTGGGCCCTGACCGTTGTGTGGTTCAGTTGGCTGAGCATCGTACTGCAAAAGCGAACGCTGGTTCGATTCCCTGGTCTGGGCACGCCACGAGAGGCAACTAACTGACTAATGTTTCTTTCCCTCTTCCTCCCTCCCTTCATCTCTCTCAAAAAAATAATTAAAAAAAAGCATCCATTTGATGAACAGCCATACCAGATTGTGTTGTCTCATAGGAAACAGGAAGAACGACAATACCAGTGCTGACAAGGATGCAGAGACACCGAATCTCTCACATGCGCTGTGGTGAGAATGCAAAAAGGTACGGCCCCTCTAGAAAACAGTGCGGCAGCTTCTCATTAAACTGTAATTTTACGTATTAAATGTAATTACTCTATGAAATGTATTTAATAAAATGTATTAAAATGTAATTATTATACAAGAACCTGTGCACATATGTTTGTAGATGCTTTATTCATAATAGCCAAGCCATGGAAATACTCCAGATGCCCTTCAATGGGTGAATGGTTAAACTGTGGCGCACCCACACCACGAAATACCACTCAACAAAAAACAAACAAAACCTGTGATTACAAACAAGCTGGATAAATCTTAAGGGAATTTTGCTGAGTACAAAAGCCGAATTCCTAAAGGTCATATACCACATGATTCATTCCGTTTACACAACATTCTTGAAATGACAAAGTTATAGCAATGGAAAGCAGATGTGGAGCTCGCAGAGTCGGGGCCAAAGGTGGGGCGGAGGGCGAGAGGAGGGTGCGCGGCACACAGAGGCACGGGCAGGCATCCTCGCGGCGACGGGACCGCTCTGGGTCCACAGGACAGAGCACGCGTGAGCTGGGGAAGTCTAAATGCAACGAGCAGGGTCTATGGGTGCCCTGTTTTTAGTTGTGACCCTGTGCTATCATTTTACAAGATGTTACCAGTGGGAAAATTTAGGCAAAGGGCACAAAAGATCTCTCTGTGTTACTTAGAATAGCATGTGAATCTACTACAATTATCTCAAAATGGAAAGTTCAACAAATTTAAGTGTACATTTAGAAAAACTTTTTAACATAACTACATGCACATTAATCAAGAGTTATATCAGCTGGTAAAGCTGAGCAGTGAAGCTCTATGGTTATGAGTTCATATACATTTCTATTTTAAAGCCCTACAAGATTAATCTATTCCTATTAATTTTTTGATTGATTTAAGATTCAGTATTGTCAAAGTATCATTATAGTAGAATAAAATAAACTTGGCTTTTTCCAAAAATGAATACATGGTACTCAATTTATAATTCTCCTAATTCGTTCAATCCCTCCCTTTTATTGTAGTATGCAATTATCTTAGGTATGGTCTACTTTAATTAATATCCATACCTTATTCCATATGTTTCATGTGATATTAAAAAAATAGAAATACCAAACATATGAACTTAAAACATTTTAAACCACTAGCAGGGAAAAGGCGAAGAGGATCAAGCCCAGGGAAGCCGACCAAACACGGATATACACGTACAGGCTGCATTCTGTGTTCAACAATAACAAGGCATCGGTGAGTTCACAACTAAGGACGATCTACTTTTCCAAGTCTGTCTCTACATGAAAATTCATTCAGCCAGCATTAGTCTGCATTTAAAATACCACATGACTGAAATATAAATTTTTGGAATACAACCTAGTTGAGGTTGGATATTTCCTTTTATTCATAAACTACTTAGTTCACTCTACACACTGCAAAGCCCAGTGCTTATACTGTGTTCTCCTAGTACAAGAACTTCCATTTTTCAGTTTCAATCACTCCCTAGGTTTTCCAATCATACGAGTCTCCAATTCCGGAACCGATCCAATACATTTAGGCTAAAACTAATAATCCCCCAGCCTACTACAGGAATGAACTCTTCTCTGAATATATTTGATTTGATAACCACCTATAATTATGTCTGTTTACCATCTATGTGGCCATAAACCAAGTTGACATTAAGTTCGTATGTTACATAAATGTGGACATATGTGTAATTTTGTAAAGGGATACAGATCTCAGAAGTCTTCATATGACTCACAAGTAGGACTGCATGTATTGGCTGGGAGCAATGAAAGACATGTAACATGTCAGGAAAAAAAAGAAACGGTGAGGGTTGAGGCTAAGAAATAACCTAGATCAACAAAAGTAACATGCTTTGCATGTCAATCTAAAACTTTTAAAGTGTGTTCAATATTGAATATGGGTTCCCATAGCACTGTTAACTTTTCAGTTGCTCTAGTGCAAGGAAAAGACCACTAAGTGCAGCCTGCTGGTTTGAATCGCTCCCCGCAAACAGAAGTCTGAGACCTGAGGGTTGCCATTTTTATTTGGTTAGATCCCCAAGTTTTCCGGGCTCCTTACAAAATCACTGTAGTGGTGGTCTCCACATCTCTGATCCACACCGAATCTCTTGACCTCAAAGACCAAGGGAGCCTGTTGCAGTAACGCTGTGTGTAAACTTAGGAAGTGCAAGGACATTTCTGAGCAGCATTCACAGCCAGCTCAGAACCCTGGGTGCTCGGACAACGTTGTGGCAGCCAACATCCAACCGCCTACTGAAATCTAATGAAAACTGGGCTAGACAATGGACTGATCCTGATCTTACAACCTCACATTTCAGCGTTAAACGGCAGCTACTTCTTTTTTCTTTAGTTTAGTGCAGTAGAAACTTGACATTCAAAGTCTCGGCACTCAAAACATGTTGTGTCCCTTGATGATACATGTTTCAGTTTCAGGATTTAAGAGTTCCACCGTACTAGGGCTCCCAATAAATAAAGATATTGGCTAAAATAAATGTAGACTGGTACTTGCTCAGAGATCCTTTACCATGCTGCAAGAGGACATACAACCATTGGGAAAAAAAAAGTCTTTAAGCCACAAATTTAAAGAACTCAGTAAGCTTGTCAATGCAAAAACAAGGTAAATGGGTTCCAGAGATACTGATGAGAAATTAGTTCATCACAGACACTGACCTAACAGTCTTAACTGAATCTATTTGCTTGTTGTTTTTTTCCGTGTGAAACAGAAAAGCTCTACACAGTACAGTGTAGAGCTCAGTAAGCACCAGACTCCAGGGACAGACTGCCTGGACCTGAAATCCAGCTCCGGCACCTGCAAGCTGAGTGATCTTGCATAACCTATGAACTAATTAGAGCCTCCCTCCCTGATCTGTAAACTGAAAAGATGTAAAATCTACCTCACAGGGCTGTAAGGGCAGCGGTTTCCAACCTTTCTCATCTCATGGCACACATAAACTAATTACTAAGATTCTGCGGCACACCAAAAAATATATTCTCTCTCCTGCCAATCTGACAAATAAAAGGGGCATGATTTTGATTCATTTACACCAGACAGCTATTGTTGTGTTGACTGTTATGATTTTTTTTAATTTGACAATGTAAGGGACAACAGGTCAGTGCCCCTGACTAAACAGTCAAGTATTGCATGTTTTAAAAATTCTTGCGGCACACTGGTTGAAAATTGTTGGTTAAGAGGATAAAATAAAGGACGATTTGTGAAGCATTTAGAAAAGTACCTGGCACATAGTAAGCATTATACAAGTTTTTGTTAAGTAAGTTAAATAAACATAACTCCCCGAATGCTATATGGTAACCCTATTTGCTGGGAAGGAGCACTGAAGAATGAAAGTTTTCAATTCCTAAAACTTGGGACTTCATTTAGCCAGCTAAAGAAAGATACTTTGAAAAGTTAACCCACGATAAAACAATGTTTCAAAAATAGCTGTTGGGGGGGGGGGGGGACACAACCACTGAAGAATAAGACACAAATCTTTTAGTACTATTCAATAACACTTAATTTCTAGAGTGAAATTCTATGTATTATTCACACCGCCCTTTGCCCTTTCAGGAACTTGGAGCTCCTTTCCAAGGTTTAACACGCGAATGAGAAGACACATCTGTAATATAACATTTGTAAAGAGCACTAACAAAACAGTATGTTTTAAGGAATCAGATCAATGTTTTCCATTTTATGAATTTCAAATAGCTCGGGCAGTTTCCAAAATTATCTTTCTCCAGATGACGGAGAATCCTCAAAACTGTCGGAACCTGAGGGCATGTGAAGGATCTTCCACAGTGGACATGACTTGGCCTGCCAGCTGTCTCCGGGACCTGGTGCCAGCCCACCTCTGGCCAGAACACAGGCTGTGACATGCACGGCCAGAACAGCTCCCACAGTGCCAGAGTCTGTGTTCTCCTATGACCAAATAAAGATACAACCAACGTCCCAGATATGCTGTTCGGTTGTGCCAAAACTTCTCGATTGCTCTTCCAAATAGCCACATCTAAGCTATTCATTAAAGTGTAATTTCCCTGGAATCTAGAGGAAGAATTTCCAAATGTTCTAACTACAACAGAATATAAGACCTAATCAGAAATCTAAAAGCCAGTATATGTAAGAACTGAACTATACTACACCCAAGATTTTAACGAAGTCTTTTTAGTATGGTTAACAGCAGATGCCCCATGCACTGCAGTCTTTCGCTAACTAAGATACTGTGAACCCAGGGGAGGTGAAGATGGATCCGTAACTTTGCACCTCGGCCCTGTAACAGCCGTGCTAGGACGACTGGCCCATAACCTTCAGATGACCCTCTCAGGTGAGCACAATCATCATCTTTTTCCTCCGAGTGCCTTAATCTGTGAAGTGTGTGTGTATCGTTTATCAGAAATTTAAAATGTCATGTGATGGCTCAAATGTATTAAAAAACGATAGATATATACATATACATACACAAGTATTTTGAATATCCATAATCAAAGCATGTACAACAAAATTGTGGCTGTTCTAACCTCAAAATCAACACCGCTCACATCCATCAGTCCCCTCCCACTCCATCAAAACAAAATTCTCGAACTATGGCCTTCAAATGTTCATATTTAGACCTCCCTCCTCTTCCTCAAGCTCTCTTCCATGGGCCCTACGAGGTCAGTCTTAACCCTGTATCTTGCTTATTCCCACCTAAAGGCCTTTTCTTTTTGTGTAAAAGGCTCAGTTCTTGACTCAGCAGTCCAAACCAAGCCTCCCCCTCCAAGCGAGAAGCTCTCCACGACTGCTCCCGTCCGTCCTCCCTTGCTGAACTAACTCCTCCCGCACTGTCTGTCTGCACGGCAGTCACACGTCTCACCTACTCTGCTCTCCAACTGTCTCATGGGCTTGAGTTCAGTCCTTTCCGATTAAACCATAAATTCCTTGAAAGCAGGAATTTATTTACACCTATCACCATAACCTTGAATTGGGGATCTAAGTTTCCCGCCACATCTGACATTTATGAATGACACATTCAACTCTGGCCAGTGTGGCTCAGTTGGTTGGACGTCATCCCAATAAACAGAAAGGTCACAGGTTCAATTCCTGGTCAGGGCACAGGCCTAGGTTGAGGTACATACAGGAGGCAACTGATCGATGTTTCTCTCTCTCTGAAATCACTGAATACATCCTTGGGTGAGGATTAAAAAAATAATAATAAAGGAAAAAAGAATGACACAATCACTTGGAGGAAGCCAAGGCTGGGTAGTATTTTCATTATTTCACAGAAATGGTCAGGTTTTAATTGTAAGAGGCAAGGCTCCCCTTCTATCTGTCCATCAAAAATAATTAAGAATTTAACCTATTAAAAGATTTATGAAGTACAAGAACTTGAGATCCCAAATTAGGTAACACGGCCCTAATTTAATCATAGAATTACAGAAACAAATCACTCATTTCTAAGACGGCATCCTTAAGTACTCAGTAACTTATCTTTTTGTCTTAATGTTCAAGATACAAGGATTACTCTGAATCTAAATCAGAGATCAACAGAACTTGTTTTTTCCCTGCAAAACCAGCTTTTTTCTGCAAAGGTTAGAAAGGATGGCACATGAACTATTTAATTACAAGGAAAAGGAAGCATAATTCACTTCTTTTAATAATAGTGAAAATAAAAGTTTACCTCTGAGGTTAAAAAGCACATTCAACAATTAAATGTGAACAAGAGTTCCGAGACACGAGATGGTAAATTGCACAGTTGACCCTCCCCATTGCTCCCCCAGACAGACACACACACACACACACACACACACACACACGTGCGCAGCACACGGCCTCACGGGCTCCTTAATGCACCATCATTTCACGGTCTTAGATTCTGTTCCCTGCACAGGTAGAATGCACACAACACCCGCCACTTTTGTGATAGTTTCAAATGTACAAATAAGTAAATAATTTATTAACGAAGTATTTTTAAGTGCTTGACCAGCATCATTATGCGGTAGCTAGTTATCCACATTTCCAGTTTTCAATACTCAACTGGCAATCTGAGCTGCCTCTCTACTGTGCTTGGGGCACTGTCCAAGAAAACAAAAGGATGACACTATGAGTTCCAAAAAATATACTGAGAGAAACAATCTGCTCGAAGGAAGATCACATAGCTCAGGATTTCTCAAGTGTGCCTGATCGAAAGCAAGTCTGGGGTCATCTGCTAAGAACCAGATTGCTGGGATTCTCTTCCAGAAATCCTGATTGTTGATCTGGGGATGACTCTTAGGAGACCAAACTTTTAATAAGCAACACAGATCATTTTCATGATCAGATATATTTGGGAAATACTGAAGTAACACATTTCCAAACCCACAGGAAAGCTCTCTAGTTTTGAAAGAACATAAAAACAACATCCAATTATACTGACTCCCACAGAGTGGAGTTTGTGGCCCCCCGAAAGGTCCTCACTGCCAAGTGCCACAGGGCCTGTGGGAAGATTTTCCTTGACCTTGGAGCAGAGTGACTCTAACACAGGCAGAGAAGAATTAGACCCTTTCACATGAGAAACAGATTTGCAATTTTATTTTATGAAGTACTGCTGTGTTTGTTTAGGAAGAAATCACTACATCTGTGCTTAAACTAGTGACACAATGAACTTACACTGATTCATTATTGAAAATAATGTGTCCTCGCTGGTAATCTCATCAGTTGGTGAGAACATGGTCCTGACATGCCAAAGTTGGGAGTTCAGTTCCTGGTCAGGGCACATACAAGAATCAACCAATGAATCCATAAATAAGGGAAACCGCCAATTGATGTCTCTCTCTCCCTCAAAACAGTAAGTAAAAAATTTAAAGGAAAATAATGTAATAAGAATTCTCCTGAGACACTCCCTAAATTTCTGAGAAGTTACAAGTTTGTGGGTGTTATGTTGTTTTAGAAAAGCAGAATATCTGAGAAGCAGATCAACAAACCAACAGGCAGTGATAATTGATGGCAGCTTGCTTCTTGTAAGAAGAACTTGAATGTGCCTATTATCTACCATACAGGAACTTACTAACGTGTGCATTCTGATTCAGTAGAGTGTGGGGCCCAGAAGTCCACATTGCTAACTGGTAGCCAGGCCTACAGGCTGCAAGGGAAATCCTCTCCAGGAACGACTGCCCAAACCTGAATGGGAATAAGGATCACAGGGGCATTTAGAATGAAGATTACTGGTCTCCGTTCCTGGTATTCTGATTAAGTACGGCTGGGTCCCTGGACCCTGCATTTTTAACAAGGACCCTAAACGATTCTGGTTTAGACAACCCACAGAACACACCCTGACAAATACTGCTGTAAGGGTCACAAAGATGAGTACACGTAGGTAGCTCTGTCTGAGGAATGTACAGGTTAGGGGAAAGAAAACACCTGTGCCAAAGAGCCCCACTACAAGGCAGTGTGAGTTAAGAACATACTGCCTTGTTAAGAACAATACTCACGATTTGCTCTCAAGTTAGGTGATACTGATACTGATAATTTTAGGAAGAAAAAGATTTTGAAGTTTTGATTGGCAGACCCTAAGTATTAAGTATGAAAAGGGTAGTTTTCAGATGACAACTGCCAGGGGTCAGTCTCCCACACTCGACAGAATGGGTTTGACGCTGGCTGCCCTGGTGTACGGCCCACCGTAAACACCACACACGGCCGCCCGGACTGGCAGCAACGGGGCATAAGAACCCTATGGCACCCTCCCCCCACACAGGCATCATCCCAGAGATCAGAGACAGCAGAATTACAGACACTGTACTGAAGAAAATGAGAGGAGGATTATTCTTATGTGCTAATAGAAAACAAAAAATTAGTGGGGGTGAAGGTGAGTAGAGTCAATAAATCGAAATGCTCATTCAGCATCTGAACAAAAATGATGAATGCCTAAGTCCACCCAAGGGATTCTCCACCTCTCATCCCCCTGGCATCGAGCATTTTGTTTAGTGTGGTCTGGGTGCCTTCTCTGTAAATGGCAATGATACCCAGTACAATCATCTCTGCACATCACACATTAACTACTCATTCTCTCCTGGTTTCCCAGAGGCTGGACTTGAGGAACGTTGGTTTCTTGGCTGCCTGTAAATGGAGATAACAGGACTCGGGAATGCCCACTTGTTTCAGTGATCAGAGGGTATTTTTACGATCAGTGCTTAGTTAAGTTGAAGTTAGTACAATACAGCCAGTATTGACCATCTCTGAGAAACAGGAATGCTGCCGTGCTGGGGGAGCTCACAAAGGAGGGTGGCGGAGTGACGTTCGGGGGGAAAAGCACTTGATAACGATTATGAGTCTTGTACTCTGGCACCAACGAACTCTGACCACTGCTTCACTCCTAAAACAATGCCCATGGCTGCGACATCTGTCTGAGAATGCTTGAACTAACGCCGCAACTGAAACAGTGATGGGAAAGAAACTGAGAGCCAATCACTCTATAGTGCGTCCAGGCTAATGACCATTCCTAAAATAGCGCTGCATCTAGCTGCCGACAGCCCCGCATTCCCTAGAAGGCAGGAGAGAGTTGTACAATTAACAAATTGATTTTTAAAAACAAATGGACTAAGTGTTTCCATAAATAAAATTAGCCCCCAAACTCTGTGCAAAAATTTCCAGTTTCTCACTTGTTCTTCATTCTTATCAGTACATTCATCACTGACAGACCGTTTCCTGCTTCGAAACATGAGTAAAATGGCAGTTTTCCCCGAGAAAAGACACTAGCCCCATTCACATTTCTGCAGAGCCCAAAATAATGTGAGCTATTTCCAAAGGGAAAACTGTTTGGGGGGAGGGGAGACAAAAATCCGTGACTATCAAAACCTCAACTTAGTTCCTGGGCAAAGCATTCTTACTTCGCTTGACACACAACCTTCGCATGACCTAATTCAAAACACCCGCTAAATAAAGAAAGGCATCTCAGTCTTGCCTAATCGACAAGGCCCCAGGAGTACAGGCGCCGTGTCAACGGTTGAGGCAATACTTGATGTACATCGTTTTAGAGGAGTCTGTTGGACGCTAGCTTAGGGAGGTATGGAAGAGACAGCTCCTGAGGCGGGGGGCGCTGGGAGCCCAGGCCCGGGGAGCGCGCTGCGGTCCGCCTGCGTCTGCTCCGCAGACGTCTGGAAAAGGGAAACACACGCCCTGCTGCACCGCAGCACCCAGGGCCTGTTCGAGACCCTGGGGCCCGAACACTTCCTTTGGCATGCCAGCGATTAAACATTGCACCCCCAGGGCTCTTACAGCAGTCTGCTTCTAAACAAATACTAAAACGCTGACTAGTCACCAGGAGTACTGATGTTTCTAATCATTTTAATATATATAGCAGGATTTTTACTAAATAAATACACCTGCCTTGTATCATTATAAAAGGTTAAGGAAAAATCATTGTAGTTCAAAGTTGTTGTTGTTGTTTTTTTTTAAATGAAAGGTTTTCGTTCAGTTTAACACTGTTTTATTGCTTTTCAGGCAGTGGGTAACCAGCTAAGACCAAAAGTGACAGGTAAATTAATAGCTGCATTTACTCACGTTGTTATAGAAGACTATGTCAACTTTCAGGTCTCTAGTTAGTTTTTCATCATGAAGTTTCTGCCCATCGAGTGTCACGGATCCCAAAGCCTGCGCCGGTTGGGTGGTAACTACCAAAAAGCTGCTGTTCACTTGCCACTTAGGAGTTGGAAGCCAGTTATCACAGGTACAGACATGGTGTCCACTCACACCCTGCAGTCCCTACCTAAAGCGACCTCCCATGGTGCCTTGTCCTGCTCCCCTCCTCAAGGGCTAGTTCTGGGTATGAGGAATAAAAGCAAACAGGAGGTTGTAGCCATGAAGAGTTTCATCACACTGAAACGAAGTCTGCTTGGTAGAGAATATCAAACCCAAATTAGCCCATCTGTAAGTTCGTATCATACCAAACTGCTTAATTATTAATTCTGAGGAACTAGCATGCAAGCGATTAAATATTCCACCCCAGGGGTTTTAAGAGCAGTCTACTTTCAAACACACATGAAAATGCTGGCTAGCCATGGTGCTCTTGCAGCCTTAGTCTGAAGTGACTAAATGCAGGGATCTAAAATTGTGTAATTTCAATCCATTCTCCTACCTTTCATTTTAAAAGGAAAGTTGTTTGAGAGAAATAAACCATGTGTTAATTTATTTTTTAGTGTAACCTACCTTCCATCAGTGTCCCTTGTAATCCCTCCATTTGTTTAAAAGAAAGATAAACTGTTCTTTTAAAAGGCCCAGAGTCCTGCTTCTAAACAGGATATCCTAGTTGACTTGGAGTGTAACTAAATGTAAATCACAATTTTTCATGATTTTCTGTTGAAACCAAAACCTCCCTATAAAACTGTAGACTCTGGTCCTGAAGATGGTGTTTCAGAAAGTGTAAAAGCACTCTGAAAAGTCCAAAGAAACTCTCAGAGGCTCTCAGGGAGCAGAAGGCCCCTGGGATCTGGCCTCCAGTTTGGTGAGGGGAAGAGGTGCCTCCAGGGAACCTGCCTGCGTCAGGCGGCACTGTCTCCTCAGCAGAGGTGGGATGATGTGAGGAGGGCAGACTTCAGACCTAACAAGGACCTCTGAGCCGGAGGCCAGGACAGTCATGCAGGTGGTTCAGGGCCATAGTCGAGAACATGGGGCTAAACCAGGAAAGGAAGAGCCTGTTAGAGATTTACTATTTTAACTGAAACCCAGGTTTAAAAATGCTATAAAGCTTGTTGTCTTTCACATTTTTCTTTCTCTCTTTTTTTCATTCCCAATTAGTCTCAACAAAGCATTTTAGGAATACATGCCAGAAGGGTAAACTGTTCAAAAGCCCAAGAATGTGCAATTAGCATTGCTCTAACCACTGTTTTACAAAAGTCACCTACTATTCTCCAGTATCCCTTGCTGACTGAAGAAAGAAAACACAATGTGTCGAATTCCTAAATTTCTAATCCTGATTTCAACTCCAGGGGCGGCAGGCAGGATGCTGGATGAGAAACTCGGACATAAAAGTTCCTCCTCCGAGTATGATCTCACACTGGATATGCAGAAGAAATTAGGGACATATAGAGCTTATAGTATTTGCCAAACACACTACCAAGCACTTTACTATATATACTATTTATTTAATCCTAACTCCAACAAGATAAACTAGGTACTATCTCGGTCACTGTTTCATAGCTGGGGAAACGAAGGTTCAGAAAGCTTAAGTAATCTGTAACAAAACTAGACAATGACCTAGCTGAGACTTGAACACTGACCAAGGCCTGTGAGCTTTAAACCAGTGGTTCCCAACCATTTTGGCACCAGGGACAGGTTTTGTGGAAGATAATTTTTCCACAGAGAGGTGGGGGAAGGAAGGTTGAGGGGATGGCTTTATAGCTTGCCACCAGATTCAGCTTAATTGCCCCTTGCTACTCACTGATAGGGTTTCTACATGAGTCTGCGAGCAACTGGTTTATTATGGTCTCTGTGCAGCCAAACCTCTCTGCTAATAATGATCTGTATTTACAGCCACCCCTTGGTCCTAGCATCACTGGCTCAGGTCCATCTCAGACCAGCAGGTATCAGAGTCTCGGAAGGAGCACACAACCTACATCCCTCACATGCACAGTTCACAGTAGGGTCTGTGCTGCTATGAGAATCCAATGCCACTGCTGATCTGAGAGGAGGTGGAGCTCGGGTAGTTCATGCCAGTGAGGAGCAGCAGCTGTAAACACAGACGAAGCTCTGCTTGCTGGCCTGCCGCTCTCCTGTGGTGCAGCCAGGTTCCTCATAGGCCACAGACCAGACCAGTACCAACCAATCCGTTGCCCTGGGGTTGGAGACCCGTGCTCTAAACCATTACACCTATTCCTACCCACTGCTCTCTCTCTATACTTTTCCAAATTCTTACCCATTTCTACCAGCCACCCCTTTTTGTGTGCATGCATTCCATCTTGAAAAAATTCTATACTCGACAGATATGGTGCCTTGACTTGAATTTGAGAGGCAACATTGTTAAGAGGGGGAAGGAATGGAAAGGGAGCCAGTTTTAATATGAGTACAGAAAATAGGGGGAGAGCTGATTCAGACGACAACGGTAGACGGGCACAAGGGCCAAGCACTAGGACTGCATCACCTTGCAAGCATCCTGGTGTCTTCCAGCAAGAACGATGCGCTGTCCATTTAAAAATGTGCAGCGAAGGACTTCACACACCCTTCGTTTTACAGCAGAAACACGACACATAAAAAATAAAGGTGATGTTTCTAATGCTTTACTGACGTAGAGTGAATTAATGAGTTAAACCCTAACATTCTAGTTAACAAGAATTAGGCAAAAATTATCTTGAACTAGAAAACACTTTTACATTATTTTATGTTTTATTCTGAATTTAACAGCGGGTACTATACTTGAAAATTAGCTCAATTTTTGTTTTGTTATTGTTGTTTTTTGGTTTTTTTTTTTGTTTTTTTTTGCTTTTCACATCAGAGATCTTTTCTAATAGTGTAGGTATTCTCACAGGGAAAAATTAGAACCCCGAAAGACCAGACTACAGATTTTTGAGGCAAGAGGACAAAATGAACTGAGAGGCTTCAGAAATCTCCTGTTTACATCCAGGAGCTATTTAGAATTCATTATCTAGCAAAAAATGTAATCACAAATGAAGCATGTGACATATTAATAGCACTGTTTAAAGACTCCCCCCAAATAAATGCTATATAACATTTTTTTAAATGAGGCACATCAATACTGCTGCTGTAGAACGGGGTGTAAGATACGCTGCTAAGTAAAACAGAATAAAACACAATACAGATGTAAGTTCATGTACTGACACAGTAAGTTCTAAAAGTATTTATCTCAATGAAAGCTGGATGAAAGACTTTTACTTTCATTCCTGAATTATTTTTTAACCCTATGTTTCACTTTGTTAATGATAGTTTCTCCTTGCAAAGGCTTTCCTAAATTAAGAATCAGGGTTGCGGTAGTAAACACACACCACCACGTACAGGTGATGAGCGGTAGAATTGTACCCATGAAACCTATATAATTTTATCTACCACTGTCACCCCAATAAAGTCAATTTTAAAAAAAAAGGAATTAGGAGATCTCTCTCCACATGTAACAGACTGTAAGAAAATATTTTTTAAGGATATCCAACACTGGTGATTTATAGATTCCCAATATATAACAGAGGTGTGTCTTTTTTCCTCTCAGTAAATATGGATGACGAGTATCCACAGTTAATGAGATACCATCCTTAACATTACATACTTTAGTAGCAACTGCCCATTTCCTTCCATATATTTTCTACCCATTTAACATAGCAATGTATCTCAGCTGGGCACAATTTCCCAAACTTCCTTGCTAGTGAGGACTACATTGTATATTTCTAAGGACTGGCCTGTGGTGTAGGCAGAATGATGCCTGAAAGTTCTAAGATGTGCCCATAAATGTGGCATATCTTTCTTCTTTCTTATTGTCTAGAAGCTATGACAGTATAAACTAAAGCAGCCACCTCTGCACATAAGCTGAAAGCTACCTGTGGAAGATGGCAGAACAGCAACATCAAGAACCCCCGGTGAATACAGACCCACGAAGGACCACATCTCAGGCTGTCGTGTCAGGGAGAACCAATACCTACCAGTTCAAACCACGTGTTGTTTTCTGTGGCTGCCCGTCAGTATCGGGCATTTGTGCCTACACCACCCCCCCCAAAGTTATTCTAAGGTCATAACTAAGTATCATCTCTTCTAAAGCTAAGATTATTGAACTGATGACTGAACAAGTAGTCAGTCTGTATTAAATCTTAAAATAGAAAGCAGAGAAGCAGAAGAATCTAAGATATAGTTTCTTCCTTAACCCCCTTGGTTTCTGAGTAGTTTGAAACTGAGCAGCCTCACTCTTAATGATTGCTGGCTTTGAGTCTCACTTGTTAAATGATTAGTAAAATGTAAGATTTTAAATACTGTGACACAGCTAAAAATAAAATGTACTAAATGACCTATTCAATACCACAGATTTACCACAATAAGTGACAAAGTAACTAGAAGGACGTACTATCCACAATAAGCTATTAAACCATCTTTAAAATTAATAGCCTACACCACTATAATGTGAAATAGGAATAGAAATAAATTTATACAAAGAAACAAGGCTAATTTCAAGAAGGCAATCTTTGGCAATTTTGTTCTAACTTTCCAAGTCATTTTTAGTGAACCACGACACTGATGTGTCTTAACTGACCCACTGCCTCTTTTAACAAAGTTCTCACACAACTATGAATTTACAGTCAGACTAAAAATAAATGATAAATGTTAGGGAGAAAAAAACATATAAAAACTCCAATATCAGTTTTCCTCTACAGAGGATTAATTATTTTTAGGAACTAATAGACTACTGCTTTATGGGTAAAAGTAGTATTTATAGTTCTTCAGAGAGAATAGCTATAAACAAACAAAGTAATCTAAAATATGTTCCTCTCCTTAAGACTCTGAATATCTATGTATTTAGTTACTTCTGTCTATTCATCTATTTCTGGCAGACAGAGGTTAGTAACAGTTCCCTTAAACTTTTAAATTTCCCCCTTAGAGAGTATAGTTTCTGCTTTGCAGTGTCTGGTTTATCTTTTCAAAAGCATACATTATTCTTCCAAACATTCCCATATCCTCCCTTTTGGTCAGGCTTCGACTGGGTGTATTAGGTGGAAAGTGGGTGGAAATCTAGAGCTGTAACTGTTTTCTACTCCAAGAGCTGTAATTTATTTTTAATGACTTTTCATAGGGCAAAATGTAAAATACTGCTAGACTTTCAAACTATGAATTCATACAAAACATCTAACCCCACAGTCCTCAACTCGGGAATTTAAACTTTCTTTGGAAAAAGAGCTACAATCTTAGAACTTCAGTTACTTAAAATGTAAGATTTTTTTTTTTTTTACACTATCGGGTGTTCCAGAAATGACCCGCTCACTGAAGCACAGCAGATCAAATGATTAAACCCACAGGGCTGTCTTTCTGTTCACAGTGTGTGCTGTAGAGTAGAGGCAAGTCAATGCAGAAGTCACAGGTTAAAACAACCCGAAAAGCACTGCAGAGATTATCTGAAACCTCTGAAATCAATATGCTTCCACTCTAAAAATCTGTTCTGTGAGGAGCCAGCGGGTAGGGGCAAGGCGAGATGGAAGTCAGGAGGAACACGGACTGACTGTACCTGCTCCACCCTGTCCTCCATCTTTCTTGTTCTTGCACAACTGGACAGAGAGGTAGACCTGAAACCCAAGTGAAACAGTAACACAGGAAAAATACAGTTATGTGTGGCCCCCACCATATCCACTTTAAACCACAATGACCGAACTATTCTTATAAATAATGACAAGCCAAAAGCCATGACACATGGAAAGAATTCAGTTCTGCATATACTATTTACATTGTGCTTACAAATGCTTTATATATATGAATCCACAAACCCTAATCCAAATTCCAAAACCTAAAAGCTCTCAAAGCCTAAAGTTGTGTGTTGGGAGGAGGGAGGTTGTATGTACAAACTCACTGGGCAGTAAAACATAACCTGAAGTGATGTGTAACTATTACGTATTATCTTTAATAAATATAGAAAACAGGTTACATAAAAATAAGTATAAAGATATATTATCTTTTAAAAACATAGGCTTCAGAAAAAGTGTAATAAATACTCCATTTTAAGGAAAATAAGCTTTGGACAATCTCACTTCGGTATTTTATGAATAAGCAACCTCCACGTGGCACATGGCTCCAGCTCGGGGCTGTGGATAAATGGCAGGGCTTGAAGTGGCTCTACCACATCTGTTCTTGGTATAGAGGAACCACTGCCAGCCAGGTGGACAAGGGTGCCTAAACACATGCTTTTTTCATTGCTCTTATCACAAGTAGGTGTTTCAAGAGACACCTTAATACTATGGTTAAAAAAAAAAAGGTAGTGATTAAGGATCACTGCACCAAATTAAAACCACAATGAGATCTCACCCCACACCTGTCAGAGTGACTATCATCGATAAATCAGCCAACAACAGGTCTGGCGAGGACATGGAGAAAAGGAAACCCCTGTGCACTGTCAGTGGGAATGCAGACTGGTACACCACTGTGGAAAACAGTTAGGAGGTTCCTAAAAACAATTAAAAATAAAACTACCATCATGACCCGCAATTTATTTCTGGGTATGCATCCAAAGAAGCCCAAAACACTAACTTGAAAGACTATAGGCACCGCTGTGTTCACTGCAGTGTTACTTACAATCAGCAAGATATGGAAGCAGCCCAAGTGCCCATCAGTAGACAGATAAAAAGGCCGTGTGGTGCATATACACAATGGAGTATTACTCAATCATAAAAAACAAATGAAACCTTACTATCTGTGACAGTATGAATGGACCTAGAGGGTACTATGCTAATTGAAATTAAGTCAGAGAAAAACAAGACATCATATGATTTTCACTTTTATGTGCGAATCTAAATAAATGAACACACAAAACTGAAACAGACTCACAGAGTACAGACTGATAGCTGTCAGAAGAGAGGACTCCGGGAACCGCGTGAAAAAGGTGAAGGGATTAAGAAGTTTAAATTAGTAGTTACAAAATAGTCACTGGGGAAGTAAAGTAGAGGACAGCGAGCCAAGTGAATAATATTGTAGTAACCATGTATGGTGCTAGGAGGGTACTGCAGATATTGAGAGGAACACTTTGTGAAGTGCAAGACTAACCACTATGCTGTACATTTAAGACGAATACAAAATATAATATTCCATGTACACTGATTTATAATTATAAATTGTTAAAAAGGAGCCCTGGCTGGTGTGGCTCAGCGGATAGAGTGCTGGCCTGAGAACCAAAGGATTGCTAGTTCGATTCCCAGTCAGGGCACATGTCTGGGCTGTGGACCAGGTCCCAGTAGGGGGCACATGAGCAGCAACTGCACATTGATGTTTCTCTCCCTCTCTTCCTCCCCGCCCTTCTCTCTAAAATAAAGAAATAAAATCTTTTTAAAAAAAGATTTATTTATTTACTTTTACAGAGGGAATGGAGGGAGGAGAGACAGACAGACAGACAGACAGACATCAATGTGCGGTTGCTGGGGGTCATGGCCTGCAACCCAGGCATGTGCCCTTACTGGGAATCGAACCTGCGACACTTTGGTTCGCAGCCCACGCTCAATCCACTGAGCTACACCAGCCAGGGCAGAAATAAAATCTTTAAAAAAAATAAACGGTAAAATATAAAAAAAGAGCCACTGACCAGGGGAGCTAATGGTCAAGTCTTCCCATAGCCTTTACGGATGACTCCAGTTCAATCAGTAACATCACCCAAAACACGGGAACTCTGACGCTACCCTGGGCGGGCGGGCGGCTAATAGAACCCTCAGAGGCGCTGGGGCTCCCTATTGCCCCCCAACCACGCTCCGTTCTGACACTACCAAGACCACGGTCAGTGCGGGCACGTGACAGACCGGAAGTGCGGGTGTGCGCCTGACACGTGACTTCCGCCCACGCTGACCTAACGGCCTACACTGCCGAGGGTGTCAGTCAGTGGAAGAGGGCAGAGCAGAGGGCTGGAAGGAGGGCCCAGGGATAACTGGCTCCACTGTCGGCGGGGCAGGAAGCCTCCCGGTTAGACCAGGAAACCTTCCGGTTGGACCGAAGGGGCAGGGGGATGTTATTCCGGCGGTGAATGGCCCGGAAGGTGAAGCGCCGCCAGACCCGCGTCCTGGGGCTGCTCCAGTCGGAGGAGAGGAGGGAGGAAACCCTCGGGGACAAGCGCTACAAAACCGGCGGCAAAGGTGGAAAACTCGCCGAGACCCCTGGCAGATGCGGGGAAGAGGAAACGGATTGTAAAGGCTCTAAAATGTTTTATTTCATATTAGTTATGTCTACATCACCAGAGGGAACACTGTGCACACGTGAGATCCAGGAAAGTTTTGTTTAGAATTGACATTCCGTTGCTAGGTGCTCTGAGGTCAGAAATTCCCATGTTCTTCTATACAAGGTTGCTTCATTCTCTAATGTACGGAGTATGTGGAAGGCAGATTATAAAGTTATTCCTGATATATTAAGAGGGTACAAGAATTTAAAACACTATTGATGACAGATAAATCAAACTTCCAAAACATGAGCCCATTTTTCTCTTTAGTATTTTTGGAGGGTTCATTTTTCAGACTTAACAGCAAGGGAAGATTTTGGAACTACCCCGCCTCTGTAACAGAGCAAGGACGGAAATGAGGCTTTAGGAGGGGAAAAGTGAAACACTGGCGAGACTTGAAGAGATCCACCACCTTATCCATCTTCCTCGACTGCACAGTCTCTGGAGCATTTCCATTAATGGGCAAGAAACATCCCAGTGCACTCGCTGTGTACACCTGTTATTTGTAAACCCTCATGACATGAGTAATGGTTTCCCCACAATCTGTTCTACGAAGCTTTACTTTTTTTTTTTTCTGTCAGCATAATGGTTGTGCAACGTTGAAATCTGCCATTTTAGCCACCAAAATATTCCACTGTTTTTTCTATATAGGTTAAAAAATTCCCGTGCAGGCTTCGCTGAAAATCAAGAAGAAACAATGATACTCAGCACTGCACCAGATCTATTTAAAACAAATGAAAGAGACCAGTTTAGAACTCAGCTTTTCAGGCACTCAAAGATTACTTTGATCCTTATGGCTACTGTTAAAAATGGACAATTACTATAAGAAAGAAAGAAAAAGGAAGGGATGGAGGGAAGAAAAAACAGAAAAGAAAAAGTTGCAGAGGATGTGGAGAAATTGGAACTCTTACCCACTTTTACAAAATAGTGAATACAAAATAGTGCAGGAATACAAAATAGTGCAGCCACTATGGAAAACAGTATGGTAGGTCCTCAAAAAACTAACATATAATTACCATATGATCTAGCAATTCTACTTCAGGGTATATATTCAAAAGAACTGAAAGCAAGACCTGGAAGAAATATTTGTACATTCCAATTCAGAGCAGCATAATTTGCAATGGCCAGAACATCAAAGCAACCTAAATGGCCATCAATATATGGATGGACAAATAAGATGTGGTTTATATACACACAATGGATACTTGGAAACAAAAAAGACAAGCAGTTGACTCAAAATTTTACAGACTATTAGAGTACCCTGTTGATCAATTAATTTTACTAAAAGTCAACAGGCCTTTTATCTGCAGAGGAAGATGGAAATAACAATAAAAATCTTAAAATTGTGCTCTAATACAAATTTGCATAATAGATCAATCATTTCCTAAATAAAAACAACTTTTTTAAAAAGCAATCCAACAGTTCAATACAAAATTCTTCTGAATTGGACTTGTTTATCCAAATGGCAAACTTTGATAGGGTCGATTTTCATGTTAGTCCTATAATCCTGATAACTCTAGGTCAAATCGCTACACATATCATGACAAGGAGTAAATATTTACATTTCATTGCTTATTCAGTTATATTCAGGAAACATTTATTAAGTGCCCATGAGCAAGGATCCTACGACTGGAACACAACGAATCCATATCTTTCTTTTTAAAACAAAAACACGAGCGGCCCTGGCTGATGTAGCTCAGTGGATTGAGCGTGGGCTGCGAACCAGGCATCGCAGGTTCAATTCCCAGTCAGGGCACATGCCTAGGTTGCAGGCCATGACCCCCAGCAACCACACATTGATGTCTCTCTCTCTCTGCCTTCCATCTCAATAAACAAACAAACAAACAAATAAATAAAATCTTAAAAAACAAAACCAAAACACGAGCAAACCACAACTGCACAAAAGAATACGAGGACACCAACAAGCTGTGGCACACAGCCTGGGAGGCAGGAAAGCAGTGGCATGTGCTAAGAAAACTATTATGTCCTACTTCTGCACAGAACGGCTGTGCTCACAGCACAAAATTCCATCTGAAGACCATCAGAAACAAGCCAGAGACATGTAATCAGATCAGAAAAGGAACTGGAAGCTATGGCACATAAAAATGGTCGAGGCAAGTACAGATGTTTAGCTTGAAGAGGGAAAAGCAAGGCTTAGGGTAATTACATAGTCATCTAGGTGGGCAGGACGAGTACTAAACATGGAAATCATAGGAAGGTCCCAGGAGTATAACCATTGGAACTGTCCATAGTAAAACAGGCTACCTTTTAGAACAGAATCTCCTGGCACCAGGAAATATTTAAGTGTTTGGAAAAGTGAAAAGAAGGCCTGACTTGATAGGGAGGCTAAAGCAGTTACTGTAAGAACGTACAATTACTTTCTTCAAAAAGAAAAGGGGACGGCTACTGAAAAATAACTAAATTGTAAATAAGGACTCAAGGAAATGTCAGAAAAATAGTTTCCTCCCTGTATTTTCCCATATGCCAAAAAATTTTTCTATCTTGGATCAGTGTATTCATGACTTTTCTAACCAAAAGCTGTTTCTTGTTCTCCCCGTCACTGACTTACCTTTGAAGCTTCCTCGGGATTCTTCTTGTATGGAGTCTTCCCTAGTTCTCCGCCACCCCACCCCGTACACAGACAGTGCATACCCACCCCAATGGCTGCCGTCTCTCTTCTCTAAACACCCACGATTTCTGTGGGTGTCACCAATACAGTACTCACTGCCCCCATTTGGACCAGATGGATTTGTGTCTTCTTTGGACGTTTGTCCCTTAGAAACATGGTTCACAACCTCTCTTATTGTATGGCATTCGGCCTTGCTGAGGTTGTCAGTTCCTTGAGGATGGAGAGGGAGGTCTTCCTGTCCCTGCCACGCACGAGCTCTTGGTAGCTGGTTAAATGGAATTCCATAAACTAGTCCCCAGTAGAAAAAAATTTTACCTGGAGAACTACACTGTGTGCATGCAATGTGTGTGATGAGAGAGTCATTGCTAAGATCAAGTAATGCACAACCGTTCCCTCATTTTACAGCCTTGGAAAGCTCAAGCGACTTGTTGGTCCAGGACCACGAACAGTTTTTTTTCCACTTTTTCTCCTCAAATTGCAAACAAAATATAGACTGAATCACCTCAGAGAAGTCACTGCCTTGGTTCAGCACCGCCTGAGATTAATGACTGCAGTCATTTTCTTCTTGAAATAGCTTGCACTTGAAAGTTATCACCTAGATAATCACGCATACAATGACAAAAATCAGGGCATGGGAGTCCTAGATCAAGTCAATAGTTATACTGGTTATAAAAACAGCCATCATTTCATGAATTCCTACTATATATACCAGACAGTTGACCCAATCACATGCATACAATATCTCATTTAATCATCCCAATGCTCCTGCCACGACAGGTATAATTATCCCTGGTTTACAGATGAAGTTCTTTTTACCCAAAGACACAGCCTCAAAGTACTAGTCTGGATTTACACCCAAGCTTGTCTAATTCGAAGCTCCTGCACTCTTTGCTCCGACACTTTAAGTACTGTCTGATGGGTCCTCAAAGCTGTTCCAGTTCTCTGGGATCATGTTTCTGGATGTTGACAAAGGCACACACATGACAGAGGGGGTACAGCTCAAGCAAGGGCTTAGAAAGCCAGGCCTGGCAGGGTTCGAGTCCTGGCACTATCCCTCACCAGTTCAGAATCATTGAGACACACAGAATAGAGGTATTATGAGAAGCTTAACAAGGTAAATGTTAAGAAATGAAGTCTTATGGGGTAAGAGTTATTGGTAAATCATCACCCTTAAAATTCATGGCAGAGTATAATCTTTGGATGGAACCTGATAAATTATTCTAAACTATGTATGACAACCCTAGAAAGAGAAAACTCACCTCCTAAAAAAAAAAATCTTAAAATGCAAACATAGGGAACTCTATATTTTGCCTCCCTGTTCGTGTTTATTTTGTATCAGAATTAAGTGGCCATTGGAAGAATTAAGTTTTTTCAAAGTTCTGGAAAGTCATCTTAAATTAGGCCCCGGAAAGAAATGGAATCTCTTTTAGTAATGACTCTTGTTTTCTTTGAAAGTTCATGTTTGGGTCAGCCAAGTTTTAAACGGTAAAATTATATTGCCGTGTTGTTACTCAAGTTTGGGGGTGGGGTGGGGGTGAGGCTGCTAGCTATTTGGATTAAGGCAGGACAGTTTATCTGGTTTCTATACTGAAAAGAAGGGTCTATTCTTAGGCAGAAGACAATCATTTTAGAGGAGCAGAAGCTTGCGCTGGATTTCTATTGACTGTTCCACATGGGAAGACTCAAGAAAAGTCCAGTTCTCCAAATAAAAGCTGTTTTCAAGGCTTGTGTGATTTTTCTTGGGTCGATGGAATGTCTAAGCTAAAGGGTTCTTCTTTTGTTGTTTTGCTATGTTGCAATTTAGCCAGATAGAAAACAATTGCGTAGTGATTTTATTTCTTGCCTTGTCCTAACAAGAGTAAAGCTGTATTTGGTTTTATTACAATAGCTATTACCCTGATCTTAAATAATCAGTTACGTAAACCTGCACGCCACACTCCCACACTCTACGGGAGCCCACCCGACTTTCACGTTACCATCTTCTATTCTGTAACTCTCTTCAGGGAAGTATAGTCACCGCACAGTTACAGGAACCAAAAGAAGTGGTTTGGTTGACAGAAAGGCAAAACGGCTGAACAACGCAGGTTAAGGCGATAATACCGGAAGAGTAAAAACATTTCACTCCAGAAAGGATTGGCACCAGTATCCTCAAGGGGCACCAAAGACAGTCAGGAGCACCTCTGTGGTCAGTACCGTGTCAGTACCACATCACCAAAGGGCCTGAAGATTTCTTGCTTAAGAGAAAATAATAAAATACAAATGAGACACAGGGCTAATCTGTCTGCAGTTTTCTATCTAACTAAAGACTCAGAGCATCTCATGAGAAAATAGGGTAAAAAATTGTTGCTTTTTGATAGGAGAGTCAGTTTATTTAACTTCTAGTATTACTTCGAATCACATTAACAAGAGACTGGCACCAAAAAAAAGTGGTCTTTTGAAAGAACAATGAAAAATATTTAAACTCATACTTGATACAAGAGAACTGTATACTAACATGCATCATTATCGAAAGAGATGCAAGTGAATGAGAGTAGACCTTGCTTCGTTTAAAAAACACATTATTTTCAATATTAAAAGTAAATTAGACCCCAAATTACGTATTTTTCTGCACTGTAATCATCTGCTTCATTTTTCATTGCTGTCACCAGGAAAAAGGCCTTGTTTTGTTTGTCTTTACATGTCGGCAGCTTTCATAATGCCTTGCACACGGTAGGCACTTAGTCTTTTTGGAAGAAATGAACTATAAAAGGTATTTTTAACATCCAGAGAGCTTTCATCTTGGCCGGCACAGCTCAGTTGGTTGGAATGTCCTCCAGCAATCGAAAGGTTGTGGTTCAATTCCCATTCAGGGCACATGCCTGGGTTGTGGGTTCAATCCTTACTTCAGCCTTTAGAAGAACCACTAAATATGGTGTTAGTATGTGTCTGTCCCTCAAAGGATATCCACTCAAACACGTATAAAAGGACGGCTGCAGGCTTACACGCCTCATGAGCCAATTAACTGAGATGGCTCCCAGGAACTCGTACACTACTCTCGTCACACAGCACTTAAATACCAGCAATTTTAAAAATGCTGTCACATTACTGCATTTCTGTTCTTTGATATGATATACTTTGTGACACAGTTTGGGGGAATGAATCAGAAGTATCAAAAGCTATTAAATAATTCACTATAAGATTGCTTTTCTGGCCCTGGCTGGTGTGGCTCAGTGGATTGAGGTCACTTGCTTTGCTTCCCAGTCTGTGCACGTGCCTGGGTTGCAGGCCAGGTGGCCCAGCAAGGGGTGCACAAGAGGCAACCACACATTGATGTTTCTCTCCCTCTTTCTCCTTCCCTTCCCCTCTCTAAAAATAAATAAAATCTAAAAAAAAAAAAAAAAAAAAAAAAAAAGATTGGTTTTCTAAAATATAGGGTCCAGCACAAATAATGCCTCCTTATTATTACAAAATCATAAGCATGTAATTCTAAAACACAACAATACCACATTCAAGAACACCAGATGACATTTTAGGTGAAATGTTCAAATTAAAACTATAAATGCTTACACCCATATTATTACCCTCCCAACCACACTCAAGCAGGCGTGGCTTCTGCCGGACACTGTGTGTGACCAAGAACTACGTTTCAGGGATACATACAACAAAGCCACCTCTTTGCTTCCAGCTCTCAACGACCTTGTTTCACATGACAGCATAGAATGAAGGCATTCAAGTTATTCCGTCTCTGCATTACAGAGTTACTACAGGTATATAATGTACTGGGTATAATTCTCTGCTCTACTGCCAACAGTAGCAAGCAAAGGGACTTCTGTGACTTCACATTTTTTAACTTGCCAAGTTTGCACATAGATTCTGTAACCATACAGTCATAAACTAAAGTGTTGTTCTATAAATCAAAAGTTGCTAGGGCTGGGGCATTTAAATTGTCACTATTATTTAACTTCTTTTAATGCTCTCTCCCTCTTTCGGTTTAAAAATAATTAAAAATCACACCTGCATTTTGAAACAGGAGACAATAGTACATGTACACCACTTTTTAAACCATGGGAATCTGGAGATAATAGTGCCATTCACTGGATTGCTGAGCTTAGGACCTATGTAGACACCAAGAAGCCAAAACATGAAAGGAAACAGCTGCACAGAGCTGATGAAAGGGAGCTTGCTGGGCGACCTGACGACCCAATGGCTAAGAACATATTTGAGACCTACTGTAATTGCTTACACTTTGATTACAAAATAAGATTATAGACTGTTTTTATACGTCACTACCAAAATTTGGGGACATGAATATCCATCACTGGATGAGGTGGTTAAGGCTCCCAACGCTGTCATTAGCTTAACTGTTTTGCCTTTTTTTGTTTAAGGGAAAACTAAATACCCTCCCAGGCGGCCTGATTTCACTTTTAATTTAAGGCAAATTTTAGTTACGAAAGAACAAAGGCGGTACTGCCTGGGGAGTCTA
This sequence comes from Phyllostomus discolor, assembly GCF_004126475.2. NCBI lineage: Eukaryota > Metazoa > Chordata > Mammalia > Chiroptera > Phyllostomidae > Phyllostomus > Phyllostomus discolor. Next base: position 78,312,311 of record NC_040913.2, read on the forward strand.
GGAAGGCTTTCCAGAAGCCAGCTGTGTGCTTGAAGTCAGTTGGACACCTCTGCTGGGCAGGCGCACGGGCACCCCTGGACCAGCCACGTGACGTCCGTGTGAGGGCGACGGCACAGACCCATCCCCGCATCCACGGCACCGGGCACTATGGCAACTCGCTCCACCTTTCTGTCCTCAGTTTCTCCTCAGTGGTGAAACCACTTGATTAGCGAAGCCTTCCAGTTCTTTTGCAAGATGTCTCTATGCTGCCCACAAATAAACGCACAAAGGAAAGAACTCCTTCAATGAAAGTTTCTTCTCACCATGACTAACTTGTCTTAGAAATAAAGGCAAATGTTTTTGTAATTAAATGCCTCACAGATTCTCACAAGGCTGATTCCCAGGGCTGCACAGGGTGGGGACCCCCTACCCTCTCCAAAGCCTGCTGGGGCTGCTGAGAGGTATTTGAAAAACATAAGGTTTTGAACATACTTAAGTTATAACACTAAAACAGTGTACACTGTACTTCTTTTTTAAAAAGTCCTATTCCACAGCATCTACTTCAAAACGACTAAAAGCCCTCACACAGATGACTGTTAGCATCCACACAAAGGGATGGATGGATGCATGTATTCGACCTACCCTGGGATTAAAGCTTCGAGAACACAGAACTGACTGAATTTCCATAATTCTAAGTAATGTGATCTCCAACTACCACTGGATTATTTTTAAGAGTTTTTCATTCCCTCCATGACAGCACTGCTTAACATTATGATTACATGCATGATAGTGAGCACTTGCTGAGTATTTCCCATGGACCAGGCACAACACGCATCGGTCCCCTCCGTCCCCAACAAGCCTGCGGATGGGGAAATAGAGGCACTGAGACCAAGTAACTTCTTCACAAGGTTGCCAAGTCAGAACACGAATCCTGGCATTCTCATCCCACAGCCCACTTGTTTCAACTCTGGATGGCAAACACACCCAGCACCTGACACCGTGCTGGGTGATCAAAGATGATTAAGACAGCACCCAGTTTATGGGCACTGCACTCTGCCAAACATATAAAACATAATTACAACGTGGTATCTGTGCTGTAACTCTGGCCTTAAGTAAAAAGGCTGCTGTAGCAACAAAGGAGAGGCTGCCCGGGGAGTTGCACAAGGCTCCTGCACTTGAGCTGGGCACTGAGAGATGAGCAGGCATTCCTGGGGCGCAGGGAGAATGGAAGGGCATTCCAGGTAGAGAACAAACAGCATGTGCCAAGGTACATAAAGGCGAGTGTGCTCGGGGAATCCAGTGCGGCCAGCAGGGAGAGAGGGAGGCAGGGCAGGGGTGAGGAGATTTTGTAGGCTGCTGTAGGTTTTGTAGTTAACCGGAACCCTTTCTGCCTCGGGTCCTGTCTGACTAACATCGGCGGCTAGAAAGCAGAACCCATCTGACAGCTGTCTCCTCCAGGGATAATATCTGGTGGATATTAAAATGCAAATAGTCCTGACGTATAAACAAGAATATAAACATGATACACCAGTTAGCTGAATTTTAGAGCCAGGCTATGCAGAGGCAGAGGATGGCACACAGAGGGAGGGACGGTAAATTGGCTCTTGTGATGAACTGCCATATACTGTAAAGCCTCGGTTTGTGGCCCTAAGGAGTTATGAACAAAGCACAGTGTGTGTGTGTGTGTGTGTGTGTGTGTGTGTGTGTGTGTTTTCCGGGGAGAACGTCCACAGGTTTGACCAAAGCAACAATCACTGCCTTCAAGCAGGCTTAGAGCCAGACCACCATGCATCTTATAACACCCAAGGCAACCCTAAGACAAAAAAAAAAAAAAAATCACTGCAAGCTAAATAAGAAAGCCATTCCCCACCCCTCCTTCCTTCTTCCTCTTGGGCCTTACTTGAAATTCTAACAAATACTTCAGCTCCAGACTGTGCAAAAGGCCTTTAAGATCTGAGATAGTTATGTTTGCCTAACTTTACTCAGGTCACATACGCAAGCCTGCCACCTACTCAGGACCCCCGATGTTCCAAGTTTACCTAGAACCTATAAACCCTCCAATTTGTAATCTCCTTCTCCAAAGGAAAACCTTCCCTCTAAGCAGCAAAAACAGAGAGGAAAGGCAAGAGGCTGGGTCCACACAGGTACTTCATTAACTTCTCTGAACTAATATTTAAAAGAAAACTTAAAAATAAACCACGCTTCAGGGAAACTCACTTTAATTTTCTACCACGAGATTACAAGGGTGACTGGCTGCTCCCTGAGAAGTCACTGAGGAGCCTGCACACAGGAGACCTTCTTTACAGATGGATGATTTGGCCCCCCTGGCGGGACACAAACACCCACCCAACATCTGTCTGTCCCCATCCCATCTTATGTCACCAGCATGTCAACATACCATAATTCTTCTGTTGTCAGAACGGCAGAACACGGCCGCTGTTCAACCCCGTGGTGCCGTCTTTAAAGCAGTGCATAGGTCAAGGGAATTGGGGCAACTTTTCTCGGAAGAGACAGAGAGAGAGAGAGAGAGGAGCCCTCAGGCACGGGGAGCAGAGCGCTGGTGCAGAGCCCTACTGCTGGAGTCAGCAGGAGCCTGGGTTCAAGTGCGAGGCACTCACAGGGCAGGGGGAGAGTTCCGGTCAGTTACCCTCTCTGGTTTCCTCACCTGTAACAAACAAGGGCCACAGCCGAGCCTCCTCAGAGGACTGTTAAAAGAACTCAGTAAGTTAATGTTTGTAAAATGTTTTAGAACAGTGTCTGGAACCTAGTATTTGACAAAGACACTAAATCTTACCAAAAGTGCTTGGTTAAGGAAACCAGCTATTTCAACGAAACCAAAAACAACAAAAAAAGTGTGTTCGGTAAAATGTCAATGTCCCGAGTTAATCTGTCCAATGTTCAATGTGAAATGAAACACTAGAAATAATCACTACAGTACAAATAGTTTAAACTGTCGACGGAACAAAAAATATTTAAAAATCAAGAAATCAAGGTAAGTGAAAGAGACATTTATGGAGCTGCAACCATACATTAATTGCCGTGCTAGGTGTTGGGGAAAAGAAATTAAAATTACTCTGCGTACACAATGCATCTTTGAACCCAGCTGCGAAGACACTGAGAGAGCAGGACTCACTCTCCTGTGCGTGGCAACACTGCACTGGGGAACCCAGCTGCACCTTATAGAGGGAGACAGGCATTTCTGCAGAAGCAATAATGGAGTGAAGAGTACTGTTGGATAATGGCTAATGCTCTTGTTGGGGGTGTGTTTTCACTGGGAAAATAAAATCGTGCAGGAGTGTTGGATTTTGGAAACACACAGCCACGTTTCCAAGGGCAGGGAGCACAGCGACGTCCCTGGAGCTTTGACTGTTCTCTTACTGTGCCCTGAAATTCACTACAGAGTGGAATAAGCTGCTTTTCTCAAAGTCTGTGCCAAACTCTGTGTCACGTTTTATGGGTAATTATCACCTCGTGGTTCCATGAAGTAGGCATTATCATCACTCTCTTCTTCAAAATAGATGAAGAAACACCTGGCTGGCATAGCTCAGTGGATGGAGCACGGGCTGAGAACCAAAGCATCGCAGGTTCGACTCCCAGTCAGGGCACATGCCTGGGTTGCAGGCCACAGCCCCCAGCAACCGCACATTGATGTTTCTCTCTTTCTCCCTCCCTTCCCTCTCTAAAAATAAATAAATAAATATTTTTTTAATTTAAAAAAAAAATTAGATAAAGAAACCAATCTACACTTGAGAGAGGTTCAAGTTCTCCCTGCCAGCAAGGAGACTATGAACCTGATTATGAATCCACCTTGTATTTCGATTAAGTGATTTATAACTAAATTTCTAATGTCACCAAAGCTGGGTGTACTGATTGCTCCTTAACCAGCCTCATTCCACTTCTCAGTGATAACCCCTTCCAAACAACTATTATTATTAACAATAGTATTGTTAATATTAATAATATTAATAACAAATGGTTGTTGAGCACATATTCTACTGAGACACGCCTTTTTGGGGGGGGGGGGGCATGCGATGTGCTCTACAAATGTTGTTAGTACAATTCGTATGCAGCCCTCTGCTGCAGACTTGGTTATTCCCAACTTACACAGGCAGAACTACCCTCAGAGAAATCAAGTGGCCCGCCCAGGGCATCACAGCTAACAAATGGCAGAGCCAGGGCAGGAAACCAGGGCTCCACACCCGCACTGCCGACTTCAGAACTGAATGCACCACGGAGGAAACTCGTCAACGGCACCATCGTGCCTTTCTTCTCGACCGACCCATGTGCACTGTCTCTGAAAACTAAGATTTCTCTTTCTAGGAGCCCCCCCCCCGCTCAACCAATGAACTCTGCAAGTCATCTGGTCCTGAAGGGCACCAGTGGGCGTGAGATAAAAGGGAGAAATGAAGAAGTAAAAGAGAAAGGAAAGGTGGAGGGGGAAAGAGGGTAGGAGAGACGGAAGGGAAAGGACCGGCTCTCCCAGGGTAGTTTCCCCGCAGCCCCGCCCACCCTGGAGAGAAAACACCGGCCCCACTGGGACTCGTCCTCGGCTTCCCCCTTCCGGACCGGCCCGCACCGGTCCCCGAGGCAGCTAGGCAACCAGCCCTACTGCACACAAAGAGGAACTCGGTGCCAAGCCCTGCCACACAGGTCTTCCGACGAAAGCAGAACTGGTGCCCTATAAATATCCGCAAGGTGAGAGAACACACGGTCAAAGAGATAAGGGACAAATATTACAGAGCCTGGCTCTGCTCCCGTCGGAGCAAGACCGAAAGGAGCCCTGGTAAGACACTGGTGGACGGAGGAGGACACTGGAAGGCTAGGCTGGGAAACCAGACAGCGAGGCCTGTGGCGATCAGTACCCAGAGCCAAGGGACCGACACAGAGCTGGACAACTGTCCTTTTAACCCAGCACCGGGGGGCAAGGGCACAGACTTCCTGTATTTCAGCTGCTTGGAGAGCTCTGAGCCAGCTCCTGCTTCCCAGCTGTACTTTGGAGAGTTGAAATCAACAGGTAAATGACCTCTGCAAAATTAACTGCGAATTACAAACGGGCTTACCGCAGTAAATAGGATTTCCTGTTTCCTGAATCCCCCTAGCACACACAGTAGACAAAAATATTGATTGAAAAGGCAACTTTGTTTCAGTAAAACACATCCATTCAGTACCATTCAAAAAAAATGTGATACTTCCATTTTTTAAAAGAAGGTACATTTGTTAAGTGTGTTTGTTTACTATGACTTTTGGGGTGACTATGAGTTTATAAAAGGAAAAAAAAAAAAGAGCCCTGGCCGGGTGGCTCCATTGGTTGGAGCATCCTTTCTGTACACCGAAAGGTGGTGGATTCAATTCCGGTCAGCACACATAACCTAGGTTGCTGGTGAGATCCCTGGTTGGGTCCCAAATGGGAGGCAACCAATCTGTTTCTCTCTCACACATCAATAAACATATACTCTAGCCCAGGCTGGTGTGGCTCAGTGGATTGAGCACCTGCCTGCAAACCACAGGGTCACCTGTTCAATTCCCAGTCAGGGCACATGCCTGGGTTGTGGGCCACATCCCCAGTTGGGGGTGCAACAGAGGCCACCACACACTGATATTTCTCTCCCTCTTTACCTCCCTTGCCCTCTCTCTAAAAATAAATAAAATCTAAAAACAAACAAACAAACAAACAAACAAACATACTCTGGTGAGGATTTGGGTGGGGCGGGGGGCGGGGGGAGACGATGAGCCCAAAGTGGGAGGGTTTCCAAAATCTACCTCAGATATGTCCAAATTTGTACAGAAACATACATTTAGGTTTCTCTTATTAGGTTTTCTTATATCTTAGACTCTTTAAAAGAAGTGCTGTGGCCCTAAACAAAGCCCAGATTTGTGTATAAAACAGCAGCATTTAACCCTACACATCCCAGCCCAAATGCTATTGTTTTTAAGAGCCCTTCCTCACTCTCCGGTGATGGCTTTTCTCTCTGTTGTAGCTATTAGCCTTTCCTGAAAGGCTACGTAAGTTTAATACTGTCTACCTGTTCCACAAGTCTCCCAAGGGCATTGCAATGCTTGGCACACAGCAGGTACCTAGAAAACTTATAAAAAAATAACCGATGTGATGCTGTGCTTTCCAACTGAAGAACACGACGTATAATATTTAGATATGACATCTGCACTTGGAGACATTTTTAATGGGAAAGACAAAGGCACAAAGTCGGGAGCTGTGGGGGGTTCAGGAAAACCTCACCAGAAAGAGGAAGCCAGGCTGGGCCCACTTTTCCTTCAAGAAATTTATAACACTCTGAGAGGTACTGCTGCCGATGCGCCTGTCCAGAACGAAAGTTAAATTAGCCTGGGAGCTGCTGTCTGTTGATAATTTCCTCAGTGCCAGGAAGTTGGTGAGAATGTGATTAAACCTGTTTCCGCCCTTAGCTCCACCCAAGATGCTATCGGCTAGCTAAACAGAAGGTTCTGCAGCTGACCAGGCTCCTACCACACTCAGAAAACTTAAGAAAAACAAAACATACTGTGCCACATTTTCACTCAAGGAATCACACACAAGTTCTAAATCCCCTCCTATCCGCACCCCTTTGATTCTCTTCTTTAGCACTCAGCACACACGTAAAACATGGGCAAAAAGTAAATTAAAATGGGCTATTTCATGACTGCAAATATTTAGTATTTAAATATTAATATTTATTATTACATTTAGTAGTCATCCCCCCCTCCAAAATACACTATCTTTTTAATTGACAAAACGAGAAATCCCCAAATGGAATTCTGGTAAGAGTCAGGATTATACTCAGTCAGTTCAGAAACTGAGAAATGCTTTTATACTTCATGAAAAATGTCCCTCATCCAGCTCTGTGACCGTAAGCGGGTCATTTCACTGTTCTGGCCTTCAGTCTCCTCAGTTAGTGATTTGTCACTTTTAACTACAACATTATACTATTTTAGAACTTTTTTTTAAAGCACTTTGAAATGGGTTTTGATATCTGGTGAGGAAAGTCCCCCTTCATACTTCTTCTTTTAACAAATTTTCTTGGCATCATATATATTTATAAGTCCAGCTGAAGTTTAGAACTAGTTTGTTAAGTTCTTTAAAAATTACTCTGAAATCTGTATTGAAACTGTATTTAATTTGTAAACTAATTTGGAAGAAACTGATAACTATAGCATCCCAACCCAGGAACACTGTCTTTATCTTCGTTTATTCAGGTCTTTTATGTCCTTCAGAAAACAGCATTCTTCACCGAGTTCTTGTCAATTTGTTTTTCTGTTCTCAAGAATGATAATTTTTCACTACTGGGATCTTATTTACCATTTCTAATTTATTAGTACTGCTTTTCTTATGCTAGTACGTTTAAAAAAAAAAAAAAACCTCTGTGATATTGCATTTATCTTGTCTGTGTACCTTTCTGAAGTTTGTTATTTGTTCTAATTTTTTTTCCAATAGATAACTGCAGATTTTCTAGGCAGAGAGTCACACTGATGGCAAGTAATGACAGTTTGGACCTACCTTTAAAAGACAAGTAAAAGACTAGGAGAAATATTTCCCAAATACCTATTAGAAAGAACATACATTAGACAATGTTCACTATGTAAAGAGTGCCTAGAAATCAATAAAGGCAAACAACCTAATAGAAAATAAAGAATATTAATAACCAAGTTATCTAGTGAATACATGAAAACCAGTGAATACATGAAAATGTTAGACTTTATTAACAGTAAGAATACAAGCCCTAGCTGGTGTGGCTCAGCAGATTGAGTGCCAGTCTGGGAACTGAAAGGTCACCGGCTCAACTCCCTGTCAGGGCACATGCCTGGGTTGCAGGCCAGGTCTCTGGTGTAAAAGGCAACTGATAAATGATTGATGTTTCTCTCCCTTCCTCCCTTCCCCTCTCTCTAGAAATAAATAAAATCTTTAAAAAATACAGATTAAAATAATGAAATGCCTTCTTTCAGCCAACTATTACAAAGTAAGAAAGATAATATCTAATGTTAGAAAAGGTATAATGAAATGAACTCTCTAAATGATCAGTCTCTTTAGATGGTAATTCACCTTCACCTATGAAAACATTAACCCTGACTGGTGTGGCTCAATGGATTGAGTACTGGCCTGGGAACCAAAGGGCTACCAGTTCGATTCCCAGTCAGGGCACATGCCTGGGTTCCAGGCCAGGTCCCCAGTAGGGGGCGCACGAGGGGCAAGCACACATTGATGTTTCCCTTTCTCTTCCTTTCCCCTCCCTCTAAAAATAATTTTTTTAAAAAAAGAAGTAAATTGTTATGTAGTGCATTTAATAAACCATTTTCATTTGCATCTAAGTGGATAGAAGGGTGTATATGAACTGTAACTACACTCTGGAACAGGATAGGGCTGAGAGATTGAGGGGGAAATTATACTGTTTGCTGCATGCACTTTGATATTGTTAATTTTTGTAATCATAAGTTCTTATTATTTGGTAATTTTTATCAATGGAAAAAGGAAGGACCAAGGTATTTATGTGGGGTTTTTTGCAACCTTCCAAAAGTTAATAAAAAAACAGGTCTTCTGAGTATCTCTGTGTTGGTTTCAGTCACTGGTGATGTGTCAGGTACTCGGTCCTGAGTGTAAAGGACTCACTGTGAGGCACAGACAGTGAGACAGGAAACAGGCGACATCGACCATTCCACCCATTCTGGTCAAGACTGAAGTACCCAGTCAGTGTGACCTATTTAAGTTTTGTTTCTATGGGAAAGTAAAATACCGAAACATTTTAACAAGCTTTTCAGTGATAGCAGACACGACCAAAAGACTTTACTGCATCCCTAGATTAGTCCCAGAGATCTGCCCCTCTGAAGAACGAGCTCCCTCCACCAACAGAAAACTAATAGATGAACGACATCAGGCGGGCGGAATAAGAGTCGAGCTGTCAGACTGGAGAGGAAAGAATGTTCTATTTCCTTGGGATTAACATTTACACAAACACTGACTCCACTAATGGAGGCCTTTTCTGCCCTTTATCATGTTGTTTAGTTTATCCGGCCGGGATGATGCAAAGCAAACCCGGAATGAACGGGGACAAGGCTACTATACATGCAACTCGTCCAAACCCCAAGTCCCAGTGCGTCCAGAAACAACACTCGATATCCTGGCTCACGGAGATTGCCCAACTCTGGAAATCCCACACCACAATGGAACCCGACTCGGAATGTTACAAAAGGGATTTACTGTATTACACTACCATTTGCCCCCATACATTGTAAGTACAAAAACGGACACAAAACCAAACTGACAAAACCTCAGAAGCACTTATTTTAGATGAAGAAATCAGATGTCCTTCCCTCTGCACAACGTGCTTCCCACACAGATCTTCCCCAGAGTCGCCCTTCAAAGTCCGGCAGAAAGACATGCTGAAATACCGCACAAGGTCCACATGCCAAGCACTGTGCCAGCACGCGCACCGCCTCCTAACACACCAAGCAGTCCGCTGCACAGTCCTGACCTGGGTTTTCACCAGGACGGAGCTGTCACGGCCTCGCGGCCAAGCCCACTCCCAGGTCTGTCTTGACCCCTCCCCATCTTCTTGAACCATGCTCCCCAAACCTAGTATCTGGCAGGATTAATCAATAAAAATGCTCACTGAATAAACGGAGGAGACGGCATACCACAGAAGGAAGGAGCAGAGCACCTCCAGGAGACAGTGTCGCAGGTGATACTACCTGGCAAAGGGACACAGGCAGAGGTTTTAAACAGGAGAATGACAAGGTACACAACCATTTTTTTTTTTTTTGAAAGGTAGCCCTGGCTGTCCTGAGGAGCTAGGACTGTGGGGGGAGGCAAGGATGGAGACGGAAAGGGGCTTCCCAGCTGGTGTGGCAGGACAGAGCTCTGATGGCGGCCTGTGCTCGCACAGGAGCAGGGCAGAAAGACAGAGGGCAGCAGATCTGAGATGTGGGATGATCAAGTGTTGGGTTTGGCGATGGGCTAGGGAGGCAGAAGGAGGAGCTGGTCCTGGATGAAGGGGGACTCAGAGATGGGGAACCAGGGGGGAGCAGGTCTGAGGGTGAGGATGATGAAGCCACTTTGATGTGTTGAGTGGAAAGTGTATGGGAGACAGCCAGCCTGAGCCGGGGCGGCTGCTTGGATACCTGGATCTGGAGCTCAGGCCAGAAGTCTGGGGCAAGGACCATCATCCATGGGACCGCTGAGTATGAGGAATGAAGCCGCAGGACAGAGGGCTAAGGAATACTCCCATTTCAGGGTCAGAGGAAGGGAAACCCATGACAAGGAGAACGTGGGGTCACGGAAGGGGAGGAAAGTCCACAGTCCGCCAGAAGCCAAGGAAACGGGACATCGAGAATGGAAAATTCCAACATGTAAAGCCTGTCAGTGTTGGGACAACAAATGGTTTTTGTTTCTTTCCTTATTACTTTTCTGTATTTTCCCAGGATCCTCAATAGACACCTATTTTGTTATTAATCAGAAAGGAAAATACTGAAAAGAAAACTATACGGAATTTCTAACTGTCGTGCTATCCCCATGAACTGAAGAGCCACAAATAGCCTCCTCTCCACAGGACATGTGTTTTGAGTCCCCCCTCTGGGTCTGCTGCTCCGCCTGCTGCAGCTTGGTGACCAGTGACACGCACTGCCCAGTGTCCTGGCCAAGGTCTGGAATCCCAGCAGAGCAGAGCTGGCTGGCCCACACGCCACAGATGGTCCAGTGACCTCGGGTTCATCTGCATACTGTTCTAATCAAATGAGCTAACCAGTAACAGATCCTGCTCTCTTTGCCCCACTTCCCACCACTGCGGAGGCCAAAGTTCTGGAACTCTGCACCATTTCCTATAAACAGGAGACTGCCTATAAACACGCACGCAGATACAGGAGGGCCAAGGCTCATCACAAATATTTGTTCACTGCCTCTAAGTAGGATTCGCGTTGACTTTCAAGGTGCTTGTCCTGGCACGCAGAAGTGCATCGGTAGTGAAAATGATGGTGGCCCACACGGAGCCAACACGGATAGCAACCAGTGACCCAGGACCCATTGTTCTGATGGCACTTAAAAAAGGGGGGTAAGACCAAGATACTCTTAGGGGCCAACAAGTATATAAAGAATAATATTCTAACCTCCCACCCCGCTCTTGACCCAAAAAACCCTCTAGGCATATTTTACAGCATTCACCTTCATAACACCTGTCTTAGAGTGGCCATCATTCTCTCCACTGTGTCATGGCGGGAATGATGTTACTTGGCATCAAGGGATCCAGAGAGAGAGGACACTCTTCTCCCAGACAGACACGGGGATCTGTTAGAACAATGCCGCCTACGTTACCAAGGGAATGGCCTCCAGCCCCAGCTCTGGGCCTCAGCGGCCTCACTGCTCAGGTGAGGGGGGTGAGCAAAGGCTCTTCCAGGGCCTTCCCAGCTCAGGAAAGGATGTGACAGCGTAACTCTCTGTGATTATAATGACAACCAGAGCAAGAGGGAAAGTCTTTGAAACTGGCTTTCATATATGTACATGTCCATGTTCACATAATACCGTTTGAAAAGCAGGCGTTTTTTTAAATCCTCACCCAAGGGCATGTTTATTGATTTTAGAGAGAGAAAAACATCAATTGGTTGCCTCCCATAGGCATCCTGACCAGGGATTGATCAAACCTGCAACCTTTTGGTGTGGGAGGGCGACACTCTAGCCAACCGAGGGACCTGGCCAGGGTGAACAGCAGTGTCTTTTATGAAAGGAAAGTGGGTAAGCTTTTGCAGTAATCTTTATTAAATATTTGGGCACTTTCACTCATTGATTTAAAAAATATGGAGCATGACAGGAATGTTGTTATCTGCTCTTTCTTTTTAAAATACAGCATTTAAAAAGGAATGGATGTATTTCAAAATAATTTTGGGATAAACTGTCTACCTTTCCAGGAAAAGAAAGTTTAAGAACTTAACTTCAGCTGGAATAGCTTGTGCACATGGATTTTTACTATACTTGGTTTTCAGAGGAAAAGCATCCCGGAGATGGGCACTAAATATAGATTGTCATGAAGCCGAGGGCAAAGTCCTTGTGAGATGACACTAACAATTAGCAAAAAAAAGTGGTATCACCAGTATTAAAATAGGAAATCTGAGCCCATTCTGGGAACGCTGTCCCGGACAGCCACCCAGCCTCTCGAGCTGGCCCAGCTCCCCAGCAGCAGTCCCTGGACCCCAGTGGACAGCCTTATAAGGCAACTGTGCTCAGAGAGAAGATAAGAACAACACTAAGCACTTAACATTTCCCCAGGCCTCTACAAATATTAACTCATTAATTTTCACAGTGTCCTGGAGAGCCTCACTACTATTGTTTCCAAAAGAGACAGGGGAAGAAAGATACCTGGCTAATTACAGTTAATTATGGCACGGTGGGCACCTCTCCTCGGGGGCCTGGTTCAGGGCCAGGCATGCCTCCGTTCTGTCGGGAACTGAATAAAAGCTTTCCTAGCAATGAACAGTGAAGAGGGAAATTTCCCAACTTTGACAGTAAGTGGAGAATGCACTCCCCTCTGCCCCCAGTATTTCCCACAGAGTCTCCACACGATTCCAACCCTTAGATTTCCTCCGACGTGGACAGCCTAGGAGAGAGGCAAGACGCAGGCAAGGGTCTGGAGCGAAGCTGTTTTCTGTCTCCAAGGAGACATTTAAAATAGCCATCCTTTCACCTCCACAAAGTAACTCAGCAACTCCGAGTGCAGTGCCGGTAAGAAATACGACAGCAACCTATATACAGTCAGTGTGAAGGCGGTTAAGGAGCCTCAAGTAATCTTTTTTAATTAAAAAAGTTTGAATGCAATAGTTATCAAATAATGTGTACTGAGAATCTACACTGTATGACACGCGGCCAAGTGCTGGAAATGTAAGAGGAGCAGATGTACGTATGTATGTGTATGTTTTCAAGTCACTCAGGATGCAAGCTCTGCTGGGATCTGACGTTCCCACCAAGGCAAGGCTCTTCTTAGCTCTGTTCAACGATTTACCCCAAACTACCTAGTATGTGCCCAAAAAATACACACACACCCCCCAAATAAGCAAACATTAGTCGGTATGCATGAGAAGATATATACAGTTAAAAAAGACGAGGTACCACATCTGGTGCTAAGCCCGAGATGGACATAATAGCCGCTAACAAGTAGGAAAGGGCAGGCCAGGAGGAAGAAAGGAAAATGCACGGAGAGGATGGACGGAAGCATTCTAGGCCCTAGACAGGCAGGGACCAGGAGGCAGAATGCCTTTGTAAGAACAGGGCGCCCCTAGAGTGGCAACAACTCAGACATCCACCAACTACGCATGCACAAACAAAACGTCGTGTATCCACCCAAGGGGAATAGCACTCAGCGATGAAAAGGAACAAAGCGCCAATTCATGCTACAATGTGGAAGACCCTTAACAACATAACTCGAAATAAGCCAGGCACAAAAGGCCACACGATTTGTATTATTCTGCTTGTATGACGTGTATTATTTATTAATAGGCAAGTCCACAGAGACACACAATGGACTAGCAGTTGCCAGGGGCCTGGAGGAGGGGTTAATGAGCACAGGTTTGGAAGGAGGGGCAGGGGTGCGGGCAGGTAGCAAAAATGTTCTAAAATTAGAGAGTGATGAACTGTACACTTTAGAAGGATGTATTTAATTTTAAGATACCCTTTAGAAGGATAAATCATGCCTCACTACAGTTGTTATTATAAGAACAAACGAAAGAACAGGGTACCCTCACAGACGAGCTGCTGGGTTGAAGAGTAAGAGGACAAAGTACCAAAGTACCGGGGTGTGGGGAGGGGGAGGGGCAGAAAGTAGACACTAAGTTTGGAAAGCAGGGAAGGGCCTGATCTGGCGGAGCTTTTTACTGTCAGCCCACGCAACCTGGCTCTTACCCACCAACCGCTACACAGAAACGGTGGTGGACAGGGTTCTCCAGTCCTCGGAGCACTTTCACACACATGAGCGCCTTTCATCAAGGAGCCTCCGGATGTTTTCAGGTGCTACCTGATATAGGGCGAGGAACACCTATGGAAGAGGAATTTGCCATTAGTGTTGAATGGACTAAGGGTGAGCAGAAGCCCACCAGGCTCTGGAAGTCTAATTTCGAGTCCAGACAGGTGAGATGGAAAAGAAGGGAGAAAGACTGTAGCAAGACGTCAGAGGCCACCCAGATCTTCCGGAGCTAGACTTGCTATCTCTAACCAACCGGGTGACTCAGCTCCTTGAAAAGAAGTCACCACATTACTGCTCACTAAGGGCTCAGGCAGTCCCATATCTCAAATTCCTCTCTATGAAGGCAGCCTCCTTACAGGTACTAAGCTCAAGAGACCTCTTGATCTCCTTGGAATAAACTTCTCCGAAGGCAGAATATTCCAAGACTGGCAGTGAGGTTTCAGTGTAAGATGTCAGATTTTGAACCAGCTGCCCAGGTTCAAATCCAAGCTTTGCTATGAGCTGTGACCTAGAGCAAGTTACTCGTCGCCTCTCTGAGCCTGAGTTCCTCACCTGCACGTCAGGAATATGATGGCCACTACCTACCAGAGAGCGCAGGGAGGACTACTGGGGCGAATGATGTGAACGGTGCCTGGGACGAACATGCGAGGTCCCCTCGTTACCCATCAACTCTAGTTTTCACGTCGGCGAGGCTCTTCCTTCACAGCACTCACCAGTTGGTAAGCCTGTATTTACTTGTGGCCTTTGTTTCATGCACACTTCCCTGCCACCCTGTAAGTTCCAGGAAGGTCAAGGACAATGCCTGTTTGCTGCCCACTGTATCACCAGGGCCTACATACAATAGGAGCTTAACGTCTTTGGAATGACTGTATCAACCAGGAATTATATACTCAGTTTCTAATGCTAAGTGCCGCCCTGGCAGACCGGCAGCCGCGCTCTCCCCGACAGGCAGAACAAGGACATGAAGACACAAATGAACAGTCACGGCTTCATCGGGGAGAGAAGGGGAAAACAGTCGAAGAAGAAAATGCTGCACTTTTCCCAGTATGCTCATCTAAACAGCTTGGGTGGCCTCGAAAGCACAATTTCTTTGCTTTTGCTTTTGTTTTCAAGGCAAAAGTCTTGGCATATTGATACTGGGTTCCACAGGTTATACACCTGTCACCCGTGGCACAGGCCTTGGCTGGGGAACCAACGACAACTGACAAAATTCTTTAAAATATCCTCAGATCTTTACCATTCATTCATTTGGTCATTCATTAAAAAATAGCCAAAGGACGCTTCTCCCTGCCATATAAATCTGTCCCCACCATCCCCACTTCCAAATCTTTATGGCGGTGACACTCTCCTACCACCGTGCCATGTCTTCTGGCCGATTTAAATCTTACCGGCTCCCTTTCTTCTGCAAAGCCTGTTTTACCTGCATCCACAACAACCTCCCTCTGGATTTCCAAGCCCTGACTGCACTACACGAAGCTGTCGGTTTACACAGGAACTCGCATCGTTTCCCCATTGTTTTCTGCGTTGACTGGGCCCTTCCACACAGGCAGGGAAAGGGCTTCTCTGCACACACTTCCACGTCCCTGCGGAATGGCCAGGACAACGCCAGGCTCACAGCTCCTCTCCCACAGGGACCAGTGAGCGGCTGTGCCCCAGGGGCGTCAAACCTCTCCAGCACGGGTATCAGTGGTGTTCTCTTCACCAACTGCCCCGCCCCTCTCCCAACCCGAATCAAAGGCTCAAGAATCAAAGGCTCAAGAAAAGAAGGCATGTTTTATTATATTCACCAAAGAACTTCCAGTTCCTTTGAGAAAGGTGCTATGCACATATACATTCAGTATTTCATGACCTCCGTGGGAATTTACCCTGAAATACTGTCAGAGCAAACGCTACATGAGATGCAAATTCCATTCATCTGTAGCAGTCAGGATGAGTCAAGACTGAGGTTTCTATCAGATCCGCTCACTTGCTGGAGTCACCCTCTCAGAACATGTGTGGAGGGTGTGTGTGCTCTGCAGGAATGTTCTGTGAACAACTAGGGAGGCCTCGAGGGCTGGGGTTAATGGTGATCGCCCTGCCCACGCGGGGAGACCTTAGCTGCACTCCTCAGACGGTATCTGCTCCTGGTATGCCGTGGGCATCCACCGTGAAAACGCCCTGGGGGAGGACGAGGATGCCCGGATGCTCCGCACAGCAGACCGAGGAGTAGTTCTGGCCGCTGCTTCGCTGGAGCTCCAGGCCCTCCTCCTCAAGGTACGAGGGAGGAAAAGGAGCATTTTCACTAGTAGGTGCACCGCATGGTCCACACCTGTTTTAACTGCACCCGTAAAAGCTCCTGCCAGGGATATAACTGGCTCGCTGTCCACCAAAACTCACGCCAAACTGGCCACCATGCCCAAGAGTGCTTCTGTCCTCACCGCAACAGCAAACCAACCGCAGTGTCGAAGGGCAGAGATGCAAGGACACGTCCCACAGTTCTGTCACGTTTCCGCAATGTGACACCTCTGAAAGGGGAATGAATCTCACGATACGGATTAATTGGCGGTGTTATTAGCTCACCTGACCAATGTTGGAACATCCTCAATAACCTGTCGTACAGGCAGGCACACACAACACCCAAGGCAGCAGTGGCCACATCGTCAGGTTAGCAATGTCTATCGAGGACTCACTACACAAGATCACACAAGCAACCAATCAACACCTTCAGCATGTTCACTGAACTCAAGAATGGCAGCTCCAGAAATTTCCTGCTAAGCATGGTGGTGCCTGCAGCAGTACCTGAAACAATGGGGCAACGTCCTGAAATGAGGTTTAAAAAAAAAAAAAAAAAAAGGTCAACGTGGAAGGTCCAGGTGTCGGACAGATCAGACTGGGCTAATAATAATCAGACAAGACAGAAATGCGGACAACCCCGCAGTGAAGAGCAACCCTTGCAACACTGTAAAACCGCAGCGCCAGAGAACACAGGAAAACGGGCCGGCCGATACTCCTGGAGGGAGTGTAAGTTAGTACAGCGCTTCTGGAGGAGACTTGGCAGTCGACATCTTCTGCCTTAAAAAGAATGTGCGCCCTCTGACCCAGAAATTCCACTTGGAGGAGTTTAAGCGAAGGAAATCAGTGTGGGTGTCCGCTGCGATTCAGCCAGGAGGCTGTGCAGCGCTGTTTACAGCAAACCGGAAACAAGCTACACAATTAGTAACATCCACGGGCATGCAAAGATGCCGAGAACTATGTCCACTGAAAGAGTCCAATGTAAACACTATCACAGCGTGAGCCCATTTTGTTTATGGGGGTGGGGCGCTGTGTCCCTGTGCGTACACAGAAAGAAGGGCTTTAAAAAGACCGACACCCAAGTGTTAACACTGGTTGTGGAGAAAGGGAGTGCATATTGCTTTTGTACTTACCTGTATTCTCAGTGGGGGGAGGGAGGAGAATGTACATAGATTATTTGTCATTTATTTTTAAAATGTTTTTTGCGGGGGGAAACAATGAAAAGGAACTTAGGCATAATAGGATGTAATTGGGTGAACAAATGGCTTGGGAATCTTGGTAGTCTCAATCTGAAAAGTCAAATAAATTAAAAATCCAGTGGATTTATTACCATTATTGGTTTAATCCCTAAAGTAGAAGCAATGCATTGCTACCCTTCCTTTGAGAAATGCTGGGAGAAATGACTCATGGAATTAAGTGCAAAACAGGATGTAAGCTATGCAGAAATCTCCCAAGAGATATCTCGGCCGTACACTGCAGCCCACTGCTATAGGAGCCGGCACTACCAATGCCCCACACAACAGCATCAAAACCCACTCCAATCCCAGAGCTTCAGATAAAGGGAAACCACCTCAGGACCTCACAATATGCTTCCTGCCCAATGCCACCCCTGGATGAGAAACTTCCTGACTCACAGGACGGCAAATCCATCCACTAGACATGGTAGGAAGGTGAGGTGTCTGCGGCAGGCTTCCCAAGGAACATGATGGCAAGTTCAATTTGGAAAACTTAATGCTTATTAGGTTCGAGGAGAGATTTCAGAGAGCCCTGGAGTGAGCGGGAGGACTCAGAGCAAACTGCCGGATTTCTACGCCTGGGTCTCCCGCACTGAGCAGCACCCAAGCTTTGCCTGGACTGACTTCATCAGCGGAGAAGGAAAGGACAACACTTTGTGGCAGACTTCAGGATGAGCTCACACCAATGGGATTTCTCTGCACAATCATGGCCCATGATTTACAACGATAGAAGGGCAATTTTTATGCTGATGAAAGGACTTTGGGGTTTTCTGAAAGGGAGAGAAAAGATCATGGTTAAAGTTTCTCCAAGTATATCTGCCAAAACAAGAAACTCTTAAGATTCGAAGCTCCACAGCACTTTGGAAGCTTTGCTCCCCCCCCCCCCCATTTTCATTGTTAACAGAGGGCGTCAGCAGGTTGAGTGGCCTATGACCACACGGCAACAGATGCAGGGCCTGCAAGGGGCAAGACACTCCTCTTTGATCATGTAAGAACATGGAGAGAATGGACACACATTTCTGACCAGGACGTTTTCACTCTGATTCAGGGTTTACCAGTGGCTGCACGAATGTGAAGGGCTAGAGAAAAAAAAGCTACTCGCCCACCCAATAAAACCCAGACATACTCCACTCCTGAGTCCACCGGAACCACAGATGGACCCACATAAAATAGGACCGTTGGGGATGCTGAGGCAGAAATGATTATCAATGCAAAGAATTCCAGTGCCATGTACTGCACAATTCTATGCAGCCTAATGTAGAAATTACCACTCATATTTTTATATTTTCTCTGTAAAAGTACAAGATATTGATGTAATATCTGTGATATTACAAAACAGATTTAAATCAGTATCTATTTCCATATCTGTAAATTAATAGCAACGCAACAGGAACCTTTCTCAAAAGCTTGTGTGCCAATGAGAAGACCTACCAATACATCAGACGCTGAAACTATCAGGGAGAATAATTTCTCCCTGGACACTGTGGAATCAGCAATGGTCACATCTCTTTTAAACAATATACCCCTCACTTCCTATTTAAGATACAGGTTTCCAAGACAATTTAATGTACAAACAAAACCCTTTCGTGCTGGGATCTGAGTATCAGGTTTAATCTTACCCCTGCACTTCTAAGTGGCTGGAGAGCTACGAAGTAACCCTGACCCTGACCCACAGACCCACCAGCTACATCAGCAGGCCTTTCTAAAAATAGTTAACAATGGGCAGCCTAAAAAATAGTGGTCTAATAATGTTTTCCTTTGAAAAGACGTCCTTTTCAAGTGTTCCGAAAGCTTACGTAAATCTCAAAACCATTTTTGACAAAATTGTGTGTTTCAAATTATTAGTGGGAAGATTTATTTGTACTCCTAAAAAAAAAAAAAAAAAAAGGTGTGAGCAGAAGAGAAGTTCTGTGTTGCGAGTCAGCAAGCATTTGTAAGGGCGGAACAATTTTGATAAGCCCTAACTACCTTCCTAGCCATGGAAATTCAGGACCCTGCTGCACAAAGGCAGACACAGACAGCTTCGGGTGACTAGGGGCAACATGCCTAAGAAGGGGGGGCATGGCTAGGTGGTCCTTCATCCGCCCGCTACCTAACACAGCGATGCTTATCATCCATACCTGGTTAGTTACAGAGCAGAAGTCACTCCTACTGCCAGGTGGTCAATTTAGATTTACAAAACTAAAGACAGTAGTTAAGACAGTTTTTCAAATCCTATTTCTTATTTCTAGGGTATTTTATTATTAGCACCCCATTTTTTTGCTTATAAAGAAACAGACCATACACCATTTTTCTCTTCCTCCCTCCACTCCCTATTTGTGCATTTTGCTGGTGATGAGTTTTTCAAGCAAAGGCTGAAAAGCCAAGGTTAAAGCTAAAATGTCTTGCTGGGATAATTCTGCCCAACCTGGTTCCTTCTCGCCTGTTGGGGGTAACTCTCCCAAAGAACCTCTGAGGTGCTGACTTCTGTGGTACCGCCTGGCACTTGGGAGGAAAGGGAGGGAAGGAATCTTCTCCGGTCTCCTCCCCCATCAGAATGGCTAAAGCAGAGATTAATCTTAGTTCTGGTTTTCTGCATAATCCTCCTCAAAACACAAAGACACAGGATGGGGCTTAGAGAGTCCTTTTGTTTCGAGAGGGTCATTTCCTGCCGGTGGTGCACACCCAGAAACTCCCACCCATTTCTCAAGGAGAGGCATTGATTTTCTAAGTAAAAAACAAAGCGAATTTCAGGCCTCACACCATTCCCCCCCAAAAAGCCTACTCCTCCCAGATGGATGCTGGCTGGTGAGCCACCACCTCCCCCCCACCCCCACCCTCGCAGTCACCACGCGGGGATGGAACGTGGAAGGAGCAGAGAAATGGGAGCGGAGTCAACAGTTCTTTTAATGCACAGCAGGTCTTGTCCGTCCAATCCCTACAACTTAGTTCAGCAAACAGGCTGCAATGACTTGTCAAAGATAAAACAGCTTAAATGGTTTGTCCTGGGTCCTTCAGAAAAGGAGAGAGATAATAAGGGGAAGGACTGATGATTTCGTCAAGGACTGACAGATACAAGGATTTATAATACACCACTGGTTCCAAGACTCTCAATAAGTGACGGTAAACTTTAAGAATGCGCTCAAGGTCAAGTATTGTGACATGAATGCCACAAACGAGGACTACCCGGTGGCCTGCATGTCCTTAAGTGCATCATGGTGCCATTCCCAGGCAGTCTGAGGAGCAAAGGAACGAAGACTTACATTTCTGTCATCCTGAAATGTCATCTGTTCTGCTTCTCGATGAATACACACGGCTCCCGCGTCTGTGAGCCCGACCACTGGGTGTAAAAACGCGGCTGTTCACACACCCAGATTAGACGCGGGGCAGCCACGAGGGCGCAGGTGCTTGCAGGCTGGATTTGTCCGGCTGCAGCCCACATCATCCTGAGCTGTGTGCCGTGTTGCTTTGCAGGCACGTGGAGGGAAAGCAAGCACGTGGAGCTGGATGAGAGCTAAATCAGAGGACGGGTAGTGAGTGCTAAGTCTACCTCTAAATCAGTTCCACCTGGGTCACTGACAGGAACCCTTCGCAGCCCAACACTCGCACCTGCAACACAGGACTCACGTTCATGGTGCCCTACTTTCTACTCACCACCCCACGCCAGGCCCACATTTCACTCCCAGTCCTGGGAGTTATGTACTGTTTCTATTCTCACTGGACCAAGGGAAGGAAGGATACTTCTACATGTGAAAAATAACTGCATCTAACCCCTAACCCTCCCCACACACCCCCTGCATGGGATATGTCACTGACCATCACCCCCAATTCCTGGCTGAAAAGCTGTGATAATTAGCCCTGGCCAGTGTGGCTCCGTTGGTTGGAGCTTCGTCCCCGTAACCCAGAGGGTCGTGGTCGCAGGTTAGATTTCTGGTCAGGGCACATGCCTGGCTGTGGGTTTGGTCCCAGGTACAATCGGTGCTTCTCTCTCTCTCCCTACCCCTCCCTTCCCCTCTCTCTAAAATCAATAAGCATGCTCTCAGGTGAGGATTAAAAAAAAAAAAAAAAAAAAAAGCTGTGATCATTGTACTTTCTGATATAATTAAGTGGCATGGGGATCTAGAAATTATCACCTTGAAGGCAGCAATCATTAAAATTTCATCTAAAAACTGCTGGAAAGGGCTTACAATGATGTGGTATGTTGTACAGGCCTGAGTTTGACAGGTTAGTTGGTAGTCTAGCCATTTAAAAATGACACATTCATCGAGCAGTTTCAGGCATTGTTCTAGATGTGGGCGGGGGTTGGGGGGGGGGGGGTTAAACAGCCCCAAGACAGAGGTCCCTGCAGCCAGTCAGCCACAGTCCAGGAAGGCAAGCTGAGTGAGTACACAGGTAATGTCAGTGACTAAGAAGTACTCTCTGGACAACAAAACAGGAGCGATGTAATCGCAGTTGGGAAGGTGGTGCTTTTTCAAACTTGGAGGTCAAAGGTCTCTCTGGGAAACAGAGGAACTGGAATTGGAATGAGCAACAGGGAAGAGGCTGTCCCGTGGACATCTGGATGCAGAGTTTCCAGGCAGCCCGAGGGCCAGCACAAAGGCCCTGAGGCAGAAGCAAGCTTGGCAAGTTACAGGGCCCTAAATTCGGCCCAGGCAGCTGAGGCAGGACGAGGGAGGCTGTGATTCCTGCCGGGTGAGGTCACAGACCAGCTGGGCCCACATCACGTGGAGACACGCTCAGCTCCTACCCACCAGCTGTAAAACCTTAGACAAATTACTTAATCCCTCGCTTTTCTGATCTCCAAACATGGGATGCTGACACCTCATTTGGTTTGCGAAAGGGCAATGTTTAAAACTAGACACTACTCAGTAAATGCTTAATGAATTAATGTGCAAAAACCGAAATCCATAAATGCTTCTACACGTCTGATTATATTTGGGTATGCACCTGATCTTCAATTTTCCCTCCAGTTAATTTCCTTACAGATTCAACGAGACCAAAAAGGGAATGTGAGCGGCAACAGTGGTCTGGGCCTGGGTCAGCTCTGACAATTCTTTTGCTCATTCAGGGGAAAATGCCCCAAGGCCCCTGAACATGAACTGGGCTTTGGAGAGTGGTGCGGGTGGAAGGCAGAACCCAACACAACGGGGTGGCTTAGTGGTGGCTGACTGGACCCCAGCGGCTCCCTTGTTCTTTCTACCGACTAGCGAGGCCCTGAGGAGAAGCAGTTATCATTTTCGGTCGCATCACCCAGCATCCCAGGACAGGCACGGAACGGGAGGGAAGGAGGGAGAAAGAGAGAGAGACAGAGAGCACAAGCATGTGTGTCACCCTCCACCCCATCCGTCATCTCCTCCTCCCTGCCCTCCCCGCCAGCTCCAAAACACATCCTGCCGGTTTACAGGGATCCTGTATTGAAAAACAGATGCCTCTCTTAGGAAACAAACACATTTTAAGTCCTGTAAATCACACATGCTGGGTGAAGCAATTACACTTCTGTAGCACTTCCCCTCCGAGCACAAAGGAAATTCTGCTACTTCTGTAATAAGATAGCACTTTCTGCGCTGCACCTTCTCTCATGAGGCCCCAGCTGCCCGTCCTCTAGGTGAGCCCAGGAGGAATTTTCACAAAACAGGATCCTGAGGATTCCAGGGAAAACATTTTTTTTTCTTTCATCTTTGAGATTTCTAGTAAGGTAATGTGACCACCTGCCGGCATAGCTACCTGGTGACACAATTCAGGAAGGGCAGAGGAATGTCATTTAAAAGTCAGCTCATGAGAAGCGACGGCTCATTCAAAGTAGAAGCTGCTGGGCTTGGGCAGCGTATTTGCTGGGTATTTCCTGGGTCGGGGAGATGTGCCTCAAGGTGGAGACTGCACGGCTTCTCACACCTCTGGCCAAACTCAAGGGGCGCAGAGGGTTGCGCAGGGCTGCTGCCGGCGTTCTCTTAGCATTTAAATTTGTGTAACAATACTGTGCTACAGGCCGGAATTGGGAGCTAATCTTCCCGGTGTGATTGGCATTTATTACTGCTATTTCCTTTTTCTCCACTATTCTACATAATGTGCATCATAATGGCTGCAGTAGGGTTAAGGCCTACCAGAAATACAAATGCAAGTTGTTGTCTTTAAACTCTCAGACTATCTTTTATTTTTCCGTATCCACTAGCAGAGCCTCACTGGTGAGCGGAAAAGGCAACAAAACTTCAGGAAACCACGGAATGAATCAATTAAAAATGTGACCCACAGAAGAGATGACTGTGGTCTCCGGCCAAAGGTTCATTTTACTATTTCACCCCCCCCCAATAAATTCAAAAAAGAACAAAACAACTTGGGGAAAGGTTTTCTTAGAAAAACACTCAAGCCTCTTGGGGCTGTCCAGCCCACCTTTGCTTCCCAAACCCACCTACGCGTTAGGGTAGGTTTGTCTTCTTCCCTTGTAGGTACGGGGTGGGGGGTGGGGGGGTCAGGGAGAAGTGAGTGCAAGCCTGGGGATTAATTGCAAGTTTCAGGAGAAAACAATTCCCAAAGACCGTAGATAAAAGCAAAAATAAAAAATAAAAAAGTGCTTGAGAAGTCCTATATGTACACCTAGATTTTTCTAAGCTCCTCCCCTTAGGCTTTCCAATAGCTACAGATACAGACACTGTTAAGTTATAATTAGATTACATGCAACACACTTTTATGTTCCTAAATGAAAGAGTGCTTTACATTTTTTGCTTTATTTTTTCCCAAGAATTTCCAGTGCGCCCCCCACCAGCACTGTTTTACATAGGTAGAATGTTAAATACAATGCATGTACCTCTCTCTCGCCGCCTACCCACACAGGCCCCCTGGGCACTGGAGTCCCCAGGCCTCTTCACCCTGCCCACCACTTGTTACCAGCTCCAGGCTCTTGAACCGTTCTGAAAAACCACTTTTCAAGACCACACCTCTCCATCTCAAAGCCAACATCTTCACCTCCTTCTTGCCCACTTTTCTTCCCCCTTCAACCTCGCTATTTTCTACTTCTACAAACACAGACGCCGGTGGTAGTCAGTGTCCACTGGAGAAACCCGAGAGGCTTCCGAGACGAAGCGTGCCTTCCCTCCTGGGCACCTGACAGTGGGTGAGGCCCCTGAACACCTCCTGTCCCTGGCCCCGTGGCCACCGCCAGGCACGGCCTTACTTGCAGATCAGGACTCTCAACAACTCTTCCGAGACCTGCTGCATACATCCCGTCCCACTGCAACACCCCAGAACGCCAGGCCCCCACTGCACAGCAGCTGCTGTCACAGGATGGAGTCTGACTCCCGGGCACGAAGGGCCACCTCCTGCATCTTCTGCCTCCCTGACGCCTGCCTGCCTGCCTGCCTGCCTGCCTGCCTCCCTCCCCAGACTCATCCTTTCTTCCCCTCCTCTCCTGTACCTCGCTTCTCCAGAAGGGTCCTTTGGTTTAGGCCTCTGTATTTTCCTATAGGCCAATCTTTCCCACCATCTCAACCCTTTCCTCATCTGGCTAAACCTTAATTGAGACTTAGCTCAAATGTCACCTCTTTTCAACGCTTTCCTTGACACAGTTCCATCACCCTCTCCTCCCTGCAGTGGGAACTGTGTTCCTGCTTTAACACAGCGCTTTATTATGCCTGTTCGCTTACCCAAGGGCCATCACCACTGAACCGCCAGGACCACCTCTCACAGACCCTGGCGCCCCCAGAATCTGTACAC
The DNA here is from genome assembly GCF_004126475.2 of Phyllostomus discolor. NCBI lineage: Eukaryota > Metazoa > Chordata > Mammalia > Chiroptera > Phyllostomidae > Phyllostomus > Phyllostomus discolor. The sequence goes on from NC_040913.2 coordinate 78,337,425, forward strand.
GAAGGCCCCAGTTACTCAGCCTCAGTGGCTCCCACAAAATGAGGATCATCGAGGTTAATGCCCACATCAGCTTGTTGTGAGGATGAAATAATGTGGTACTTATCATCAAGTGCTTGGCCACGGCCTGACCCATAGTAAATGTTCAAAAGTTAGCAATCATTTCTCGAGTGAATGGGTAAAAAGAGTTCTGAAATTTTCATAGGATTAACTATTCCAGTACTTTCTTTTCTTCAGCTATCAATAAAAAATGACAAACTGGGCAACTTTATTCTGATAAACTCGAAGATGTACATCGATTTTATGGGCACTTTTTACATGCAGTCAAGCAATTCCCCTCCTCCCCATCCCAACAAACAGACAACACACTGAAGTTGTTGTATCTTCCAAAGCACCCTAAAGAGCCATACCCAAGTGACCCCCAGACATCAAATAAGCTCATCCCCACAGGGATGATCTGCTGTTATCAACACAGATCAATTTAAATATCCGGTCCCACATAGCCTCAAGCCCATTGAGCCATGCAGCCACTTTGGCTACAGCTATTATTAAGGTTCATTCTCCTCATTCCTGCCTAAGTTTTTTTCTTTGCCCAAAGCAAGCACTGTTCAAGAGGAACATTTGCATTCCCTTTTCCCTACCCCCAGGCAGACACTAAGGTGCCAAATGAAACTGAACACAAACATTCCGAAGTGGCTGTCACACAGAGCAGGCTTGTCTGGGAACTCGGGGCAGCTCTGTGCTCTTCCACCAAGGCTTGGGAATCCCAAGGCCAAAGGATCAAAGTGAGTTCCACAGCAGAAACCAGATTCCCATGGTTAAAACCCAAATGCACCTCGGAATGAGCGGACCCAGACTGGCAGTGGCTGCTGGGCGGACCAGGCATGCTCACCTGTGCACTCAAACAGAGGCTATGGATGGCAGGTGGAGGGAGTGAATTTCCCGGCTGATCCATCCATGACATCTCTCAATCCCCCTCCGGGCAAGAGATCACAATCATAAACAGGCTGCTTTTTAACAGCTTACCTATAAAAAGCCATCAGCACCAACCCTACCAATAAGGTTATTTCATATGCTTATCAATTATACATTTATAAAGAATTGTTTGCGAGTGTGTATCTGTGTAGCTTGCAACTGTATGTGGTACTTCTCTGGTGCTGGGGCACTATATACGGGTACCTCTTCCGTATTACCAATACCATAAGATGGCACTGATCTTTTTTAAAAAACTACAGGGAGGAAGGTCTTGATTCAGGAGTTAAATGGAGATAAAAAACAGAAAATTCAATGGAGATAACAGAGAGAGATAACTGGAATTCTGAGGAAAATCATCTTTGTGGATTGGGGACATTTAGGTGATGAGATCCTGCAAAAATGTGCGCTGAAATTTGACTCCTGCTTTGAAAGCAGCTCAGGCTCAATCAAGAGGGAAAAGGTGGCTGGAGCAAACGGTGTGCAGGGGGGCAGAGGGCAAAGGGCAGAGGTGCGTCAAGGCAATCCTGAAGGCCAACCTTGGACCTTATTGTGTGGGGACAGATGAGTGCTGGAGGAGTTGAGGTGTCAGAGGACCCAGCGTTGTGGTGCTGGGATGGATTGGGAACGCAGACAAGAACAAGGAGACCTGATGAGGATCACTAAAATGACAAAGGAATGACTGCGAGAAACCTTGGGAAGGCTACAGGGACCGGAAGAGATCTGACTCCTGCAGGGAGGCTTGTGAACACAACAAAAAGTAACCAACCCCAGCATTTTGGTGACACTTACAGACACTGCAAGGAAATTTAAAGAAATCTACAAAGCCAACAGATTGTTGTTGTTGTCGTTCACCTGTTCATTTTAGAAAATTCCGAAAGCACAGAAAAGCATCAGTATACAAATGATCTATGACCCACCAGATAATTTTTAGTAATATTTGGTTTTATATGGCATTTCTTGAGAGACTTGGCATCACACAGCATAAAACTTGAAATTTGCTCTTTTCATTTCATGTATAGCACTGAGGATTAACCCCTCAGTTAAAACGTGGCCAGAAGCTGGAAGAGACAAGATCAGATTCTCCCACACAGCAAAGGGGACGTGGTGGGCCTGACACGTTCACGCTAAGGTCTCGGGCCTCCAGAACCATGACAGAATACGCTTCTGTTGCTTTAAGCCACCAAAACATTTCTTCTCCCCACCCCAACACTGATCACTTCTGTCCTCAGAACAGAATATGAGCCCCCCCAAATATATAAAAGCATCTCCAAAAGGAACCCCTAACTCTACCCAAACTATCCAATAAACAAACACCCCTGGAAACAAAGCACATGAGAGCCTATGGGTTTATTGAGGAAATTTTAAAACCCCTACTGGAAAAATACCAAAAGTGCACACCCTATTATTGGCAGTGATTTTACGGCATCATTGTACTATGAAGTCACCCCAGTTTCACCCAAAACGCTGCCACCAAATCCCACTCTATGACTGCAGTACAGGATTACTGTATTAGATTTGAACTGGAGTAACACAGGCTCCAGACTTGGTTCAAGTGCACAAAACCATTCTGTACTTTTCCCAAGGCATAAGGTAGAATAACCTTAACGCTCAATGAAAACCTGAGGCTGTCACGTCAAACGGACATGGTACCCTTCCTCTGTGTCACTTTGAAGAAACAATTTTCTTCATGACTCCAATATTTTGGCTACTGTTAACACCGGCACCTCAACATAAGAAACTCCTTTTCAAAGTCATTTGTAAACAGCCAAAGGTGATTTCTTAAGAGAATACTGCCTAGTACAAAATCAGAGGCAAATTCTGAGAATTAGCTTAATTGTAAGATGATGTAGGAAATAATCTACTGCCCTGTACACCAGCCTTGGAAGTCTCAGGCTCCAGCCAGATTTCAACAACTTGTTTTCCTTTATGTGAACAACTAGCACAGGAACATTTCATAACATGTAGCGCACTGGAAGTCGGAACGCCAGATACACTATCTCTTACATGGTTGTTTAGCCAAATATTTGTTTTTTCCTCAAAGTTTTAAGTATTGTCCAATGCAGAAGTCTATGTCCTGCCCAAGTTCTCAAAAACTCCCAACCCTGAAAAGCTGCAAAAATCCTCAATCCTCGACTGTTTAATCTTTACAGTTGGAACCAAGGAAGTGTTTCTGCATCAATTATTTCACAGCAAGCTTTAGGAGCTCTCCAGAAGGAATAAAATGTCCAGGAAGATAAAAGGACATTTAAAAAAAAAAGAAAAAAAAAAAACAGAAGAACACCCTTGGATTCTATAATGTGGCAGAGAAAACCTAAACTACCCTGATGATCTGTATGAAATAAACTATTTTCTCTCAATGATGATTGGACCCCTCTCTCCCCCATGAGTTCAACGACTGCCATAAACTACAACAAAACATGTTTTTCCTCTCTTGTCATCATGTGCATATATGTTCTGTTTGTACGTGCCATTTACTGGAGTCCTCAGCCAAGACTTTTAAATGTGTTTGAGAACAAACTGCTGGTCTCTGGGTGGCCAGGGAAAGGATCCAGTGTGCTGGTTTTGTAGAAGGCCGAGCACATTAACGGGACTCACTAAAAACCATTATTTATTTGACTTGTGGCTCTCAGGGTTAGACAAAAGAGGTTAGGAGTTTTTCGAAATCAAAACATAAACCCAAAACAGGGAATCAGGGCAAAATTACCTGGGTGTTCAGATCAACTTACTTTCCCTGGATTTCTCACACTGTAAATACTGTCTTCAGGGTGCATACGTTTGCACACTTCACCTCTGGTACAACTGGGGTTCTGGAATCTTCCTGTCCTCTTATTTCTCAAATAACACTAACCTGCTAAAACTACAGACACCTCCAAGAGTCAGATGCCATTCCCACCTGAAAACAGGGCTACAGGGCAGGGAAGAGGCAGTGCCTGTACTGGGACGGCCTGTGGCTCCACCTGGACACAGCCTCCCGTGGGAAGGCGAACAGTAACAGTGACCAGTGGCCAGGGCAGATGACCCCTCAGTACCGCCAGCAGGTAAGGCAGAGAAAGGTCAGGCAAAAACAACACACACAAAAAAAACGTGACTTTTCTCTATTTAATTTTGTCAAGTCAAGTCAGTTATGGTTTGGGGACACTCAAACCTCTTGACCACCTACCAAAAGAAAAAAAAAAAAAAGAAATCAAGGGTGTGCCTGATTAACTTTTTCTGGTTACAAGTGCTTTTCATCAGGTGAACAGAGGAAGGAGGTTCCATACAATGTACCCTCACCCTCAGAAGCAAACAAACCACCAACCTCATCGGCACGGAAAGGTTTCCGGAGCAATTATTACCTCAGTGGGCTAGGACGAATTAAACGTAGCAATTCTTTAAAAAGGCACATTTGTCCTTGTTTTTTTTTGCATTTTGTTTCAATGGTAGGGACAATAAGTATCAAAGCAGCAGGTAGGGTTTAAAGGAAAAATGTGAAACTTGAAATTTGAATCTTCATCTCCTTGAAAAAGAAAATGTCCATACTGTGTCTTCGCTTGTGGTTAAAAACAAGAATGAAAACACTTTTCAAAATAACAGTCTATAACCCAACAGGCAGTTTCCTGAGGTGGTTTGCTGCAACTCACCTGAGACACACCACCACACCGCGTGTTCAGAGTGAAGACTTTTGATTTAGTTTGCACGGTCTTCGGTCTCTCCTCTATCCCCCCCCATTTAAATAGTTCCCATTCTACCAAGTGGACACTGTGCAGATGGCTTATATGTATTTACTAAATCCCCCCCCCCCCCCCAACATTCGGTTTCACTACCAGCATTTTAGTTTGCACATTAACACAGTATTTCGGTAATAATCTGAACATCCTAACCGCTTTAGAATCAGCAGACCCTTCTGCTAACCTTGTACGTCGGGATGCAACACCTGAGTAAGTGCTTTATAGGTCCTATCTAGATGCACGCTTCCTTTCCTCTACACAACTCGCAAGTTCCTCTTAGAATGCCTAAGAACTCAAGTAGGTGGGATCTTAAAAAAAGTCAGCGAAAACATTGTTCCTTGGACTCCAGGTAATGTACCTGCGGGAACAGAACCACTGGAGAGGATGCCACAAATATTTGAAAGGCAAAATTCTGAAGCGTGTGTTCAGAAGGTCCCCCCCACCCTTGCAGAATTTTGCCTCCATCAAAGGAACGCTGCGCAGCCGCTACGTTTTCAGCGTTCTTTGGGGCCCACCAATGGAATTTGCGCTCAGAAGTCGAAGTCCTTCTAAAACAGCCCCGATGACCACTTGGTAAGGGGGTCAAGTTTTAACTCATTTTTTTTTCCTTTCTCCTGTTCCTCACGACCGCATCGCTCTAAATTTACAAAACCTAGTCACTCAGGTTCGGGGTCTTTGACTCATCAGAGAAGAATGCTGCTCAGGAGTTATCTATTAATCCGAAATGCCGCGGCTGGAAAGATATTTCACCGAGAACTTCCATCGCTGAAGGGGCGGGGGCAGGGAACAGAAGGTATCTTTTAAGGCAAACTTCCCCCGAGTTCTTCCTGAAACCGCGCACACAAACACACCCCACCGCTCACAGCGCCAGACGCAGAAGTTCGGGCCCTTCGGGTCCCCATAATCTGAGGTCACCCAGGAGTCACCTTTCGATTCCGCTTTTAAAATCTGGGGCAAACAAAGCTGACCATTATGCTTACAAGTCCCTGAAAAGTCCTCGAAGTTACGCAATTTTAGGCACGCACCCACAAAAACACCCTCTTCGAAGTTACACCCTCCCGGGGCCACAGTGTGGGGCAACCCCCGACCCCCGGACTGCGGCGCCCGGGGACCCCGCGCCCCGCCAGCCTCCGCCCGCACTTCGGAGAAACGCAGCGCGCGGCCAGCGTTCCGGGTCGCGCCCGCCACCGCACCGAGCCGCTCCGTACCTCTTCCTCCTGAAGGTTGGCCTCGTTCGGGGTGTTCTCCTTCTCGGCTTTGACGCCGTTGTTCATCTTCCCGGTCCTCCCTCGCCGGGCAGGGCTGGGGCGCGGGGCTGGGCGAGGGCGAGCTCGCCCACTCTTCCCTTCCCCGGGCGCGGCGGGCTGGAGCCGGGCAGCGGCGGCTCGGGATCCCGGGCGCGGTGCGACCGCGGCGGCAGGCGACTCAGGAAGTGCGAGGGAGACTCCGGGCAGGGCGAGGCGCCGGCTGCCTGGGGAGGGGACCGAGACAATCGGGACCCGGGCGGGAGACCTGGAGAGTGAGGGCGGGCGCGAGGGGAGGAAGGAAGAAAGGATGGGGCGAGGGCGCGCGTCCCAGGAGTGACCCCAGAGAGTTGGGGATGTGGTCGAGTAGGGGCTGGGAGCTGCAGCAGCTCGAGGCCCCCGCAGCTACAGGAGGGAGGGGGCGAGAGGCGCCCAGAGTGGAGGAGGAAGAGGAGGAGGAGGAGGAGGTGGTGGTTAGCGGCAGCGGGCCGTGGCTGGGACGCTGGGACCCGAGAGCAGAGGAGTGCGCGCTCCAGGAAGGCTCTGGGAAGTCCAGGATCCGAGCAGCTCGCTTTCTCTCGCCTCCCTCCCTCCCTCCCCTTTCTCCTCCCTCCTCCCCTCCCTCCCCTCCTCCCTCCGCCCTCCTTGGACGGGGCAGCGGGCTGTCGCCGGGAGGGACCGGACGAGGACGGCAAAGCCCCGGGCCAAAGGAGGGGCTGCGCCGAGGGCGGCTGCCCGGCGGCCCGAAGGCGTGCGCCGGGGAGGGGCTGCGGGCCGCGGGGGACACGGCCGGCCCCCAGCCCGCGGCTTCGCGGTAGGTCGGAGAGTTAGGGCGCGGAGCGGGAGGGAGGGCCGGGTCCTCCCGGTAACCTCAGGGTTAGTCCGGCCCCGGGCGCCCCGGCGGCGGTGCGGGGCCCGAGTTGGCGACCTGGTGTGGCGGTGCGCGCGAGGTTGGTGCGGGGCTTCGGAGAGCCAGGCCCTGCCTGTGGGACCACCGCGAAGTGGGATGTGCTACTTTTGTTCGCTGGCTTCTCCCCCGGGTTTGCACTCCCTCGCCTCAGCCTAAGCCCAGCCCTCCTATTCAGTACCGGGTTAGACCCACGTCTCCCCTTCCTAGTTGGCGGCTGCCAGTGACAGGATGCGAGAACTCGAGTGACCTTCGGGGTCGGCCCGCGTCTTGAGGCGCAGCCTCAAGCCCACCTCCCACGCCGGGTCCTCGGACACCGCCGCAGCCTCCCCGCGTCCGCCGCTTTGCTCCCCTCTAGGACCCCGTGGTTCTTGCTCAGATCCCTCCCCCAGCTCTTATCAAACTGTTCTGGAATTATCTCTTCACCTGGCTGTCTTTCTCGCTCTTCTGGGAGATCCTCCCAGGAGGACAACGCCCTTGCCCAGGTTATCCTTTTTTAATCCACAGCTTTTAAATTACGCTACCTGCTGTACCGTGGTAGGGAACTGGGGGGCGTGCAGCTGACCTCCAGAGGTCAAAGCAGATTAAGGAAAGGGGTTCCGCCTTCTGGGAGGTCAGAGCACGAGGCTCGTTCTGCGCCGACCTCGGGAGGACCGCCTGCTTTCCTGTTCTCACCTGTGAAATGGGCGCAGCCCCGTTTATCTCCCCGGACTCGGCTGCCGGAGGAGATTGTAGGTTGCTAGAGTGCAGCACCTGGCGCCCTTTCTTACTCCGCTTAAGTCTACAACGCACGGAAGGTCACCTTATCATTGAGGAAACTTCCATTTCGTCCTGGACCAGAGAGAGCTTTTCCAAGACTGTATCTCTTAAGTCTGTTTAAACGTGGGTGCTACGGACACAACAGTTTAAAACTCCAGGCTTCAGCACGTTGTGCCTCCCTTCCCACTCCCGGGGATTCCCTCTCCCCGCGTGCCGCTCCTTCCTAGCGAGGATCACAGTTTCTAATTACTTGCAGCCTCGCTGCGCTGTTTATCTCTCCCCCCTCCCCCGCCCCAAGGGACATTCTTTACCGACGACCGGTGTACCTGTTGCTGGGAATGGGGCGAGCGCGGTGGTGGGAACTGAAGATAAGGCTTCCGCGTTGGGGGGAGGGGGGTTGGAAGTGCTGTTGTGGTGACAAGATAACCCCAAACAACTGCACGGCAACACGCTCGCAGGCCCTGGTGCAAACTGCGGCGAGCAAAATACCTGCTCTGAGAGCGTTTGAGGAGATAACACCGAAGTGATCCTCGGATTTCCATACTGGGTTTGTTCTTGGTGGTGAGGGGAGTCGGAAGATTTTGGTGAAGACGGAACTGCTGTCATGATGTCATTTCTCTCTGTGGGAAGAGAAAGATGTGTCCTGGGTGAAAATAGACGCAGACTATTCTAACACAACGGAAATGGAGAGGAGGCAAGGGTCACAAATGACCTGGAAACTTGGCCAGCCCTTTCCACCTCCAGTTCCTTCCTCACTGGGTTCCAGGAGGAGCCACGAGGGGGCGATGTCTCCCCGAGCTTTGGCTGCGCGGTGGTCCTGGGCCCCTGTGCGGACCAGTGAATGCCAGCACTTCCCTCTCCTTGGCCTTTCTGGCTTTTTACTGAACGTCCTCCACAGAAAGGCATTGTCTTGCTGGAGCCTGGCGAAGGCCCAAGAAAAATGATAGTTGATTTAGTCACTGGTGGTTCCAGTCAGACTCCATTTACGAAGGAGGTGAAAGATGTGTGATTCCCGGCTGTGGGGAGAACCTCCCCGAACCCCACCCAAGGAAAAGGTGGCTTCCGTCCAGACTAGAACCTGATTCCTTTGTCTTGGAGCCAAGCCAGCACTTTGTCCACTGTTAAAAGTCAAAAATCTCTGCGATAAAAAAACAATAAGTTGCAAGAGAGGACCCATGTTTGGCTGGTTCATTATTGCGTGCCCAATACCCACACAGTGCCTAACGCGTAGTAGGCTCTCCATTATTTTTGAATGAATGAACACATTGTCTTACCACTTTTGATTCTCAGGCTTGAGTGACATTAGGTCCTTCCACGGTGGGGCAGGGGGTCTGAGTTCGTGCACGGCTCTCCGCGTGGACAGACTGTGCGGAACAGGACACCTGGCAGATTCAGGGCGGGGGCCTTCACTGTTTTGCAGAGGGGAAACCCCAGGTAGAGAGCTTGTGCACAACGGGACACCTGATGAGATTTCAGGAAATAAAAGTGAGATCGCACCGCTCAGCCAGTCAACTGATGCATGAGGCAGCTGACAGCAGAGCCGAGAGACCTGGAGTTTACAGTTAACGGTGACCCTGAAGGTCAGGAAGGCGTGTGGGGATGACGTAACACGCCTGTGGACGGGGGGCGGCTCCTCGTTGGTCCTTTCCGTTAAGAATAGTTAGACGTATTTGGAAGAACAATAGATTGGTGTTGTCAGGAGAACTCAGTAAAAATCTGTGAGTCTGGCTATTTATCAGACCTTGCGAATGTGGGGCGTTTGGCTGTGTGTGAGGTGGTGGGGATGGGGGACCTTTATGACCTGTTTTGTTCCAAAAGGGTATCTCCTAAGTAGCAATAGTTTCCAGACACACCAAGAGTTACAAGACAACAAAGGGACTTTATATCCTAGAAAAGCAGAGCTAATGACCAAGAAACATCTGCTCTCTGTTCTGCCCGCCACCCTACCGCATTGCTCCTGGCCCCCCAGGTCAGGAGGTGATGGATCTCCAGGGGAAGGTGGTGTGCACCTGTAGTTTCTCTTGCTCGTCTCTGCTTCTCTGGCACTGCTGCTTTGGAGGCATGCTTTAAGAAAGTGAAACCTATAATTATGATTTAAGTGTTTCTCTCTGGGAATCTCAGGCATAAAGGTCTGCTTTGGGGCATGGGCTTTGCCTCCGTGTTAGCACGACGGCAGAAAGCTGCAGTATCTACCACATGTGTTGTGACGGTTTACTCTTCTGCGGGACCTGAAAAAGTTCTCGGGGGCCTGAGTCTGTTTTGTTGGGTTTTGTCATCCATGATAGTGCTTCTTCCCTCGCCCTGCACCCACCCACCCACCCACCTCCAGGCCATCACCATCTTCCCTTGGTGTATTTATTGCTTTTTAATTGTGGCTAAAAAACCCCCACACAACATAGTGTTTACCATTTGAGCCATTTTTAAGTGTACAGTTCAGTGGGATGAAGTACATTCACATGGTTGTGCAACATCCTCCTGATCTTGACCTCCTAAATAGTTCCGAGATTCGATCACTTCCCTCCAGTTACTTGCGGAAGCCCATGCAGCCATGTGGAGAGGCCCACACGGAGGAGAATGACAGCCCGGCTGAGCTCTCAGGGGACAGCCAGTACCAATTGCCGATCTCGTCAGTGAGTTATCTTGGAAGTGGATAACCCAGCCCCAGTGTAGCCGCCCCACCTGATGCTGCATGTGGGAGGGATGAGCTGCCTTCTCTGAGTCGTGCCCAAGTTGCAAAACCGTTAGCACAACGCTAAATGCTGTTATGTTCAATCACTAAATTCTGTGGCAGTTTGTGATGCAGCAGTAGGAGGTAACTGACACGTAATTACAAGCCCAAACGTGAGGTCCGGCTGTCACAGAAACCTAAAGCAGGTGGCAGTGGCTTTGGGAGCAGGTGGAGGAGAGAAGCTGGAAGAACTTTGAGTCTGCTAGTGAAGCGCGTTATTAACGGACAGTGAGACTGTTCTTATTCCAGGCTGGAGAGAGGGGAACCACGCTTATGTATGGGAAGGACAATTAGCTAAATTAGCCTTTGTTACGTGGAAGATAGGAAAGATACCTAGTAAGCATGTGGATCTGGCTCCAGAGATATTTGGATAGGCTGTTGAAGGGTTGAATGGTTTCTTTTAGGTACTTACGGTGTAGCACAAGAGAAGTGACATGAGCTTAAAAAAAAAAAAAAGGAGTTTTTCCATCATGAATATAATTTACAGCAAACACAAAGAATCCAGGATCCCTGGATTTGAAATAAATCTATTTGTCTTTTCTAGCTTCTCCAGGGGACAAAACTCTCAAAACAAGACATGGCCTAATGGCAAAGGTCAAGTCCAAGGCAGTATCCAGGAAACGTGACATTGCCCTGGCCAGGGTGGCTCCTTTGGTTGCAGCGCTGTCCCCTACACCAAAGGCTGGGGGTTGGATTCCCGGTCAGGGTGCACACCTGGGTTGTGGGTTTGATCCCACTTCGGGGCACCTATGAGAGGCTACCAATCAATATTTCTCTCTCACATCGATGTTTCTCTGTCTCTCCCTTTTTCTCTAAAATCAATAAACATATTGAAAATATGGCCTTAGGGGAGTTCAAGACAGGGTGTAGTTAGAAGACCTTGTGGTAGGCAGCCTCTGTGATGATCCCTACCTCCCGGTACTCAGGCCCTTGTGTAATCCCCTCCTGAGTGTGAGCTGGACCTAATGGCTTGCTTTTTTTTTTAAATCCTCACCCAAAGATATGTTTATTGACTTTAGAGAGAGAGGAAGGGGGTGGGAGAGAAACATCAATCAATTGCTGCGTACCCACCCCAACCAGGGACCCAACCCACAACCTAGGTATGTGTCCTGACCAGGAATCGAACCCACAAACTTTTGGTGTACAGGACAGTGCTCCAACCCACTAAGCCACCCGGCCAGGGCACACAGGTTAGATTACAAAGAGAACATGGCCCCCATCCCACATACCCTCTCTTGCTCTCTCATGGGCTCCCTAGATGGAAGCCCGGCTAGTATGACCTCAGCTGCCCTCTGCAGAGGCCCGTGTGGCAAGGGACAGTGGAGGCTCCCATTCAAGAGCCAGAAACCAGCCCTGACTGGCGTAGCTCAGTAGATTGAGCACGAGCTGAGAACCAAAGTGTTGCAGGTTCGATTCCCGGCCAGGGTACATGCCCGGGTTGCAGGCTATGGCCCCCAGCAACCACACATTGATGTTTCTCTCTCTCTCTCTCTTTCTCCCTCCCTTCCTTCTCTAAAAATAAATAAATAAATCTTTAAAAAAACAGAGCCAGAAACTAATTGGGGCTCTCAGTCCACCAGCCCACAAGGAACCGAGTCGGGCCAACAACCCGGTGAGTAAGCTTGGAGGTGGGGCGTCCCTAGATGAGGCCTGTTAGGTGAAACCTGTTATGCACTGAATGTTTGAATCACCCCCAAAAGTCATATTATGAAGCCACGACCCCCAATGTGATGGCACTAGGGTCTTTGCGAAGTTATTGGGTTTAAATGTGGTCTTGAGTGTAGGGTCCCGTGACGATGCTAGTGCCCTCACAAGAAGAAAAAGAGACTCCAACGCCTGTGCCCTCTCTGCCATGTGAGGGCACTACGAGAGGGTGGGCATCTGCAAGCCAGGAAGACAGCACTCGCCCGGAACTAAGTTGGCTGGCATGTTGATCTTGGACTTCCCAGCCTCCAGGACTGTGATACCTGTCTGTCGTTTAAGCTGCCTGCCCGACGCTGTTTTGTTGGGTAGCCTGAGCTGACTAAAGCAGGACCATGGGCCAGCTGACAACTTCGTCTCGGACTTGGAGAGACCTTGGGACAGAAGGACCCAGCTAAGAGACAGAGCCCTGGAATCCTCACCAGCAGAACACTGTGAAATAACAGTGGGTTGTTGTTTTAAGCCATTAAGTTTTGGGGTAACTTATTATACAGCAATAGGTAAGTTGATGCCTCAGAAAGGTTTAAGGCAGTACCTAATAGATCCTTTCACCTAGAAAGCAGGGCTTCTAAGAATTGAAATGGTGTTGTCCACAACCATCGTTGGCCCAATGTAGAGAAAGGCCTGTCTTTGGAAAAAAAAAAAAAAAGTATGATTATACCTTGAAGTGTAAGAAACCTGTGGTTATTTACGGATCTCCCCTAGCTTGCGCTGAAACAGACAAACTGTTCATAATGAATTGGAGGCATCTGGACCTTCAGCCTCACAGGCAGGAAGCAGGCTGGGGAAGCTACTCGTTTGCAGTTGTGGGCTGTTTCCAGAAGGGAAGATGCGACGAGAGGGAGCAGAGAGCCACTGGGATCGTTCCCAACGAGCAGGCAGAGGGCGAGTTAGGGAACTGGTAGCATCTGAAGAGCTGGATTTCAGAATCGCTATGTATCACTTCCCTCTGCCCTCCACCATTCTCTCCTGTCTTTGAACGGGAGTGTGTATCTGTTATCGAGTTCCTGCCCTTGCCTTCCCATTAGCTATTGGGTGTGTGAGAAACAGACACTTTGTCTCTTCGCTTCACTGATCTTCAGATCAAAGGGAAACTTCTGAGGAGCCACAGTGAAGGAACCACATCCAAGGAGCCACATTTGCACTTGGATCTGACTTAGATGCCAATATCCTAGGCCAGGGGTTGGTGAACTTTGTAGTGTCAGATAGTATATAATCTAAGCTTTGCAGTCACATGTGTGATCTGTTGCATCTTTTTTTTTAAACAACCCTGTGAAAATATAAAAACCAGTCTTATCTCGGGGGCTGTACAAAAATAGTCCACGAGTTGTGGTTTGGACCTCTAGCTGTGGTTCGCTCACCTCCGTTCTAGACCCTGAAATGGTGTATAATGGGATGAACTACTCTGATATCCTTAGAGGAGAAAACAGTGTATGTTTCAGGTGGGAGGGAAATGTATTGCTGTGGGCGGAGGGTAGCAACTATTCTTCAAACACGGCCTCAGATCACTTCACCTCCTCGTGCGTTCATGCCACTCTTGCCACCCAGAGCTGGAGCTCGTGTGGCCTCCCCTTGAATCTGAGCTGAGCCTGTTTCTGCTTTGACCCATACAGTCTGGAGGAAATGACATTCTAGGAATTCTGCGCCCAGGCATTAGAAAATTCTGGTAACTTCTCTCTTGGAAGCCAGCTTTCATGCAATGAAAGCCTCATTGCCCACCTGCGAGGGAGCCATCCTGCCACAGACCCCCCACAAGGAGCCGCGCCAGCTGACACCGCATGGAGCAGAGACAAGCCCTCTTCTCAGACCACAGCTCAGACTGTAAATACACTTGTAAGCAAATAAATGGTTATTGTTTTCAGCCGCTAAGATTTGCAATGGTTATTTCTGTAGCGATATAGAATGAAAACGCTGGAGAAGGGAACAATGTAAGCAAGGCCCTGAAACCAGGGAGCACAGCGGTGAGCAAGCATAGTAACTTTTTTTTTTTTAAGATTTTATTTATTTATTTTGGGGCGGGGGGGAGACAGAAACATCAATGTGCGGTTGCTGGGGGCTGTGGCCTGCAACCCAGGCATGTGCCCTGACTGGGAATCGAACCTGCGACACTTTGGTTCGCAGCCCGCACTCAATCCACTGAGCTATGCCAGCCAGGGCCAGCATAGTAACTTTTGACACAATAGTTACAACTATAAAATAACAAAATAACAAAATCAAAAGTGCCATTTCTGGCATATACTTTCCTTCTAAAAGACAGTAAAGGAGAATTGAAAAATGTGTGTGGGCCCTTCAGAACCTGAATAAAAATTGCTGACTACGTCATGGTAAGTAGAAAACAACACAGCCAGACCCAGGTGTGGCTGTGACGCAGCGGGCAAGGCACGTTTGTGATCTAGTGGCTTTTCCTACCACCGATCTTTTAGTAATATGTGATTTGAGTTGGTGCTGCAGGAAAACAGTAAGTTGGCAAATGCCTTTTAAAGAGTCACTTATAAGCAAAGGTCAAATGCTAAATTCAGAAAGTTTAAATGTCCCCTGTACTCTTAACTTATCTAAAATGTAATGCACCTATAAGTGAGTGTTAGGGGGTAAGGCTGAAGAATCCATTCATGTAGTCATTAGTAGGAACTGCTCTTTAGAAAGCAATCGTCAGTGGCTGGTAAGCTAGATTCGAGGGAAGCCAGACAGTAGGTGGGAAACGATGACATTGAATGGCTGGGGGACAAGCAATGAAAAATGGACAACAAATGATTGATTGTAGGGGCTAAGGGAAAATATGGCATTTGACATAACAGCCAGGTTTGAAAGCTTCAAGAATTTGGTGACGTGAACTCCAGAAAGAAAAGAAAAGGAAGAGACACACACACACACACACACACACACAGATATCCAGAGAAGACCTGGTTGTGTGGAGAGATGAGTTAAGCATCAGGCATATGAAGTTTCGAGTGCCAGGGTCATGCTGATTGACAGTTGGGAAATGAGTGTGTAGCCCGGAGGTGGGAGGTAATACATATGTCCATATGCCATCTGAATTGAATTCCCAGGTGAGCTTAAGCAGTAACGAGGTGGGAGAAGAGAATCTTCAGAAAGATCTGTGCTTAGACTGGACAAGGAGAAAGATTAGCTAGAAAGGAGACAAACTAAGCAATGAGATATAAGAGGAGAAGGCACACTAATAAAATAATGCAGCTGCTCTGAGCAGTGTGGCTCAGTTGGTTTGGTGTCATCCCACAGACAAAAAGGTCGCAGGTTTGATTCCCCATCAGGGCACATGCCTGGGTTGTGGGTTCGGTCCCCAGTCGGGGGGGCATGTACGAGAGGCAACTGATCGATGTTTCTCTCTTGCATCAATATTTTTCTCCCTTCCCCTCTCTCTAAAAAATAAACAATTTAAAAATAATAATAGTAGTAGCAGCTAACAGCCCAGAATGGGGGACCTTGCCACAAACTTTACGTGGTTGTCACATTTTATTATTTGAAGATGGCAGGTTAAATGTAAACAGTGCTATCTACTCTGTTCCAAAACCTCTAATAAAAAAACAGAAAGGACTTGTTGCTGGTGTCATCATTCTAAGACATAAACTAATAAGGATAAAGAGAATGAAAGAAAACAACTGCAGTGAAATTTGGGAAGCTGCAAAGTAGATGGCTAAACACTGAGAAAAGTGAATCCTCAGGCTGGTGGGAGGCAACTGAGTAACAGCCTCACACCCAAGAGTCCCCTGAAGACGTGATTTGAGCCTGGGTAGCGGCTGGCAGCTCAGGAGGGTGAGTGGGAGGGGCTGTGGCCTGAGGGCTGATGGGAAGGGAAGTGCTTTGCACCCAGCTTCCTCCTTTCCCCCTCAATTTACTGTTAAATTAACATTTAAAAACTCTCCCCACTTTTTAGGAATACCCAACGGGAAAAATCCAGGGATGTTTTCTTTTTATTTTTCCTGTATAAATGCCGCATTTACTCATAAGGATTTGAGTAAACTTTCAATGAGTGAAAAAGGGGAGTTAAAAAAACCCAGCTTTCTCTTTGTGGACATTATATGTAGATGGTAATACAAATTAATATGTTTGTAATTTTATAAATGCAAGAGGGATCTTCTTCATCAGGGAAAGTTACAAAGAAAAAGTATTAATACACACAACTCCCTTGTCTTTTTTCTTTTTATCTTTGACTCCTTTTACCCATTTCTCCTACCTTCCACTCTGCCCTCCTAAGGCAACCACCAACCTGTAATCTACATTTTTTTTTGATTCCGTATGTCAGAGATCATATGGTATTTGTCTTTTTCTGACTTATTTCACCCAGCCTAATGCCCTCAAGTTCCATTGCTGTTGTCACAAGTGGCAAGATTTCATTCTTTTTTTGTGTCTGAATAATATTGCATATATATATACACACGGTCTGTCCAGAAGGTATCCAGTCAAGTAATATGAAAAACAGACGTTTACTGAAAAAGATACAAGAAACATTGTACATAAGACAATGACACCTCAATCTCTTTCAAAGTAGGCACCTTGGCACCTCACACAGTTCTCCTAATCGCCCTCAGATGCCCCATTACATTTTCCTGAATCTCATCAATGGTCTGAAAACGCTTACTTTTCAAAGGTAATTGTAGTTTTGGGAAATGCCAGAAGTCTCAGGGCACCAAATCTGGGCTATAGGGGGACAGAGTCACCTGGGTCATTTGATGTTTTGCAAAAAAACTGCATGAGACATGACATGTGAGCATTTATGTGGTCCTGATGAACCTGCCATTCACCAGTTGTCCATAGCTTCAGCCTTCTGAATCATCCAAATAGTTTCCACAGAAGAATGTTCCAGTTTAATGCAATATTTGATGCAGATTCGTTTTTCTAGTCACTCAGTCATTTTGAATGTGACTGCCACACAGTACACATGCTCACTCAACGGCGTCTACCACCCGCACTGAGCAGTACAGTAAGTGGTCCTTGTTCATGAATGTGCCTTCCAGTCCACTCTCCTTGGCCTCATTATATTAGCAATGGCTGGACTTTTTCTGGACAGACAATGGTGTGTGTGTGTGTGTGTGTGTGTGTGTGTGCATGCGCGCTCGCATGCATGTACATTTCTTTATCCATTCACCCACTGATGGACACTTACGTTATTTTCATATCGGCTACTGTAAATAAATAATGCTGCAATGAATATGGAGGTGCATATATCTTTTCAAGTCAGTGTTTTTAATTTTAATTTGGATAAATTGCTGAATCATATGGTAGTTTCTATTTTTAATATTTTTAAGATTTTATTTATTTTAGAGAGGGGGAGGGAGAAAGAGAGGGAGAGAAACATTAATGTGTGGTTGCCTCTTGTGCACCCCCTACTGGGGACCTGGCCCGAAAACCCAGGCATGTGCCCTGACTGGGAATCAAACCAGCAACCCTTTGGTTCACAGACCGGCACTCGGTCCACTGAGCCACACCAGCCAGGTTGCAAATAATGTTCTTTAATCCATGTCTTTACTTCACTACCTATTTTTTTAAATGAGAGCAAGCATATGAATTTTGCTAGAATATTTATTGGCTTTTAAAGACTAAACGGTGACGTAGTCTCATCTGACGCTCCCATTAGATGTACTTACGCTACATTTAAAACATGAAAACAACTACAGGAAGACTCGGCTAGATGACTCATATTTCAACCACGATGTAAATCTACTGAATTGTCTTTCAAGTTTGATACCACATCAGTTAAGCATTCTAGAAAAAAAATTTTTTTTCTTGAACAAAGTATTTGTTCTGAAGTCATCTGGAATGTATTTTACGAGTGCTGATCTTGATCTCTGCTGACCAGATGGTGCTCAGACTTGTCACAGATTCTGGGCTATAACCTGGTCTGACTCAACAGATTTCGTCTGCCTCTCGGATGTTAGTTTGAACTGAACAGCAGTCAGTCAAGAAATACGGAGGAACATGTGCGTGGAGGTCATGAAAGAAGGTTCCTGCTTCAGCTTTTGTAACTTAATCACTAACAAACACTTTAAGCTCCTGTTGACACTTTCATTCAAAGTGAGTATTTTCAACTTACAACCAAGTTTACTCTACCCAGCAAACCGATCATTTAAAAATCAAAGGACAGATAAAGGGCTTCCTAGACAAGAAAACGTGAAAGGAGTTCAACACCACCAAACCAGGGTTTCAAGAAATGTTAAAAGCACTTTAAGGAGAAGGGAAAAAAGATGAAAAAATATGAATAATAAAATGGCAATAACTACATATCTATCAACAATTACTTTAAATGTAAATGCATTAAATGGTTTAGTCAGAAGATGTCAGGTGGCTGAATGGGTAAGAAAAAAAGACCCATGCGTATAGTATGATGTCTACAAGAGACCCACTTGAGGTCAGAAGACACACACATACTGAAAGTAAACAGATGGAAAAAGATATTTCATGGAAATGGAAACGGGGGAAAAAGCTAGGGTAGCAATACTTACACCAGACAAAAAGACTTTAAAACAAATGCTATAAGAAGAGACAAAAACCCAGCAATTCCACTTCTGGGTATTTATCCAAAGAAACCCGAAAGACTAATCTGAAAGACATATGCATATGCCCTATGTTCACTGCGGCATTACTTATAATAGCCACAATATGACAACAATCTAAGTGTTCATCAGTAGATAAATGGATAACGAAGTGATGCATATATATAATGGAATATGACTCGGCCATAGCAGAGAATGAAATCTAACCCTGGCTGGTGTGGCTCAGTGGACTGAGCACCAGCCTGCGAACTGAAAGGTCACCAGTTTGATTCCCACGTAGGACACATGCCTGCCCCAGCTGGAGTTGTGCAAGAGGCAACGAATTGATGTATCTGTCATACGTTGATGTTTCTTTCCCTTTCTTTCTCTCTCCCTTCCAGTCTCTCTAAAAGTAAGTAGATAAATAAGATCCTTAAAAAAAAAAAAGAAAGAAATCTTGCCATCTACTACCACATGGATGGACCTGGAGGGTATTATGCTAAGTGAGATAAGTAAAGCAGAGATAGACAAATGCCATAGATTTCACTTACACGTGGAATCTAAAAAATAAAGTAAACAAAACAAACTCACAGATACAGAGAACATTTTGATGTTTGCCAGATGGCAAGGGGGTTCAGGGAGAAAGGTGAAAAAGGGGAAGCAATTAAGAAGCACAAATTAGTAGTTACAAAATAGCCATGGGGATGTAAAGTACAGCATGGGGAATATAATCAATAACACCATAATAACTACGTAGGTATCAGGGGGCACTGGATTTTATTGGGGTGATCACTTTCTAAGTTAACTGTCTGCTCACTATGTCATACACAATATTATATGGCAGCTGTATTGTATGGCAATTTTAAAATAAAAATAGCAACTATTATTATTTATCCTCATCTTAGGACATTTTTTCATTGCTTTTAGAGCAAGAGAGAGAGAAACACTGATGCAAGAGAAGAGCATCGATCGGCTGCCTTCTCACGCATGCGCTGACTGGGGATCAGACCTGCAGCTGCGGCATGTGAGTCGGTGTTCAACTGGGAGTCAGACCCACGACTTTCCAGTGTACGAGACAACACTCTAACCAACTGAGCCACACCAGCCAGGCTAAAAGAGTTATTTTCACAAAAATGTTTTATTTACTTATTTTCAAAAAAAAATTATTTACTGATTTTAGAAAAAGAGAGGAAAGAAGAGACAAAGAGGAAAACATCATTTTTATGGATTCTGGCTAATTCTTATATGTGCCCTGACTGGGGATCGAACCTGCAACCTTGGCATAGGGGGATGACACTCTAACCAACTGAGCTGCCCAGCCAGGTGCTAAAAAACTATTTTATAAAAATGTAAATGTTTCAGAAATGAGCTACATGCAAGTAGTTTATAGTAGGTATCGTTGAATCAGTGAGTTTTGAGTTATACATAAGACATGAACAATGGGTTGATCGCAGAGTTACCGCTTATGTTGATTTGTGATTCTTTAGAGTGAAACTTTGTCTTAGAAATTTAGAGGTTGGGCACTTTTTTTGAGCCAAAGCTATGCCACTTGTAAGTATCAACTTTGGGAAAGGTGCTTCCTTTTGCTTGTTTTTAAAACTGGGCTAGTGATGATGGTTTTCCACTGGCTCAGAGCTGCCCTCAGGACCACCTGAGAGAGTGTGCACATCTTTGTTTTAACAGAAGCACACACATAGTTAGGGCACACGACACCCGTCCGTAGGTTTCTTCACTGATGTGCTTCCGCATGACCGCATGAAGCAAATTTGCCACGTCTCCATGATGTGGTAGCAATGCCAACACACAATCTGCATCTCTGGAGAGAACTCGGCTACACTCAGGACAAGGTGTGCTTCTTCCATCTTCGTGATGGATTCCAGTCTTGCTGTTATAAGGTGCATCCTTTATTTGAAAAGGTTGAGAAGGATGATTCTTTAAAAGAAAAAAAGCCTTCCAGATGGTTACATTCAGGTCCACGCCCATCCTGAGAATATTCTCAGGCCCTAAGTCCACATACTCTGTGTGTGTGTGTGTGTACATGTATATATATGTAGACACACACGCACACACACACACACACTCAGTATTGCATTCTTCATTGGACTTTGAACCACATGCAATTTCTTCACTTTAAAGCTTTGCTTTCCAGGATGCAGTTATTTGAGAGGTGGTGGCAATAACCACACTGACCTTAGTAGTTCTGTCTCCTTTTGTGAACGACCTATGTCTACAATAGTTTTGCTAATTAACACACATTTTATTCATGGAAATATTTTCACTAGAGGTCTGTGCAAGAAATGTTGATATTTTGCGGCCACAGGAGCCTTTTTTCTTCTTTCATTCGAGGACCCCTTCCCTCCTTCCACCACCAAGTGCAGGTGAGTCGAGCGTTCCGTCCTGCTGTTGAATCTGACTATAAATCTGGCACTCGCCTGGCTTCCTTCTGTTTGCAATTTGTTTCTTTTTATTTTGAGGTAATTACAAACTTACAAAGGAAATCACAAGAACAGTGCAGGGAATTCCCCACACACTGTTCGCCCAGAGACACGCTCCAGTTTCATTAACCCTCTCAACAACATCTTTTAAAGCAAAAGGATCCGATCCAGGGTCACGCTGTTATGTGTTCATTCATCCTGTTGATTCAGTTTCCTTCAATCCGAAACACTTCCTTGGTTATCGTGTAGATTATCCCTCCGCTGGGTTTGTCTGATGTTCCTTTCCTCGTGACAAGGGTGCGGCTATGCATCTCTGGCAGGGACGTCACGGAAGCAAGGCTGTGCTTTTCTGACTGCGTCCCCATCATGCAGCCCATCTCAGTCTGTCCCCAAATAACGCGAGTAATGTCTAATGGCAGAACGACTCCTCTTCCTCTTCCCATCAATCAGCATTTGGAGGGGAGGGACTCTGAGGCTGTGTAAACATCCTCTTCTAATCCGACTTTCAGCTTCCAGTGTTAGCGCCCGCTGATGTGTGCTGCCTGAATTAAGTTTACTGTGATGATTGACACGGGGCGCGCTTCTAACGCCACCACCCATTCTGAACTTATGGGTTGGCCTTCTACCCTAAGGGACAATTGTGTCTTCTCCCCGTGTATTTTTTCCTTTATCTGTCTATGCCAGTGTGGACTCATGAATTCCCGTTCTGTTCAGTGGGATATAACGTCACCATGGTTACTTAGTTTGATGCTCAAATTGCCCGAGATGGGCCCGGATTTGGACTTCCATTCAAGCTGACTCCAGTGTCCTTCTGATATGCCCCATCAATCCGTGAACCCTTCACTACTTCCTGGTACAAGAAGAGGTGGCAGACCCATCTTGCACTGTCCATGCCCCAGGCCTGGACACAGCCATTTCTCCCAGGAGCCCTTCGGGCGGAGACTTGTGTTTAGATACCAAGGTCTGGACACCAGGTGGCTCATCGCTACAGGCCCTCTTAGGGGACAGAGCTGGGGAACATACAAATGTGTGCACACACAGATTTTTGCATGTATATGTACACACATACAAAACATATGTGTTTCTATATCTCTGTGTTCACACCAATCCCTGTAATTCCAGCCCAATACACGAAGCACACATTGCAGTGTTTTCCTTTTCCGTGTTTGTAATTCCCTTCTCCCACAGTGAGAAACCTGGCTGGCACTGTCCCGGATGTATTTACGCATTGCTCCAGTGCCCTGGACGCACTCTCTGGTGACTGCTGCGCTGTCGCCCTGCCTGGCAGCCTGTCTTGTGTGAACTCCAGCGACCTTCTGTGCTCGGACCAGCATGCTGATCTTTACATTAAATTCGGAGGGGAGGAAGGGAGGGAAAAGGGAAAGAACGTTGCTCACAATTATTCAAAGTCTTAATTAAATGTATTTTAACATCACCCGTATTTAAGGTGCCTTTCAATAACCCAACAGAAAAGCGGTCAAGGACACAGAAAAGCAATTCATTTAAGAAATGTGGTATCCGGATATTGCACACAAGCTAGATGTGCATAAGTGGGAAACTGAACAAGTAATCATATCACACAGTGTATACTGGGCAACCATTAAATACAGTTAACATAGATCCTTACTTACTGACTTGAAAAAACTTCCATGACATATTACATTAAAAATTGTAACAAAATATCACTATTTTACCCTGGCTGGTGTAGCTCAGTGGATTGAGCTCAAGCTGCGAACCAAAGTGTCACAGGTTCGATTCCCAGTCAGGGTACATGCCTGGGTTGCAGGCCATGACCCCCAGCAACCGCACATTGATGTTTCTCTCTCTCTCTCTATCTCCCTCCCTTCCCTCTCTAAAAATAAATAAATAAAATCTTTTAAAAATATATCACTATTTTACATCCTATTTTGTGTGTATATAAGTGTGCATAGGGAAAAAAACCCTTGAGAGGTTATAAAGGAAAATATCAATACTATTCTTGAGTCTTACAGAAATAAAATATTATGAGGGATTCTTAGGAGTTACTCTGAAACCACTACTTAATGATTTTTCCCCTCCCTTTGCCAAGCACATGGGTTTAATAAACTTGCACTATTTAGCTAGGTCTGTGTTTTCTTTTCAAGAAAATAGATATGTATGTATACAGTCAAGTGAAGAGAATGTGTGACATTTGTAGAGTTCTATGTGCAATCCTCTGTGAAGAGAGTGCTTGGCTGGTGGTAAGCAGTTTTACTTGAGAACACAGACAGTTTCCCTCAGTACCTGGGTGAGCTAACAAAGGTGCAACTGGATTTCACCATTTCACAGCCTTGTATGAGGTAAGAGAGTTGCACTGGCTGTAGTTTCTACCGGAGGGAAGGTGTTAAAAGTACACACACCATGTCTGTCTCAGTCCTGGAGCAGGGCCTCAGTGGGGCTGGAGGGGCTGTCCACCCCTCTGGTGAAGCCATCCACACCTGCTTGGGGGGCCTAGATGGAGGAAGAAATCGCCCCTGCAGCCGGGAGCTGGCAACAGTGCGGGTGGCATGGGGGCATTGCTTAACGTGGTCAGTAAAATGACCTGCCCTTCCTGTGTCTCTGTCTTTTGGTGTCCTGAGCTTTTTTTGTTGTTGTTGTTATCTCATTGTGATGAAAAAAGCCAGGATAAGATTCTTTAATTTTGTTTTTACTTTTTAAAAGATTTTATTTATTTATTTTTTTAGAGAGGGAAGGGAGGGAGACAGAGAGAGAGAAACATCAGTGTGCAGTTGCTGGGGGCCGTGGCCTGCAACCCAGGCATGTGCCCTGACTGGGAATCGAACCTGCGACGCTTTGGTTCGCAGCCCGCGCTCAATCCACTGAGCTATGCCAGCCAGGGCTGTTTTTACTTTTAAAAACATTTTTATGTGCTGCCTGGTATTTTTAAGAGATTACATACTATATTTCTAAACAGAAAAAAAAATGTTTTCATTTTGAAATTAAAGAAAAGAATGCCTTAGGAATTCTCCAAACTCAGTAAGAGATCAACCCAATTTAAAAAAGAAAAAAAAAAAGAAAAAAATAAGCTAAAGATTTGAACAGATACTTTAGCAAAGAAGATATAGGAATGGTAATTAGACACAAAAAATGCTCAATCTAATTAGTCATTGGTGAAATGCAAATTAAAACCACAAAGAGATGACCCCACACACCTATCGGAATGGCTAGAATTATTTAAACGTACAATGTCAAGCGCTGGTGAGGATGGGGAGAAGAACGGGAACGCCCGCGCACTGCCATCTGGAAAGCAGTGTGACAGTTTCTTATTCATGCACCGTGCAGCTAGGTAGTTACTCAAGGGAAGTAAACACCTAGATTCACACAAGAGCCTGTATGTGAATGTTATGCATACACCCCAAAGTCTGGAAACAGCCGCAGTGCCGCCTCCTGGTGCATGGATAAACACACTGTGATATATTCGCAATAAAAAGGGACAAATGACTCATATGTGCAACAGTGTGCATGCATCTCAAAAGCATTTTGCTAAGCGAAAGGAGCCAAACTCAAAAAGGCTACAGAATGTGGGATCTCATTGATGCGACATCCTGGAAGAGGGACAGAAAACTGACCAACGGGTCACCAGGGGCCGGAGGTGAAAGGAGGGGTCAAGGACCACACGATGCCAGGGGATTTGGGGAAGGTGGAGAGTGATAGAAGTGTAAAGTTTACACAATTGTGTCTTTCTTTCTTTTTAAAATTATTTTTAAATTTATTATGTATTCAAAATGTAATTCAAATGTAACACTGTATAAGTTTTAAGGTGGACATGTCACTCAGTTGTGTCTGTCAAAACTCATAGATCCATACTCTTACAAAGGTGAATCTTACAGCATGTATGTTATACCTCAGTAATAATAAAACAAGGATGTCTTAGTTTGGGTTTCCCCGAAACAGTTCCTGAGAGGTAAGGGTTTGGGTGCAAGCAGTTCATTAACAAGGAAGTATGGGGAGGGCATAGGGAGTGCAGGGCCAAGGAGAGGCTATGCTAGTGAGCAGGCTGCTGCCGTTCCTACCGGGGGGTGAGAACACGGGGGACTGTCCACCAGCTCTCATCCCTCACGATGACAATTGTTCCTGGGGCCTTGCCCCCTTTCCTGGTACCGCCAGCTGCCTGGCACATGGGCTCAGCACTCCTCGGCCACCAGAGAAAGCCCTCAGGAGGGGGCTCAGGTGCTGCCGGTAACCTCAGGAGTGCACTGAGCGGATACTGGTGGGCACCAGTAGCATCTGCTTTGACATTTTAATTGGTTAAAGCATTTTAAAGAAAACTCTCTTTCCTGCTGAAGCAAGCCTTGAGAACTACATAACCCTACGGATCAGCCCGGAAGACAGTCTCGGTAAGCCTGCTACCACCACAGAACAGCCTGCTGTCCTGCTTCCTCCTGCGTGGCTGGGTTTGTGCCTTCGGGGTCCCAAGTCCTTCCACTTTCCATCCCTTTCTTCATGGTTCTCTGGAGCCGAACTCCTTGTGTCTCTTTTTGACATAAAGGTAGAAGGCATCTGACAGGAACATACCTGGCTGTGGACCAGGGCATCCTATGCCCTTAGGGAACACTACTACCTGGGGGCTGTGGGGGCCTCCACCCACAGGGCACCCCCCAGCTGCCACAGATGAGAATAAGTCTACTAAGACATGATCTGCTTGGGGAGGAAAGGTGGCCGATCTCTCAAAGGAGAAGGGCCAAGAGCCTTTTCCTCAATGGGCTTTTATTGGGTTCATTTTGCACAGGAATACTGGTAAAGCTCATGTATCATTGTCAGGCAGTAAGGATAAAACAATAGCATGCAAAGAACTACAAGGACTTATTCTGAGTCAGGAACTGTTAGCTAAGGGGCTACAAAACTTTGGGAAACAAGCTCATTTCCTGCTCGGACCTTTATCATTTAATTGAGAGCATTCTTAGCAAAGCAGGTTTCACAGGATTTTATGTGTTCTTTCTTAGGCCTGATTGCCCTGGGGAGCCCGCCCTTTCCAGCACAGGGCTGCACCACCCTATCATTGTTTCAGGCTTAAGTCAGGCAGGGGAAGTAAGGCAGCCAAGAGATTAGGAGACTTCTCGCAGACAGAAAGAGGACTCAAACTATTTCAAAGCCAAGGGGTGAGGGTCCATCACCCCCTTTTGCTATAGCCCCCCAAGCCCTTCCCTGGGGCCTCCCCATGATCGTGCCTGTCTTAGATCATCCCTCCCTTGGAGAGTCTTATCCATCATTGGCTAACCGATCAAACATTGGGGGCCAGTTATGGATGAAGGAAAAGGAGCAGAAGCAGTGAAGCTGCCAGGGAGATAAGCTTTGTCTCCTTAGTGGCTTATGGCCCAAAGGTCGCTCACTCAGCCTTAGCCATGAGGGGGTTACAGCTTCTGAAATCAGGCAGGGAAGTTCCTAATAGGGGACAACCTTGGAAACACACATTTCTCCAAGTTCCTGTCATGCTGATTTGATGATATTTCTAAGAAGAAAAGAGTGGGTAGGTGTCAGCTGGACTCACTAGGTTGCAGGTGACGGACTGTGGGTGACAATCCAGGGTGCCTTACTGAGGTTGGGATTTGCCTCTGGGAATCCAAGAAAGCTTTGGTGCATCAGGGTGAGTGAGCACTGAGAAGCATGTAGGTTTCAGGAGCAACCGGAAACAGGGTCTTCAATGCCTCTGCTTCCCTGTGTCCGTCCAATCCTCTTACAGACAGACCCGTTTTCTTCACGTGTCAGGACATGGCTGCTGACAGCTCCCCGTGTCATATGCAGGGTGGGGCAAAAGTAGGCTTACAGTTCTTGTGGGAAATAATACAATAGTTAATAATAATATAAGAATAAACACTGTTTGGCATACATATGACTGTAAACCTACTTTTGCCCCACCCTGTAGTCTAGAGCTCCAGTTCCTAGAACTGTCTGAGATGACTCCTTTGGTTCCAGGTCAAAACTAATGAGGAGGAGCTCACTGGCCCAGCTGGAGTCAGGCGGCCGGGACCAGTCAACTGTGGGCTGTAAGAACAAGCCACTCACTCCCACAGGGATCATGCCTCTGGAATAGGGGGGTACTTTTCAGACACAGGGCAGTGATGCTTGTCAGGCAAAAAATAGTAAAAGAAAGAAAAATAATGTCCAAGTGTGGTGTCTAAAAAAAACACTAATACTTTTCCTTCCACCTTCTACATTCTTCTGACTGGGCTAATAACCAAAATAACAAGAGGGAGAGGAACAGGAGAAAAATCAAAGTTTAATACATACACATGGAGAACTCACATGGGCATGAAAACTTCCTGAAATTTGAAAGGCAGTGAGGCGACACTGGGTATATAAAGACATTTTTGGACAACGGAGAGAGGGGGGTGGATGCGGTATTAGATTTCAGAGGCGAGAATAAGCGATTGACATGTAGCTGAGGAGGAATGGAACACACAAGGCAGGAAAATCCTTGGCAGGCAACTCAAACCATGGGACATGCGTGGTGGGGTGGGCGCAGTCCCAGGCGACAGTCCCCTGCCCGAAGCCCTCTTATTTACCATATTGAATTCAAATCAGGCTAAGGCAAACATTCTAACTTGCCTTCCTGCAGCAGGTCTCTGTCTGAACCTCTTGGGCAGGAAAGGGGCAAGGGTTTTAGAGAGGGGGAAGGGAGGAAGAAAAAATGAGAGAGAAACGTGGATGTGAGACACAAACGTCAGTCGTCTCTTTCACACGCCCCAACCAGGGACCCAGCCGTGTGCCCTGACTGGGAATCAAACCGGCGACCTTTGGCTTTGCAGGATGGCTCCCAGCCAACTGAGCCACACCAGTCAGGGTGAGTCTTTTCTCTTAATAAACAGCTTAAAGCAATATCCCCAAAAAGCAGCTGCAGGGTTGTGAAACTCCTGTCCCTTCATCGACACCACGTGTTGCCATGCTCTTTAGATGGCAACGTGAACATCCTTTTAGATGCGTGTCCCAGCTGTTCCCAAACTAAGGGGAATCCTCAGAGGCCAAAAGTTGAATGCCAAAAACTGGGAGAAGACATTTGCAACCAACAAGTGTTAGTATCCAGAATATGTGAACTGAAAAATCAGTAAGAAAAAGACATACAAACCAATGGGGAAATGGACAAAAGACAAGAACAGGTAATTCACAGAAGAAAAAACATGAAACATATGAAAAATCTCGGTATGCAGGGAAATAGAGAATTAAAACCACAGTATCGTATTTTTATATTGGTAGAAAATTTAAAGTCTGGCAATTTCCCATACAAACTGCATTTCAGGGTAACCAAATACTAATTAGTGAGGGAAATTTATCTTTAGAGAAATGTTCTAGCTAGTATATGAAAAAGGAACGATAGGTCCTAACCAGTGTGGCTCAGCTGGTGGAGCGTCCCCCCACAAGGCGCAAGGTTGCAGGTTCCATCCCTGGTCAGGGCACATGCCTGGACTGCCAGTTCAGTTCCAGGTCAGGGCACGTCTGACGTTTCTCTCCTTCTCTTTCTCCCTCCTTTCCTCTCTCTTTAAAAATAAATTAATAAAATCTTTAAAAAAAGGAATGATAGAATCTCACAACTTTGCAACCTCCAATGAGTAATAAACTAAGAGGTGATAATCAATGATTGCCTTCCCACACAAAACAGACGCAGCCAAACATAGTGTGCCTCCCGAAGGACAAACACACCTAAAAAAAAAAAAATGTCCTCATCGGATCAAGCCTCTGGGTTTAACAAACGCATTCCTGGAATCAGGAGCAGAGGAACACACGGAACAGCACCACGTGAATGCACTCAGCAAACCGGTCTGTGGGAAGTTGCAGAGGCCATCAAATAAACTGCAGGGAAGGGAAAGGATGGTTTTCATTTGGACCCTGATTCGAGCAGACAACAAAACAAACACGGAAGTGTGTGAGAACGGAAGGAATTTGAACATCAACTAGATGTTTTATGATATTGTTAAATTTTGCTGTGATGATGGTATTGTTCTTACGTTTTCATAAGGTCCTACAAAGGACCCGTCTGGGGGAGCTGGAAATATTCTAGATCTTGATCTGGGTGGTGGTTTTGAAATCAGAAAAGACACTGGCATTCGGGCTGCCTGTCACTACCAAACCCAATAAGCAATGACAGCAATTGAATCTTTATGGGCGCTTTATTCAGATGGCTGGCAATCCGAGAAGATGGCAGCTTCATACCCTAACAGACCATCTTGCCTGTTCTTTCCAGGCCAACGTTTTTACAGCAGGGAATAAACAAGGTGCAATGAGGGGTTTTGAAATTCAGGGAGGGTCAGGTAGAAGAAACTACAACATTCCTGTCCTGGGCGGTTAGCTGTCCCCAGGGGCGGGTGGTCCTCTGTCTCTTCCTGGAACACAAAGGCCCAGATGCCTCCAGTTGTCCTCAGGCGGTAATCTTTATCAGTGCCCCAGGAGGTCGGCTGTTTTCCCAGGAGCCAGGACAGGCCTTATCTGTAGTTTCTGAAACAAAAGCTTTAACATATACATTACTTGCTAGGCTTATAACTTTTTACCTTAAACTAAAATTTTCCAGCTCTTGAGTCCCCTGTTAGTTTCACAGCAGTAGATGCATATAAAACCATCACTCACTGAGTTGAATTCTGAAGGTTTGGGCACTGTACCATATGTGACATTTTAAAGGTAGGATCCTTTTCGTAAAAAAACAAAACAAAACAAAAAACCAAAAAAAACAAAACAGGATTTATTTTGAAATTTTTACAGATGAAGTGGTATCATGTCTGGGATTAGCTTTAAAATACTCCAAAATGGCTCATGGAAGATTGGCCGTGAGTTGGGAAGTATTGAAGCTGAAGGATGGCTTATAATATCATACATTTCCTTTACATGTTTGAAATTTTCTCTAATAGAAGGGTTGTTGTTTTTTTTTTTAAGTGATGACCTCTGGTCTAGATAGAGGTATAGGTAAACATGCCTCACCTACCCACACGACTACAGCAAAAATTACAACTAGACTGCAAAACAAACGTCACCCAGAATTGTCAGAAAAATCAAGCTGTGTGGAGGTCCAACAGCAAAGGATTTAAAGAAGTAACACTCGTAGAGATGAGTGGGAGGGGTGGAGATGCACAAAGGTGAGGAAAGGTGGAGAGGCACAATAGTGCAGAACGGCACAGAGACCTGGAACGGATGGTCCCACATCCACGTGTGGTGGGTAAACATTGGGAGGAGTACCTTGGGGGCGAGGGATCCCCGCCCCACACCAGACCACCCAGCCCAGAGTTCCAGCACCAGGAAGTAAGTCCCTATAACTTCTGGATATAAAAATCAGTGCAGGTTGGGACAAGGGAAGAAATAGTGGGATTCTCAAGAGATTCTCTTAAAGGACCCACAATGGACTTGGGACTCATGCAGACCCACCCACTCTGGGATTCAGCACCAGGTCAATAGCTAGAAGGGCACAAGTGACACACAGGGGGAAAGGGGAGAAAGTGAAGTGACTGGCAAGGGGGTTAGTGCTTGGGAGACAGCTTCCTCTCAGGCAAGCTCCAGAGACCAGGCAGTGGCACTGTCCCCTCTCTAACCTCTCCCCCCACACAGAGGCGCAGAGCAGTGAAATGGGCTGCCCCACCCTGGTGACTACCTAAGGCCCCACACAATTTACAGGTGCCTTTTCTACAATAGCCCACGCTACTAAGACAGGAACTCAAAGCAGCTCTACTTAATACACAGAAACAAAAACAGGGAGGCTGTCAAATTGAGGAGACAAATATGGCCCAAATAAAAGAACAGAACAAAATTCCAAGAAAAAAACCTAAATGAAATGGAGATAACCAACCTATCAGATGCAGAGTTCAAAACGCTGGTTATCAGGATGCTCTAGGAACTCACTGGGTACTGTAATCACATTAAAAAAAAAGAAAAAAAAAGACACAGGCAGAAATGAAGGTTGCATTAATTATATAAAGAAAAATTTACAGGGAAACAACAGTGGAGGGGATGAAATTGAGAATGAAATCAGTGATTTGGAACATAAGGAAGAAAAAAGCATTCAATCAGAACAACAACAACAAAAAGAATTTAAAAAATAAACAAGGATAGGCTAAGGAGCCTTTCTGACATCTTTAAATGTACCAACAGCTGATTCATAGGAGGAGAAGCCAGAATGAGAAGAGGAAGAGCAAGAAATTGAAAACTTATTTGAAAAAAGTAATTAAATAAAACTCCCCTAATGGGAAGTTTTGGTGAAGGAAACAATCATACAAGTCCAGGAAGCACAGAGAGTTCCAAATAAGATGGACCCAAAGAGGACCACTCCAAGACACACCATAACTGAAATGCCAAAGTTTAAAGATAAAGAGACAATCTTAAAAGCAGCAAGAGAAAAGCAGAGAGTTATGTATAAAGAAGTTCTCATAAGACCCTCAGCTGATTTCTCAAAAGAAACTTTGCAAGCTAGAAGGGACTGGCAAGAAGTATTCAAAGTGATGAAAAGCAAGGACCTACATCCAAGATCACTCTATCTAGCAAAGCTATCATTTAGAATTGAAGGGCTTGTAAAGTGCTTCCTAGGCAAGGTAAAGCTAAAGGAGTTCATCATCACCATGCCATTATTATGTGAAATGGTAAAGGGAGTTATAGAAGAAAAAGAACATCAAAATGATGAACATTAAATTGTCAACAAATGCACAACTATCAACAATTTAATCTAAAAAACAAGCCGAGCAGACAAATGGAACAGGAACAGAATCATAGATATGGACATCATTTGGAGGGTTCTCACTGGGGAGAGGAAAGAAAGAGAAGGGGGAAAGTTGCAGGGATTAAGAAACACACATTTGTAGCTACAAAATAGGGGAATGTTGAGAACAGTATAGGAATTGGAGTAACCAAAGAACTTACGTGCATGACCCATGGACATGAACTAAGTAAGGGGTAGGGGATTGCTGGAGGGAATGGGGGTACTGGGTGGAAGGGAGCAGAGGGAGGAAAGTTGGGACAACTATAATAGCATAATGAATAAAATATATTAAAAACCAAAAACAATAAAGTAAAATAACAGTGTCTGACAAGATAATGTTACTGAGTAGGTGGAACAATGGGAACTCCCATACACTGCTGGTGAGGATGTAAATTATAAATTGAACAACTGTGTCACATATCTGGTAAACATGCAGGTGGGCACGTCTTATAACTTTGCAATCTCTCCTTGAGATTATACCCTAGAGAAGCACCGGCACTTGTGCTCGTGCGTGTGTGTGCGTGTCAGGCGACTCACACAGCACTGCTTGTGATAAGCCAGAATAAGAAGGGGGGGAAACAACCCAAATATAAATTGATGGGAGAATGAATAAATAAATTGTGATATGTTCACTCAATGGAATTCTGTACGACCGAGCTATAGCTACACTAACTAACATGGCTGGGTCTCACAAAATGAACAAGTACAAATTTTGTAAGTTGCAGAAGAATACTACAGTAATAGTAGTATTCTATAATGAAATTAATTATACCATTAATTAAGGTTCAAAACTTGCAAAATAGAATACTATGTTTTAGAGAGATATATATTAAAACTGTAGAGAAAAGCAAGTGAATGATAAACATAGGGGAATATAATTGAGCAGAGGTCTATAGGGCTTTCAAAGGTCCTGATAATATTCTACTCCTTAAGCTGGGTGATGAGTATTTATTTTAATATCATTTTTACCCCATATATATGTTATAAAAACTTATATGTGTGGGAACATCTTATACAAAATATATTTAAAACCCATTTCCCGTTGTTTCTCTGCAGCCTGAGGGCCTGAGTCATAGTCAGTGGCGTGGAATGATGCAAAGAACACTGGGTCATCGGGAACTTGGGAAACATGGTTTTTGGATCCAGCTGCTCCACTAACCAGCCCAGTGACCTTGTGTAATTCCTTTCTTTTTTTAAAAAAGAGATTTTATTTATTTATTTTTTAGAGAGAGGAAGGGAGGGAGAAAGAGAGGAAGAGAAACATCAATGTGTGGTTGCCTCTTGTGCGCCCCCTACTGGGGACCTGACCTGCAACCCAGTCCTGTGCCCTAGACTGGGAAGAGGACCAGCAACCATCTGATTTGCAGGTGGGCACTCAATCCACTGAGCCACACCAGCCAGGGCATAATTCTTAACTTTCCTTAACCTAAGTTTCCACATCAAGAAAATGGGCTCATCAGCATTTCTCAATTATGTTCTTCAGAATGCTAGCTCTAAGATATTTTAGAGATATTTTGTGGCAACAACAAAAAAGCTGCGTGGTGAAATTCATTTGGGGGACTCTGGGTTAAACAATAGTAATAGGGTCACCATGTAGCAAGACTTCTCAGAGTCTTGCCCTGACTGGTGTGGCTCAGTGGGTTGGGTGTCATCCTGCAAAGAGGAAGGTCATCGGTTTGATTCCTGGTCAGGACACATGCCTGGGTTGCGGGCCAGGTCCCTGGTTGGGGGCAAGTGAGAGGCAATGGATCCACATTTCACACATCGATGTGTCTCTCCCTCTTTCTCCTTCCCTTCCCCTGTCTCTAAAATAAAAAAAATACTTTAAAAATGAAGACTTCGCAGAGACTTGAATATACAAGGATGAGTTGTGAATGTCCAAGAGAGGAATACAGAGTTTTCAAAAGTCGTTTGCTACAGAATCATGCGTATCGGTATATATACACTACAGCTCCTAAAGAAGAGCATGGGCCGGGAAATCCTGGAATCACTGCTTCCTCAGATCTCCTTCAACATAACTGTCCATAAATCTACAGCTCTCAGATGACCTTTACTGCAGGATGTATGGTGGACTGTGGGGAAAGAGATAGGGGCTGGGACACCTAAGAGATACTGCAATGGCCTGGGCATGGCAGCGTGATGCCTGTAATAGCAGTGTTGTGGCTGGGATGGAAAGGGAGAGGCACAGTCAGGAGGCATAGCTAAGGAACTGTGAAGCGGGGCGGAGCACAGGGCACCCCTGCCCGGTTAAGCTCTACATACCGATACTAGTCAAGTGCAACCGCCGTGTCTGAGTGCCACTGCAGTGATCAGCTAGCTGTGGCTTTGCACCACATGGGACAGTTTTAGAACATGAAAGACTTGAAGAGCTCAGCAGATCCAGGTCCTGCATTTATGTGTGAGCATATTGTAATCCAAAGTTTAGGTGACTTCCCCAAAGGCCACATAGCTCAGGTCAAGGACCAAAAAGCCCAGACGAGATGCCCTGGTTCCCAGACCAGCCTGACACCCTGACATTTGAATATGTGTGTGAAGTGTGAGCCCCTCACCAAGGACTCAACATGGTTTTTATTCACTTCCATTTGAAGGATGATCTTGAGCCGTACAACCTCTATGAACTGAGGTGGCTGTTATGAATTCAAGTGTCCCAGAATTAAGAAGATAATGGTTGATTTCCCCCTAGACAGCCATTAGTTACATTTGAGAATGTGGATGCATTAGGGAAAATCTGCCACAGTTATTGCTCCCATAAAAGAATAAAGCCAATGTCACACCTGTGTGTGACATGTTGTGTTTTTCAAAATGCTTTCACATATTTCACTTCATTTTATTCTCTCAACCCTGTGGGAAAATCCATGTTTTCATTTTAAGTAAGAAATGTATTTCTCTAAGGGTGAATAGTGATTTAGTGACAGAAACAAAACCTGAATCCAGGTTTCTTTATTTTTATTCCAGAACTATTTCCATGAAATCACATTTGAATTTCAATGTATTGGTTAGCCTACCACCTTGAATCAAAATAATGGCTAATGAAAACATTTCAAATAGGCATACGTTCTATAAATAGGAATAGGTTTCAGATAGCTGGAGATCCGTAAGTTTTAGAACCCCTGATTATCATCAGTGGTAGCTGGATAAAACTGTGGGGTTTGAAAATGCAGAGACACTCAAAAAATATTTCTCCCCCAGATCGAACTGGAACCCCTCTGACATCAGGTGACCTTGACACAACCAGCAAGAGGGCTTGATTTGGAGCCTCACCAAAAATGAGTGGCCAGGGAAAGCGTTCTCATTCCTGGTGGGCCTGAGACTCCCCTTTCTGCCAAGAGATGCCACGAGGGGCAGGCGGAACTGGAAGAGAAATCCAGCTACAGCAGGCGGATTGGTCCAGAAAGCCTTCGTCTCTGTGGGTCCCAGACCTTCCTCCCCAGCCCAGAGTCACCAGGTGTCATGGATTCAGTGTTTGTGTCCCCCCACCCCCACACTCCCCAATATTCACATATCAAAGCCCCTATGCCCAGTGTGGCTATAGTTGAAGAGATGAGGCTCTGAGGAAGTAATTAAGGTTAAATGGAGACAGAACATGGGGCCTGCATGCAATGGGATTAGTGTCTTCATAAGAAGAGACCCCAGAGACCCCAGAGAGCTCATGCTTGCCCCCCTCCCTCTCTGACTCTCCCCAGCCCCATACACTCCACTGAGAGGAAAGACCACGTGAGGACTTGGGGAGAAGGCAGCTGGTTTCAAGGTCTCACTAGAAACGCAATTGGCTATCACCTTGATCAAGGATGTCTAGCTTCCTGTCTTGGTCTGTTTAGGCTGCTGTAATAAAATGCCACAGACTGGGTAGCTCAGTAACAACAGAAATTTATTTCTGGAGCTTGGAAATCCAAGATTAAAATGCCAGCATGTCCGCATTCTGGTGAGGACCCTCTTTCTGAGTCATACCTGGTGCCTTCTCTTGCATCCTCACATGGTGGAAGGGGCAAGGGATTTCCGTGGGGCCTCTTTTATAAGAACATTAATCCCATTCATAAGGGTTCTGCCATCATAACCTAAGCACCTCCCAAAGGCCCCACCTCCTACTACCATCATTGTTGCGGGGTGGGATTTCAACCCCCCAAATGTGAATTTGGGGGGGACACAAATATTCAGAACTGAGAAAATAAATTGCTATTGTATAAGCCACCCAATCTGTCCCAACTAATATAGGAGCAGGATGGAATGGCCAGGAGGAATCCACTTCTGCAAGTGGTCCAGTCTGGGAGGCCTCCTTCTCCCACAGGCCAAGACTCACCCTTAGTGCAGAGTCTGTGGAAGCCGGGAGCACAAATAGGCAGAATCATCCTACCCCATGTTCAGGTTCCTGTATGGCTACATTACTTAAGATAATGTGGCATTGACAGAGAGATAGATGCATACAGAAATGGAACAGAATTAAGATTCCAAAAATTTGCTTAACTGATTTTTGACAAAGGTACAAAAACAATTAAATGGGGGAAAGTTAGCCTTTTCAACAAACGATACTGAGGCAATTTGGCCATCCATAGGCAATAAATAAATAGAGAAATAAACCTTGATCTAAATCTTACACCTATACAGAATTTAACTCAAAATGGGTCACTGATTTCATGTGAAACTATAAAATGTTGAGAAATAAAACATGGGGAAAAAATCTTCATGATCTAGGGCAAACATTCTGAGACCGGACACGAAGCATGATCCATAAAAGGAAAACTTGATAAATTGAAAACATTTCCCTCGCAAAAGACCCGACAAGGAGAACGAAAAGACAAGTTACAGAATGGGAATGAACAAGAATATTTGCAAACCACATATAGGACAAAGG
Source organism: Phyllostomus discolor (assembly GCF_004126475.2). Taxonomy (NCBI): domain Eukaryota; kingdom Metazoa; phylum Chordata; class Mammalia; order Chiroptera; family Phyllostomidae; genus Phyllostomus; species Phyllostomus discolor. Next base: position 78,373,899 of record NC_040913.2, read on the forward strand.
ACTAGTATCTGGAATACATAAAGATAAAAAATAATAATAATCAAAGAACTTGCACAGTTCAATGGTAAAAAACTAAACTAGTCAATTAGAAAATGGGCAAAAGACATGAACAGACATTTCAATGATAAAGATATACAGATAGCAAATAAACACATGAAAAGATGTTTAATTTTATTAAACCTCCGGGAAATGTGAATTAAAGCCACAGTGAGATATCACGACACATTTTTCAGGGTAGCTAAAATTAAGAAGTCTCAACGCTAAATGCTTGTGAGGACACAGAGAAGCTGGACCACTCGCACATCGCTGGTGGGAATGTAAAATAGAACAGCCAGTCCGGAAAACAGTTCAGCAGTTTCTGATAAAACTAAACGTGCTCCTACCGTATAAGCCAGAAATTCCACACTTGGACATTCATCCCAGAGAAATGAAACTTACAGTCACACAAAGCCCTGTTAATGAGTGTTCGCAGAAACCTTATTTGCAACAGGCAGAACCTGGAAAGAACCTAGATACTCTCCAGCGGGTTAATGCTCGGGTCAATTGTGGAGCATACTCAGCAATATAAAGAATGAACTATTGATAATAAGACAACTTGGATGAGTCTCCAGGGAATGATACTGAGTGAAAAAGGCCGACCCCCAAAGGTAGCATACTATATGATTCCATTTATGTAACATTCTTTTAAATAACAGAGATTTAGAAATGAGAAAAAGACGGATGTCAGGGACAAGTACTCAGGGCTGGAGTGGGGTGGACGAGAAGGAGGTAGTTGTAGCTTAAAGGGGCAACAGGAGGGGGTCCTGCGATGATGGAATATTTAGAAACTTGACTCTGGTAGGGGACACGTGATCCTACACAGGTGATCACAATGTAAGAACTTAATAAACACACATATGTGTACACAAATGAGTTTTAGTAAAACCAGGGAAATCTGAATAAGATTGGTGGATTATAGCCATGTCAATAACCTGGCTATGAGTTAATACCATAATTTTGCAAAATATTACCTTTAGGGGAAAGTGGATTCTCACTGTTATTATTTCTTACAACTATGTAAATCTATAATTATCGATAAAAATTTCAATTTGAAATGTTGTGTAACTACCTAGATGCCATGGACAATAGCAATAGAGATGATTTTACAATTGCTTAGAACAGTAAATAAGAGTACACAAAAGAAAAGAAACGACCTTGGCTGGTGTGGCTCGGTGGATTGAGTTCCAGCCTGAGAACCAATGGGTTGCGATTCAATTCCCAGTCAGGGCATATGCCTGGGTTGCAGGCCAGGTCCCCAGTAGGGGGCACACAAGAGGCAACCACACATTGATGTTTCTCTCACTCTCTTTCTCCCTCTCTCCCCCTCTCTGACAATAAATAAATTAACTCTTTTTAAGAAAAGAAAGGAATTTGAAGGTAATTAAGAAAAACAAGGAAGAGAGAAGCTATAAGAAATGCCTGATAGCACCTCTGAATTTTGGAAGTATGAGTAACATACTAAGTTGTTAAAAGAACTGAAATTCCCTCTTCCTGTATTGTCTACATTCGATTTCTGACTTTTAGAATCGCTGGTCTATCTGCAGTACACAGGTATCGAGTTCTAAATGCATCTGGATCTAATTTGATGCAATTCTCTTCATTTTAAGATGGGTATATCTTAATCCCCTGGCTTTCAGTGCACAACCCAAGCAGCTTTAAACATTTCTGGCAATGATTAATTCACTTTTGATTTGTCATGTGCAATCCTGTAATTTTAGGTTTTCCTGCCAATCTTTTGACTTTGTGCTTCTTGACGTAAACGGTTTACCTTGAAAATGGTCCAGTGTTTCATTAATGTATCCATATAAGGCATGATCAAAAAGCAGTGCCTAATTTTCGTCTTCCTTGTTCAGTCATTCACCAAAAATTATTCTCTCGTGTCCCCAAATCTCCTCTTTCTACATCTGAAACTGCATTACCGGACAATGGTCAAGGGCCGATTAGAAAGAGCTTTGTAACAAGTGACTCCCCACCTCAGCTGCCTCTTTTAAAATATCGGATGCTAGGCCCTGCCTCATGCTTAATAATAATGCCCATTCCATGAACAACTCTGTGAGGTGTATATTACTGTTATTACCCTGATTTCACAAACGAAGAGGCTGAGGTACAAAAAAAGATAAGTAAGTGCCCACAGACGCGCAGAGCAAGCCGGGAGCTGGAACTGGAACCTAGGTAAACTGGCTCCAGAGTCTATACGCTTGACCGCTACGCCTTTATACTTCCTGTGTCAGAGTCTCTGGGGGTTGCTCTCTGAGTATCTCTTATTTAACAAAACAAACTCATTTGCACAGTGCCTGTCTCGGGGACCTCCAGGCTAAACACTGTTCTGCTGGAGAGGCTCAAGAGCTGAGGAAGGTGCTCGTGCTCAGCCAGGAGCAAACAGCCTCCTGCCCATGGACCCAGGTGTCCTGAAATAGGCACCATCTGCTGTGGTTCCATGTTCTGCATACACTTTCCCCTTGCAACTGCCCTTCAAGGTCAATATCCTCATCCTTGTTTTCCAGATGGAGAAACTGAGGCTTGGAGGAAATAACCCACACCCCCATCACTCTCCACTGGTAAGTGGCAGAGGCAGGATTTAAACTCTGAAGCCCAAGCTCTCTTAACATTAATATGGCCTCTTCCACGGAAGACCCACTAGTGGATCTGGAGCAACTGGTTGGAGCACCTGCTCTGAGGTATTAGCAAGTAAGTGTTCCCAGAGGTCCTTTGTAGTCTTCAAAGCAGAACCGTAAACGTGATTTGCTGTCAAGACTCCAGGGGAAAACAGTAATGGCAGGACTCCAGGCACTGAGATAAATCTACAGGAGAGATACGTGTGGGGCCGAGAGGGTCTGGCAGCACCTTCTCAGATGACAGTGCGTGGGTGGAGGAGCACCTGAGGGCACCTTCCCTCCCCCCCGCCCCCCCCCCCCCGCCAGCCCCCTACCCCCACAAAGCTGCCTTCCCGCGGAGCAGTAACTGGGAGTTAGCCCTGTCTTAGTCCTCCGACCTCCATCCACAGGTCCAGTCCCCCTTCCCTTTCCTTCTCTGGGATCTACCTGGAAACTCTGGACCAGAGAGCGCAGAGAAGGTTTTTTAAAACTGTCCTGGGTATGACTGTTAAAAGTTTGCCCAATTTAAATAAAACACTGCTCAATGTATTGTGTTGTGTTGTACTGTATATACTGATAAAACTCATTAACTGCATAATGGCTCCATGGTCCCTGGTCTAAAATGTACAATAGGCTCAATATTAAATATTAAAATCAATCCATCAAAATCTAATGGCTAAATAGGGATACTATTTAGCCAAAGGAAGAGGCATTATCTGGACCCGTGTAAAATTATCATGGGATTCACGAAAACAATTGGCAAACTGGGACACAGGACAGAGCCTGAGGTAGAAATAAAATCTCACGCAGAGCAGCAGATCACAGATTTGTGGTGCCCGTTTACTGTAAGGGTTTCGCCGCATTGTGCCTGCGTCTCAGCTCGATTGACCTTTAGCTTTTCCCCACCTCTCAGCACTCTCAGCGCCCTCAGGCCAAGGGAGCAGCCCAGGGTCACCACCTTAGGCACAACAGCTGATCTGAAGAGGCAGTGATTCAGACTCGTAAATCGCCGCCGGGCTTCCTGCACTGACAGACCACGAGTGGGTTAGCTCACGCCACCTGCTTGAAAACTTGACAGTGGTAACTTTCCTTTGCTCATAGGTTAAAATCTTTAGCATGGCCCTCTGGACCACCCATAATCTTAATCCAACCCATTTTTTGAGCCTGATTTTAGCAACTCCCCATGTGGATCTTTATCTCTAGCCAGATTGGTTCCTGTTCCACACTCAGGCCTTGGATCCTTCCTTTTTGGTCCTTTCTCTTTTTTTTGTCCACACACCTGTCCTGCCTTGCCTTCCATTTCTGTCAAAATCTTACTCATCCATCGAGGAATCCCCACATCCAATCTGTTGGGAGTCTCAAAGGATTCCTGCATAAATAGCATCTCTCTTCTCTGCCCAGGTTATAAAAATTTGTGAAAGAAAAGAGTAAATGTGGGAGCCCAAGAAACTCAAGGCTTTACTGTGGCTGTTCTAACAGAGCAGGATTAAGGACTTAATTCAGTACGAGGACTCAATGGGCCTCATGTCCAACCACAGCGGTGAGCACACTCGCTCACCAGCCGGTGCTGAGCCCTGAGCCCTGAGCCCCGAGCCCGAGCCCAGCCGGGCTGCAGCTCAGTCACTGCCAGGAGGAGCGGGAGAGGCCTCGCCCTCCGTGGCAGCTCCCTCCCGAGAAGAGGAAGGGCTGGGACAAGCTATGTTTATAGGAAGGAAACACTGAATTGAGGGAAAAGGCTTCCACAATGTCTCCATCTATGGTTAAGATTAGATACCAGAGTTTTACTCCCAAGCCTCTCCCACATCCATCTGCTTCTCTCCCCCAGCGTCACCATGCTCTGCTGCCTGGATTAGTGCAGTTGCCTGTTATTGGCCATCTGCACCCACTCCGGAGCCCTGAAAGCATCATTCCCTACAATGTGACCATCACAGTGTTTTTAACAGACAAATCTGCTGGTCCTCTGTTTTGAAATCCCCTCTGTAGATTCTCATTGCTTGAGGGATCAAGATGAAAAGTTCTTACCTGGCTAGGCCCTGCGTGGTCTGGCTCTGCTCTCTTCTTGTTCTTCCTTCTTCCCTACCATTTTTACCCCACCTGCATGGGGCATTTAAAGTTTTTTAAGTTGCCACGCTTCCTCCTACCTCAAATGCTTTGCACAGGCTGTTCCCTGTGACCACCATCCTCACTCCCCTCTTCTTTCTGCTTGTTTTTCTTTTTCCCTAGTTAACTGCTACTCATCCATAGATCTCAGCTGCCATGTCCCTTCCACGGGTCCCCTCTTTTGTGCCCTCCTAGCTCCTGCTCCTCCCTTCACTCAGCTTACCATGAGTTATCATTGTGTAACTGTGCGATCGTTTGATTAATGCCTATTTCCCTTTTCAGCTCTCACAGAACCATGGACCCTCTCTGTTTTACCCACTCGTGCGTTCCCCAGAGATTAGCACCGTACCCAGTCTTCAGCGACACCCAATAAGTATATATTGAATAAACAAAAGCCCAGCTCAACTTGAACATCCTCCATTAAGCCAGAAACTTTCGTCCTCTGAAATCCTATGGCTCTTGAGATCCCTCCCACTCACTCACAGGATGTAAATGGCACCCTGCATTGTGGTACTGAGGCTAACTGTACGTGTCTTATCCCGCCAGGCAGGTTGTGAGTGCCTGTGGGCCGGGGACCACAGCTTCCATGCAGCTGTGGCTCGCACAGTGCCCAGCCCAATTTCCGGCACTTGACATGTGCACAGTATCCATTTATTCAAAGAATTCATAAAGATTTGGCTTTTCTTTTTCTGTCTGTAGCCATGTGGGCAGTGATGGGAGGAAGTTACAATCCCCCGATGTTTGGAAATGCAGCAGAGGCTGCGTTTTATAGGTTGGCACTAGAAAAAGATATCAGGACGCTGTTCTTTTATTGCAAGAACATCTCTCTGCCAATTTGTTTGGCAAAGCAAAGGCTCTTCTGTAAACAGAGCCATTGGTCCTATTTATTCAAAAGAAGAAAATATAACCACAAAAGCTGCCTATTCACGCAGAGGTGTGCTGTTTTTATTTATTCACTTGAGTTATAGTTTATTATAGTTGTTTGCTAATGATCACAGACATTCCAGTCATAACTGTCACTGTTGCAGCCTTCAACACTTCACGCGCCTTCCTAGCAGAAGACCTGGGGGCAAGCCTGTCAGAAATGTGGGGTGAAGAGGCCAGGACCAGGGTGTTGACAAACACTAGCATGACCAGATGTCTCTCTGGGACACGTGGGGCAGGGCCTGCTTGCAGGGGAGGGCAGAGGTTTCTGGGCCAGGTCAAGCGTTTCCCCTGAGGCGCATTTTCTGGGAAAGCGCTGTGTCCGAGAAGAAAGATGCAACCGTAGCCCAAGAAGACCAAGGCAGAGAATACTGAACCTTAAGGAAAGCAAGTAACTGTAGAGTGAGGCGGAGAGTGTGAGGAACAAGGCGCAGCCAGGATGAGGCCCTTGAATTGTGGACACGCAGGGGACACCGCTTTCCTACAGAGCTGCGCTGCAGGAGGGCTGGGGCGGTGGCTGCCGGGGAGGCCTCTGACACAGCCCTGACTTTGAGGTGCTTACCGTCTGGTTCTTCATAGATAGTCAGAACCACCCCTGACTTCATGCAGGGACACTCGGCTACACACGGAACGTGCATGTCGGGATGCACGCTGCAAAGCCTGTAATACCGGGTGACTGCGAACAGGCCGTGTCAGAGCTTCTGCAAGACCAGGAATGTGTAACCAGAAAGAGAGGTTAGGGGAAGTCGTTGCATGTTAGAGATCGCCTCCTTCCTCGTGAAACCTCTCACCTCCCTCTCTCCCTTGCTCTGTCTGCTCTCCGGTGGTCTTCTACCTACATGCCACCTCCTCCTGGGACCTTCACAGTGGTGCTGGCTTCTAAGCCCTGCCTCTTCACTCACCCTTAGCTCCACACTGCGTGTCCAGGAGTCACACCCTCCCCTTCCCAAGCTCAGCCAAACCGACTCCTATCGAGATAATGAGGGTGCATGTTAAGAGACTCCTTGCTCCCAGTATTGAACTGGATGCAGTTCAAAGTGACTTGGACACATTCACACCCTTCGGGAGTGCATAAGCTAAAACAAAAAAGACAGACATAGAAAAGATGTGACTCTATCCCAGAGGAAAGGGCAGTGAAAAGATATACATTGGGAAAATTCGAGGGTTGCCATCACTGATGACACACAGCCTTAGCCACCCAAAGCCTGCAGCATCTTCCCTGAGTAGATGAGTCTGAAATCGCCGTCTCTGGACTCACCCCGTGACTCAGCGTCCAGGTGGAAATCTGTAATTGCGTCTGGTACATCCCTGCTTAAATATCTTCCTCTTCAAGATGGGAATTTCCCAACCCGAACTCATCACCCTTTCCCCTACCTCTCCCACCTTTCCCCGTTTTTCCTTCTCAGCCTGTCTCTCTGCACCGACACCCGCCCTGGACATTACGTTAGCGTTTCACAGATGACAACATCTGTCCTCGCTCCTGAGCGCGCGGGTTTTCCCAGTTGCTGAGGCTCGGAACGAGTCTCTTCTCTTTCATCAGATTTTCTACCTGTGTCCTTGGCTTGGTCTCCAAATCCTGTGGTTGTCATTACTTTCTCTTTTCACTTGAGAAAAAAGAATGATATAGTTTGTTTATACAGAGAGAGCCCAAGGGCATTTGGAAACTGAGAAATCTGCTGTGAAGCTTGGACAGGGCTGCACAGTTGAAGGGGCCCCAGTGAAATGCAGGGATCACTAACATAATCGGGGCATGAGTGGGCTGTTGAATGCTTTCTCCTTTATTGACCTGATGCAGATACAACATCCACAGAATAAAATACCATTTGGTTTTTTAAATAAAAATAGTGTTTTAGAAGACCCTTGTACACGTTAAATTGCACCTCTTACAGATTTACCCTCATAGCAACAGGTGTGTCCACACTGGATTTATTCCCCGACCGACTCTCTCCCCCCACCCCACCCCACCCCATGCTTCTCGGTTATTGCTCCTGGAATCCTCCCAAACAGCACGGAGAAGTCCCGTTCAAGTCAATATTTACGTTTTAAATCAGAGCGCTGACTAGAAGAGGAGAAGGATGGAAGGCAATAGATCTTTGAGCAGAGGAGGGCAGAACCTCAGGTACACAGAGTTTGGGGAGAAAGGCAACCCAGGGGACTAGAAGATAGAGCAGTTCACAAGACATTCCCTACGGAGGGGGGTGGCTCGCACTGAAAATAGCCACTGTGGTGAAGTGTCGTGAAGACAGTGGCCGCCTCCACTAATACATCAGTTATTTTGGGAGGCGATCTGGGTATCTCTCTACCTTCCTGGGCCCTGGGGCCAGCACCGCCAGCCGGTGGAAACAGGGGTGTCAGCAGCACTAAGCAGGTTTAACTCACTCAAGGGTAGAGGCAACTAAAAGAAAGCATTTCAACTATTTTCTTCAGTTGGCAGCTCTGCTTAGTGTAACGCCTGACAAGAGAAGGGCTGAGATACAAAATTACTGATCACAACTTCTAACAATAGAAAATTATAGTAAACTTGGTTAACAAAGCTTGTATTCTTTTTTAAATCCTTACCGGAGGACATGCTTGTTGATTTTTAAGGAGGAAGAAAGAGAAGGAGAAAAACATCGGTGTGATCGTCGGCTTCCCGCATACTCCAACAGGGAACCAAACCCACAACCCAGGCATGTGCCCTGACCGGGAACCGAACTGACGACCCTTCAGTCCACAGGATGATGCTCCAACCAACTGAGCCACAGCAGCCAGGGCAGTGCTCGAATTCTTAATATGCTTTAACATCAGTTTCAAGTGAATATTGCACTTATAACAATATAAATTATATAATAGATGATATACTTATCCATACATTTTAGTAGCAATTCTGAGCCCATGAGACATCCTGCACTTTTGATTTTTGCTAAACTTTTAATATATTTGGACAGAATCCATTCAGGTACCAGATTCTCTCATATTAAACATGAGCTAACTTCCCCCTTTTGTTTGGCTTTAGAAAACTCCCTATAAGTCCATTTGGGGGTTTTGGGTCACTTTAAAATTCATGAAAATATTTCCTTTTTTGTCAGGAGAAAGAAAAGCAGATTCATCTTCACCCATAACTAAAAATGGCTTTGTTTGTAATGGCTTTGGCGTGCGCTAAATTTGGGCACGGATGGGGGATAAGGCCTTATCTAAAGACAACAGATCTGAGTATCTAAATCTGTGAACGTTTTAAACTTCTCTTTCTGCTCAGACCTGATGCAGTCTGCCACTTTCATGTAAATACCTTCCCGTCCCTTCACCTGCATTCATTGTAAACATGACTCAGTCGTGACTTGCTTCTGCACACAACACAGTCTGAGAAGTATGTTACTTGAGTCAACACGAATTTTTAAAAGTACTCAGGTTCTGGACGCAGTGATCCTTCCTGATACGAGTTCGTTAAACTAGGTTATAAATGTTCACAGTACTTGTAGCTAATGGAGAAGGAAAGAAAGGGCCACTTAAATAAAAACCATCAATGATAGATTCATGGTTAAGAGATAATCGGTGTTATCACTTCACAAGCATTCAGAAGCTGGAACGGAGGACTATCGCGCTGCTGTCAGACACAGGGCTTCTGGTTGACGAGCCCTGGTGACACTACCTGAGGCCTTGGCATCACCCCAACATGGGTTACTGGGGAGTGGAGGCTCAGGTGCCACGCCTTTCCAGGACTGGGACTCGCTCTCTGAGTCTGTTGACTTCACTACTGCCTGGCCTTGGCGGGAAGCATCGAGTCACGTGGTGATGAAGCCAGGTCAGCTTTCCAGTGGGAAGAGCTTCCTTCTGCAGGAGCCCGGGCGGATGGACCGCACGCAGGCATAGCCCGGGGGGTACCTCGCTCCCGCCCCGGAAGACCAGAGCCCACTGAAGAGAAACCCAGGAACAGGGACCCCCAAAATGTCCGGAAGAGACCTTGAGACACCTTGAACACAAGGCTGCTTCCTCTCTTATAGAACCAATGGAGGTGTCACAACCTCATCAGGAAACTAGTTTCATTCACAGATAGTTTTTTGAGCAAATTTGGCCTGGTTGCAAATGCGGCCATTAGCTATATTCCACACCACACCACCAGAACTGTACCTTCCGACTGTGTACATCTTTTTAAAATCATACTTTTTACCATGAACTTGTAGACCATTATAAAATCCCCACAGCTAAAAAAAATTTTTTTTAAACCAAAGTGGATATTAGGTTAAGTCTCCCATAGCCTATCTTAATTTACTTTAAGATAAGCTATGTATTAGTTCTATTATATTTCATGGTTTAGATTTTTAGTCTATCAATTTTAGCTATCAATATAATATTGAATCTTAGCACTTTCTAAGACTAGAAGGAAATCCACAGGATTAGAGCTGTCTCCTGGGCATTTGACTTGTGTTGTGCAGTTCAGTTCTCACAAAGCCCCTCTATCAGACATCCCCATTGTACTGAGAGTCAGAGGGGGAAACGGAGGCTCACGGAAGCTCCCACAGATGGTGAGTGGGCGAGTGGACACCTGTGTGGCACCCTCCGAGATGGCAGCAGTCCCTTACGACGTGGGGCCGTTATAAACTTGATAAAGTGATTCTCCATGTCTCCGCTTGGAGGCTGACAAAACTATTAAGTGGACAGGACCAATACACTCCCTAGCTGGTCCCTTCCCCACCCTCCCCAACCCCCGGGATAGCTCTGCAGGCCCATGCAGGGCCAACAACCCACTCAGGTTGTTTTATTAACCGCAGAGCCACCTACCTGCCTGTGGAGCCCACATAGCTCCCTCTGGTCAAGAGGAGATCATGAGGAGTTCTGTTAGATGTGTTGCAAATCACGATGCCACAGTATACAAACTTCCACTATTTTTAAAAAATGAATCTTTAAAAAAATCTTTGCAGAGTGCTGGCTGGTTACTCAGTTGGTTAGGGCACCATCCCGATACGCCACAGTTGCCAGGCTGACCCCTGTCAAAACACAGAGAGGAGTCAACCAATGAACGCGTAACTGAGGGAAACAGCAAACCCACGCTCCCCTCTCCCTTCCTCTCTTTCTAAAACCAGTCAGTCCATAAATAAACATTTCAAAGAAACTTTTAAAAAAACCTTTAAAGATAACAAAGTTAGTTTGACTGTACCTGTCACTGGTTCCATGTCTCAATGCCTACGTACCATCTGTTATTTGTCAACTTTTGCGTTTTGCTGGGGATCAAATCTACATTCTCTGGAATACATTCCTCTTCCCTGAGTGAATTTTGGCATATTTTCTTGCTACCTGTTTTAATTTTGTAAAAGATTACTGAAAACGGCTCCAGTTACATTCTTATGGTACCATGGGGTGTACTGTGTTTCATGCTGCTTTGAAGTTAAAATGACACAGATTTTACATGTAAAAGCTTCTCTGCTCTTCCTGGTTCCAACACAAAGAAATCTTTCTCTTGTAATACTATTGTAATGCCCAAGTTTTACCGGGCTCACTGTTATCTATAAACAGAATCAGGGTACTTTCCCCCTCCGTCTCTTTCACTGGGGTGAGGCAGAACCGAAATGAGTGTTAATTATAGCTCCGAGGGCTATGGTTTTGCTTGGTCTTCCGCAAGACCCCAGAAGTTGAGACAAGTCTGAGTTCAAGGTCAGACTCACAGTTCCAGTATTTAATCTAAAGTGTGTCTGGGTGATTTTTCTTCAAGCTTTCTTGTCATGTAAGTGCGTATAAAAAGCACGTGAAATGAAACAGCAGAGGGCTGGTGTTTTGAATTTCAAGTGTCCGAGGGTTAAGTGAGTCTGCAGACTGTCGGGCAGGGTTGCCCTGTGCGGAGCTGCGCCCCAGGGACCTGCGGGCCCAGCTGGATTCACTTAAGGCGCCGTCACCACTTATCTGCTCCCTCACTTCAGGGCCGCTCGTCCCCACATTCCTGGCGGCACTTAGCTCTCCCTAATGGACAGAATGCGATTCCCAGATGATACCGCATCATAAATCCGACCTACGTACCATCCATTAGCGTCCGCCGTAGGCATGCAACCTGCAGCGTGCTCATTCCAGCGTCTCACACTTTGAGATAAAGCAGGTACCCTTGCTGGGGATTTTAGCAAGTTTAGGACAAATCTTGCAGTTGTCTCTGTGATGTCCAGGTAGGGGTTACAGTGACCCTGCTGAGCGAAGAGGGCTGGGCACGTGAGTGGCTTGCCTGCAGACGTGACGTCTGCTTACCTTACCTCTGTGTCGTCTGTCACAGCTGCCGAGGCGCCTTGACTGGGAGAGGAGAGTGGATGTGCTGCGCTGAAGGGAACACCCATGGCCCCAGAAGACCAAAGCTCTTCTTAGAGTCCCGTGTCTGTTCACTCAGGGTCGTGAGCACCTCAGATGGGCAGAGCTCTGCTCCAGGCTCTTGCAGGGCATTTTAAACACACGGGACGGGCTCCAAGGGCATCCGACAGTGAAGGGGGATTTGGTGCCATGCTTTGTGTTGGGCAGCGTGCTGCTCGTGTCTTCCTCCTCTTCGCACAGCACCGTCTCTCCTCAGTCTTCACCTCTGGGGCTAGACAGCATTCCCCGAGAGGCCTGCCCCGAGCTCCTGAACTGAAGTCCTCGCCCCCTCCTCCCCCCACCACAGCACCTTGCCTGCTGACCTCCTGGCACAGGTCACAGGGTGCGACTGGAGGTGTATTCATCTGAGTGTGTACTTTCTGTTTCATACACTTGCTCTCACCTCACAAGCTCGGGGACCCTCTGGCTTGTTTTCTTTCTGCTGTATCCCCAACGCACAGCGCGTAGTGCCTAGTTGGTACTCGGTAGGCTCGTGGTAAAGATTGAGTTAATTAGTGATCAGTCATTAAGGGTTAGCACTACTGAAATTCAAGGATGAGAGCCCTTACTTTTTTTTAAATTTCTATTTATGTGTTATAAAGTGGCATATATTTTATGACAAAAATTTTATTGGTCATACTCTTAGACTTGTTTGGGGAAAGTTGCTCAAGCTTCAACTCTAGTATCTATCAAGAGATCTCCATTTTTTTCAGGGGTGGTGGCATTTACCGGCTATCCCCGCTGACTTAGCCCCCGATGTGTCTGGTCCTGCCTCAGCCTGCCCGGCGCCATCACACTGACCTCTCAGGGCACGGGAGCTTTGGTCTCTAGGGTGAGTGTTCACGGTGAGGGTGTGGGGGGAGGGGGAGGTTCAGGGGGGGGGTACAAAATGATCCAAGAGTTTGGGAGGAAAATATGAGAACTTCTGCTTACATACTTCTATCCACAGATGAGAAAAAACAATCTTTACAAATCTTTAAGTATGTTTTGAGAAGAGTTCACATATAAACTTGTACATGAACATGCATACATTGGGGGTACATGTTTGAATTTTTTTTTACCAACAGGGGTTCTCAATTTAACAAGTGTGGAAGCCGCTAGACGAGAACATCCTGTTAATGTAAGATTTTTGAAGGCAAGGATCATGGCGAATGCTTTTTTGCATTCTCCACTGGGCCTTGTACAGTGATTAAAAGATACAAACAGGTGATTGATAGTTGTTTGCTTGACCAGTGAGGTCGAAGGTCATAGGTGCTGCTTCCTTCGGGACAATGAGCTTTTCACTGGAAAACATGAATTCGGCAGGTTGTGTGTCTGGGTTGCCTGTGGTTCACCACAGCATGGCTTTACAAACACGTACGATCTGTCTGAGGAAAACTACTCACAGCAGAAGTTCCACTGACAGTGGGCCAGGAGAGTTACCTTGTATACGAAGGGCAGAATAGTCCATCTTCACCATACGCTTTCGCCTCAGGGCTTCGTGAATCCGAGAAACGCTCTCTGCTCCCTGGTTGAAGCATAAACCCACATAAGCTGGTAAAAGTAACATTGGAGGGTCACAGAAACAGCCTGTTTGTTTGCGATAGAACCTTGTACACTTGGCTTACATACTCCCAGTCGTGTGGAACTCACTGCCTCTTTCGAATGACTCTGCTCCTCACGTTGACTTGAAGGCTGCTCTTTCATAACCTGTGTCCACGGCTCTTGGCGCGCCCCTCCCAACCCCCAAACAAGTCCAACCCTCCACCACGCGAATGCTTCCCCACAGCTAAAGGAGAGCTTCTGGGGCTCTGGTAGGTCTTTCTGCTGCAGGGGAGACATCCTTGAGCTTTTCAAGCTTTTTAAATATCCCCTTCGTGTGTAAGTCACATCACATCCTAGTTAACAACCTGAGAAAGGAGGTCCAGCTGGTCAGTCTTGTGTGCAGTGCAGTGCTGAGAGCTCTGTGTGTAACCATCAGGACTGGGCCCAGCCAGGGCAGGCCAGGCCTCCCGACTGGCTCTGAACACCGAGTCTCCATCAGGTGGGCGAGCATGACGCTGCAGACGCACACTGAGCTTGTAGATTAGGAAATCCCCTCTCTCCTCACCACAAACAAAAGGGAAAAATGGATCTTTTTTCCACTTTCTTCCCCCAAACCAAAACTGAGAGTTTTCACGGCATTTTGAGGCGTCAACAGAATCTGTAGACGTAATTCCTTTTAATAGCAACATAGCATTCCATTGTCTTCATGTACCACGGTTTATATAACCTTTTCCCGATTTGGGCATTGGGTCGAGTCCCATTTTTCCACTGTTATGAATGATGTTACCATAAACATCTTTGTGCTATTTGCTTTCTTTTCTCTTTTGCATGTTTCCTTGGGGTATATTCCAACAGTGGGATGATTGGGTCAAAGTGTGTGAACACTTTTATTACTCTTTTTATATGTTGCCAGACGGATCTCCAGAGGGGTGAATACTTTTTGAAAGTGCCAAATAAGACAGTGGGGCCTAGAGAAATGGTGGCTTAGCTGGAAAAGTCTGGCTGGTGTGTTGCATCAGATCCCCTCCCCTTGTCTGCTCCCAGCTCCAGTGATCTAAATGTGTGTGGGGGTGGGGGGTGGGGTGGGGCTAAGAAGAAGCAGTGAACTACCACCCTCGGTAAACCCTTCTGCTTTACCCAGAAGCGCATCTTGCTACTTTTCTATGAGAGAAAAAGTTTTTATCTCCTGAAAGGAGGTTGCACAGTCTCACCAGTTTTGCCACTCCTTTGCTGTGTGCCCTTAGACAAGTCACCTAACCTCTCTGAGCCTGATTCCTTCCTCAGCTGTACACGAGGTTACATGACAGTCCCTCCTCAGAGGGTTTTGAGAAGGCATTTTTAAAGTGCTGGGATTCTGTTATTACCTCCGACCCACTGAGTGGGAGGGACCGTGTGTTTCTGCCTTCTCCCTCGTGCTGCCAGGGTCCAGCTCTGTGTTCGACCCGTGGCGGAGGGCAGTGCATGTCTATTGTGGGATGCGTGGGTTGTCTGTACCCACGATCTTGCTTTGCAGTGTTTAGGAGCTGGAAAAACATAATAGAAGTTGATGAAATATAATTTATCTTTAACACAAAGAAAGGCCTTCACTTGAATGTTTGTGGGATGTGCCAGGCTTGAGGCCTGCGCTTTGGTTCACTCACCAAGTCTAATTGTTGCTTCAGGAAGAGCATCTCCAGTTTTCCAAGACCCCCAGAGGTAAGACAAGAGGCACTGCAAGGCTGAGGAGAGAGGTCAGAGAAGGCTCTTTGTCTCAGAGGAAGGGACTTGCAGGGAAGGCCCTGGCCAGGTATCCAGGGATGTTTGCAGGGCCGCACATCTCTGAGAGGGGTTGGAAAGATGTGTTCAAGACCTGCCTTGCATCCCCCAGCCTCCTTCCTGCTGAAGAGAAGGAGCCAGAGAGGCGCAAGGATGCTTGTGTGGGTGGCCCACTTTCACTGGATAGAGATTTCCTCCATTCGCTGCAGTCTCTGGTGTTCTCAGTTAACGATGGCTACAAATTTTTGCTATTTCTCCCATTGAGATGTGAAGTCGGATGCCCCACCCCCAGGGCTGACAGGGCTGACATTCTGGAATTTCTTTTTTTAAAAAATATTTCAGTTTTTTATTTTTTAGACAAAGGAGAGAGAAAGAAAGAAAGGTAGAAAAACATCAATGTGTGGTTGCCTCTCATGTGCCCCCTATTGGGGACCTGGCCCGCAAACCAGGCACGTGTCCTGAATGGGAATCGACCAACAACCTTTGGTCTGCAGGCCAGCACTCAATCCACTGAGCCACACCAGCCAAGGCAATTCTGGAGCTTCTGAGATGAGGACATAAGCTTTGCCCTTGCCACTTGAGTTTCTTAGTGCACTCCGTTTTCTTCAAGCCACCATGTAAGAAGTCCACTACCCTGAGACTTCCTTCCAAGCTGTAGCGCTCACAAGAACATTCTCCGGTCCGCCGTTCTGGACAAGCCCACCAAGGCTCTGAACACGTGAGTGGAGCCATGCTGGACCTTCCAGATGAGGCCTCTGCCAGCTGACCACCATTGGCTGACCTCTCTCGACACACCACGTGGGGCAGAAAAACTGTCCTGTTGAACTCTCCTGAATTCCTGACCCACCAAGTCATCAGATGGAATGTTGTTTTAACCCGCCGAGTTCTGGAGCCATTTATTACACAACAACAGATAAGGGAGCGCCAGGGAGGCCGGGGCTGTGCTGAGCCTCTGCTCTGCTTCATGCCCTCCACGCAGCTCTGCTCGGCGGAACCAACGCTGGGATCTGTGACCTCACTTCTCACTGTTGGGCTAAATATCAGAGGCCGGGCACAAGTCATTGACGTCGGTCTTTCCACTCAACAGGATTCCTCAAATGTATTTTTGGACTGCAATCTACTATTTATGATCTCTTGTTGAATTTTACAGGCAGATAGGGAAGTAAGGGTTGGCAGTGTTCCAGAATCCCAGCTAGATAAAATTTTTCTGTTGTTTTTAAAGAGGAAATGACAAGGCAAAAATCTGCAGAGCTCTTCCCGTTACTCTAGCCCCGCCCCCTCCCCCCCCCCACCCCGCCCCTGCCAGTTCTGTGTAGGGTGACTGTTCTGTGGCAGCCGGGCTCTGAGAATCTCCAACTATGAATGAGGACCCAGTTAGAGGACCCAGATATTTAGGGCAATCAGTTTGCCTTCTTGGCTACTCTCATCCCTCTTCAGGTAACCCAAGGGGTTTTGTTTACCTTTATATTAGCTGAATGTATTCCAAAACTTCATAAGGTTAAACATGCATCTTCCCTTGCTGATGTTTCCATGTATCTATCACAGGATGACTGTTAGCAGGGCCCAGACATTTGGAGAATCCCAAACAATGAAATGATTGGCAGTTCAGTTTCCAGGCTCTCCATGTCATTTCAATTATTAACAGAGAAATTAATCATTAAGGGCATTAACAGAACTGGACAGACTGTTTTGTGGGGCAACATTGTTCCTCACACAATGGAGCTGGTTTAACTTCTGGCCTTCCATCACTTACTTAGCAACCTTCTCTCTCTCTGTGCTATGTATTTTTTAAATCAACTCTTTGATTTCTATTTATTTCCATGGATTTGTTAGTGATGCCAGAGATATCAAAACTAATGAGCTACCTTGACCTCCAACCCTTCCAAGCAGATTCTCAACAGTCAATGCTTCTATATTGATTCATTTCTTCATCTTCATTTATTTTTTTTCACCCATGCAATTATTTACTTATTCAATAAGCATTAAATGTGCCAGATACTGGGCTAGGCATCTGGGATGAAAGATGAAGAACACGGGGCTCTGATTCACAGGGGCTCACTGTACTTAGTAGGAGGTCAATAAACAGTTGCTGGTTAAGTGACCTTTCTCTGAGAGGGCAGGCTGGGAACTCTTGTGTGGGAAACTGAAGCTCAGAGTAAGTCACGAGCACAAAGCTGGGCAATAACGAGGCAAGAAGGAACCAAGGGGTGTCTGACCGTGCATCCTGACCACTGTACTCCTTCTTCCTCCTGCTCTGTCCTTACTGGTTCTCCCACTGCATTAGCTACATATCAGTTCCAACTCTGAGGCTTCAGAGGTTTGCACTGAAAAAGCCCTCTCCTGGATTCCGCCACACTATGTCTCCTCACTTCAAGGCAATGCTTATTGGAGGACCCTGTTGCCAATTACAGAGCATTCTTTATTATTCTGTGAGGGAAAAGCAACTGTATTCCAATGAGAACAAAAAAATAGCTCAGGAGAAATTTTAGTGCACAAAATTGGCTTTAGTGCCAAAGCCCCTCTCAGAGGGAAAGATAAGGCCAGTGCTTATCTTTATGGCTGGTGAGTTTGCTGGCACGGAAAGCTTGCTCATGGGTCTGCTGTGTAAGGAGCCTGCTGGTCCCAATGCCCAGGGCATGACGGCTCTGTGGGGAGACCTTGGAGGCCTGGGAACTGAAGGACAGTCCGAGCATAGCTGATTCAGTAGCACTGAAGGCATTGCCATTAACTTTGCTCCTCACCCAGCCTCCTATTTCAACATCGCCTAATCCTTTAAAGCCCTTTCTTTTATGCTGAGCATACACATGGCCAATCAAGGCCAGGCTTCCAGAAGACAGGGGAATCCTTGACCCCCACCCAGGCAAACAGAATGGGGTAATAACTGAAGCAACTCCCAGAGGCATTCTTTAAAGGGTTTACATGTCAAACATTTATCCTGACTCACTTCCAAACTATGGATCAGCTGCCAAGGAAGCAGGAAGTTCTGTACCGCTCCAAGGTGGCAGATGAGAAAACACCCTGAGTTTCAGAAGAGAGCCAGAAGGCCCTGTCTAGCAGACCCGCTGGGCGCTCAGCCTGGGTGAGAGGGTCGACCCTGGTGTCTGGTTTATATTGACTCTGAACCTTGGCTTGCCCTTTGCCCATGTCCCTGGCTCCTCTCTTAAGAAGCACTCCAACTTCCTTCCACCTTAGGTTCCTGGTCCTACCTCTGTACAGACAGCCAAGTTTTAGGATAGCAAACACATCCCCGGCCCAGTCTCTGTTGATAATGGCCCGATCTCTCACCTGATGGCTGAATCTCCTTCTGCCATCTCCCTTGCTGATTACAGCTGCCAGCTGTCAAGGGCTCCCTCTCACCCTGCTCTACCTCCCCCCAAAGCACACGAATGGAATCTCGCTGTAGTGATACTGAAAATCAGCACAAACTGGTCTGAACTGAGTTCATTAAAAAAGATTGGACTTATGGAGTGAAAAGACCTTGTGCCTAGAAAAAAAATCATGTTTTAGTGAGAAAAAAAGCAAGATATAAAATTGTATAACACAGACTTAAGAAGTTATTTAGAGGAAATGACAATCCTTAATGTGTATGTGTCCAACAACAGAGCATCAACATATGTGAAGCAAGACAGGCAGAGCTGCGAGGAGATGAGTCCACTATTACAGCCGGAGACTTCAGCCCCGCTCCAGCAGAAATGGACCGACCCATCAGGCAGGAAATTAGTGAGGACACAGCTGGACTCAACAGCAGCATCAATCAAGGGGCTATAATTGACACCTATAGATTACTTCACCCGAGATCAGTGGGATGCACATTCTTCTCAAGCTAACACAGAACACTTACCAAGGTGGACCACATTCTGTGCCATGAAATACAGCCTAACAAATGGAAAAGAATAGAAACCATACAATGTCTGCTCTCAGACCACAGTGGAATCAAACTGGAAATCAGGAACAGAAAGATAGCCGGAAAATCCTAACATACTTGACTATTAAGGAGTACATATCAAAATAACCCTGAAATGCCTGAATATTAAGCAATATACATCAAAGTAACACATGATTCAGAGAGGAAATCACAAAAAAATTAAAAATATTTTGAAGTAAATGAAAATAAAAATACAACTTATCAAATATATGGAATACAGCCAAAGCAGTGCTGAGAGGGAAATGTAGAGCCTTGAATGCGTATTGATTCACTAGGGAATTCTGCCAAACATTTAAGAAAAAAATTGTACCTATTCTCTAAAATTTCTTCCAGAATATTGAAGCAAAGGAAATACTTTTTAACTTATTCTATGATCCCAGCACTATGTTAATATCCAAACCAGACAAAGATATCACAGGAAAAGTACAGACTAATATCTCTTATGAACACAGATGTAAACATCCTCAGTAAAATATTAGCAAATCAAATCCAAAAATGGATAAAAAAAATCATATACTACAGCTAAGGGGGATTTATCTGCACTGTGCAAGGCTCATTCAATGAATGTAACTCATCATATCAACAGGCTAAAGCGGGGCGGGGGGGGCGGATCAGAAGACTTCATTGATAAATGCAGAAAAAGCATTTGACAAAATCCAACAGTCATTCATGATAAAAAAAGACTTTCATACATAGGAATAGAGGGAGAATTTTTGCAACTTGGTAAGAATATCTACAGAAAAACCTACAGCTAACCTAATCAATGGTGGGAAACTATATGCTTTCTCATGAAGACCAGGAACAAGGCAAGTGTATTCGCTCCCACCACTCCTTTCAACATCATACATACTGCAAGTCATAGCTAATGCAATGAGACAAAAAGGGATATAAAAGGTATACGGATTGGGAAGAAACAAATAAAACCATCTGTTTGCAGATGACATGGTTGTCTATGTAGAAAAATCCTAAAATAAAGACCCAAAAAACTCTTGGAACTAATGGGTGATTACAGCAAGTTTGCAGGATGCAAGTTTAATATACATAAGTCAATTGTTTTCCTATATACCAGTAACGAACAAGTTGAATTTGAAATTAAAAGCAAAATATTATTTAAATAAGCACTCCATAATAATGGAATCCTTACAAATAGGAATGCTAACAAAATAGGAATGGGATCTCTGTGAGGAAAACCACAAAAAGCTAGTGAAAGAAATCAAAAAACCTAATAAATGGAAAAATAGTCCATATTCATGGATAGACAGACTGACTATAGTCAGAATGTCACGTCTTCCTAACTTGGATACAGGTTCAATGCAATCCCAGTCAAAATTCCAGCAAGTTATTCTGTGGGTATAAAATGATTCTAAAGTTTATATGGGGAAGCAAAAGATCAAGAATAGCCATGCGATGTTGAAAGAGAAGAACAAGGTTGAAGGACTGGCACTACCTGACTTCAAGACAGTAATTAAGACAGTGTGGTGTTGGTGAGTGGATAGACATTTAGCAATGGGACAAAATAGAAGACCCAGAAAAACCCCCGCAGAAGGGTAGCCAGCTGATCTTTGACAAAGAGCAAAGGCAACACAATGGAGAAAATGTAGTCTTTTCAACAAACGCTCCTGCAACAACTGAACATTTACATGGAAAAAATTAATCTAGACACAGACCATATACACACAAATTTACTCAAAATGAAACATAAACTTAAATGTCAATGCAAAACTATAAAAATCCTAGAAAATGACAGAGGGAATAATTTAGATGACCTTGGTTATGGCAATGACTTTTGAAATATAACACCAAAGGCATGATCCACGGAAGAAATAAGTGACAAGTTAGACTTCATTAAAATTAAAAACTTCTGCTCTGCAAAAGACTCTGCTAAAAGAATGAGAAGACAAGCCACGGAGTGGTATAAAATATTTGCACAAGACATCTGATAAAAAATTATTACCCAGAATATACAAAGAACTCTTAAAACTCAACAAGAAAATAAACAACCCATTTAAAATATGAAAAAGTATCTGAACAGACACCTCACCAAAGAATATATACAGATGGAAAGTGAGCATATGAAAAGATGCTAAACATCGTATGTCATTAGGGAATTTCAAATTCAAAAATAATGAGATATCACTACAGATTTATTGGAACAACAAATATCCCAAACTCAAACAACACCAAATGCTGGTAAGGATGCCCCAACTGGAACTCTCATTCACTGCTGGTGAGAACGCAAAACAGTACAGCCACTTCAGAAGACAGTTTGACAGTTTCTTACAAAACTAAATAGACTCTTACTAATCTTACTAATCTTACTAATCCAGCAATTGTCTCCTAGGTATTTACCCAAATGAGTTGAAAATTTCTGTCCACACAAAAGACTGAACATGGATGTTTATAACAGCTTGACTCATAATTGCCAAAACTAGAAGCAACCAAGATGCCCTTCAGTAAAGGGATAAACTAATCCATCCAGACAATGGAATGTTATTCAACACTAAAAAGCAATAAGTTACCAAGCCATGAAAAGACACGGAGGAACCTTAAATACACATTGCTAAACAAAAGAAATTAATCTGAAAAGGCTATGCAATGTGTGATTCCAACTATATGACATGCTGGAGAAGGCAAAACTATGGAGACAGTAAGAAGCTCAGGGGTTGGGGGAGGGAGAGATGAAAAGGGGGAGCAGAGAGGAGTTTTGGAGTGGTGAAGCTATTCCGTATGATACATAATGCTTATAAGAGTGGACCCTAACGTAAACTGTGGACTTAAGGTGATAACGGTGTCTCAGTGGAGTTCAAGGATGGGGTCACAGGTACATACCACTGTGACGCAGGATGTCAGTAGTGGGGGAAGCCGTGCACACATGGGGGTTGAGAGAATATGGGAACTCTCTGTACCTTCTCAGTTTTTCTGTGAACCTAAAACTGCTCTAAAAAGTAAAGTCTAAAGTCTATTTTTTTTTGATGGCTTAGGTGCATTTTATTGGTTTTCTTTCAGAATCCTTCTACAAAAAAGAACAGAGTTAAAATCTAAGTCCCTAGAAAGAGAGTGAGAATGTTTCCCCTTTCCCCAGAGCCCTCCACCCTTCTTCCCGAGTTCATGGAGACGGAGGGCTGGCTACTCTCATCCCCCAGTGAACCCCCAAAGGGGAAAGACCTACCACCTACCACCTAGCAAACCCTGCCCCTCAGCCCCATCCCCCACGAGGTGACCCTGGCTACAGGAGAATGTGGTGAGAACTGTTGGGATCCCACATAAAGTCTATTTTAAAGCAAACAAACAAACAAACAAACAAAACCCCCTCAAAACATCAAAAGGAGGAGGACACAAAATAGTATAGCAAAATGTAAATGTAGACTAGAGAGAAGGACATGAAAATGTCATTAGTGACTATCTCTGGATAGTGTGATTATTGTTTTTATTTTATATTCTATTTATTTTGTCTTTCCAAATTTACTATAAAGAATATGGATTACTTAGATAATAAAAAACAACCATATTTTAAAATAAGGGAAAATTAAAGAGCAGGGACTTGGAACGCAAAACTAAAACTCCACTCCTCACTAGCTCTGTGACTCAGCAAGGTACCTAGTATTGTAAACCTGTTTCTGCTTCTGTAAATGAAGACGTGTGTGTGAAGATAAAACTGATAAATATATGATGTGCAAGGCACCTAGAGGATGCTCAGTATGGATTAATTTCTGAGCGCTAGGAGATGTTGCGGGCCTTCTGTTCATCCTTCCCCCTTCCCCGTCGGGACATTCACGCTGAAGCAAACGACCAGGCCTAGGGCAACCCACCCCCACGTCCAGCAAGCCCCTTGATTTTGGAGGAGAGAAAGGACTCCCACAGAGGAAGCCATAGTAACCATTTCTACTTGGAAATCCCCCAGAAAGTGTAAGGCTCTGGAACTGGCTGATTTTTGTTGTTTTGCTCCCTCTGCCATCTCACAAATATATTTCTGTATTTTCTGCCCCAGCCTGGGGGAGAAGTCAAGGGTACACGTCGCCAGAAAACAGCTGCAGGACCATGGTCTTATGTGAGAACGGGCTTTTGACAAACAAGGAGGAGATGGTTGCAAGCATGGGGCAGCAAGGAAGGGAGCTCAGAGCCACAGGGAGGATGGGAATAAAGAACTTAGTCTCCCAACAAGCCTGGGCCAAATCAGGCGTTACTGGGGGAGTCAGAGGCAGATAACAGACTGGCCAGCTCCAACTAAGAGTGGGGTATGGAATGTGAAAGGAAGGTAAGCAGAATGTAACGAGGGGCCTCCGTTCTTATTCACATTCAGTTTTACTTGAAGCCTTCCAAGCATGGCGGGAGCAAAGCCTACTTGGGAAGCCCCGTTGTTGTCTGAGGCCAGGGCAGGTAGAAGGCACGGGGGGGCGGGGCCCAGGGTGGCAGTGGCGGCTGAGGGCTCCGGAGAGCATTCCGGCCTGGAGATGAATGAAGGCAGAGGGTCAGCAGTGACTCAGTAGAAGTCTAAAGGACCGCTCGTTTCGTGCCTGTGAAGGTGTGCGATAAAATAAAATACAGGACAACTTTCAATGCTACATTGGTCCTACTGCTGGAGTAAATCAGTTGTCAGATTTCCATTGAAGACAAGTCCTCTTACTCTAAACTTTAATGTTAGAACATTTGCCTCTTCTTTTTTACCTCTCTGATTTTCATGGGCAGGATAGGAGTTCAAAAGCCAAGAACATTTAAATCGAATCTGCCAGTGGTGGTCCTATGACTGGGGCTGACCTGGATAGAAGTGTAGCAACAGATGACAACAAAAGTCTATAGGCACCTTTCAATGATAAACTTGACTCCCTTGTCTTTGTCATGTTACCTGCCTTCAGCCAAATTTCTTATTGTTCCCACAGGCCTTTCCTGTGCTTTTGGGTACAGGTCATTTCCAGGAGGGGACATGAAGGAGGGTGGCACCAACGCACCCTCAGCCTCACCCACACTCACCCACTGACCACCTGCGAGTAAAAAGAGGCAGGCAGCACTTTCCTGCTTTCAATGACCTTATACTGTTCTCCTGGGAAATGCAAGAATCTTCAGCTCTGGCCGTGTGGCTCAGTTGATCGGAGAATTGTTCCATGCACCGAAAGGTTACGGATTTAATTCCCAGTCAGGGCACACGCCTAGATTGCAGGTTCAATCCTCGGTTGGCAGTCTATGGGCATGGCAACAGATCACTGATATTTCTCTCTCATGCCGATGTTTTCTCTCTCTCTCTCAGGTCAATACATGTATCCTCGGGCAAGAATTAAAAAACTTTGAAGTGGTACGGGGCAGACGGAAACCTACAAGCCTAAAAGAAGCTAACACAGATTCAAAGGGACACGTTCATCTTAGGCCACAGAGCATCTTCACAAGTAATTTTTTAAGGACAGTGAGCAGCATATAATTAAAAACATCCAAGCATCAAGGAAACCAACAGAAAAACATGTAGACTTTTGATTATTGAATTAGTACTTGCAAGTTATGAAACATCCATACTAATAAACGGTGATGGAAGGAGGCTGGACTTGGGGTGGTAGACACACAATACAATATACAGACGATGTTCTATGGAATTGTACACCTGAAACCTATACAATTTTATTAACTAATAAATTCAATAAAAAGTTTTTAAAAATCCATGCTTAGTGTTTAAATATATTAGAAATATCTGCAGGGAATGGTAACCTTTAAAAAGTATCATTGGATTTAAAAAATAATGAAGTTTCACCAAAATTGAAAACCCAGGGGATAGATTAGACACAATCAAAGAATCAATGAAAGAGCAAAATAAATTTTTCTGAATGCAACACAGAACCAAAAAGATGGCAAACATGAAACAGGGGCTGGGACATGCAGGGAAATGTCAAAGAGGAATTCCAGAAGGATGGAGGGAAGAATTGGGCAAAGACGTTGTTCAAAGATGTAAGAACCACACATTTTCGAAACTGCTCCCAATACTTATCCAGAGATTCAGGAAACCCATCAAATTCCACAGAGGGTGCGTAAAACGTACTTAGATACATCATAATGACACTGCAGAAAACTGAAGATAAAGAGAAAAATCTTAAAAGCAGCCAGAGAAAGAGAGAGAAGGTTGCCCTTAAAGGAGCAGCTGCTAGACTGACAGCAAACAAAGGCAGCAAGAAAAAAGTGACGTATCTTCAGTGTGCTGAAAAGTCACTTGTCAACCCAGAATTGTATATGCAGTGAAAAAAAATTTTTTTTTCAAGAATAGGACAGGACAAAATAAATAAATATTCCAGAGAATTAAAAATTATTAGGTCATCACTAACCAAAGCTCCTGAAGAAAATACTGAAGGATATATTATACTTGAGGCAGAAAAATAGTGATCCTGCCCTGGCTGGCGTAGCTCAGTGGATTGAGCGCGGGCTGCGAACCAAAGCATCACAGGTTCGATTCCCAGTCAGGGCACATGCCTGGGTTGCAGGCCATGGCCCCAGTGAGGGCCATGTGAGAGGCAACCACATATTGATGTTTCTCTCTCTCTTTCTCCCTCCCTTCACCTCTCTAAAAATAAATAAATAAAATCTTTAAAAAAATTAAAATGTCTTAAAAAAACAGTGATCCTGTTGAAACGTTAGAGGTATGAAAAGAGTGAAGAGCGAAGACGGGCCAATGCAAATGAACGCTGACAATACAGAGTTGTGATTAACAGTATTTGCTTGTGTTTTAACAGTTGAATTAAAACGTGTGATAAAATGAACTTACAACTGGGTAAGGAGGAATGGAATTTAGGTATTCTAAAGTCTTCATATTGCCTGAGAGGAGAGTAAAGCTATTGCTTAACCAGGACTCAGGTAGGTTAGAAACGCAGGTGGGAAACTCTGGAGCAACCACCAAAAGGATAGAAACAGGGAGTGTAACCTCCAAATTGGCGTGTGTGTTGGGGGAGTAGATGGAGTCATTTAAAACCCCCGGTTAAACCAAAGGGACACAACAGGAGGAGCGTCCAGGCTTACTCCACTTCCACCTACTGGTAGTTTGCTGGAGACGCGAGCAGAGAAGGCTCGTGAGTCTGCCGCGGGCCACACCTGCACCATCTGGCTGTCCCCAAAGGGCAGAGACCCCTGACTCCCACTGCGCTAACCTGGTTCTCTCCCTGACTTGAAAACAGAAACGGGCTGCGGCCTCCGAGTACAACAACCCAGAAGAAATATCCTTGAGCTCTGGGTCCCCCGGAGGTCCCCGAAGGAGGGCTGGCTCCCACCCCCCTGTCCTTCCCAAGACCGGGCTGGTCTGTGAGCTCCGCCACATGCTTCCAATACAATTGGGGTAGATTGAAGTGTCCCTTCCCCAGAACCCTCCTCCTCCTTTTTTTTTTTTTTGACCCTTGCTTAATCAGCCTTGATTTCCTTGAAACAAAAGAAATTTAACCGATGCCAAGAACCATTGCGGCAGATGCCAGATGTATCTTCACTCTCTTACACAAAAACCCAAATGTTTGGCATGAATGGTCAAGTTGTCTTCTTAGCAACAACTTAACCTGAAACGCAGCTGGATCCTTTAACTACTATCAACTAGGCAAGATAAGGATGCCCAAGATGCAGCCCATATGGGGACGGCCTCCCGTGGGAGGCCTTGGCTCTTTATACTCACTGAAAGGCCACACTCACCCCTTTGTCACAGCCTCCAAAACACATCCAAACCCACAACACATGAAGGAGAAAACTGATGTTTTATTGAAGATTCTTTGGAGCCTGTGAAAGAGGGTTCACATCCCATACACATCACAGAGCAGAAGTGTAATTCATTACCCTAGCAGAAAGATCTTCTCTTCCCCGCAAAGGGACAGGCCCACCCCTGCCAGTTGCCTCTTCTTTCTTCTTCCTCCCCCGCCCCACCCAACTGTAAAACTGCTCTTTGTTATCCTAAGAAAGTCAGCTTTTGCCCTTGGCATGTATACTCTGTTCAGCGAAACAAAACCCCTGGGAGTTTGCAGAACAGCATGTCCCTTGGGGTTGAGGATCTTGCTTGGTTCCTTTACCATCCTGTCTGGTGTGTTTTTCCTCAGAAAACTGAGTGTGCCTTGATGGTGGCAACTCAGCAGCACTCTTAGCATCATGAATTGTGCCTGGCACAATAGGCTGCTCATAAAGAGTCGCCGGATGGATTTTGTACGATTTCATGTAGCTCATAGAGCTTAAAAAAGTGCATCACATAAAGTATGCGCTTACCAATCGGTCCTTGAAGAGAGATGGCTGCATCACCACTGTTTAGGGGCCTGTACGAGGACTAAGGGTTGTGGTACTGGGCGAGTATTACCGTGGATTCAGAGTTGGAAGCAGTCACACTAACAATGGGTGCACAGCAGAATAGAGCATTAACTCGATTTACCCACCGATTAAACTATGAAGCTTTAGTGCTTCATGCGAAGGGGAGTGGGCCATGTGGAAGGAAGCGTGGAGTAGAGAAGAGCAGTCTATGTTTCCCTTTCAAAGATGGTGCAAAGACAGGTAAACCGTGGAAGGACCTCATTTCTGTGGATATACATCTAAAACAAAATCACTATTGGCCTAAAAGTAAAATTCGGACAGTGTCCATGCAAGCCCAAAATATCTAGTTTAAGTGGAATTACCAGATAGAATACAGAATACGTGATAAAATCTGAATTTCAGATAAACCACAAATAATTTTTTTAGTGTAAGTGTGTCCTAAGTATTGCATGGAGCATTTTTACACTAAAAACGTCATTATTTATCTCAGATTCAAATTTTACTGCGTGTCTTATATTTTTATCTGCTAAATCTGGCAGTTCCAAATCTATGGAAAGAAATACTTGGTTTATGGTCTAGATATTTGACCTTCTATCATCAATAAACCAATCTCCTTTTCATATGGATGTTTGATCATTGTGTAAAACAGTGATTTTCAATCAGTGCACTGCAAGAATTTTTAAAGCATGCAATACTTATTCAGTCAGGGGCACTGACCTCTTTTCCCTTAGACTGTTAAATAAAAAAAAAATGACAACAGACAGCACAATAGCCTTTTGGTATGAATGAATCAAAATTATACCTATTTTTTGGCCGGATCGGCAAACATAATTTGTTGGTGTGCTGCAGAATTTTAGTAAGTAGTTTACATGTGCCATGAGATAAAAAAGGTTGAAACTCACTGGTGTAAAGTACTAAAAGCCCACTTTCTCCTATCCTTACAGCTCTGTGGTCCTTTCTCCCCCTAACCATAAGTGTTTGGTTGAAACAAAAGATTTTTCTTACTCTCCCCTCAACTCTCAAGGACTCAAGGACCAAAGCTTCTGGGTAGCTCAGTTATTATTGACTTCCAGTGAGGTGACGCTGATAAAAGGGTTCAGAATGACTCCTCTAGATATTAAAGATCTCAAAGTGTGAAAAAGCATGAAGTGACAAAACCAGCTCATCCTTGACATATTTTCCAGTCTGAGTCACACAGCCCTGGCTGTCAGGGGCCGTCCCAGGAGAGCCAGTCTTAAGGAATATGTTTGTAATCTTTCATAACAAATAATGACTGATGTGGGTAAAAGAAACACAGATGCGCTGACATCCACAGATGCTGGGGTTCAAGGTATAGAATGTTGGTGGAAGAGAAGGAGAGAAAACTGGTCAAAAGACACAGAAACCTGTACAACAAAAACCTATAATTGGGATCGATGTCATTTCTTGTTGTTGGGGGCCAGATGTAAATACACAGATAATTCATCAACCCATTTTGGTGGGAGGCCAGGCCTACCTACATTAGAAGAAAATTTGATTTTAAAGGTCCTTTAAAAAGAACCAATTTTATTTCCTTCAAGTAGACCCAGTGGAACTATTAAAAGTTATACTTTAATGAATATGTAAGAATAAGGTATACGGTTAAATGACAAAGGACAAGGTCCTTTGACCCGAAGCAGTGACTAACTTCTCATGGTACTGCTACATAGTTCATATCAAGTAATATAAATTTTAAAAACATATATTTTTAATATATTTAATGGATACAAGTGTGCTATACTTCTTGGGGTGCCTGCCTGGCTCAGAAAGATTCCTCTTTTCTAAAAATGGCTTCAGAACTCAGAAGTTATCTCCCAATAGACTAAGTCTTTCAATCCCCCTCACCAGGGCTGACTGTCCAGGGGCTGTCACCTGACCCAGGCTGGACCAATCAGAATAGCTTTCAAACTGAGACTTGAATCCAAGCCCCTTTTGGAGGTAGGTGGAAGCCTGGTGAGTCTTGGGAGTTCTCCGTGCCATGTGGAAGGATCTTGACTATTGCAGGAGGCTGAGTTCCACATGCAGAGAGAAGCAGAGACATGGGGCCTGTGTCCCATTGAATTCCAGTCCCTAGTTCCAGTCGTCCCTGAGGCTCAGCTGTTCCTTTCTACTTCCCACTGCTGTGTGAACTGGTGCGCGTGTTTATCTGGTAAATTCTCTCTTTGTTTTTGCCTAGGATAGCGATGCTCCTGCCACGTGTAGTAAAAGCACCCTGAATATTTCAGCATGGTGTATCATGTGCTGTGCTGCTGCTAGGGTTTATAGAGATGTATGGAATAGAGCTTTTGCCCGTAAGGACTTTCCAGTATTGTGCATGAACCATAATATAGGGTGGAAATTAATAAATGCTGGGAGGGGGTTCAAGAGCTAAAAGAAAGCAATGGTGGGAGAAATCACCTCTAGTAGGAGGATTTAGGGACAAATTCTTGCCTGAGATAGCTTTTGAGCTTGCCTCTCAGGTAAGATAAGATTTAATCGTACGGCAATGAGGGGGAGAATACCCTGGAGACAGAGAAGACCACATGAGCAAACGTTTCACAGCACACAAAGAGGGGCATGTGTGCAAAACAGCCATGCCTGGCAGGTCGAACCATTTAGCAGCAACGGGCAGCCCTGAAGATTCTTAAGCGAGAGAGGAATGTGGTCTCCGGAATAATAAATCCAACGGTGGATTGAAATAGGGAAAGGACAAGGGTGCATAGTCAGGAGGTTGCCGCAGCATTCTGAGCTGAAAATAACACATGCTTTAAGTAGGAGGAAGCCAGCAGGAGTGGACAGAAAATGAGGAAACTACTTACTTCAGATAATCAATATTTTTAGTAAAGAAGGATATCTAAAGAGCAGGAGACAGAGAGGGAATGTGAACTTGAGGAGTGAAGGGAAGGCTTTGATAGAGGGTGGGGGCAGGGGTGAAGGTGCTATGAGAAGGAGCCAGAAGTAACTAAAGGGAGGACCAGGGCCATTGAAGTCTTCCTTGAGGTTAAGCAATAAGAACTAGACGGGAAACCAGCAACCAGGCTCTTCAGCTGGTGGTTTCACATCAGAGAAGAGAAAGCGGAAGATGCAGGTTACCCAGAGGGGGGACCTCGTGAAGTTCGTGGAAGAGAAAGAACAGGAGTGCTGGATGGAGAGCCTTATAGAAATGGTTGAGCCCAGGAACAGCCCCCCCCCACACCCCTAGAGGACTGCATAGCTTGAAAGTGGGAAGTCTGCAGCCTGGGTGAGGATGCGAGCAAAGTCAGGAGGACGCTCAGAAGACAGTGAGAAGCGCTGGGATCACCAGCTCAGCAGGATTAAGGGAATGTGTGATTCTGCAGAGCTGAAAGGAGAATGTCAGGGTTCCACAGTGTGGGCCTGGAGTGGTTCTGCGTGGTCTGCTTGTGTCTTGATGACATCAGATCAGCGAAGATAAAGGTCTCCAGACCTGAGGCAGCCGAGGAACTGTAAGGAAAGGTTATATTGGGATGTTTCTAGAACGGGGAGGAACAAAAGACCAGAGCATCGAAAGAATATCCTCAAGAGTAGTAGGTGAGAAGAAGGCCTGGGCATCAGAATGGTGGAGACTCCACAGAGGTTGTTGAGAGTTGGCGATGGAAAAAATAGTCAGGAAAAGGAACCTGGGGACAGGAATAAGGAGAGGCCCTTAATGATATGTTGGTTTGGAACAGGGAAGGGGGGGACAGGAGGCGTGCAAGTGGAATGCTGTGCAAGGAGAGGAAGAAAGTCCTGCAGATAAAGACAGATTTTGATTGAAGGGCGGGTGGGGGTGATGAAAGCAGCAGTTGAAGTAGAGATTAACGATATGGGATGGTTTATGTCCAAGAGATGACTGGTTTCCCCAGGTGCCCTGAGGAAGAGGGCTCAGACTGAGCTGTAGGGAAACGAGAACGCAGAAGAAAGATGAGCACAGTCGATAATTTCCCATAGTACGTTTAATGAAGTGAGAGGTCGCGTAAGACTCACAGTAATGATAAGGACGCAGATACGGGAAGATGGATTCTCCCCAGGATTCTTCTTAAAGATTGTTTTCACAAGGGTGTGTATGTCCCCCCTCCCACACTTGAGCATTTTGTTTGCTTGGCAAATCCTGCATGTGTGTGCACGTGCAAGGTAATGAGGGCTCACTGGACTTTTGCTGTGTTTGGAGATAAGGGACTTGGGTCCCCTTTTTGATCACGGCAGTAGACAGTTGAGTGTAAAAGATTCCAGAGAACATAGATGTTTTCCCAACTCTCTTTTCCAGTCTTTGGAGTGTGGGGAGGATGGGGGAGGAAGGAATGTCAAGATTAATAGCAGAAAGGGGAAGCAGAGGTTGAGTGCTACCTCAGGGGGTAAAGTCCATTTCCCTTCAGGGCTTCTCTCCTGAAGCATTATCACCCCCTGTGGCTTCTCCCTGCAGCAGGGATGTAAAATAACCCGGTTCCACTCATTTTCAGACCCACCAGGCAGCGTTTGGGGTGTCCCCAGTTCCAGTGCCCCAGACGCAGGGAGTCCTGTTTGGTGACGAGGGATCCTACAAATAGAGGAGTTAGGCATGGGTCCCGGAGCTGCACCCAGAGACCATGAAGGTGCCCCACTCTTTGGATCCCTCCCAGCATTTGTCACCCATGTCACAAATGAGGCAGCAGCACGGGGCAATGATCAGGATTTCCACCCATTGGTTATGTGACCTTTGGCAAGTTATTAGAGTTCTTCACTGTCCCTCACTCACATCACCAGTATGATGTCATCCTGGATCACTGGTGCAATGGTCATATACCGCATTTGTATGAATCGTGAACATGGAGCATGAAATTAGCATGGCACCTGCTGCAGAGCTGAGCTGGCTGCTCGTGTACACACACGTATTGCTTGTTATTGTAGATTCAACAAGTTTCAGTGAGAAGCAGGAGGCAGGCTGTGTGTGCAGTGTCACCTGGTCCTTGAGTAGAATAAGGACAGATCGTAGGCCAACAGCACCAGGGCTGTGGGGACAGCCCAAGTCCTTGGGAAGGAGGAGCTTCACCAACCCAGGGCCTGGAGGAGAGTCTTCAGGTGTGCCCTGGGTTGCCCTGTATTTCCGTAACAAGGTTCCCGGAGCCTCACTACTCAGTGGGGTCTGAACCGGAGTGCTGGCATCCCCTGGTTAGAAATGCTGACTCTCACCAGAGCTGCCGGAGTCACAGCCTGCATTTACAGGACACGCAGGAGACTTGTGTGCATGCTGGAGCTCGAGAAGACGTGCTGTTGAGGGGTGAGGTGCTCTACTGACTCAATTCACTTAATCAGTGCAACCTTCCAGCAAAGGTGGGGAGAGCTCACAACCCGCATGCGGCTTCTGGGGAGCGACTGAGAGGAGGTGGTGGTCAAAGGAGAAACCTTTAGGCTGGCTGCCTCCTAATCAACTAGATTTCACTCACCCCTCTTGGGAAGGCTATTAATATGGAAAAAGAGTGGGACAGACCTTCCTGAACACTCAGCAGTGCCTGGTGATTTGAGGTGATTTAAAGATTGTTTTCACAAGGGTGTATATGTCCCCTCTCCCATGCTTGAGCATTTTGTTTGCTTGGCAAATCATGCATGTGTGTGCATGCAAGGTAATGAGGGCTCACTGGACCTTTCATTGGACCTCAGAAAATCAGATGAAACATTTTAGGGAAGCAAATTAATGAAATGCCCAGTGCAAAGGAATCAAAGCCTAGGTCGGCCCCACACAGGCTGTGTTTGCAAAGCGCCTGGTGCTGTACTTGCAAGTGTGTATATGTGTGTGCACGTGTGTGTAAACCATCCTTCTCCCACAACACGCATGGTTAGGAAAGACGTCTGCTTTCTTTCATAAACAGAACCAATGTGTCTGCACAAGAGGCAATACTATTTGAGCACCTCTTCTGAGGGCACACAAACTTCTCTCCAAAGATACAGGAAGGAGTTTTCTTTCCTGTGACGCACAACTGGTCTCTGGACCCAGCTCTCCCTCTCTCTTTGCCTTGTCCCCAACGTGTTTTCTCTCCGTTGTTCTTGTTTCACGGAGAACACAAGTTTCCAGTTGACAGAGCCCGTGCCCAGCTCCCCCACTGAACATTGCACAAGTGACCCTGCCTCGGGCCGCCCTCGTAAACAGACAAGTCAGGAGACAGCCGTGTCTGGGTGCTGTGCGAGCCCAGCATGGGTGCTCTGAGTGAGGCCCTGCCGCCTGGCCCTGGGACTCCCACTCCCCAAAGGAGCCCCAGGCGGTCAGCAGACCCCCCTTCCCGTTCGTCAGCACCACTCTGGGATTTGCCCTGTTTAGTCAGGAATGCTCCCCAGATAACGAGCTGAGAGGAATGCAGGCTCTCCTTCAAAGTTTCCCAGTGACAACGGATCTTTATCATGCAGCGGGCAAGGGCAGGCACACCACTGGAGCAGCTCCGTGTGAAACCTCAGAACAGTGACACTCAGCTCCTGGAACTGAGTTGCAGGAAAAAGTGTGCCAGTGTGGCTTGCTCCAGGATACCTTTGACCTGGAACTGCAAACAAACCCTTAGTTTTCTGTCTTGCCCCTCCTTTTAGAATGACCCCAGGAACTGTAGATTACTTAACAGTTATATTTAGCCAGTCAGGGAAGGGATTAGCCAGTTCCAGCCAACCAGCCTTCCTTCCAGGCCTGAATTCCTTTGCCTCCCCTCTGGTTCCTTCCTGCCAGCTGACTCTTAACCCCTTCCTTCCCCTGCCAGCCTCAAACATGAGCAGAACAGACAGACTGTGCGGGAGGGTGCGCAAGTGCCCAGGTCCAACACTCAGCAGCCTGAAATTCTGCCCTGAGACAGGCTTCTCTCTTGGAGCCTGCCTATCTTTGATCATGCAGTGTTTCCTAATAAAAGTTATGCAAGCACCCTTGGAACGGGAAATGACTTAAGCTTTTCTTTTATCAGCTCATAGACACTGAAGAATGAGCACAAGTCAAGGCTTTGGAGGAGGGAGGGCTGACTGATGAAAATGGAACACGAACCCTGCACCACCCCCCCCCCCCCCGGTGCCCCCAAGTCCACCAAAACAGAGCAAAGGAACGGAAAAGGGCATAAACGGTGAGGAGGACCGAAGTGAGTGGAAGAGAACGCAGGGGAGAGAGTGTGTGCCTTCGCCCCAGCTGTGAACAAAATGAAAAGGAAGGGAAGCCCCAAACGCTGGGTTCATCAGGACGTGTGTGTGGGAGGAGGGCAGGCGAGCAGCAGGGGGTGCAGGAGAAGCCCTCCAGATCTTCATCTTCCATGCGAGAAGGCCATGGCCAGCACCCGAAACCGACGGGGAGATGGAGCTGAGTGGGCTCGTATTTTAGAAACTCGGAATAAACGCTAGGAAAACAACACCTTCAAAGAGGGGGAATTAGACGTAGAGGAATGCAGTAAAGGCTCTTGTCTTCCATACTCTAGCAGAATTCAGGTTATAGACTATGTCATGCGTTTTTCTCATAAAAAATTGAAATGTAAACACGTGAAAGACACGAAGAGAAATGCCTCAGATTTCAGGATTCTACTCAGGGCCGGCGCAGTGGGGTTGGTTCAAAGCCTGAGCCCTTCGGAGGCCGACCCTATCGAACTGTGTCCACTACACCCTCGAGAGGACAGCAGACAGACCTGCCAGTGCTTTTCCCACGAAGTATGACTAAAACGACAGCATTGTCCTTTGACCCTGCCTGGCTTGCAAGGGGGCAAAC
Organism: Phyllostomus discolor; assembly: GCF_004126475.2. NCBI lineage: Eukaryota > Metazoa > Chordata > Mammalia > Chiroptera > Phyllostomidae > Phyllostomus > Phyllostomus discolor. Next base: position 78,408,994 of record NC_040913.2, read on the forward strand.
CTGGGGAAAATCTCTTCCACTCTAAACTGTAGGCCTGGGCAGGGTGCAGAGGAAGGGCTTGCAAAGGGCCCGTTCCAATGGAAGAATTTGCATCTCCTTTGCTGCCAGGATTTCTATTTCCCGTGTCCAAAGAGTCCACACTCCAAGTAGACCTGGCCTCCCTGGGACTCCTGCCCAGGCGACTACACGTGGGGGCCAGCCTGCACCTGCAGTGGGCCCTGTGCTCGGGGTGTGCCCTGCCCACCCCTTTCCCCAGTGTCTGGGGATCCTAGCTCGGGAGTGGGGGTGGGTGGGGATCCATTAGGTCCTTCTTTTCAATGTGCAGAAGGGCATTCAAACCCTGGGCCCAACTGCTAGGGTCCACAGACTGTAACTCAAAAGCCACCATCCTGCAGTGACAGATACGCTGCCTCCTAGGAAAACACAGTGCAACCCTGTGCCTGGGCGGGCCTTGCAAAAATGTGGAAAAAGAAGAAGCTGAGACGGTATGAAGCCTCAGTAAAGACCCTGGCATACAGTCAGCACTCAATAAATATTAGTTGTCACTATGAGAATAATCATGATCACTTTGAACAGGAAATAGTCTAGAAACTGTGATGAATTTACGTTGCATTCTCTTACCAATCCATGCCTTTCATATCTTAGTTAATTAACATAGTTTAACAAATCCATTTTTTTTATAAACAAATCCCTGGGTTCCAGAGATTTCAGCTTTGTAATGTCTGAAAAACTGAACACCAGTGCTGCCCAAACGAGGTGTAAGGAGAGATGCTAACCTCTGACCTTTCCTCTTTGTCCTACAGCCAACGGGATGTGCTGGCTGCCACTTTAAGACAAGATACTATTCTACTGAGTAAAGCTGTCACAGTTTTATAATCATTCCCCAAAGGCTGGATATTTATATTATTTCTTACTTTTCATATTATTTATGATGCTGGATGAGCATTTTTGTTAAAAAGCCTTTTTCCACATTAAGCTTATTTCCTTGTGTTAGACTCACTATAGATAAATAGTAAAGGGGAATGAAGATTTGTCATTTAAAAGGCTCTTGATTGTTATTTCCTAAGAACTGTACTAATTTATAGTGTCACTGAGAGTATTTTATCTTGCTAGCATCAGATAATTTTTTTTAAAGATTTTATTTATTTATTTTTAGAGAGGGAAGGGAGGGAGATAGAGAGAGAGAGAGAGAGAAACATCAATGTGCAGTTGCTGGGGGTTATGGCCTGCAACCCAGGAATGTGCCCTGGCTGGGAATCGAACCTGGGACACTTTGGTTCCCAGCCCGCGCTCAATCCACTGAGCTACGCCAGCCAGGGCCAGATAATTTTTTTGGCGCTGGCTGGGTAGCTCATTTGGTGACAGTGTCATCCCAGTGCACCAAGGTCGAGGGTTCAATCCCCAGTTAGGGTGCATAGATGAATCGACCAATGAAGACATAAATAGGTGCCAACAACAAATCAATGTTTCTGCCTCTCCCTCATTCTCCTCTCTCTCTTTCTAAAATCAATTTAATAAACAAAAATATTTACTTTTCTATTAAATTACCACAAATTTAGTGGCTTAGAATAACACACATTTATTTTCTTACAGTTCTGGAGATCAGAAGTCCAACACAATTCTCAGTGGGCTAAAGTCAAGGTATTGGTGGGGCCCTGGCTGGTGTACTTCAGTGGATTGAGCACCAGCCTGTGAATCACAGGGTTGCTGGTTCAATTCCCAGTCAGGGCAGGTGCCTGGGTTGTGGGCCGTGTCCCCAGTTGGGGTCATGCGAGAAGCAACCACACATGGATGTTTCCCTCTCTCCCTCCCCTCCCCTCTCTAAAAATAAATAAAATATTTAAAACCGATAAATAAAAACATAAATTTTAAAGTATTGGTGGGGCCGTGTTTCCTCTGGAGGCCCTAGGAAGAATCCGTTTCTTCCCTTTTTCAGCTTCCAGAGGCAGCCCTAGGACAGGCAGGCCCCTTCACCGGCTTGTGGCCCCTTTACTCCATTGCCAAAGCCAGCAGCACAGAGCCGAGTCCTGCTCACACTGCCATCTGTCTCGTTCTCTCTTCCGCCTCCCTCTTCCACTTAGAAGGGTCTTTTTGATTACAGTGGACCCAAATGGATAATCTTCTCAAGATCATCTCATTAACAGATTTGATTCCAGCAATAACTATACTTCTCCTTTGTCATATATTCTAATATGTTTACAGTTTCTAGAAATTAGAAAGCAGACATATTTGGGGTGGGATGGGGGGCATTTTTCTGCCTACTACGGTCATGCCTAGCTTCAAGACAGTTAGTACAATTGATTCTCCTGTCTACGGTGGTCATGGGCATTATAGACTAATCCAGTCCAGTCAGAGTAAATGTCATCTCTAGCTAGGAATGCTGGGACAGAAGCACTCTCTCTCTTCTTCTAGACCTGTCCTGCCCAGTACAGCAGCCTCTTGCCGCAGCCGGCTTTTGAACACTTGAAACTAAGGTATTGTGACAAAAGAAAATTAATGTAAAATATATTAGTCATTTTAAAATGATTACATATTGAGATAAAGTTTTGCATATATTGAATTAAATAGAATACATTATTAGAATTAATTCCACCCTTTTCTTCTTGCTTTTTAAACATGTGAATACTAGAAAATTATACATCACACATATAGTTTGCATTATATTTCTACTGGGTGGTGCGATCCTAGATGATATAGCAAATAGATGTGAGGCCTGACACTGCTCTAGCGACTTTTGCCCGATTGTGGAAAGTCAGCTTAGATGAAGCTGAGACTGAAGAAGGAAGAACAGAGGGAAAGTAATTGGCTCCTTGATAATTTCATTGAGCCACTGGCTCAACCAACCTAGAACCATCCAACCATACTCCTCCAGTCTAACATCCTCGTAGACTTTCCATCCCCTCCTTTACAGCCCAAGTGAACACTTCCCAGCTATGCATCCCTTCCCCTCAGTCTCAGATATAATGTCTAAATAAGTCCTTGAGCAATTACAACTCTTTAAAAACAGCTAGTCCTTTTTTTAGTGGTAAAAGTAGCCACATGATCAGTGTAAAGAGTTTGGTCAATACAGTAAAGCCAGAAGATAGTTTCCATAACCCATCCTAAGGTCTCTTCTCCCTATGTAAAGCAAACATTCTATTCTGGAATGTGTAACTCAAACTGCATTTAAGTCAAAAAGTACAACTACTACATCATCCAGTGAACAGCATCCAGCATGTGTTTGCTTGCCAGACAGAGCGGCAGGGAGGGCGTTACTTCCCGCTTCCTTCTTCTGGGGTCTTCTCCTCGTCAGTTTATCTACTTATCTTCAAGGTTTTTGAGGATTTCAGTAAGGTCTTTCTCCTCGAATTATGCCATTTCCAACCAGTCTCACCAAGGACCTGGCTGCCAGCACCTTGAAGATGCAGATCTGTGGCTTCCCTCGTCCTCTTCCTCGGTTTCCCCTGAGGAGCGCCTTCCGCTTTGGTCTGTTCTGTGACTTCCCTGTGCAGAATTCTTTTCAGTGCTGCAGGACTTGGCACGTGCAGCAGCAGCAGCAGCAGCAGCAGCATCTCAAGCTGCTCTGTGAGCCTCCCGTTATCCATGCCGCCTTGGATTCCAATGGCCTTAAAGTGGTGTCTGCTTACACTTAAGCAAAGCCAAGGATGCCTTAGAAAATTGTAGACGATTGTTCAAAATTGGAATAAAGCTTTGCCGCTAATAACACACAAATCTCATGGGCATAGAGAATCTCACAATAACAGTAACAGCATGAGGCTGGAAGAAAAAAGCCCCCTGGAGCCACCTCTCGCCATGTGCTCTTGCTTACAGGAGGTTGTCTGAACCTGGGAAGCTCTGTGCACCCAAACGTAACGCAAAGTTTTCTGCGTCTCCAAACTTGTGTTGTGCACCAGACTACCGTTGACCCGGTTTACCTTTTTTCCTAGAGTGGCTTTTTTAATGGGGTTGGGGGCAGAGAGATCACAGATCTGAAATAAGAATATTCTAGAATGTGTTCTAGAATCTATTCAGTTACATGCTATTTTTAAAATGAAAGCTTTTCCTGGCTGGCGTAGCTCAGTGGATGGAGCATGGGCTGCGAACCAAAGCATCGCAGGTTCGATTCCCAGTCAGGGCACATGCCTGGGTTGCAGGCCACGACCCCCAGCAACTGCACATTGATGTTTCTCTCTCTCTATCTCCCCTTCCTTCCCTCCCTAAAAATAAAAATAAATAAAATGAAAACTTTTAAATTGCTTTTTAACAACTTAGAGTTTATTTTATTCATAAATGAACTTAAGATAAAAATCAGTCAAAGTCTTTATAAAGACTCCATATTACTTAAAATTAATATTAAAAGGTAGCAGTGAGCCCTGACTGGTGGCTCAGTGAGCTGGATATTGTCCCACACACCAGAAGGTTGATAGTTCAATTCCCCGTCAGGGCACATGCCTGGGTTGTGGGCCAGGTCCCTGGTTGGGGGCGTGTGAGAGGCACCTGGTTGATGTTTCTCTCACATTTTGATGCTTCTCTCCCTCTCTTCCCCTCTCTATAATAATTAATTAATTAATTATTTAAAAAAGTTAGCAGTGAGATTTTACCAGTATTTGATTGCATTATGGCCAGAAGCCTATGACTTTCTTAATCCCATGGCCCACATCTCCAAATGGTTTATACGCTGGGAGGAAGACTCAGATGGGGAAAAAGTGCATGACTTGGTAATAGTTGGCCAAACTCTCCATACTCCCAAATGCGGGTTGCCTTGGTGAAAATGAAGTGGAGAATGTAGCCAAGAAGATGCAGTGTGACTTTCTGTATTCTGCCTTCTTGGATCCAAGACGACCATTTGCAGCCTCAAACCCACTGACTCCCTCCATCGTGGGCAGAGACAAGGAAGAACAGAGAGGCCTGACCGGGCTCTGCTGACCAGGGAAACTGACCTCCACCCTTCTGATTATTCTGCTGGGATGCAGAAGGGCATGAAGCTGCCTGGAGGATAAGGGCCTGCAGCGGGTGAGTGCTGAACTTTCAAGGGGAAATGACAACTTCTAATATGTTTCATAATGAATCAGACACTCTCCCTCCTTTTGTGGAAAGCAGAGATGAGGGTGGTGTATATAGAGAGACAGGAATATGAAACTGGGGGAGTCTCCTTTCTACTATAGAAGGCAATACCTAATCTAGAACCTCACACCTAGCAGGCATTTGCTCCTTGTTCGAATGCTATGATGGCATGAGCATCTTTATTCTTATTTATAATGGAGTTACCAAGTTGTACTTTCATGGGATGCTTTACTGATTGTTTGCAATGTTTACGCTATAACATCCAGCTCCTCCCTTCAAAGAACCTGTAATCTAATTGAGACAATACATAAACACAAAATATTGTACCCATAAAAATTTACATAAATGTTGAAGGCAATTATAAAATATATAAAGCAGTCAATGGTTAAATGTCAAGTAAAGTACAAGGACAATACTCACTAAAGGCGTCCCAAGGAAGGATGGACCACTCCGAGTGAGGCTGGCCAGGGGAAGGCTGGAGGAAACATGATTTCAGCTGACCTCACAAGACAGTTACCAGTAAAAAAGGAGGAGAGAAGACAGGGTGGATGTTCCAAAAAGGTGTAGCCAAGTACAGGAAAGATCAAGGTAGATTTCAGAGATGATGAATCAAATGCTTTGACCAGAGCATCAAGTTCATTAGGGGAATGATGGAAGGTAAGATTGACAGGTTATCCTGGTATCAGGATTTGAAGGAATTTGAATGGCAAGCTAAGGTATTTGAACCCTAGTTATTGGCAGTAGGAAGTTATCAATCCTTCTGAACAGAATAATGATGAGATCTAAGTGGATTAAAATCAAGTCTTTGGAAAAAATGCTAAAAAATATTCACATGGTAGTATTAGGATGGCATTGTTTTCTTCTCTATTTTGCAAACATTTAATTTTTACAATCAAAATGACAATCAGGTCATTTATTGTTAAAAGGCTAAGTAATTTTCTTCATAGTCTTTCCATACTATGTTTCCTCCCTAGAACCTTCTTGGCTTTAGGCATTTGGTTTTGATATGCAATACTTTGAGAAGTCCAACTAACGTGCTGTCCTACTTGAGATTCCCGTTCAATAGAATGTCAACATCCCCTTACTATAGACATAAAGTCTGCACAGCACTTGGCTAGAGATTACCGTGCCATGATGCTCATGAGTTGTTCCCATAAACATCTAGCTACAAAAACAGTCTTGTTGGTATCTAGTCCCATCCTGGCTGCTTTCCTACCCCATGGTTCCTTGCAACAAGCCATGCCTTTATTTATTCCTCTGTTCTGTTTATGCTAGCTCAGGTTCATCTTTGCTGCCTATCCTCAAAGAACTTCAACTGCTAAGCCAGTGGGAAGATCTCTTTTTCTTGATAAAAACTAGTTTAAAATTGATTGCTTATTGGTTCTTTTTAAAAGTTTTTATTTATTGATTTTAGAGGAAGACAAAGGGAAGGGGAGAGAGAGAGAGAAAGAGAGAAGAGAGAAACATCGATTTGTTGTTCTACTTAGTTACACATTCATCGGTCTATTCTTATATGTGTCCTGAAAGAGGATTCAGCCATACCAGGACAATGCTCTAACCAACTGAGCATTATTGCTTATCATTATGCTTTGTCATCCAAAACAGAAATTTTGGTTCCGAAAAACTGTCTAGCCCTGTTAAAAAATGGGCATTCTTAAACTGCCAATAGCCCTGGCTGGTGTGGATCAGGGGGTTGAGTGCTGGCCTGCAACCCAGAGGTCCTTAGTTCCATGCCTGCTCAGGGCACATGCCTGGTTGTGGGCCAGTTCTCCCGTTGGGGGTGTGTAAGAGGCAACCGCATTGATGTTTCTCTCCCCATTGTTCCCCCTCCCTTTCCTTCTCTCTGAAAAATAAACAAAATCTTTTTTAAAAACTGCCAATAGTATATTTGCCTGATAGCAAAAGCAAAATCACTCCCACTGATTATTAACATTAATCTCTCTTTCTTTAACCCTTGAACTAAACATTCTCATACCAGAACACAATGTGTTACCAAAACCACAGTGTGTGACCAGTTGGTCTCATATTGGAGCACTGGCCTTGGCACATAAAAGTAGGGTTCAAGTCCTAGTATTGCCATTTACTACTTGTGTGCCTGTGGATAAGTGTGTAAATTCTCTGATCCTCAAATATTCTATCTATTAAAAAGAGTAATTCCTTCCACACAAAGTTGTGCATGACATACCGCGAGACATTACGCAAACTGCTTTATGCCAAAGCCATTTTTAAACCATAAAGCTCTTTACATATGTGAATTCTGAACACTATTTGAATGTCTGTGTTGAAAAGTAGAAAACTCAAGCAAAAGAAGGAAGACACAGTAAATACTATGGAGGGCCAAAACCTCGACAGAAAATTCTCTTTTCTCCCCAATTCATCTAAAGTGAGAGTGACTGTAATAGCATAGGAATGAGCCCCTTCTCTGTGTTGACACTAAGGTAAAGAAGTAATGTTCTTTCCCACAGCCCAGTCATGTTCATGGGCATGAAAAGAAACTCTAGCATACAGATTCTAAAACACACTCCTCTAGTTTTAGCTCAATGAGTTGTGGCGTGTCGTCTACGTACACGAACACTTCTGTGGGTGTACGTAACACCCCATATTTGGTGTACACATATTTATACAGAAAGTGAGGATTCCAGAGTGAGGGCCTAACTGGGGTATCCATGGGGAATCCAGACATGTTCAGGCATGTCTGAAGGGCCAGGACGTGAGACCACCCATGATCTATTTACATGAGGGCTTAGATGACGCACACAAGGGACAGTGATGGGACACGCTGGGACAGAGTGTAGACCTCCCAAGAGTAAGATCACCTGGCTTCGGGAAATCCCTCTTCCTCGGAGGGAGGGGGGTTATATGTATAAGCCCCCTGATCCTGGAACTGTAGTTTAGGATAAAGGTGGAAGTTGAGTCCCTATAGCACCAATATGCTGCATTGGTGTCACCAGATGTCCTTAGTACCCCTAGTTCTTGTGACCAAGAACTGAGAACATGGTTATATCCCTAGAGTGTTTGTGGGCCACGTAAGGTCATAAGAAATATCGTTGGAAGCCATTCCCTCCCTACTTCAGCCTGGTGCCCATGGATTGATACCAATAAGGTCCATGAAAACAAGAGATGGCTAGGAGCAGCACCTGCCCGTTGTGACCTGGTCCTGGTGGCCTCTTCGGCTCTCTTCCCCTATCTCCCCTCACCCTGCTTATCTGGCCTGAGTCCATGGCAAATCCATCCTCATCCAAGGGTGAGGCTGCTTGCACTCTCTAAAAACTCTCCAGGCCCCAGCTCAAATGCAGGGGTTTGCCTTCCCTGTGCCCCAGCACCCCGGTGTGCATGACCCCCTCATAAGGCTGATGTAGCCTTAGCAAGGCAGAGGGAGATCCTCTAATGCGTAAGTCCTGTCACTTCTCTTCTCAAAACATTCTAATGGCTTCCAACTCACTCAGAAGGGCCCCTGCTACCTCCTTGTCCTTGTCTCCTTCCCCTTCTACCTCCGGGAGGACCATGAAGCTTATACAAATGGGAGCGCTTTCTAAGAAATGTCATACACACATGTATAAATGTGAGTATTTTGCAATGAGAAGACAAATCCCAATAGTTTAAAAAGATACCAAACTCGATGTCCCCTTGGTTAGATCCCCCAAACACCAATTGCCCAATGTCCAACACCATCCACCTTGGAGGGTAATTTAAGGGAGGGAATGGAGCAGTGGGAGGAGACAGCAGTCCTAGTCAACTGCAGTTATAATACTTATATGTGTAAATTTACAAAATGTGTGACCTTGTCAACACACTGCCAGGCTTCTCTCAGACCTTGGAGGGGGCCTGTGCAAGCGAGGGGCCCAGAAACCTCACGTGATCTTCCTGGTCGAGGCCCTTTCCTATCTCTGGTCTAGCCACATTGGCCTCCTCTACAAGAACTCGCTGGGCCACTCTCCTTCTCAAGGCCTTGCTTTTGCTGTTTGCTCAGCCTGGAGTGCTCTTCCCTCAGCTGTCTAAATGGCTGGCTCCCTTGCTCACCTTCTTTGGCTCTGTGCTCAGATAACATTGCGTCAGAGTCCTTTGCAGACATATTTTGTGAAACTACTTAACTCTCCCCCTTGCCCTGCTTTACCCCTCTCGCATATATCAGCACCTGATATGCCATCGAGTCGTTTGTGGCTGTCTCCCCAGAGGGAAACGTGAGAGCAGGTGCTGCTTAGTTCATTACTTTATCCCCGGTACCCATCACAATGCCTGGCACACAGTAAATGGTTAGTACTTTTTAAATCTGTAAATATTTAAATAATTGTAATTATTACATCATAATAATGACAGGCCTCTATTACAGCAATTTGCAACTGGTGTGCCACAAGAATTTTTAAAATACCAAAACCTGACTATTTGCCCTGGCTGGTGTAGTTCAGTGGACTGAGTGCGGGCTGTGAACCAAAGGATTGTTGGTTCAATTCCCAGCAGGGCACATGCCTGGGTTGCAGGCCAGGTCCCCAAATGGGGGACTCATGAGAGGCAACCACACATTGATGTTTCTCTCCCTCTCTTTCTCCTTCCCTTCTTCCCTTTCTAAAAATAAATAAATAAAATCTTTTAAAAAACCCTGACTATTTAGTCAGAGCACTGGCTTCTTTTCTCTTACATTGTCAAATAAAAAATGGGGGTGGCAGTGGGGGTAAATGGAGACAACTGTACTTGAACAACAATAAAAAAAGAAAAAAATGACAACAGCCAACACAACAATAGCCATCTGGTTGTGAATGAATCAAAACTATACTTATCTTTTTTTGTCAGATGGGCAAAAAAATCTATTTTTGAGACCCTGGCTGGCGTAGCTCAGTGGATTGAGCGCAGGCTGCGAACCAAAGCATCACAGGTGTGATTCCCAGTCAGGGCACATGCCTGGGTTGCAGGCCACGGCCCCCAGCAACTGCACATTGATGTTTCTCTCTCTCTCTCTCTTTCTCCCTCCCTTCCCTCTCTAAAAACAAATAAATAAAATCTAAAAAAAATCTATTTTTGGTGTGCCACGGAGTGTTAGTAATTAGCTTCTGTGTGCCACGAGACGAACACGGTTGAGAACTGCCGCTCTGCCAGCCGCTACAGTACTTGAGAGCAGGGGACGGATCATCCTTCCACTCATTTATTCAACACACTTTCTGGGCACTCCATGTGTGCCAGTCTGCTAGGACTTCTGTGAGAAAACACCACAGACTGGGCACGTAAACACTAGACATCTGTTTTCTCACACTTCTGAAGGACGGAAGTCCAAGATGCAGTCTGGTTTCTGGTGAGAACCCTTTCCGGCCTGCGGATGGCGGCCTCCCCTTGGGGCCCTCGCGTGGCCTTTCCTGCGTGTGCGCAGGGGAGAGCTCTCCGTCTCCACTGTGTCTCCCCCTCTTCTCCGGAGGATACCCATCCTGTCGGGTCAGGGCCCCACCCTATGACTTCATTGATGACTTCAGCCTTAATTACCTCCCTAAAGGCCTCATCTCCAAACACAGTCACACTGGGGGTTGCTGGGGCTTTAACATATAAATTTGGGGGTGGGGCCCAATCCAGTCCATAACACCCCGTCCAGCAGTGGAGATGCAACGCCAACCCAAACAGCCCTGACTCCAGCCTGCAGGGGATCTGCAGCACACACGACCAAGAGTCACGTTTGGCAGAAATGTTCATGGGTGGGGTTTATGCTGAATATAGAGGCAGCAAGCGCTGGTAGGAAGCAGGAGATAGCGACGGCTACAATAGTTACAGCTAACCTTTATTTTGCACTTCTATGTGACAAACATTATTACACACAAGAAACAATGATGTGAGGTATATGTTATTCCTCCCATGTTACAGCTGAGGCACAGGGAGAATACACGACTTGCCAAGTGTACACAACTAGTGTATGGTAGAAATAGGATTCAAACCCAGGCAGCTTGCTCCCAGAGCTATGCTCTTAACCGCTGTGCTGTACAAGATTCGAGAACCACTGTATCCCCCTCACCTTACAGATGAAGACCACATTGGTTTCTTTTATCCATCCCTAGCACCCAACACTCATATTTGTTGAGTCGAGGCTGCATCCCTACACTGTGCATAATCCACAAGCTCAGATATGGGTCCTCCTGTACTATTCAGCTATTCATAGTCTTATTATTCATAAGAATAACTGCTATCAGCTACGTCCTTAACAAGTTTCCAGGCTGCTTTCACACAACTTAGCTTACTCGGTCTTCACAATTACAGTAGGTGGTAGGTATTGTGACCCCGTAGAAACGGAGTAAGAGTGGAAATATCAAAGTGTCCAGAAGCACTGTGCTTGTTTGCTTGTTTGTTTATTTTTAGAATAAATGAGGATGGAATGTACTGGTTGGAATTCCCATCTCAGGAACGGATCACACTAGCTGTGAGGTCTTGAGCAAATCGCTCTGTCAAGGGAGCGCTTTCCTAAGCCCAGGCTTGTGACCTGAAAGTGGGGTTTCCCAGCCTTAGCATGACTGACGTTTGTGGGGCTGTGCGGAGTGTTGTAGGACATGTAGCAGTGTCCCCAGGCTCTACCCGCTGCTCTACCCACTGCTCTACCCAGCCTCTAGCTGGGATTGTTATTCCCAGTAACAGTACAAATATGGGTTGGGGTTCTCTCATGAAGTGCATCTTTTTCTACCCCAGACTTTCTCAGGTGGATCCTGTGATAAAGTGGAAGGTACAGACTTTGAAATAAAAAAATGAGAATTTCCCACCGCTTACTTGCAATAGACCTTGAACAAGTATATGTTACTTGACCTCCCTGAACTTAGTTTCCTCATCTGTACAAAGGGATGACAATAACAATTATGTGGGTAATGTATTTAAAATCATAGATGTCACACTGAAGGCTCCCAGTGAATCAGGCCCACTGGTATTCATGGTCTTCCTGCCTTTAGGGACCTTAACTCTGGCCTCGGCCTTATGACTGGCTTAGATAATGAGATGCAACTAAGAGACAGTTTGCAACTAAGAGAAGTTTGATAATAAGCATTTGTACATTGGGGGTTACTCTTTTGGAATCCAAATGCCATGTGAAGAAGTTCACCCTATGTATAAAGAGAGGTCTCATTCTTCCAACCACCTCTGCCCAGTGATGCCGTCTTAGACCTCCCAGCCCCAGCCAACACACCAGCTGAATGTGGCTTCTTAAGTGAGCCAAGCAGGACCCGCAAAAGAACCACCCAGCCAAATCACAGTATCGTGAGAAATAATAAATGATTTTATTAACTGTGGTACATTCACACAATGGGGTACTAAGCAGCAGAAAGAAAGAATTCCTACCTTTTGTGACAGCCCAGATGGAACTGGGGACTGTCATGCTAAGTGAAATAAGGCAAATACCATATGACCTCACTTATAAGAGGAAGCTAGTGAGCAGTGAACCAATCAGAAAGTAAAACCAGTGGCATAGACTCACAGAACAGACTGACAGCTGTAAGAGGTGGGGGGAGGGGAACTGTTTGAAAGTTTGAAAGAAGGTGGAGGGATTAGTCAAGGAACACGTATGAAGGACCCATGGAGATGGACAATGGGGTGGGGACCGACTGTGGAAGTGGGGGGCGGGCTGAGTAGACAGGGACAAATGGGGAAATAATTGGAATAACTGTAAAACAAAATAAAAATTAAATGAAAAAAAATAAAGTGGACCACACTAAAATTAAAAAAAAACAAATGGTTTTGTTTGAAGTCACTAAGTTTTGGGACTTAACAAGTTTTGGGACTTAACAAGTTTTTAAGCTTGTTAAGCAGTAATACATAATGGCTACACTAATTCCCACTGCCGTGATCTGATTTCACTTAGAATACTTCTGATACCAAATGTGTGGGGTTTTTTTCCCCCTGCACCAACCAGTTCTCCGACTCTCCAGACACCAGCTGGAGACACTGCCTACTTGGGGTTACTGCAGACCCCACGGGGTCACAGCTCAGTCACACAAGGCTGCCCCCACTTCAGAGGCCAGTGACACGTTTAGGCCTCTCATACTTCTGGCCAACCAGCTACGAAATCACTAGAATCACTCACAGAACTCAGGAAAAATGGTTCACTTAAAACCACCAGTTTATTATAAAGGATACAATTCAGGAATAGCTCAATGGAAAAGATGCACAGGGCAAGGACTGGGGAGGGGACTCAGTGCGGAGCTCTCATGCTTTCTCTGGGCACACTGCCCTGCCAGTGCCTCAGTGTGCTCACCAGCCAGAAGCCCTTGGAGCCCTGTAGGTGAGGGGCTTTATAGAGGTTCCATTACATGGGCATAACTGATCAAATCATTAGCCATTAGGGATTAACTCAATCTCCCCAGAGGTCAGGGGTAGGGCTGAAAGTTCCAACCCTCCAACCTCATGGTTGGTTCCTCTGGCAATCATCAGGAAGCTGTCCAGGACCCCACCAAGAGTCGCTTTATCGGCATAAATTCAGGTATGGTCGAAAGGGGCTTATTAAGAATAATAGAAGACGCCCCGCTAACACCTATCAATCGGGAAATGTCAAGGGTCTTAGAAGTCCTTGTTCAAGGAATCAAGTACGTGTTTCTCACTACATCACAATGTCACACTCACATATGTGCGCCTACTGTGAGCCAAGCACTGTGCCAGGCTTTTTGGATACAACAGTAAACCAGGCTAAGATGGGCCTTTGTCTCACGGAACTCTCATTTTAATGGCAACAGATTTAAAAAATAACTAATTACACATCGTTTACGCTATGGAGGGTAAAATCAGGAAACTAGAGAAAAGCATTTCAGGGGTGTTTGGAGCTGAAAAACAGGAGGCCGAGGACTAAAATGGTCCAAGTCAGTCCTAGCTGACATCTGTTTTTTTCAAATATGTGATCCAGTATAGCATTTGTCCTGAATATATAGCATTTTTTAAAAGATTTTATTTATTTATTTTTAGAGAGGGAAGGGAGGGAGAAAGAGAGAGAGAAACATCAATGTGCGTTTGCTGGGGGTCATAGCCTGCAACCCAGGTATGTGGTCTGACTGGGAATCGAACCTGCGACACTTTGGTTCACAGCCCACGCTCAATCCACTGGGCTACGCCAGCCAGGGCTGAATATATAGCATTTTTTAAAGAAAGCATTTTTATTTTTGAAAATAGTTTCTGAATATAACTGTTTGTATGTATACCAATATAACAAAACTGTGACCAGATATGTATATATAATATAATACCTAGAGCAATCACTAAAATAACTGATCAAAGAGATATACTAAAAACACAGTAATAAATAGAAAATGTTTAAGTAAGGGAAAATAGAAAAATGAAACAGAGAGAAAAAACAAAACAAAAAATAAAATAGCAGACATAAACCCTAACAGATCAATAATACATTAAATGTAAATGACCTAAATTCAGCCATTAAGAGACAGAAATTGACAGTGTATAAAAAACGTTGAACTCTATAATGTCTACAGGAAACAAACTTCAAGTGTAATGACACAGGTATGTTGAAAGTGAAAGTATGGGCATAATATTATACTTAATCAAAACAAAGCAGGAAAATAAAAAGGACAGACAACAACAAGTGTCGGTGGGGATATGGACAAACTGAAACCTTTATTCATTGTTGGTGGAATTGTAGAATGGTACATCCACATCCTAAAAACAGTTTGGAAATGCCTCAAAAAGATGAACATGGAGTTACCATATGACCCAGCGATTACACTTGTAGGAATTTATCTAGAAGAGATGAAACATATGTGCACACCAAAACCTATATTCATGGGTTCAAACCAGCATCACTCACAATAGTGAAAACTAGAGACAACCTAAAGGTCCATCACAGGATGAATGGATAAACAAAGTGTGGCATATCCATTTACGATCTAATCTTGAAAGCCACATGCCGTCATTCCCACCGGACTCTGTTGGCCACGTGGGACCAGTTCTGAATCACTGTGGGTGAAGGCCACTGACGGGCATGGATTCCAGGAGGCTAGGATCACTGGGGTCTGGCTACCATGGTGCCCCATTCGGATGAATTCAGTTCCCGATTCCACAGACGGGCCCGTGCCGGGCACATCACCTCTTCACTTCCTGAATGTTGGGTGTCGCACTGGTGTTTTTCACCAGTGACTCCTGGCTCCTCCGGGCTGGACTTCCCTCAAGAGTTCTGAAAGCACTGTTTATAATTAGCCAACAGTAACTCCCACCCCTGAGCTCACTCCAAGGCTCAGCTGCTTCCTTCTCTGGAGGTTTTTAAATAGACAGGAATGTCTTAATGGCATAGTACATTATTTTTCTGTTACAGTTTTGGCAGGCAACATGAAATGTGACTTTTTAAAAGAGAAAATATTATTTTAATTTTATCCTTAACTAAGGATGGGGGCGGAGAGAGAGAAACATTGATGTGAGAAAGAAACATCATTTGGTTGCCTCCCTATGTGCCTGACTGGGGATTGTTCCCGCAACCTGGGTATGTGTCCTGACCGGGAATGGAACCCTCAACCTTTTGGTCCACGGGACAATGCTCCAACCAAATGAATCACACTGGCCAGAGGCACATCTCTTACTAATGGTATGTGTGCCTGTTGGGCCCTGCACAGTTCCTCAAACCATGGAATCAAATTAGACTCTCCCATCCACATTTCCTGATCTGTGTTAAATTTTGCACAGTACTTGCTTTTTATTTTTAAATAAAGTAAAAAACTGATGAGCCCTTTGTCTTCAATTTTGTACCATATTCCAAAGAATGGTACAATATTCCAAAGAATGTCTCATGCATATATTCTTGTTTATGTGTTAAGAGTATTTCTTGGTAGTAATTGTAAACGAATATGCCCTCTCATAGTGCATTTCCATTCTTATTAGGTAATACTGAATTGTTCTATATAGTAATTGTACTAATTTATGCTTCTACCAGAGTTTAAGAATTTCCCTTTTTATCACATCCTTGCCAAATTGAATATTATTAAACTTCTCAATTTCTGCCAATTTGATAGGCATAAAACCCATCTCAGCCCTGGCTGGCGTAGCTCAGTGAATTGAGTGCCGGCCACGAACCAAAGTGTCGCAGGTTCAATTCCCAGTCAGGGTACGTTCCTGGGTTGCAGGCCATGACCCCCAGCAATCGTACATTGATGTCTCTCTCTCTCTCTTTCTCCCTCCCTTCCCTCTCTAAAAATAAATAAATAAAATCTTAAAAAAAAACCATCTCATTTTTTAAAAAAGATTTTTAAATTTATTTTTATAGAGGGGGGAAGGGAGGGAGAAAGAGAGGGAAAGAAACATCAATGTGAAAGAGAAACATTGATCGGTTGCCTCTTGTAAGCGCCCTGCCTGGGAACTGAACCTGCAACCCAGGCACATGCCCTGACTGGAACTCAAACCTTTTGCTTTGTGGGGCAATGCCCAAGCAACTGAGCCACGTCAGCCAAGGCTTCATGCAGACTTTTGTATTTTTACTGGGAAAGGAGCAAGGCGAGGAGCATGGATGGCTAGAAGATGCCCTCTTTGAGCACCAAGCAACAGGTACACACTGTGAAATCAGAGAAAGGGAAAGAGGGAGGGGGAGAGAGACTAAGAGAGAGAAGGTGAGAGAGAGGAAGAAAGTGTGTGTGAGAGAGAAAGTGACGGGGGAGAGAGAGAGAGACAGGGACAGGGACAGGGACAGAGACACACACAGGCCAGCTCCGGCCCAGGACCAGGCCTTCTTCCCTGTACTGTGGGTTGTCAGGGGTTGGTTGTCCTTGGCTGCAGGAACTGAGGGTACTGTGCACAGGGGACTCTCCTGGCTATGTTGTGTGGATTTTCTCACTGCATTCTCACAGCCACCTCATAAGGCAGGTGCTGCTATTCCCTTTCTCTGGGGAAAAAAATAAAGCAATTATTTTGACCCTAGGCAGACGGGATTTCCATACTACCTTTGCCCAGTAACCAACCATGTGTGTGACCTCAGCCAAGTCACCCACTTCACTGAGTTGTTTCCTGTCTCAAATGGTATAACATATGCGAGGTGTTCTACTCCATAAAATGAATATATGTAATATTATCAATCATTGTTAAAGATCTAAAACACATCTTGCTAGAGGCCTAGCAAGGGGTTTTGGCTTCTGGACTCAATATGCGAGTGGAATCTCTGGTTCCAGAAATGAAAGCCTCCACAAATTGAAGCAATGTGGGACCACCCTGAGCCCTATCTTGTTCTTCTCCCTCCTCTTCGCCAACACAACCTAAACCTCTGCTGCCCAGAGCTGCCTCGCCCAGCCACCCCACCTCGGCGGCCCATTGCAATTGGGTGGTGGGCAAGGCTAGGAGAGGGCGGCTGCTAATTAGCATATCAACATCCCAGGCTTAGCCTGTCACCGGTTCCCTTGGGGAGCCTGGATGCTACCTGCCCGTGTGGGTTCACTCGTCCAGCTCTGATTGGGTGTCCCCACCACGGGGACAGCACGTCTGCAAACAAATATTTTCAGGGTCAAACCAGAGCAAAATGGTGAAGCACACACCAGGGCCTCCTCTCCTCTGTTAACTACTCCGCCTTCCTTCTCCACTCTCCCTGCTCTCCCTGTGAGCTCCCCGGGGGGCCCTGGCCTCTTCTGGGACAAAGCAACTGAGCCAGAGGAGAAGGTCCATGCTTACCTCATGCGAGAAGGATTCAGCCTGATTATTCTTTCCTTTCAGGGCCTGCTCAGCTCGCCACCGGTTTGTGTTCCTCTTTCCTCTGGGCCCTCAGAGCCTTTTCTTAATTCCAGCCCTTACTTCCTAGTGCGTTCTTCTTCTCTCCCACAACTTTAAGCAACTAGCCCACAGCCAGGGCCTTAAATTGCCTCTCTGATTCACTGATAAAGGAGCACCCTCTGGGCACATGTGGCCCTTTGCTTCAGGGCTTGCCTGGTACAATATGCACTGGTTTCCAGTTTGTGCTCTCTCCTCACTGGCTCCTCTGTGTCATCGGCTACTGTGTTTTCTTCATCTCTGTATGCCCCATTGCCTACCATGCTGCCTGATATCAGTGAACATTTGTTGATTAAATGCCTGTATGACGGCATAAATGGATGGATGAATCGCCTCTTCTCTGACTCTAGTGACTTACAGGCTAATAGGCAGCTGTTTAACCGACCTAGGTAAAGGGCAGGAGCATTGTGATACACAAGGATGTGTGGTACCATTCAGGAGGGATTTGTGTTATTCATGTGTAAACCCGCACTTTTGCGAAAGGGGGCTTAGAACCTACTAACTATTCTAGTCACAACTAGACACCAGCAACAGGCCAGGCCTTTTGAAGGAGATGAAGGAGTGTAAGATATGCCCCTGCCTCCAGGACACTGGTGATCAGTCTACCTGGAGAAGAAAAAGACCACAAAGGCAATGTAACTGTGAATATGACATCAATCAACTCATTGCACAAACCCATGGAAGATTATACCTGTGACAAGTGGGACAGGAAGGAAAGTCACACCCATGAGTAATAATGGGCACAGCGCCAGCCAGAGAGTTCACGGCAGGCTTCCCTGAGGAGGTGACATGTGAACAACCGAGTCAAGGGTTTGCCAGGCGAAGTGGGGAGGGAAGCACTTTCCAAGCAGGGGTGTGATTCATGCCAATGTCCTGTCCTGGAAGGAACTGTGAAAGGTGTGAAGTAATGAGGAAGGTTGGAGTGCAGGAGAAGTGTGTGGCACGCCAGGAGACTGGAGACAAAGGGAGGAGCAGACCAGACCGTGGAGTTCCCTGGGGACCACTCAGGGAGCCGCCTTTCCTCCATCCTGAGAGCAACGGGAAGCTATGGCAGCCTTTCAGGCATGTATATGAATTCAGGGTGCTGTGCTCTGATCTGGGTTTTGAAACTCTCATTCTTACTGCTGTATGGAGTTAAGAACAAGACAACAGACCCAAAAATAGAGTCACTCACGCTAAGCCCCACATCATCAAACCAAGACTTAATTACAACTTCATCTCTTCCAGAAGTGGAATCTTAAACCAGTCAGTCAGGATCACCTGCCTAATCAGTACTAGTTAGACAATCTGCCAGCTAAGCCTCTGACATGCCCTAGCGGAAAGTGATTTTGCAATAACCAACACGCTTTTTTCCTAGTATGACTTCTTTGTCCTGCTCCCTTCTGCCTATAAAGTCTTTCATTTTTGTGTAGCTCTGCAGAGCTCCTTTCTATCCACTAGGCTGGATATTGTCCAATATGACTTTATTCTTGCTTAAATAAACTCAAAATTTTAACATGCTTCAGTTTATTTTCTAATAGTTTAGAACAGAATAGAGAGGGGTGAGAGGGGGTATGGGTAGACACAGTTAAGAAGCTATTACAATAGCCCAGGAGACAGAAGAGGAGACCTTGAACTTGGGTGATTCTGATTATAAAACAGAGAAGTAAACAGATTCAAGAGATATTTTGGAGGTAAAATCAATAATATTTAGGAATGAATGCACTGGATGTACGGATGAGAGAAGTATTAAGAACACCATCTAGATTTCTGGCTTATGCAGCTTGATGGATAGCAGTGCCAGTTTGGGGAGGGAAGGTCTAGAGTTTGGCATTTCAAAGTGTTCTGTCTGTGATGGCTGGCAGATTGCAAAGGAGGACATGTCAGATTGGCTACAGGCTATCAAGTCTGGGCTAGAGAGATAAGTGTGTGATTTGTCCACCTATAGAGGGTGTCAGAGGCTTTTGTAATAAAGAAGGTGACAGAGGAGAGAGGGAGAAAGTACTAGTGCAGCTAGTACCGTCAGGTCCCTTCAGATCGGTCATTGTTATAATAGTTGAGCTGAAGAGGAAGGGCCTGTAGAGGGAGGGGATGAGGCCAGGTGACAGGAGGGATGGATGGCAGCCAAAGGAGTAGACATCTCCAGGGTGAATGGTCAACATGGTTCATTGCTGCTGAGAGGTTAAGAAGAGGATGGAAGCTCATCCATCATTGGCTTTAGCAGCAGGAGCATTTTTGGTGATGCAGCTGACGGGGCTGAAGTGAGACCATGAAGGTAGTAAATGTAGACCAACTCCTTGGAGTAGTTTGGTTGCAAAGGGGATATAAATGGAAATGATGTGTCAAGGGTGTGTGTTTTGTTCTTTTCGGAAATGATTCGTGTATGTTATGGAATTAATAAAAAGGACCCAGGAGCCAGAGGTTGAGAACAGGAGAGAGAAGGGTAGTGGGCAGTTTTATGTTCATACGAAGGGCTCTTGCTCATGATTCAAGGCAGGAATGTAGCTTTTGGGAGGAGAGACAGCACCCTTGCCATGATGAGGGGAAAAAGTTGGCTTTTTGTTTGGTTTTGGGGAGGAACCAAAGAATTGCTGTCTCAACCGCTTCTATTTCACTGTTCAGTGGGAGCGATGCCACCTGCGGATCATGAGGGGATCTAAGGAGAGCAGAGTGGGCTTGAAATCGTGCTCACGAGAGTAAGAGAATTAGTGGACTGGAAAAGCCTACCGGTGTTGCTCAGTAGGTCCAAGAGATCACTTGCAGAGTGGAACCAGTCTGGTTAGGGCCAAAGTGAACTCTCATACATGAGTACAGTCTGAAGAAAGGGCACTAGAAAGGTAAAAGTAATAAAAAATCAGTCCGTGGTCTCCAGGGCTCAAAGTCTACTGGAAAGTTCCAAGGACAAGAATTGTAGGGTAAGGATGAGATTTGGCCAGGAGTAACAAAGGAGCCCGAAACAGCGGTGACTTAAACACAACAGAAGCTTAGGCCTCTGTCAAAAATGATATGTGCAGTAACTCAGAGATAGTGTTGTACACTGTAGTGCTGTGAAACACAACTTCTCTCCTGTTACTGTAATGTGCATGGCTTCCATTCCCAAGATCATCTCATGGTCTCAGGTGGCTGCCATAGCTCCAGCCATTACATTGCTATTCCAACCAGAGGGAATAGGGAAGAGAAGCGGCAAAGGGTTTCTTGAAAGCTGCCACATATTATTTCTGCTTGCATCTCACTGGCCAGAATTCAATCACATGACCACACCTAACAGTACAAGAACCTGGCAAATGTCAGCTTTATTCCATGTGCCAAACACAAAGCTTGGGGAAGTTTAACGACTAAGGAAGAGGGAAAGAGCAAAAATTGGTGACAACTAGCAGTCTTGGGGGGGAGGACTCTGCCGAGGGCCCACCGCCCCGCCCCCCCTGGCTGCCACGGGTGAGAATAAGTCTACCAAGACATGATCTGCTTGGGGAGGAAAGGTGGCCGATCTCTCAAAGGAGAAGGGCCAAGAGCCTTTTCCTCAGTGGGCTTTTATTGGGTTCATTTGCACAGGAATACAGGTCAAGCTCATTAATCTTTGTTAGGCAGTAGGGATCAAACAATAGATAACAAAGAACTCTGAGGACCTATTCTGAGTCAGGGTCAGTTAGCTAAAGAGCTTTAAAACTTTTGAGGAACAAACTCACTTCTTGCTTGGACCCTTATTTAATTGAGAGCATTCTAAACAAAGCAGGTTTCACAGGATTTTACATATTCTTTCTTAGGCCTGATTGTCCTAGGGAACCCGCCCTTTCCAGCACAGGGTGGTACCCACTACCAGCATTGTTTCAGGCTTAAGGCATTGTCTCAGGCTTAAGTCAGACAGGGGTAGTAAGATAGCCTAGAGATTAGAAGACTTCTTGCAGACAGAATGAGGACTCAGGCTTTGTCAAAGCTGAGAGGTGAGGGTCCATCACCCCCTTTTGCTATAGCCCCCCAAGTCCTTCCTTGGGGGCCTCCCACATGATCGTGCCTGTCTTAGATCATTTCCCCCTTGCGGAATCTTACCCGTCATTGGCTAACTAACCAAACATTGGGGGCCATTATGGATGAAGTAAAAGGAGCAGAAGCGGTGCTCCTGCCAGGGAGATAAGCTTTGTCTCCTTAGTGGCCTTCGGTCCAAAGGTCACTCACTCAGCCTTAGCCTTGGGGGGTGGTTACAGCTTCTGAAACCAGGCAGGGCAGTTCCCAACAGCAGTTTCTTCCACATAAGTAAATAAACAGGAGAATGCAGTGCAGTTATATATAACTTAAGAATCAAGTTCAGAAAATGGAGAAGTCAACTTAACCCGAAGAGGTCAAGAAATACTTTGTGGAAGAGTTCAAGTTGGGGGTTTTTGGGTGCAACTTACAGAAACCACCTAGGGGCAAACAAGTATTACTCCTCCGTATCTCTCCTTTTTTCACAGCATAGAGAAGCTGGCTCTAATGTCATATTCTCATAAGTAGAGAATAAACTTGACTCTAAGTTTCATTTTACTGGAATTTTAGCAACTCACTTGTCATCGTGATAATACTCGTCACCTCTGATGGGCAGTAACATGTCTCAGAAGTATGAAATGTGCACGGCAAACCACTACAGGACATTCTAGTCACCACGCATTTCTATGAGCCGGCATTTTTAAACCCTGACGGTACAATTATAATTGATAGCAAAGCTAGAAGATACAAAATTGTCGCATGAATCAATTGAAAGGGAAGTCAGGTTGTGTGAAAAAGAGATGCTTCCTGACCAGACTGCTAGCTTCGTGCTGCTGCCCAGCGTGAGACTGCATTTCCCAGCCTTGCCTGCAGGTAGGTGTGGCCACATGACCAGGTCCGTGCCCTGAATGAAATGTGAGTAAAGCGTGGGCGCACCCTCTGTGTTTCTGGCTTAAAAGGAAATCTCTTGTCTTCCCCTGTTTCCCTTCCCCTTTCCCAAGCTGAAGCATGGATGTGGTCATGTGCCCCAGCTCTGCCCATGCGACCAAGGACAACTGCCTACGGATGATGACACAAGAAGGGTACCTTATGGATGAGGACACTCAGCAAGACGGAAAGGAGCCACATGCCCACCTAACCAGATGGAGAGTAAATAAACCGAATCTTCTTTAAGCCATTGTGTGTGTGGCTGTCTCTTTCACACAGCAGCTTAGCCCTTTCCTAGGGGTGGAGTAGGCAGTGGCCTCCTGCACAGCAGAGATGACCTCTGTTCGCCTCCAGCACCCAACATAGCTCCTTATAAAAGATAAGTGTTCAGTAAATTTCTGCTGATGGAATGGGCGCCTGAAGTGGTAAGACCCAAGGCCATAAAAAGTGAGTTAGAGCCAATCTGAAGGGCCTAAGATACCATAGTTAGGAACCTGCACTTTGCCCACATTTAGGTTCCATGAAAAGTTAATTTTTTATTTTTTAATTATTTTTAAAAAGATTTTATTTATGTATTTTTAGACAGAGGGGAAAGGATGGAGAAGAGAGGGAGAGAAACATCAATGTGTAGCTGCCTCTCACATGCCCCCCCTTCAGGGACCTGGCCTGCAACTCAGGCATGTACCCCGACCGGGAATCGAACCAGCGACCCTTTGGTTCATAGGCTGGCGCTCAATCCATTGAGCCACAGCAGCCAAAGCTATTTTTTTATTTTTAAAATCTTTATTGTTAACATTATTACAGATGTCCTCATTTTCCCCACCTTTGCCCACCTCCACCCAGCCTGTTGGCATGGAAAGTTTTAAAGTAGGGACAAAGAATTTTGCATTTTTAGGCTTCTCTGAATCATGTTAGCTGACGGCACCTGCTGGCAAATTGAAACACTGCAGCCTCATCAAGCTCTGTGATTCTTCTGTCAGCTGAAGAACAGATAAGGAAGCAAGCAGCTGTTAAATGCACATTTTAAAGTTACAAATAGGAAGGCTAATGCCAATGTGATATATAGCAGCACCTTGGAACTACTCTGGGCCCATCACTGTGATGGATGCCGTAGTGGGGGTGCAGCAAGCCTCAGACGCAGTGAACTCCTGGTCTGGAAGTCTAGGTTTTGTTTTTCGGTTTGTTTTTTTCCACGTGCATTTCTGTCCTTTGATCTTGATAAGCTGTAAAATGCCTCTCCCACCCTTTCCCTCTTCCTGTGAGTCCTCCTTGTCCATTTGCACTGACTTACTCTTTTCTCATTTCTACCAAAGGAATTAGCCACCATGACAGCGTTATCTGAGCCAACTTGTGACTTCGATTAAAAAAAGAGAGAAAGAACCGCAACTGAAAAAAATAAAGCAAAACAAACAACCCACGCTGTCATGAAAAATTAGCAGCGTTCTCAGATGAGAAGGTGCAGCAGGGCCCTTGGCCGGGCCCACTGGGGAGATTTTTCCCCATTCTCAGCTTCCAGAGAAGATGTTGTCTTCCTAAAAACCAGCCTGATCACACGTAAGGGCCCTGTGCGGCCCCTGCAAGGATGGTGTGCCCTGTAGCTTTGGCCTCCCAGAGACTTAAGAGAAAATTTCTGGCCCCCTTTTTAGCAGCTGTGTATAAGACTGCACTTTTCTCTGTGCCACTATTATACCTGAGTTTTTCATCTTTATTTTATGGGTTTGTAAACCACTTCAGATCTCTAATGCAACATATGAGTAAACATTCGAAGGAATGATCCAGATTTAAAAAGTACACAGGGGACCATGGAAAGGGGAGCTCCCGGCGAGCGATGGCCCGTAGGAGAGGGTCTGAACATGGAGAAGGGAGGTGGGGGCTTGATGAGGCCTTGGAGGTACAAGGTAGGCTCCCTCTCATTCCTCTCAGTTTTGTAGCCCTTTCCTTATACTCTTCTCCTGGCCTCTGGAAATGACAAAAGGACTAAATTTTTGAGTTGACTTTCACAATACCTGGTGAACTTTCCTGGTTATTACTGCCCCACCCCCACCCCACCTCCCTGCGTGGTCTAACAACATGATTCCATCCGGGAAACCCAACTACGTGGGAGTGTTACAGAAAGGTCCTCAGCACACACAAGGGTGGCCTTCCCTGCGAGCAGGGTGCAGAGCCTTCTGAGAGAGGCACTCTTACAGGGAGCTGAGTTACAAAGAGCAGGCAGGCGCAGGTGAGAGCCAGAGTTGTCTGCCAAAGCGCTGAAATCTGCTTTGATAGCCACATACCTCTGTGCACCAAAAAGTTACTTTTCTGATTCCTTGCTTCCAACCACTAGACAAGGAAGCAGAAGGAATTTCTGCCACTTGTTCATGAGGCCAGGCTTTCAGATACGGGCAGTAACTCAGGCTAGAATAAAGTCTTCAAAGTCAATATCCAGCTCCTTTTGCAAAGCCCTGGACTGTTCCCAGGTGGGCAGGTGGGCAGGGCTTGCTGGGGTCTGATGCTGCTTTGCCAGATGGGCCAGGCCATCAGCCTGTTGCGTGCTCTCTGTGAACTCTGTGGCTGCGACCATCTTTCCCCTGCCTCCCAGCGGCAGTGAGAGGCTCATCACCGCACGCTGGAAACGCCCTGATGCAGGGGACTGGGGCAGAGCCGAGCATGAATACTTAGGGTGACCAATTACCTTCTGGAGCAAAGTGCGTATTTCTTCCCTGAGACCAGGTGAGAACTGAGGTTAGGAGGGATCCCTGCAGGCGTGGGGTTCAGTAGGAGGCCCCCTTAGCCTACCAAGTGCTCAGAGCAAAGAGACTGCAGGGTTCTTGGAGAGGGCTATGAATCTACATCTAAACACAGTGTTGGCCTGGGTGGCCTGCACGGTTCCTGCCTCGCCCCAGTGGAGACTCACGGGGTGGGGCGGGTGGTGGGAAAGAATCAGACCAGAGTCTGAGGTTGCCGGTATGGCACGCACATGGGTGTTGGAAAGATGTGTTTACTCTTACCCTAGGAAAACTTTCCTGGGCCTTGTTGTGGGAAAAAGCTGAGAATGGGGAGGTTTGTGTAAGCAGTTAGGCCTGAACACAAAAAAACGAGGAGGGGGATTATTTTCCAGTGTCTACAGTACTTGGAGGAATGGGCAAAAACTCCTTCCTATCTGCTACTGAGGTTCACCCCATGATCCCTGGGGAGGGGCACGTGTGAGTATGTGGGGTGCACTGTGGAGGGGTTGGCCGCCAAAGAAAGGGTAGGAAATTTCCTATAAATATTGCTGAAATCAAGTGCCCTGTAGGAGCTGAGCAGCTGCAGGAAATATGAGTGACTACCCTAGCCAGGACTGAGTGTACACTGGACAGCCATGGAGAAGGGTTAGGGAGAGAGAAGAGGATGGGGTCAAGGTCAGGACAGCAGGCCCTGTACTGCCAGACCCCACCACACTTCCTGCAATGTATACCTGCCCTTCTCTAAAGAACGGTGTTGGAGAAATTAAATATGGACTACATATTGACTAATACTATTGAATCGATGTCAAATGTCTTGGGCGTGATAATGGCATTGTGGTTACGTAGGAGAATGCCTTTGTTCTCAGGAGCACATGCTGAAGTACTTAAGGATGAAGAGTCTTGATATCTGCAGCTTCCAAGGGGTTCGGTAAAGAGAAAGAGGAACTGAAAGAAAGCAAGTGTGGCAAAATGTTAACAATTGGTGGATCAGGGCCAAGGGTCTATGAGGGTTCATTGTACTATCTTTCCGTTTTCTGTAGCTTGAAATTTTAAAAAATAATGCAAGGGATAGCCAGTTACTGGTGCATGGCAAATAAAATAGAAACTAAACACAAAGAATATAATTCCATTTGTTTGAAACTCTAGAACATACATCTCTGCCGTGGAAGGATCTCAGAGCAGACTGCCTGAGAATGTACGTGTGTGGGGTGGGGGATGCGAGGTTGACTGGGTAGGAATATGAGGGAATTTTCCATATTTCTATAGGGGTTTGGGTTATGAGGGTATGAGGCATTATTCACAACGGAGCAAATGTACACCGAAGATTTACGCATTTAATGATGTGTAAGGTTCACATAAAAAATGGCTAAGCAAGAGTTGGGGAAAATTTCTGATGAGTGAGAGCAGAGTGAGGTTTGTCTTGGAATCCTGACCTCTTTGGATAATCCTCAGGCTCTTCTCCAGGTTCCCAGTATGGCTGGGCATATTTCGAATGCTTCACTTTGAGGGTTGAGAAAGAATACAGTTTTTGCTCAGGTTTTGCAAGTGCCAGCCCCAGGGTGAGTTTTCCAGGCACTCAGCCAGCCATGGACCGAACGGTGCCACTACACGCATGGCCTAGCTCTGCAGACTGTGGCCGCCAGCCTCCAGGACGGCAGCTGGCGAGCCCCACCTCCTGGGTTTGTGGCCCCTCCCACGCTGAACAGGGCCAACCTGTGTAACCAATAGGATGTTGTGGAAATCCTACAGCGGGTGACCTCTGAGATTAAGTCATGAAAGTCATGGCAGCATCTTTCTGAGTCTCTCTTGATCTCTGTGGCTCCGGGGGAAGCCAACCCCACGGAGGAGTCCACTTGGCGAGAACGGAGGCCGCCTGCCAGCAGCCAGCACCAGCGTGTCCGACGAGTGAGCCCGCAAGCTGGAAGCGGTCCTCCAGGCCCAGCCGGTCCTTCCTTCGCACGACTGCAACTCTGGCTGACCTCGTCACTGCAACCTCAGAGAGATCCAGAGCCAGAATAACCTGCTAACTCACCCCCGAATTCCTTACCTGCAAAAACTGTGAGCTAATACATGTTTATCCTTGTGCTAAGCCGCTGGGCTTTGAGATGACGCTGCAGTGGATAACTGACACCGAAAGTGATCCTGGGACCTTCGGAGCCCACAGGCGCATCCCCGCAGGTGTGGCCTGCCTTCCTGTGGTGAACCACAGGGGCTTCCTTTTCTGCCCGCAGACCTCACCCTCTTTCCTCGGGTTTCATGCACAGCAGCCCAGGGCGAGACTGAGAAGTGATGTTTCTTGCCATTCTGACCCCATCATTGTACTAAAAGTCATTAAACTCCTTCAAGACTTTGCTGTCTAGCACAACCCCCAGAAGATGAGTTGATCCCTCACCACACACTGGCCTCAGGACCTATGGTCCCTCACAGCTCCATAAAGACAATTACTCCTTGGACCCGAGTGGTCCTCAGGTCTCACACACTGAAGAGTCATTGCCAACATCCCGTTCACATTTTTCTCATCAATCTTAAGCCTCTCCCCTAAGGAGAATCTCTCTATCCAAAATCAGTTTTTGAGGCAGAGGCAACACCCCTCTTTTTTTAAAAAAAAGTATTTTATTTATTTATTTTTAGAGAGAGGACGGGAAGGAGAAAGAGAGGGAGAGAAACATCGATGTGAGAGAGAAACATCGATTGGTTGCCTCTCATACATGCCCCAACCTACGGGTCCTGACCGGGGACCTGAACCCGCAACCCAGGCATGTGCCCTGACCGGGAATGGAGCCAGTGACCCTTTGGTTTGCAGGCTGGCGCTCAATCCACTGAGCCACACCAGCCAGGCAAAGCTTTTAAAATGTATGCATTTGCAACCTGGATGCTTTGTATATTAAGAGCCTATTCCGACGAGCGACAGCTTAAATCTTCCAGAAATACCACAGATGCAGATAAAAGGGAGGAAGCGATCTTTGTCATCTTTCTGACCAGAAAGAAATGGCCTCCAGGTGGGAATGACTGAAGAGAACGAAATGACACAAAACACCTGGACTCTGATTGGACTTGTACTCAAAGCCTGGCACCCGTGACCTCTGTAGATGCCCCCAGATACCTCCCTAGCCCTCGCAGGGAGAACCAGTGCCCCTGTCCCCACACAAATGCCAGAGTTCTGCTCAGACCCAGGTCCCTCTGAGGCCACAGCCCACTGTATGCAGAATACTTTAGCCCCTGTTGTCCACGGGGGAACCGCTCCAAGACCCTCAGTGGATGCCCGAAACCACAGATAGTACCGAACCTTCTATATAATACCTATAATAAAGTTTAATTTATAAATCACACATGGTAAGAGATTCACAACAGTAAGTAATAAAATACTTAGGACAATAATATACTGCAATAAAAGTTACATGAATAAGTCCGCTCTGTCTTTCAAAACATCTCATTGTACTGCACTCACCCTTCTTGTGATGACGTGAGCTGATAAAACGCCTTAGTAATTTCACCTTTTCACTTCGAGGCAGCATTTTATGGCTTCTCTTTGGTGTATCCGACTGATCCGACTGAGTGGCATCACTACTCTTGTACTTCGGGGACATTATTAAGTAAAATAAGGGTGACCTGAAAATAAGCACCATGACAGTGAGATGCTAGACTGGACGACAGCGGCTGCAGTGACACGACTAACGCAGGGCGGGCATCCACAGAGCGGAGACCGGGACACAGCGATGGGTCACATCTCGAGCAGGGTGGGATCCCGTGAGATTTCATCACACTACTCAAAATAGCACCCAATTTAAAACTTAGGAATTGTGTATTTCTGGAAGTTTTCATCTAATGTTAAACGCAGTTACCACCTTCATCGGGGGTCACAAACTACAGAAAGCAGAACAGCAGATGAGGGGGTACAAATGGACCACAACCTGGATGGCTTCAAACAACGGAAACTTATTCCCTCACGGTTCTGGAGGCCAGAAGTCCAAAGTCAAGGTGCTGGCAGAGCTGGTGTCTTCTTAGGGGCTTTGAAGGAGGATCTGCTCCTAGTTCTGGTGGTTGCCAGCCATCCTCGGTGCCCCTTGGCTTATAGACATTTGTCTCTGTATAATCTCATCCTACAGAATTACATCTGTAAAGACCCTGGTTTTTCTTTTTTTAAGATTTTATTTATTTATTTTTAGAGGAGGAAGGGATAAAGAAAGAGAGGGAGAGAAACATCAATATGCAGTTGCCTCTTGCATGTCCCCTCCTGGGGACCTGGCCCACAGCCCAGGGCCATGTGCTCCAATCAGGAATCAAACCAGCAACCCTTTGCGTCGCAGGCTGGCATTCAATCCACTAAGCTACACCAGCCAGGGCTGAAGACCATATATTTTTTAAAGATTTTATTTATTATTTTTAGAGAGGGAAGGAAGAGAGAAGGAGAGAGAGAGAGAGAGAGAGAAACATCAATGTACAGTTGCTGGGGGCCATGACCTGCAACCTAGGCATGTGCCCTGACTGGGAATTGAACCTACAATGCCTGGTTCGAAGCCCGCACTCAATCCACTGGGCTACTCTAGCCAGGGCTGAAGACCATATTTTGAAATAAGGTCTCATTTTGAGGTTCTGAGTGGGTATAGTTTTTTGGGGGGACACCATTCAATCCAGTACATCACAGTTCAAACATTCCACATTTGAGCCATCAGCAATGACAACACCAAAGTTACGGCGGTGGATCCCCACATCATGAGAAATAAAGACGAGGGAAGAGACCAGGAAAGGCAGGGCTGTAACACAGAGCCCGGCCGGAACACCCTGGACCAAACCGGCTTCCTGCGGGCCCCAGGAGAACATGGGTGAGGGTTTTGCTCTCGTCCTTGCTGCTTGGAGAAAGCAGAAGAGCAGGTCTTTGCTGGAGGAAACATTCTAAGACATAGGTGATGAAAGTTAATTTCACAGGAACACAAGGGCTGGATCACAGCTCATTTAGGCAAGAAAGCAGTGCGCGATGAATATTACGAAACCTATAAAATGGTCTTTAAGGAGTTCTTAAGGACATGAGAAAATGCTTATGCTGTAAGGCTAAACAAACAACAACAAAAAAAGCCAGGATGCAAAACTCAATTTGTAGCGTGAGCTCAACTGTGCAACACAGGGGAAACATTTCCAGAAAACAAGGCTGGTGCCAACCCTGAGGAGGGGAGACAGGAGCAAAAAGCTATTGTCCTTGATTTTACAGACTTACATATTGTCTGAATTTCCCGCCTACCCCCACCCAATGATCATGCAGCTCACTTTAAAAATAAACTTTAAATTTGAAAATAGTTTTAGATTTACAGGAAGGTTGCAAAGATAATACAGGCGTTCCCCCGTAGCGTCCAGTTCCCCCTATTGTTAGCGTCTTACCCCGGTATATTTGTCGCAACCACTGAGCCAATACTGATACATCATTATACACCGAGGTCCAATTCTTTAACAGGATTGTTAAAGTGTCTGATGTCCTTTTTCTTCTCAGAGATCCCATCCAGGATACCACACCACAGACACTGATTATGCCTCCTCAGGGGCCTCAAGGCCATGACATTTCCTCGGAGTTAGCTCATTTTTCACGGCCTTGCTAGTTTTGAGAAGTCGGGTCAGATGTTTTGCAGAAGGTCCCTCGATTTGGGTTTGTCTGATGTTATTTCATGATTAGACTGGGGTCACCAGTTTTGGGGAAAGAACATAAGTGACATTCTCATCATATCGTATCAAGAGATGCACTACTTTTTAAATGGGACATACAGTGAAATAAGGATTATGCTAGAAAAGTAATAGTGTTTAATTCTAGATCAGGAGGCTTTCTCAGTATTTTTCTTTGTAGTCATCTATAAAAAGCACACAATATATTTAGGAAAAAAAGTTTAAAGAAATGCCTACTGTAGAGGCTTCAGTGGCCCAGGCTGGGAGGGCTAGCTAGGGAGGGGCGCGGAATCTGAGCCTCGGTCTGGGTCTGGCACGGGAACTGAGAGTGTCAGTGTGATGGGGAACACACCAGGGCCTGGCTGCCCGCTGGGAGCAGTCAAGATTACTGATGGCAGGACAGAAAGTAACAGCAACAAAAGGAGAGAGCGGGCCTGGGCCGGGAAGACAGCGCTAATGAGAACACTGAGATGCATTCCAGGCGACAGGGAAACCCAAAAATGTAAGCAAGCCTGGAGCCGAGATTAGTTATAGCCAAATAAGTCGTGCGGCATTCAGAGGGTGCAGGCAGGCGCGCGGGGGCTTGGGCACCGCCGCGTCTCTGAACCCGGCAACGTAATGCTTTGTGTAAATACTGACTTTTTAGGGAAGACAGAGAGGAGCCTGTCTCTTTTTCCACTGCAGGGATTAGGGAAAGTTTATTGATTTTTAAACAGACTGTTTCTATTCAGGGCTTATTTCAGATCTAATAAGGCTGTTGTTATTATGCTTTAATTGGGTGCAGAGAAGGGAGTTCACTGTCAATCTGTGAGTAAAATATTTTTAATTGCTTTGGAAGATGTGGCATGGAAACTGAGATTGTAGGTCACACGCGAGTTCCCGGGCGCTGGCCCCACAGGCTGTCCTACTGGACCCAGCACGTTGCTCCAGCTCTCGGTCCAGCGTTCAAGTGTCTGGGCAGATGGATTAGCATCCATCGCATGGGGTGAGTAGCTGTAATTTCCAGAAAAAGCAGTCTTTTAGTTGTGATTGGCAAACTTCTATTCATCCTTCAATACCCAAATCATGTGTTCTGATGCAATAAATGGACCAGAGGAAGGGAATGAGGGAGCATGCTTCAGACCGGCAGAGCACTCACTAAAGAGGGACAGAGCACGGGGCAGGCGTGGGAGACACCAGCCTGGAATCCCCTGTTAGACTTCAGAGTCCTTGAGGTGAAGGCCTGGCGTGAGATCGTGCGCTAGTCCTGGCTGACCGAGAGGCCCACCACTGACACCAGCAGCTGGGAAGGCACCAAGTCAAACTGGGGTAACCCGTGGGCAGGCGGGGGAGGCCTAGACCCCTGACTGCCCCCCGCCCTGTTCTGCCAAGGAAGTGTCCTGCCTACGTGCCCGATTTAGGTTTTAACAGGTTGCTTTACTAATTTGTTTTTGCTTTTGTCCTACACATGTATTCAGATGTGGTTTCTCCCAGTGTACCTCTTCAGACCGCCCAACCTGTCAATATCTTACTACTGTTCTGCTCTAGAGCCGCTTCTCTCATTTCAAATTTCCTGAAGACCCACAAAACAATAAAAACAATAATAAAATGGCAACTGTTTCTGGACGTCCATCTTTGTGCCCAGCAGCCAGCTAAGCGGCCAGTGTCCCCCTGTGAGGTCTGTGCTGTGTTCCTCCTTACAGGTGAGGATGGTGAGGATGGTGAGGTTCAAGAGGCTGTTGACCCAGGGTGGACACCTGGGGGGTAACAACTGGGGTTCTGACCACAGCAGTCTGGCCCCAAAGCCTGTGTCCTGACCACTATGTGACTCAGGTGAGCGGGCCTCACAGCCGGGAAGACCGCCGTGGAAAGAACAGAAACATGCTGACTACTTAACACTTAAATCAACGAATAATTGAATAATTAAAATAGGTTTAAGTTAAAATGAAACAAAACTGTTAAAGTAAATAAAGAAAACAATTAAAGTAGAATTAATTAATTAAAATTAAAAAGAATAATTAATTTGATGCTTGAATTGATGCTTCATTACATTAAGTCAATTATATACAAATTACGTAAAGTAGCGTCACGTACTTTTGAGGGTTTTACTACGTTTCCAAGTTACATGTGATTTTTTTCCTTCCGGAAAATCCAAAGGGCCTGTGTCCATCCTCTCCCACCTTCTTCTCCAGGGCTTTGCTGTTTATACCGAAAGTGTTCTGCAAGGAGCTGTGGGAAAAATAAAGAATAATTAGACATAGCTCCGGCCTTTGAAGGTTTTCACGTGGGAGATAAATGGGGGTGAAATAAGGGCTAAAGGAAGCTTTCCGTGCGTGTCTTTGCTGTCTCCTTTTGGCTGTCTAGAAGCGGCATCGACTCAGTTTGTTCTGCTGAGTATCTCAAGCTGGAGAACGGCCTTGAATTTAACAGCCAATGACTAAGTCGTAAGCGTACAACTCGTTATGTGTTTTCAGGAGCAAGATGACGATTTGAAGGGTGGGGTGATGCTCTGACTGTCAATTGCCAGGGAAGGCTGTGATCTGTCCTTGACCCCGAATTTGGAGAGGTGAGTGCATTTTAGGTTTAGTCACTGCGGGGGGCTGTTCCATCTCTCAGCCCCTCTGGCCTGTCTTGGAATTACGGTCATATTCAGTTTAACGAACTTTTTTATTGATGGTCCACTGGGAGCCAACCAGATCAGTGATTTTCAACCTTTTTCATCTCACGGCACACATATACTAATTCCTAAAATTGCAGCACACCAAAAAATATATTTTTTGCCGATCTGACAGAAAATAGGTATAGTTTTGATTCATTCACACTGGACAGGTATTGTGTTGGCCGCTGTCATTTTTTTATTTGACACTCTAAGGGAAAAGAGGTCCGTGCCCCTAACCAAACAGGTAGTGCACGTTTTAAAACTTCTTGTGGCACAGCAGTTGAAAATCGCTGAACTAGATAGTGCGAGAGGGAAGTGAGGGCGTCTAAAGGTGCAAAGGGCATGGTCTCTGACCTCGAAGGATTTATCACTGAGCTAGGAGGGCAGATTTGTCAGTAAAAGCTGGTCAGTTCAGTGGCAGAGGTCCAGGTAAGGTGCCAGGAGAGGCCGGAGAAGGGGTTTAGTCCAGCGTCGGAGTGTGGTGTAGTGTGTGTTTGTGTGTGTCTGTATGTGTACCTGTGTGTGGCTGTGAGTGCGTCTGTGTCTATTTGAGTGTATCTGTCTGTGTCAGTGTGCATGCCTTCCTCCCAAGCAAAGAGAAGGCGTCAACAGTGCACCAAGGCAGCAGGCAATGCGCGAAGACCCATGAACTGGCACGTGAGGTGGGGAGGTCAGGAGGCCGGGCTGAAGAAGCAGGCCAGGGTCAGGGCTGGAAGGCCTGCCTGTTGGCGGAGGCACTGGGGATAAGAACCGGCCCCTGGGAAGGAGGGGAAGCACAAGGTTCCAATAGCCTGATGGGGGGTGTGATGGTGGCGGCGGGACTCGGAGGTCAGCCACCAGGGAAAGCCATGCAGGAAAGTGGCGATCCGGGCCTGAATTCCGGGGCAGGAGAAGACGGTCAGGAGGAGGAGGTTCCACT
This sequence comes from Phyllostomus discolor, assembly GCF_004126475.2. NCBI lineage: Eukaryota > Metazoa > Chordata > Mammalia > Chiroptera > Phyllostomidae > Phyllostomus > Phyllostomus discolor. The sequence continues at coordinate 78,443,507 of NC_040913.2, forward strand.
CCGCTCTGCTTCCACTGACATCCCCACTGCCGTCTCCATCTCCTCTCCACGGCCTTCTCTCCTCCCGGTCCCTTGCTGACCTTTCCTTCTGCAGCTCTCAGCCGTCCTTAAACACCTGGGAACAAGGAGCTCTGTGAGGAGAGGAGCCCATAGCAGACGGCCCGCAGACTCGGAGCTGCCTGCCAGGGCCTCCCCACTCTGAGCATCCTTCTCTGGTCCCTGAGTGGTTTCATTTGCTCTTTGCAGTTTATTAAGTCCAGTCGCTTCTCAATCAGCTTAACCATATTGCATGCTTAGAGCCATGTGAGGAGGTGAAATTATGCTGTGAGGGGGACGAGGTCCTAACTCTGGGAGGTTTTACAACATTCTCCTTTTTCCTTTTAATGGAAACCAGTTTGCCTCCTCCCTCCTCCTTCTTCCTTCCTCCCTCCTCCCACCTGCCACCTCCCCCACTACCCTTCTGGATCAGGTGAAGAGCCTGTGACGACTGACGGAAGGTATCCGTGACCTCAGGAACAGGCTGCTGCTGGGGGAGTCTCTTAGTAAGAGTTTGTTCTTTGCTTCTAGACCACATTCAAATAAATAGCCATCCTGTTACATTCTCATTTAAATAGTATCTGTTGTGGGGAGAGGAATGTAATTAGACTGTTAGGCATCCAATCTGTGAGTTTTCAGCTTTCTTCTTCAGGTGAAATGAAAACCAACAGGCGTTTCAGTGCCTCACACCAGGGAGTGGGGTCGGTGTGCGGTGGAGGCGAGAGCAGCCCAGTCCTGCCCTCCGGGAGGGAGTGCACCTCCCGGGGAGAACTCTCCTGCCATGGGGTAGGGGAGACCAGTAGGTGGGCTTGTGCCTGAACTGGGCTTTTAAATGTTAAGTGGATGTGTGACAGGCAAAGACTAGCACTTTCCAAGCTGGAGACAGCCTGATCAATGGCTTGGCAGGGAATGGTGTGCTGGGCGGGAGCAGATAGGTGTGGGCTGGGGCCTAGGGAGGTGATGGGAGAGGCAGCCAGAAAGCCACTTGAGGGCCCGCGGCAAAAGCCTAGACCAGACTTGGGCTTTGCTTCCAAGCCATTGGAAGTCATAAAATGTATGTAGACAGGATGCATTTTGTGCTTTTGGAAGATAACGAGATAGTCTAGGAAGACCGTGGCATAAACATGAATCTGGAAGCTGTTGGAGGAAAAAGTTGGTGAATCCTGCTTTAGGCATCGGGGTGGAGAGAAAGGGACCATGTCGAGAGGTATTCAGGATGCAGAACTGAGCTGAGCTGGCTGCTGATGGTGTGGGAAGGAGGAACGTTGATAGAAAGTTTGCTAGTTTGGGAAACAGGTGCCCGTACCGTATACCGTGCTAGAACACCTGAAGAGAGGTTATGCTTTCATGAACTGCCTCCTGCTATCATCTCGGGTGCACCTAAGAAAGGAATTACCTAGGGGCGCAGGAATTACCTGGGCAACAGGCCAAAAGGAAGAGCTGAAGGAGGGCGTATGAAGACAGTCTTGTTCTTTGTGCCCCGATGGAATCTGCTAGTGCCTCTAAGGTGTGCAGTTGTGCCACGCCCTGTCTGCTGTGCGCAGCGGGACGCTCTCTGCAGCCCCCTGCAGCCCCTGAGGCATTTTCTGGGAGAGCCGCTGGATGCAAGCACACGCTGAATGTCATGCCAGAAGGACTTAACCGGAGGCAGTTGAAGCTTGGGGTGTAGGTGAAATCACTCAAGGAGGGCCCAGGACAGGAACCTAGGGAACATTGGGGGAGCAGCTGAGGAGGAGTAGCAGCCGAATTTGAGGCCAGAAGAGGACAGGGACAGAGCAGAGGCTGGGAACCTGCCATAGGATGGCGCAGGCTGGTTAAGGGGCAAGTAAAGCCAGTAAGGCTGTGGGGAAAGCAGGCACCATGGGACAAGAGGGACTGACTGGGCAGGGCAGGGAGGAGGTGTGTCAGCCTAAGCAAGCTGGGCACTCTGCCAGCGGGGCAGTCACAGCCAGACCGTTGTGCCCCTGGGTACTAACTTCTCTCAACCCAGGACCAGCTTACATTGCTCTTGGCCCATAATTCATGGCTCAAAGGAAGGCCACTGCCTTGACCTTTTGGGGCTCAGGCTGCCAGGATCAGGGGTAAAGCAAGAAAGGTCATACGAGCTCCCTTCACTCATCTCTGGGACAAGATCTTCCGGAGCACTGGGCCCATGCTGTTCTTTCTTGTTTTGCACTGAGATATCAGCGTTGATATCATGCAGAGATATTTCTGCACATGGCTTTGATCTTGTGTAGGAACATTCCAGGAGGAAAATAAGAAAAAAGCTTCTTAGGAATCTGTTGCTTGTATGGCTGAGAGATTGGGTGCTGGGCTGATTGATGAAGGTCACGACACTCAGCAGTTAGGGGAAAGCACTCGCTCACTAGCAAGACCGCATGGCACGTTCTAATCCAGCTGCCAGGCCAGCTGCCGTCTTCATGGCGAAGCACCTCTAACAACTACCATGTGTCAGCTGCAAATTTTACGTAACCAAAGAAATAAGCAACGACATGTAATAGTGCCATAAAAAGTTTGTGTCCTTATGTTCACATAACAAGCAGAATCACGTCTACTAAAATTCTCTCCTGCGTGAGAACAAATAGACTTTTTAATACCTGTATGAAGTTTTATCGCCATCCGAAGTTTTAAAAAGAGAGTGTGAGGGGAGAGGGTTGGAGAATTTAACAACAATGTCAAGGCTCCTCTGGTCAAACCCTTCTCTTCTTCTGCTTTTCAGGATCACAGTGTGAAGATACAGACAGTAGTAATAATGCTATTTCTTTGTTAAAGAACAATTCCAGTGGACGGGAGGTAGATTTTAGAGGTGGTTAACAAGGAATGAAGCATGATAACTTAGTGATTAGCCTGAGATAAATCCAATAAAATCACATTCATCTTGGTGGATTGTGACAAATGTAGATTTTCAAGCAAAAGTAAAGAGGCATTTAACCCACATATTTTCTGTTTAGAAAATTAGTATTTTCTATTTGATTAATGATGGGAATTGATCGTGTCTACCTTCCCTCCTTTCCCTTGTTATCAACTGAGAAAAGAGAATATATTCCAACTGCTGTTTCTCCCCTCACCTCAAATCCCCTTGGTCCCTTTAAGACAGAATTGCTCAGTAACAGTAGCTGGCGGTAGCTTCTGATGAAGAGAGCTGGGTAATCACTGAGACCGAGGGGACATCCAGCGGGTTCTGTCGGGAGGAGGGCTGCATGTGGGGAAATCTGTGGGGTCTCATTTTAAGAATGTTGATACTCATGCCCCTCTTAAAAATTGTTTTTCTTCTGAACTGAACTCAAAGCATCAGGGTCATTCTTGGTCTAGGCGCCTTTTGGTTCTCATTCGTGTACTGATGGAGTGCCTGCCATGCACTATGCTAGGATACCTGAGGGCAGGTAATGACTTTATCAACTGCCTTCTGGTGTCATCCCAAGTGAATATGAAAATAGAACTGCACGGGATGTTCGGCAGAAGGCAAAAATGAAGAGCTTAAGGGGGGCGTATAAAGAGGGAGTTGGCCTTCGCGCCCAGAGGGAATCTGCTAGTTTTTCTAAGGTCTGCAGTTGTGCCGTCAGTGCCAAGCCCGGTCTGCTCTAAGCCGGGGGACTCCCATTGCAGACCCCCATCCTTGTGGCATTTCTCAGAGACTCTCAGGGTCTGCCCAGGGTCTTAGGCTCCGCGAGTTGTTTCCTGAGGACATGCATGCATCTCGGATCCAGATGAGGGATACGAGGAAAACCCTGTTTGGTTGGATTCTCCAGGCTCTCTGACCTGCACTGGAAACACTTTTGAGTCTTCTAGTCGAAACGTTCCATTATTTGTGATGAGAACAATGTTAACTGACCCCTTTTTTCTTATTTGTCACGGCCACCAAGAGTCATGGAGATGTGTTTCAGACCAAAGTATGGGGGACTTTATTGCCTTCACATTTTGCAGTCAGAGATGAAAGAGCTCAACATATGGCGAAAGCACTTTGCCAGTTTAATCATTCTTTTTTATCTCCTGAAACACAAGGCTCAGATGATCCTGAGGGAGCCTCCACCTGGCCCGGCAGAGCTCGGCGCTGGACGGTACCGGAAGAGTCCCATCCGATGGCTTCTGGTTCCAAAATCACTTTAAAAGTCTAAAAGCAGAAGTAGCGGCAACTTCATATGGGAACGTAACGTGGGTGTGTGAGACGAGACATGTAATTGTGGCTCTGAATTATAATAATATCAGCCACCACGGAAGTAGCTTGACCGTGTGTGTTCCAGGGTTTCTATTAATTGCTTTGTAGACCTGCCCTGGAAGCCACACTGGGTGCTCAGTCACGGTGGTTAGCTCGTTCTCAGGGTTAGCACATCTGCTTCTGCTCCTTTTCCTGCTTGCAGTGTTCATTTCTGCTTTATTAGTCGATGCATACACATTCTTTATCTTAACCCACTTCAAATTCTCTTAGAAAGAGCCAGGCTTCTGATTAATGAAATGCATTTTTGGAATGGTTTTATAAAGAGTGGTTAATTAGGAAGGCTTTAGTTTGTCTTAAATTATAAAGAATTAGAATGAAGGAAGACAACAACAGCCTTTCTTGTCAGATTACTCTGCTAATGCTTAGTTCGTACAGTGGTATTTTCTGCAAACAAAATTGATAAAAGACCACAGTTTACATTTAATCAATGGACCACAGGTAAGTCCGTAGGTGCTGAGTGATTTGATTTGAACCTTAATAAATATACATATAGTGCTCACTTCTAAAACTGGGACAATGCAGGGCAGATTAGCATGGCCCCTGAGCAAGGACAACATGCAAATGAATGAAGTGGTCCATATCTTTACATGTGAAAAGATACTCATCATCACCAACCATCAGAGAGATGCAAATTAAAATCACAATGGGTTGCCTTGGCTGGTGTGGCTCAGAGGATTGAGCGCTCTCCTGCAAACTGAAAGATTGCTGATTTTTGATTCTTAGGGCACATGCCTGGGTTGCAGGCTAGGTCCCCATTTGGGACGTGCAAGAGGCAACCAATTGATGTCTCTCTCACATACATCCATGTTTCTCTCCCTCTCTTTCTCTGTCCCTTCAATAAATAAAAATCTTAATAAATAAATAAATAAATGAAACCACAATAAGATATCACCTCACACTTGTCAGAATGGCCATTATTAATAAATTAACAAATAAGTGCCTAAGTGCCCTTCAGTAAAAAAACTGGTACATTTACACAATGGAATACTATGCAGTGGAAAGAAAGAAGGAGCTCCTACCCTTCGTGACAGCATGGATGGAACTGAAGAATATTATGCTAAGTAAAATAAGCCAGTCAGTGAAAGACAAACACCAGGTGATCTCACGTATAAGAGGAATCTAATGAACAAAACAAGCTAATGGGCAAATTAAAACCAGAGACATGGAAACATGAGCAGACTGACAGCAGCCAGAGGGATAAGGGTAGAAATACGGCGAAGGGCCTAGTCAAAGAACACGTATGAATGACCCATGGCCATGGACAACGGTGTGGGGATTGACTGGGAGTGGTGCATGGGCTGGGCGGAGGAGGGCAAAGGGAGCAAAACTGAGACAACTGTAATAAAACAACAATAAAAAAGAACAAATAAATAAATAAGTATACATATACACTTGTTATTCTCATTATACTTCTATTTAGAGTATAACCTTCTTCCTAAAGGGTGAGATCATTGTTTGCTTGTAAATTTACTTTAATTTCTTTACTTGATGGTTCAATTAGCGTTATTCAATGAAGTTATTATCTGATAAATTATGGAATATATATATTATCAAAATACTTTTAAAATATATTAAAATACCTTTTATTTTATTATTTTTTAAAGATTTAATTTATTTATTTTTTAGGGAGAGAGATAGAAAGGGAGAGAAACATCAGTGTGTAGTTGCCTCTTCCATGCCCCCAACCGGGGACGTGGCCTGCAATCCAGGTATGTGCCCTGACTGGGAATTGAACCAGTGACCCTTTGGTTCACAGGCTAGTGCTCAAACCATTGAGCCACACCAGCCAGGGCTAAACTTGTAATTTCTTAAAGGGCCCAAGTAGCTATCAAAGTCAAACTGCCTGTATTTGAATCCAGTCTCTATTACTCACCATATAACCTTGGGCAAATTATTTAGTCCTTTGAGGAGGCTAAATTTCCTCATTGGCAAATGAGGTCAATAATAGCATACTAATCCTAAGGTTTTAGTGAGGTTTTAGTTAAGATAAGCCATTTAAAGCACTTAGCAGAATTGTTTCTTATCCTTTTGGGTAAGATCGAGTATAGTATCTGTTCTTACCAGTTTAATATCTGATATGTCCTCTATCCCAGGGCATTATATTAAATGAGTTTTTGGAACTGGGAGATGGAATAGGAGCTTGCTCCATTACTCTGCGCATCGACCCGGTATTGCAGTACTTCCTAGAACGGTGCACCAAAACAAACAAACAAAACACAAAACAAAACAAAACAAAAAACCCCAAAACAAAACTTAAAACAAAAAAAAAACATTTAGCAAAATGCCTGGCACAGGTAAGTAACCAATGAGTATTAATTTATTATCTAAATGAATTGACATAGAAAATTAGTCACAATATATTCTTAAGTTGCTTCTCTTGAAAGGTCTTTTTTCTTGGCTTGTCCTGCATACTCACACTCAGAGACTAAGGGCCAGGGTTGGGTCAGGGTCAAGGTCCATTCAAGGCTTTCCTCCTCTGTGAACCCCCTCCCTCTCCCACACAGAGTGAGTGGCCTCTTTGGGGTTCCCTGGGTACCCCTTCACACTGAGTGTGAAATCGAGTGTGTAGCCGGGCTCCCTCCTAGACTGTAGGGACTCGGACAGAAGGAACAGTGTTATTCTCCCCTGCATCACGCAACACACTTTGTTGAGTAAACACAGGAACAAAGAAGCACAGAGCAGGTAGTGAAAGGAAATCCTTGCCCTTCCCCTCTAGTTGATCAGATCCCCAGGGAGAGAATAGAAGAGGTTATAGAAATGGAAGAGGCTGGTATTAGAATAAAAAGGGACCTGCAAACTTAGAAAAACACTGTTTGTTCTGTAGTAATGGAAACAAGGAGCCACCGAAACTGAATTTAAGTCTGTTCAATCTATTGGTGACGACTAGCTGAAGTAAACATGCTTTTGCGCACCTGCCAGTCAGTGCGGGGCTCTTGCTTGTGAAAATCCGCCAGTAAGAATGGACCTGCTCCAACAAAAATGCCTCCGAGTGCCAGCCAATCAATGCTTCTCACCCAAGCAACCACACTGCTGCGGATGATGTCGACGCACTCCGAGCTCTGCAAGGCCTCCAGCCCGTGAATTCCGCACTTCTCAAAAATCCTACACGACGTCACCAGTCTGTTCCATTCTTGGAGACCACGCCTGGCCAGCAGAGCTCTCCCCCATTAAAGCAAGCAATACATTCAGCTTTGTCCTTTTGTTTCATACATGGAGGGGGTCTCATCATTCTTTGAAAATTCTGATGTAGAAATTTTCTTGCCCTGAGATAAATTCATGTAACAAAATTCATTAAACACTTAGAATGTACAATTCAGTGATTTTTAGTAAATTCACAATGTTGTGCAACCATCATCCCGATTTAATTTCAGAATAGTCCCCAAAGGAAACCCTGTACTTCTTAATTGCCCCTTCTCTTCATCACCTGTCCACCACTAATCTACTTTCTGTCTGTATAAGTGTCTGTTTTATTTTATAAATCCAAGATGATTTAAGTAAGGATTCTTCTAGAAACCTTTCTGGCTCCTTTGACTTTAACCAACATAGAAGTTTTCAAGCTGTAGAAATATATTAATATAGCAAGATAGAGAAATTGAGTTTATAATGGAGCAGAAAGCCAGAATACTAGTAAATGCACTGTGATACGCTTATCAAAGATGATGTTGATGCCAATAGACAAGTCCCAGAAACCAAGCTCAGGGACAGAAAATTTTTCTCCGAGCTCCAGACTCATATATTTTATTGCCTCCATCAAAATGTAGTTTGGAACAAATGTAGATGAGTAACATTTCTCAATTTCAAGTTTTCCTACAAAGCTGCAGTAATCCGAGACAGTGTGGTGCTGACATACGGATAAATGCAGAGATTGATGGGATGGAATGGAGCGTCCAGAAACAAACTCATGCATCTGTGGTCAATTGGCTTTTGACAGGGGTGCCAAGGCCTTAGACAGAAACGTAAATCTTTGTGACCTGGGATTAGGTAATGGTTTCTTAGTTGTGACATCAAAAGCACAAACAGCAAAAGAAAAGAAATATGCACATCGGACTTCATTAAAATTAAAAGCTTCCGTGTTTCAAAGGATATTGTATTAGTTTGCTAGGGCGGCTGCAACAAAGTACCACAAATGGTGTGGCTCAGACAACAAAAATGTGTTGTGTCATAGTTCTGGAGACTGAAAGTCAGATGTCAAGGTTTCAGCGGGGTCGGTTCCATCTGAAGGATGTGAGGAGAGGGTCTGGTCTGTTCTGGGTCTCATTCCTTAGCTTGTAAGTGGCTGTCTTCTCCCTGGGTCTCTTCCTTCGATGCATGTCTGTGTTCAAATTTCCCCTTTTTATGAGGACACCAGTCCTATCGGACACCCGTCTTATGGCCTCAGTTTAACTTTATGTCCTCTGTAAAGACCTTGTCTCCAAATGAGGTCACGTTCTGAGATACCAGGGGATGGGACTCCAACATGTCTTTTTAGGGGACACAGTTGAACCCGTAATCTAACACATATCAGGAAAATAAAAAGACAACCCTCTAAATGGGAGAAAGATAGAGCATAGGACTTAAAGTCCTATGTAAGATTAAGGATCTAGTATCCAGAATGTATAACTAACTCTTACAACTAAACAGTAAGTAGGCAAATAACCCAACAAAACATAGGGAAAGGATTTGGATATTTCTGCAAAGAAGATGTACAAGTGACTCATAAGCACATGAAAAGATGCTCAACATAATTAGTCATCAGAGGATTGCAACTCAAAACCACAAGATACCACTTCACACCCACTAGGATGGCTAATACAAAAACACATTAACGAGTGTCAGTGAGGCTGTGGAAAAATTGGAATCCTCACTCATCGCTGGTGGGTATGTAAAATGGTACAACCACTTTGGAAAATAGTTTGAAAGCTCCTCAAAAAGTTAAACATAGAGTTGCCATATGACCCAGTAATTCAGTCCTGGGTATTTCATGAATTTTGACAGTGGTGCCGAGAACACTCATGCATAGAACTGGATGCGGAGTTGGATACCTACACGTCTCAGACAGATCCGGAAGCCTGAGATCGAAGCCTGCCCGCCCTCCTGTGAGAGGCTGGTGTTGAAGTTACCCCGTCTGCACGCAGCCTTGAGATACAGATGAGGAGCAGCAGACCTGATCGCTGCTGGAAGGACCTGTCACGACAGACTATGGACTTCACTTGCCACCAGTTTGTGCATTTCCTGTGTTCCTGTAACGTTTTTGATACTATATTGTATAAAACCCTTTTTCCTCTGACTTCGGTTTTGTTTTGTTTTGTTGTGTTGGGGTTTTGTGAAGTTTTTTTCTCCTTCTCCCAGACTTTACTTTGAACATGAACATGTCGCCCCCCTCTCGGCCTCCTCTCACCTGTGACATATGCCCTGACATTCTAACATGTCCTCTGTGCATCTCTATACCCCCGGAAAAAGTCCCAGAAATGACCCACCAACGTTCTTCCCTACTACCTCTCAGGCCTGTTTAGAAAATCTGGAGTTCAAAAACACACTAGGCCACGTTGACATTTTAGTGTAGTAAGTTAGGGACATTGACCCAGCTACAGGGCCACATAACAGGTTATACACGTGGTAGCCACTCTGATTTGATTCAAGTTGCCACCATGTGCGCTGACACATCATGTGTGCTGGTTTGGGTGTGTGCATACTTTGTGCCCTGGAATAAGGTTTATGAACCTTCCTCTTGGCTTTGCATCACGTCCAAAGGGGTCCTGCTGGGTTGGCTTTGCCTGAAATGAAGAGTGGAAGGCCGTTTGGTTAAGCAGATGCTGCAGAAGGAACGGGAGAAATACGGCAGACGCCTGCTGGGGAGGGATCAGAAGATACCCATGCCGAATGTAATTCTCATGTTTATCCCAAACCAATCTTGGGCTTTTCCTTACATTGGCTTTGTTTGAGCACCTTATTTTCCTGGAAGGTTTATAAGTTCAGCCATATTCTGTCAACTGTCCCAGTTTTGGTGGAATCTTTTTTTCTGGCTTATTATAACAAGATGACATTCTCTCAGATCTCCTGCCTTGCCCCCCACCCCTCAAATCAAGCACATCTAATCCAGAGAGAAGGGACTCTATGTGTAATCTTTTTTTTTTTTTTTAAGATTATACTTTGTTTTAGAGAGAGGGGAAGGGAGGGAAAAGAGAGGGAATCATTGATGTGTGAGGGATACATTGATCAGTTGCCTCTCACACGTCTCCAGCTGGGAACCCAGCCCACAACCCAGGCATGTGCCCTGCCTGACTGGGGTTGAACCAGTGACCCTTTGGTTCACAGGGCAACACTCAATCCACTGAGTCTCACCAGCCAAGGCTCTATGTGTCGTCTTTAACATTTGAGGTTATTCATTTACAAGCGTGCACAAGCCGCTAGCAAGGGTTGAGCTCCAGGCCATTCATTCCTCCCACCTTCCTGTGATTGGCAGCTCCTGGAATTCTACTGTCAGAAGCTCTCTTCCCTTACATAGTCAAATTCTGTAGTTGGTCAGTTAAAGCAGGGAATCTAAAAATTATAATAGATATCCTTAAAGCTTTATTTTCATTTTAAAACATGCGCAAGTCTATTCATTCATCCTTTCTTTGCTATCAGGCTAAAGCCTTTCCTTCGACTGGGGTCTCCTCGGGGGGTCTGCACCAGACATCCGTTAGCACGTCAAACAGCACCATTAATTTCAGGTGCAGTGGGGTGAGCACTCAGGGTACTTGTGCAGCAAACTGCCGGCAGACTTCTGGATTTTGACACTTTCCTCCACCCAAACTTCCATGTTTGTTTTACTCACACCTAATTCCACGGCTTCCTTTTTCCCTTGAGAAAGACCTGTCTTTATCACACTTTCCCCAAGCATTCATTTGCATAGTGATTTCCACTCTCTTCACACTCATATTTGTATGGTGTTAGTAACATTGAATTAAATTGTGCAATTACTAAATACGACTTGCATAAACAAGTTTGGGAACAAATGACTGACTTTTGGAAAGCACACAACTCGATTAGGGGGAGAAATGATTGACCCATCAGGGAGTAGCCTGCTTCCTGGTTGTGAAGATCGGGTGGGCCTTGAGCTACAGGTGTATTATTCACACAGAACAGCCCTGGCTCCTGAGGCTCAGTGGATTGAGCGCTGGCCTGTGACCCGAAGAGTCATGGGTTCCATTCCCAGTCAGGGCCCATGCCTGGGTTGTGGGCCAGGTCCCGGTAGGGGGTGCACAAGAGATAACCACACATTGATATTTCTCTACTTCTCTTTCTTTCTCCCTTCCCCTCTCTCTAAAAATAAATAAAATCTTTAAAAAAAGAAGAGTCTAAATTCAGAGACGTAGCATTCAAATTCACACGAAGGTAGTACTGAAACTCTTTTGAGAGAAACGCTAACAAAAAGATCTGAACGAACCTCTTTTCTAGGTCTCTGGCAGGACCAGCCATGCTTCTGTGGGAGGGTGTAATGCCTGAGCCTCCATGTGGGTTTGATTAGTATCAGTGGGTCTCCTCCTGGTAAATGCTCCAAAATATTAAAATATATATCCCTTTGAAGGAGGCAGGAAAGGAACTGTTCCTAGTTTGTGTTTAATAAAATACTGAAGCCTAAAGTAGCCTTAATATGAGTCAGATTACTAAGGATAATAAATTCTCCGAAAGAACCCATTTGCTAGCCAGTAGGGGAAAAACTATCCTGTGTGCTGGTGCGCTCCTGTGATAAAACAGCGGGCCTACCCCGGGGATTATAAAGCTGGAAGATTAAAGTATCTGAAAGAGACCTTCACTTACCTTCATTAATGGTCGGACTGCACACAAAGAATAAGCCACCAAAATGATTAAAAGTGTTGGTGCTTGAGGGTGGGCCATGGAACCAGAAGTACTTTCTTTCTACCCCCTAAGTTGTCGAATGTGAAATTATATTCCTTTTACAAGTGCAAGCAACAAAAACCCACCGTAATTTCCCATCACAGTTAATTGGTAATAATACCAGAACCAGTTTGAAGTTTCAGGCAGAATGGCCCACTGCCTCAGCAGAGGACCCCTCTGGGTCATTCTTACTGAGTTCAGTGGGAACACCAAACAGTTCTTTCATGATTTTCTTATTGTTTTGTCTCAAGCAGTTTAAGACCTTTGAGAGAAGCAAAGACGAAGCAATTGCTGGATGAGCCATCGAAGGAAGGCTCAGCTGAGCTTGCACCTGGAGCCGTAAGGCGGGACAAGGGCCAAGCTACGCTCTTGCCAAAGCACAGCCAGTCGTGGTAGACTGACCTTCCCCGACACAGAGAACACGTCTCCCTGGTCACCGAAATGTGCACGTCTCCTGTGCTTCCGTTGTGTGCAGAGTGTGACCCCCGCTCCGTGGTAACACCGTATGGACACTCATATTTCGTTTCTTCCCAACCTTGCTTGGTAAATTGACTAATTCAGTTCACATTATTTTTCCTCAAATGAATTATTGATAATATGACTGAAAAGCCATAGTGTCCCTGGGAAGCAAGGAGGCTCTTCTCACCACATGTTGATTTAGTTAGTTTGATTCTCTGGGGGTAGTTTTTAACCAAGCCCTTGGGAGCTACCTCCCCCATAGGTGCCCTTGCACACTCCCTGGATGGTGTGGACCAGCCGTCTTTACTAGCTCATCGGAGCTTGTCCAGAGGCAATGTTTTAGAACCAGCACAGCATTTCAAAGGCAGCTTTGTACTTTCTGATCTTTTATCTAAGATAGGGATGTCAAACTCATTTTCACTGGGGGCCACATCAGCCTCGTGGTTGCCTTCCAAGGGCCGAATGTAATTTTAGGACTGTATAAATGTAACAACTCCTTAACTGTCAAGGAGCTGAAATTACATTCAGCCCTTGGAAGGCAACCAGCCACAAGGCTGATGTGGCCCCCAGTGAAAATGAGTTTGACACCCCTGATCTAAGCTATACTTCATGATCAACCAAACCCTGGGTTGATCACCAGTCATTGAAAAGTGAATTAATACCAGTTTTCAAAAACAGGTACTTCTGTGACGTTCTCCCTTTTCAGACACTGTGGGTACAACAGTACAGCTTTCTAACTCGAGTCACGAAGATTCTTACCAAAACCGACTTGTTTAAATTTGGGACAATTAGGCTAATTAGTACCTGTCAGTTTCAGAAATTCAAAAATAGTTTTTACTATCCACAAACCAAAAATTACATTTCAAGAGAAAATATCTTGGTATTTAATAGTATTAGTCAACGTCTAGTCATTCAGAAGTTGAAAAGTATGTTCTGTATCAATGTAGAGTCAAATTATTAGAAATACTGGAAATTATAATAAAATCCTCACTATTCTGCCCATTTTGTAATTAGATAAGTAGAACTATAACGAGTTCAGTAGTTAATAATTAGTAATATGCCAAAATAATTTCATAAATTCATAAACATGTCAAAATCTCCCTCAGTTTCACTGCCCTCAGAAACCCAGGGCACCCCCTCGGCTAACGGTCACGTGGCATTGTCGCCAGACACCCTTCTTTGTTGGCCTCGTGGTCTACCGAGTATATCCTCCCTGGACTCTTTTCGTTTTACTAAGAAGAAAAGAAATATTTTCTTCAAAACAAAATGAATTAATAGCTGCTAACATTTCACTTGAAATTTTAAAAAGCTGCAAATCCACCAGAGGAAAAGGCGAACACAGCAGCGCTGATACGGCCGGTGCATAACGGGAATCAGAGTTGTTGTGGGGAAAGCCAGCGTGAGTAGGAACACCGGTCACAGTATGCTCGCTGAAAGTCCTGTGCTCAACGTTTTTATTTAGTTTAGTACATGGCAGAAATAAATACATAACAGTATGCCTTTTCTTATCACAGGTGGTCTTTTGCGCAACTAAAATTTGTGGCCAACATTTTATAGAAAAGAAAACTAAATCTGTAAATTATCGGAAAAGGAACAAGGATATAGGAAAATAACACATTTTATATAAATTATAGAGGACAGTTACATGAAAACCCATCGCTTTCCTTTCTAGCTCCGTTTTACAAAACAAAGCCAGCTGGCACCGTGCTGGGGCCTGCTGAGGGAACGTAAACGCGGCGGCCCTGTCACCGGACAGCGGTCACGGCTAGTTCTCAGTTCTTCACTGGCGTGGAGCTTCCTTTCGTGGTCTTCTTCAAGTGGTGGTAGTTGGGCAGGATTTTCATCAGGAAGTCCAGCTGCAGTGTCTGGGGCTGAAGTGAAAACATAATGAACAACTGACTAGCAGAAAGCAAAGCGGAGGGTACAGGTAGAAGTGATTACCACTAGGTCATGGAGTTACAGGTGAGAGTAACACCGACTTAGTATTACTTACCCATTTTTTAAAAATTTACAAGGAACACATGTTAAGTTTGGTAACAAGAAAAGCCAAAAAATTTTATACATAAAAGTATGCAATTCAGTTTTCAACATTGCTTTTATAGATTTCACCCTGACCTCTAGAATATTAAAATGTGCTCTGGCTGGTGTAGCTCAGCAGATTGAGTGTGGGCCTGGGAACCAAAGGGTCACCAGTTTGATTCCCAGTCAGGGCACATGCCTGGGTTGTAAGCCAGGGCCCCAGTGGAGGGATCATGAAAGGCAACCACTCATTGATGTTTCTCCCCTCTTTCTTTCTCTCCCCCTTCCCTTCTCTCTAAAAATGAATAAATATTTTAAAAAATAATCATAAAATAAAATGTTCCAATTACAGGGGGCTGGGTGGAAGGGGGCAAAGGGGGAAAAACTGGGACAACCTTAATAGCATAAACAATAAAATATAATTTAAATTTTTACAAAAGCTTCAATTATAGGAGACCACAGGAGTAAAATACCCAGAACACACTGCTTTGCACAGGACCTACACAACCCGCATCCGCACACTCATCTGACCTTCACGCGTCACACACCAGCCCTGCCTGAGCCTTGCTCACTGGAGAACTCCATAAGGCACTTGTGAAAAATAGGTTTTTTGGCTCCTGCCCTAGACACTCTCTGATTCATTACGTGTGGGGAATCCTTTTTTTTAATGAGGATTCCTGCATGATTTTTGTGATCACTGAAATTTGGAAAGCAGCATTGCATACCACTGTGTGTTAAATTTCCGATATTCTTACTCAGTTCTAATCTCCCTCCCCAGCTCTAGCTTCATCCCTCGTCTTTAATCATCTTTGCTGTTCTGTAGAAAGATAGCGAAAAAACACTGGATTGGTTCTTATTTCCTTTTTAGTCTATTGAAGTAATACTTGCTTATAATAATAAAACTAATAATAAAAGCCAAACATTACAGAAATAGAATAACCCCAAAGAACTGGAGTTTAAATTTCTGATAAAACATGGCTAGGAATCAGAGGCAAAGTGATAAATGCCTTGAAAAATATTTTCTTTTGGAGGAGTGGGGCAAAAGAGGCACATTGCCTCTGGTGTGCCAACCAATGAGGCTCCAGATCTCGGTCAGAACGTCTCTGTCCGACGTCCCAAACGCCCTTTCTTACTCATCTGCTACTCAAACTCGAGACTCCAAATACGTGCCCTTCATTACTCTCAGTTACCAGAAGGGGATCATTTCTCACAAGCCAGGAAATTATCCAGACACAGTTGCATATTTACAACACGTATTTATTTTTATCCTAATTATGTTAGTAAACAATGAATGGATCCCAGCTGGCTGTCCAGTGTAAATTTGTTACTCCTAACACTTGAAGATTTGATATTTTAGGAGGAATCAATACATTTTAAGATTTGGTGATAAATCTTCAGTAAAAATGCATAAGACCAGGATAACATCTCTGAATTTTCTTCTTTCATAATCAATTTGTCATTGTCAAATTTTACATATTTTTGATATTAACTTAAAGACTGAATAATTCCACTGCAGATAAATTCTAGTTTTAGAGGTGTTTCTATGATGTTTTATGTCAGCTACTTGCTGCCCCATTGAAACAAACAGGTGGTATTCTAAGGAAACCAGCAGCCGCAGAAAACTCTTTAAGGAGAGGCCCCCCGTACCTGCGGTCGCTCAGTCTGCACCCGACGGAGACAGTCCACACCGTAGATCACTGTGTTCTCGGGGATGACCTCAAACGTGTTCAGGTTGCAGCAAGCCCCAATGATGCAGCCGCTCGTCAGTATCACGTTCCTGCCTACGTATGCTGCAGGAAAAACATAGGAAGAATTGCGATTTAAGACATCCAATGATGAGAACACTATTTTTTCTAAGATGATTTAGGTATAAAAATTCAAACTGGCTTAAGAAAAAAAAATTAAGAAAATACTTCATTTCAGAGTTTGTATAGCATAGAGTTTGTGTAGCTCTAGTATTCAACACAGAGTTCTGCTGTTTGGCTGTGTGGCCTTGGTCAAGTCACTGCAAATCCTCTGAGCAAGTTTATCAATACCCAGACGACCCTACTTCACAGTTTACTGTAAGAGATAAACGGGAGAGTGTGGTATGGTGCCGAGCAAAGGTTTGGCACATAGCAAGCACATAATAAATAGAAAATGACAATGAGGATGGTAATAAACATTGGTAGTCCCAATGACAATAAAACCATTAAGCAGACTCACAAAAAGTCTGATTTTAGTATTTAAAAGAGAAGCATGTTCCTTCATGCCAGTCAGAACCCTGAAAAATAAAGCATTATTCTAGAAAGTCCCATTGCTGAGGCTCGTCCTGGACCTTAGTGGGATGAGCTCTCGGAGCTGCTCCCTAGCAGTGGGGGTGACTGTGCCTGCCCCCCTGCCCGGCCCCATCTGTGGTAAGTAGCTCAGATGTGTTTCTGATTGGCTAGGGTGGCGGACCTGAGATTACAGAAAACAAATGGCTAGAGAAACTGACTTTTTTCTTTGATTCTGCAATAACATTAATCAACTAAATTTCATTGACATTAGTATTTAGTAGAAATCCTTTTGCCAACTTTCCTTTGAACTTTCCATAAAGTCCAGTTCTGATTTAAATATATACAGCTGAATTTTAAATTTCATGTATTAAACACATCACTGGACTGGGTTCCTTAAAGGCAAAGAATTAGTCTCGCGGCTATTTTGGCCACGTCCGACCGCACCTGCCTTCCACGCACACCACCTCGCCAGAGTCCAGACAGGCATGCTCGAAAACATCACAGGGCTGTGTCCAGACTCCCGCAATAAAGCAAATATTGCAACAAAACGAGTCACACAAAGTGGTTGGTCTCCTAGTGCACACGAAAGTTACGTTCACACTATACTATCGTCTATTAAGTGTGTACTAGCATTGTGTCTAACACATGATGTACACATCTTAGTTAAAAAACACTTTCTTGAGCCCCGGCTGGGAGGCTCAGGTGGTTGGAGCGACATCAGCACACCGGGCTCAACTTCCGGTCAGGGCATGTACCTAGGTGGTTGGTTCATCCCCGGCTGGGGTGCGTGCGGGAGGCTACCGACCGGTGTTTCTCTCTGTCTTTCTCTCTACCCCTTCCCCTCTCTCTGAAATCAGTGGACACATCCTCTGGTGAGGATTTAAAGAAAAACTCAAAACATCTTATTGCTACAATTGCTAACCATCATTTGAGTTTTCAGCAAATGGTAATCTTTCTGTTGGTGGCGGTTCTTGCCTTGACGTTGAGGAAAATGCAGTATCTGTCAAGTGCAATGAAGCGAAGGGCATACGGCCGGGCACGCCTGTCCTTAGGCTGCATTTCAGATGCCGCAAAGAGAAAGGAGGCAATCACTTTTCACAATAAAGTGCTCAGCACAGCTTACCTTTTGATTCAATAACATTATTGTCTCCTATTTTCATGGCTTGAGAATCTGTAAGCCAGAGTTAAGTAAGCACCGTACACAGAGTCCTCCTTTCCCTACTAGTTCCCCGGGACCTCATCCAGCACGGGGCAGGGGCCATGGCGAGGCAAGGGGAAGGCCACGCATACTCGCCGCCAGAAATTCTGTGCCCAGGGGAGCCTGAAAGTCAAATTTAATCTTTAAATATAAACATGTCTAAGTATAAATAAACAACTTCTCTGTTCTCTAAAGAAATGAGAACCTTATATCCCAATTCTAACAGTAACATATTCCTACAATCATTTTTAAAAAGTTAATACTACCTGTCACTCAATAACTTAATAACAAAACTGTTCATGGTTGATGCGTTTTACATAATTACACATTTCTCTTTATATAACTGGGGATCAAACTGTAAAATCAAACTGTATAAACTTCTACAGCTCACTTTATTTGGTTCCATTAAATTTAGAAGCATATTATATACCTTTAAATTGTTAAAAACATAATTTTAAGTGACTGCCCAATAGTTCTAACAGTCCATTTTATTATTTTATTTGAATATTATGCTACTCTTAAACATTTAGATTTTTTCCTCCAAGTATTTCCTGTTATAAAATAATGTTTTGCTGACATCATAAAAAGATTGTACTATATTTTTAGAATACAAAGTCAAACAAAAGAACTGGTGACACTCTGGGAGAAAAAAAACAAAGAATGAAATATTTTCACCCCCCCACCCCACCGTTTCCACGGCAGACAACACCCTGCCAACCGGCAACCACACAGGGATCCAAGGGACACAGCTGGGGTCCTTGAGCCAGGACAGGAGCCAGTACTGCTGCTTCTGTTTCTGCCATCACTCAGTCACTGCTGCCTGGCAACAGGCTGTAGCAGTAGGAAAAGGACGGAACCCACGAAACGCTGGGCTCACGGTCTCTGTGTGCGTACGTGTGTGCACGCACATCACGTGGGAAGGCGGCGTGCTCCTTCCTCTGCTGGGTTATTCAGTGGGAGAGAGGAAGTACTTTTCTGATACACTGCAACTCTACCTTCTCAAGGAACTGGATGGCCTAGCCCTGAAAATGCAGTTAATATATGTAATAACTATATTTGATACATAAATTATGACAATTCCTACGAAGGGTCTTGGCATTAAATGACAGCTGGGAATGATTTATCTTAGACTACTGTAAAGGATACAACAGCCAACTTCAAACACATTATTGGTGCCAATGACCATAGGTTTGGGGTCTGGATCTTCGGTGTCGGGGGTGATATTGTCAGGGTGACTATAAAGAGAAGAGACAAATCATCAAAAAGTCAGTAATGCAATAAGCAATTCTCCTGTTTTAGAACCTGGCTTTATACTCTCAATTTAATCTACATAAAGCTTAAAATATGCAACTATGTCATTTCTTAATCCAAGCGAATTACTTATCCCTTGCACTTGACTTAGAGTTAAGAAGGAAGCACTGAAATGTAAAGAAGTCACAGGTACATGTAGGAGAATGGCTTTCCTTTTATTCATTAGCTAATTATTATTATTTTTCATTGATTTTAGAGAGAGGAAAGAGGGAAAGGGAGAGAGCGAGAGAGAGACAGAGAGAAACATTAGTTTTTTCCCACTTATTTATGTTGATTCTCATGTGTGCCCTGACCAGGACCAAACCCGAGACCTTGGTGTATCAGGACGATGCTCTAACCCAGCGGTCCCCAGGCATGGGTTTTATGGAAGACGAGTTTCCCACGGACTGGGGCTGGGTGTGGGGGAGGGCGAGATGGAATTCAGGTGGTATGGGAGCGATGGGGACCCACCGGACCCGGGGTGGGGGACCCCTGCTCTAACCAACTGAGCCACCCTGCCAGGCCATTCCTTTTATTTTTTAAACTCCAAGCTCAGAGGGCCTTCTCCAAGACAAGGAAAAAAAGATACTGCCCATGACTTGTATTTAGCTTGTTGAATTGTAATTAAAATCATGCCTTAGTCAAAACATTTTCATTCTTAATAATCATTTGTAAACAGATATTTACATAAAATAGTTATTTAATGCTGTGAGGTAGTTAGTTGAAATATTTGGAACATAAGATGTTTGTGGTCTAGGAGGAGGTCACTTCAAAATGATGATCTACCCCTGACTGCTGAGTTACTGCAGAATACAGTTGTTAACTGACTTATGCTAAAGATGCCAAAAAATATTTTTAAAAGAAACTACTTATTATAGTAAGAGACTCCCAAATCCTAAGTAAGCTTTAAGACAAAAAAAAATCTCTTTTTTATCAGTTAAATATTTTCCCAAGGTCTTTGTTACAAATTCCACCCACTGTTGCTATAAATTAGGTATAAGCTTGTATTTCCTGCCAAGATTTTATCTAGAAAGCTTTATAAATGCTTATGAAAATTTCACAGGTATTACAGCCTAGTTCACTGTAGATCATGTACATGTACATGTTCCAACATTTTATTACTTTTTAATCTTCAAAGTTTAAAAATTGCCTCTAGGACCCCAGATTTTTCAAATATAATCCAGGGCATTACTCTTACAAAGCACGTTCTGAAGCGTTTCAGCCGAGAAGTCCAACCAAAAGTCTTGCTTTAGGGTGATCAGCACCACTCGCTCGTGGAAGTGGGAAGAGCTCAGGAAAGGTTTGCGTGAGGAACAGCGGAGGCCTCACAGGTAAGGGGAAGGTCATCAGATTGGAAGCTGGAGTCTTATCAGCCACCAACCCACCAACGAGCAACCCCACCCGGGACAAGTCTCTTCACTCCCCTGGTCTTTCCTTTCCTCCTCCGCTAATGACCCGTGCTGGAAAAGGTCCTCAGCGCTTCCCTGGTTCTGGAACAGTGGGGTTCCCAGCTGTCAACCACAAAAGGCTCCCACAGTTAGCTGAAATGAGTTAGACTACCACCTGGCGAGCCTAGTTCAGAGTCTCCGGAAGAGCCTCACTCACGCGTTTATGATCAGCGCCTGCTCTTCTATTAGGTTTCCTTCCCCGATCACGATCGGCCCGGCCTCCGCAATGATCCGTGCTTTAGGGTGGATCACCGTCCGGGGTCCTGTCAGCCGCACAGTGAAAAGAAATGATTAGAGGAGCCTACACATCCAACGGGAGTGCGACCAAGGGGCGGGGGAGGCTGTTGGGAGGAACATTTTCTGAAGTGTGTGCCGGGCACCACACAAGGTCCTTCGCAAACCTTACCTCCTCTGCTGCTATCATCGGTAGTCAGTGCCACGTCTCAGAGCAAGGAGAGTGGAGACAGCGCAGGCCTTGGAGCCAGACAGCCCTGGCTCACCCTCTATTTTTAGGCCCCTGTTATCTCAGCAGTGACATGGAGGTGGTGGTAACACCAGTCTTGCAGGCTTGTTGTAAGGATTAGCTGAGATAATGTTTGTAGACCCAGTATTCTAGCATATAGTTGGCAACGAAAATTAATTACCTTCTTTTCCTTCATAAAGATAATCCACCTAACCCTCCCCCCTTTTCTTAGAGCAACCGAGGCACGTGCTCTGACCGGGAATCAAACCAGGGGACTTTTCGATGACGCCCAGCCAGCAGAACTACACCAGTCAGGGCCCACCTCAGCCTTTCTTAGGCTGGAGTGCCACAGGATTAGTGCTGTTATTAGTGATTCTATTAAATGGTAAGAGGGAATACAGGAAGGGAGTCAGAGCACATGGAAACTAACCTTAGCTTTGCTGCTTTGTCACCATCCCTAGCACAAGCTTACCCCAGGGGAGGGGGCAGAGCTTCAGTGGTCTGGTCTAGGATGTGATGTTTCCCTGTTAAAGGTTCAAGAGGGACAGTGGAGGGTCCCAAATGTGACTGCCAGAGTCCTGAGACTCTGATACACAGGGAGGCCTGAGGCAATGACTCCAATCCCAAACCAAAGGGGTCAGGAAAGAGGTCTCAGTCCCAATCGGGGTGGGGGAGGCCCTGCATCCCGGAGCAGATCCTGGAGTGCTGGCACGTTCCCTCTCCTGGCTCCCACTTACCCACGGTCCCAACATGCTGATGGTGACGAAACCACTGATGAGAAAACACACCCTCATTTTAGCCTCTCCCTCCCATGCCCACCCTACCAGCCCCAATTCCAAAGCCACTTGTATTGGTAAACCAGCAGACAGGAAGCAACGGGCTCTGAGAGCAGGACGGAGCGGCAGCGTGTTGACAGAAGGTGGGGAGGGAGCAGGAAGATGATGGGCCTGAAATTCAAGGGCATGAATTGCTAATTTATTCAATAATCCTCCTCTGCCCGTGACACGCAAGATGCAGTGCTGTGTGTTACAGGAGAACAAAAAGATGTACTCTGTTTCTGCCACTTGAGCCTGTCACCCTAAAAACTGGGGCTGCCGTGCACACTCACTCACAAGAGTATTAAAGTAAGGAGGTGTCCCTGGTACCCAAAGAACTGGAAGGAACCACAGTGCAGGTTATTTTTTTTTTCCCCAACAGTGAAGAGCTGGAGATCAGAAAAGGGTAGGCGGAGCTAAAACAGGACCACAGTCTGCTAAGAACCGCCCCCCAGCGTGGCTTCCTTATTTCCGTCACTCTCCCAAATCCTCGGCCGCTAAAGTAACATTTCCCTGGCAAGTTCATCTATTCAGGACAGGAAATTTTGGGGTAGAAGACAGGATCTCTCAAATTCCTGGGAAGCTTCTCAACTTGACCATGATTGTGAACATGTGTGCCTTTTTCTCTTTATTAAAAAATACACACAATTTATAAAAGGAATACATACATGCTCATTACAAAAAAAATTACAGCAAAACGTGCAAAGATCCTCTCATGCGAATCCCATTCCCTGGAGGTAACTATTCTTAAAAGTCTTAGGTATGTTATTCCAGAATTAAGTACTACTGAATATAAGCCTTATTTCATTAGACAGTTAAAAAATAAATTCAACTTGAAGGAGAAAAAGTACAGGTTAAAACCACATACTTTTTTTTTAAACCAAGGAATAGTATTTATCATACTATAATTTGATTTTTTTTCACCTAATAAGTCATGGTTGTTTTCCCACATAAATGCAACAAAGCAGATATTGTTTTAAGCGGCTGAACAGCATTTCATATCATGTTAATATACCATAATTCATTTGACCTATTCCTTAACAACGGGCATTTGGATGTTTTCATCTGGTGGGGGAGGTGCTAACTAATACCGAAACAAACATTGTATTCCTTTGAAATGAGGTGTTTCTTTTTTAACTGATTTTATTTATTTATTTTTAGAGACACCGGAAGGCAGCAACAAAGAGAGGGAGAGAAACATCAGTGGGTTACCTCTCCCACGCCCCCAACTGGGGACCTACCCCACAACCCAGGTGTGTGCCCCGACCGGGAACAGAGCCGGTGACCTTTCTGTTCACAGGGCAGCACTCAATCTACTGAGCCACACCAGCCAGGGCCAAAACGAGACATGTCTCCAGGTCTTCCAGCTGTGCGAACCAACTTAAATCTGCAGTTTGCGCAATCAGAGATTTGTGCTTCAAAATGTTCTGCGATAAAGGGACGCAATCTATTCTGAATTCTTTGTAGTGAAAGACCCCGCCAGCACCCACCCTTATCTAGAAAGTCTAGACTCGGCCTGGATCACTTACACGTTATGTGCTTAATCTCACAAAAGCTATTTCCTCATCTGTACAAAGATGAGAAGTATAACTACAGCTTTGGGTGGAAGTATAATGTTTGAAAGGGAGATCATGGGGTCTGGTTCATAGTTCTTAAAAAAAAAAAAAGGGTTCATCACTGTCTGACACTAAGAGCTAAAAAATAACTTATCATAGTCAGAAAAGTAACTCCTGGTCTGAGTCACAGAGGAAAAGGATATGTTTTACTCCTCTATTCGGGCCATCAGGGCAATGCCTCCTTTTCTCTCCAGCAGAGAAACTTCTGCCCCTTAATTTAAGATAGTAAAAAATTCCCCCTGGCTGGTGTGGCTCAGTGGATTGAGCACCAGCCTGTGAACCAAAGGGCTGCCGGTTCAAATCCCAGTCAGGGCACATGGCTGGGTTTCAGGCTGGGTCCCCAGTAAGGGGTGTTCAAGAGGTAACCACACATTAATGTTTCCTCCTCTCTTTCTCCCTCTCTTCCCCTCTTTCTAAAAATAAATGAATAAAAAGACAGTAAAAGGAGATAAGGGTATCTCCCACACTAGCACTAAAAATCTCAGACAGGATGAAGAGGTCGCCATGGCTGTCACAGAAGGCACATTCTTTGCCACTGCCACACACGTAGCCAGGGGCACTTGATGCTCTGCTGGTCCTCACGGTGTGGCTCCTGACAACAAGCACGCTTGCAAGAAAATACCTGAAAATGGACTAACAAGACACAGGTACCACTGGGACCTGTTTGTCTTTAAAAGTTGCCCTTTTTCCTTTCAAAAATGATGATAATACATGTTAATTATACGAAAAAAACAAAAGGATAAATACAGCTTTTAAAAAATTAAACTAATCCCATTTCAGGCCTTATACAATATTTACAAATAATGCCTGAGCAGGTGTTTTCTTCTTGTTATTGTTTTTATCATTATTAATAACCTAGTTAGTAAATATCTGGAAAACGGGTTTTAAATCTGAGGGTCTTGCCCTGGGAGGAAAAAAGAGCATTATTAATAAGTTAGTTAAGATCTGTGCTTAAGACACTATCTCCACCTGGCGGCAGCACCGCCAAACTACAAGTCCTGGTGCTTCCGGGCTGAATTTCTGTAAAAGGTCAAACTATCAACTTGGAGTTGTGACGTTCCAGCAAATGTCTGGGTGACAATAAACTGAATACTCCCTCCACACTTCTTGTAGGTCTTTTTTGGGGCAGAGATTAGAGAGGTTAGAAAACATGTACTCTAGAATTCATATACTGAAGTAAATGTGCCTGCTAAAATTTTGGATCGGTGAATTTTTTTTTTTACTGGCTGAATTATGTATTTATTATTCTGATTGGGAAGGAAACTTCAATTGTATCTCCTGCTAGGAAAAAGTCCAAATTTGCATGGAAATATACCATACATATACCATAATTTGCATGGAACACATGCCCTGTCCCACCTCCCCACGCCCACCCACGTCTGTTTGCACTAGTGAGCACCCCGGGTGGCAGTCGCTGCCCCTGCGGCATGTTTGTTGGGCAGGTCTGTTGCGGAGGCTGCACGATGGCATCCGTGCTCCAGGACTGCCGGCCGGTGAGTGTCCGGCCCAGCGCGGCCAGCTCAGGGAGCGGAGCTCTTGCAGGGCTGCAGCGCACCAGGTGGAGGGAAGGGTCACAAACCCATGCTTGGGTTTGTGCTGTCCAGCACCCAAGCTGTGTTTCCTTCTCACTAGTCAAACCCTGGACTTGTGGGCTGTTTCCATTCCAGCTCATAAACTGAGCTAAATATGCTATCAGTAACTGCAGTGCCTGGGAACAAGTGATATGGTGGATTATTGGTGAACTTCTTAAGGAAGGTTCTGACTCAGGTGAGTCATGCGTCCGATTCAGCTTCGTCTCCGCCGGACTCGGTGCCGGAGGTCGGCACCACAGCCCTATTTCAAGACCGGAGCTGCGACGGTTTGATCTCTGCTTTTCTGCATACAGTACACGCTTTTACCTAGAATGGGTCTGAATTCAAACCACGTTTAAGGATCTTGAAGTTAAAATGCTTTAAAAATAAAAATCTGTCACCATGGAAAGTTTTTTGCTTTTTTTTTTTTTAAGACTCTCTTGTGAACCTTCTTGGGGCTCTTTCTGGCAGGATAGCTTGTATATTTTCTTAACCACATGTGGTGAAACCCTATTTGGCTTATCTCCTTGTTTGGATAAATGTGTCTCGAGTTGGAGCTGCCTCACTGGTTGATGAAATATTTTTCTAAATGGTTGGCTGGGCTTGATTCAACACAGCCAGAAAGACATTCCTTGCATCAAATTTCCATTCCCTTCATTTGGTAAAGGCCATTTTTCCTCTCTGTCTTTGCCACAGAAAGCAAACTTCGAATTTATTTTCATATGTCAATAAATAGTTGAAAAAAAAAAAACAAAGTTTTTTTTTGAAAATTAAAATTTGACCCGTAGGCTAAAGTACCTGTAAGAGAACTTCATAGTCCATGAATTTCTCAAGTCAAAGCCACTGCTCTGCCTTACTGAAAAAGATTCCCACAATAAAAGGGAAGCTTTTGATCTACATTAAAAACTCTAATGAAGAGAAAGAGTTTAGTGGGACAAAGGGCTTCCATCGCAGAGCTTTCCCCTGTGCCGAGTCTGCCTTCACACTACGATGTCCCAACCAAGCCTGGTCCTGATGTCAGGCGACAGCCTTGCACCCTACATTGCACAGGACTGGAGGGCTGTGCTTAACGGAACCTTCCTGAAATGTTTTCGGCATTCAAAATAAAATTTACAGAAAATACTGCATGGCCCATGAATTGAGTCAGCCTAATTAAAACAGACTTAATACAATGAAACCTTGACTGAAGATAAAATAACAATTAAAAATAATAATATGCCCTGGAAGGTGAGGCTCAGTGGATTGAGTCAGCCTGTGAACCAAAGGGTTGCCAGTTCAATTCCCAGTCAGGGCACATGCCTGGGCTACAGCCCAGGTCTCCAGTAGGGGGCATGAGAGAGGCAACTAATCAATGTATCTCTCACACTTCGATGTTTCTTCTTCCTCTCTTTCTCTTTCCCTCTCTCAAAAAATAAATACATAAAATCTTTCTAAAAAAATTAACATTTTAGTCACTTCCCTTTTATAGAACATCTTATGAACTAATATTAGATATTATTCCTTGAATCATGATAAAAATACCAGAATAGAAATAATGCAGAAGAGTATTTGGATAAACATAGGGCCTCATAATTTCTCCTCAAAACACATCTGCCGGCAGTTTAAGAGTTAACACAGCACTGCAAGTGAACAGGGTCACCTCCTAAACTTTGAAATTTTGTCAGTTTAAAATAAAACCAACCTGGCAAATTCCTAATGATATCCCTTAATACTGGTGCAATCTTCACTGGTTTTATCAGACATGATGCCTAAATTGGTTGAATGCTTAGACTTACTAAAATTTATCGTTTTTTTCATGTTAAGGAAAGACGTTACCACCAGGGCACAAAGCACAACACGCAGCAGCTGGTGAGGATGGGCTCACACTAACAAAGCTCCGAGGGGACCATGTGCAGGAGAAACACGTAAAACAACTCAGAGGAACTTAAATCATGTTCAAATAAGTCAGCCTCCACATGTTCAACTGTTCATTTGTTTTAAATGTTGGCCTTGACCTCTAGCGAGGCTACACTAATAAGAT
Source organism: Phyllostomus discolor (assembly GCF_004126475.2). Classification (NCBI taxonomy): domain Eukaryota; kingdom Metazoa; phylum Chordata; class Mammalia; order Chiroptera; family Phyllostomidae; genus Phyllostomus; species Phyllostomus discolor. The sequence continues at coordinate 78,470,776 of NC_040913.2, forward strand.
TTAATGGTGCGATTAGCTAACTTGTATTGTGTGCTTATTGTGTATTAAATTTTAGGCAACCATTTGCACAAATATTCTTATTTAATCCTTCAAAAACTTAGGAAGTAGGTACTCCTATTTTGCATGTGACAGTAACTGCTAGTTGCCACTGAATATCCATTCTTCCCTTTTCCTTGCAACAGAATCCTATTTTATTAAGGGCAACAATGGGACGAACTAAGACTACATTTCCCAGCATTCCCTGCAGCTACATGTGACCGCGAGACTAAGTAAGTCCAAGGCATTAGACAACAAATATGGGCTATGTGGAACTTTCAGGATGACTATTTTTTAAAGGGAGCTGACCCAGCTGAAAGGTACGACACTATCTTCATCAATGTCACACTTACTGCTTTAGCCTGCAAGGCTGGAACTCCTGGGCAGTCAACCGACCGGCCTTGAGTTGCCTATCTCTAGACTTTTTATTTTTATGTAAGAGAATAAACCTTTGCAGGTGTAAGCCACCCCTATACGTAGCTGAACCTATTCCTGAGACCCACATTTACACAGATGGGGAAAATAAAGGTTAGTGAAGTTAAGAAATATGCCTACGGTAACCCAGCAAGTAAGGCGCAAAGATGCTAACCCAATCTGTCACACTTCATGGTTCACCCTCTTAATAACTACTCAGTGGAGCATAAGCTCGACAAAGGCAGTACGTTTTTCTGCTGTATTCATTGCTGTGTCTCTCTGCTAGTACAGTGCCTGGCACCTAGTAGGTACACAATAGATGTCCCTCAAATAAACTAATGACTTACGATGTTTATCCGATAGAAGTTTAAACAGAGACTCCATCACATTATATTCTTTTAGAAATATAAAACACGCCTGGGAGGAACATACATTGTTTTGTCAATACAATTAGGACATCTGTGAAACAGACACCGTGATACCTAAATACTGCGAAGCACTGAGATTAAATCACATCAGTTCCTGGGAAACAACACTGGCAAACCATCTTCTTACCTATAGTCACATCCCCCCTGATTTCACTCTCCACACACACAACTGCTCCAGGGGCAATCTTCACACTGTAGGAAGGAAAAAAAACAGTAGCATTTATCACAGGTGAGGCTTAAAAACATTGTTATAGAAGCTCTCCTGACACTGTGGTGAGAAAAGGCTAAGAAAAAAAATTGATGGAAAAATGCAAAGTCAGTTGTAAGAGGGTAAAGTTTAATATATTATAAACTTCTCAGCTGGCACACTATCCATTGGGTTAAAATCATATATGATGCCTCATTATTACAATGCTTGAGAGAAAAAAGAATCTTTAGATCCTTTTCTTTTAACACCAGTATTGTTTCTAAATACCAAAAAGCTGAAGACAAAGCTATCCATTTGTAGGGGACTGGTTAATAAATTATAGGATGCTATAAATCAATACTTAGTCATAAAAAAATGAATCTTCCTGGCTGGTGTGGCTCAGTGGATTGAGCCCTGGACTGTGAACCAAAAGGTCACCAGTTCAATTCCTAGTCAGGGCATATGCCTGGGTTGCAGGCCAGGTCCCCAGTAGGAGGCACATGAGAGGCACCCATACATTGATGTTTCTCTTCCTCCCTTTCTCTCCCCCTTCTCTTCTCTCTAAAAATAAATGAATAACATCTTTAAAAAATAGCATCATTCTTTATGTAAAGGTTTGAAATGATGTCCAAACTAAATGAAGTCATAAAAACAAAGCCTCAAAATAGACAGCTTATATAATATGCCACCCTTATTTGTAAATAGAGGGGAAAAGAATGTACATTCGAATTATTTAAACAGCAAGGTAATATTAATATAGAAATCAGAGCAATGCACGAATGTTCCTGTTTATTTTCTAACTATATATAAAACTCCTTATCAAATGATACACATTGTAGTGCAAACTTTTCAAAACAAGTAATTGCTAAATAATTTATTGATACGTTCTGATATTCTGCTGTGATCCTTTGTTTGACACTGCGGAATCCAGCTAAAAGCTGCCCTGGCTGGGCCTCGTGCTGACGTGAAAGACACCAGACGACTCTCCCATTAAACGGACAGTCGTTAAGTAACTTGTTCTCATTAAGAATTTTTCTTAGTAGTAATTATTCAAGGTGTTCAATCTTCTCTCAGATTCTATGAAATAACAGTGCCGTTTTAGATATTTGGACTTCACCATTCTATTCAGGTTTTTCAAAATTCTGATCTCCAGTCGTTCATTACTCGTGAACAGAAATACAGAAATTTTGTTCATTGACCTTGCACCCTGTGACCTTGCTGAAGCCACTCAGTACAGTAGTTTTGGGGATTCTCTGGGATTTTCCATGTAAAAAAAATTGTGTCTGTGAACAGGAACAATTTCATTTCTTCTTTTCCAATCTGTGTGATTAGTATTTCTTTTCCGTGCCGTGCTGTCCTGCCTAGGACTTCCAGGACAACACCGAGTAGGAGTGAGGAGACCAGGGAGCCTGGCCTTGTCCTGATGTCGTAAGACCAACCAAGCTGTCAAATTATCTTCTAAGCCATGAGTTTTGCATTTTAGGTAAATTATTAAAAACCTGGTATGTGAAACAATAGACGTTTGTTTTGTTGACCAAAATGTTACTGCCTTGATTTATAAGTTTTTCAAAAAGTTCTTTTCTCATTTCAGCAAATGCTTTATAGCCAGTAATGGCCAGAAATCTAGATTGCAATGAATCATTCATATCAACATTAATTTTTAGGTTCTATAATTGTCCATGTATGAAAATGCTTATTTTTAACTTATAGCAGACAGTATAATACAGATATCTTTTTGACACTTCTTTGATTAAAAAATTGTTTATTGCAAGTTTTTTTCCAAATGCTTTACTGTGAGATAGATTCATATTTTTTTTAAATAAAATGTGTTTTTAAGTTTTTTCTAAAGCCGGGAAATCCCTTCAGAGGCCAGACAGGTAACGGGAGGTAAAGAGCAGCAGCAGGAAGTGAGAGGAGCTGGGTGCAGAGGCTCCGTCCCGTCTCCCTGGAGAACCCTCGATGCAAATAAAAGCCACACCGTTGCGACCAAATGGAACACGTGTACAAGGGCATACATTTCACCCCCATCACAGCATGCGCTTGGAAAAGATCCTGATTTTTGCCATTGCCAGAACAGCTCTTACTTCTTTTATATCCCTCTCCCCTGGTGCTTCCAGTGATATTTTTAAAAATTCAGCAGTATGTTTACTCAGTTACGACGGTCCCCTGGGCTCTGCACTCTGAGTATTTGGGCTGGATTCCTTCCGTCTCGGTCACTGCAACAGCTAATGTGCTCCATCTGAACTTTCCAATGTCACGTCTCTCCGTGTTCCATCTGCTGTTTAATCAAACACTGGAAAGTCTCATTTCCTTTTTTTTTTTCACTTTTATTGACGTTATTGGGTTGACATTGGTTAGTAAAATCACATAGGGTTCATGTGTATAATTCTGTAATATATCATATGTACACTGTATGGTGTTTACCACCCCAACAGATTCATATGTTTTGAATTTGTCCTCCTTGATGATTGCAAATTTTCTTTATACCTAACATGAACTTACACAGGACACACTTGTCATTCTAGTAAAATATTTGTGTTTATTTAGCATGTTGAAATTTTCTAACTTTTGAGCATCATTTACCTGTTGAATATCAGTATTTATTTGAATATTTCTAATTTTTCTCAGGAAGAACAGATAAGAAACTATTATTATTCACTGTCCTCAGACAGACAGGCTGGAGAGCAGAGACACAAGAGTAGATGGAAGATTTTTTTCATTAAATACCATTTTTCAATCATTTTCATTTTGTATCACGTAACTACATTCCCTATTCAGTAACTTAAACATAAAAACTTTCTCTTTTAAAAGATTTATTTATTGATTTTTAGAGAGAGGGAGAGAAACATCAATGTGTGAGAGATACATTGATCAGTTGCCTCTCACATGCCCCCAACTGGGGACCTGGCCCACAACCCAGGCATGTGCCGGGACCAGGAATTGAACTGGCCACCCTTTGGCTCGCAGGCTGGAGCTCAATCCACTGAACCACAGCAACCGGGGCGATAATATTTTCTTTCTTTTTTTAAAATCCTCACTTGAGGACATGCTTCTTGATTTTTTAGAGAGAGGGGAAGGAAGGGAGAAAGAGAGAAAAACACTGATTGGTTGCCTTTTGAACACATCCAACTGGGGATGGAGCCCCTCTACCCCCCACCAGGAATCCAACCGCAACCTTCTAGTTCGCAGGGTGACGCCCAACCAGCTGAGCCACACTGGCCAGGGACGATAACATTTTTTTAGGACTGGGTGCCAAAGAGGTTTTGGGTACATTTCCATACTCAGGGCGAACTTTTATACTCCTTTCCTTAAAATGTCCCCCTCAAATCATTATCCCAACAAACATCTTCCCCCTTCCATTTTATTTTATCTAAAAATACCCTCTTGGACTTCTGGTCAACATGGCAGTGTCGGTAAACGTGGTACCTGCTTCCTCCCACAACCACATCAAAATTACAGTTAAACTACAGAATAACCTCCTTTCAGAGCTGCCTGAAATCCAGCCTGAATGGATGTCCTACAATTAGGGATTTAAAGAAGCCACTTTGCGACAGGTGGGTGGGGCAAAAACAAAGAATGGGATGGTCCTACACCCACCTGTGGTAATTTAAAATCGTGAGGAATATCTTGGCTGCAAAGGTTCCCCATGGGGAGTGAGGGGTCCCAGCCCCACACCATGCCTCCCCAGCCAGGGTTCCAGAGTCAGGAAAGAAAGTCCCCTTAACTTCTGGCTGTGAAAGCCAGATCTCTGTAAAAACCAGAGACCAAGAAACCAGGCTGCAAAAAGCAAAGATCGTGGCTGAGTGAGAGAGACCTTCTGGAGACCCAGGCAGTTTCTCTTAAAGGGCCTGCACCTAGGAGGCTTACTAGGACTCAGCGCTTCTGAGCTTCAGCACTTCTGAGCTCCAGCGCTGGGGCAGCAGCCTGAGAGGAAACAGGTACATGCAGGGAGGAAATGAACTGCCTGGCGTCAGGGCAAGAGCTGGTAGGGCAGGTTTCTGCCAGACAGAAGTGCCAGCAGAGGCCATTGTTCCTTTTCTGAGATCTCCCCACCACCTGCAGAGCTGGCAGGTGGGTGCCGTGTCTGAGTCTCCATGAACATGGCTCACACTGCTCACCCTGCTCTGGTGATTCCTGAGACCCTTGCCCTACCCAACTTGCAGCTCCACCCAAGCTGTTTCCAGTGTGTTTTCTGTATAAATGGCCTCTCTTGTCTCATGCTTCAGATTCTCCTGTGATCTCTCAAATAAGCGGCAGCTAACCTCTGCATTCCTTGTACTTCTTACTAAGTGGCCCCAGGCCTGGCACTAGAGGCAACCAGCCTTGGTTCACAGCTTGGCCTACCCTGGGCACCTCCAAGGCCAGCACAAGTGGCAGCCATCTGCAGATTGCTCTGTAGCTCATTCCAGATGGCCCCAGGCAGGGCTCAGGCAGTGGCTGACCCTGCACCTCCTGGGAGACCCCAGAGCCAGTGCACCCGGGGGACAGCTTCAAACCAGGCTGGATTACAACTCAATCACCTCTGTGAATGACACACTCAAAGGGTGGACTCAGTGAGCACCAAAGCCCCACTAAAGCAAGTCCTGCTCTGTGGGGTTGACTCCTGCACAGCAGTTCCTCTGCCGTCATCACAACTGGCCTCACAGCCTATTGGTCAGGGCGACATCAGGGTGTCAAGCCCTCCCATGGATACCAACAGCAATCAAGGCTGCACTACAGTAGGGGAGTACATACAGCCCAGGCAGGGGTGCGCCCGGAGCACCTGGCTCTGGTGACTGGGGAGGCTGTGCAACTGGGCCCCACAGGACACCAACTATACAAGGCCGCTCGACCAAGTCTGGGAGATGTAGCAACTTTACCTAATACACAGAAACAAACATAGGGAAGTAGCCAAAATGCAAAGGCTAAGAAACAAATCCTAAATGAAAGAACAGGAGAATCTCCAGAAAAAGAACTAAATGAAATGGAGGCAGGTCAATTACCAGATACAGAGTTCAAAACACTGGTTATCAGGGTGCTCAAGGAACTTAGAGAGAACTTCAACAGCATGAAAAAGGACATGGAAACCTTAAAAAAGAACCAGTCAGAAATGAAGGATACACTAACTGAAATGAAGAATAATTTCTAGGGAATCAACAATAGAGAAGATGAAGCTGAGAATCAAATCAGCAATTTGGAATATAAGGCAGCAAAAAACACCCAATGAGAACAACAATATATATATATATATATATATATATATATATATATATAAATAAATGAAGCTAGTATAAGGAGCCTCTGGGACAACACCAAGCATACCAACATTTGCATGATGGGGGCAGTGGAGGGAGAAGAGAAAGCAAGAAGTCAAAAACCTGCCCTAGCTGGTGTGGCTCAATGTATTGAGCACCGCCCTGCAAACCAAAGGTTGCAGGCTGGATTCTCAGTCAGGGCACATGCCTGGGTTGCAGGCCAGGTCCCCAGTTGGCATGTGAGGGGCAACCCACCAATGTTTCTCTCACATATCAATGTTTCTCTCCTTTTCTTTCTCCCTCCCTTCCCATCTCTCTAAAAATAAAAAGTATTTGTTTAAAGAAATTGAAAACCTATTTGAAAAAATGACACAAGACTTCCCTAACTTGGTGAAGGAAGTAGACATCAAATCTAGGAAGTGCAAAGAGTACCAAACAAGATGAACCAAAAGAGGCCTACACCAAGACACATTGTAACTAACATGGCAAAGGTTAAAGATAAAGAGAAAATCTTAAAAGCAGCAAGAGAAAAACAGTTAGTTGCCTGCAAGGGAGCTCCCATAAGACCATCAGCTGATTTCTCAACAGAAACTTTGTGGACCCCAAGGGAGTGGCAAGAAATATGCAAAGAGAGAAAAGCAAGGACCTATGACCAAGATTACTCTACCCAGCAAAGCTATCATTTAGAATTGAAGGACAGATAAAGAGTTACCCAGACAACAAAATGCTAAAGAAGTTCATCACCACCAAACCATGGGATGTACATGGGATGTTAAAGGGTCTTCTTTAAGAAGAAGAGTCCTCCTTGATCAATGTGGCTCAGTGGATTGGGTGTTGTCCTGCAAACTGTAAGTTCCCTAGTTCAATTCCCAGTCAGGTCATACGCTTGGGTTTTGGGCCAGGTATCTGGTTGGGGGAATGTGAGAAGTAACTAACTGATATTTCTCTCCTTCTCTTTCTCTCTCCCTCCCCCTCTCTCCAAAAATAAATAAAACCTTTTTTAAAAAGAAAAGATAAGTATATGAATAATGAAATGGCAACAAACAGTATATGTATCTATCAACAACTGAATCTAAAAAACAAAATAAATGAACAAGCAGCACAGGAACTGACTCATACACAGAGAACATCTTGGCAGTTGCCAGATGCAAGGAGAGGGGTTGGGAGCTGGGTGAAAAAGGTGACAAGATTAAGAAGTACAAATTGGTAGTCACGGAACAGTCATGGGAATGTAAAGTACAGCATACAGGATATAGTCAATAATATTGTAATAACTGTGTATGGTGTCAGTTGGTATGCAATTTATCAGGATGGTCACTTAGTAAGTTATATAATGTCTGATCACTGGGGTGCACACCTGGAACTAATATATATTGTATGTGAGCTATAAAGGAAAAATGAAAAATGATTTAAAAATATAAAAATACTTCCTTGTAACTCTTAAGCATCATTTAATGAATTTTCGACTCCTCTGTTTCTCATTAAGACCAGTTTTTCCGTTCTTTTAAATCATTTCTCCAGCTGCTTGAGCAACAATCCTCTTTAACCAAGGACGTTATTATTTTTCATTAGTATCACTCCTCATTAATTTCAATCTTAAAATAAATGACCTATCATAAATATACCCCACTGTGCCATGCTGAAAGTTTTCTGGAAACAATCTGTCATTTTGGATATTTTTCCTGTAAGAGGTGAAGGATGTGGTGAATGAATGCATCAACATTTGTAAATGATAATTCTCTAATGCCTTTCATTTAGAGTGGGTTTTGTGTGTTAAAAGATGTATTTGATTAAGCCTTGGACAAATAAATTAGGCTTTATAAATGCCTCTTATTTTAGGCCCTATTTCCCATTCCAACTTTCCATTCCCCCAGCCTCCCTCTCACTACGATTTTTCATGAAAAGAGCGTTGTCTAACTTCTAACTTGTCCTGCACAAGTGAGGATGGGAGCGATTCCTAAGTGTCCCACTGTCTTCAGTTTTATGCCCAAGGGAGAGGCCCCAGGTAGGGGCTGTGTCACAATCTGCATACTCCTCAGTGCGGCAGGAAATACTTAAATTCACCATTATATCACCTTGACCCACTGCACCTCCGGGTGGCGGGGCAGAGCAGAGAGCAGGCAGCTGGGAGGAGGCTTAGTCAAGATCTATTAAAGTAAGTCCGCAATAAATACGTTCATCACCACCGTACATACTGTATAATGTACATAATATTCACAGTAGATCTGTTCCTCTGTAGCTTATGAAAAAATAGTAGTTACCCGCCTAAGCAGAACAACCTAACATTTAACTTATGGCACCAGAAACAACTATGTCAGTTTTCTTTTTCAAAGAGTCGGCAGAGGGTGTTTAACACTGCTGCTTTTGAAAATAGTCTGACTTAAGCATTTCTCTCATCCAAGCTGTTCCTTTCCACCACCACCAGGTCCTAGCAATGGGGACTGCTGGAGAAGAAGCCACAATTCCTGTCCTCACAGGTTTACAAAGGAGCTTGTCCACGCCCGGCAGAATTCTCGGTTCCAGCCCAGGCGCGGTCCCCTTTTCGACAGGCAACCGCGAATCAGTTTACACAAACACACGCCGCCCACGACAGGTAGGAAGGGATGGGGCCGCGGGCAGCACCACTGTGGGTGCCTGGAAACACACACCGGAGAATGAATGCAGTTGCTAGCCGTCGGAGAACAGCCGCACCAGGCGCAGCAATGGAGCCAGCGACGCCAATCTCCCTACGCGGCCCTAGCCCCCAGCACCAGACCCCCTTCATGAAGCGCAGGCGCGTTGTGGAGAGACGGCGAGAAGGGCTTGGGATAGGAGAACAAAAACCTTTCCCAGCACCGTTTCAGGGACCCTTTCCAGGCCTCCAGATCCCGATTAGGTAGCCTCCCTCAGCTGAAGCCAGGCCTGGGCTTTCGGAGCCATCCTTGCCGAGGTCCAGGGATAAGACACCATCTCGGTCCCCCCGCCACCATTGGAGACCAGAAACGGGTTCCACCTTTGCACAGAGCTGAGAACAGACCTTTCTTAAACAGCACACCCACCTCTTTTGAGTCTTCTCCGCCATGGTTTGGCCCGGGTCTCCAATTGGAGCGGAGATCGACACTAGCGGCTGGGTAAAGCGATGATCTCTACCAGCGATTGCATAGGCTGGCAGGATTGGGAGGGGGCGGGGCAAGGGTGGGGGGCCTGCCCTCCCGGGCTGACCGGCTCGGCTCCGGGCTCCGCCTCCGCCTGGGTGAGCCCAATTGTGCTGGGCGGAGGTGTGTGTCCGTCTGCTGCTTTTAACGCAGCCCCGGGAGCGGTAGACCCAGCCGTAAAACAGTCGTTTAGTCCTCTCCGACGCGCACCATTATGACCTCATGATATTCCACTGTTCGTTTTCAGTCTTCTTTCCGGTCTCTATTCCTTAAGGATCTTCCAGCTAGGCCCTAAGTCCTTTTCCTATTCAGTGACTTGATCTCTTCCTGGATGAGTTTATCAATCCCACAAATTAAGTACCTGCAACGTGCTGGCTTTTTTGGACTAGTATCTCAAGTTCTGTCTTCTTTGCTGAGCATCTGCTTATTCAATCGCCTACTGCCTCAAAGTCTCATCAAACGTAAAAAGTCAAGAACAGAGCTTTCGATTTACCCCTGGCCCTCTCTGCAACCAGCTGGTCCTTGGATCTCCACCCCAGGAAAGGAATTCACCGTTCATCCAACCGCTCAAGCCTGAAACTCGAGCCATTCTAGGCACTCCTCACCTCTCCATATGTAATTCACCAGCAAGTTCTGCTGGTCCTTCATCTGGTGTCTCTCATTCTTCCACTTTGCATCATTTACTCTACCTTCTCTCTAATCACCATCCCTGCCCCCACTCCACCCAAGCTTGTAGTTAAAATCATGCTTTAAAAACCAAATCCAGTTTGGTTTTTACTTCTTATTCCTTTTAAAGCCCAAACTTCTTTCCATGCCCTATCTCTGGGGTCCGGCAACCCTTGCCTACTTCTCTCTTCTTTAATTTCATGTTCCTCTTCCAATTTCTCTAATCACACTTTCATTCTCCAGGAAGGCAAATGAACTCTCCGCCCCAGACAGCTCCCACCTACCCTTTGCACCCGCCTGTTTGACCCTTTAAGTCTCAGATGTCACGTACTCAGTGTATCAGCTTTTTCATTACAGCTGGTGTCAGTGAAAGTGGGATTTGCTGGAATGGCCCTGGCTCATGGAAACATGTGGTTTGGGAAGAGAAAGTATAAAAGGATAGGGGATGAGGAACCTTTGATCTCATGGTTGCTGTCAACCGATGGTAGTTGGCGCCAATTCAACGGTAATACAGCATGGCTGTAAAAACAGCACAGCTGTGCCCAGCCCCTCTTCAGCTAGGGCCCTGCAATGATCTGCTTGGTGATGGGCTGCTCTGCTCTGCCTTTCCAGTCCGTACCTCACTACTGCAGCTTGGAAGCCTTCCCTGGAAAGTGGGCTCTTGAAGCCAGATGGGAGCTGGCTTATATAGATAGTCCGGTCCCTGGTCGCTGATTGGCCAGAATAACGCCTCTTTGATTGGTGGTCAGAGCTGTGCAGCTCTGGTAGGATAGAGAAAGCCTCAGACCAATTGGTTGAACTAAGACTCCCTGAACTGCTTTATAAGGGTGGCTAAGGCAGGCAGTTTAGTACAAAGCCAGGCAGGTGAGAACCTTTTCCACAAAGAGCAGTTTGCATGAAAAGTTCCTGTGCAGAAATGACTGCTAGGCTATGGTTTTGGTCCCCCCCACCCCCTCCACCTTTTCCCAATAAGCAACCAAGAGCCCTTCTTAGTCCTCAGGGTTCATATTACCTAGTCATCCGTGGTAGGAACCTGCATCTGTGCTGTGATCAGTTACTAACGGTGTAAGTTACCAATGGAATTTAGAGATGGGGATAAACACGATTCCAGAGGAGTTGGCTAATTGAATACATGAGGATGTGCGAATAATAAGAAGCATGCTATACATACAGTCCCTTGGTTATCGCTATTTGTAATAGCTAAAATGGTCAGATCTTGATGTCAGACCAAGTTCAGATTTGGGTCAATCTGAGCATCAGCTACTAGCCTCAATGCTGCTCACAAAGGGAAAAAACTATGCCAGACCCACAGACAGTACCTCTAAGGCCTCTGGTTACCAACAAGGTAGTCAATGTGAGGGGCAGGGCCGAAAGTTCCATGCTTCTGATCATGGCTCGGACCTTCTGGGGCTCAGCCCCCATCTGGGAGTCCTCCAGGAGCCCACTCAGAGTTGCCTCTTTAGAACAGAAGATGTTCCTAGTGCTCTTACATGTAGGAATTTATAAAGGTTTTAGGAGCTCTGTGTCAGGAACTGGGGGCAGAAATACATATTTTTTTCCTATTATCTCATAGGATGAATTTAGAATATTCTGTTGTCCCCAGCTGTATAAACACGTATTCATTTTCAAGAGACGTCTGTTTAATTAATAACATGAAAGACTTCCATGGTATGTGTATTAGTCAGTGTTCTCCAGAGAAATGGTGATACAGAGAGAGACAGAGCGATGGATGAATAGATAGATATGGATATAGACATACATATTGGGGCTGGCAAGTCTGAAATTTGTAGAATTAGATCCACCAGCTAGAAATTCAGAGAAGAAGAGTTGATGTTGCCGTCTTAAGTCCAAGATCTGCAGGCAGGAAACTCAGACGGGGTTTCCATGTTACAATATTGAGGCAGAATTGCTTCTTCTTTGGGAAACGTGTCTTTGCTCTGATGGCCTTCAACTGATCTGATGAGGCCCACCCACTGTTTTAGTCTTCTGGTTTAAATGTTAGTCTTATTTTAACATTGTTTGCCCAAACAACTGGACAGCATAGCCTAACTGAGCTGACACAAAATTAACCATCACAGCATGTTTATATAAAGGACCATTTTATCAACACTGGGTACAGTGCCTAGGGCCTATAAACTTTTCAGAGACCTACAAAATGATCGAGACCCGAAAATAAAATGTACCAGTTTCAAAATACAAAAAGTACAAGTAGGAATTAACAAACTTTTATTTTAGTGACAAAAAGCATAACTTTTTTTCCTAACAAATCAACTGCAACTCAATTCTTCTGTACCAAGCAATTATATTTAATGGGGAAGGTGGTTGCATTTTAATATGTTTGATATGATGTGAGCTTACTGATTGCTTAGGGAGTCCTCTACTCCACCTTAATTTTCTACTGTTTGTCTAGGTCTTTACGCCATCTGTGACCTGGAATAAACTATCCATCTGTTTGGAAACATCCTTCCAGAGCCAACTGAAAAGCATTTCCGTTTCTCTTGCTTTTGAAAAATCCCCTGTCTCTACTGACAATTGCTTCTTTACTTATCCGAGACAGCAGACTCATGACATCTCTAGTTCTTTAACAAAAGTATTTGTTGCCATTTCTGTCTCCCTGGAAAACTGAGAGCTGAGGTACTTGAGGGCAGGGGCCACACCTTATTCATCCCCCTGTTTCTACTGTTCAGCACCGGTCTCCCACAAAGACATGGTCCTTGCCCAGAAGATGCTTTTGTACTGGGCGGTACTCCCCCCATCCTTTATTTGAGGCTGCGCGCTCTTGCAACGGGTCCTTGGAGATGAAAAATGGCCAGTCGTAGACAGTGCTGTAAGGTGCTGGGCTCAGAAATGGACTCCACTAGCCAAGAGATGGCCCGTTGTTCTTGTCTTGCCTCTAGGCATGTCTCCTGTATTTCTGGCTTGCCCCAAAGAGAAGCTTCTTTTTAAGTGTTTCCTCTCCACACTTTTGCTTCCTTAAAACCTTTTCACTTCAACAAGTACTTATTGGGTACATGGTATGTGCATGGCACTGTTCTATGTGCTGAGGATACAACAATAAAAAAAATAAAAGCCCTTTCCTTGCAGAGCTCACATTTGAAGCAGGGGACAGGCGATGAGCTAAGCGAGAAATAGGTTTATAAGGAGGGGTGACAGATTCTATGGGGAAAAAAGTAGCATGAGGAGGACAGTGGGGGTTGGGAGGAGGCAGGCCTCTTCCTACTCTTTGAAAACCCACCTCCCGTCCTCATGTTCATGTTCTCGTCTCCCCTCCCTGCAGTCCACAACTGGGAAGTAAGATTTTTCTTTGACTTGGAGAAGAAAATATGACAGTCAGATGGCTGGAAAGACAAATACTGTGGTATGTAAACTAAACAAAACCAGAACTTCTGAAAGCAATGTTTTCAGTACAGGTCATTATTAAGTGATATACCCGCACATGCGTTTTGGTTTCTATAGTGCATTCGCTTTATCAGAAAGCTAACGTTTGTGCTGCTATCGCCAGTGCTTTTGTTTGCCTTCTGCTCGCCTAGGCCTTGCTGACCCTTATAAAAGATCACAGGGTACCTGGCGGAGGATTCTGCTGCAGGAAGGCGTCAGCTAAGGACTCTGGAAAGGACAGGATCTTTTGTTCCAGTTCACAATGGCTTGGCCTCAGCTGTTTTTCCTCCATCCTGTCTCACTTTATCAAGGGGCTGCCTTTCCTTTCGCACTTCTGTTTAATTATCTCTGCAACGTGGATTCACTGTCCATTCCTGCCAGGTAGGTTTGTTGGCTAATTTTGTTCTTACATCTCTGAATGCTAGCAGGTCAGAAAGCACAGACTGGAGTGCAGATGTGAAGATTAAACACTGGTGGTTTTTAAGTTATCGCTGCCACTGATTATGATTACTGGATCATAGAAATGGGCATCGTGTCTGTATTGACTCAGCCAAAGTTTGATAGGTTCACGTTAGATGGGAAAGTATGAAAAGAAATTGGGAGAGGTAGATGTTGAGGTGGTACAAGAATGTCCCAGATGGACGCATCTGTACACCAATGCTATGCCAAATATGTTCTTGAACAATCCTAATCTCATGGAACACTGTCATTTTCAATAAAATTAAATGTTATTAAATATATAGAACTGTGATTTTAAAAATGCCTATGATTTTTTTTTACAGAAATGAAATAAGTCAAAGCAAATTTTGTTAGATTAGCTATATCTCAGTCTGGGGTTCAAGAATTATTGTCATTAGAGAATTTATAAGTTGAGTGAAATGATTTCCTTATAGCTAACAAACTCAATACAGTAGAGACAGTTTCTTTCTTTTTTTTTTTTCAAGATCTTATTTTTTAGAGAGAGCAGAAGGGAGGGAGAAAGAGAGGGAGGGAAACATTGATGTGTGAGAGAAACTGGGGATCTGGCCTGCAACCCAGGCATGTGCCCTGACTGGGACTCGAACCTGCAACCTTTTGGCCTGAGTTCAGCCCACTATAAGCCACAGCAGCCAAGGTATACAGTTTCTACTTTTAAAAAAGTTTAGTGGAATACCCTTTTGTAAAGTGAAAATCCATTGCCAAAGGGCTACCTCTTAAACACTTAATTTGGAAATTAGGGTTTCACATATGGGGGTGTTTCTAAGTAAGATCTAGCTGTATGATAACTGGTTGATGGCCCCTATCTTCATTTAGGAGATGGGGAGGCGGTTGTAAAAAAAGCTTTCTGCTGAGAAAGAATCACAAACAATAAAGCAAAACAAGTGCAAGATCAGGGTAAATTCCCATAGGATTCAGGTCGCTGGCCGTGGAGTCAGCCTGCTGGGTCCTGGTGCCTCACTTTGTGAGTGTACTTGTTTGTGTGAATATACTCTCTCAAGTTCATCTGTAAGTGGAAATAACAATACCTATCTTATGGGGTTATTATAAGGATTAAATAAAAAAACATTTCCTATAAAGTAATTATTAGCACATTGCCTAGAATGAAATAAACACTGAAAAAAATCATGCATCCTGCATTGGACATATATGGACGGTGAACATGTATTATAGACAGTGAAAATGAACATGTACGTGCTCACTGTTTACAGATCCCCAGGGCAGTGGCCTCTGGGTAGAGCATTGTCAGGCTTCCACGCCTGTGCGCAAGGAGTAGGTGTTCCCCTTGTTTCCCAGGGGCAGGCATATGAGGGCTTGGACGAGTGTTACCTGGGGTGGCTGAGCCCAGCGTAGGCGCAGAGAAGCACAGGAATGGCCCAGGGCCTGTGTAGCAGAGTTCACACGGAAGCAGCTGCCAGTCTCCCTCAAGAGAGAAACCCTCACCCGGGCACTCCCATCGCCAGGCCACGCCGCCGTGGTGTACACCACGTGACTCAGAGAAAACACAGTCCTCTTTGACTCCGTTTTCCTGTCCCCAACTAGTCAGTCCGTGTTTTGCACCTTTTCTGAACTCTTCATTCAGATGTATTAATTTGGCACGAATTACAAACAAACGAGCCTCCTTATACTGCGAAATCTCCCAGGCCTCTGTGGATGCTCTGGGCATCTCCCGGCCTCAGAGGGAGGCCTGCTCCACAAACCCCTTCATTGATGTGGGTATTTACAGCGTCAAAAGCCACCAACTCGTGATGCCTTCAAGTTGCTGTAGAGAGGATTAAGGACAGATATAAAGATTTTCTAACTGAGTTTTCAAACACTTATCAAAGGAGGGCATTGAGTCGTTTTTGTCCTCTCGGACACGGTCCAAGGCAATGCAACCCTGTGAAAAGGGCAGAGGTTCATCTTTTATTTTTTGGACTTTAAATACTTTTTATTTCTCAATTGCAGTTGACATACACCAGTATATTAGTTTCAGGTGCACAACCCAGTGATTAGACATTGATATAACTCACTAAGTTAGAGCCCCAGTAAATCTAGTACCCCTCTGACCGACACCATCCAGAGTTATCACAAAATCATTGGCCACATTCCCTGCACTGTGCTTTGCCTCCCTGTGACTGTTCTGTAACTACCAGTTGGGACTTCTCCATGAGATGACGTCTAGAGAGATTTCCTAGATCCTCAATGCCACACCGCTAGATTTGGAGAGGTTCCTAGTGGGGAACCTTCCGGACCTGGGACCTGTCACCCACGGGATTGTTAAGGGCAGGGGTCGTTCCTACTTGAATGGTGAAGGTCAAAAAGAGGTTCCCGGGGACACTAAGGCAGGAATCATGATTTGTCTCTTGAGGTAATGGTTCACAAATTGACGCTGGCTCTTTCTGCCCTGGTTCTTGCCTGCAGAAGAACAAGAGGAAGATTGGGGAGTGATAAGAGTAAGACTTCCTTAGGTGTTCCTTGAGGCCTGCTTCAATCGGGCTACCCAGAGTGACATCTGAAGCCACGCTGGTGTCGCACGGCTCTAAGTCAGCCTGGCGGGTTGTGCTTTTCGTTTCAGGCACCTCTTTCTCCTGGCTGGCGGAGGCGTCCTGGCCTGGGCTGCCATGGGTTCCTTTGCCGTGCTCCTCTTCATCCCCGCTCTGTGCGCCGGGGTTCTGATCTGCTCCCTCGGCCCGCGGGACGTGCACAGGTGCGCTTTCTCCTTTCAGATGAGCTGGCAGACGCTGTGTCACCTGGGTCTGCACTACACTGAGTATTACCTGCAGGAACCTCCTTCTGCGAGGTAAAGCAGTCCGTCCGTTGGGTTGTACTGAGCCGACCAAGGGTTTGTGTGAGCCCTGGTGAGAACTGGGAATTGAGTGTGAATCTGAATTCTTCCACATTCGAGCAGTGTGACCTAGAGCAAGTCGTTTAACCTCTCCTGGCCTCTGTTTCTTTTTCTGGAAAAAAAAAAAAAGGTCTGTGTGCTTGTGGGGGTGGGGATATAACAATACCTATCTTGCAAGACTCTGATGTTAGAGATAGTGAATTAAATGTAATTATATGACTGCTAACTACCACGTGCTACCTACAAAGCACAGTCTGGCACTTAGCTGTAATTATCACTGTGCCAGAGAAGGGGGTTGACCCAGGAGTCGCAGGGCCCTCAGATGAGAGGCTTGCTTGGCGGTGATGAAGCACAGCTTGTGGACCTTGTGTGGGTGGTTTAAACAAACACACAGCCAGCAGCCTGCCCTCTCCTTTAGCAGGATAGGGAAGGTACAGATCTGGTGTAAACCTTTGCTGCCTTCCCGTGGCACCTGCTGTGCAAGAAAGAGTTGTACTGTCACTGAACTTGGCTGTTCCATCCTCCCAGAAGGAAGAATGTCACCCAGTCCAGGAAAGAAAACCCGGGCACTAATGACAGCCTAGGGAAGTGTTTTCATGAATCAGTGGCATCGCCCAGATTGAGGGACATGCGTCTCTGCTATCTTGAGGCCTATGGTTCAGGCTCCCTCTGTCATCACAATCGAACTGGGTCTGTGGTCACTCAGAGAAGTGGGGCTTGGACCTGTTGAGGTGGGTCACCTCTCTGACTCCAGCCTGCCACTGCTTCACTCACTTTCCCATCCCTACTACACCTAGAATCCTTTGCTCCTATTTCACCAAAGCTTTAGCGTTTGCTTTTTTCAAGAAAAGGCAAGATGGCAGCTAGGTCGGGAGGGGAGTACTGATGGGGATGTGATGCGTTAGGGTTTCAGTAGGAGGAACAAGGTGAGCAGGGTCTGGCTGCAGAGGAGGAAGGCTGAGCCAGAGCTGAAGGGGGAAGATGTACTAGTTTGCTCTGCCGTAACAAAGTACCACAGGCCAGGTGGCTTAACCAACAGAAATTTATTTCCCCTGGAGGCTGGAAGTCCACGGCCGAGGTGTTGGTAGGTTCAGCTTTTTCTGAGGCGTCTCTCCTTGACTTGTAGATGGCCATCTTCTCCCTGTTTTTCATGTGGTCCTCCCCCAATGTGTGTCTGTGTCCTAGTCCCCTCTTCTTATAAGGACACCAGTTGTATTGGATTAGGGCCCATCCTAGTGACCTCATTTTAACTTACCTCTTTAACACCCTTTCTCCAAATAGTCACGTTCTGAAGTACCAGGGGTTAGGACTTCAACATGTAAAATTGTAGGGGACACATGCAACCCTTAACAGGAGGTGAGTGAGCAGGGATTGGTGGCATTTGGAGGCTATTTTGCATACTGTTAGGATAAGTCAAATGAAAAGGTCAGTTGTCCTTAAATTCCCAGACACACAGATAGAAACAGCTGTGATTGGAAAGCATGCTATTTTCTCTCCAGAGGAGAGAGCTCCTAATGGTAGAGTGTGTCACTGTAATTTTCATTTTCTCCACCATGATTTTGCCAGTGAGATCTTCTCTACTTTATGGTGGTGAAGCAAGGACAGTCAGGTGACTGGTTAAGGGCACACCTCACATTGCTAAGGACTCAGTGCACACCCTGATGCTCTGGCCTGATTTACTGTCCCTCGGCATGAATCCCTGACAAAAGTCAGGGACTGGTTCATTTTCAAAATCCCCAACTGCCTATAATCTCTTCACTACTAAGCTTTTGTTTTTTCTATAGCAAATTTCTCCCAGGTCCCCGACCCTAATCTTTATAAGCTAAGTCCATTAGAAATATTATTATCAATATTTTCCCACAGTATTCCTTGTCATCCTTTTGTTCTCCTCTTTGGCTAATGATTAATTTTCCCATTTATCTTTTGGTCCTGCCTGGGGTAGCCTGGGGTTCTGAATTAACCCGGGAGTCTTTGTGGGGGCATTCCGGGCCATGTGAGATAGGTCTTAGTTGTTCAGAACCTTCCATTTGCTGTGAGGGCATGTGTGAGGGGCTGGAATGGGATAAAATAAATATGGAATGTTTTTTACATTGAAAGAAACCCATCTCTTTCAGGTTCTGCATCACTCTGTCTTCCCTCATGCTCTTGACCCAGAGGGTCACGTCCCTCTCCCTGGACATTCGTGAGGGGAAAGTGAAGGCAGCGTCTGGAGGCGTGGGAAGCAGCAGCTCTTGGTCTGAGCGTCTGCGTGAGGCGCTGCCCTATTTCAGCTACTTGCTCTTTTTTCCTGCTCTCCTCGGAGGCCCTCTGTGTTCTTTCCAGAGATTTCAGACTCGTGTTCAAGGGTCCAGCTCTTCGTGTCCCAGGCACTCTTTCGGGGCTCTGACCTGGAGGGGTCTGCAGATTCTGGGACTAGAGTGCCTAACGGAGGCCATGAGGGGCGTGGTGAGTGCGGGAGCAGGACTGGCCGACTGCCGTGGGCTCCAGTGCGTCTATGTCATGTGGGTCACAGCGAGCCTCTTCAGACTCACCTACTACTCCCACTGGCTCCTGGATGACTCCCTCCTCCGCGCAGCGGGCTTCGCACCCGCGTTTGGCGAGAGCCCTGGCGAGGAGGGATACGTCCCTGATGCGGACATGTGGACACTGGAAACAACCCACAGGATATCCCTGTTCACGAGAAAGTGGAACCAAAGCACAGCTCGGTGGCTCCGACGCCTCGTATTCCAGCAAGTCAGGGCCTGGCCGCTGCTGCAGACGTTCGCCTTCTCCGCCTGGTGGCACGGCCTCCACCCGGGGCAGGTGTTCGGTTTCCTGTGCTGGGCGCTGATGGTGGAAGCCGACTACCTGATTCACTCCTTCGCCAGTGTGTTCGTTAGGTCCTGGCCGACGCGTCTGCTCTACAGAACTCTGACCTGGGCCCACACCCAGCTCCTCATCGCATATGTAACGCTGGCCATGGAGGTCAGGAGCCTCTCCTCGCTCTGGTTGCTGTGTAATTCTTGCAACAGCGTCTTTCCCGTGGTCTACTGTGTTTTGCTTTTTCTATTGGCGAAGAGAAAGCATAAGTCTGACTGACATTTCCCCCCAGCCTTCACCTTATACATCCATGAGACAGAATTTAGAAAGTGCCAGATGGGGTGTTGATGATGCAGATACTTGAACTTTTTCTTAATAAAAGTTGTTTTATTTTAAGTACTGGATGAAGGTACCAGATGTCTTGCTATAGAAATTTGTGTGTCTACTTTGACAAGCTATGATCCTGGTACTGAGGGTCCACAAAAGAGAAAGACGTGATTTTTTTCCCTTAGGGTTTACCGTGTTGGTGTGGAAGCAAAGTTAAAGTAAAGCAATACATACAAACCTAAGGTGCTATGAACACACAGACACCCACAAATTGTCCGAGGGGCCCGCCTGATCCTGGAATGTGAGTCTAGGAAGACGACAAAGCAATTCCTAAATCACATTATATTGGTTTATTACATGAACTAGAGTTCTTGTTCTGGCCTGTGTCTTGGCCCAAGCAGGTTAGTATTTTGACAAATCACATTTATCTTCTACAAATGCAAGGGAGGGGTCAGCAGCCTCGGTCCTACGGGCAGCAGCCCTGGACAAATGAACTGGATCCTGTGGGCCAAGTAAGTACTAGAGCTAAGCGAATGGTGGAAAGAGCCCCCAGTGGGCACCCACCTCCTGACCCCTGGCTTCCCACCTTTTATCAGCCAAATTACTCTGAAGGAACCTGTATGGAGCCCTCAGCAGTCCTCAACCAGCTGTTTGGAAGTATTGTGTGAGATTCTGGTGATTAAGAAATCTCTGAAAATGGGGTAAGCCATGATAACTGAAAAGCTCCGAAAATATTTAAGAGAAAGCTGCAAAATTTGCCTTCCTAAGAGGACCAAGGCACTGTAGATACCATCCGTGTCCTGAAATGACATTCCCTGGTAAATGTTCCATGAAAACTTCAGGTCATCTCTTGGCCTATCACTTTGGAGAAGCCAGGCTCACAGGGCAGCCCTGTCCGCCTGATGCACAGGCAGCCACTCACCTGTGCGGGCCTTCCTCTGTTGGCAGTGGCCACGACCAAGAGGCAGCCATGGCCCTAAACAGATCACCCAGACTTAGCAACCCACATCTCTAACAGGGACAATCTGATCGTGGTGTTTTTTTTTCCCTACCCATGTTGTTTTTATAAAGCAGGCACTGGGACAGTTCACTGATACACATCCAACCTATTGACTCGCCAGTCCTTGTTCAATTCCATGAGAACACAGAAAAGGAGGCTCAGATGGAGAATTTAAGGAGTTTGTTCTGGCAGATATTAGGTCTTTCCACCTAGGAAGGTGACAAGAAAGCCTACTTTAAAATCTGCCCAAAGTATGCTACTTAGCCCATGTGCCTGACCTGCTGGAAGCAGTGAGCTGTCTCTCTGGTCACCTCAGAGGGCCCGGCAGCCAGTCTGTGAGCCTGGGTGAAAAGCAAGGGGACCAGGTTGATGGGGAGACAGGTTCTGTGGGTGTGAGAAAACAGAATAGGGCCACTCCACAGTGACCAATAGATTCTGGGCTTTGTCACAGCCAGTTGCTATAAAAGTATAAATGGCAATCATTAGTAATTATCTTGATTAAAATGCTGAGTACTAGACTGCAGATTCGTCACTTCCAACAGACTGTGTATGTTTGTAACGTAGCAGATGGTGCAGAAACTTGCTTCTCTATTGTTTCAGGGTTTGACAGTAAGAGGTGGAGGGGTAGTGATTATAATCTATGAGAACTTTCTCAACTTTGCCTATTTCCAAAGCATCTAAAAAGAAATGGTCTAGTAAAATGGGTATTACTACATTAGTATGATTACTAATCACTGTTGGTGCTGAGGTCAGCAAGGCTGCCCTGTGGTGAGGTGGCCAGAACACTAATCTCGGAGGCAGAGGGTCTGCGTTAGCTCTCCCCCCACCCCGCCCCGCCCCAGTGCTGACCGCCTGTGACCCCAGCCGTTCCCTCTGCAGGCCCAAGTTCACTAGTGTGCCCAAACAAGCGGGTAAAATGTCCTTTACGTTTAAACCTGAAGGCATCATGACTGTGTAAACTGCTCTGTCAATTTTTCAACACAGGAAAAGGTAAAGCATCTTTCTCCCAACCTGCATCTCTTTATCCAGGAAGAAAAAAAATCTGCTTGACTGCTTGAGGTTCTTTATAAAGAACTAGTATATTCTAGTTCTTACACTATTTCCCACCATATAAAAAGAACAAAGGGATATTTTTGTGGCTCATTAAAAAAACTGAGAGAAAATGTATTTAACACTAACAAAACCTTTAACTTCTCTCTTCTGAATAATAGTTTTAATTTCTCAGTCTGTATTTGGCAACTAATAATTATTGAATACTAATAATTTTAATCTGCTTTGGGCCTCAAGTCCTGGAACAAAAGAATAGCTAGATATGCCAGATTATCTCTAAGGAAGTATCTTCCTCTCACTTGGTTTTTTAGAAACACCTGTTGAGCTACATCAGTTGAGAGTTACATATTTCTGTATTTCTTCCTTGCAGGGAATTTGTAACACAGGAGTTTCCTTGGTTTAGTTGCATGGCCAATCTGAGTATGTTAAATCAAGTGACTTAGATGAATCCACTACTGTGAAGACATACGGGTGGTGTTTCCTGGCATCCTCAACTTACTGATGGAATATTTTCTACAACGTTGTTTCTAGGTTGTTTGAAACTTAAATTGCATTTTCCTAGAGAAAGAACATCTGACTCCCACTGGGTGACACTCATTGTAATGATCTGAAGTCAAGGTCATGTTTAGGATAGGAGGAAAGAACAGATAATTTCCTCCCCATTTCTTAAATTATAACCAAACCTAAGCACATTTGATTTTTTAAGTGGTTCCTATTTATATAGCTCTGTAAATGTGTGGATTTTGTTTAGATCTTGATTCAAATAACCCAACCCTAAAAGGACCATTTGTAGGGGAATTTGAACATTAACTGGATATTATAGCATTATTTTTAATATTTTCAGGTGTAACAATATTGTATTTGCTTAAAAGGGTCATGTTTTAGAAATACCCAGAAATGAAATGTCTTAGATTTGCATTAAAGTAATCTGAGGTATGGCAAATAGGGGGCACGCAGATGGAACAGGCAGGACACATGTTTCAAGTTATTGAAGCTGAATGATGGCACATGGGAGTTCACTATATTCTGCTTTTAGGTTAAATTTGAAAATCTGCATAAAAAGAAGTATGCAAAAGACTGCTGGGTACGTGTGACAGAGGGAAATTAAGGAAATTCTCTTCCCCAATTATCTTATGAAAAGAATAAAAACTGTAAAAATCACTGTTATAAGGATCCTCTAAGATAAGCCCCAACAATCCCTCTTCTCTTCTTGGTACTCCCATTCTCCCACATTCAAACAAGGTTGGTTTGTGTGACAAATAATCACAAGACAGAGGTGATGGTATGCCATCTCTAAGGTTACCATATTTTGCCACGTATAATGCGCACTCATGTTTTTGTGCATATTATACAAGGGACTGTTTTACCCATGAATAACATGCATCCTTATTTTCCCCTCAAAAACTTGGGCAAAAAAGTGCACATTATACATAGTAAAATACGGTAGTTTACGAAAGACAATGCAGTTTACCTGCTGATCTTTGCAACTTCACCTTTTGGCATCTTCTTCACTGCAGCCCAGCTATGCACCGCTGACCTAGTTTCTAGCTCCCTAAGCCAGTTCGGTTCCTGGGCTTTTGAGATTGCAGTTTCCTCCATCCAGAATGTTTGTTCTCAGACCTAGTTACGGCTGCTCCTTCACATCACTCGTGTCTCTGCTCAAAAGACACCTCCCCAGGAAGAACCACCTCGTCATTCCCTTCTCCTCACCCTGCTTTGTTTGCTTCACATCACTTTTCACAAATCGGCATCACAATTTTTACCTAAAGTTAAATCAGTTAAAGTCCTGGATAGTTTCCTAAACAGGAACAAGACATGGAAACCACCCGAACACGCTTTGTGCTTCAGGTCTGCGAGAATATGCTAGTATATGACATCAGAAAACCTGCAACTCCGAGGGACAGAGTAAACTGGGTCTGAGACCTGTACAGTAAAAACTACAACACATCTGCTGAGAAAAATTAAAGGCCAAAATAGAGAGCTATAATGTGCTCAGTTGAAACGTTCAATGTTCACTAAAGATGGACACCACAATATATTCCTTTCCACACGCTTTTTAACAAAATATTGACACTTTTCCCATTGAGTGGGTCTATGGCTGTTTCCCTTGAACCTGGGTGGGGGGTGGTAACTTTTTGACTAGCTTGACCACTAGCTGAGAGCCCACAGAAGTGATGCCATGTGCTCCCAGTGTATGTGTGTTATTAAACTGCCACATGCCTGTGACTAGTTTTCTTGGGACATCTGCTCTTAAGAGTCCGGCCATCTGTTGTGAGGAAGCCAAATTTCCAAGGTGAGTCAGAGGGTCAGAGAGAGAAGAGGAGCAGAGGCCCCTGACCCCCATCCTGGCTGAGCTCCCAGTCAACAGCCAACACTGGTTTGCCAGCCACGTAAGGAACCCATCTTGGGAGACGACCCACCAGTCCCCAGTGCAGCCACCTCAGCGGACACCACAGGGAGCAGAAATGCACCTTCCCTGGCAAGCCCTGCCCAGACTGCGGATTTGTGAGCTAAACAAATGACCACTGGTTTAAGCCAATAGGTTTTGGGTGTCTTATGCATCTATGGATAACTTAAGACTTCAATTCTCCTCTAAAATGATCTACAGATTCAGTACAATCCCAATATAAATGCAAGAGGCTTTTTAAAAATAGAAGGTGACAAGCTAATTCTAAAGTTTATATAAATGTACCAAGAACTGAACATAGACAATTTTTTGGAGGGGAAAAAAAAGAGTAGGAAGGCTTACCATAAATCTACAGTAGATTCACACTTACATGGTCCATTAATTTTTTTTACAAAAGTGCCAAAATACTTGAAAGGGGAAAGGTCAGTCTTAACAATAAACAGTGGCAGAAGTGAACATTCACTGGGGAATAAAAATGAACCTCAACTCTTATTTTATACCACCCACAAACATAACTGGCAGTAAATCGCAGGCCTTAAGACTATAGAACTATAGAGGCAAGACTATAAAACTTCTCGGACACAGAAGAAAAATCTTCATGACCTTAGATGTACTCAGGAAATGTTTAAAACTCATAAAAAGTGGGAACCACTTTTAAAAGAAACAACTGATAACTGTTTTATCAAAATTAAAA
This sequence comes from Phyllostomus discolor, assembly GCF_004126475.2. Taxonomy (NCBI): domain Eukaryota; kingdom Metazoa; phylum Chordata; class Mammalia; order Chiroptera; family Phyllostomidae; genus Phyllostomus; species Phyllostomus discolor. The sequence continues at coordinate 78,495,834 of NC_040913.2, forward strand.
AAAATTGCTGTCTGAAAGACTTTACAAAAGCAAAACACAAATCTCAGAGTGGGAGTAAGCTAACATAATGCATATATATCCAACACAGGACTTTACAACTCAGTAAGAGCCCATGCAATAAAAATGTGCAAAAAATTTGAACACATACTTCACAGAACACACTGCATTTTTTAGCTATTATAAATACTCATGTACAAGCTTTTGTGTAGGTATTTTCAATTCTCTTGGGTATATATCAAGAATTGGAATTGCTGGGTCATACGGTAACTGTTTAACTTTTTGAGAAACTGTAAAATGTGTTCCCCAACAGCTACACCGTTTCAAATCCCCACTAGTAATGTATGAAAGATTCCAGTTTTTCTGCGTCCTCACCAACTAATCATGTCTTTTTTATTCCAGCCATGGCAGGGGGTGTGAAGCGGCATCTCAGGGTGGTTTGCATTTGGATTTCCCTAGGGACTAATAATGCTGATCATCTTTTCACGTGTTTACTGGCATTTGTATCTCCTCTGGAGAAATGGCTATTGAGATGCTTTGCCCATTTCTTATTTGGGTTGTCTTTCCACTGTTGAGTTATAAGTCATTCATCTATTTTGGATACTTAATCCTTATCAGATATATAACTTGCCAATATCTTCTGTTCTGTAGGTTGTCTTTTCACTTTCCTGATAGTGTCCTCTGAAGCACAAAAGGTTTACTTTTTTGATGAAGCACAATATAAGAAACCATTGCCCATCCAAGGTTTATACTTATGTAAATCTCAGACTTTCATAGTGCAGCTCTTATAATGTAGGTCCATGATCCATTTTGAGTTCATTTTTTAATATTGTGCGAGGTAAGGGTCCAACTTCATTCCATGTGGATATCCAGTTGTCTCAGCAACATTTGTTGAACACACTCTTCTTTCCCCACTGAATTGTCTTGGCACCTAAAGTTGACTGCTTTAAAAAAGTAAGAACAACGACGAAAGCACTGGGATGCTTGGGGGAGCAAAGGTTAAGGAGATCTTCACGGAAGTGCCCCATACCTGTAGCCCAGAGGTGAGGAAACCACGACCAAGGTCACAGATCTCTTGCATCTGGTTAAAAGCAGTGGAATGAAAATCTCACCTGCCCCCGAAAACCTCTCATCTGCAAAAGCCTGCACACCACTGCTGGCAGACAATGAAAACATCTTTTACTTTCATTCAGGTTTCCAATGAGCAAATGTTAGTTCTTTATGAGTTCAGCTTCAGTTACCTGGAATATGTATTTTACAGGATTATGTTTGGTCCCCTGGGAATGACAGAAATTAGGAGGATTGCAATAGACTAAGAGCTTCCTAACCTTCCCCAAGAAAAATGACAATACAGGTTTATATGGGAAGTATATGAATTTGCATTTCCTACCAATTTTACATATCATAAAGCATCCTGAGATTTAAAACATACAAATTACTTAACAGTAATGCTGCATGGCTGCTTGTTAGAGTTGTTGCATTGGTTGAAAGTTATCTGAAACTTATGAAATCTATTCACATTTTATATAAATACTCTAGAGCTACTCTAGAAACCTGGACTATTTGGACAGTGTCCCCCAAATCATATTAGACACTAAGAACCCGTAGTCTGAACTTTATAAAATATATAATGAGACTAGAATTAGGATAATTTGGGACAAGATTCATGTCTGATAAGAGAGGAGTACTTTTCTCTGTTCACATTGAACTGCACAGATTTTTTACTTTTAACTGTTTGCAATATTTGCAAAAAACAAATTAATAATAAATGGTGATAAAGATAGTAAGACATGGCAGTCATAAAAAAGTTCTGGAAATTTCAGAACAAGTACAACCCTGACTTTAGATGATCAGTAATCTGTTTATGCCAACAAAACCTTCTATGGCTTTTTTTTTTTTTAAAGTTGGGTAAAAATTCTACTTTCCCAGATTCGCAGTCTTTTTACTATAGCTCAAAATCACAGGGCTTTCTTGTAATATTTACTACTATGGTTTCAATTTTATGTTGGAAGTGAAACTTCTGCAAGTCTATCGTTATAGCTAATGTCACATCTGTTTTGTATCACACTATTAACATGGATAACGTACTTCAGAAACTGAAGTGTGTAGCACATTTTCATTTCAAAAACATCCACAAACTAAATATAGATATTTAAAATCTTTATTGTTTCATCACCAAAAGTTCTGTTTCCATAGAAGAATGGCAATGAAGTATCAGTGCACGTTCTATGGAAAATTCATACCTCAAGTAACTAGCCTAGAAATCAAAGACAGCACTATGTCAAGCCAGTGTGCAAGATCAAAACCACAATGCTGCCAATGCAATTAGTATACAGAAAGACTATGCAGCTGTTAGAAAAAGAGGCTGTGGCCACGTGACTAAAACAGTCGCAGTGTCCTGCACTGACATCCTAGAACAGAAAATGGGGAAGGACCAGAAAATGTACTTCCTGCCAAAAGAAGAAATCGAGTCGACCCCAGGCCCTGAGCTCCCAGTGGTTTTACCAGCTAACTCCTGTGGTCCTGCACCTTCCTCTTTAAGTCTGCGGCGCTGTACCGCTGCACGCCGCTCGCAGTCTGATGTGTAAATGGGACAACCACGTGCAGGTACCTCCCTCTGCCTCCCATCTCACAGCTACAAGCAACAACTTGGGCTCGGCTATGAAACCTGTGGCCTTTAGGCATCTTCAGTAAAAATACGAACAAGCCCAAAATTTGTTCCCATTTTCTTGAGAAATAAACTTTATAAAATAACAAAAGATAGCTGTCATGATTACTCAGTTTTGTCTGAAGGCAAAACAATGTTTTATGTAAGTATACTGAATAAACATACAAATCTATGTCCCTAACAAAATACTGTCAGGCCAATTTGAGCATTTTCATAACTAGCTCCTGAAAAAAGTACTGATAATGGTGAGCTGCGAATAATCACTACAACTGGATCACTCCTGGTGATTGGGGGCAGGTTTATGTCTGAAGCTGCTGTACAGCTGGATGTGGCTGCTCTGCATTAACTCACACAATGAAGGCCAGTTAAGAGGAAACAGCAGCTCTATCACGATGAAATAAAAATGAAAACAATTGAGAGGTATACAGGAAACTTGTCTTAAATAGTTTTAAATAACCTATGATGAAGCCTTAGAGAGTAAGAACTACAATTACCACAGTCTAAATCTTAAATTGTTAATGCAGGAATTATCTGCAGGGCCGGCAAGCCACTGGTCAATCCCACCAAGGCCCGTGGGGCGGAGGGCACTGCGAGTGCCTGGCAGAGCATTTTCTCTCCAGGTGGGTTACACACCTCCAATGTAAAGTGTTATTAAATGATATGGGAAAGCGATTTTGCTTAACACAGACATTGTATAAAATAAATTAAAAGGAGGGAGCAGGGAAAGCTTTTCTGGTAAATATGATGCAAACATACAACTTTCCCTTATCAGTGGTAGTTCCACGAATGACCATTTTACCCACGGGAGAACGTGAAAGGCTGACAGAGGATCAGAAATTTCCCTTATAAATAGAAACAGGATTCAAAAAATGAGATTTCAACATCGTTTCCTCCCACAATGCAACTCTTTAACTATCTGCAACTCTTTATCATAAATGCAATTAAAAATCGTATCTTAAAAACCTGTTTTTATGCCCTTACCTTAAAGTTCAACAAAAAATTCTTCAAACAATTGAGAAGAAAAGCACTCCTTTGTAGCAATTCCATAAAATAATTTTCAATTCACAGAACATCTGCTTACTGGCAAAACCAGCAACCCTTAGGGAGGGTACGGGCATTAATACCTGGCCCTTCTGAGGTATAAATGCAGCTAGATTTGCGCTGAGTATATAGCCTATAAGGTATGCCAACAGTCTAAATGTTTGCATAAAATTGGGAGTGATGTCATCCTGACTGATTGAAAACTTACTTTTATAACTTTTTGTAACAATGAAGGTTAAATAATTTTAAAAGACATACTTTAGCCCAATAAAGCCAGAAGAAATCTAATTTCTAACCAATGTGAACAGTTATTACATTTAAAAAATGTTTAACATTGCATATTGATTTAAAACAAAAAGTGAACAAGGAAAACACATAAATATTTAAATTCAGCAGGACACCACAAAAGCATACTATAGATAAGTGTGAAATCAGTCAAACTTTCCAAAAGAGAAAATCCTTTAATCCTTTAGCAAGTCTCTGTGAACACAGTATGCTTACAACGCGCGCGCGTGAGAGGGGAGCACCTCGAACACCCCCGAGAGGCCTGCCACCCCGCTCGGCAGCGCTGCCCCGTCTCCTGTGTGCGCGCGCGGAGGGCCGACCAACCACAAGAAGTCCACCTGACAGCAGTTCCGCAGTCAGTCTCTTTCACCACTGCTGCCAGCTGAAGTCGTCGTTGCTCCCAAAGACCAAGAAAAAGCCCAGTATAGTTGCAAAGATGACTGTGTTTCCTGTGAGAACAAGTGCGCAAGCTCCCCACTCAATCTACGGAAACAAGATATAAATGCTCAGTTAACAGACATAGGAAAACCAAAGAAAATGAAAAACAAATCAAGGCTCTAGTCATATGCCAATCGTAATCTACAACAAGTAAGATTTATAATAGTAACTTTCACATTATTGAGGGAAGAGAATCGAAAATTTTCTTTAAAGTACCACAGGTGAAAACACACTCATGTACGTCCTTTTAAAGGGGCAAGCGGAGTGAGCACCCTCTCCACGGGGAGGGGTGGCCAGTCCCCACTCTCTGCTCCCCGGAGATGGAAGAGTGAATCTGGTCGGGGAGTTGGAGAGGAAGAGCCGAGTATAAGTAACCCGCCTTCTCTTTTGTACTTTTGTACTTTCCCACCTGCAAAGAACCCACGATCTCCTTGGATCCTCACGGTTCAAGCTGTCCAGGGCAGGCCTACGGCTGTGCAGCACCAGGCTGATGAGCTGTCACGCCCAATTCTGACAGCAAAGTATTGGTGAGCCAACGGTGCTGCAGACCCGAGCCATGCTCTCCAGTGTAATTTTTACCAGTTAACCACAACAAAAGTTTGTTTTAAGTCTCTATCCTCGAGGCTTCCACGTCTTTTATCTCCCTTTTTTATGTCGTTTTAACAAAAACTTTTTCCTGAGAAGAACTTTACATTAGTGAAGAATGTATTCACTTACCAGGTGCGCTCTGGCAAATACAATAGGGAGTCCAAAAGCTGAGACAACAATGCCTGTTGTAAGAAATATGGCGAGTTCCTTACAGGCATTACTCATAGCATCTGTATCATCCACTAGTCTTCTCGCTATGCAGTATGGGATAGGTGAAAGGATGTAAAAAAACAGAACAAAGAGGGGCCAGTATTGGCTGGAAAAAGAAAAACGAGTTAATGTAGTTTTTGCTATGTCATTTCCCTACATATAAAATATGCTTTAAAAAATGAGGACCAAAGGAATATGGCAATGTATAGAACATGATCTAGCTTAAAAATAAGCTATAACCCGAACACTACAATGAGGAACATTTAGAATCAGAGTATTCCTAGTGTCAATTATGATACAATTAGTGAAATATTTATTCTATTAAAAGAAAATGCTTTAAAAATTACAACGGTTGGAAACAAGGCCCTAAATTTAAAATATTTTCATTTTTGGTTATAAATAAAGAGGCATATGGAGAATGGGGATATCACAGTGAGTTTTAAAATTCATAATTCATGTCCTTAACTGCAAGGATATCCTGCCTTAGCATAAAGCTGGAATGCCTCCAAGCTCTTCTTAGGTCACTAGGAACTCCCAAAATACTGGAATCAAGATAGGGGAAATGAACTGAAAGTAATATTGAAAAGTTTCAGCCAGAATATATAATTTATCACAATAAAAATAGATGGCTTTTAGTTTATAGTCTAGCTATTGTAATGCCACTTCTTCGTTATGCTAATATAACTCTAAGTTAAGGTAAGACGGTACCACTGAGGGGAACTGTGAAGAGTTCGGGGGGCTGCTCTGTGCTGTTTTTGCAAATTCTTCAGAGTCCATAATTATCTCACAATCAAAAGTTAAAAAAGGATAGACAGCCTTTAAAATTACCATAGATAAAATACACATCAGAGTGGAGATGTGCTTATACTTACAGGCTTTTGACAAAGATTTATCTACATTTTTACTAAAAATCTTTTCCTAAATATTTTGAGAATAGAACAAATTACAAATGAATACATGCTTAAGAAAAGAAATTTAAACAACAGAAGAGCACAAAAAGTGAAAACTCAAAGTTGCCCACATCTCCCGTTTTTTTCTTTCTGAGTCTCATTTTGAGCTTTTTGTGGGTCCTTCCATACAGAAAAACTCCATAAACATATACCACTTTTTTCGGACTATAAGATGCACCCCCCAAATTTGGGAGGAAAAGTGGGGGGGGCCTTATAGTCCGAATGTAGCTTACCTGGGCAGTGGTGGCCTATGTTATTAAATATTTTGCCACATTTTTTGCTTCAAAATTTTCCCCCTATTTTCCCCCTCTAAAACCTGGGTGCATCTTATAGTCTGAAAATTTTGGTAAAAGAATCACTGCACTTTTTCATTCAATGATACAGCCTGAACTTTCCATATTAGCAATTACAGCTCTCCCTCATTCTTTTTAAGACCGCCTCATGTTTCCATGGATGGATGTGCCAAAATGGCACCATTTTCTTTTTCCTAGACCTTTAGGATGTTTCCAGGTTTTTCTGTTCGTATAAACAAGGTTGCCACGAATACCCACACTCTCCCCCAACCATGCATATCTGCAAACACCTGCAAGTAAATTTGTGTGAGAAATTCTAATAAGGGGAAAGGTGAGTTCAAAGAATATACATTTTGAGAGCTGCAGGCAAACTGGCCTCCAAAAAGACTGCTCTTGTTTATCCTTCTACTCACAGTAGAGGACACTGCCTGTTTGCCGACATCTTTTTTGTTTTTGCCAATGAATTTCATTTAATTTTGAGTGAGGCTGAGCATATTTTCATGGATTTATAAGCAATTTGCAGTTCTTTTACTTATTCGTTGAAAATATACTTTCATTTTCCTTGTTTCATTTTTTTACTGAGCTGCCCATCTTTTTCTTACTCATTTATCCTATTAACTTTTAAAATTCCTTGTTACCCTAAGAAAAGTAACTGCTTATATAATTATTTTCTTAGTTAACTTCTCTTGACTTTGCCTATGGCATTTTTGCCGAAAGGACATTTTTGATTTTGTCAGTGGGTACTCAGAAGTGAGCAGTGGGTTTGGCCCGCTGTGCTGCAATCTCGCGGTCACAGGCTTAGCAGTCCTCTAGGAGCAATAGCCCAAAGTCTTTTTTGCATACTGGTGTCCTAAAATATTTATAAATTTTAAGTAAAGACTTTTAAAAAAGTGTTGACCTTGGTAAATGAACATTTCTCAGGATTGCTTTTACAGTCATAAACATTTTCTACGCTTTAAAAGTAGGAAAGTTTTATCTTATTTATGCAAAACGACAAAAATGTTACATACTTGTATATTGGAAGAGCACATCCAAGCATCAAAAACATCAGCCCAATTGCTCCTCCGAAGGACAAACTAATCAAAGCTGCAAAATAAAAAGTCAAGTAGAAATACTAATTATTAGTATTAGCAGTCTGAACATTACTTGTAATCCCAGAAGCAAACAGCAAAACAATACACAAAAATACAAACGTACTAAAAGTAAGTTATCTTTCAAAGTCTAAGTTACCTAGTCTCAGAATAGGTCTTCTGTAGCATCTTCAAGGCAAAAGGGAGCAATAATGATTTTCAGAGCCCTGAGCTGTTGCTAGCACACCACCAAATTCCCTTTCCTGGCTCCATTTCTGATGAGTGTCTCAATCTGCAAGAGCAATGCTCCTCCAGACATTAGTATTACAGTTCCAACACAGAATATTACAGTTTTGAAAAGCAGTATATGGAGAAACTCTGCACTGTCCTTTTTACTGGACTTTAGAAGCCCCATCCTGTGGGAAAATCTCTCCCACTCAGCTTTTGCTTCTTTTTTTTAAGATTCTATTTATTTACTTTCAGAAAGAGGGGAAAGGAGGGAGAAAGAAGGGAAGAAACCTTTATGTGCAAGAGATATGTTGATCAGCTGCCTCTCACATGCTCCCTAATGGGGACCTGGTCTGCAACCCCGGCATGTGCCCTGACTGGGAATTGAACTAGCAACCTTTTGGTTCATAGGTGCACACCCAATCCACTGAGCCATACCAGCCAGGGTAGCTTTTGCTTCTTGTACATATATATACCCCCAATATGCATAAAACTGTTAAGAAAAAAGTGTCCAAAATGTACAGAATATTGGTTACATCTTTCTATGGTATCACTATTCACTATTTTAAGACATTATCACAAATAATAGATACATTCTAAGTTGAAACACACTGTAATTGTCAGACTATAAGATACCCGCCCCACCCCCCCCCCAAAAATTTGGGAGGAATAATGCTGCTGTTGAGTTCTGTTTACATTGGTGAAATATTATGCTATTTATGTTATTAAATATTTCACATTTGTTGCTTCAAAAATTTTTCCCCTATTGTCCTCCTCTAAAACATAGGTGCATCTTATGGTCTGAAAATATGGTAGCTTCTCAATTTACATACACATACAAAGTCTTATATTTTACAAAGTATTTTCACATATATCAGTGAATAGCAACAACTTTCTTGAATAGCCATAGTTAATCAATGACCTAGAATTAAGCAAAGAAATAAGTGATCAATTTATTTCCAATTCTATATAGCCCATATTTCTGCAACTGCATGACTAAGAGAATAACATGTCTCCCCCCCCCCCCCCCCCCCCCCCCCCCCCCCCCCCCGGTGATGTAGTTAAAATTACAAAGATTTGTAGAAGGTCTAAAAGTTACCAAAACGTATATATACACATAACATATATAGGCCAAAATTAGCTGTAAAGGGGGTAAATGCCGCCAACTACCACTGATAAACTTCTCTGAACTAAAATGGGCATAATCAAGGAAATCCATTGAAATGGTAGCTCGGCAGATTTAGTTTTCATTTAAATCACTGATGTAGTTCGTGTCAACCCCGAACTCTTAGTCCTCAATGCTATAATTTTTTCTGTTATGGAAATAAAAGAGAAAGAAATATTTAAACTTTTATTTCCTGGCAACTGAGGAAGTTTACAAGGGAACGCAATGCAAACCATTAGGAAAATACTGCGTGTACCATCTGCTTTGGTCAGTCCAAAACAGGTCCTCAGAATCTGCCCTGTTTGCTTCCCCTGACGCACATCAGCCACAGCAGGCTACTGCTAACCCGTGTCCTCTGTAGTCCAGTGACACCAGCCCTCTCTCCTTTTCTAGAAATCAGCAGGTTCCCTTACCCATGTGCATGTTGCACTTGTGTGTCATCTACCTCTGACACTTCTTTACTCGTTCATTTCATTCAAAAATATTCACCAAGCACCAAATACATAATAGGTGCTGGCGATGTGTTAATAAATGAGATACGACCTTCTCACACTCAGGGAGCTTGCCTTCTTGTCCTACTCCTTACCTCTTTCCTCCAACCTAATTTCTACTGTTCCTTCAGATCTCAGCTCAGTCTTTTCTTCCTCAGTAACGATTTTGCAAACATACTAAGTAGAATAATTGTCCCTATCTCTCTCTCATTCATTCATTCATTCATTCATTAAATATCTACTAAACACCTAATGTGTGTCACACACTGTTCTTGATTCTGGAAATAGAGCAATGAAAACAAAACAAAACAAAAAACACAAAGCTCTCTTATGAAGCTTATATCATAGCCAGAGAATAATATGACTTTTTAAAAAAGTCAGCAAATAAATGTCAAGTGCTATAAAAAACAATCATGCCCTGGCTAGTATGGCTCAGTGGATTGAGCACTGGCTTGTGAACCAAGGAGTTGCTGGTTCAATTCCCAGTCAGGGCACATGCCTGGGTTGTGGGCCAGGTTCCTGGTAGTGGGAGCACCAGGGGCAACCACACACTGATGTTTCTCTCGCTCTCTTTCTCCCTCCCTTCCCCTCTGTCTAAAAATAAAAAAACAAAATCTTTAAAAACAACAACAAACAAAAAACCAGCAGGTAAGGAGGAGGGAGTGCTATTCTAGATACATTAGCCTGGGAAGGCATCTCTGACGAGGTGACACCTGAGCAGGGATCTACACGAAATGAGAAACTGGACCATGTGGGTACCTGGGGGAGCAGTCCAGGCAGAGGGACATGCATGTGCAGAGGCTCTCCTTACACTGCACACCTCCCCTTTGTTCAGTTACCACAGCTGTCACTTACTTTGATTTGTATTTGTTCTTCCCTTTAAACTGTTCATTTCACAAGAGAAGTTTTTCTGCTGTTGATGCTCACACCCCACTCCTAACACTCAATATTAAATATCTATAGAATTAATGAAAGGAGCCAAAGGGGTGGGTGGAAGGAGGGAAGAGGAGGGGGTGTGGAGGGGAAGATAGTGTGCCTGATACAGCAGGGAAGACACAGCTCTTAACTGAAAGTCAGGGGATGCTGGGTCCTATCTCCTACCAGCCTCCTACTAGCTGTCTAAATAATTACAATTGAGTGTCAGTTCTTTCTTCTATGAGAGTTGGACTAGATCTGAAATGCAAATAATTCTCTTAACACTAAAGATATTTGTTATAAGACATGCTGAAGAAGTAAAAAACCATTTCTACTTTTCTAATGTAGTTGACAAACAGCTAAGTTCACCACTGTAGATACTATATAATAATACCTTATTTATTCAGAGGCCCTTTATCCAGAATATAGAATCCTGGAGGAAAAGAAGGTCACTAAAGAGACCAAATGTATGTCACAGAGCCCATACACTAAAGCCAACATTCTTTATACACAGACCCTTAGGCTCTCATTCAGAGGTTATCTGTTCATATTTTATAATACAATTAGTGTATGAATTTCAGAGTAAAAAATTATTTAAAACATCATCTATGCTCATTTATAAATATTTCCAATAGAAAAATCATGTACCCAGAACAAAATTAAGTAAAAAGTCACTTTTCCTTCCAGAAAAGATCAGTTACCTATAACTTATGACACAAAAATTTTTTAAGTTTCATGCTCTTGTTCCCCACATTGAAACAAATGAAAAAGAGGAGACGAGATGGACTGCATATAAGCAGATCTGTCCTCTGATAGATCTCCTGACAGGGAGGAGACCGAAAAAAATTTTTAAGCCAGGCAGAAAAATGCTCAAAAAGCATACCAGTGTTTGGTCATCTTGGCCAAGAGGCCAGTAGCTTTAGGACTCAGTCTCTGAGGGTAACTGTTTTGTGACAGAGAACAACTGTTTCATTCTTATCATCAGAAAGGACAGTCTAAATTCTCTGAGTATACTCTTAAAAAGGTAATGAAAGACAACTTCTTTAAAAAACATAAGGAACTAAGCCCTGGCTGGCGTAGCTCAGTGGATTGAGTGTGGGCTGGGAACCAAAGTGTCCCAGGTTCGATTCCCAGCCAGGGTACATTCCTGGGTTACAGGCCATAACCACCAGCAACCGCACATTGATGTCTCTCTCTCTCTCTCTCTCTCTCTCTAAAAATAAATAAATAAAATCTTAAAAAAAAAACATAACGAACTAAAATGGGATAAGATTCAGGTGCGAGAGGTAATTTTACATGACCTCTCACTTCCCGGTCACAGGGGAGGGACCAAAGCCAGTGGGGTTGAGTAAATTGATCAGAAGTGCTTTCCCAAGTCTCCAGTCTTACGAAATTAGCAACTAGGTTCATTTATATACAAATTTCATCATTAGTGTATAAATGCTTGTCCTAGATGATGCATCAGCAAGACAAAAATGTATACTGTAACTGAGTGATGCAACACTTGGCAACGAAACTTAGATGAGTCTGGTTTCTCTTCCCAAAGCCTCTACCCTAGGGAGGGAACAGCCCAATCACCTACACTCTCTAGAGACAGGGTGCTGGTTCAGTGATTACAGAGAAACAGTAGCAGAGGGCACCAGTTTCCTAACCTAGGCATTACCAGAAAAACCCATGATATCGCAAAGCAATAGGCAAGCGTCTCAATAAGTAATGAACTCCAACTGTAACAACACTCTTTAATATAAATAGGCCAACAGGAAAAAATATCCTGATAAACAGTCATACTCATAACAATCAGAAGACATTACTGAAACCAAATTTGTTAAGTACAATTCCATCTGAGACACTTTCACCCAGTAAATATTTATGCAGGTTTACAGGAAGAAATTACAGTTATTTTAAGAAAGAGACTCCTGCATTAATGACACTGAAGAAATGGGAACCTGGCAACATCCTAAAAACCACAGCCGTCTACCATAACTGCCTTTCACACAAGGACTTGAAAAGATCTACTATGGTTCAAAAGGAGATTATAAAGTGCTTCAGCCGCACAGATGACCACGTTTTACATGGGAAACAAAGTGTTTTCAGAAATTAAAAATAAACACGAAATGGTAAAAAAAAAAAAGTGAAAGAAGCTCAAAAGGTCTCCGTAGAGGATATAAAATACACAGAAAAAAACACGGCTATCAAAGTTTTTCACTTCCTGCTTCGCTGCCCCTTTTACCAAGCCGCAGGTCAGGAAATCGGTGAAGTTTGTCGTCAAATTGAAAACGCTGTTCACTGGTTATCTGTTTCTAATCACAACAACAGAACTACCAGTTAAAAAGAACGCAACGTTCCTATATTCCTATTTCTAAAGAAAACATACACTCAAACGACTAATTGTTCATTAAGTTTTAACACTATTTTATCTTGAAAAACCTCAACTAAGTAAGAACTTTCAAATGTGAAAAAGCCTCAACGTGCAAGTGTGGGAGAGGGCAGAAAACAGGAACACTCCGGAGTCGCTTAGAGGGTCTTAGGAAACGGCACAGACGTCACAAATCAAAATGCACGTTTTAGGAGCGTGGAAAGCCTCGAGCGCGGCTCCTGAGACGGGATGTGGTCGCCGAGGTTTCGGGAAGAACCGTCCTTAACCCTTCCAGGGCTAATCCCTTCCTGAGCGACTCGGTTCGGCTCAGCACCCGAAGATTGTCCCTTTAAGTGGGAAATGACACTGATTTTCCGTAACTGGCATCTCTAGTCGTCTCAACCCCCTCAAACCCCACACTCCGCTCTCCTCTTTCTCGGATGCAAACTCCTGCAAAAGGAGTTGCTGCGGGACTTTAAACGGACCACAGACCACTTCATTCTTTGCACGGCGAGCGATGGGTGGAGAGGGAGAGGCTGCCGAGATCAGCTGAAAGCGGGGGCGGACGCAGAAGCCGCGGTCCCCTTGGTCCTTTCACAGGGAGCGCCGCGCCCACCGCGGCCCGCGGGCCGGGGCGGGGGTCAGGGGTCGGCCTGCGGCGCAGGACCCGGCGGCGCGCGCTCCGACCGGGGCGGCGGCGTGCGGGGGCCGCGCGGGACCCTCCGACGCCGCGCTGGGCGGCCACTCAGCGCTCCCGCGCCCTGCATCCCAGGCCCACCTTTGATGCCGGCCATGGCGGTAACGTCCCTCCTGGCTCCAGGACCCAAGGCGGCGGCGGCGGCGGCCGGGAGACCGGAGACGCGCGGCTGTAGCAGCCACCAGACAACACCCGGAAGTGCGCGACGCAGCACTTCCGCCGGCGGCTCGCACTCGCGCAGGGGTGCGGGGGGCGCGGGGGACGCGGGGGACGCGCGGGACGCGCGGGCTTGGGACTGGGAGGCCGACCCCTTCCTTCGCTTCTCAGCTACCCGGCAGATCGCCGCCCTCGGAGGCTGTCCTCCCCAGCCCCGCTTCCGGGGCGTGGCGTGCCGGCGCCGTCCCCTAGATGCTTCTCAGGTTTGGCGGAAGCTCCATTCCGAAGCTCCTCCGGCATCCCGAAATGTCGCAGAGTCTTTGATGAGCAGGGATCGCCAGTAGCCGCCGACCTTCGGAAGGCACGGGGTGATGTCTTTGGGGGAGAATTTTGCGATTCCCAAGGCGCATCCATTTTTCTCTCTTCCCAGCCTTGTAATAAAGGTGAAGGAAGGCTAGCTGGCTGGTCTGCACTTGGCTCCTCGGTTTCCGACTCAGAACTAGGGTTCTAGTGAGACCCACCTCCGGAGAAAGCAGTGGGACCCGGTAAAGGGTGGATTTAATACAAACCCAGTCTCTTGGGAGTCTGAGAATCGCCGGGTTTTTCTGGTAGTAACAGGGCTAGAAAAATAAGGAAAAAAGCAGAGGTACAAATACACTTATTTTAACTCGTCGTAGAAATTTATTGAACATTTACTATGTGTTGGCAACAGGGCAAGTCACTGAGGTCACCAAACTGGGTACGGATTATTCTATTCAGGAGCTTCTAGTTCAGTGAGACAGACACACAAAACAGCGTGAGATACAACAGTGATAATTGCTAGGGTAATAGGTAAATAGTTCTATGAAAACCTTCGATTTAGATCAGTCAAAAGATTTCCCGGAGGGAGGAACAACAGAGGGACGTACAGATATGTAACTAGAGAAGAAGGAAAAGCCATCCCGGGGAAGGGATTGTGTGTTTGTGAGCGGGGTGGGGGTGATGAGTTTGGGCGGCGGACTCGGGGAGCATAGGACTTGGTCCGCTGGAGAGAAGGTCAGTGGGATTGCTGGGGTTTGGGCTGGGCAGTATGGTTGGTTACACAGCAGGGTCCTATAGAATGAGCCGCCCCCCCCCCCCCCCTTTCTGAGCAGTAAGAATCTTTTGAAGGGTTTTAAAAAGATACAAGTGGAGGTGGGTAATGTAAGGTTCTAATTTAAATCTTTTCCGTCATGGGACTAAGATAAGATGGCATATAAAACCTTGTTGAGTGAATGGTTAGAAGACATGTTTCCAACATGCTTTAAAATGAGAGATACCGGGGAGCTAAAGATGTTCATTTTGCTCCCTTCCACCACTTCCAAGCTTGAATTAAAAAAAAAATTTTAAAACAGGTCTCTTCTTAAGGCTTAATGCCCAAAGTAAGTCTATAGGTGCCTTGTGGAGAAGAATTTTTTTCAATTCAAGTTGGTGCAAAAAATTCTGCCACCTTCTGTACCACGAAGAAAGAGTTTCCATTTAAGGACTGTGGTAGCAAAACCACAGGCACACTTGAACATATGTTGTGGAAATGTTGCTATTTAGACAACCTGTGAATCACTAGCCCTCTTTTCTAAACTGAAGTAGACTTATGCATCCTGCCGTCCAACCATCTTGAAGGGGATAGGTGGAATTCCTGGAGAAGTAAATGATTCCATCCTAAATAGTCACTTCTAACATTTTGTTTCACAGGCATCCTTAAAAACAGGGATGGTTGAGGGACCATAGCAGAGAGATAGCTGATCAGTGGTGGTGTATTGGGAAGTGATAGCTTCTTATCTCATAGGCTCATGGCTTGGCTCTTGAGGAAAGTTCACATTTTAGTAAGCCTTTTGGAGCTTCCAAAAACCCCAGTGGAAGAGTTAAATGCTAGTCCCCTAGTTTCCTCCCATGAATATAATGGATTGGGCATTGTAGACATTCGTCTTTGATAACATTTATAGGCAATTAGGATTGTTCTTTAGGTTAGAGGGGAGTTTTGCCTCTGTGGTCCCTGAATCCTAAGAGTTTGTCCTCCTTTGACTTTTCCATAAGATCCACATGTTTCTTGAAAGAAAACACTCACTACACTAAGGACTATTTTTGGTTTGCAGATGTCTAGAGTTACTTGAGACCTTAAAGACAGCATGTCCAAATTTTGTATTTCAAGAACCACTCTAGATATTCCAGAATTTTTGTGGGCAGAGCCCAGGAATCTGAAATTTTAACAAGAACCCTAAAGATTTCCTATGCAAACTGAAGCTTGAAAGTAATTGTGTTAAAGGGGCAGAATGTCAGGTGTTTTTTTAAAAAAAATTATTTATTGATTTTAGAGAGAAAGGAAGGGGGAGAGAAAGAGAGAAACATTGATTTGTTGTTCCACTTACTGATGCACTCAATGGTGGCTTGTATGTATCCTGACTGGGGATTGAACCTGCAACCTTGGTGTATCTGGAGAATGCACTACCTCAGTGGACCCCAACCTTTTTGGCACCAGGGACCACATTCATGGAAGACAACTTTTCCACTAACCAGGGCAGGGGGATGGTTTCAGGATGCTTCGTAAGCATTATATTGAAGCTCACCTGGTGCACTCCATGGCCTGGAAGTCGGGGACCCCTTCTCTAACCAACTGAGCTACCCAGCCAGGGCAGTTTTCTTTACCAGTTTGCCAAGTGAATCCTAAACTTTAGTAATGTTATATCCTTTTAAATGTTCTCTAATATAATAGTTAATTTCTCATAGTTTCAGAACTTTTCATTTAGATGGCTTGCTGTCCTCCAAAGTTAATTCACAAAGATGGTAATAGGGCTGAGGGAAAGAGCTGTTATTTATCGAGCAGCTGCTGTGTACCTAGTGCTTTAAATATTTATCTGATTTAATCCTCCCTACAATTTTGTTAATTTGGAATTACTAGCTCTTACAGATAAAGCCAGAGAACCCCCAGAAAATATTTTAGTTTTAATTTTAAAAAGCTTTATTTTGGAAAATTTTAAATATATAAAAAAGTATT
This sequence comes from Phyllostomus discolor, assembly GCF_004126475.2. NCBI lineage: Eukaryota > Metazoa > Chordata > Mammalia > Chiroptera > Phyllostomidae > Phyllostomus > Phyllostomus discolor. The sequence continues at coordinate 78,512,392 of NC_040913.2, forward strand.
CCAAATAGTGTGATGAACTTCTATGAACCTTCAGCTACCCTTAACAGTTAACACATGGTCAATGTTTTATCTATTCTCCCCATCAACTTCCTCCTACTTCCCATATTATTTTGAAGGAAATTCCAGATGTAACTTTTTATCTTTGATATTTCAGTGTTCCTAAAAGGATCTTAAAAATAACATAGTCATAGTACATATATCACACCTGAAAAACATTTCTAATTTCCAATTGTCTTATAAATATCATTTATTTTATAGTTTGTTTAAACCAGGATCGAAATCAGGTTCCCACATTGCTACTGCCATATCTAAATTCTCTCCTTAGACATTGTAGTTCTTCCTGGGGCATTAAATGGTGTCTTCATTTTGGTAACTACCAAATTTACCTTAGCTTTGAAATTTAGACTTGTATATCCAAGTGTCTACTTGACATGTCTACCTGGATGCCTACTTCAAACTCAACATGTTGAGAATAAAACTCTCTATCATCTTTATTCCATTCATGCTTGGTCCCTCTCTAAGACACCACTGTTCTGCCTCCTCTTGTTCCACTCTTCCCCAGTCTAACTTTGCTTTAGTTGTACAGGCTTTATTTGCCTCTCCCACCCCCCAAATTTTGTTTTATTCACTGCCGATCCCCTGTGCCTGGAACAGTGTCTGGCATGTATTATTATTTACTGATAGGTGCTCCATATATAAATGTATGGTCAAGTTAGTGAATGAGTTGCTCAAAACACAAAGCCTGGCTTTTGCATCCACTGTTCACCAGGCGGGCATGAAGGCTCTTCCTCTGATCTTTGTATGGTTGATTCTCATCATTCAGGTCTCAAAGCTTCAAAATCACTTGCTAAGGAAGGTACTCCCTCCTTGAACAAGTTGCCTCCCAGTCTCAATCATCCTGCTTTATTTTCATCTATGCACTTATCATTCCCAATTATCTTAATTTATCAACTTATTAGTTTTGTGTGTCCTATCCCACTTCAATGTAAGATGCTTGAGTGCAGGGACCTTGGCTGTATCCTCCATGCCTAAAACAGTACCCAACACATATTAGGCATTCAGTCTATATAAGTCGAGTGAATGAATGAGAGCCTCCTAGAATTTTCTCTGGTTGATTCTTTAGGCAGTAATTTCTCTTCCTGATATTTTCTAAGCTCTTACTGCCACCACGCAGAAGGAAATATGCGTCTCGTTTTAGAAGGCTCTGAGCCTCTAAAACGAGACAATATATTTCCATGTTATCTTTCGGTCGAATTTTCTCTGTAGCCAACCACGTGCTGAAAACCAAGTTGAGCGAGGCACACCAACTTCCCAGGGAAGGTTACTGAGGTTTTGGACATACCTAACTTGACTGACTACACACACCTTAGATTTTGCATCGCGATGGTTTCACTCTTCCCCAACCTCAGCACCGACGTGAAGAATGAGGACAGCAGCCCTTGGCCCCGCCCGAAGATTGCGTCACTCCTTTCGCTCCGCCCTCAACCGCTGCGCCCAGTCCCCCGCCGCTCTGAGCCTCAGGGGCGGGGCCAGCGGCGTCCACTCAAGATCCCAAAAGCGCCGCAGCGGCAGTGACGTGAGGCAGGCGCACGGACATCCGTAGCTGTTGCAACTCTGCGGACCGACTGTCCCTTCTCCGAGGCCGGAATTCCAGGCGTCCCTGGGCAGCTGCGCGCGGATTTCCACAGGCCTGATTTCCGTCCACGAGTGCCTGGCAGCCGCGCACCATCTTCGCCCATCGCCATGGCCGCGGCCGGTGGGCCGGACGCGGATAGACGCTGCCCTTTCCTCGGTCTCCTTTTGCTTCTGATCGTGGGCCCTGCCGAGGGCTGGAAAGACCCAGGTGAGTGCCGTCTTTACTTGCCCTTTCCTGTCGCCTTTTAGCTTGCTTTGAGAGGCCCCGAAGGCAACGATTTTTGTTCGCCGCCCCTTGAGCGTTTCTGCCGTAATTCCTCTTTTTCAGCCCCTTCGCTGTTCATCTGTGCCCTTCTGGCGCCTTCTCGCTTCCCGGGCGTCAGACGGGAGAGTGGGGACTGTTGGGGAGTTGATGGAGCGGGGCAACTCAGTATTCCTAACGTCCCCGCTCTTCCCTGGACTCCTAAAATTTGCCCGCCTTCACCTTCATCGGGCTACGGCCCTGATCCTGGGAGTCTGGCTGGAAAGGCCGACACTCACCTGCGCATCTTGCTATGTTGTCCTGACCGTCTGAGGTCTTCGACTCTGGCTGTTGCCATGGCTGCCTGTTGCTATGGCTGGCAGTTGCTTTGCCACCGGCAGCGTCAGAGTCACACTCACGGGACAGGGCCGCAGGCCTGTAGGTAGGTTAGCAGAATCATGTTTACCGGAATCGAACTCATGCTTCTTCTGGCCGTTACCGTGAAGTACATTGGGTTACGTCAGCTTTTCTCATTGTTTTTCACCGTACTCTAGAACTTAAGAAATATTTTCATCTTTTTTTTTTTTTGTGATGGGACATAATAAATGATTTTTAGGGAAAAGTTTCTTTTATTACTTATATTAGAATTACCTAAAGAATTTGTTATGGGATCAATAATATTACTTGTAATTAATATACTTACACGTCTGTATACATCACATATATACTGATTTCCTTTTAATAAGTGATGTGTGCTATTAAATTAGAATTAAAAATGATTTTGAGACATTTAAAATTTTGTTTTTGTCCTGCGGAGTAAAGATGTTAAGACCTGGTGGAAATTGTACCAATATTGCATACGTCATTTGGTGATAGGAAATGCCTATGTTTTTGAACTTAAGCAACAGATTTATTTCTGTAATTTCCCATTCTTGAATGCTGAGATGAGAGAGAAGGTGTATTTGCAAATACTTGACTTTGAGTAACCCATTTGATGTGGGTGTTTTATTACTGCTAAATAAAATGCCAAGTTAGATTTAAATGTCTGTACATTTTCCTTATGTGTTCCTAGAAAGTTGTATATAAGTAGACTTTGATTAGAATTATAATTTAAAAACCGGAATGAAAAATGAATTATTTGAACCCTCAAGGAATTCTTAAATATAAAAAGGAAGTTTACAGATGAAGAGTTAGGGGGATTTAAAAAACAAATTTATTTATTTATTATTTAAATAAGATTCAAGTGTACATTTTTCTGATACATGATAGAAATGCACACTTTTATTTCTCACTTATTTATATGATATATGATCTGTATATTGCATTATGTGACCACTACCCAAAGTCAAATCATCTTCTGTCACCATGTATTTGGCTCCCTTTATGCTCTACTCTTCTCCCACGCCCTTCCCTCTTGGTAACCACCGTGCTGTTGTCTGTCTGTGCCTATGAATTTCAGTTTTATATTCCACATATGAGTGAAATTATGTGGTTCTTAGCTTTTTCTGACTGGCTTATTTCACTTAGCATAATATTCTCAAGGTCCATCCATGTTGTCACAAGTGGCAGCACTTCTTCTTAAGATTTTATTTATTTTTAGAGAGAGGGGGAGGGAGGGAGAAAGAGAGGGAGAGAAACATCAATGTGTGGTTGCCTCTCATGGGCCTCCTGCTGGGGACCTGGCCTGCAACCCAGCCCCTTTGGTTCACTGGCCGGTGCTCAATCCACTGAGCTGCACCAGCCAGGGTAGTATTGGCGGCATTTCATCTTTTCTTACGGCTGAGTAGTATTCCAAGTAATACGAACCACATCTTCTGTATCTGTTCCTCTGTTGAAGGACATTTTGGTTGTCTCCGTGTCTTGGCCACCGTGAGTAATGCTGCAGTGAACAGAGGGGTGCATAAATCTTTGTGAATAGCTGTTTTAGAGTTTTTCGGGTAGATAGCTGCAGAAGGATTGCTGGGTCATATGGTAACTCTAATTTTAGTTTTTTGAGGACTTGCCATGCTGTTTTCCATAGTGTCTGTACCAGTTTACATTCCCACCAGCAGTGAATGAGGTTTTCTTTTTCTGCACAGTCTCTCCAGCATTTATCATTATTGCCTTGTTGATAATGGCTGTTCTAACAGCTGTGAGGTGGTAGAGGTGGTATTGCATTGTAGCTTTGATTTGCATTTCCCCAATAGCTAGTGAAGTTCAACATCTTTTCATAGATCTGATGGCCGTTTGTATGGCTTCTTGGGAGAGGTGTCTGTTCAGGTCCTCAGCCCATTTTTTAATTGGATTGTTTGTTTGGTGTTGAGTTGTCAGAGCTTTGAATTTTTAAAGACATTTTTTCATTTTCTTTTTCTAGCCTATTGAGATGTTGGAAGCTTTCCTAATTCTTTGTCTTTTGTATGTGACCTGTGTTTCCCCTTTTCTTCTGGCAGTTATTGTCACAGTGCTCTAAGATTTCCCAGTGAGGGGCCTTTGTGTGGTTCTGATGTGAGGCCATTTCCTTTTCTTTCACTGTGACAGCTCTCATCCTTCAGTTGTGGGAGCTTTTCTTGAAGTGTATCCCTGAAGTTTGTTCCATCTAATTTCTCCACCCTTTCTGGTGGCTTTTTGGAGTTCCTGAACCTGTCCTGTAATCCACCTCCCTCCTGCTTTGTATCTTTTTGCTCTGCCTTCTAGGAGATTTTCTTACCCTGAACTTCTAATAGTTCTGTTGAGTTTTTCATCTCAAGCTGCCGTGATTTTAATTTCCCGGAGCTCTTGTTTTGTTCTCTGTGAGTGTTTCCTTTAAAAATGATTGTTTTATATCTTTGAGGATATCATAGATGTAAAAATATATAAAAAAAAAGTTTTCTTCTCCCTGTATAGTCTCTCTTGTCTTCAGCTTGTTTTTGTGGTTTGTTTTGGCCTGGTTATAGTATTCCATGTTAGGGGCTTTCCTCATGTTTTCAGTAGTTCTTGGCTGTGCTCAAAATTAAGGGTGTGAACCCAAAAGCTGGTTGGAAGCTATCGTTATATGGTTGGTGCTTTTGGACTTTGAATTTTACTGTGGGATGATCTGGCGACTGTAGGGTTACTTGGGTGGTTCTTTTTGGGGGGAACTTCTGATGTTGGTACATTTAAGTTTTTTTTTTTTTTGAAGAATTTACTTACTTTTAGAGAGAGGGGGAGGGAGAAAGAGAGGGAGAGAAAAACATCCACTGGTTGTCTCTCGCATGTGCTGTGACCGCACCCAGAGCAGGACCTAACCTGCAATCCAGGCTCGTGCTCTGACCAGTGACCTTTTGCTTTGCTGGAAGGACACCCAACCTACTGCACCACACTGGTCAGGGCAAAAACTTTCATTAGTCTGTTCATCTGTTGACAGACATTTAAGTCATTAAATGTGCTTCAGGAACATCGACGTATATTTTTTGCCACTTTAATTAACCACTAATGTTGTTATGCAGTAGTACATTTCAGGTTAATGAACTTTGCAGAATTTATGTAGAGTGTGTGATATAGAAGCAGTTCAGGGGGTGGGGGAGCATCCAGCCTGAAATGAAAGGAGGCCTTACACGGTGACCACTTGAAGTTTGTGCGAGAGATTGAATGTAGTTGGTACAGCTTTGGGGGGCTGTTTCATCTTCACTTAGTCATCCTCAAAAGGTGAGAATGACCGTCTATAGAATGACAAGAGTTTCATTTATCTATGTTTGCCAAGATATTCACTCTCTGCTCTGTTCTTCCTGTTTCAGACAGAATATTGTTGCGGGACGTGAAAGCTCTTACCCTCCACCATGACCGCTACACCACCTCCCGTAGGCTGGATCCCATCCCACAGCTGAGATGTGTTGGGGGCACGGCTGGGTGCGCTTCTTACACGCCGAAAGTCGTCCAGTGCCAGAACAAAGGCTGGGATGGTTACGATGTGCAGGTAACATTCATTACATTGATGGCAGTCTAAATGGAGTTTTCATTTAATAAAGTGTTTATTGGGCCATTATCAGTAATTTTGGGAAGCACATATAGAAAATCTCAGGTTAACCTAAACTATGTAAATACAAATAAGTCGTTTATTCTTCAGAAGAAACATCCTCTAAAAGAAATGAACTGATTTTAGCACCTGGAAGTATTCATTGTAATTTTCATTCCATAACTTCTTTCTAAGACATTAATAACTTTTCAAAACTCTTCATATACTCTGGGGGAATACAGGAGTTCTGCTGGTTGTCATTTTTTTGTCATTTCCTCAAAGAATACCAACCTACCCTTAAGACATAGAGTTAAGATGGTAAGGAGTTGTAGACTGTGAACAGTGGGAGTACACATGTCCCTTTTGTGCTGCAAACACTTGATTTTAAAGTTGTTTTAGAACGGAGGGTGGCTACTTCTGAACAGAAACATTTCGGTGGGCTTTATTTGTTTTGTCTTTGGGACTCTGGCATTTTGTACTTAGGGTGGACCATCTTCTTGAAGTTCCAAAATTTGTTCTTTAGAAACGGAATAGATTTTATGAATTCAGTTAAAATTAATACTAGTATATTTCTACTTTGTACTCTGTCTGCTTTCAAAAAGGATTTAAGAGAACTAGTCATTTGCAAGAAACCTTTGTTGATGGTTTCCCCTTCTGTCAGCATGGTCACCCGTGTGCACGGTCTGTGCAGTTCAGGGAGAGGGTTCATGTTTACTGCGTGATGATTATTTCACACCACTTTCCTCCAGTGTTGCTAACCGAATCACAGAATCTCCAGGTTAAAGCAGAATCCACTCATTTTACTTTTATAGTCTTTTTTAAAAAAATATTTAATTCATTTATTTTTAAATGGGAGAGGGAGAAAGAGAGAAACATCAATGTGTGGTTGCCTTTTGTGCACCCTTCAACTTGGGGCCTGGCCTGCAACCGAGACATGTGCTATGACTGGGAATCGAACCAGTGACCTTTCTGTTTGCAGGCTGAGGCTCAATCCACTGAGCCACACCAGCCAGTGCAACCTTTATAGTCTTGATGGAAAAAAAAAAGATACTAATTGTAAAGTCACTCATTAAACACATGAAATTGCACACAAAAATGGATTACTAAAGAAACTCTCTCTAGTAGAACAGCTAAGATACGCATTCAAATTACACGTAGGTGCCAACAAAGTGTTATCAAGTCATACCATTTATAACACTGGAGGGACTGGGGAAGACTTAGGGAAGGTATGTGCTGTGTTAGGAAGGAAGGGGAAGATTTTTAGAGCGGAACAGACAGAGAAGGGACTAGCATGAGCAGAGACGTGTGGGGGATATCGTACACTGACTTACGTTTAGTAGCAGAAGGGAGCCTGTTCTGATTCCAAACATTTGATTTGGCCACTTTCAGTATACACTATTAAGGAAATGAAAATTAACATGAAATACCAATAGAGATTTAGCTTTCTTTATTTACCTAAATCATCTAGCTTATAAATCTTCCTTCAAATAAAATGATTTAAAAAATAAAATGATACAGCAACAGCAATAAGGGCATCAAAATAGAAAAATTGCATTATCCAAATGTAAAACTTTTGGGCTTCAAAGGACACCATCAAAAAAGTGAAACGACAGCTACATAGTGGGTGAAAGCTTTTCAAATCATGTATCTGATAGGAGACTTATATCTAGAGTATAGAAAGAATTACTACAACTCACTAAGAAGACAGCTAAATTTGAAAGTGGGCAAAACATCTGACTAGACATTTCTTCAAAAAAGGTAGGCAGATGACCAACAAATGCGTGAAAACATGTTCAGCATCATTTGCCACCAGGGAAAAACAAGTCAAAACCACAATAAGGTACCAGTTAACACCCAACAGGAAGCTATAATCCAAAAGACACAATAACAAATGTTGGTGGGGATGTGCAGAAACTCTCCTTACATTGCTGTTAGGAAGTAAAATGGCGCAGCCAATTTGGATAACTGTCTGGCAGTTCTTCTAAAGGTTAAACACAGAGTTACCCCAACCATTACAGTCCTAGGAATATGCCCAAGAGAATTGAAAACATGTCCACACAAAAATTTATACATAAATGTTTTTAGCAGCATCATTGATAATAGCCAGAAAGTAGCAACAACTCAAAAGTCTATCATGATGAATGAATAAACAAAATAGGCACATCCAAGGAATGAAGTACTGACATACTGCAACGTGGTGTTAACCTTGACAGCATTATGCCAAGTGCAAGTGAAAGAAGCCAGTCATTGAGGAGCACAGGAAATGTCCAGAGTAGGGAAATCCACACAGACTGACTGGTGGCTGCTTAGGGCTGGGGAATTGGGGGGAAATGGGGAGTGACTGCTGGTGGATATGAGATTTCTTTGGGGGGCAATAAAAATATGCTCAAATTGATTGTGGTGATAGTTTTAGTACATTCAACTCTGTGAATGTACTAAAAACCATTGAAATGGGTGAATGTATCCTATGTGAATTATGTCTCCATAAAGCTGTTATAAAAATGAAAATGGCATATCTGGAGTTTGAGAGAAGAAAATTTGTTTTCCTCTTACAGAAAAACTTACAGAAAGGCAATAGAACCAATCAAATCTGTTTTAGCTTGTGTCTCTTTAAATGTTGTTTAAGAGGCATGTTGTCTATTCAGCTCAAAATGTAGTTATAGAATTTAAATTAAGCCTGGGCTTCTTTTTTCAAGTTGGAAATTTTAGAGACTAGTGTGGATTCTTTTTGCGTTTTTTGAAATATCTTAAAAAACCTGAAGAGAATTACTTATAGTATTGGACCCTGGAAAGTTAGGCCATGGTTTTAAAAAATTTGTGTAGAAAAGTTTTTTCTCAGAAGGTTATATACTGTCTCTGATACTATATGTAGCTACCAGATCTTCACATATGATGATGGTTTTTGAGCCTTAACATTAAAAATACCCCTGTTTTAAACGAAAGCATCTTGAACAACAGTGGTAAAAAGATGACATGTAGAAAATTTGCTGAAACGCGTGAATTAGGGAATACTTAATATGTACAAAGTAATTCCTCCATCTGTATGTAAAGAGGAAGGAACGGTGATGAAGTGAGCCGTGTGCACCCACCACCTCGCTTAGGAAGTAGAGCATTGCCATCATCAGTGTCTCAGAGGCTGCTAGCTGCCTTCCTCCACTGTCCTGAATGTAATTTATCATTCCCTTGCCTCGCTTTGTAGTTTTATGACAGCTAGATAGCCCAAGTGATATATATGAAGTGAAAACAAGTCTTTCGGTTCTAATAACCTACTTCGACTCTTCTTCACAGTGGGAATGTAAGACCGATTTAGATATGGCATACAAATTTGGAAAGACAGAGGTGAGCTGTGAGGGCTATGAGTCCTCTGAAGACCAGTACGTGCTAAGAGGTTCCTGTGGCTTGGAGTACAGCTTGGATTACACGGAGCACGGCCTGAAGAAATTGAGAGAGTCCGGAACAAACCATGGCCCTAACGCTTTCTCTGATTATTACAAAAAGCTGTCCACTCCAGGCTCTGGGGGCATGAGTGGATTGATTACCATCGTGGTGTTACTTGCTGTCGCCTTTGGAGTGTATAAGTTGTTCCTTAGTGATGGTCAAGATTCTCCTCCACCATATTCTGAGTATCCTCCAAATTCACACCACTATCAGGGATTCACCAGCACAGCAGGACCCCCTCCCCCGGGCTTCAAGGCAGGGTTCACAGGTATGCTTTGCCGAGGCGGTGGCGGTAAGGGGGGCAGGTGTGAGGTGTGGATCCTGTGCAGTTTCTGATGTAGTAGAACATGGTTGCATGGGGAAACCAGGGCAGATGTGTCTTCTCGTTTTGTTTTTCACTTTTTACTTCTTTTGCCTCTTCTGATCTTTTCTCTACACTAATATTTGTGATTACTATTTTAAGGATGCATGATTCAATTATAAATCATCTCAATCAGAAAAACTTGATCAGATTTGCTAATAAGCATTTACCTTAAGCTCTGTCTCACACCGTACACAAACATTTACTCAATTATTATAGACCTCGACATAAAAGGTAAAAAATGAAGCTTTTAGATAAAAATGTAGGAAAATATTTGTTATGACCTTGGGATAGGCAAAAATTTCTTAGAATACAAAAATTACCAGCCATGAAATAAAAGATGGATAAATTAGACTTGATTTAAATTAAGAAAGTCTAGTAATCCAAAGAAAACATTCAGAGTGAAAAAGCAAGCTATGCACTTGGGGAACATATTTGTAAGACCGCTATCCAACAAAGGACCTGTATCTAGAGCATATAAAGAACTCACACAAACCTAGGAAAAGACAGACAATCCAATCTTAAAAATGGACAGAGGCCTTGAATAGCCATTTTATAATAAAAGATGATACCCAGATTCCCAATGAAAATATGAAAAGATGCTTAGCATTATTAGTTTTCTGGAAAATGCAGATTAAAACCATAGGGAAGTCATATTAACCACTATAATGGTTAGCATTACGAAGACAGAGTACTGAGTAGTCAACTGGAACTTGCTGGTAGGAGTTAGAATGGTAAAACACTTTGGAAAACTGTCTGTATCTCCTAAACACATGCCTATGCCGTGATTCAGTAATTCCATTCCTGGATACATACCTAAGAGAAAGTCATGCATGTGTACATAAAAAATCACGCACAATAGTGTTTATAGCAGTTTTATGCCCAATAGCCAAAAACTGGAGATAGAATATTCATTAGCATTAGAAAAAGACAAATTGTGCTTTCTTTTAACCCCATGGAATACCACACATCAGTTTTAAAAGCCCAAAACCTGACAGGTACAACAGCAGGATTGACTCATGGATAAGATGTACGAGAAACAGAAGAATACTTACCATACGACTCTATTTGTAAAGAGTTCAAGTATGGACAAAACTATAAAGTATGGTGAGAGGAGTCAGAAACACTTATCTCTGCTGTGGGTGGTTATCTGTTGGGAATCGTTAATCCTTTCTAGCCTTCTGGGTGCTAGAAATGTTCAGTTGGTGTGGGTAGTAGTTTACATGCATGGGTGCATGTGCACAAACTATTAGGCTTCCCTGTTTGATGAGCACACTTGCCTTCATGCATATTATTCATCAGTTTAAAAAAACTTCCTCTGAGCAGAAGACACTTTTTTGGTCCCCTTAAGACCTGTCTTCCCACCAGATGCAAGTATCTGGCTGCCTCCACTTGGATTTCTCCATTATATAGCCATCACTTGGAGTGTTTAGACATGTTAACGATGCAGGAAGGAAGGAAGTTGACAAGTGGGAGTCATCTAGTAGCTCATCTTAAGCAGGGAAGATGTGACCCTATAGGAAGTCCCCTTCATCCCAAAATATATCCTTAGTTATAAACTCATATTTTACAAATACACTTTTTGTATTTGTAATGCTTTTTGAATACAGTTTGTTTCTAAGTTGAAACCTGAGTACTGTTAAAAAATAGTACAGATGAAATAATTGAAATTTTCCTATTATCTTTGGTTCTGTAGGCTGTGATTTGTTTAAATGAGTATACATAATAAATCGTTTTTATTTCTAGGACCCTATGGTGCAACTTCCGGTTTTGGCAGTGCTTTCACAGGACAACAAGGACATGACGGTTCGGGGCCAGGGTTCTGGACTGGCTTGGGAACAGGAGGCCTCTTAGGATATTTGTTTGGCAGCAATAGGTAGGCTTTGCATTTATCTCACTTGGTCTTTTCTTTAGAGAGTTCTTTGTTGTGCTTACAATTTGACTAGATATGGTTTTGTTAAGGAAAACAAATTAGGGTGACACTGCCCTTTTAAATCAGATTCTTTGGGGATGGGGAAAGAATATGTGCTTTAATCAATATTGTATGTGTTATTTTCTTTCATTGTGTTTTTTCTTCTTGTGTCATCCTTATAGATAATATAAGATAGGAAAAAGACTTTACTTTGACATTTGAGAAAACTATTAGGAGTAAATAACACAACATTTGGGGAACAGTTAGCAGTTTGGTTTGGTAGGCAAATGACAGAAGCAAGGCTGGACCAAACTTAGAGACAGATTTTGAGATGTCTTCAATATTATTGGTAGTTTAAGTTTAGATTTTACTCAAGTGCAAATTCAGAAAGAAAGAGCCATTTCTCCATTTCACTTTCTTCCCCTATGTCAGTGACTGTAACAGTATCAGAAATACAGAACAGTATTTGTTTCATATTAATCCTAATGTACCGGGACATCGAAGAAGAAGAATTACTTGATAAAGACTTTTTTTCTGATAACTTAGGGATTGGAAGGTATTTAAAAAATGAAAGGCCCAGGGAGAATGCCTGACACACTTTTCTGTCTTTATAGAGCAGCGAGACCCTTTTCAGACTCCTGGTACCACTCATCTCATCATCCCTCGTACTCCAGCACGTGGGGTAGCCATGCTTACTCACCGTTTGGTGGGGGCTCAGGTAGCTCTTCAGCATGTTCAAGTTCAGAGACAAAAACCAGAACAGCATCAGGTAAGAGCAAAAACATAGAAGTTCCTATCACATGGCAGTACAGTACAGAAATAGTTTTGGAACTTAAGAGGATGATTAACTATATATTTAGCCATCATGGTTTTATTTAATATATCCTCCAGAAATATTAACAGCATGATTAACCGAGATTAAAATGTAATTCAGATTCATTCTTTCCCGTTGCTTCTAAGCATTCTTTGAAAATCAAACAAGGATTTGGTTTAGAATGTTACCACTAACCAAGGTTTTATCTAAAACCTTCCTGGATATTGGTTTCCATATCTGTTTAATTCTGTAATCTGGGGGTCCTTTAAGCTCTACAATGGAATTTTCTAGGTAGAAGTTTGAACTTTTTAAATTCAGCAAAACTCAATAAAAATGTATTGAGCCATACTTTAAATAATTGTCAAAAATTTGATTGTAACGGTTATTGTAGTTTTTAAGAGAACACTTTGCAAAAAGCAAAGATACTAAAAAACAAAAACTACTTGGACTTAAACACCCAGCTAATGAGCAGAGAATGGGAGGTGGCGGGTAACGAGGCACTAATGGGGTGCTGTGGGTTGAGTTTGTTTTCTTCAGCAGGGGAAGTTACAGAGCAAATATTAAGTCTTGAAATTGCTAGACTATATTTAAATATGTTTTGAAATGTAAGAGTGAAAATCTCGTAGTGCTGCGGTGAATATAAATTAACACAGTCATTTTGAGAAACTGTTGGGCATTACCTGATTGAACATGAGCATATCCAAGGCTCAGCAGTTCCACTCTCACATCTTTGGCAACAGAAGTGCGTGCGCTCGGACACCAAACAGTAAGCACAGGAATGCTCACAGCATCCCGTTCATCATAGTCTCCACCTGGACTCTCAGTAAAAGGGATGAATAAGCTGAGTTATATTTATAACATGGAATACTGTGCAAAAGTGAGAATGAATAAACAGTTGTATCCAATAACGTGGATAGTTCTGCCAAATAAAAAGAAAAAAATGACACAAAAGAACATATGCAATAATGATTACAATATTCATGTTTAAAAACAAGCAAATCTAACCTATGGTGTTAGATCATATGATGGTGGTTACTTTGGGGAGAAAAGGAGAGGTAGTAATTAGGAGGATATACAAGCATAAAAATATAACTACATAGGACATAGGACAAAAGAGGACATCAGAAAACATTACCAAATAACCTAAAGGAAAAGTGGAAAAAAACCGAGACACTTTTCAGGTGGGAACACTGTCACTCTGTCATCCGTCGACACTTGCGCGCGTGGGTGCACTGGGGAGTTGGGAACTCTCCCCCACGCTTTTTTACTGCTGGAGTTGTGAGAGGGAGCAGGACACAGCTGGGGCCCCATTGGCCTCCCCGCTTTGGGCTTAGACTTTGAGTGCTGCTGGTACCACACTGGCGCCACCAGAGAACACGTCTCCTTTGGTTTACGGGACTAAAGGCTCCTCTCCGCAAGCAGGTCTAGCGGGCCTGATGATTGCCTGGCGGGGGGCGCTGTTCTGGGGAGGCGCGGCGCCGTGTCCTGCATGGCCCTCTTCCACCAGCTCGCTCGTTCTCCTTCCTCTTTCTCTCTTACTCGTTTGTTAACAATAATGTGTATTATTGTTGTAATTTTATAAGCAATTCCAGGGCATTTCAAAAATTAATATAAGTTTTACTCTTCTCATTTAGGATATGGTGGTACCAGAAGACGATAAGAAAGTAAAAAGTTGAAGTGAAACACTGGATGCAGCATTTCTGACATTTCATCACTTTCTGTTAAAAAGAAAAGTGCTACCAGCTAACAACTGGGGAAGGGGAATATTAAAAATTTGGTGGTGTTTTGTCTCATATAGCTTTTTGTGTTTTATCATTTAATGAGATTAAGAGTTGATACTATGACAAGATACTTATGTAGAAAATTGTTAGTATAACATGAAGATGTTTATTACAGCTTTTGAAAGTGATTACTGCAGAATACTGAAAATGAATTGTTTAATTTCTAATACCGGTGATGCCATGAGAAGCATTAAGAATGAAGGCTTCAAAGACACTGAGTAAAGAAAATTTAAATCTGGTTTTTATTCATGAATTATAACTTCATAGAAACAATAATATATTTGGTGTTCAGTATTTGGTGCTTGCTGTTCTTCAAACATTTAAACCAAGCTTTGGACTACTAATTATACTGACTTGGTGAGTTTTGATCACTTTGAGCTCAGGAGCTTTGAATCCTTCAGTGGTGGGTGGGGTTCTGGTGACAATTATCTAGAAAGTATCTAGAAGGTTGTTGTGAATGATTGTGTGCTGACAAAAATTCTCGAAATCTTCCTTATTCATTTCTTACGAGGTAAAGTTCAAATGCTTCTCCAATGGTCTTTAATAGCAAACGCATGCAGTTCTCTGTGGAATCTGAAATATTGTTGTAGCAGTCTGTCTCAATTATATTAAAATTACAGAAAAAATAAACACGAGGTTTTCTTCTTACTCTTTTTACCTGCTTTGGATGTGAATTGATGTTACTTTTTTAAACCATTTTTCCCCGAGGCGAAGGTGTTTGTGCAGAAGTCTGTCTCCCTAAACAATAATTTCCCGTGGTAGTATTGCCTTAGTTACCAACCATTTGGTAAATGTTTTGTTTTCTTTTTTTTTTTTTAAGATTTTATTCATTTTTAGACAGAGGGGAAAAGAAGGAGAAAGGAGGAGAGAAATATCAGTGTATGGTTGCCTCTTGAGTGCCCATACTAGGGACCTGGCCTGCAACCCAGGTATGTGCCCTGACTGGGAATTGAACTGGTGACCCTTTGGTTCACAGCCCGTGCTCAATCCACTGAGCTACACCAGTCAGGGCTTGGTAAATGTTTTTAAAAAGTAATTTATAAATGGTGTGGAAGGAAGCCTCTGCTAAAATTGCTTTTCAAAAAAAAAATATTCAAGCTTCCAAAATTGCACAATCTGTCTTAGTTGAGCTATGTAACCTGAAAGTCTCATTTTTACCGTTCAGGAAACATTTAGACTTGATCTCACTTATAAAAGGAATCTAATGAACAAAATAAACTAATGAGCAAAATAGAACCAGAGGCGTGGAATCATGGAACAGACTACAGCTATAAGAGGAGACGGGGGAGGTGGGGACCGATGGAAAGAAGTCTAGCCGTGCTGCTCCCTTTGGCCATTCCTCTGGGTGCTACAGAACGTGGCTGCTCTACCTAGCAGTAATCTCTGTTAGCACTTTGGTTATTCCAGAAATAATACATCGTACCCAGATTTTTTCCCACAAAGAATAGATGCACTTTATTCTTTTAACAGTGGCATAGTATTCGTCATATGGATATAGCATAACTTAAGCTGCCCATTATTGATGAATGCCATGCTTTCAAAACTTTTCCTATTTTCAACAAAGCAACAATGAACATCCAAAGATGCCTTTGGTACTTGTGTTTGTATCACTCTACAGAGACAGGATGGACCCCCACCCAAACAAGGGAGTCACTTTTGTAGCCGAGACCTTCAATACATGTATTTAGATTTGTGGGCTGTATTTCTAGAGTGGTAGGATCCGTGCTTAAACGTAGTGCCCAGACTGAACCTTGGATGTGGGTGTAAGAGGAGCTTACGTTTAACAACACGGCCTCCAGTCTTTTTGCATGGGTGGACAGAGTCACTCTGAAGCAGAGTTTTGTGCAGGGAAGACCCTCTGTGGCTCTTCTAAGTAAGTTAGTCCACAGTGAGTAGCTACCCACTGCCCTAGGGGAATTGTTTAACAGGACTTTAAAAAGTGGCTCCATGAAGGCTGATTCTTTTAATACCTTTTAATATGTAGAGATCATAGGTTGCTAAAGAAGAAGTAATTCATTCCTTGGAGACCAAGGTGGCTATTGAAAGATAATGTATAAATATCTTTCACCGCTTAAGAGTACCTCATGAATAATATGTTCTGGATGGTTAGAAGTAGCTTTCATTGAGGGAGGGCAGCATGAGTTTAGACTGCAGAATCTCGCTTGTTACCGGACGGCCTTAGGGGAAACCTGGTTTGGAGCTAATTGGTGGCTGTCTGGATCTGGAATTGCCCCAATCTTACAACAGGGCACAATGGCTGTGCTTTGAAAAGACTGCTGAACATTTAGGTCTCACCCCAGAGAGCTGTAATCCGATAGGGCTCCACTGTGGTCTGTACCTGGATAGTGATCAAAAGGAACGGTGAAAAGAATATATCAAGACCAGTTTTCAGAATGTGGCAACAAACATGGTAGCTGCAAGTTTGGTCTGCAGGTGGATGGATCAGATCTTCAGATTGCTGTCCACAAGGCATTTAAGGAGTATGTTCAGGCATTCTGGACAACGTCCTTGGAGTTCTTGAGTAAGTGGGGGTAAGAAGAGAGGTCCCTTGAGAGGTAGAATGCCTCCAGCTAATCTAAAGTATTGGGGTTCTGGCCCAGTTTAGAAGAAGCAGATGCAACCATATTTGTTCCTCAAGCTGATCAAGTAAACATACTGGTTATGCCAATACAAAGTTCAGCGGACATACTACTTCATGTGGGTGAACTTTTTATTATTACTACAGTCATTTTGGTAGCTGTATCTCTCTACTACTTCATACTGAGCTTCAGAAGACGATTAAAAAAAAAAAAGCCACTGTTTATAGCCAGGAAGTTTGCCACCATCCTGCATTTGTACAATGGACTAAAATGATGATAACAAAAATCCCAAAAATCTAAATTCAGGGATTCCCAGATATGCTCACTAAACATAATTTTTCTTTTATGAATCACAAGAAAATATTTGAGATGTTGACATCACTACAAATACTACTAAGTCTTACACCTGTAATAGTCATGGTGTGTTAACCAATGGGTTTTAGGATTCTTGCTTTCTGGGAAATTATGGATAACTTGGAAGAGCAGTAATGGATTTTATTTTCCCTGACATAGAAATTCTAATGATATCTCCTGATCAAAAATTTTATAAAATATCCTGTCACAGAGCAAAGAGACCCCAAATTTCAAAATACACATTTCACTGCAACATTGGTTGCTACTTTCTAGCTTTTTCTAAATTCATTTTCTCTTTCATCACTAGAGGGCGGTATTGCTTCAGAAGTCAAAGCTAGTGGGCCACAAAAGCTCTTTTTTTTACTTTCAATACTTAATGGGTTGCGTATGCTGTTGTAGGCCTACTAGATGGGTTGTTTTCTTCCAGACTGTTGCCAGAATATAAGGTTTGCTCATATTAGAGCCATTACTCACACAAGATGTTGCTGACACACTGTTAGAACCAGTGTGGTCTGCTGTCACTGTTCTCACGTTTTCTGTCATGTAGGACTTAATTCTTTTCTGCACATAAAGGCATATCCAGATTCTGATGACTTTTCATTTTTTCCACTATTGCCATTCAGGTTCAAGCCACCACACCATCGTCAGTCACCTTAATGAGGTCTACTCTGACTACTTGCATTAGTTAGGATAGGCCAGGTTATTCTGCATAACAAACAGCCCCTAGATCTCACTAGCTTACTCACTGCTTAGCTCACACCTGATGTCTTACTTTGGCATGGGCTTTGGCTCATCACAGTTTGTCAGGTATTCTGGCTGATTGAAACTTTCTTTTGGTGATTTTGCAGTTGCTGCAGCAGAGGGAAGGGCATGTGGGCAATCATGCACTGTTCTTTTTTTAAGGTCATCTTTCATTTTTGAAAAGATTTTATTTATTTTTAGAGGGAAAGGGAGGGAGAAAGAGAGGGAGAGAAACATCAATGTGTGGTTGCCTCTCGTGTACCTCCTACCAGGGACCTGGGCCCACAGTCCAAGCACGTGCCCTGATTAGGAATTGAACAGGTGGCCCCTTGCTTCACAGGCTGGCACTCGATCCACTGAGCCACACCAGCCAGGGCTCATGCACTGTTCTTAAACCTTCTGAAATGACACATCGCTTCTGCTCTTCATTGGCCAAAGCAAGTCAGATGGTTACTCCTAAGCAAGTCAGATAGCAGGGAAGTACAATCCTAGCATGGGCCTGGAAGTGGGAATCTAAAATACTTGGTGATCAACAGTAATGAAACTGAACTACTTAAAACGTCCAACTCCCCATCTCTGCCTTAGGACTTTGCACCTTTCTTGCTCTATTGCATTCCCCCCACCATAGCACTTATTATCTTCTAATTTATATAATTTATTATTGTTTTTCTACCTCATCTCCCTAGAACATAAACCCCACGAGGGCAGGGGTTTTGTCTGTACTGTGCTGTGCCCGCACCGCTCAGAGCAGTGTCCGTCTTACAGTGGGCACCCAGTAAGCACACAGTGAGTGAGTCAATGAGCCATGACTCCTGTGCCAGTTTGTCCTCACACCATAGTCCACCACATACACTCTGGCTAACACGAGAGGAATGATGATACACATTAGAGAAATTACTTTCTATGGTTCTTCAAAACCATTGTACTTTGGAAAGTCTTTGCAAGTAGGATGTCTTCCTGGGAGGATGAATTCTTTTGAACCCGGCACTCCTAAAGCATTATAACAATACATGGAGAGATAATGGTGTCTATTATCTTTACAGTCGGGTTCACACATACAGTGGTAAACAAATAATCACTTATTTTCAGCATGTGCTGTTACGGTCCCTGCAGAGGCAGATGGGCCCCCACCCAACGTGAGGCTTGGATGTCGAGACTGATGACGCCTCACATGCACGAGAGGGTATAAAAAAGGCTTGTTACTTAGGTCATCGAGGTCTCTCAGGAGACTGGGGAAGATCTCTGAGTCAGGTTTGCAGTGGGTTTTAACTGTGGTTAGGGCCTGGGCCTGGGTGGGAGCTCCCGCCAGAGCCGGAGGAGGGAGCATGCAGACTGTCCCACCACTTGTCCAGGTGTGGGGCATGGGAAAGATGGAGGGGTGAGGCTTAAAAGCTGTTCCTCCTCCTCAGTGGTGTTAGAACTGAAACATCAGCTCTCCCTTGGGACTGGAATTATACCACTGAATCTCCTGGGTTTGCAGCCAATTCACTCTGCAAATCTTGGGACTGGCTAGCCTCCATTCCAATACTACCTTCCAGAAATAAGGTGAAACTTGAAAAAGCAATTGTTTTTTAAAATTATTTTTAGAGAGAAGGAAAGGGAGGGAGAAAGATCAGATACACTGATCTGTTGTATCTCATGTGCCCCGACCTGGTATGAACCCAGAACCCAGGTCTGTGCCCTGAGTGGGAATCGAACTGGTGACCTTTCGCTTTGGGAGATGACACACAGCCAACAGAGCCCCAGCATTCAGGGCAATAAAGTATTTTATCTCCTTGCTTTCTTTTGCTGCTTCACCCTGTAAGCTTGGGCATAGGAGGGAAGAGTCATTGAGGAATGGAGTGGTTTGATGGTTACCTTGATTTCAAAGAATCCGTGTAAACTTTTTTTTCCTGCTTAGGGGGACAGAATAAACTGTGTGTGTGTGTGTGTGTGTGTGTGTGTGTGTGTGTTCACATTAAGTTAAGTGTCCACTGGAAAAAGTGTTAAGATCTTAAGTGGCCAGATTTCCTCCAATTAATGTGTACATCTTCAAGAGCACCAGAAACACCTGCTGGCTAAAATTTTGAGTTGTGATAGGACAAGCTATCTAGAACAGGCTACCTCTTCTGCCTTCCCTTAAGAAGTACCTGAGCATGTCAAGGTATGAATTCCAATCTCCATCCGTAACAGTGGCTTTCATGAGTATTCTGGAAAAATGACCCTGTAAATTCTCCATCCTGTACTCCTTTGGGCCATCCAATAATCCCCTACCTGCCCTGGCCCAGCGCTCCACCTTCCTTGCATAGGTTCAGCCTCTGGGGAATGGCTCACAGTCAGGGGACCTTCTCTCCTGTCTCTACCACCTTTTATTCCTGTTCCCCTCAGTTCTTTCTTCTTCCCGCTGGGGCCACTCTTCCTTCTCCTTTCCTGCCAGTATCAGGGAGGCCCTGGGGGTTGGTAGTGCAGCACAGAGGGCAGCGGGAGGGAGAGGAAAGACGGGGGAGTAAACTCTTCTTTTGCACCTGTGCTTCTGCACCTCCAGCCACGGCTGGTAACTAACTGCTGGCTCCAGCGGTGGGGGTGGGGTCCTCTTTCCTGCTCTCCGTCTTTTCTCAGAGTCCCTAATCTGCCCCTCTCCCCTGCTGCTCTTTGTGATAAATTACTTGCTCTCCAAACTAGAGTTCTGGGAGGGAATGAGAGAGGAAATAGTGAGGAAACAGCAGGGGCTAACCGGAAGGCATCACCAGTACAACCCATGCATGCTCCAGGCCAGATCCAGGACTGGTTCCCCAGTCTGGTCTGGTCAGAAGGTGAGAGGCCCGAGGTCGCTCTTTTACTGTGCTGTGCCGAGCTGCACCTGGGGGACAGCAGAGGGGAGGTAGGTGGGGCCTGGTTTCAACTCCCTCCTTGGCACAGTCCCAGGCTTTTTGCTTTATCAACATGTGCACATTGAAACCCAATTCTCTAGACCAGTCTCTTTTTCATATATTTAAAATGGTTGAATCGAAGGGACATCACTATAGGTCCTATGGACACTGGGAAGAATAATAAAGGCATATTGTGATTAACTATATGCCCACAAATTAAAAAAAAAAGCAGCAGCCCAATTCCCTAGATGGGCCCAAGTGTAAGTATACCCACCAATCCAGGCCAGCTGCCCCAGCGGCACACCCATATGATGCTCTGGTTTTCAGGAGCCTCTTCATGTCTGGTCTTCGGGAATTTCTATTACTTTCTTGTGTGCTTAGCTATGCATTCAAAAAGATTTTTTTTGTTTGTTTCCCGGCATTCCCCTGTGATAATGGTGGGAGGTGTTTTCAGAATCTTGAGTTCTACTAATAAAGCCAGAAACCTTCAGTGTTCCATTTAATCTAACAAGGGTCTTTGTCTCTACCATGTCATCCCAGCCTAATTTACATACATATCACACACTTACACAGATGCACGGTGTATGAGCACACATGTACATATGCAGGTATTCTCCCCTCTGTCTTCCAGTTTCTAGTCTCTTTACTAGTCTCTAAACTGTGGAAGGTTTAGTAGATTCTTAACTATACGTGATGCAGTCTAACTGAGCTTATCAAAAGCTGTAAGTCCTGAACTTAAATCTGTTGCATACAATAGACTCACTATTAGTACCCGTGCGTAACTTTATCCTTTATAGGGTCTAAGTAAAAAAGTAGAAGTTTGAATGGTCATAGAGGAATATGAAATCAGAGGAATCATTTTTTACTTTATTTTCCCATTTATTATCAATAGAAACTTTGCAGGAAGCACAGCGCAATGCTTAACACCTGTGTAGACAGACAAGTCTGTGTGTGAATCCAGCTTTTGCCAGCCTGTGACCTTGAGCAACTTGCTTGACCTTTCCGTGCTTCAGTTTTCACATTTGTGAAATGAGTGTCAAGTGTTGTGAGGGTTAAATGAATCTATCTATCTATCTATTGGTAGATAAGTAGTGCTTGGCATGTAGAAAGATCTCAGTAACA
Source organism: Phyllostomus discolor (assembly GCF_004126475.2). Classification (NCBI taxonomy): domain Eukaryota; kingdom Metazoa; phylum Chordata; class Mammalia; order Chiroptera; family Phyllostomidae; genus Phyllostomus; species Phyllostomus discolor. The sequence continues at coordinate 78,534,168 of NC_040913.2, forward strand.
TGTTAACTACTGCAACTGTAATTATTTATTTTTATGCTTGAAAAAACTCAAACCCACTTGAAAAATCTCTGAAAGCTCATTATGCATTAAGTGGAACTATATGAAATTGTCAATGACTATAGGTCACAAATCATCAAATATTGGCAATTTCGTAAGGTGAAACTTAATACTTGCTTTAGAGCATGACTCCTGTTTTGAACCTGTTAGAGGGAGAAACATCAGACGGATGAAACTTTGATAATAGAAACACAGACACGGGCTCAGCCCCTGGCCACACACAGGAAACTCCTCAGGCGTCAATTGTGTGCCCAGCTGAGTTCCCCATGGGTTGGGCATTTGACTTTATCATAATGTGGTTGTTCAACTTGAACTTTGCCTAATTTAGATGCAGTTTTACCAGTAAGTTACAGGAGAACGATATGTTTTAGTGTATTGAGCTGGCCTATGTCTTTGAAACAAAAAGAATCCCATTTTGGAAGTGATCGTTAAGAATAGGCGCCAGCCAGCTGGTTAGTTGGGGGGGGCACCTGGCTGGTGAGCTCCCGAGGTGGCCTGCTGAGTGATTAAGGGAGAAAGACGTGCGAGTGAATTTACATTACGTCTAGGTCTGATCTCCTTGTTAACACTGGATGGCTGATTAGTAACTGCGGAGAAGACAAAGGTCCCACTGGGGGCCCACGGGGAGCAATGCATAATCAGAAGTAACGTCCAGTGCCAAACAGAGGGCTGAGGCTTTAGGGTAGATGAATAACTTCCTGATAATGGGACTTGGAGTGCAGCCGAACTCCTGTCACCTTCTTCTGTAATTGCACTTGCCATTCACTAACAAGGAAAGGGGCTCAGGGGACAGGAACCCTCCCACACCCGAGCCTCTCAGATGCTGTCAGACTCCTTTCGAATTTGCCCCTCTTCTAGAGGTAACCTCTCCCACTCAGTTGTTATGATTAAGGTGAATCAGAAAATTAGTGACAAAGAAGTGGGCTATGGGAGAAGCTTGAGATAGGTGGTTATATTGTAGCGTTAGGATCTCCTCCAGACTTGGGCTCCTCTAGCTTCTTGGTTGAGTGTTGGCTCAAATGACAGGCAGGTGTTACCTGCACCTCCAAACCTATCACAACTGTTAGATGCCAATGGGCCATATGTTTTTCTTAAATTCTTCTTGAAAAAATTACACAAGTCACGTGTGATAACTTTTGTAGTGAAGATAAAGGAAAAAAACAAAACTAGATCACCCATGATCACTCAGAAAATGCCATCATTGACACGTTGGGTATAAAGAAATGCAAGGGAGTGGAAGGGACACTCAGCCCAGGGCAGGTAAGTAGACACATGCGTTTCATTCGTGGGAAGGCACTTCTCTGGGTGACAGAGGGGAAAGGAAGAAAAGTAGCTGCAAATCAAGGCTGGATGGCTAAAACACGAGATGCTTGGCAGGGTGGGCTCTGTGTTCTTCTCGAAGTGTGAGAGGTGGTCATCGGCTGCGGATGAAAGGCAGGAAGGGATCCAGAGTTTTAGTGGGGAGAGGAGGCAGGGAATAATAATGGCAAGCGGGAGAGAGGGTTGGGAGAGGAAGCTAGGAGGATTTCTGGCATGGTTGAACGTGAATGTGAGATTGGCCATTTGAACTGGAACTGTTAGGATTCTGCTGAACTGGGGGTTTTTCTTTGGGAACCACCCCTGTGTCAGGTCGAGCCCAGAGGAGGTGGACGACAAGGACTCTGTGCGTGGCTAGGGCTTTGCTGTGAAAGAAGAGGGTCAAGGAAGTGGAGGCATTAACTTCTGACAACCAATGACTGGCTTTCTGTCTCTGGGGAGTTCCCTCTTTCAGACACGTCATATGAATGGAATATGAGGCTGTTTGTGTTTGGCTTCTTTCATTTGTTTTCAGGGTCATCATGCAGCACGGCATGCCTTTTTATGGCCAAACTGTATGTCACGTTATCAACTCGTTAGTTAGTGACATTTATTTTTAAATAATGTCTTATTTATTTTTAGACAGAGGGGAAGGGAGGGAGAAAGAGGGGAGGGAGAAAGAGTGGGAGAGAAACATGTTTGGTTGCGTCTTGTATGCCCCCACACTGAGGAACCTGGCCCAGGCATGTGCCCTGACTGGGAATTGAACTGGCAACCCTTTTGTTCGCAGGCCAATGCTCAATCCACTGAGCCATAGCAGTCAGGGCTAGAGATTCTGGTTTATGCTGGTGCTGATGAAAATAGGAGCAAACTTAGAAGGAGCAGGTGGTGGAAGGGGTGTTTACAGGGAACTGCAGTTCTTTGCCGTTCAGCAGTGGGGCTCCAGAGCTGGTGGAATTCTTTCTTGTAGGTGAAACACCGTCTCCTTTAGAGAGGTTGCCCCTGCCTTTTGACCTTCAACTTTAAGTCAGTTTCTTTCTTCTTCTTTTCTTTCAGCATTTTATTTGGAAAAAATTCCAATATATTAACAAACAAGATATTTAAAAATAATATATTGAAGAATCGTCTCCTCTGGCCAATGTTGCCTTATCTGTTACCATCCTCAGGATTATTTGGACATCATATTTTCTCATCTGGAAATATTTCAGTGGATGTCCTTAAAAGACAAGGACTCGTTATAGGCAACAAATCCCCCCAACATGGGATGGTGGTCTTTTAAAGTGTGGTCTCCCCAACTCATGAATGAGAATGAAGGGAGAGCCTGACATAGTAAAAACAGAACAACTGAAATCCAGCTTTGCACCTCTTAGCTTTGTGAGCTCCAAGACTTTATTGAACCTCTCTGAGTTTCAGTTCCCTCATTCATTAAAAGGAAATAATAGTGCTTCTCTTATAGCAGGGCGGGGTGTGTGTGTAAAGAAATAGGTGATGTACATAAAGGGTTAGCATAACGTAGGCACATGGTAAATACTCAGGAGGTGGTAATATAGTAGTAGTGAGTTGCTTTTAGCTGACTTTCCTTTGAGTGAAGAAAACACTAATAGACCTAGATCTAGAAGTCAGGAGCAGAAAGGGACCCAAAGTAGCAAACTGGATTAAGAGAGGAAAACGGTGAGAAGGCATCTGAGAAACAACTTGGGTTACTTCCCATTTTGTGTAGGTGCCGTCTGAGTGGACTGAGGATGTTCCACGGACCCCACCTTCGCTGTTTTGTCATGGTAACCACACCTGTCTTCTTGCTTGCACCCTCCTAGGGCAGTTCCCCGTCAATAGCTGTTATAGGTAGTTCCAGTAGGCTGTGATCCTTCCATGGTCCTTTGAAAATTATTTTCAGAGACTGTTTTCTCCGAAGATTAAGATGGATTTTGACTTAAATCCCTTAGACCTGGGGTGTGTATATGCTTTATATAAGTACGTTTGTGACTTCTCTTCTACATGGATCTTTAACTCCATTTCCAAATCAAGCAGGAAAATTGGGCCTTTAGAACTGGGGTCCTGGTGTTATTCAGCAAGATAAAGTCTTCTTTTCTGCGTGAGAAGCTGATTGGAATTTCAGTGCCCCTCTGTCTCACCCTGCTTGTTAAAGAAGGCAAAACTGAAATGTAGCATAAATGATTCAACTCACCTCATTTATGAGGACAACTGGAATGAAGTCTTCCAGTCTCTGGATTCACTGAATTGGCACAAAGATCTGTTTCTGCCTCTATTTTCCTTCGACGGTGGGATAAGTAGCGCTGTGCCAGCGGGATATTCCTCGTCCTTCTCTTCCATCTCCTCTTGGCATCTGGACAAAAATTCCCTGTACATATACAACCATTTAGCTCTGGCAGTGCTTTTATTGGCTGCATGTTTACCCTGGAATTTAGTTTGCAAACCAGATACCAATGATATGCATAGGATTATCCAGGTTGATTGACGGACTGATCCATTCAGTTAACAACCATTTATCAAGTATCTATGTGCCAGGCATTAAACTGCTATGGAAGCATCACCTTAATTTGAAATAAAATTGAAGTGGATGGCAGTAGATTTTTGTTTTGTGTGCTCGAATTGTCTAGGAGATTATGTGCATTCAACAGGGCAGACCTGTCTGAACTTGAACTAGTTGGATAATGGTATCTATACCCATGTAGGCCTAATTATTGCTACCTGTTGGCTGCTTTCCAACCTATGGATATCAAGATGCCTTCCTGGGATGGACCATGGTAAATAAACAAGGTGCTGTTACGGTTAAGGGTTCTCGAGAAGTGGTTTCACATGTGGGTACAGGGACTCTCAGGTACAACAGATGGCAGGATGTCACCATAGACTGAGTGTATAAATTGGACAAGGGATGAATCACAAAGATTTTGTCACTGGAATTAATTTTCTACCTTTCTTAAATGTAGCTCCAAAATTTTCTTTTCATCAACTGTGGGTTCTGCTTCCATACAAGGTTCTCGTAATCCTGCAATGCCATCAAGCCTCTGCACTGTGAGAAGGTCTTGGAGTCAGGCTTTCTTCGGTGATTCATGTGAGAGAGGCTTCCACAGTGATGTTCTTTGAAATAGTGTGGTAGGGATTTCTAGTACTAAGTGATCTGTAGTTTTCTTTCCCCTTTTGGACACATGGGAGGGATGCTCTTCTTTGACCCTTGCACGTGACTAGTTCTGGCCAGTGGGATGTAGGTGTCAGACACTCCCGTGCTAAGAGTACGTGTCTAGAAGCAGACTAGCTGGGTTGTGATGCCATGTAAATCTTCAACTTTATTCTATAATGTCCAGTTTTGCACTCCATAATTGTTGCAGTAATTTATACTTTGACCAAGGTGATAAGAAAGGGCCCATATCTTCATATTATTACCAACTTATAAATTATAAAATTTTATAATCTAATAGTTGTAAAATGATCTATCTTTGGGTAGAAATTTTTCTTTCCATGATTACCAGTGACATGACAATCCTTCATAGATCTACTGGCCATGTGGGGTTCATTTTTTGTGAACTGTTTGTTCCTTTCTGTAGGGGTCATGATTTATGTATTACCACTTGAAGTATTCTCTCTGCATCTTGGTAACTGTCCCCATTCACAATCCTGCTTTCACAGGAGTGATATGCAGAAACCCTCAGGCTTTCTTGCACCTAGGGCATAACATATTACCTAGATTCTTTCAATCAGAAGGGCCCATCCTAGACATAAAGTAGAAGCCAGCAACGTAAGTGGTATCCTTAGGGTAACAGTAGCTGCTATAGCAGATAAATCTCATTCTTAGCCCTGAAACACAACATACATTCACTTCTCACTCATATTGAAGTCTGACATGGGAGTTCTTGGTGGAGTGGCCTTCTGTGTGGCCCCTCAGGGACTTAGGAAGTGGAAGAGGCAAGGGCCATCTCCAGGAGGTTTTCACAGGCTCTTCCTGGAAGTATACACTTCTATCTGCGTTCTACCAGCCAGAACTCAGGCACATGCCACACTTAACTGTAATAGAAATACAATCTAGTCATAGTTTTGGTAAGTGCGTAGTAGTCCTGCTACATGGTGGAATTGATTTTTTTTGGCTAGCATGGTGACAGTTGACTAGTTCTTTGGGGGAAAGCGATGGTGGAGCTTTCTAAGGCTCAGCCTGGACAGGCATAAGGACAAAGCGGCACTGCATGGGCAGTTCATCGGGAACCCCCGCAAGGGAGGCAGCGGGCGTTGTTCCTGCCCGCGAGGTTTCAGTGCCTGGCGTTCTACCCCTCCCCGCGATCCTGTTGGTTATTTAATATCCTCCAGCAAGTTCCTTTTCTGCATAGACTAGTCTGAGTGGATTTCTTGGGTTGTAGCTAGGAGTTCTGATGTTTTAGTTCCTTTTGGTTATTCGTATTTACCTTTGAGACTGGGCCTCAGAGAGTGTCTCTATTGAACTAAGTCATGGTGTTTATTCCTCTGTGCGTAATAGCCTGTTAGCCTTTCTTGTGTTAAAACAAACCAATACCCACATGTATGCAAAAGCATGTCTACAGAGGATCGACTCTGCCAGTTTCAGGCCCAAAGGCACCTCTTCCTAAACCAAATCAGAACAAGAAAACATCTATAATTTACAAGCAGTTAAGAGAGGACAGTCTACTCTTTCTTTCTAATCTCATCTAACATAAGTTGATTTGGAATCTCACTATTGTCATTTGTGTCAAGAATGCAATCCTACCTCTGGGAGGGGTGGGGCTGCCTCTGCTTCCTGCCTTGTTCGGGGTCCTTCAGGCCCCCAGTGAAGTTGTGACAAACAGCCAGGAGTCTGGCTGTGTGATCTTGGAGAACAACCAGGTAGAGAATCAAGACTGACTAAGAGATCTGATTAGTCCTATATATATCCCTGGGTTAAAGGAGAGGTGAGAGTTAAATGTTTTAAGGTGAAGTACAAATCCCTTAATAATTGAGGCTCTTCAAAACCAATTTATCTTTTTTGGGTTCACACTGGGCTTAAATCATATCCAAGATTGGCCGGTTTAATAACGCCACTGGCTAATTCTTGCAGCTTAGGCTCTCTGCCAGTCGCCACTTTGGGGATTTGATTTCACTAGCAGATTTTCAATGATTCTTATTATCATTCTTGGTTGCTTTCAATATTTTCCACCAGGTGGCTCTCATCTCTCGATGTAAACCACTGCCCAAAGCCTCCTTTTGAGCTGAGCTGGCCTTTGTGGGTTATTTTCCTCTGCCCACTCAACGTCTTCAAATCTTTCAACAAACCCCTTTGTATGTTTGACAGCATCTTCTTTTTGTCCTTTCTGGAAACACAGATCAAGCCTCAAGTCATAACCTCTAAATTTATTATTATTATTATTTGATGATACCACATTGGTCTCCACCATAATCTCTACGGCGGGTTGTGGCCAGGCCCAGTGCCCCACACCTGGAGCTGGCCCACTGGTGCTGCTGCAGACAGGGTGTGGCTGGAACACCTGTGCGACGGGAGCTCACTCGTACGGGTCAGGAATCTCTGCAGATGTCCATGAACTCAGATTCTGGGCTGCTCTGTCTTGGTAGATTCGCTATTTTACCCGACCCGATGAAACAAGTCTGTTCTGACGGCTTCACCGTGAGGAACTGGGAGGGCAAAAAGGAGTATTCAGCTTATCTGCATCTTTAGTCTCATGTGTATCTTTCCACTGCGTGTCGGCTCTGTGGGTGGCAGACAGAAGTGGAAGCAAACTTCAGCTAAGTCCAAATCATCACTCGGAAACAGTCGGATTCAGATCAGTTAGGTGATATGATCCAGCTCAGTCCCTAATCAACTTCGTTTCTTTAAAACAATCCTGACATTATAGATATATCTGTATGTGTATAATAAGTGACCAAAAAATTACCTTGAGTTTTCTTCTGTTGTGGACTCCGCTTGAAAGAATGGAAGACACGTTCCCATTTTCCACCCTTGAGCTGTGCTGTGTTTGAAGATCTAGGCCCATTGGAAGTGGGGTTTTTGGCGGAAAAACACTGGAGAGCGTAAGAGGAAGAGGAGGTTGGAGACCTGGCAAGCTGAGTTACTCATCCAACAGATGCTTGTCGCTGCCATGTGCCTGGCACTTTTCTAGGCATTGGTTATGTATGAGCAAATAAGGTTGGAGAGGATTCTGCTCACACGGGATTTATGTTCTTCTGGAGAACACAGAAAACCCACACGGCGCACAAATCCGTTGGGTCAGGGCGACGACCAGAACCATGACAGGGCTGCGAGACGGAGTGCCAGGCGGAGGGTTGTGAGTGTCACGAGGAGCGTTCGCCAAAGGGACGCCCCCTCGTGGTGGCACTTGGCACAGCGGCGGGGATAAAGCTGCTTGTCATTGAACTCACAGAGCACACACCTTGGGGGGGATAACCGGGATCCCACTTTTCTGATCATACAAGCTCCCTGGGTTCTCACGCTCTCGTGAAGGGGAAAGTCTCCTCCGAAATGACAGACACTAGGCTTTTTATCACCTTTGGAAAGTTGGGTCTTATTAGACTTCATTTAACTAAAAAATTTAAGAAAATGGGAATTTCTCATGACATTTCTTTCCACTGTCGTGAAGCTGCATAAGTGCCTTCAGGTCAGTCAGGAACGTGACCTCATACACAAAAGGTCCCAGTGATTCAAAATTTAATATTCAGCAGCCATTTCAGCAACAATAAAACCCCCAAACTTTTTTCTTTTTAACTTAAGTGACTGACATGAATGTGGGAAGACTGTGTGAAAACGGGCGTCAATAGGCTTTTCCAGGCTGGGACAGACGAGTGGCTAGATCTGGAGACCTGATTTCCAGAGGGGCCCAGAACCCTCCTTTTGGCTGTTGCTGTTCATTACTCGGGGTGCTGTTCCTCCTTGAGGCCTCCGCGGCCTGGGCCTCTCCCGGTACCTCGTGCTCCTGCGGCCTGGCGCAGCTGCAGGCGGAGAGGGAGAGGCAGACGCTTCCGTGGCCCCCAAAACGCAAGCCCCCTAGTTCATGTGCGGTGAGTGACAGATCCTGGATGATTATGCCTCAGGGGCCGGATCCCGCACCGGGAAGCGAGCTCCTGTGAGGCGCTGGCTCGGAAAAGGCTACCAAGTGCCAGGAAACCTGCGAGGAAAGTGACGTGGCATCTGCTGTGAGCACACGGTGCATCTGCCAGAGGCTGTGTTTGCCACCTGCTCCTGCGCTCTCCGCCGCCTGGGGCGGGGGTGGGCGCCCTGGGAAGCGAATGCGGAGGAGCTTGCGAGGAGGCCACGTCGCGTCAAGGAGCCTCCTGTCCGCTGGGCCGTGTTCTCTCTCTTTCTCATAAACATCTTGGCTTCCAGGAAATGTATCAAAATAGTCGAGTTTGTGCGGGCCCCTTGACGGGATGCCAGGTTTTTGAGTGGGCAGGTGTCGTTAGCTGCTGCAGCTAGTTGCTAAGGTTTGAACCCGAACCAGGAAAAGGGTGGGAGTGGAGCCGGGCAGGGTGGGAGGGAGACAGCAGCTGCAGGGGGAGGTGGTGAATCAGCCGGAAGAGCCGCACCTCCTCCTTCCGTCCTGCCCACACCTCTGGCGGTGGCCCCGGGAGGCCAGCCCAACAACCTCCCAGGCCTGCCTCTGCCGGCGCTCCAGTGCCCAGGCCTCCTCCGTGTCTCTTTGGGCTGCGGAGATCTTCTGCGAGCTCTGCCAGACCTTGGAGGTACAGATGGATGGACCCCGAACCCCCTCTTTTGAGCGAACTCCGCCTTCCTTCCAACCTGTGTAAAGGAAACCTTGAACTGAAGCCTGACCCGCTCCCCTGCTTGCGTGGCTGCCTTCCCCTTGTCCTTTAGCGCTGGGCTCTTTGTAGGGAGACAGTGACCCCCGAGCAGGTGTTTCCTACTTGAGGTCCTCTGTCTTCTTGGGAAGCCATTCGCAGTCCCTGCAAGGCATTTGGCCCCACTCCATCTGGTGAACATATTTTCCTGGGCCCACAGCAGGCTAAAAATACTGTCATCACAAGGCTGTGCAGTGGATTCCTGGACGATTTCAAAGCACGTAGGTGCCATTACAAGAGAAATCCACACTCGTTTCTGCAACCCTGTTTCCAAGAGAGGGAGCATTGGAGTGACCGAATTTTGGCTGTAGGGGGCCTGGAGGGCTCTTCCTATCTGCCTTCCGGGAGAGGCGGCCTCAGCTCTGCGACCGACCTTGTATCTCCGTGACTCTGTCTCCTCACTCACAAAATGAAGACATTTGTAAAAGGTGAAACCACGCCCACAGTCCCGCCCGCCGTTGATCTGCACTGCTCTTCCTTGGCAGGTGGGATTGGCCAGAGCCTCCAAGTAACTAACTGCCTGTGACTGAGAAGAGGTCCCCGAGTCTGGGAGTTTGCAGTGGTGAGTATGGGGACAACAGGCTTGGCCTCGGAGTGAGCTTATTTGACTCCAGGGCTGATAACCCTGGAAGCTGAGCTGATAGATCAAGATGACAAGAAACCAGTTCTGGCGGGTGTGTCTCAGTGGATTGAGCGCTGGCCTGTGGACTGAAAGGTTGCTGGTTTGATTCCCATTCGGGACACAGGCCTGGGTTGCAGGCCAGGTCCCCAGTTGGGGGCATGAGAGAGGCAACCAATTGCTGTTTCTCTCACACATCATCATGCTTCTCCTTCCTCCCCCCCCCCCTCTAAAAATAAATAAATAAAGACAAGAAACCAGAAGTATCCATCACCTCTTGTGCCAAATGAAAATTTCATATTAATTTTCCCAAAGCAACTCATATTTTATCCTCCTTTCAGATGTATTTCAATGAAAGAAAATAATTTGGACAGTTTTGAGTAATTTTTTCTTTATTATAGTAAGCACTTAATGAGAACCTGTTTTGAGTTGAAAACACACAGAGAAAACAAATTATTATTATTATTATTTTTAACTGAATGTTTTTCCCCTAAGTGATGCTGAGCTAGGGAAGTCGTAGGGGAGTCATGGTGGCAGAGGTGGCGGGGGGAGTGGGTGTGGGGGTGGGGAGTGGGTGTGGGGGGTGAGGGTGGTTCAGTGACACTGAGGCTCTCAGGTTCTAAGGTCTCAACAAGTTCCAAATATTCAAGTTTTTACAATACCAACTAAAGTAGCTGTCCAAAATACCTATTTTGACCAACAGCAACAAAATTTGGTAGTTCCTCAAAAGAAAAGGTAAATATATTTTTTTGCCCGATGTTCCCAAAGCTACACAATGGAGTTTTGTTTGTTCCTTTTGATTTAAGTCAAAGAATGTGTTTGAGATTTTCCAGACAGTTTTTCAGTGTGTGATTGTCCTGTTTGAAATAGAGTTATTGCTTTGCTAAGAGTGGTGGCTGGTACAGGGATGGAACTGGCCAGGTACAGAAAACACATAGGTGTAACTAGTTTCCGTTGTGATTGGTCCTTATGACGAAACCCCAAGTAATCAGCAAAAACCCTAAGTAATCTATGATACCTGTCATACTCTGTCTCTGGGCTATGTCCTTGGCCTCCTAGAACCAAAATCCTCTACGATGTGTGCTGTAGGAGCCATACAGTTCTGCAGGACCACATATTTCAGTGGCTTATGGCTTCTTTCAGAAAGAATGGGTGTGGAGAGGACTATTCATCTGCGGCTCCGCATGAGCTCCGGGGAACCCCCACTGCAGCCACAGCCCGCAACTGAACTGCTAATGGCTGAGCTGTGGCCAAGGCCCAAGGAGACGGAAGGTGTGGGACTCCTTCGAGTTTTCTCTTCCACCCCCAACTTTTCTACTAAACCTCTCGTTCTCATTAGATATTTGTTGAAACCATGAAAATTATATGAGACTATTTTATGCTATACATAAATATATTTATATATTATACATAATATATAGATTTCCCATTTTCTTATTTAAGGAGAAACAATAATATAATATATAGAGATGTTATATCTCCATATAATATTAATTATATTATTAATAATATATCATAGTACATTACACAGCAATTGTTAGTCACATATTAATTATAATATCAATAATTATATAATATAACAATAATTAATTATATAATTAGAGGACTGCAATTGATTATATAGTAATTACAATATCAATCATTATATAACTATTAATTATATAGATATTGTACATATATAATTATATAAGATCTCTGTTATATATGTATATCTACTTATAGATCTGTTTCTTTCTCTCTCTCCAAGGAGTTTTAAGCCTTTTACCACCAGAGCCAGGGGGCAGAGATATTGTTCTTACTGCTATAAATAGTAAGCGTGTTAGAGAAACAAGAACACTTCTTTGAAGATTACGGCAGGCTGATGGCAGAAACCACAGCAGGACCCTGTGTGGGGGCCACCGTTGTCTGAGAGGCCGGGCCCACTCCCTCACGTCCTGCCACGGCAGCCTCAGTCGGGCTGGGCTCTTCAGTCCTCAGATGACGTCCTTCGTTGGTGGGCCTCAGGGAGGAGGCCTGGCATGTGAGCCCGCTGGGTGCAGCTTCTGGGACATCAGGATGCCTAAGGTAGAGCTTCAAATGAACTGGGGGTGTCAGCAAACCAAGGCACTTGGGCAGGTTTTATGGGTACCAATGAGGAAATGATGTTTGCTTTTGACACCTGCTTACGTTCCCCTCTGCATCTCCATCCGTCCGTCTCCGGGAAGCCTAAGACCTATCTTCTCAGGTTCCCGGTCCCTCCTGCCATCCTCTAGCTGTTTCCCCATCCCGTCTGTCACCCCTTCTCCTGCTGCTATGGTAGTGGTCATCTGAGAGATATATTTCTTCCAAAAGGTCAGCTCTTGGTCTACATTCACCATTACACTGAAAACATACATTGGACCAAACCTCTATCAGTGTGGGCTCTGAGGTTTCTAGCATCAATGCGTATGCTGCTCTGCACTTATTTCCTGTTCTCCCTTCCCTATTCGTCTGGATAATGGTAAGGTCAAGGAGAGGAGGGCGCTAACTGCTAATTTTCTCCCAATATCTCTTCTCCCTCTTTTCTGTGGCAGTCGAACCCCTGACTTTTAGCTCAGCACACTACTGCCAAGAGTATTCACTTCTGGGTATGGTTTTGTGACTAAATTCTTGCCAAAGGGTATGAATGGAAATACCGTGCAGCAGATTCTGAGAACGTTTCTTCATCTTGCTGCCTGGAAGGAAGGTGCTGCCGTCTTGGACCGTGAGGTCAAGGCTGTGCCTGGTGGAGCAACAAGATAGAAGGAGTCACTGTGGAGCAACCTATGAACTTGGGTTGCTTGCTTGGATTTGTTGAAGCCACTGTTAACTTTTTAAAAATTGTTTATTTCTTTGTTGCTCACTCCATACCAACTTCCAAGTAAGAGCGTGTGATCTAATGGCAGCTGTGTAGATTGCTCCTAACCCGGGTCAGTTACACCGACCCTCGGAAATGACCTTGCACCATTTCCCAGACCGCGGTTCCTTCCAGGCTGATGCTGATGGGTAGAACACGGGAGAGGGTGTGGGTACACAGTTACAGGATTTAATCCCTGGTTGACCAGTGGGAGGAGCAAAAGTCAGCAGCCCCCAGAAGTCCAACTTCCTCTTTGAATGTACAGATCAGCATCTACATGTTCATTCTTTGCCTAAAGCACAAATTCCCCCCAAAGCCTCTTTTGATGTTCCCCCTCAAAGACGGAGCCAACTAGTTTGCATGTAGCCTAGACTTGCATTACTATTTTCTTCTTTGGAATGTGTTTTTTTCTTGCCAGAAGAACGGGAGTGTACCACCAGGTCAATTATTACCAGGCATATGCAGCTGAACCTTACTTGGATTTTCTTCTGATTTGTGAAGTCACGGATGCAAAGCAGTCCATAGTTCTGTCCTTTCCCCTTTCCCCATCCTCTGTCTGGCTGTTAGGTTCAGTTTCTTTTAGATTTATTAATTTAACCCAATTTATTTCTGTTGGCCACCTTGATGCCTTTTTCTGTGCCCACAAAAAAGATTCCTATCAAAGCCCCCTCTGATTAACACTCATGTTTGAGTTTGGGGTCACCTGCTCCCCCACTTCCCCCTTATCCCCTTGCTCTCCACTTTCCAGGTAAGCCATTTAAAGTGAGCCTCAGGACCCCAGTGAGCTCTCAGAGGTGAATGAGAGGCAATGAAAACAGCTTTGAAAAGATCCAGGTCCTTGTGTAAGGCTGGAGTACACTTGGAAACATGCCCTGTCTGTGGTTTCTTCCTGTTAAAGGTTTGGATGATGGAAGGAGAAGACAGGTCAGGGAGGGGCGGCCTCTCCTCGGTTGGAAAGGAAGGGAAGCAGCGTAGAACTCTGAACGCTGGTTCTGAAGTGCGACCGTGAAATTTATTCCGGCAAAAGAAAAGGAAGCTCTATTTCCCCCTGATGTATAACTCATATGGGATTTTACACCCTGAAGTTGAAGGGAACGCCAGCTCAGAAACTCAGCCCACTCTGCAGCGGAGGTTGCTCGCTGCATTTGTCACGACTAGCATTTCTGTTGGCAGGTGGAATGCCTCTCCTTACATGCTGCACTATTCCGATTTCCCCGGGGGTTCATTTCTTACTGTAATATATGTGTTCATCTTTGTGAAGGCTTTTCATTTACTTTGATTGTGAACAATCATCTTCCCCTTATCTTTGTACCCTTAAATTGATTTGCATACACATTTCAGCCAGAAAACATCTATGAGAACGTTAATATTATTGCCCAGATTGATTTCTTTGTCTCTGAACCATAGCCTGGCCTGCTTCAAGGACACACCTTGCCTTTCTTTGTTCTGCCTTTGAATGACAGGGCCATTTCTGAAACTTTCCCAGGGCTGGCTCTCTACCCCCGAATCTTTGACCCAGAGATATTTGGAACATGGTGGTATCAGTTACAGATTGCATGGGCGTGAGCATGACTTGTGACTTCAGGTCTGCCCTAGGACCATTCCAGTGGCTTACACCAAACCTTTAGGGACAGGCCAACATGTGCCTGGAATTCTTATCTTTGTCAGAAATCTTGAACTGCTATTTCTGATGGTCTCTAAAAGGCCAGTGTTAAGCTGCTTTTTGGACAATCACCTTATTTTGTCTACTGCTTCCCTGCTTTTGAAAATACTCTGGGAAACGTGGAAACCACAGGAGTTTCCCTGAGCCACAGGCAGGACTGAGCATGGATCTGCTGGACCTTAGTTAGTGTTCTTAGTCTTTAAGGTTGGGTGACATGAAAAATTCTCAACCACAGAAACTTTATAGCAACATAGAAACAAACAGTAACAATTTCATCAACACGAGGCTCTTCAAATTTACCTCTGGTCTGTATACATATTCCAGTGATTAAAGTGTTGTTAAGAAGTGTGATATACAATTTTATATTCTAATATTTTTCTTAAGATTCCTATTCCAATTTATTTGTATCAACATTACACTTACCACTGAGATTCATATAATTCATATGACCTGATTTTATCAATAGGTGATGTTTCTAGTAATTGTTTTCTTATTGTGTGTTTATTGTGTTTTATTTTCAGTTAATAGGGTTCTTGGGCTTTAAGAACAAAAGTCTAGAAATGATCATTAAGCCTCAAGCTACAAGTTGAGAGTTAACATGGCTTAGTCTTGCCTGGGAAGGAGCTTACAGATTTGAAAACTGTTTTCCAAGCTAGCGGTAGTTAAACATTTTTTTTAAAGCAACAATCATTCTGCACTTTAAAATAACTGTTGCCATTATTTTGTATTCCAATCTAATATTGGGACATGTCCATCCAATAGACACATTTTATAACTGTAATTATACTGTACACGCAGTTTGTAATCTCTTTTCATTTTACATTGGACCACATAGAGAGGTTCTAAATCATTGCTTTAAGTAGTGAGGGTTTTAACAGTGAACAGCTATGCAGATAAAGTTGTGGTCTACATTCCTGTCTACATAATTTTTGAAAATTTAGTTGCATCACTTCCTGGCATCAAGACCCAAAGATAATGGATTTCACGATAAACATACGGTCACGTTTCTTTCCAGTATGCAGTGATGCAGGCAAAGCAGGAACGTGTCAGTTTTCCTGGCATTTTGACAGTCCTGGACGTTGCGGTCAAAACTGTGTGGTTAGTACGTGGATGTAGATGCTAATTCCGCTCGGTGTCCAAACAAGGAAACCGCTGCTGTTGGATAGCGAATTACATGTCCCAAGTTTCCCTAAAAACCAAAAAATCTTTTGTTCACTCTGAATGAATTGTCACAAGAACAGACAGGTTTTCTTTGTGTGACCTAGGTGTTAACGGTAATGCAATAAAAAATTAAAATGCTTTCAGATGAGTATCCACTGTGTAGTAATGGGTATCTTCGTGTTTATACTCGGCTTGCAGGGTTGTGGGGAGTTAAGGCCTCCGACTGCACACTAGAGGGTGCTCGTGGCTACGGAATAGCCCTGCCCCATCTCCCCATTCATTTTCCTTAGCATTGTCTCAGGGAAACTGGCCCGCCACCAGCGCACGTGGCCTAGTAACTGCTGCTGCATTTGCCCTCTGGCAGGAGAATCTCAGATATCCGACTTGCAAAGGGATGTTTACCCTTGGGAGGCTTGTGTGCCTTTTACTTTTCTTCTGGTAAAGCTCTACTTGGATGTTTTCAAGAGCAAAGCTTTCAAGAGTTTTCAGTGGAGGATACTCTGATGTTCAGACAAAACCCCCCGGGCAGGGTTCACGCAAATAAAACCTCTGCGGAGGGATCCGCGCTGCAAAAGCAAACAGCAGGAATTGCTCAAGTGCACGGGAGCTGAGCAGACCTTGGCTTTGGAGATTTTAGTCGTCACAGCGGATTGGGATGGGGACTGGACGGGACCAAAGGAAGGCCAAAAAGGCAACGGAGGCATAGACACACGGGCTCCCGGGAGGGGCGGGAAACCAGGGAAAACGGAGTAAGTAGCTCAAGCCGCTGGAGCCAGGCTGGTCATCCTGCGGGAAGACACAAAGCTGCGGCCCTTCATGATTTTGCTTCTCTTAAAAATAAGCAAAACAACGGTTTGTCCTGAATTTTGGTAGCCTCTTTCTCGAGAAGCTCAGAAGACCGGGCATCATTAGCCCCGAGGGAGGCTCTGTGAGGATAACTCCCCAGTACCACCAGTCTGCTGAGCAGAAATCAAGTCCCCGCAAAGGGGCAGGGGGCGCGAGGCTGGAAGAAGCAGGTCCATCTTTCCCTCTTAGGGAGTACTTGACCGTGATTGAGTGGGGTCTTCGGGGGCATCGTCGGCGGGCTGGGGAGAGGCTCAATGGCGCCCCTTTCCCGTGAACTCACCTCTTTTCCAGAGCCTTCCTCTGTCAGTGTTCTGCCTCAGTTTCTCTTGGGGTTGTCTTCAAACAAATGCAGGTTTCTCTTACATTACAAACAAACAAAACCTCTCCAATCACTCTTCCCTCCACCTGCCGTAGCCTGGAGCAAACTTCCTCTCTGTGGTTCCAACATCAAGAAAGATGGGTATTTATAACAGTGAGAGATTTGAAATAACCCTGACTACCTGTTTACATACATCTTGGTTTAGGCAGAAGTTGGACTATTACTCAAAAATTGAAAACAGCATTTGACAACTCATTACATAAGAAAACTCTCCAGATGTAATTTAAATAAAACAATCAAGAATAAACCTGCGTATAAACTATGTACGATTCCAGTTTAAAAATATAAATCTCCCTAATGTATGCATAGAAACATGTCCAGAGGGAACTAGACCAGGATGTTAATAGTGTTTATCTCTGGTGTGGGAATGTGGAAATTTAAACTTTCTTCTTTATATTTTTAGAAACTTTTTAAAAACAATACATTGGCATTAGTTTTTATAACCAGAAAAGGGTATATTGTTATTTATCTTGCCTTTTCCACTCCCGCTAACTGACCACCTCTTTAACCCTTGCATCCCACCTGCCATCCCCAAATCTCTCCCGAAGTGGTTCTTTCCAAGGTCATAAAGGTCACTTGCTTATTTGATGTAGTGTTTGTTTTCTCTTTTAACTTCAACCTCATGGACTCCTACTTTCTTCATCATCCAGACACTTTCAGCTGGGTGCCTACCAGGACCTCAATATCAAAACATCCAAAATGGGATAAATATTCTTTATTTACTTGTCTCAATCCCTCCAATTCTCCTCCCCCAACCTAAATCTCTGCCTCACTTTAAAATTTCCAATGATGGTGATATCGCTTTGCTTCCATAGACCTGGGCTCAAAAAAGCAGGTCAGTCTGACTCCATCCTCTTCCTGGTTCTCTTCCCCATCTCCGCAATCGCTGAGTTCTCAAAACTCTACTTTGTGATGTCTCTTTCGTTCTTCAAACCCACCCCCTCCCCTTTTCTGGTTCTCACTGTGCCCTGTCTTCTAGTTCAGGTGCTCCCTGTCTGACACCTGGGCCACTTCGACAGTGTCCTCACAGTTTGCTTTGTCTTTAGTTCCTGCTTTTCTCCAGCCAGGCGGTGCACTGACAGGGGCCTGCAGCCCGGCTCTGGGCGGGTCTCTGCTCTGCACGGAGCCGTCCTTGAGCTCCTCTTGGGCTTTCAACCCCCAGACAGATTTTCTTAGGCCTCACTGTTCCTTTCATTATTGTTTCCTACTTTCCATTCTAAACCCTGTGCGTCAGTCAGCCCGGCTACATACCTTTACCCAAACCCACCCCACCAGAAGCTCCCTTTCTGATGCCAGAGTCAGAGAACCATGGATCCAGGAGGGACCAGGCTTAACTCGTCCAGTTAACTCGTCCAACTTCTTCCTTCCATCCTTCTTTCTTGTCCAGTCTCTTTTGGAAAACACTCCTGCTTGCTCATGACTCCTTCAAATTCGGCACCTAGTTCTGCTTTCAGTTTTCTGGGTGGAACAGGCCCTTTGGCTGAGAAGGGGATTGGAGATGAGGAGTTGATGCTGGAAAGTGAGGCTACATGCAGCCACTTATTTGCATATGGTGCTGAAGGGATTCCCTTGGAAGAGGGCATGGGACTCCGATTTCTGCTATGGTCCAAAGATGTAGAAACATGTGTGATAGATGGAGGTGGCCCAGACAAGGATAATGGGAACCCCAAGAGAAGCTTACTGTAAAGACAAGAAGACATGAGCTGCCGGCAACTCTCCCCATCAGGTCCAGAGGTTGAAAGGGGTTAGACTTAGGGGTAGATGGATAGGAAGCCCCTTGTGACCTAGCCAGGCTAGGGTGGGTGGATGGAGAGAGCTGTGGTGGAAATTTCCTTTGCAGTCAGTACCGAAGCTATTAGTTATAGAGTCTGGCTTCTTAGGCTAAGTATAGTCTCCGTTCTCCTGCCAAGAAGTGAGAAGAAATCTGGAGTGAATTGTGGACAATGGTAAATCTTGCTGGAGACTGTTGGAAATATCTAGGGAAAGGAATCCTAGGAATAGGTTGGACTTTTTGTGAGGCAAACACATGGAGATGAGGAACCTCAGGATCTGGAGTGATACCTGTAAAGTGGTCACTTACAGGCTGGTGAGGCGAGTTCCACAAGTGTGGCCTTCCCCCGTTAGATTATAAGCTCCATGAACTCAGGGCTACGCCTGTCTTTTAACTGTAGTAAACCCAGTGCCTGACTCTTAATGGACACTTCATCAGAATTTGATAAATGAATGAATACATAAGAAGTTTTATCTACATACAATAGAAAGTATGATCACTTTTATTTTAGAGTCTGTATTTCTATTAATGCACCTCAAGGGCACATTGATGCGTGTGGGTGCTGTGTTACACTTGTGGCTGACCCTGTGGACTGGTGGTTCTCAAATTGGGGTGTGCTTCTGAATGACTCGTGACATTTAAAAAGCACTCAGATATCTGGGCCTAGGGAATCAGAATCCTCAGGAGTGAGCTGGGGGTAGGGCATAGGCTCATCCATTCCTTTGGGTTTCTTTGGGTAAACCTCTGCTGAGCCTGAAGTACCTCCGCAATTTTCAGAAGCATTATGGCTACATCACGTTTCCTTCCTATGTTTTTGTAGTTACATTTGTAGACTCCTAATACATTTTATCTTTTCAGTTTTGGCTCATTGCTGTTGCTCATCAACATCTTTTTGATCTTCTGTCATTCACTATATCAGCGATTTCCCCCAGATGTGTGTCACATGCAAATTAGATAAACTCGACTTCTTTCTCTTCATGTGAGTCATGGGAAAAAACATGTTGAACATGAAAGCATAAGGGTTGAAATGGATTAATCAATTAATGCCCAGAAATAAAATGAGATAAAAAATTCTTAAACAACATTATTTTTCCCTTCATAAATGCACTTCAGAGGGAAAGAACGTGGGGACACAGTGAGGACATTTGATCTCTGTATCCAGCTCTGCAATAAGATCTCTGTGACCTTGGGCATGTCACTTACTCTTTCTGGGTTTGCTTGTCTCTGAGGAAAACCTCGGGGAGGAGAGGTTAGTGCTCTGAGCTGAGCCCAGTCCTCTCCTTCCGGGTCTTGTCCCTGGCCCCACCCCAGTTCCATCCACTCCTTCTTGACCTCAGCCCGGCGTGGCCCCTGCTGTCCCCACACCTGGCCTCGCCAGCATTACTTCCCTGCCCTCAAGCCAAGTGTAGACAGATCCCCTGTTCCAGTAGACCAGCCTGGATAAGGGAGAAATTTTTCAAAAGGACTTTTCCAATGGATAAAACAAATACCCCCAAGGAAACAGCAAGTAAACTATGTAGACAGAGAAATGGGGGATATTACTCACTCATCAGGGATTTGTCGGGTTTCTATGATGTGTCAATCACTGTTCCGGGTCCTGGGGGTACAGCAGTGAAACCAAGTACTTGTTCTGACGAGGCTAGTGTTCTGTCGTGGGAGAGACAGATCAGAAACACACAATCAGATACACTAGGTGGTGAAAATGTTTCATAGAAAAATAAAGTCTGGTAAAGGGCATAGGGAGAGTGGGTGGGCGGTTGCTGTTTCATGTAGGCTGTTAAAGGAAAGCTTCTCTACTAAGCTGGCGGGGAAGCTGAGATGTGGAGGAGGTGGAGTGCTGGGGGAGCGAGGGCACTGGGCAGGATGCATGCCTGCAAGGTCTAGGAACAGCAAGGAGGCGTGGGAAGGGCAAGATCACCTTGGAGGGAGGTGAGATGGAGCAGGCAGCGGACAAGCCAGGCTGCCAGGCCCTTAGTGTCCATGGTAGAGACATTGGATTTTATTCTGAGGGAAATGAGAAGCCATTGGAGAGTCTTTGAATGGAGAGATATAGTGCTCCGACTTAAATTTTTAAAGGATGCTTCTGGCTGCCGTGCAGTGAATGGACTCTGGTGGGGCAACTGCAGGAGAGAGCATTTGACCATTTGGATCAGGGTCAGGCTGAGGATGTGGTGAAAGCCTTCAGATCGGAAATGTCAGGGAACTTGGAAGATCAGCCAGCAGGATGTGTTGGTGGGGTTGGATGTAGTGTGTGTGTGTGTGTGTGTGTGTGTGTGTGAAAGTGAGAGGGAGAGAGAGAGAGAGACAGAGAAAGCGCTGCCCAAGGAGAGACCCCGTGCTTTTTCAGCCGAGTAACTGGAATGATTGATTGTCCTTGGTTGAGATGGAGAGGCTTGGGTGAACATTAATTTGATTTGGGGCATGTTAGGTTTGAGATGACTTTTCAACATTTGAATGAGTCAGGGATTGGTCTGAAAACCAGAAACCACCACGGCTGTGTCCAGAGGGATTGTTACCTCAAAGGAGGGGGTTTCAAAACAAAACTTACATGTCTCCATAACCCCAGGTCCTGAAGTCCAACCTTGGCTTTGCATATTCCATCTCTCCCTTTCATTTTGCACAAATATCCTTATTTGTTACTTGCTGAGCAAGGCTGGTTTCCCGTGGAAGAAGGCCGACTTTCTTCAGCTGTGATTTTCATGAACCAGTCTCTATCACAAGCCTGCTGGGCTTAGACTGGGCTGCTCTGACAGCTGATGGAAGACTTCTGGGCTTTTTCCTGATTCAAACCTGGCATCTTTGCCTGCCTGCTAAGTTCTTGTTTTTGTTTGTTTGTTTGTTTTGTTTTTTTGTTTGTTTTTCTTAAAGGGTTACTGTTGTCACTACCTCATTTGCAAGGTGGAGATGACTAAGACACTGTGGGTTTGGGTGTCTTTCCAGAAGTAACCACTTCCCCAGGTTCCCTGTGGTGACTCAGAAAAGTGTCCCCTCTTGTCTCTGTGCCCTTCATTGCCCACAGGAATGTGAACATTGCAGGTTTCCAGGAGAAAACTAAACAAGGACTCAGGAAGGGAAGATTCATCCTCTCGACACTTCTTCCTGTAAATGAGGGGATGGATTGTTATTAAGATAAATAATCCCTTAAGATTCTGGGTATCAAGAGTCATGTAATAACACACACATTTATGAAAAAAGAAAAGTAAAAGCAAAAAGTAGGGAACATTATTTCTTATCTCGATTCTAAGGAAGGATTCTATGATCAGAACTCTAAGATGCTTATTTCAGATGATGCCTAAGACATCAACTAAACCATTTCTTTGTCTAAGGCCAGGTTGGAATTCACAGCATTTTGTCCCCACCGCCTTCCAACCTTATTGTTTTTATTTTCTGTGATGGTGTTAATGGACAGTTAATTGTTTAAAGAGCGCTTGCTGATAAAGAAGGAAGTATGAAGGCAGGAAACCAATGACAACAGAGAGTTCCCAAAACTGTTAATAGCAAATTATCAATGAAATCTGTAGACCCTCAGATTAAACAGATTCTGAGTGGAGCTGCTTTGCCTTGGGCTCCCCCACAGCCCCCCACCCTCCCCACGCCATTCTTTCTGTAGAGTTTTTGCAAGAGCTCTTTGTTGGTGCTTCCCCCACAGACCTCCAGGGAGGAAGCTCTGTGTTAACTAGTTGATCAAAAAAAAAAGCAGAGACTTTGAGGTAATCCCAAATATGTATATCTTCATCTCGAGGGGTTTTCGTTATGTTTGGAGCCCATAATTGAGAAGCTGAGAGCCAGGGAGAGGAGAACCTGGGCTAATGCTATTCTTGGCTTAATACTTATGGACCCCAAGCCATGTTTGCTTGTACCAGCTTGACAGCGAGTTTGAGATTCCCTTCGCCTTGTGATGGAGAAGGAGTCAGAGGAAGAGTGGCTAAGCAACAGAGGGAAGCAGAAGGAACGCGTGCCATGTACCATGACCTTTGTAGAAGGCCTTGACTTTTCCTCCTCTAAGTCCCCAGTGTCCTGACTTTATGCCCACTCCCCTGGACTCATCATTTTAGTTGTTTTTGCTTGGAGAGCCCACACTCCTCCCAGACTGTGGTTTGAGCTCCAGATAGACACAGCGGCCTGGCAGTGACAGCTTCAGCTCTGAGTGGTGAGAAGCACGATGGACCATGACTCACTCTAAGAGTTTCCATCATCTGCTCCGGCCAGCCAGCCCATCCATTATCTGTGGTTTGTCTCATTCTTCCTATTAGCTCATCTTTCTTTGCCAAGTTGACTTCGGTTTTCCTTTGTTCGAGCTCCTGGGACTGTCTGCCACATTACCTTCTTATGTGCTCATTGTCCCGCACGGTGCCATTTGCAGACACTATTAACATGCCATTTACACTCTCCTGGATCACTAATAAAAATGTTAAATGAGTCAGAACCTGACACTGTGCTTTTGCCATCTGCAGCCTGTTGACATTTGTCACTACCACAAGCGTATGGCTTTTTAAGACAGAAATCCAGCCCTACATTCACAGCAGTCAAAACTCGTCCCATTCAAACTTGACTTTCAGCATTTGCAGTGGTAAACACCCCCATTAGCCACACTCATTAGCTGTGTTCACCCACAGTGTTGGCCTCGGTAGCACTGAAGGGGATGGATGAGCAGGGTGGTGAGTAGGGAGCAAAGGGGGTGAGGAGCTCTGAGCTGATGTGGCCAGATCTGAGATTCAGGGGGCTAGGTTTTCTGGGTCCTTGAAGTCTGCAAGCACATACCCAATGTTGTTACTGGGGTCAGGCTGGGGAAGGGAGTGTTGCCATTTGGGGTGCAAAGCAGATTGTTTTTGGTTTGAATTTTGGCTGCCTGTCTACTATGATGGAGTTGACACTCTAGCATATACACAATCCAGAGATTTATAGGATATCAGTTATCTTATTTCCTTGGTGGAATTATTAAATACTAATTTATGTATCTTTATTTTCCAATGTTGTGGTTTGACTTTTCTTCTTTTTAGAAATTATTCTGGTTATTTCAACATTTATTTTGGAATCTCCTTGTTTAATTTATGATTTTTCTCACTTGTTGGCTTGATTTTATATCATGATAGAAAATCCTGTGTTTCTTTTTTTTCTGGAAAATTGACTTTTTCTATGTGTGTATGTTTAATACTGGACTGTAACACATTGGTAGAACACAATCTTACAAACTATCATGTATCTTCCATTTTTGGTGTGGATTATTCTTTTTTTTTTCTATGGAGGTCAGTGTGATCCTGCAAAAGTCCATGCTGTGGCTATTTCTCAAAAGAATTGAAATTTCTCTTTGAAATTTCCCAGTTTGATTTCTATACTTTTTAACATTCTATAGGATGACTATGATTCTTTCTTTTTGACTAGAGGAGGGAATGAGACGTGGACACACATGACATAAACGTGAGGGGAAGAGTCATTAAGTGACATCACGCTGGGGCCAGCGGCTGTGACAGGGACCCAGGCACTGCCAGGAGACACCGACAGACCACTCTTGTCCCCCGTGTTGCAGTGACAATGAGAAGCCAGAGAAATTCTGCAATCAAGGACCCGTGTATTCTGTGCTGCAAATCTGAAAGCAGGAAAAGAGGGTTTTAGAATTAGTCGCTATACATATCATTTCTTGGAGCAATTTCCTGGAAAAGGCAGTAAGAGGCAAGAGGAGGGTGAAAAATGAGCCTTTATGAACTTTAAACCATTTATTTTACTGATTGATTGAGCCAAACATTGAATTAAATGCTCTACTTGCATTAATAATAGTAATTATGATTATCTTAATAACGAGTCTCCATAATCTTCCCACCCACCAAGTCAGCGTAGAGAGGTTAAATAGTGAAAGCTTTCCAAGGTCACACAGCTTATAAGTGGAAGAGCTAGAACATCATCCTAGCTGATTCCAAAGTCTGAGTCCCTAGTCATCGTTCCAAATGTCAGAGATGCAGACACGAAGCAAACGGTGCCTTCCCTGCAGGATCTCATCACTGAATGGCGAGGAGGTGGGATTCATTTCAGCATATTTTAAAAGCAGGGTGATTGGTGCTATGATAGAAGCATGCACAGGGTTCACTGGGGTACAAAGAAGAGCCCGCGTGATTCTATGTAATGTAGGTATTGAGTCAAGATAGAAGGAAGTCTTGCAGGATGGTCCAGGAAATCCTCTCAAACCAGCCTTCTACACTTTTCTTTGGCTCCACAGTGCTTTTAATTTGATGAGTACTTATTGAAATCTGCTACATGAAAAGGTCCTTGTTAGAAATTGAGCAGGAATACAAGCAAAATATAGGATTTGGTCTCAGCTCTGCCATTCACAAGGAGAGAGAAGGAGGGGTGCAGGCGTGCAGTGCTCAAGTGGTTCAGCTCAGGGGAGACGGGTGTGGGTGGGTCTCTTGTAGAAGCTCCCCAGGAGAAGGCAGCCGCTGAGGTCCTGGAGCAAGAGGGGGTGGAAGTGGTGGGAGCAGCACGAACAGAGGTTTGGAGCTGTGACTGAGACGCTGTATTCAGAGGAGAGGCTAGCTGGTCGGAGGCAGAAGATTCTGACGTTGTTAGTGGGGGCGTATAGATGTGAACAAGGGGGATGGAGCCTGCTTCTGGAAACTCTGTCCTAATGTCACCTTGAGAATGTTACCCCTTCTGACACTACAGTGCCCTCCAGCTCCCTTAACACTGCAGCGCTCACTGCCCCCTGTCACTTCCACCCTCCACCCCTGACCCACCCGGCCTGAGACTGCTGGCCTCCTTCACCCCCCCACTGCAGGGTGGGTTGGGAGGGGGAGACAAACAGTTCCCCGCTGCCCAGGTTGCTTTGTCACTGTCTTCTCAGCTAATTGCAGTGTGG
The DNA here is from genome assembly GCF_004126475.2 of Phyllostomus discolor. Classification (NCBI taxonomy): domain Eukaryota; kingdom Metazoa; phylum Chordata; class Mammalia; order Chiroptera; family Phyllostomidae; genus Phyllostomus; species Phyllostomus discolor. The sequence goes on from NC_040913.2 coordinate 78,559,470, forward strand.
CTTCACCTTCTTTTGAAATTGGCACTTTTACGATCATAAGTCTCTGCAGCTCGGGGACTGACTCTGAAGGGTCTCCTGACCTTACACTCATCACGGCTCCCCCTGTCCCAGACACTGCCTGGGCACCGTGTGTCCTCTCTCTGGATGGGTGCTGTGTCTGCTTGCACATAGCTCATCTCTGACTATGAACGTGCAAACTTGTACATTGCTGGTGGTGGTCCCTCTTGGCACCTCTGTTAAAATGGAGGGTAGGTAGGTTTTCCTACTTGGAGGAGTTGCTTTAAATATACATTTTTAAAAGGCACTTATCTGTAAATTTGTGGTAGTTCCTCTTACTTTTCAAACATAACTCAGGGCATTTTTCTATCAGAGAGTTCATTATCATTATCTAGTAAAAGGTGTTTTGGCTTTTCGGATAAGACCAAGTGTGGTAAAAGGTGTTTTCAGTGACCTCCGGTTCACCCTTCCATTCATCAGTGGTCTCAGGTCTCCTCTGCAAGTGGCTTTTGGAGAAAGGCGAGGAAGCAGGAGCAGGTAATAGGCAGTGTTGTGGCTTTGTTTCCCTACGGGTCTAATCTTAGACTTTCAGATCCATTTACTAGACACAAGTTCAGTGGCCCTAGGGCAGCAGCCTCCTCTGGGCACTGAGGGCAATGCCGAGGCGTATAAGCTGTTTCCCTTCCTTGGTTGCAAAGCCCAGACTGGGCTTGCCCTGGGTCCAGCTTTCTCAGGTACCTGGGACCACTTCTCTAGAGTGTGTTGGGTAATTGAGATCCCTGGGTGGGTAGCCCCAGGGTAACCACTGTGCCCCCTGTTCCCTCTGCCTCTTAACTCACCCCCTTCCCCCGCTGTCCTTAGGAGGAAGCAGGTGAGAGACCTTCCATGTCACATCTGAAAGGCACCCTTTCCCCTGCGGTAGGGCATCAACCAACCACGGGAAGCAAAGGATAAAAGCTAAGAAGGGCAACCAAGTGTGAACAGTTGGAGAGCAGTTGGAGAGATTCTAACTGTGAATATTATTGAAAACTTTTTCAGTGAGTCTGTAATGATGTTAATGATGGCATTAGCTTTTAGAAAAAATTATTTATTCGTGTAATTACTGGCTGCCCTTTTTTATTACTGGAAAAGTGCTGTATGGATAACAGTTTAATGCTGTGCTCTGCAGTGCTAACTCGTTACAGAGTTCTTTGTCTCTGGAACACTTTTCTAAAATAGATATGTGTGTCTGTAAAATAATCAATCACAGAAAACAGAATATGACATATTTTTATATAGAAATTCCTTTCTCTGAGTGTTATTGAACTGTAAAAGCAACATTATAAGCTTCAAGAGAAGCAAAAAACCCCTATAACTTTGAATCAACCTTACATAAAACTGGAAAAATTATGGATATCAGTTCTAATTTATGGGAAGCCTTGGTAGGGTTTATGTTGTTGAGAGAAGTACTTTGAAAATTTAAGTTCAGGTTGCTCTACGGCATGCCTCAGTGAGGTAAACCAGAGAGGTTTAGAGCATCTTACGTTTTGTTAACCACGGAGTGCAGTGAGCAAAGACTGCAGAGTTCGGAGTGGTTCCCCCTTATCCGTGGGGGGTACGTTCTAGGCCCCCCAGTGGATGTCCGAAACCATGGGTGGTACAGAACCCTGTATGCACTGTGTTTTCCCTATACCTACGTTCCTATTGTGAAGTTTATTTTAATTCCTTGACATGAAAGGTGGGCACCATAAGAGGTTGACAAAAACAACATACGACAATGATTACAATATGCTGTAATAAAAGTCATGTGAATGTGTTCTCTCTCTCAAAAAATATCTTACTGTACCGTGCCCACATTTCACTTCAAGGAAGCCCTTTACGGCTTCTCATTGGTGTATCTGAATTGTCAGTATCTCTACTCTTGCACTTTGGGACCTTTCTTAAGTGAAATAAAGGCGACCTGAATATAAGCACTGCTATATTGTGCCAGCTGATCTGATAACCAAGACAGCTACTGAGTGACCAAGGGACACAGTCCCTTGGACGGGGACTGTGGGGTGGACGGGGGGTGAGTCACGTCCTGGGTGGATGGAGTGGGCTGGAGTGGAGCGGCAGGAGATTTTTATCACACTACTCAGAACAGCATGCAATTGAAAACTTATGAATTGTTTATTTCTGGAATATTCCATGGAATATTTTCAGGTCACATGTGACTGCAGGTGACTGAAAGTGTGGAAAGCAAAACCGTGGACAGGAGGGAACGACTACCGTCTTAGCTAGCGGGGCAAAGTTCCTGTTCAAGTTTACACCTGTGCTTGCTTGCTTTCTTACCACGACGGGAGTTTCTTTCTTCGTGCCTGCCGCAATGTCAGGAGAAGAAGCAAAGTGCTTTCTAAGTCATTCTATTTTTTAACTGTAGAAATTCTATTTTACTTCTTGGAAAAGTAATGTTTTAACGAGAAAGCTGTTAAATGTTGAAAACGTGTTTGTGGTAGGAACTGTAGTTGTGTACTTAAGCCATAAATGGTTTGTACAGAAATTGAATTTGCTTACTTGAGCTATACATGAACTCCCCAGTCTGATCTTAATTAACTCACCACTCTCATAAATGAATTTACCAGTTTTTTATGTTAATTGACTTTCCACTAGATATACTGTGTGTATTCTCTTGTTAGTCAGAAAGCAACCAATTCTAATCTAGTTTTCTCCTTGTAGGCCTGTTTGAAATAATGAGTGCCTCTTGTGGATTTTGATCCAAACATAGTACAGAGTATCATCCTTCCACAGAACACTCTCAGCCAGGGCGGGGCTAACTCTGTTAAACTCTACTTTCTTCTCTAGATACATTGGCTTTCATAGTTTAGGCCAATGGTTGTTAATGCACCACACTGCAAATATTTTCAGCCAGTGACGGTTCTGTTGTGGTATCCTGAGTTGAATGCATTTTGCAATGTGTGTAGTTTACTGTGGTCTCTCTTTCTGCCAATTATTTTGTGGGCTGGTGAATTGTCCTAACCCACAACAGTTGTCAAAGTTGTGTGGGTGATGGCACTGGCCCCCCCGAACCAAATGAGAACACCCGGAAGAACATTAAAAGTTTGAGTTCCATGGTGTCTAGAATTTATTCTAGTACATCATTGAAGAAGCAAAGGTGAATTTTAGCAGGCAGTGAGGAATTGGTGGACATCCTTTGACTTTATGAATGACGTCATTAAACTGATTGCCACCTGGGAACGAGTGGCGGTCAATTGAATGAATGGAGGTCAAGAAAAAGTGGCCGGGTTGGAGAAAGGCCTGTTTTGACTTCAGAGGAGTCTAAAGGAGTACTCTGTGGTTGGCGGTGGACCCTTCTGAGGACGCACCGTCACTTAGGTGCTGACACAACGGCCCTGCGAGCTCTGAAGGAGCCAATGTTTTGAATTCCAGGAAGGGACTCCCCACCCCACCACCTCCACCAAGTAAAAGGGGCATTTGTGTTATTGTACAGGGTGGAAAAACTGCCTGTGTAGAGGGGGGGGCATGAAAAATACAAACCTCCATCCTCTCCTTTCCAGCTCCATTCTGTAGGGGTGACTACTTTAGCCATATCAGAAATTTTAAATACATGTGCCTGCATAAGCAGTGGCAAACTTCAGGCCTTACCAGGTGGCAGGAAATAGAATTAATATTTTTTCTATAACAGAAATTACTTCTTTTTTTTTAGTTGCCATTGGGTGGTATGAACTTAAGTACAGACACTTCAGGGTTTACCTCCTCCTTTTCCTGGAGCTGTGACTAAGCCTAGAGGGTTTGGCGGACGGAGGTCCCCCTGTGGGGTGGTGAAACACGTGTCCTCAGTGTTCCTTGCCACTCCGGCATCTTGAAGTTCCTGTTCCACGTCTAGTCATGGGTCTGTGCGGAGAGCTGTGGCAGCCTTTCCCGTTCTGGCTTCAAGGCCTCTGAGGTCTGAGCTCCTGGCCACTTCTGGGTCCCTTCAGGGAACATCTGCTTCTTCCCATTCTGTAGTGGGTGTTGCCCAGGGGGCGTGTCTCAGGGCTCTGTCTCTGGGCCAGCCTGGTCTGCTGTCTCTGCTCTCTGCCTCCCTGTCTTTGGGATGTCTATCATACCCTCCCCGCTGGCACATGTTGGGGACGGGAGTGGCAGGCAAGACACAGGGCCCTTTCTTAAGGACCCGACAGCGTTTAACTCGCTGTCCTCAGCTGGTCCAAAGAATCTTCATCTCGTCTGAGAGTGAGTGAAAACGGATGCGACTGAACATACATTCTTCCAAAACTAGGGCTTGTGGCATGAAATGATGTGCATCTCAGAAGCCTCACTTCTTAAAACTCGAAAGCCTTGGCTTTTAAACCCCTCAAACCCATTATTTCTAGCAGGAGTGTCAACAGGCTATTTAAAAATGCGAAAGCCAGGAACTGACATCTTTATTTTCTGTGTAGGGCTTCTCGGAGAATATTCTAATGGCTGCCTATCCAGAGGAAAGGTCACGGAGTAACAGAAAACATCAAGAACAAAGATCACATCACTATTAAAATAGTACACCATTGTAAATGTCTACCCTTTTCAAAAGTACTCGTGGGGTTGATGCTCACTTTTCTGCACTTGAGCTGTGCTTTCTTGTTTGTTTTCTGTTCAATTGTATGTTTTGGAGATAGTTCTGTATCGTTGCGTATAGACCAAACTCACGCTTTTGAACATTTGCTTACAATTATTTTGTATGGCTGCATCAAATGTGTTCAAATGGCATTTTGTTGTTTCTTTTTTTGGTTGGTTTGTTATTACAATGAATGCTCCAGTGGGGCATTGCCACCCAGGCCACTTTCCGGAAGCGATTTAACCCCGCCCTGCACCTGGCATTGAGTCAGCTGGTTCCTAAGGGCTTTCCCAGCACAGAGGAGAATGCTGTGATGCTGGCACTGTGACACGCCCCCAGGCCCCCTGGAAGAGGGGTGAGGCCCCTTGTGGAAACAGTTTCCTACAAATAGTAAATTTTTGCTTAGCAGTCCGGGTGTGCATCTTTTCATGAGTTAAAAAGAGGAACATCTGGCTGCTCAGGATGAAGCTGACCAGTTGTTAGCCAGGCCCCTCAAGAAGCTCATGTACCTGCGGGAACGCGGACCCAGGACCTGCGCCCATGGAAAAGGCTTGTGTAAGTAGCAGCACCTCAGGGCGTTTGTCCCATGGGATGCTCAGCTCTGTCGAACCATCAGTGAAGCGTGGTGATCGCCTTCTGAGGGGCTTCTCTGAGACGGCCCCTGGTGTAGTCAACAGTCGGGAACAACGCTGTAACTGCAGTGCTCAGGGCCTTTGAGTCACATCGTGGGTGGGGCGCCTCTGGGGAAGAAAGCAACGGGCCAGAGCAACCTCAGAGCAGAGTAGATGCTCCGAATACCAGACACAGGTAACTGCACTAAACTTTTTCAGACTCCGCTGATAATGTCAGCTTCAATAGCAGGAGTATGTCCATTTGAAATAGGCTGAACTGGATTAAAAACACTAAAAATTCCTTCAGTAAAAATGATTTCTGGGCTACAGCACTGAAATTTTGGGGTGTAGTGGTTCTGGCTCTGTAGCAAGTGGGGAGATATTATCTTGGAAAGGTTTTTTACTTTTAAATTTTAAATTTTATTTCTTCATGTGTGCAGGTAACATTGATTGGACGGAAGTATTACTGGGATACACCATGTGAGAGACCTTCTGTTCAGCCTACATTCCCATTGGTTTCGGCCACACTTCTACCAGCATGCCCACCAACACTACTGCTCCCTTCTTTTTAGCATCTGCTCTCCCGTCCTCCTCTTCTGTACGCCGCTTGGAACAGTAATGTGACACCACCAGCTCAGGAAGGGACAGAGCACACAGCGTAGTTCCTGATCTGCACGCCATACCCATCTCTTACTCACATCAGGTCCATCTGAAAACCACCCACCTGGAAATGGAGGTGACACATTCTGCTTCCAAAGACAGGAAAGGAGATTTTGACACCAGGGACGGGGAGAATTTCCCCTAAGATAATAGAGGTTGATGTGTATACAATTCTTAGCTCAGTGCCTGACCTGTGATACACACCCAACAAATGCTGCTTGAGTGCTGGTCTCGTCTCTAGGTGGACGTGAGTCTGACCGTTGGGGAGAGCTCACCTCTCCTTGGGTCTTGCTGGCTACTCTCTTAATGAGCGGAAACTCCTAGAAGGGCTTTTTCATGAGAGAAGCTGCGGCAGAGCAGCTCAAGGTTAAACCGAATGCCGCTGTTTATCAAGCAAATGAGCTGGAAGGAAAGAAGGATGGTTTTGTATAAAAGGAGATGAGGTCAGGGGCATGGTGTATCTCCTCTCCTTCTCCCTGACCTTCTAGCTAAGAGAAAAACTGTTAGCTGTCATCACCTAAAGTAACCAAAGGCTAATTCACGGAGGGACCCCAATGTGTAAGAGGCTAAAAGAAATGCAGACAAATATTCCAACCTTGAATTTGGACCTCCATCTAAACTTGCTGCCCAAGAGATTCTGTCTCCATACCCTAAAGATAGTCAGTAAGTTAACCCTCCCTTTCCACCAATTGCTGATGGAAGACATTTTTACCTGCTTTTGTTCCCCAGTTCTTCCTATTTTTACCCAGAGCCTCCCAGCGTGCCATGAATTGGTCTCAGTCCCTACATATTGGAAGTTTAGCAGAACTGGAAGCACACACGAGCAAAGGGCCAGCCTCTCTCCTCAGATGTAGGAGGCAGCTAACAATGAACATGTCTTCTAGCTGTTTTCAACCCACCTGCATTACTTTGCTGCTGTAACAAAATAGCACAGACTGGGTGGCTTTACCAACAGACTTTTTTTTTTTTTTTTTTTTTTTGCCATTCTGGAGGCTGAAAGTCCAAGACCCAGAGGCCAGCAGGGCTGGTGTCTGGTGAAGGCCCTAAGGAGGTCTTTCCTGGTGCTCGTGCTCCAGCGGCTGCTTCCACCCTGGGTTCAGGGATCGCCACAGAATGGTGTCTTGTCTGTGGGAAGTTGCTGGTTGGTCTCCTTGCGAGAAAGACTGAAGTCAGGAATGACCTATGTCACCATCTTAATCCAGGGAGGTGTACTTTCTACAGAAAATGGACTGGTTGACTTATTTCAATCCAGAATTTCTTAAACACCTGTTACCAGGAAACCCCTCACAGAGGCCTCCTTAGCATCCATGTAGTCCACTCAGAGAAATGTTGCCTCAGATGACCCCCTAATGTAAAACAGAGCCAGAACCCCACAAAGTCTACTCACTTACGTTTGCCCTATAGAAACGTGATGAGTAATTATACAGGATTACTATAAAATTTATTTTTAAGGAATATAGAAAAACTAGACTGGACCCAGGGGTGATTTATTGTAAAAGATGAATTTTTCCTTCACGCACCTTTGAGGGCCTTGGCTTCACCAGAAGTGGTAAGCTTAAAAGACAGTTCACATGCATGGGGCATATTTAGGTTTTGTGGGACAAGACACTCTGCTCCTGCCTTTCGAAATGCCACTAGGGTAGCTCCCAACAAGTTCCCGAAGTGCCTTTCAGACTTGGCAGAGCTGGGGGACATCTCACAGTTTCTGCTGGCTTCTGCAGTGACATTTCTGGGATTTGGTGTTCAAAGGAGAATGCTTCCAAGAGAGAATTAGTACAGAGGCCTCTCTCCCTCAAGGGCCTGGAGCACTTAATTGTCAGTTTCCTGTGAGGGCACAAGTGGGACCGAGGCTCTTCTCCTCATTGTTCTTGTAGGTCCCCAGCCCCCCGACGGACTCGCTCAAGGTCCTTCTGCCCTCTACTAATTAGACTTCCTCTCTTGAGTTAGAAGTCTGGGCGTGTACAAGTAAAATGGTGAGCAGATGGAGAAGGCGGAACTCTTTGATGGAATTAAGTCCCAGAGATCCCCAAAGAGAGGTTTAGTGAGGTAGCCCTTGGTTGCTAATCAGGAGTGAGACAGACTTCGGTTGGAAAATTTCATGGCTAAAAAGCTTTACTCAGTGGGAGGTTGTAAGGCCAGCAACTTGTCCTAGATAAATGTAGAGCAATAAGCGAACCGATTTCACACGTACTGCTTGATTTGCACATTTATCCGCCCCCCCACTAGTGAGTTTGGACTGGCCCACAGACTGAGTGCAGGATAACTGAGGGTCTTGGGCTGGTCGACTTCACGTTAGTGAGATATCACGTACAGCTTTATTTAGGACTTGGGATTTTATTTTGACTCTGACCAAGACAACTTGCAGGATCAATATAGCATGGTAGGTCAAAACTTCTACCCAATTCAATGGCTCCACCCTCAAAAACAGATGCTCTTAAGTGAAGAGAACTAACTGGTAAGATTAGCAAAGAACACGTGGGGCTCGACCTCGTGTCTGTAGCTGCTTTTGTTTGTGCGGAGCCAGCGACCTCAGCGTATCTCCCAGTCCACTGAGACAGCTGCCGCTGTGTTGTTTTGTCTTGGATCCTGGAGTTCTTTCTTTTGGCTTGAATTGTGTGTGTGCGTGTGTGTGTCTGTGTGTGTGCATGTGTGTATGTGCACACGTGTGTATGGAATTTTGGTGGGAGACAGACTGAGAGGAGCTCTGTTTGCATTTCCCTGTCTTCGAGTTTGCTGGCTTGTATCTCCTGATCTAATAATTTCTTCAGGCTGCTTCTCTTTCTGGGCCAGGATAGTATTCCTGTTCAGTAATTAATCTTTGCACAATATGGGAATAAAGCAGTTCTGTGAAGGAATTCAGTTATTTAAGTGGTACAGAAACCTTTTAAAGATTTGACTTGCTTTCATTGGGTCGTTTTAGACGTTACGAAGGATGGGTAGATTATTGCTTTGGCATCCCGTCAACTTGTGACCTAACAATAAATTTTTATGCTGAAATGGACAGCAATGAAGTGCTGTTCTCAGTGGTGGGCCTGTGTGCATTTTCCACTTGCTATTCCTTTATTTTACTCTCATGCATCTTTATTGTGCCATTGGAATAAAACCATATAAATGTAGGGACCACATATCTAGCTCAAGCCATTAATTTTCATTGCTATTGAACTTCATTCGTAATTACCTTTTTACAGAGTGAATATTTTCATGTCCATTTTTAATCTTACAGAGAATCATAGATCAAGCTTTAAGGAAAATTTTGCTCAGTTGTTTGGGAGATATCCAAATACCAAATTAGAAAAACTATTTGTCAGCCATTCAAAAAATTATTCAGATCTTCTGTTGTACTCAGAAACCTTGAAAATAGATCAATTTACATATGACATTTATTATAGCTATTTATAGTTTGATTTACAAAATATGCTCAGCGTGCAATCTTGCTGGATGCATACTAAAAAGAATGAGTAATTAAAGGGATTTTTAGCTAAAGAGAAAGTTTAAGCTGAACTCTTGCTCAGCTAGGCTTGGTTGAAATGTGTGTGTTCTTAAGTTGGATGTGTATTGTCTATAACAAGGATAGAAGAATAAGGAATTATGTACTAGATTCAATATAGGTTATCACCTTTAATTTTATTACTTCTCTCATTAAGGCCAAATATAGAGTGAGTCATCCCAGGCACTGCAGGGAATGCAAGAGACAGAGAAGGCATGACCTCTTCTTTCAGAGCCCTGTAGCCAGGGAGACAGTGAGAAACCGTCGTGGCTATCAGTGAGACGGTCTGTGACCAGGCGGGGCATGGTGATGCAGGCAGTGTGACTACCGAAGACCTTCTGAGGAGGGAGAGAGGAATGTGCATTCGAGAAATCTGGTTGTGTCAATTTGAACAATTTAGAGTTCAAACTTTCTGGGTTCGAGTCTTTGAACAATAAAAACCAATCTCACGTTCCTTCAGTTTCATCACCTTCTAGAACTTTTTTTAGGTGTATATTAGTCCTTTTTATTTTGTTTTCTCACAGCCTCTGCCTAATATTTTCATCTCTTTTTGTCTCCTGGAGATTTATGCTGAGCGATTTTCTCAGGTTTTCTAGGCATACACCAGTTCTCTCTTCCCACGCTGGGTCAGCTATTTAATGTATTTGCTGGATTTCATAATTTCAATGGCAATATGTATATATATTTGAACTTTTTATTTTATTTTTCCATTACTATTTATCCACCTTATACCTTCTTTCACCTTCACTTACACCCCCACCCTTGCAATCACCACACTGTTGTCTATGTCCATGAGTCCTTTTTCTATATTGCTTGATCCCTCCACCTCTTAACCCACAACCCCCTGCCCAGAGCTGTCAGCCTGCTCTTTATTTGAGTCTCTCTATTTGGCTTGTTAGTTCAACTTGTTCATTAGATTCCACATGTGAATGAAATCATATAGTATTTGCCTGACTGGCTTATTTCACTTAGCACAGTATTCTCCAGGTCCATCCATGCTCGGCAATATATATATTTTTATTCTAGAAATTTTACTTATTTTCAGTGTATCTTCTTTCTGAACTTTTTCTTTCCTGATTTTAATTTTTCAACAGTGTCCTGTTTTTAAGCTTTTTTTGTATCTTCTTTAATGTCCTTAATAGCTTTAAATATAATTAACTTTCTAATCTTATTTAGATTGTTTAATTACCTGAGTCTATTGAAAATCTAATTGCAAAGTTTCCTGTGCCCATGGAGGATAGATTCCTAGCGTATTTACAAAATATTGCTCATGTATTTATAATTACTGAGCTTCAAATCCATCTTCCTTGTTACTTCTATGCAGCTGGGATGGGGAGAAGAGGCTTTTGGAGCTGTTTTACATTAGCATTCCAGGGTATCAGCAACCTGGGACAAATTTTTATGTTGATTTCTTAGATTGAGGGTTGAGGGTTGGCACATCATGTGGCTATTATAAACGCAAATAAAAAAATCTGTGTGTGGCCCAGGCCAAGATTCCTGGGAGAGAATATTTTTCCTACCCAAGATTAAGTCTAAAACAGACAAGATTTTTTTTGATGTGTCCCTGTGCTTCTGGTTTGTTTGTTTCTTCCCTAATCTACCTTTATGAGGGTGTATCTTTAAAATGTTCTAGTTTGAAGCAGAGGCCTGAATTCTAATTCCCACACAGACTAAAAAATTAAAACCCCCAGGGTACCAAAAACAATGTCCCCTGACCCCCTTCCTCTGTGCCTTGCAGAGTGACAGCAACTGGAAGGCTTAACTCTGGTTTCCAGTGGCTTCTTGTTTCTGGCATTTGAGAATTTAATTTTCTTGAAAACTCACCTATTGCTGTTAAAAAATACTTGTTATATTTAATCCAATATCTTTTAAAAAAATTCTGACCCGAATGAGATGGAGTAGGTCATGGTGTACCTTTCCTTAGCTTTGTTCCCCAACTCAACAGTAAGAGCAGTATAAAATGTTCATATACGTCTACTATTACATACATGATTTTAAATCTATGAAAGCAATGTAGCATCTTTTGAAGTGTCACCTAAATTTTCCCACCAGTTATTTAATACAATGAAAAAAAGTCCTTGAATATTCAGAATATATTGCCAGCCAACTAGCAATAAGCACTTTTTTTTGTTGTGTACTAGAATTAGTACCATATTGCCCTTGTGCTGACTTCAAATTCAACAGCTTCTACTGCCTTCAAAGTGCTTCTTTAACACAACCCCATTTTACCAATTCAAGCTTATGTCCTACTCACACAACACTCCTCTCCATTTGGATCTGCTTTCTTTTTGAGACATATGCTCCCCCGATCCCCAGCCTCTGCTGGAATGCCATCTTCTTTCTTTATCTTCTGTTCTTACTTGAGCACTCCTTTCCTGAAAAGCTCTTCCTGAGTCCTTTAGTACATATGGAGCTCTTACTTTCAGTGTGTCCATTTAGGATTCCATTGTTCTGATTTTGTTAACTAGTTGTTGAGGAATCAGATGGTAGTTTTATTGGTGCTCCCTTGTATATAATCACCTGCTTTTCTCTGGTATCTTTTAGGATTCTCTCCTTGTCTTTAAGCCTTGTCATTTTAATTATGATGTGTCTTGGTGTAGGCTGCTTTGGGTCCAACATGTCTGGGACTCTCTGAGCTTCTTGGACTTGATTGGCTTTTTCCCTTCCTCAGATTAGGGAAGTTTTTGATCAGTATTTCTTGAAATAGGTTCTCAGTCCCTTGCTGACTCTCTTCTCCCCCTGGTATTCCCATGATTTGGATGTTGTTATGCTTCATGTTGTCCCAAATGTTTCTTAAGCTCTCCCCATGTTTAAGATTCTTTTTTCTCTTTGGTGCTCTGCGTGGCTGTTTTTATCTACCTTGTCTTCCAAATCACTGATTTGATCCTATGCTTCATCTAACCTACTGTTTATTCCTTCCAGTGTATTATTTATTTCAGATATTGCATTGTTTACTTCTGACTGGTCCTTTTTTTATGGTTTCTATGTCTTTTTTTTTCAAGTTGTTGAGTGTCCTTATAATCATTACTCTAAACTCTCTGCCTGATAAATTGCTTGCTTCCATTTCATTTAGTTCTTTTTCTGTAGAATTCTCTTGTTCTTCCATCTGAGGTCTGTCTCTTTGTCCTTCCATTTTGGCTTCTTCTTTGTACTTGCTACCTTAGTTGTTCTATCCAACATCTTTAGATTCTACTGTAGAAGAAAAATTTTCAGGACTGTTTTTTTTTTTAGAAGCAGAGCCTAAATTCCTTACTATGATTTTCCTCATAAGGTGTATTCCAAACCTTCTGATCCTTTTGAACTTCTTGACTGCATTGTCCCTTTGCTTTGCAACATTATCAATGAATCTCTCTCTCTCTTTTTTATGGAGCCTTTCTGTCTGCCCCAAATAAGCACATATATCCCTCATTTTGAAAAAGTTTTCACTTGACTCTGCCTTTTCTTGTATCTGACCTAATTCTTTTTTGCTTTTCACAGTTGGAGTCAGTAATAGAATATTCTATTAATGTATTGCTAGCTCTACTGATTATCAGCTCATTCGGAATGTCTTGTACTATGACCTTCATCTCCACCTCTGCACTGAAACCATTCTCTCCACTGTCACCAATGATAACACATACGCTGTAACCAACAGGTTTTTTCCTCTTTCCCCAGGTTTAACAATATTTTGCTTTTCTGAGGTTTTTGTGGTGACCATCTCCTGCTTTAAACTTTATTTCTTTGAGCCTCATGCCATAATACTGTTCTCATTCTTCTCTGTTCTTCTAACTATCCAGTCCCTCTTCTCTGACTTCTTTGAATTCCTTTTTTCTCCCCATTCCTTAAATAGGTGTAGCATTTCTCTTCTTGATTCGATGTTCTCTTTCTGCATTATCTCCACTCCATGTTACTTTTGTACAGATGGTTCACAAATCTCCACCTTTAGCCTTACATCTCGTTAAATAAAATTCAGTGTTTTTACAAGTGCTTTCAGATGTTTTTTTTCTGGATGTCCTGCTGACACGTCATATTAACCCATTGGATTTAATACCAAACTCATGGTACCCTTCCCCCCATTAGCCCATTCTTGTGACTTAACCTAATTTTGTCTAAGTTATCACTATTCTTCCCATCTCCTGGGCTTAAAAATTGACTAGAGAAATCCTTCATTCCTGTACATTTTTTCTTTCCAATTTCTCTCTGATTTATCTTTTATTTTTCAGTCTCTTTGTGACTCCCCCTATTTATATTACTTTTGTACTATTTGTCTTCTGAGTGGTTTATTCAGTCATAGGCTCACTTTTCTATAATATAGTCCACCAACCGTCTCAGCTTATTTGGTTCATTACCCAGCTCACAAACCTTAAATGACTGCCAAATACTAAGAGGATTAACTTTTAGCTCCTTACTTTGGTGACTTAGGAAAAACGCTTGGAGAATCCAGTGCTATTGTGCTGGCTGTGGCTACACTCTGCCTAATTTGTTTTGTGAACATGGTAAAATCACTAGTCACCAGGTAAAAGGTCTCTTTCTTCTAAAATGAAGTACTAGCAAAAGAAAAATAACTAAAAGGGATTTTTCCAAAAGAGGAATGCCAAATGGCCAAAGAGGAATCAAAGATGAGATATCATGGCATGCCACCAGAATAGCTCAATTAAAAAAGGTAGACAATACCATATTTTGACAAGGATGTGTAGCAATAGGAATTTTTATATACTGCTGGTCCATGAACAAGCAATTCTCCTAGGTATACACTAAACAAAATTTTACACATATTCACCCAAGGGCATGTGCGAGAATGTTCACAACAGTACTATTTCAATCAGCCTAAAACTTGAAAGTACCCCCCCGACCCCATCAAACCAAAGAATAGGTAAATAAGTTGTGGTACATTCACAAATGGAATAGTACTCAGCAGCAAAAATGAATAAGTTACACAACATGAATGAATCTCAGACATGATGACAGGGGCCAGACACGTAAGAGTATGTACTACGTGATCTCATTTCTAGAATGTGCAAGAACGGGGGACACTCACCTGTGCTGCAGCTACCTGTGGGTGCGTGTAGGGAGGAGCACAAGGGGGTTCTGTGGTGCCGGTCAGTCATCTTCATGCATCTTGTAGCTGGATACCTCGGCATGTTCAGTTCGGGAAAATGCATTGAGCTCTGCACCTATGGTATGTGCACTTCTGGTGTGTCAGTTGTGCTTTAACAAAATATTGAAAAGTGGGGATTTGGGGTAGCTGTACACAGTGGCAATAGTGTAGTAAGCAGCCTTCCCAAATCTCCCCCCCAAATGATACAAAATAACTTCATATCTACAAAAATTCTATGAAAACAGTCAAGTCAGAGAAAGCCAAAACTGTAAAATAGCTGTAAAAAGAGAGAAAAGTCTACAAATGCCAGTGCTCTGGTCCATGTGCTCCCTTCTCATGCCGTGGGGTTTGGGGCAAGCAAAGGCGGACTGAGAAAAACTGTGGAGACTCAGGGAAGGGGGCATTGGGGATAGGCTTGAGGGTGAGTTGGTGCGACCACCAAAAGGATTACATCCATCCTGGATCTGGAAAGCCTAAAAAGGTAACCAGGCTGATCAGCACATGACAGAAGAGAAGAAATTTCAAAGCATTTGGTCTTAAAGAATCAGGTCTATTGAATAAAGGACCAGGCATGCAATTTAAAGAGACAGATTATTTTAAAGGGAACACCTGATTTAAAAGGACAGGCATGACTTAAGAGGATATTCTTCTGAGGAAAAAGCTTCTTGAGGAGAAAAAGGCAAAGAGGAAGGAAGAAGCACCCTTTGAGAATACCCGGACATTTCAAAACCAAAATTGAATTAGAGCAAGAACCTTCTAAACACTGCAATAGTATAGAAATGAACAAAAGGAAAGTTTATAGAGGAATATTTCAGGAAATCAGGAAATGAATTTGCGTGCAAATCAACTGAGGAAAATTTCCTTCAAAATAGTCACAAAGCAGAATAAAATAGTAAGTCTGTACACTCCTGAAAAGGTGAAATATATTGAAACAAACATCCAAGTATATGAAAAACCACTTTACATCTGAAACCCAAAGATTCAGGAAAGAAATGGAAGAAAAAGACCAAATTATCTCAGAAACGAAGAACAAATTCCAAGATGCTCAAGGGAAAATGGACCAAATGAAAATGTAATGAAGGGCAGGAAAACAAGCAAGAGAATGGAAATTTCAAGAAAAAGGAAAAAAGGCTTGGAAAGTAGCAGCTGTGGAAGACAGGCAAAGAAGGAATGATGTTCGCATTATCTGAGTCCTGAAGAAGAAAAGTGAAACGATGGGGCAGAGCTAACATTGAAAGCTATAATCCAAGAAAACATCTAGAAGTAGAGAAAGACCTCAGTGAACACACTGAATGAGCTCACCTGGCAAATTAACCCAGAACTGGCAATTCGCAGACATTCCCTGGAGCAGCTATTAGTTCTTAAAAATAAAGATAAATTTCCCAAGGTCTCTCTATAGGTAAAAAGATAAAATTACCTACAAAGACAAGAGAATTAGGCTAGCATCAGACTTGCAAAACCAGTATATAAAGCAAGAAAGCAATAGATACATTTGTATTCCTATACATCTTCTTGAGCTTTGTTCTGGGATGCAGTAAAACTCACTTGGAAACAGCCTGATCCTTTCCAGCCTTGCTGTTATAATTTGTTAGATGCGTCTAGAGAGGTGCTTAGTCTGGGCTAATTATTCCCCATCGTTGAGGCAGGACCTTCCTGAGTACACTGCCCAACGCTCTGGAGAAATTTTCCCCTTTTGGCTGGTGGGACTAGGCTCTGTTCTCTGACCTGTGTGAGTGTTGCTTCTTGGAGTCCTTTCGGGTGGTCCTCTCCTTTGTCTTGGGTAGTTAGTTACCCACTATCCATGCACTAACCAGTCCTCCGCTGACCACTCAAGAGGGACTCTCCACTGATTTCTGGGGCGTGCTCTCTGTGCAGCCCCTCTGCTTCACATTCCACATGACGAATCCAGCTGCCGTAGTCTCCCCCCAGACTCTCAGCTGTGTCTCCTCAACTCAGGGCATCCTCTGGGCTCTGCCTCACTTATTGCTCCCTGGGCCATGGCAGGGGACATGGAGGGAAATGTCCCCCAGGGACATTTCCTCAGGGCTGGAAGCCTGGATAAAATTGCAGGGCTCACCTCGTTTGTTTACTGTCCCTCAGATACTACTGTCATTCATTGCCTGACGCCCAGCGTCTTGAAAACTGTGTTTCATGTATTGTCCCAACATTGATTTCTAGCTTAGGGAATTATACTATGGGCATATGAGATATTAACATCCAGGAAAGCTGGATGAAGGATACACAAACACTTTCTGTAGTACTTTTGCAAATTTTTGTGAGTCTAAAATTAATTCCAAGTAAAACATTAAAAGTATTTATTTTTTATAGAAAGAGAAGGGGAGTGAGAAAGAGAAGGAAAGAAACATCAATGTGAGAAAGAAACATTGATTACCGGGTACTGAACCTGCAGCCCAGGCATGCGCTTGGACCGAGAATCGAACTGGCAACCTTTCACTTTGCAGGATGACACCAAACCAACTGAGCTGCACTGGCCAGGGCTAAAGGTATTTTTAAATGAGGGATTTAATTTGTTACATTAAAATTTATTTAAAGCTTAGTTTCTCTTTATTTTAAATTATATTGTGTATTAGTCTTTCATATAAACCTTATCATTGAACATATGCTTAAAATTTCTAATTTCACTCATGCATTTAGAAAATGCATTCTTAATATAATTTTCTCCCCTGCGGAGTCTGTCAGCGCCTCTCACTAGTTTGAGTTAGGACCTAACTCAAACATCACTTGTTTTGTGGATTCTTAAATAGTCACTTAAGTCAGAAAGGACTTAACTTCATGTGAAACACTAGGAACACACTGCTTATCACTATGTAGAATGTAAGGCTGCAGTTTTAATCCGTATAAGGGGTACATATATAAGTGATTTCTGTAGTCATCTCTTCTTCACATACAGGGTGGACAAATGCAGGTTTATGGTTGCTCAAATGGGAAAAGACGTGTAGGTTATGATGATTACAATAGATTTATTAACTCAGAAGAATATTTATTATGCAACTGTAAACCTACTTTTGCATACTGCTATATTTGGATTGAGTCCTAACTGAGTAGTGAAGGATGGATTTGATTTGGAAGGACAGAAAGAAGGAAAGAAGGCATTTCAGGTGAAGATATTACCACAGGCAAAGGCATAATACAGAAATAAGTATAGCAGAAGCAGGGATAAGAAATGCTGAGGAGAGAACTTCTATTGGGTTGCAATCCTATCTCTTTATTTTTTTAGATATTTTATTTATTTATTTCTAGAGAGAGGGGAAGGGAGGGAGAAAGAGGGAGAGAAACAGTAATGTGTGGTTGCCTCTTGCCTGCCCCACACTGGGGACCTGGCCTGAAACCCAGATATGTGCCCTGACTGGGAATCAAACCTTTAGTTCATAGGCCGACACTCAATCCACTGAGCCACACCTGCCGGAGCAATCTTATCTCTTTAGAAGAAAGATTATAAGGGAACTTCTGATTTGGGACAGAAGCAAAAAGATTTTGGGTTCATAGGTTATGTAACCTTAGAAAGTCACTTACCTATCTCTGGTCCTCAATGTTCTCATCCATAAAACACAAATAAGAGAACACAGCTCATAGGACATTTATGAAAAACAATGTTTAAAATATAAGTTAAGGTACTTCAGCAAGTATAAATGATGCATGATATATTTTTCTTAACTTCTGATTTTATACTTAGAATAAAATGTCTGTACAATGATGTGCTTTAAAAAAATAAATCATTGAATCTTGTTGGAAGATAGATATTTCCTTGGGGAATCTGATTGAAGTAACCCTGGGATAATTGATAGGAACCACTCCCCTGACTGAGGACAGTGAATATAAGAATACCGGAACAGCAATTCAATTCTGGGTCACAGAATGTAGTCTCCTTTGGAGGAGTCGGGGACACCTCTCCCAGAGTCAGTGAGGGTTTGGGTAAGACAAGTAGCACCCTATCCAGGGAAATGGAGTGCAATCGAGCATTTTGTGTTTTAAAGGATTAAAAGGAAAACGTGTCCGATACCTATGATAAATATCTTCCAGTCAAGATGGAAAACGGGGTTCCTGGAATCAGCTGGCACACCAGGATGGGTGTGAGTGTGGATCATAAGAACAGAGCACGCTGAGCCACACCTCTGTGGTCCAAAGGTGGGACCACTAGCCAACCCAGGTCTCAGACTGTGCGGGGTTATCTTCTGCTGAAGAGCTGTGCCCTGCATCCTGCGCTGAATATGGACTAGCAAGGCGTCATCCACAAGTAGATTAGCATCCTCGATGACCATGAACAACCAGGCTTCAGCGGAGAGATACTGTGTGGCTGCAAGAAACAATGGTGTCCGTGCATTGGACTATTCCTATTCTTTTCCTGCCCGACTAGACTGGGTAGACTGTCTCCTACAATCCAAGAGGCTTTGGGATGGCAAAGATTCAGTGGTACCTGAATTCAGTGGCTAACGTGTAATGATCGGCTCTTCAAAAAAAAAAGTCCTTATTTACAGCATTGCCAATCTCTATGGTGTAAATACTCCCACTGAGGCTGGTTTCAAGCTACTGTTGCCATGCCCCCAAACATGGTGCTGGGAGAGGACGTGCCGCAGTGCACCGTTAAATAGTGTTTCCACCACACGGATACTAGCGACACAGACAAGCTCAGAATCATTCATAACAGGGAAATGCAGTACAATAATTAGGAAGCGATAGGTTTTCAAAGTGTCTTACCTTTGTTTTTGATATAATTTACTTCTTACTTTACGTAATTTAATTTTGAATAACGGCTGTATTTACCAACTGCCTTCTGAATTCCTGAAAAGCTGGCCCTCGTGAGCTGATGAGAGATAGCTTCAGCACATCGCTGGGTAAATCCATAGGATTTGGGGTTGAAGGAACTTCAAGGTTGAGATTATGGCTTGAGATAAAATTAGAAAAATGACAGGTATAATGCTTTTGTCTTCTGGGTCTGTAGAGTATTCATGTAGGTTGTACAGTAATGGGTCCCTAATCCCCTAAATCTGTGACAAAATAGTGAAAAAAAGTGCTTTGAAGATTTAATGACCCCAGAAGTCTAGATGTGTTTTTTTTTTAAGTTCAAAATGTCCAGAATCCCTGAGCATTTAGATGGAGTCTGATTGCTTCCCTCTTTGGAATGAGGTCTCGTGATCTGAGTTTGTATTCAAGTTCCTATTCAAACTGTTTTTATATGAAGGAGACATGGCAATGCATATTTTTGTTATGGCTAATGCCATTGCTTCCTTAGGACAGTGGCCACAGGGATAAATAAGCGGAGGTCACTGAGCTGGAGTCAGTGACATAGGCACTGAATCCCATGCTCTTTAGTTCATTCTTTCTTTCATCCACTTGACAGAGAGCTATCGAGCCCCTACTCTGTGCCAGAAATTGTATCAGCATGAGGAATATAAAGATGAGTGAGATGTGAGCTGCATCCTCAAGGTGCTGGCAGTGTCCCATGGAACCTGCATTTACTTTGTATGAGAAAGCCCGCCCCTCGGAAGCACATGCAAAGGAATGGAAATGTGTTTATGGAAAAGGATCTTGGTTTGGGTCGCCATCGCGGCCCTATCAGTGTGTGTTTTTAAATATGTAAGTGTGTGTGTATGTGTGTATTATTTTTATTGAATTTATTGGGGGTGACATTGGTTAATAAAATTATACAGGTTTCAAGAGTACAGTTCTGTAATACATCAACTGCATTTTGTGTTGTGTGTTCACCAGTCGAAGTCAAATCTCCCCTCATCACCATTTATTCTCCCTTCACTCTCTTCCACTTCCTCCCCCAGCCCCATCTCCTCTGCTAGCCGCCATACTGTTGTCTGAGTCTATGAGGTTTTTTTTTTTCTTAATCCCTTTACCTTTGTGATCCTATCAGACATTGTGCATATTTTTTAAAAAAGTTGAACATGTCTGCTTTAGTTTTATTATTTTTGCCAGGGTTAACCTGAGAATTATTGTCATGGAAATAAATATAGATAACTAACCAATATCAGCAAATGCTAAGACTTTAGAGTATATAGTTAAATTTGTGCTCAGACTTTATTTATATTTTTCAAGATCATTGTGTTTTAAACTTCAGGATTGAAATGTCCTATTGTCCTCAATATTAAACTTTCCCGCTTTTGATGACAGTGGCTTTTCTATTGTTTTAATCCACTTACTTTATGGCAACCCTAGGAAACTAATACCTACCCTTAGACATGAAGGGGTGAAGAGAGGGAGCTGTAAACTCAGTGTGTACTCACACAGAATGGAGTCCAGACAACAAGTGCTCTAACCTCTCTCTCTCTCCTAACCCTTCATCCTGCTGCGGGAGTTCCCTTTAACTAAACTCAGCTGAAAGCCAGATGGCAAGGGAGCTGGTTGAGGGAATCCATACAAGTCAGCCTCCTGGGCCAGAGAGCAGAGTGAGGAAGGCTGGATGGAAGAGATGAGGAGAAAGGGGAGACAGCCAGTCTAGCAGGGCTTTGTATATCAGACAAGGTAAATGTATAGATCTGTTTCTGGCGGGTGGCATGGGGTTATTAGAAAGATCTCGTCAAAGTTAGCAGATCTGTAGTTTTGTCCCAGCTCTGTGCTTACTGTGACCTTGAATACTTCACTTAGCACTTCTGATCCTCTACTCCCTCGTCTGTGAGAGAGGGGTAGACTAGATGACCTCGACAGCCTCTTCTTGGCCTCGAGCTGTGCGTATGGAAATGAGTGATCTTACATCAGACAAAAAGAGGTCTAAAATGAATTTTATCATGTCCATTACTTGAAGCTTTTATGATTTTGAGCCAGATTCAATGAAGAAAACTACTATCGTTGATGATAATTGTACTTTTACTGGACTTGTCTTTATAATAAGATGTGTTTTTTTTGTCTACGATTTCTTGTTAATGTTGCATTTCTATGGAAATTTTGTTACTTGAGGGTTAAAATTCTGTTTGTGTGTGTGTGTGTTTATAGCCCAAGTGGTCCATCTAGGAGAAAAGGTGAAGTTCTTGTTAACGTCATTTGCTTTTGTCAAGGAACTCACCATTTTACCACTTATTTATTTATTTTTACATAGAGAGAGAGGGAAATAGAGAAAGATGAGAGAGAGAGAGGGAGGGAAAGAGTTTTTCTAGGCCTCCTGTATTCTCTACTCATGAGAGAGCTAAAGCGTTGCTTATTGACTTTCTTTTGACCTTCAAGGTGAAAGGTGAAATGTCCTTTAAACTCTCCGTTTTTCTACATGGGTTACAGAATTTGTGGTATAGTGATGCCCTAGCTGGCTTTGAGCAACAGCACGGGCTAATGATCTAGTAATACTACACATCACAGACAAACCAGATGGAATCAGTTTTCAGATTTTCCGGTGTCTATGAGGTGAGATTTTCCCTTTGTGTGAGGCTCAACTGAATTCAGAGTTCATTCACAAAGCCCTCTCAACACATAAATCCACTGTTATCATTTTTCTTCTGCTCTCAAAGTATTCTCAGTTAATAGTTCATCATAAATGACCCTGTGATGTCAACTCATTGTCTTAAGGCAGAAAGGACAGCTTCCAGTATGGTGACGTGGGGAAGGATACACTCATTTAGGGACAAACAAAACAACCAAATTCACGATAGACACATAGTCACAAGGATATAGGACTATGTTCTTTTTTACATATGTCCAACAGGCCCACAATATGTGGATGTAAATTGGGTGATGCATAGTTAGATTTACCTTTGTAGGAAGCAATAAGGCAGGAGATGTTGGCACAGTGTAGGGGAATGAATGAAAATAAGAATGGAAACAAAAGAGAACTAGAGAAGATGATATTGTTTTACATAAGGTCACTTTTTGTAACCTAGTCTGCCTCCTAGGAACTGAGACATGGTTATTTGAATTGCAAACCAGCTAAGTGTGAGTCAGTCACCACAGAAGGAGGCAGTGAGGCAGTGGGCAGTGATGGGGAGAGTCCGTCCTTTGGAGAGGGTTTTGTGTTTGCCTCTAAGAAGTGTATGTGGAATGTAAGGGGAAGGAAGAAAGTCCAGGAAACCTGGGGTCCACAGACTAAGGGGTCTTTGGATAGAACATTATTCCACCAAAGAAGGAGAAAAAGGAAAAAAAGAGAATAATTCCTGAATTAGGAAAATAACTTATGGCAACTGATGGCAACGCATTTACCGGGCCCCATGTCAGCAGATAAACTGAGGCTGGAGTCTGCAAGCTACACACAGTTCAAGGTCACTGTGCAGACAAAGCGAGGAGCTCATAAAGGTTAAAGTGGCCCCACCACATTCAATAAATGATATACTCATATACACAGCATAAATTTTCTGTTATTTGAACTCAGCATGTTTTCCTGGTAGAAGTAACTGTTCCACCTGGTACATTTTGATACCTACTTCCTTTCTTACACCAAAATAAATTCCAGAAGGATCAAATGTTTAAATGTAAAAATATGGATCTATAGAAGCACTAGAATAAAACTCTTATGAATTTAAAAAAGCCAGCTTGGAGTGGATATTGCTTTTCTAAGCATGATATAAAACTTAGAACCATAGAGAAAATGACAAACAGATTTGCCTATACAAAAAATAAAATTCTACTTGAAAAAATACCATAAGGAAAGTCAAAAGACAACCTGGAAAAAAAAACCTTAATAACACATAACAAAAGGACTCATTTTCCATGATACCCAAAGATCTCTTAAAAATTGAAAAGACAGCCCTGGCTGGTGTGGCTCAGTGGATTGAGCACCGGCCTGTGAACCAAAGGGCCACCAGTTTGATTCCCAGTCAGGGCGCACATCTGGGTTGCAGGCCAGGTGCCTGGTTGGGGCTGTGTGAGAGACAGACAACTGATGCTTCTCTCTCCCATGGATGTTTCTCTCCCACTCTTCCCTCCTCCCTTCCCCTCTCTCTGAAAATAAATAAAATCTTTAAAAAAAGAGTTAAAAGAGACAAAGACCAAAAATACAAAGAAAAATGTCATAAGACATAAAGAGGGAAGTCACATAAAAAGAATGAAAAGAGACTCGTGCTCACTGGTCATGCAAGAAATACAGAACAGCTGGATGGATGAGCATTTTGCCCTCACTGAATGGGCAGGAAGTCCCCTCAGCTAAGATACATGCAAACAGATAGCCTTGTACACTGTTGTTCACGGGAGAATGAATTGACATACAATGTTTCAAAGTACATTTGGCAAGAAATGTAAAAATCTAAAAAGCTCAATTTCTTTGACTCACCATCTCTATGAAGACTCATCCATCTTTATGGATTTATTTCAATCATAAACTCACATTGATTTGCAAAGTTGTGTGTACAGGATGGTCCTTGCTGCTTTCTACAATAATAATAACAAAACAGACACACAGACACCAAGAAATAGCCCTACTGCCTATCAAAGAGGTGGCAGTGTCCGTTCACGATGACACATGAATGCAGTGGTTTACAGCTCTAAAAATGAGGTAGATACGTGAATTAATATAAAAAAATGAAATAGGTTAAAAAACAAGTTGCAGAACAGCGTGTGTACCAGAGAGTCCCATTGTCCTTCCGCCATGTGAGGTGTACAATGGTCCCATTGGTGTTTAAAAACATCAGAGTGTTCAGGACACACAAGGCTGTCAGCAGAGGTCGTCATCGGTGGAGAGTGGTGGGTTGAGACGGAGAGAGTGGAGGAGGGGTGGGGGGCATGCTTGGAGAATTCGTTACAGAATCTCCCTACCCATTTTCACTTTATAGCCTTCTCTACTTTTTGGTTTTTTAAATAAAATTTATAACTTATTTTGAAAAACTTTAGGAAACTTTTATGGAAAAGAATTACCAAGAAAAAATAAGTGCTTGCCTCGTGTGTCAGCTATTCCCATTCGTGGGATGTTGACAGGCTGCAGAGGGACATATTAAGATAAGGCTGGGGGCTGGGAGAGGCCCACCTCACTTCTCACGGTTTTGGGCGAAAAATAGACTGGTGTTTAAGGGAGCATGCTCCCTGTGTCATTGAGGTTTTGGTAGAATCTCAGCTCTAGTATTTATTAGCTGTGTCCCCTGTTAGCTGCAATTTCACCTTTCAGGGAGAAAATTAACAGAGGCTACCTATAAAATAGGGAGCAATGTAAATCGACACTATTTGGGTTATTCAGTGGGAAACTGTAACTAATTCATTGTATGCTTACAATTTTCAAAGTGTTTTTTCTAACATTATTTATTTGATTCCTAAGCAGTGCAGTGAGTGAAGTATGTAAAAAAGACATTTGTTATTCCTGTTTTATAGGTAGAACTGGAATACAGAAAGGGCCCCTGTCTGAGTCATGTTTGCATTAACGGAAACACCATGGTGGATTCCTGACTATTTCGGACCATTTCCAGGGTACCTCAAAGCTGTAGAACATTATGGGGCAGCATCAAATAAACAGGATGGGAGATTTCATGTGGTTTGCCCTCACAGGGTGCTGGCGGGAGGGTCTCCCATGGATGCCATTCCCACTTTCCGCTTGGCTCTGTGCCTGTGAAAAGCCAGACAAAGGAGCACCTTGAATGAGAAACAGGTAGGCACCTTGCTTCTTGTGTCCGTTTCCATTCTGTGACTTTCCTGGACGGAGGGTGCCTTCTTCTGGATTCAGAGGCATTTGACTTGACTGTGTTTCCATTTCGTGAAAACTGCTGTGCCCCCAGCATCACATCCACGCGGGACTCAGAAGCGTGTTTCCTTGGCTTGAGACTACAGACTGTTTGGGAATAAGGGCAGTGCTGCAGACTGAGTGCTGACGTCTCCTCCAAATTTATCTGCTGAAAACCCCTAATGTAATAGAATCAGGAGGTGGGGCCTTTAAGAGCTGATGAGGTCAGGAGGGTGGAGCCCCGCTGAATGGAATTCGTGCCCTTAGGAAAGAGACCCCAGAGAGGCCCCTTGGCCTTCCACCCGGTGAGGTTATAATGAGAATATGGCCTTCTGTGAACCAGGAACCAGGCTCTCGCCAGATACCAAATCTGCCGGCACCTTGAACCTGGACCTCCCCGACATCAAAGCTGTGAAAAATAAATCTCTGCTGTTACGGGCCACTCGGTCTACAGTATTTTTGTTCCAGCAGTCTGAACTAAGACAGGCAGCATAAGAGAACTTTAGAATTAATTTTCCAGAGATAGGATTATAGCCAAGGGAGAGAGAATTTAGAAATGGGGATAAACGTCAGTGGCTTTTATGATGATGCTGTTATTTTTGTCACCTAGGAAAAAAACAGTAAGTATTTTGGGATATATTGAGCTTTAGTAAGAATCTTTGAGACAGACCTACCTGAATCTGCCTGAACAGAGAGAAAGAGAGGAAGAAAAAAAAAACACCCTCTATTTTCAGAGTGAAGGGAAATGAGAAAAGGCTGAATTAGCCTCTCATCTCATCCAACATCCTTCAGGCAGTTTTTGTCGAGCATCTGCAAGTTGACATAATGTTGATCTGTTCAATCTGGCTCTAAATTGTTCTGTTAAATGCCGGACAACTTTTGTCACAGAAGCTGCCCCCCCCTCTTCTTCGGAAGGATTGTCTGTAATTAAGGAGGAAACCAGGAAATAATGATAGGGTTCTCTTTTGCCTTTCTAATGGCTTTCTTATTAAGTATGTCTGAAAAAGCTACTGAGATGTCGATTTCCCACGTAACCAAAAGAAGTCGACCATTATATAATTACTTCTTTTTAAAAACTACAAAGAGATGTATGACAAATGCTTTCAGTGGGCTAAAGACACCATGAAGCACGCACACACGAAATTCCTCTCCAACAAGAAAAGCAGGGAATAAAGGAGTTATTGCAGAAATATCTTTGCCCACAACCTTGAGGTGCCAATGCCCATCCATCACCCATGATGTGATCAAGGGAGGTGCGTTGCGGCGGCAGGAAGGGGAGCTCAGGAAGGAGGGCGTGTGGGGGAGGGCAGAGGGGCTGTGGGGGTATGATGGTGTCTGGGCTTCTAAGTCAGTTCTCACTCATAAAAAAGTCTTCATTTGTGTTTTCTCTATCGGTGGAGACAGGCTGAGACTTCATTCAGATCCCCGGTGATGTCACCGTTGTTAGTCATATCTGTTGGGAAGGGGTGAGGTCCATGTTCTAAATGCCCTGATTCTTGACTACCGACTTATTACTGTACTGGCCCTGCAGAACTGTGACAAACGGGTGGCAGGATGGGCTTCCTTCCCCGTTCCTGTCCTTCCTTCCTTTCCCCCTTGTGTCCCCCAGACAGAATAAAGAGACTTTGTTAGTATAATAACCCACTGAAGGTATTCAGAGAAAAGTGGCCCAAAATAGCAAGACCAAGGCTTGTGTGTCTTGTGGATGATTTATCCTGAAAAGTCTGAGAGGTGGGGATGCCTATAGAATCAGGAAGTCACTTGGGGCCAAGATCACGTGTTAGGAATAGCTGGGGGGTTCATTTCTATGTTCTGCTATAATTACCTCCCTGGTGACCTGAGCTCCTCCTCTTCTGGCCTCCGGTGCCCTGGACCCTATCATGGTCCTTTCGGGTCTGGCATAACTCCTTGCCCAGAAAAGGAGAGTTAATCTGGGGGAGCTTTTGTGTTAGTCCAGTGTAAACTTTACCCCCTGCCCCCATGGTCCCACTTTGTGTGTGGTGTCTGTTTATGCTTTACGCAAATAGGAGTTGCTCCTCCCGGAAGGCGGATTGATGAGCAGGGTGGGAGAAACTCGGAGTGGTCTCGAGAAGTGGTAATGTGTGGCCAGTGATTGTTTTGAAGCGTCTCCTTAGCATCTTAGATGACACTGGAATGCAAGGGGCTGGAATGGAAAACGTGGATGAAAGCCGAAGACGAGCCACCTAACCCCCTCAGAGTTCAATTCTTTGTCCATAAAATGGGGAGGGGGAGGGTAAACAATCTAGTAATAAAATTGCTTGTAGTTACAAGTAGTTTGCATGAATTAGCTGTATAACTGTGCAAAAATGGGATATTATAATTGGAAGAATATTTAAAGGGCATTAGAGATCCTGTGGTTCAGCCTCCTGTGAAGAGCCGCACCTCTGTGCTGCACCCCTAACAGGGGATCATCCGGCGTCAGTTTGAATGTTCCTGGGACGCGGAGCACTCTGACTCACAAGGGAGCCATTTCAATTATTTTTAATGTGCATCTTTGTAATATCCTCCCATTCGTCTAATTCTTGCTGTTCTAGATGTCCCATTGTGATGGTTAATTTTATGTGTCAACTTGACTGGCCCAGGGTACCCAGGTGTTTGCTCAAATACTAGCCTACATGTTGCTAGGAAGGTGTTTTATTTTTAAAGACAAGGTTAACATTTAAATCAATAGACTTTGAGTAAAACAAGTTATCCTTCAGAATTCAGGTAGACCTCGTCCAAACAGCTGAAGGAAATACTGACCCCTCAAGGAGGAGGGAATTCTGCCACCAGACTGTCTTTGAACTTGAGCTGCACCCTCAGCTTTTCCCTGGTTCTCCAATCTGCTGGCCTAGCCAGCCTACTTGGGGATTGCCAGTCTCCACAATCACGTGGGTCAATTCCTTAAAATAAATACCTATCTATCTCTTCATATACACACAGTCACGTGCTATATAATGCCATTTTGGTCAACAATGGACCACATATATGATGGTGGTCCCATAAATTATAATCAAGCTGAAAAATTCCTATCACCTAGTGATGCCATAGCCATTAGAATGCTATAATGCAATGCATCCTCACGTGTTTGTGGTGCCAATGACGTAAACAAACCTACTGACCTATTGTACTGCCGGGCTTATAAAAGCACAGCTCATACAATTATGTCCAGTACATAATACTTGATAATGATAATAAAAGGCCATGTTATGGGTTTATAAATTTACTATACTATACTACTTATCATTATTTTAGAGGGTGTTCTTTCTACTTATAAAAAATAAGCCTACTCTGAAACAGTAAGCTGTGTTATGCCAGCAGCGGCCTCGTGCATCTCGTGTTTCCCTCCTCTCCTGATTGTGTCGTTTTCTCCTGCGCTTGACTCAGTCCTGTGTTGTTTTGTACTGTAACCTGCTGTACAGGCTTGTGGCCTGGGAGCAACGGGCTATCCTGTGCAGTCTACGTGTGCAGTAGGCTGTACCACGCAGGTCTGTGTAAGTGCACTCTATGTTCGCACAATAACAAAATCACGCAATGATGTATTCCTTCAGGACTATATATATATATATATATATTATATATAGCAGGCTGCTATGTATATTTATATATAAGTGTATAAATGTGTATATATAAGTGTATAAGTGTATATATAAATATACAAGTATATATATTTATATATATAAAAATACACATAAACACAAATTCTATATATATATATATTGTTTCTCAGGAGAACCCTATCTAATATAGCCACAGAGCAGTATGTCAGGCCTTACAACAGTCTTCACCACGCCCTGTTGAGTTGGGTCCTGGGAGTGCTTGGATGGTTTGACGGCGCTCTTTCTGGGTAAGTAAGAGCAAACTTACCTCTGGATGCAGGATGGGCATAGTCAAAATGCCAAGAGACTGAAGAGACAGTAGACAATGCAAAGTACTGAAGTTTTCAGTTAGCACGGAGCTTTGCACCTACTACCTCCTCCTTTAGTGAGAGCTGCTACAATTCATCAAGAAACACCAGGCCAGGAAAGACGATGCTCCCCACCAGTGTCCTGTACGATTTGCAGAGCTTGTTGGGCTATTACAATATTTGCTTTCACGCTCGGGAGATAATTGGCACTTCGCTATTCCAGCAGCAGCAGAAGGGGAGAAAACCCAACCACGGGGAAGAGGGTAGGCCTGGCTCTCGTCTGCTGGCTCCTGCACATGCCCGTGTGAATGAGAAATAGCAGCTACGGGATGGCTCAGCGCCTGGACATCTGTTGTCGCCCTGTCTGGTAGCTGCGCTTTCCTCCTTAAGCATGAATGCAGTGACTGAGGGGAACTGGAAGATCTTTGCAGCGAGGGAGCCAAGGACGGCCCTGACTCTGACTGTTGGGCGCTTGCTCCGGGAATGGGAGTTGCTGCTGTTTTGGCCTGTGCTTCTTGGGGGTGGGGGGTGGCACTTCTCCTGCCCCAGATGTGTCTGTGGTACCAGTTCTCTGAGATGACGACAGAAAACACAATTACATGAAATTCCTACACGTCCACAGCCCCAGCACAACTGTTTTCAGATTATTTTTTTCAGTTTTTATCCACCTGCAGACACACTTGACAGTGTAATTATAATCAGTCGATGAATAGGATTTTGTATTGTATATTTTTTTCACTTAATGTTCCATGATAAACACGTTCTTATATTGTTTCTCCTCATCAGTGCTATTTTAGAGCTGTGGCGTTATGGTATTTCAGAGCTGATGGACCGTGGCTATGTTAACCATTCCTCATTGTCGAACATTGCCAGTATTTGTTATTGAAAAAAAACCATAATGAATATTTTTTGTATATAGCTTTTTTCTTTTTTTGAGTAACTTCCTTCAGCATTTCCAGAGAGTGAGTTGAGGGGTGTATTTTTATGTCTTGATATTTATTGCTATATTGTCTCCTAAAAGGGCTTATATTGGTACAAATAACCAAAAACAGTGTGCAAATGTGTCACTTCTGCCACAACATTGCCAGATTGGTTGGGTATCAATTATAATGCACATACAGTGATGTCATAGTGGCATTTTCTTTTTTATTAACAAAGGTGACCGTTTTCTGTATATTACTTACTGATCACATTTCTTCTTATGTGTATTGTCTGCCTGCTAGGGTCTGTTGGGATGCTGGTTTTTACAAGTTAACTTGAATGAGGCTTTACATATCAGTCATAATTGATAGATATACTTCTCTAGTATATTATTTTAACTTTTATCTTTATTTATTTTTGTGTAAAACTTGGACTTGAAAAATCTTAATGGGCTTTCCAATCCTTTAATGTTTTATTAAGAAAAATTATTTAATCAGTCCTGTGTTATCTTGTAGCTGTTTTTTGTTTTTATCTGTGACTCAAACTTGGTGGAATGACACCTCACTTTGGGGACATTTTGATATTCGTGTTTAGTTCTGAGTCAGCGTGGTTCTGATTACTTCAAACTCCACCAACCAGCAAGCAGCAAAATTCGGACGTAAGCTTTGGCTCATTTCATTAATCAGAATATACAATTAATAGTTCAGTTTCTGAGATTTTAAAGTGTGGTTCATTCCCATTTTTTTTTTCGCAGAGTGCTTGAAGTCCTCGTGTGGTTTTAGTAACTTTCATGTGGGCCCCATGTGTTTTCCCCACGAGGGGGGAGTGTCTTTGAAGGCCGGGTTTAGGCCCCCCATTCATGTGATGTTGAGCCCTCCCTGCAGCTTGAGTAATTTCCAGCTGTATTGCCTGGGATGCCCTTTGCCCTGGTTACTGTCTGGGTCAAGGCCTGTCACTTGCCCTGAAGCAGCCATCGGTTTAGGGTTTCCGTTCCAACCAGTTGGTTTGTGGCTTGCCTCCCTCCCATGTGGCAGCTCTGAGGTTGGGCAGGAACTCTGCTCCAGCTCGGTGGGTTCACATTTGGCCCTCCTCTGCTCTTCTGGGCTAAGGCCAAACGTCTGCTATTCTCAGCAGAGCCTGTGGTTAATTTGCAAGTGGGCTCCAGGACAGGAGGCTGGAAGACACTGCCTGACAGTGTGTTCTGTTCAGAGTGGCTCTTTTGTAAGTTGGGTCCCTCATTTGTCGACAATCTGGGGATCTTTTCATGTCTTAACCTGCAGACCATCTTGGAAACCAATGGCTGGGGGACAGAGTAAGGCAGCAGGAGATGCAGCCCAAACTGAGGGCAGGCTCTTAGAAGGGTTCTACCTAATATTTGGCAGGTGAGAATAAAGCCTCTGTATTCTCTGGGATAAAATTACTCATTGATAGGCAGGTTGCTGAGTCACGGTTTTTGACTCAGTGGGAAAAGGGGAACAGGATGCACACTGATGTGGAAACACACACACACACACACACACACACACACACACTGTTCGCTGGTGCCTTTCATTCAGTGTGTGGCTCTATGAAATCTTCTGGGGAAGTTCTAAGGCACAGATGGCAAACACAAGGTCCACGGGCTGAATCCGGCCCTTCGACTTGTTTTACTCACCTGGCACCTTGTTTCTGCCCAGCGGCAGCACCAAGCTCTCGCTTAACTATTAAGGGGTAGTTACATTCATACAGTCCTAAAATTACATTCGGCCCTTTGAAGGCAACCACAAGGCCAATGTGGCCTCCAGTGAAAATGAGTTTGATACCCCTACTCTGAAGATTGAGATATATACTACAGAAGATGTAGAATTCTAGTTTTTATTATAGGAAGCTTCTCATGATAGGTTAATATAACCATCCACACAACATGCACATTTTTTTTCCTGTGGGACACTGGCAGTCTCTTCCACACCTTCTTAACCGCCTTTTTTTTGGTTGAAAGATATTAATGTTTTCATACAGATTTGGAGCAAAAAGACTTGGTTTTATTCAGTTTTCCCTCTGAATGAGTGATGCTTTTCAAAATGAACACACTGAACAGCAAATTATCATCCCATTGGGTGCAGAAAATTACAGACAGCTGAGTCAAACCTGCTACCCCTCCCCCTTCCCCTGGAAACAGCCAGCTACAAATTCCAGATGATCAATTTGCTTAACTGTGATGGTAATTTACAAAATCCTGGGTTTTGCTTTAAAGCCATTGAAAGGCAGTCTTTATTTTTTTGTTCCAGTTTTTTAAAAATATATTTTATCGGTTATGCTATTACAGTTGTTCCCATTTCCCCCTTTGCCCACCTCCACCTGGTAACCCCTTTCCTTCCAGCATTACCCGCCTTAGTTCACATCCATGGTCGTGCGTATAAGTTTTTCAGCTTCTCCATCTCCTATACTATTCTTAACATCCCCCTGTCTATTTTGTACCTACCAATTATGCTTCTTAATCCCTGCACCTTTACCCCCATTCTCCCCCTTTCCGCTCCCAGCTGATTACTCTCCAAATGATCTCCATATCTATGATTCTATTCTTGTTCTGGTTGTTAGCTTAGTTTGTTTTTTTTAGATTCAGTTGTTGATAGTTGTGAATTTGTTGCCATTTTAATGTTCATAGTTTTGATCGTCTTCTTTTTCTGAAATAAGTCCCTTTAACATTTCATGTAATAATGGCTTGCTGATGATGAACTCCTTTAGCTTTACCTTGTTTGGGAAGCACTTTATCTGCCCTTCTATTCTAAATGATAGCTTTGCTGGATAGAGTAATCTAGGTTGTAGGTCCTTGCTTTTCATCATTTTGAATACTTCTGGCCAGTCCCTTGTTGCCTGCAAAGTTTCTTTTGAGAAAGCTGACAGTCTTATGGAAGCTCCTTTGTAGGTAAATCTCTGCTTTTCTCTTGCTGCTTTTAAGGTTCTCTCTTTATCTTTAACCTTTGGCATGTTAATTATGATGTGTCTTAAAGTGTTCCTCTTTGTGTTCAACTTGTTTGGGACTCTCTGTGCTTCTTGGACTTGTATGTCTATTTCCTTCACCAAATTAGGAAAGTTTTCTTTCATTGTTTTTTCAAATAAGTCTTCAATTTCTTGCTCTTCCTCTTCTCTTTCTGGCATCCCTATGATTTCAATGTTGGTACATTTGGAGATGTCCCAGAGACTCCTTATTCTATTCTTGTTTTTTTTTTTTTAATCTTTTTTCTTCTTGCTGTTCTGGTTGAATGCTTATTTTTTGCTGATGTTCCAAATTGTTG
This sequence comes from Phyllostomus discolor, assembly GCF_004126475.2. NCBI lineage: Eukaryota > Metazoa > Chordata > Mammalia > Chiroptera > Phyllostomidae > Phyllostomus > Phyllostomus discolor. The sequence goes on from NC_040913.2 coordinate 78,592,563, forward strand.
ATTTGAATCCCAGCTTCATCCCCTCCACTGTTGGTTCCCTGTAGATTTTTCTTTATTTCACGTAGTGTAACCTTCATATCTTCCTGGGTCTTTTTTATTTTGTTGTTGTATTCAGTGAGTTCTTTGAGCATCCTGATTACCAGTGTTTTGAACTCTGCATCTGAGAGGTTGCTTCCCTCTGTTTTGTTTAGTTCTTTTTCTGGGGTTTTGTTTTGTTCTTTCATTGGGGCCATATTTCTTTGTCTCCTGAATTTTCAGCCTCCCTGTGTTTGTTTCTGTGTATTAGGTACAGCTGCTTTGACTCCCTGTCTTAGTAGTGTGGCCTGTCTGGATGAATGTGGCTTCTTTAAATCCTTGTTGTCAGACTTCCATATAGCTCAGTTTTCTGATGGTTCTGGGTATCATTTGTTTTGAGGTCTAGTTGTAACTATTTCTGTGGTTGAGTGAGGAGGTGAAGCATCTTTTCCTTATGCCTCCATCTTGACCGAAGCTGAGAGCTGGTCTTGAATGATAAGCTGAGTTCTGGTATTCTTTGGCAAGATGACTTCTACTTGGTCTCTTGAATTTTTCATGGTTTGGTGTCCACCCCCAATAGTTCTTGGTATCAGGAAAGAGCCCTCCCCTGTTGGTTCTACTACAGCCACCATCACAACCACTTTTACCATTAGTATAGTGTCTCTCCACACGATCACAATTTTTGTCCAGTACCCTTTGCACAATACAAGTGACCATGAGGAGTAGGGATGCACGATCATATCCATTACCTTATTAATTAATTCACTCAACATTTGCAGAGCAACCACTATGTTCTAGGCATTGTGCCAAGTAGGAAGGACTAACAGTCACTGCCTTCATGGAGCCCACAGTCCAGCAGGAAAGAGACACACAGAGAAGGCAATGCAGTGGCCCATAATAGGCCGAGGACAACGTGCCACTCTTAAGTCTGTATTGATCAAGTGACTTCTGAAGAATACATAGAAGGCTGTGGGACCCCTTCCAACAACAACACTTCTCCATCTGCACAGCCCATGAGGTTGTGTAATTATTGTCCACGAAGGTTAAATGAATGCCTGTTTGTCACAGAAAGAGTCTCCAGAAATTCCAATTTTCCAATATTTTCTCCATGCTTTCCTCACATCGTACACTCCAAATGAAATGGATTTACTCATTATCCCCAAATATACATTGCCCTGCCTTTCTTCTGCTCATGCTCTTTCTTCTTCTTGGAATACCTCTTCCTGTTGTTTGTTTAGAAATCTTGCTGGTACTCCAAGGCCAGGCCTGCTCGCTTTCCTCTGAGGCCCTGGCACACTGGTGCTTCCCATGCAGCACCGAGCACGTGGCCTTGCTTAGTGTTTCAGGTTCATCTGAGGCTCCACAGTGGGCGGTGAGCTTCCCAGGGGCAAAGAGTCCTCACTAACCTGACTTGCACAGCAGCCATGGAAGGAGGGGCATTCTATCAGCCAAGTGGGTTTCTATTGCTCCAGCTTCACAGAAGAGGCTCGTCTGTGAAGGCAGAAGTCTTCGCTTATTAGATACTGTATGTGATCTTAATTGAGGTCTTGGAGTCGTGAGACCCAGATCCCTGATACCTATTAACCTCCGTGGGATTTGGTAACCTTTGTCCGAGTTGGCATTTTCATAGGTAGCAGCGTAACAATGTTTATTAATTATAGGAAGTTGTTAGTTCCATTGTGTATTTAAAAGGGAATACACACTGTTTTTAGCTTCAAGGTCTTATAGTTTAACAGAGGGAAAGACAAGAAAAATACACATCCCGAAGACATGAAAACAAAGAACAGACACCCCAAATTCCATACAGCTTTCACACTCTGCGCTCTGCTCCTGGCCGCGCCAGCTGGTCAGTGAGGCCTGTGTGCCTGGGACATCAGCCAGGGACCATCTCCATCTGGTCCTATGATGATATTAGACTCTGCAGATAGTCCCACTTCTAGGGAAACCAAAGGGGGTACAGCACAGTGATGAGTTCAAGCTGGTATTGTGTTGCAGAACCCCCTTGGTTGATTTTATTGGCATTTATAGGGCATATCCAAGAGTTGGGACTAGATGTTGGTGGGATGACATCTGGGTGTCAGCAGCCATGATGGGTTCTGATGCCAACCATGTTGGGTTTGGATTATTTCATGACCAGATTTTGGGATGATGGTCCTCGTCCAAGTTGGAGACAAAGGCAAAGTTAGAACAAAAGTTCACTGATGTAGCTGTCAAAGCATACATTCCAGCATCCTAGACAAGGAGGTTTGGAGGTAGAATTTGGGCCGACAGTTAGAAAGATAGTTCAGAGTTTTCATCGAGGCAGTAGACTTCAGCAGAAATACGGTATCAAGAGGATGGGAACATGTGAAGCGCAGGAAAGTGGCTAGTGATTTCTACCTGGTCCCGAACGTCTCTTTGCCCTTCTGGGGAAGTCGGAGGCATCAGCCCCCATGCCTCATGGTCTACCTGGAAGTCCATGGACCAGCATGGTGGTGCCACACTAATAACGGGCATGCACTTCTCTCTGCAAAACCGCTGTCAGGATTATTTATTTGTCTCCTTTGGCAGTCAGCAAGAGTTGGCAACCTCCCTGGCATGGCATAATCACAAAGGAGTCTTGAAAATCTGTTGCATTTTTAAAATCGTATTTGAAATTCTGCGATGTTTTAATCAGTTTAGAATCAATCAACCTCAGAAAAAGAGGATGCAAATTTGAAAACCATGCCATCGTAGCTCTTTAATATCTAATTACGCTGAGGGAAGGAAATGGTTAGGCAGTGACTGTTAGAATGAATAATGGCATTAAATGAAACACAAAACAAATCCATATCAGTTTTATTGGATTGGAAGTCAGAGACAGAGACGGGCTGAAAATTTCCTCGAATCTGATTAGGGAGCTAAACCCTCGGACACAGGAACGACGGATGATGGTGTGAGCCGATCGGCTGGAGCCGCTCTGGGTGGTGAATGAGGTGAATGAGAGAGAGCCACACTGCAGAGCCGGGTAGTTGGAGGGAGTTCAGATATTTACTCCAGATGTGCTCATTGTTACAGATGAGAAAACTGAGGCTTAGAGGAATAAACACTGAGTAGAGGCCCTATCAGCTGATAAAAAACGGAGTTTGAACTTGAATCCACATCTGAGTGTTGAAAAGTTTGAGGCAATTTGATTCATCACGGTGCTTGGCCCATTGGCAAGCCTCCTTGCAGGAAGTCCCCAGCGCATGTCCATCAGGCCACGTGAGCCAGTCTTCCCTGCCTTCTGAACCCCTTGGTCACGTTGTCGGGCACCTGGGTTCCTGGCAGCAGAGCACCGATTCCACGCAACACTGATGTACCGTCCTGTATCCTCTACTCTCTTTGCGTGTGGCGGAACCCTGGCCTGCATGTCGGTACCTTGGGTTCTCAAGTAAAGCTCTCAGTCTCCAAGTTGCCTCACTCGGCTTGGCTCCATGGGCGCCTGCCTGACAGAGCACCCCGTGTGTCCGAACTGCTGTCAGCTCCGAGAAGTAATGTGGATGGAGAGTAGGGTGGCCCACCTTCCTTCCCCCCGCCCCCCTGCCGGCTCGCCTCTCTGGGGGCCGCCTGCCTCTCCTGTTATAAGAGCTCTCACTTTCCCACCGCGCCTTCAGTGACGTTTGTCTTTCTGTGCCCTTTGTTTTCTACTCGGAACCAGGGCTAAATTCAGATCTTTCTTAGACTATGCAATCCTATCTTCTATTTTTTTTTAGGCTGTTGCCTTACATCAAGAATGAACTGTTTTCCAAGTAACCTCTATGGCCACTGACAAAATCGTTTTCTAAGCCATTGATCTGGTCATAGCTTTTTTCATTAGGCTTAAATGTGGTTTTCCACTCCCTTTTGGATCAAGTCTAAGATTTAGTCACACCTCTTTTCCTATCACGTTTAATATTAAATTTCAGTATTTTTAGTCTCAGAGAGAAATATGAATCTATGGCAACACTTGGGACCCACAGACAGTAAAATGTGGGCACATTAATATTAAAACAGGCAGAGTTCACAGTGGCTGGTGAATTCCTTTTCTAGTGCGAGAGCATGAAATAGAGAACTGCGCTTTGTTTTTTATAATGTTCGAAAATATTTTATTGTTGTTCATTTTTTAAAAAGATTTTATCTATTTATTTTAGAGAGGGGAAGAAAGGGAGAAAGAGAGGGAGAGAAATGTCAGTGTGTGGTTGCCTCTCATGCGCCCACCACTGGGGACCTGGCCTGAAACCCAGGCATGTGCCCTGACTGGGAATCAGACTGGGGACCTGTTGATTTGTAGACCAGCACTCAATCCACTGAGCCACGCCAGCCAGGGCAATTGGTGTTCATTTTTTAAAAGAGATGTCTAGAAAGCGAAAAACAGTTAGCTTTCCATTTATGACACTCTATCATCTTTGTTTTGATAAAAGTGCCTCATTTTTAAAAGATTTGAAGTAGCACTATCCATGCAGTCTGTTTTTGGTGGCAGAAGATGATTTTAGATTTCTGGAAGCTTCTTAGTCCCCATAGATGTATGTTGGCACGTGAAGTGGCTATACTTGCCCAAGATGACACTTCTTTAACCAGAGTGTTTAAAACAAAAACTTCTGATGTTTTGGCTCTGGCTTGAAGATTAAGGACTGGGAGGGAACTGTTAGAAGCTGGCCTTGTAGCAGGTGGGCAGAGACTGGAGGTGAGGACACCCGGAACACACGATATACTCAGGGAAGGTTTATGATGCCACACAGCCCTGGCCTGATTTTTGCTTTTCCTTTCCATATCTCCCAAATGCTGTCTCGTTAATTCATTCTGACAATATCTATTAAGGACTAACTGAATTCTGTATAGGCTCTAAGGGTTCAAAATTAACCAATTTCCTACCTTACACTGTATATACAAATCAATTTCAGGTGGATAGCAGACCCAATTGTGAAAGATAACACAGCTTTTAAAACATGGGTAACTATTTCATGACCTTGGAGTAGGCAAAGACTATTTTAAAACAGGACACAATGGAAAAAAATGGATAAAGGGAAAAAAGGACTATATTAAAATTAAGAATTTCTGTTCATTAACAGACACCATGAAGAGAGTGAAAAAGTAGGTAAAAAAGCTGTTTGCCAGGCCTGGCTGGTGTGACTCAGTGGACTGAGCACCAGCCTACACACTAAAGGGCTGCTAGTTCGATTCCTAGTCAGGGCACATGCATGGTTTGCGGGCCAGGTCAGGTCCTCAGTAGGGGCCGTGCTAGAGGCAACCACACATTGACGTTTCTCTCCCTCTCTCCCTTCCTTCACCTCTGTCTAAAATAAATAATTAAAATCTTTTTAAAAAAAGATATTTACCATACATATATTCCACTTAGGTCTCATATTTGGAATATATAAAGATCTCTTATAAATCAATAGGAAAAAAGCACAGTAGAAAAATAGGCAAAATACTTGAATAGACACTTTACAAAAGAGAATATCTAAAAGGCCAACAGATATATGAAAACGTGCTTGACGTCATTAGTCATCAGGGAAATGCCAATTAAAACCACAAGAAATTACCAGTACATAGACGCCAACATGACTAACATGAGACAAAAAAAAAATCAAAACCGGTGAGGATGCAGAGCAACCAGGCCTCTCCTACACAGGTCATGGAAGGATAAATCGGTAACTTGGAAACCACCTTGGAAAACTGTTCAGCACTATCAGTTGAACATGCCAAACTCTGATTCAGAAATTTCAGTCTTCAATAGAGATACACACCCAACAGATGGTCTGTCGTAATGGCTGACGGTGGAGCACCTAGACAGAAAGTACAGACGGTCTTCTGAAGGGTTTGGCGGTTTGGAGGGAGGGATGGGGTAGAACGAGGGGGATTCTAGGTTGAGGGACGGCTGCTGTAAGAGGGATATGATCAAGAGATAGAGGTTCACATGTAGGAAAGACTAGAATTAATTTATGGGGTAGTTTCCATATTAGAAAAGATTTAAGTTAAAAAACATTTCCTGCCCTAGGTTTAGGAAGAAATATGAGAAGAGATGTCAGTGTGTGTTGAATGAGTTTTCTGTGGATAGCTTTTACTTTCTTGGTGAAGTAGAAAGCTGATGGATTTGCAAGTGAGACGGACGAGGGTTAAGCTGGGAAACTGTGAAGAGAGGTGACGTTTTGGGTCAGCTACTGTGTGGGCGTGGGAGGGAGAGGTGGTCAGGGAAGGTCATGTTGTTAAGTGACATCAGGACTCAGCAGCCGTGGGAGAACATCGGCCTGCAGTGACATCAGCACACACTCCTACGTGCCTCCCCCCAGGGTTACTCAGCAGCTGGGTGTCGTGTAGGGCGGAGTTCGAGGGAGTTGAGCATTTTGGCAAAAGGACTGGAAAAGATGCTTTATAGAAACTACCATATTTTGCTGTATACAATGAACACTTCTTTGCCCACATGTTTGAGGGGAAGTAAGAATGAACATTATACATGGGTATAATGATTACATACCATGGGTATAATAATGGGTATAATAATCCCGTGTATAATGTGCACAAAATGTGGGTGTGCGTTATACATGGCAAAATACGGTAGGCTGGATAGGAAAAGATGAGAAGTAATGAGGGAGGTTATGGGCTGACGGAAGAGAGATCAGTCAGAACCGAAGGTCTCGGCAGGGGTAACAGTGAGAAGAAAGGTTGGGCCCGAGGGGGAGAGCTGGCTAGAGGGAGTGGTGGTTTTGGTCAGATGTGGGCATTTTGGCCTCTATTCCTCATGACAAGGTCCGGGGTGTGGCTGTGATAGTAGGTGAGAGTGCGACTCTCCCAGGGTTCAAGAGGTTGAGGGACCTGACAGCCAGATCGTTAGCCAGCGCCATTCTCCTGGACACTGAGACCTGCAGGATGCTGGCCGCAATGGGACAGGAGGGAGAGACCAGGGGACAGATATTAAAGTTCTTGGATGAATTATGGGTGGTGACAGGTGGTCTGCAAAGAGGGTACAAGAAAGGGTCAAAGGTGACAGGGAAGGGCGAGTTTCGGAGGAGGGACCGTATTTACACATGGGCAAAAGAGGGAAGTCTTGAGGATGGTAGGTTCAGGAATGGTGCAGAAGTGGATGGTGAGCATGTGGGATGAAGGGTTTCAGAAAAAAGATGAGGCTGAACTTGAGAGGATCCTTGTCCCCAAGAATTCTCCAAAGCAATTCCATAATCATGCCAGCATTCGGCATATGGGGAAGCTACTTTGGCGTCTAAGAACAGGTTCACAGAGCAGTAGGTGAGAAAATCGGTAGATAGAAGTAGGATCGCACTAGACTGTAAGTTCCCTGAAGGCTGTTTTATCTGCCTCTGCCCTTCTGCAGCGGCTGGCAGCAACATTTACATGGTGCACCTTCACATATGGGTCAGTAGTGTGAGTTTACATGTGTACATACATGAGTAGGGAAACATGTATGCACACTTATATGCATATATGATTTTGTAGATTGTATTGTATCCCCTTTAGAGGTAAATAAACTGAGGCTTATTAGGTTTACTGGCCTTTAAAAAAAGATTTTATTTATTCTGAGAGAGAGGGGAAGAGAGGGAGAGAAACATCTGATCGGTTGCTTCTTGTGCACACCCCAGCTGGGGACCGGGCTCACAACCCAGGCATGCGGTCTGACCAGGAATTAAACCAGTAACCTGTTGCTTTCTGGGATGATGCTCAACCAACTGAGATACACTGGTCAGGGGTTAATTAGGCTAAGCGTCTTAAATGAGTTTGGAGAGAGTAGTAGGGTCAGGATTTGAACCTGGGTCTCCCAACTCATCCAAAGAAAAAGCACTAAAAAACACTGAATGTATAAGTTCAGAAGAAATATATTGCTTCAGTGTGTTTTATTTTATGTGGAATAGAACCTTGATTTTTTTTGATAGCATGAACTGCAATGTATTTTAAAAGAAAGACCCACAACAAAAACCAAAATCCTTCAGCCCATGTATTTTTTCTCTTCTTGGCATCTCTGTGGATGTACACACTGATGGGGAGGAAGTGAAGGAAGTCAGCTTCCCCTGACCAGTCATCAATTTACAGACCTCAGGGGCTATACACTGGCATGGACCCTGAAACCGAGGTGTTTGTAGTATGATCATTACACATGATCAGGACCACTTCGCCACATTCTGGCATGCAAAAGTGGTTCGATTGGAATTAATCAATGTGATATCAACAGAGAGAACGGTTCCACAAAGAGCCCTCTTTTGAACACATCCCCTATCGATGGCTTCAGTTCTAAGGGAAATGAAATCTGTTCCTCTGAGAACCGGAGTGCAGTGTCTCTCAGCTCTGAATGTTTTGTGAAATGGTTCACAGCCGATGGAGCAGGGACGCCTGCCACTGTGCTCACATGCATTCCATTTCAACCTCCTTCCTGAATCTACTGGAGGTTTTACTGCCACTTAGGAACCCTGACATTCTGCAAATTGCACAGTGAACCCTTAACGATTTCTGAAACAAGAATGAGGTAATCTTCACAGCAATTTTAAATATTCCAGCGGTCAAGGGGGCATTTATGGACTCCTTTATCACAGCTCGAATTGACTTTTTCAGTTAATCATTTAAGCAACAAATTACATATATTATCACATAAGAATCTGGTCTTTGTGTCCCTTGTCTTAGGTGTTTTGGGTCTTTGTCAGTAAGGCAGGAAAGTCAGACCAGATGGCACCTACCATGATTGGAAGCAGATCATTGATTCATGCCTGCCTTTATACTTTTCCCCTTCCTCCGCTCTGTCTTCAGTTCTATCGGCAAAAGCAGTAATTGGATCTCTGGAAAAAAGGGGAATTGACTCCCTTGGAGTGGCTGTCTGGGTAAACGAAAAGGTGCTTCTCCTCCTTCAGATGACCACATGTGTGCTTTGTTCTGGGCTCAGATTGAAAATATTAGCTTTGTACACAGTGTGACGGAGGTGCCGATAACAAGAGGAGGATTTCAATGCGCTTTTATGGCTTTGAATTTCTGTGCAAGCCTGTCTCAGAGGTTGAACAGCCTCTCAGAGAGAGAGGCTTGGATGGATTAGGTGTCTTCCTTTTCCCTTGAAAGCATCTTTATGAATAGGAAGTGTTTGTTAATTAGGCTATTTCTGTCCTTGTAAGAATTTTTTTAAAAAATTTAATCTTTACTGTATTTTTTTCTGATTACCATTGAGTCCCCTTATACCCTCCTCCCCCCAGCAATTACCACACTGTTGTCCGTGTCCATGGGTCCCTTTTCTTTTTTGCTCAGTCCCTTCGTTCACTACTCTCCCCCCAAACCCGCACTGTCATCTGCTCTCCGTCTATGAGTCTGTCTCTGTTTTCCTTGTTAGTTCAGTTTGGTCATTAGATTCCACATATGAGTGAAATTATAGGGTATTTGTCTTTCTCTGACTGGCTTATTTCACTTAGCATGATGTTCTCCAGGTCCATCCATGCTGTTGCAAAGGGTAAAATTTTCTTCATTTTTATAGCTGAGCAGAATTCCGTTGTGTGAATGTCCCATAGTTGTTTTATCCACTCATCTATTGATGGACACTGGGGCTGCTTCCATATCTTGGCGATTGTAAATAACGTTGCAGTGAACATAGGGCTGCTTATGTTCTTTCAAATTAGTGTTTTTGATTTCTTCAGGTATATTCCCAGAAATGGGATCGCTGGGTCAAAAGGCAGATCTATTTTTAATTTTTTGAGATATTTCCCTACTATTTTCCACAGTGGCTGCACCAGTCTGCATCCCCACCAAGAGTCCAAAGGGATTTCCCTTTCTCCAAATCCTCACCAGCACTTGTTGTTTATTGATTTATTGATGAGAGCTATTCTGACAGGTGTGAGATGGTATCTCATTGTGTGGTTTTAATTTGCATTTCTCTGATAATTAGTAACATTGAGCATCTTTTTATATGTCTATTCACCATCTGTATATCCTCTCTGGAGAAGTGTTTATTCAGGTCTTTTGCCCATTTTTTATTTGGGTAGTTTGGTTTTTTGGTGTTGAGTTTTGTAAGCACTTTATAAATTTTGGATATTACCCCTTATCACATGTATTGGTGAATATGTTCTTCCATTCTGTGGGTTGTCTCTGTATTTTGTTGATGATTTCCTTTGCTATGCAAAAAACTTTTTAGTTTGATGTAGTCCCATTTGTTTATTTATGTATTATTTTTTGTTTCCCTTGCTTGGGGAGATATATTGAATAAAAATTTCCACAAGCAATGTCTGAGATTTTGCTGCCTATGTCTTCTAGTATTTTAATGGTTTTTGATCTAACATTTAAGGCTTTAATCCATTTTGAATTTATTCTTGTGTGTGGTGTGAGAAGGTGGTCTAGTTTCACTTTTCTGCCCATATCTGTTCAATTTCCCCAACACCATTTATTGAATAAACTTTTTTTTTAGCTCAATGTATGTGCTTGTTTCCTCTGTCGAATATTCATTGACTATAAAGGTGTGAGTTTATTTCTGGGTTCTCTATTCTGTTCCATTGATCTTTGTGTCTGTCTTTTTGCCAGTACCATGGTGTTTTGGTTACTATGGCCTTGTAGTACAGTTTTTTTTTTAAAGAAGGTTTTTTTAAAAGATATTATTTATTTATTTTTAGAGAGGGAAGGGAGGGAGAAAGAGAGAGAGAGAGAGAAACATCAATGTGTGGTTGCTGGGGGCTGTGGCCTGCAACCCAGGCATGTGTCCTAACTGGGAATTGAACCTGCGACACTTTGGTTCGCAGCCCGTACTCAATCCACTGAGCTATACCAGCCAGGGCTTGTAGTACAGTTTTGAAGGCAGAAGAATGGTACCCATCGGGGTGGCACCTGGTCCAGTGCTCTACTCAATAAGGTGTTTTTGGATAACAATAACCAAGATAGGAATAACAACAATAGTGGGTCACGCTTTTGGAGCCCAATAAAATTGTGAGAAGGACATGGCTTTTTCAGACCACTGTCCACGAGGAAATGGCTCCATGAGGTGGGACTCCGTGTCCACTACAGCTGCTTGGGGCTTAATTTGCAGCATTAGGAGTTGCTTTTAGAATCCCATTTCCACACACTCCCGGTGCTTTCACTTACAAAACTTGTAAGCACATTCTACAACCCTTCGTCAGGGAAGGGTTGTAGAAAGCCCGACAGGGTCTGGAGTTGGGGGTCTGAGCTTGCCTCAGGCCAGGCACTGTTTGCCAAGGGTTCTTGGCTCAAGCCAGGAAGGAGGGATGTGGTGGGAGGGCTTCTAACTATGCTCAGCATTTCCTAACTGCTCCCCCTGGTTTAACCTCAGCACGCCAGTGAAATGGAAATTTAAGAAAACATACAAGAAATCAAGTCGCCAGTTCCCGGAGGTCTGAATATAATTTGGATAATTGAGGAAAAGGACTTGAGGTGGGCTGACGGTGGGAGGACAGTCCTGTAGGAAGTACCTAAGCCCTTGCTTCCTCTCTCTTCTTTCCACTTTGCTTTCTTAGTGGCAAGCTCTCAGGACCTCTCCTACTTGCAACCTCCTCTCCCGCCCTGGGCCTGGGGTTCGTTTTGAACTGCAAGCCATCTGTGCGTGTAGGAGCCCTCTCCAGATGATGGTGACAAATCAAACTTCCTCTCCCTTCAATCAGCAGACACTTCATGGTTGAACAGCTCAGCAGGGTCACATGTGTCACATGTGTTTTTCCTCCCTGGTGGGTGCCGTTTGCCGTAAAGCGGGCATGAAGGCAACAATTAATATGGGTTATGGCTGCTGACTGTGGTCACTCTCAGTAGAATCAACCAACTCCCCCCATTGGGAGAATCTGTCTACACTGGGGAAGCCATATGTGGTTTTTTGAATGGTCAGGGCCCCAGCTACTCATTCACATTTGTCTGTTTGAAAGCAGGCCTCTGGGAGGAGTAGGTGGAGGCTGCGGGGGAGATATTTGCATTGCTGACCTGCTGCATGCCTTTGCTGAATGAAATTCATATAATTACTACACACCATGACTTCCTCCAGAGTTGTATCCGTTCTGGTTGGCTTTTTTTCCTCCTCCACTTCATCAGCATCCAATTAATTAACGGTTGCCATGGCAACTGTTGCCATGACAGCATAAAATTCTCCCCAAGGGCTTCTCATTCATATTCTAATGAAATACACGCACCTAGCTGGGCTGCTGGAAAAAGTGGTTAAGGGGAATGCAGGATGCATGGAGAAGGAAATAGGAATGGGCTGCTTTGTCTCCAAGTCCTGCCCTTTGTAGCTTTGCCCTCACACTGACTGCCTTACCTCAGGGAGGGTATCTTCTTGTTTCTCTTTATTATTTTTCCTAATTTCTAATTATTTCCTAATTTTTTTCCTCCTTGCATCCTAATCTCCATGCATCCTAATGCATGGATGTCCCTGGACCTTGGAATAATGCAAGTATTCTTAGGTAAAATGGGCTTTCCCTACCTTAGAGCTGTGTTCTCTAATTTTTTTGTAAACTGGGGGGTATATTGATTTTCTCCTGCCCTTTAGTCTGACTGATCTGCTGGTGAGATTTCGGATGGATTCGTCAAAGGTCAAATAAAGAAAGTGGATCCCTGATCAGTGTGGCTCAATTGGTTGGGTGTCATCCCACAGAGCAAAAGGTCTCCAGTTCAATTCCCGGTCAGGGCACATGCCTAGGTTGTGGGTTTGGTCCCCAGTTGGGGCGTGTATGAGAGGCAACCGATTGATGTTTCTCTTTCACATGGATGTTTCTCTCCCTCGCTTTCTCCCTCCCTTACCTTCTCTCTAAAAATAAATAAATAACATCTTTACTAAAAAAAGGTGTAGTTTTGTTACTTAGAGCCATTGGCATTTTCTGCCTCTCAGAAGATAATATCTGTCACCTGCCCACATATAATTTCCCATAAAGCACCTGGCTGGTGTAGCTCAGTGGATTGAGTGGGCTGTGAACCAAAGGATTGCTGGTTCGATTCCCAGTCAGGGCACATGTCTGGGTTGCAGGCCAGGTCCCCAGTGGGGGATGCTTGAGAGGCAACCACACATTGATATTTCTCTCCTTCTCTTTCTCCTTCCCTTCTCCTCTCTCTCTAAAAAAAATAAAAATTTTTAAAACATTTCCCAGGAAGCAATAGTTCTAACAAAATTTCTTAATTGCCCTTGCACATCTGTCCACCGATTGTTCATCTCTGATGTCTCACTATACTCATTAGCTCTTTCAGTTTCTTCAGAAAGGGCTACACATCCCCAGCACTCCAGAGACCTTGACCCACCCACTGCCTCCTCCTAATAGCAATGCCTGAGCTTTTGGCTGAGCCTCCAGTACCCCTGCTGTGGTCCAGCTCAGGTTCTCTCACCTTGCTTGCGCTCCTCCAGCTCCCACCTGCCCTCAGGCATTCTCCACAGAGCTGTTCCTTTCTAAATCATGGTTTCCACCGGAACCTTCAGCTGTCAGCAACCCTTCCATTGTCTAGGGCTGTGGTCCTCACACTTCAGTGGGTATCGGAATCACTTGTGAAACACACTGGATCTCTGGGCATCCCTGCCAGAGGTTATGACTCTACAACCCCAGGGTGCGGCCCAGGGGCCTGCTTTCCTAACAGGCATTCTAGGTCCTTCTAACGTAGACAGTCCACGAACCCCATTTGGGAAACACTGGCCCAGAGCGGAGCCCAAACTCTTAGCATGGCAGGCAAAGCCCACGACGATTCGATGCCAACCTGCCCTTTTAAGTTCTCTCCGAGGGATGATTCCTCTTCAGATCTTGTGCCCTAGTGCCTGGGGTTCTCAGCATGTCAAATTTGCATTATTTATATATATTTGCATATATATACTACATCTATATATTATATAGATAGTATATAATAATTTCGGACAAAGCAAAGGCTTGCAGCTCGAATTGTATGTAGTGTATATGGGATATATATATACACACACACACACATAAATATATATATCCCATAAATATATATAAATATCCCATATATATATAAATATCACGCATATATATACACACACATATATATATAGATCCCAAATGTGCCACTTTGGCACGGAGATTGTTTTGAGCTAAAGGCACAGCAGACACAAGAGGAACTCATTTTTTAAAAAAAAATTCTCACTTTACCTGTTGTACTCCTTGCTCCTTAAAGGTTTCTGCTGAGGAAAGAAAATAACTACTTTGCATCTACTAAGTGCTGTTCAAAAGTGCCCACTAACTATTCTCACCATAAACTGCTTTTTAATAAAAACAACAACAAGAACAACAATATAACTACCTGAATTGAGCCCTTTATCCCAGGCAGTGTGCCAAGAAATAGACATACATGTTTCCATTTTAACAGTCACAGCGAGTTTGTGAAACTGCTATTATGGGTCCCTTTTCTAGCCAATAAGGAAAGTTCACTAACTTGCTCAAAGGTGATAGCTAGCAAATGGCACAGTCTGACTTGATTCAGATTAGTCGGACGCCAGAGCCTTCCGGATTATTGGATTTGAAGGCGGAGAAACTTGCCCAAGGACACCTGGCTGGAGGCTGGGAAGAGCCGGGCCAGTGGGACTCTAAAGCTTGGTGACAGGTGCTTTTCACACTTGGAACCCTCAGTCGTGCCTGTAGCTTTTAACACGGGGTTCATTGAATTGAAGGAGGCCTGTCGAGTATTAGTATGATTCTTACTGTGCGACGCAGAGAAGTGAGTTATCCAGAATAGTGTAGTTAGAAAGAGGTGGAGCAGAAACTCCAACAGAGGTGTTTACACACGGAAGTGAAATTTCCATCAAGTCGCAGGTGCCTCCTGGATCCATACCATGGGCCCTTGAATGAACTTGGGATTCTGACCACCATGTACAGTATCTTCTCAAGGGAAATACATACCCTGGGCTGGTTCTTTAGACTGTGATGGTGAGCATTTAGAACTGGGCAGAGTGGAGATGGAAACAGATGTGCCTCTCGCCGAACTGCTATAGGCCTTGCCGGTTGCCGGCAGCATTTGCATCCAGAGCTAGGCAGGTATACATGTGAAGTGGTTATGGTCTTTGGAATGAGGAGGTTTGAGTCAAACGTCTGGTACTTCGTCCAAAAAAAAAAGAACATTTGGAAGAGGATTCAACAGAACCTGGCAGCTGATGAAGGAAAGAGATGTTTTCTCACCTAATTTTCACAAATGGTTTCCGCAACTTTACCTTCCAACCTCCTGCCAAACACAGCTCTGCCTACAGAGGAACTAAAAAAAAATGCAATTAACCTCATATGTTCCGTTTAGAACAGCATCTGGGAGACAGCTTAGAGCCGGAGCCCGATGTACCAGGCGCTTTTTGATGAGGGGGCTTTGATGATTTTTTGCTCCTAGGAATTTAATAAGCCAGAGATCCATCTGTCTACCAAGCACCTGACCTCAGCAGGGCCTCAGCTCATTGGAGCCCGACCCTGCTTCCCCTCCCTGCTCCACCGTGGTGCTGCGAACCCCATTCTGGGGTAGCTGCTGGTCTCTGGCTGGAGCTTTGTTCTCTGCCTGAGCCTCTGGGGGATGGGCTGCTGTTGGCTGTCTCCCAAGGTAAAGTCTGCGTGGGGAGGTCACCAGGTGCTGAGGAGGGAGGGAGGGCCCCTGTGCAGGTGATGCGGCTTCACTGATTTCTACCTCGCACAGCTGTATCACTCCAGTGCACCTGCTGTTGGCCGCCAACGTGATAACATACCCTGCTCAGGCTCGAGGGGAGGATGTTGTGAACAATTCATTTCCTGGATGATTCATTGGACCCCTGCTTCCTGATCCACTCCCAAGCTCCCCCGCCTCCGCCCGGCATGTTATCAGCAGAAATAGCAGGGCATCCGATTTTGAAGAGGTGGAGGTCAGAGGGCGAAATTATTAACCTCCACGTCAATTCTAATTAATGCAGCAAGCCACCTGGATATTTAGTGACTGGAAATGAAATCAATTTGAGTTTTAAGATTTAATTTACATACAGCTGGTACGATAAATCAGTGACCCATTGCTAAGTAAATCATTTCTCTGTACTTGGGGGCAGAATTTCTGTCCTTTCTGTTATCTGGGTAGTTTGGAGTTCAGCAATCAATCCAGTGCTGTTGGCCTCCCCCACAAGAACAAACACCCTGGTGTAATGGCTTTGAAGATTGTAACTCTCACTGCAGCTTGGAAATGAAGAGGAAATGTAATTTCTATATTTTGTTTATAGCTGCTTTAGTTTAATTCCCGATTTCCCTCCTCCCTACCCGTCAGTGGAAAAAAATAACTAAATGTCTAATTTGGTTTGAGCGAATGTCTGATTTGAGCATTTAAGCGGAGCCTTCAAGGACTGCTCAGTCTTTCTAGGAAAAAAAAAACACACAACGCTTTGAATCTCAGCTTGCCTCCATCCTCCTACAGCTTCTTTCCCCCGAAGTGGCATCTGGTGCGTGGTACGCACGCATCCGGAGGGTGAGGGAGGGGCGGGGGCTCCCACGGCCTCCTGGGGGAGGGGAGGAGCCTGCTCCCAGAGCTGTGGGGGGCGTGGACTCAGGGGACTGCCGCTTTGTAGGGGTTCCTGCCTGCTTCAGGCATTGAGCCTCCTCGGTGGCTGCTGTAACCTGGACCTGATCAGGGGCTTGTCCCTGGCTGACCTCTGACTCCCAGTGGCTTTGGTCATCAGACCCAGGCCCCCCGACAGGCTGGAAGTGAAGGTGGCTTGGAATAGGGAAACCTGAGGGCCCTCCTTGTTCCCTCCTGGTCGCGTGGCCGTGCAGATGTGGCCTGGCCCGCACCAGCCTGAAGTATGCATTTACCAGAAATCTACCTAGGGGGCAGGAGCCATGCCTCCTCATCTGTTAGGTTCACAGATTCAACCCAGAAGCTCAGAGAAGGACGCACATCTCCCAGCCTTGTCTCCTGCCCTCCTCTCCCATCATCCCCAGTGGGAAAAGGGAGGGACCCTCCCGAGGGACCCTCCCTTCACTTTTCCGTGTGGTGCTCTCCTTCTTTGGGGTAGCAAAGCACTCTGGTCCTGGTCGTCTCGTCCCGTGGAGGGGCCCAGACTCTAAGTGACTGGAGAGCTTTGGTGCGAGAGTATCATCCAGGCTCGGTCCCTGATCATACGCAGTGACGGAGGAGTGCTCAGGGGCTCGGGGACAGGGCAAATCGGGAACATCCGCTTTTAAGACAAGAGCATGCCTTCGAGGCTGCCGTTTTGCCGTTTCACCTGGTTTCTGAACACTCCGCACTGGAAGCGATCCGTGCCATTCGTCCTGCGTTCCTTCTGTAAGGATTCTGCTTTTCCAGGCAGGCGGGAGTCTCCGGGTGCTATTGGCAGTTCTCGGGTGATGGCAACATATTCAGAAATCCAGAAGAAAAAAAACACACAAATGATTCCCAACAAAATTTTCCTTTCATCGCAATGGAAATGGGTCAGGTTTTAGCCCCACGTTCAGTCCGGACCCATCTGACTGCAGGTTCTAGAACGTGCGCCCCGAGTCAACGGCATTTAAGAAGCGTCAACAGCAAGTTGCGTGTGTCAGCACGCACGTGTGTGGTGCGTGCGTGCGTGTGTGAGAGAGAGAGGTGAGGGAGCGAGCAGGCGGGCAGTTTCTGACTGAGCGGTATGGGAAAGGGTATCAGAGGTGTAGAAAATCTGGCATCAGACTTGCAGACAGGACACTAAATTAAAATATTTAAAAGCCCACAAATAGGTGAGTGAGATTAGTACAGCCCTAAGTTAACAGGGAAGTTCTGAGGGAACAGGGAACAAAGGAACGATTGGAGTTAGACATCCTTAACCAGAAAAAGACTTCCTGAAAGAGGCAATTTTGGCAACAGACTTGAAGGCAAGCTTCCTTGTGCATAGACACACCAAAAGGGCTGGAAGCCTCAGGGTTAGGTGCTGGGCGCTCAGGGCTGCAGAGAGGACAATGGGGGACCAATCTGAGTGATGGGGATGGTGTTGGGAGATCCGCTTTGGCTTAGAAATGACAAGATCCCCTTACACTCTCACCGCTGAGCTTCGTGACCTGGGTGAGCTCCCTGAATCCGGTCTGGAAGCCTCTGGCTCCTCATGAGGGGACAGAGGCAGCAGAGGGTGTCTCCGGCCTCTTCCGGTGTAGCTGGCTCTGAGTCAGTGGCAAGAGGGAACCTGACCTCGGGTTTCAGCCATGGTGGGATGTGATGAAAGTGATGTGGACACAGGATTCTCGCAGCCACTGTAGGTGGAATAAATGAGAGACCAGAAGAGCATGATCCAGGCACAAAATGATGTAAATGAGATACAGCAGAGTGGGCTGAATGGTGCCCTCCCACCCCCCACAAAAATATGTCCAGGCCCTAATC
This sequence comes from Phyllostomus discolor, assembly GCF_004126475.2. Taxonomy (NCBI): domain Eukaryota; kingdom Metazoa; phylum Chordata; class Mammalia; order Chiroptera; family Phyllostomidae; genus Phyllostomus; species Phyllostomus discolor. The sequence continues at coordinate 78,610,794 of NC_040913.2, forward strand.
GCTGGAAACTGGGGCTGTTACCTGATGAATGGGGGTGGGGGGGAAGAAAAGGACTTTACAGATGAGATTAAGCTAAGGAGTTTGAGACAAGGAGATGATGTTAGGTTATCTGGTAGAGCCTAAATCCAATCACAAATGTCCCTGTAAGTGAGAGGCATGGAGGCTTTGGGACAGAAGAGGAGACGAGGGGCCACAGGAAGACTGGAGTGGCGAGGCCACCAGCAAAGGCCCACAGGGGGCCCCTGGGAGCTGGAAGGGGCGAGGACAGCCCGTGGCCCTGCTGATGCTCTGGCTCTGGACCTCGGGCTTCTAGGACGGTGAGAGCATACACTTCTGTTGTTTGAAGCCATCTCCTTCGTGGTTATCTGTTAAGTAGCTACAGGAAACTAATAACATATAGATTAGAGGGGAAATAAGAAAAGAAAGTGAAGCGTGGGAGATACTGGCTGTTTTCTCAGGTGCCTTTTCATGCAGAGACGGTGAGAGGGAGAGTAATCAAAAATGACTCCAAAGCTGTGAGCTCTGAGACCGAGGTGTTGGCGAGGGCGCATCATTCCAACAGGGATTGCATTGCACTTCTTACACATGTTATTTCATCACCCTGTGTGTTACAGACTTTTGTCCCCAACTTGAAAAGTGAATGAATTGTTATTTACCTCCAAGTCATAGACACACACAGAGGAAAACAGTCATAGAGCTAAGAGGCTTATGAGGAAAAAATCTTGTCTTCTACCCACCCTTCAGCATCCAGTCCTGTATCACAGGTTGTTATTTCAGGTCTGTGGTCAAGATTTTTTTTAAATTCTCACCCAAGGATATCTTTTTATTGCTTCTTTAGAGAGAGAGAGAGAGAGGGAGGGAGGGAGGGAGAGAGAAAGAAACATCAGTGTGAGAGAGAAACACGGATCAGCATGTGCCCCACCTGGGGATCGAACCTGTAACCTTTGGTATACAGGGTGATGCTCCAAACAACCAACCACCAGCCAGGGCAATTCATTTTTTTTTTCTGACATGCACACTCATCTGTTACCATTCCTTGATTTATCAATTTTAGACCATCTCTACTAATATTTTTTCTTCTGATTCTTAACCGTTTTCTTTTCTTTTAACCTCTTCTCTGCGTCTCCTCGTTCTCACCATCCAATGCTGTTCAGGCGGCAGGAGGTCACTGTGGCGGTCTGCACGAAGCCTCTCCAAGGCTCTGATGGCAGACGCTCAAAGGAAGTGACCGAAAACTGGAGAGCTGATCCCGAAGCTCACAAAGACGACAGAAATGTGTGTGTGCAGATGGTGAGAGCATTTCGTGAAGATTTTCTCCGGGGAAAGCTGTGCTGAGTTCCTGCTGGGGGTTTCCACTCCTCACCTCGACCCTGTGAGGGGATGTCCCTCAGGATTCCAAGGAGGCCTTAATGAGGTTCTCTGTAGTGAGGGTGTGTGGACCCGGGAGTGACTCCCTGGACATGCAGAGACTGAGAAGCAGGCTCCTTGCTGTGGAGGGAGAGCCTGGAGACTTCTTCTGGTCCGCACCCAGGCCCGCACTCCCTGAGTCTGACAGGGCAGCAGACAAGGATCTGTGGATGGCGCTATGGCAAACTGAGGGCCGACAAGGGGCTGTCATCAGAGGAGTTAGCACAACACACGTCATAGGAGTCACCGTCTGGCCAGCAAGGAATTCTCCAAAGAACTAAAGAAAACACACTTGAGAGGGAAGAATCATTGCAAAAGACTCCTTCAGGTAGAACTTTCTGGAACCCCCTTTCCACCTCCCTCCCTCCCAGTGCAAGGGGGAGTTGGTGAGTGACAGAAGGGAAGCGGAGCACTCCTGGCCCCAGGTGGCTGGGGCGCCCCTTTAACTGGCTCTGTGTGTGGGAAGAGAGACTATTTGCCTCCAGGTTAGCCTGGGAGATTTGACGATTACATAGGGATGGGCATCCTAATTACGCAATGGAAACTGTGTTTGTTGACATAATAGCCCGAGGACTAAGGGTAAACAAGAACATCTTAGGGCCTGCTAGGATTTTGATCCAGGGACAAGTGGAAAATTTCTTCACTGAATACATTTTAAAAACATAAAAAAACATTAAACCTTCGCTCTGACTGGTGTGGCTCAGTGGGTTGTGCATCGTTCTGAAAACTGAAAGGTCACCAGTTCAATTCCCGGTCAGGGCACATGCCTGAGTTGTGGACCAGGTTCCCAGTTGGGGGTGTGTGAGAAGCAACCAACTGATGTTTCTCTCACACATCGATGTTTCTCTTCCTGTCCTTCTCCCTCCCTTCCCCTCTCTCTAAAAATAAATAAATAAAATCTTTGAAAAAATTAAGTTTTTGTCATGTGGGTACTAGACTTATTGGGGTGATAACCTTGTAAGTTATATAAATCTCTAATCATTAGGTTGTACACTTAGAACTAATATAATATTGTATGTAACTGTAACTGAAACATGAAAAAAGTAAACTTCGTGTTTTGAGACAGTTGTAGATTCACATGTTGTAAGGAATAGTACAGAGAGATCTTGTATGTGACCTTCTACCCAGTTCTCCCCAAGGAAAACGTCTCCCTAAATGACAGCACCAGGTCGCAGGCAGGACGCTGACCCTGCTGCCGATCTTTGCCAGGACAGCAGAGGTCCCTCCTCTCAACCCGACACCCCACCTGCGCCATTCCCCGCCCCATCCTTAACTCCTGGTGACCACCATTCTGCTCTCTGTGTCTGTGATTTTGGCATTTCAAGAATGTTATATAAATGGAATTAAATGGTATGTAGCCTTTTAGAATTGATTTTATTTTTTCCTGCTCAGTCTGATTCTCTGGAGATTCACCCAAGTTGTATGTAGCAGTAGTTCTTTCTTTCTTTTTTTTTTTACAGCACACTAAGTAGCCCACAGCATGGGTGTACTCCAGTTTATTTAACCAGTTATCCATTACAGGACGTCTAGTCTGTTTTCGGTTTTTGGCTGTTACGAATAAAGCAGCTGTGTGTCCACGTTTTTGTGTGAGCCTGTCTACATTTCCCCTGGATAAGTGACTAGGAGTATAGTTGCTGGGTCACATGGTAGTTGGAGGTTTAGTTTGTCAAGAAACTGTCTGAGTTTCTCCAGCGTGGCTGAGCATTTTACACTTCCACAGCAATGTATGAGAGACCCAGTTTCTGTGAACACAAATGGACGGTGGGAGATGAAGCTGCATTTTGATGACATCCTCTAGGTGGCGCTGCTCTGGCCTCTGTAAGTAGCAAGCCTGATAAGCCTGATCAGGTTCAAAGCAGATCTGGGTCTCTGCAGGGCTGGGGGCAGGCCTGAGGGCGTCTCCGGTGCTGCGGTCCTGGGAACTGGCCAGAGAAATGCCCCAAAGCCTGACAACCAACCTGCCTGATGAGAGGTCTTTGAGTTGGTCCTGTTCCCTCCCCTCTTCCCTATCCATTGGTCGGGGCTATAGCTGTGTCTTGGATTTGGGCTACTTTTCCCATTATGGACACAAGAGACTGTTTTGTTTGACATAGTAGTTACTATTAAAAGCTGCAGTCACACGGCGGGCTGGGCTGGAAGAAGCGATTCAGAGACACTTTTGTCTTCCCCTTCTCTGAGTGGGGCCAGACTGGACGAGCTGTTCTGGGAGTGCAGAAGGATGAGTGGGGCCAGGATCAGAGCCAGGATGGGGGAGGCGCCCCAAAGAAAGCCAGTTTAACCCTCCTGTTGCTGAGGTGGCTGCGGGTGCCTTCTACCGGAGAGCTCAGCGGCTCTGGCAAAGCTCAGCTCTGAGTCTGCAAGGCTCGTATGCGTAGGCCGGGAGTGAACGCCTCTGTCTGGATCCCAGCTCTATCCCTTCCTAGCGGTGTAACCTCAGCCGAGTTCCTTTTAACCCCCCCAAGTCTCAGAAATCTCATCTATAAAGTTATTACGAGGACTAAAGGGGAAACACACGTGGAGTCCCGAGCACCTGCTTCTCAAACTTGGCTGCCCATCAGGATTACCTGGCAATCTTTACAGAATATTGATGTCTGGGCCCCATTCCCAGAGGTGAGGATTGTCACAGTTGGCCTGGCGTCTAGACTGCACAGAAGCCCTTGGGTTGGATTGTGTCCCCTACCAAGTTCAGGCCCTTTCTGGAACTTCAGGATGTGAAGTTGGTAAATAGGGTCATTTGCAGATGTAATTCGTTGAGATGAGGTCATACTGGTGTAGGATGGGTGCCTCATCCCATACGGCGGGTATCCTTACATGAAGAGAAGAGACAGAAAGACAGGCATTAGAGCAAACAGTGTGAAAAGGTATGGGTAGTGCCATGTGACGGGAGGCAGAGTTGGAGCGATGCATCTACAAGTCAGGAAAGGCCAAGCATTACCAACAGCCACCAGAAGCCAAGAGAAAGGTGCGGAGCAGGGTCTCACTCAGAGCCCTCCAGAGGGACACTTTGATTTCGGACGTCTAGCCTCCAGAACTGTGAGAGAATGAGTTTCTGTTTTTAGCCACGCAGGTGGTGGTGCTTTGGTACGGCAGCCCTAGGAAGCAAATGTGGGTTATTATAACGCACAGCCAAGGTTGCCAGTCAGAGGCTTGGACCTGTGCTCCATTAGTCATCGAGTTGTCATCACACCAAAGCAGCCTTAGAAATATCCAGGAGTCTGCTGACCCTCAGAAGAGCATCTTGGGTAGTAGCTGGCACTGTCCGAGAAGAAAGGGTCTTACGCAACTCTGTTCTCTGAAAATGGCTAGCTTTGTAAATCAAGGAGAAGCAGTAGGTCTGTCCCTCTGCCGGAAACACGGAACACTCCATTTGCCCTGCACAGCACGTTCGTAACAGTCTGGGAAAGCATGGGCTCCATGTCAGCCTGAGCCATACAAGCTTGGGAAACATCGCATTCCACGGCTCCTCCCCTTTGAAGAATCATAGTGAATGTTGTCACTATGACAGTTGTCAACATTGTCAGGGCTCTGGAGGGGAGTCCTGTGGTAAAGAAACCCCTGTGACTTGACTTATCCTGAAATTTCCCAAACCCATCTGACCACAGAAGGCCCAGCTAATTTTCATATAACACACGTTATCTCAGAGGAACTGGTGCTCTCGGACCTTACTTAGGAAACCCAAACTGAGGCTACACCATCCGTGGTGAGTACATACTCACCTAGAGGGAAAACCTAGAGGTAAGTGACATCCTCATTTTGTCACGAGGTGGGACTCAGCACTGGGGCAGCTGCAGGTGACGGTGGGGAGCTCAAAGGTGTTTGCAGTTCAAGGGCACGAAGGACGGGTCGCACACGAGGTTGGCTGGGCATGCCGTGGTGGCTCTCTAGAATAAGAATCGCTTTCCCTGCTGGCAAAGGGGCTCTTGGTCAAGTTTTCAGTCAGGACGCCAGTGCCCATTCAGTCTGTCATCCTTGCATTCAGTGGACAAATGTCAGCTGGGATGGTGAAGGAGGGTTTTTAAAGAGTAGTATTGTTTGGTCCTCAGAAGGCTGAGGGAGGACTCAACAGCTGTTGAAGGGTCGGTGGTGGGGTGGGGATGGTGATGTCAGCTGTCCTGCCTCTTCACAGAGGACAGAATGAGAGAAAATGAAACAGAGGTCCTGTGATTTGGGAGAGAGAATTCCTAGTGAGTAACACAGCTTTGAAGTGGTGTGTCAGGACTCAGAAATGGGTTTCCGAGGCTCTAAATCCCGTGTTCCTTCCACTGCGGGATGCTGGCAGTAGGTAAACCTCAGCTGATGGATTCTGATGTGTAAGCAATGCAGCTGACTTCTTCTATAACTCAACTACTTCAGAACCCTATGGTCACAGAAGCTCAATTTTTGTTCATTTAAGAGTTGCTTTTACCCTTGGGGTCGTACCCAGTTCCAGTGCCAGGGCACCGTATCCACGGACAGAGCAGGGCTGTGGTCCTGGCTGTCATTTGTCTGCAGGTGTCCTGTCTGGATCTTGCTCACCTGTTCATGAAGGTTATTCCCGTCACCATGGCCACTTTAGCTTTGGTGGCTCTGCCTGTGTGCCAGGCGAGGAGGACAAGGGAGGCTCTGGCAGGATGTCTCTGCAGTAGTTACTCTACATGAATGACACAGTCACTTTCTTCCTGGTGTCTTGCAGCCTCCCCGGGACTCACAAGGAGGTGGGGTGTGGGGCCTTACTCTATTTTCCCTCCAGGGTGTCAGCTTTTGGAAACCCAAATTAGGAAGACAGTTTTATTTCTTTGTGTTCTACTCTGTCATATTCTCTCCCTCGAGAAGTGAAATAGAAGAGCCAGGGGAGAGCCGCCACACCCCGCCCTGCCCAGGCCCCTGAAAACCACTGGACCAGTGGAAGGAAAAACCCATCACTGAGTGCTTCAGTGACAGTCTTGCTCCTGAGCTCGCTCCCGTTGCAGTGGACTCGGGAGGAAGGACGTGGAGTCTCCTCTTTCCCGCCTCACGTAAATGGACAATTTCTGGGGCTCCGGGATTCTGCAGAATGTAAGTGTGGGAGTGGGGCTTGTCCCCTTCCAGTTGACCTTCCAGTTCTTGGTGACAAAGAGCCTTCCCCAGCTAGGATCACCCACTGCCCTGGTTTGTCTGGGACTGAGGGGTTTCCCTGGCCATGGCATCTCCACTGCTAAAACTGGGTCAGTGGTCACCCTACAAAACCCTTTGATTGTTTTCCTCTGGGACTCAGATTTTGCCCTCTCTATGGACTGACCCCCAGACTTCTCCAGTCTGGCATGTCTTCTCTCCACGACATTATGCGGTGGGGACAATTCACATGTCAAGTGCTTGTTGAGAGTCAGGCCCTTGGTTTCCCAGGTGGGTCCAACCTCACACTCCAGAAGGTCACAGGATTCCCTCTCTAGGGTGAGTATCATCATTCCGGACTCTGTCTACGAAGAGCCTTGAAGGCCCTCCCTTTATCACTGCTCATATCAGCATCTCATCTGTTTTTACTCAAATAATCATTAATTTATGCATTTGCTTATACGCATGCCAGGGGATGGCCTTCCAATTAACCACCGAAAACGGGGAGGAGATGGGTTTCTGTACCAGTGGATTAGTTGGCAGTACTGGCAGGCAGCAGGGAGGGAGCTCAGGAAGCATACGTGTGTGTGCGTGTGTGCGTGTACAGGCACACACTTGGATGGGTGGGTGAGTAGGTGTAAGGAGAGAAAGGAAGGTGGGAATGCAGTAGAGAAGACCATCTGTTCCTTGTAGCCAATTTTAACTCTTTCCCCCTTCCTCCAGTGTTTCCATACTTCCCTGGTTACCATTGTCTGGAGACAGATTTTCAGTACTAGGTATTTCTGACTTACTGCACTGTCAGAAGCAGAGAGTGACTCCTGCCCCATTCTACTCTTTAAGAACAGAAGTAGCTGGGACCACAGAGATCCTGTAGTTGAAGGGAGTCTGGGTTCTTTCACATCCACACACTGACTCCGCATGCTCCGTTTGCATTTATTTGCTTTGGAGCTTTGAGAAGCTCAGTTAACTTCTCTGATCACCAGCTGCTTTGGGATAAAATGATAGGACAAGCACAGAGCTGCGGATATCCTGACATATTTGCAACATGTGCTCTTGATGATGCGATTGTAGGATCTTCATTGTACCATTCCTCTGCCCGAGACCTGAGACAGGGGCTGGGAAAGCCCCGTTGCATATAGTAAAACATCTAAACTACTTAGTATGTCAGTCCGTGACCTACACAATCTAGGTTCTGAAAGCCTGAGCTATTTATCATCTTCTGTCTTATTTAGCCCTCCAGCATATATTAAATCGACTTTGGTTGTCTTTAATGAGTATGTGTCTTACTTTTTAATTTATTTTAAAAATCCTTGACAGATGGACTGCTTTTTACCATTAAAAAAAGAATCCCCACCACCTGGCAACTCTTTTGTACCTAGTAAGTACTCAATAAGTATTAAATTCAATTTGGGATATACAAATACTTTTTACAAATACAAGTAGCTCATAGATTTTTTAAATTTATCCTGAACCTATTCCCAATCTTAGGAGGAACATTCAGTATTTCACCAGTAAGTATGGTGTTAATTGTGGGGTTTTTTATAGATGCCTTTTATCAGAATGAGAAAACTTCTTTTATTCCTAGTTTGCTGAAAGTTTTTATTAGGAATGAGAGTTGGATTTTGTCAAATGCTTTTTTCTGGACCATCAGTTGAGATGATCATATAATTTTCTCTTTTATTCTGTTAATGTGGTGAATTAAGTAGATTGATTTTCAATTGTTGAACCAGTCTTGCATTTCTGGGATAAATTCTACTTTGTTAATTTCTATAATCCTTATCATAGATATATCATGAATGGTGTTGGTCTGTAATCTTCTTTTCTTGTAATGTTCCTTTCAGAGTTTGGGATCAGGCTTCTGCTGGCTTCATAAAATGAATTGGGATGGATAGATTCAGATTTATAAAAAAAGTCATGAGGATGTAACAGAGAACACTCATATATCCTGCACCCAGTTCCCCCTAATATTAACAAGTTACATTACTAAGGTACATTTGTCATAACCAATGAGCTAATAGTCATACATTATTACTTTAACAGTATTTTATTGTTCATGTTATTACAGTTGTCCCAGTTCCTCCCTCTTTGCCTCCCTCCACCCAGCCTTCCCACTCCCACAGGTACTCCCCATACCACTGTCCACGTCCATGGACCATTCCTATATGTTCTTTGACTAATTCCTTCATCTTCTTTCAACCAGTCCCCCCACCCCCACCCCCTTAGAGCTGTCAGTCTATTCCATGTTTCTATGCTTCTGTTTCTATTTTGCTCATTAGTTTATTTGGTTCATTTAGATCCCTCTTATTATTTTTAACATGTCTATTTTTAATCCAGATTTCCTGTTTTTATCTAATGCCCATTTATTGTTTCAGAATCCCATCTAGAATAGCACATAGCATGTAGTTGTCATGTCTCCTTAGGCTCTTCCAGACCGTGACGGTTTCTCAGATGTTCCTTTTTCTATTGTTTGCTTTTTGTTTTATTGATTTCTGCCTTTACTTTGTTTTTCTCTTTTTCTATCTTGTTTTAACCTTTGGCACTTTAATGTAATGTGTCTTGGTGTGAGTCTCTTTGGGTTTACCTTGTTCGGGGTTCTCTGTACTTCCTACACTTGTATGTCTATTTCCTTCACCGAGTTAGGGAAGTTTCCCATCACTGTTTTTTACAATAGGTTTTTAATTCCTTGCTCTCTTTCTTCTTCTTCTGGTACTCCCATGTTAGTATGCTTGAAGTTGTCCCCAAGGCTCCTTAAATTATCCTCATTTTGGGGGGATTTTTTTCCTGTTCTGATTGGTTGTTTTCAGCTTTCTTATCTTCCAAATTATGGACTTGATCCTTCACTTCATCTTCTCTACTGTTGATTCCTTGTAATGTATTCTTCATTTTAGTTACTGCAGCCTTCATTTCTGACTGGTTCTTTTTTTATTTTTTCTATCCCTGCTTTTATGTTTTCTATCAATTTGTTAAAGTTCTCACTCAATTCTTTTATTCTTCCTCCAAGTTCATTGAACATCCTTAAAACTAGTGTTTTGAATTCTGTATCTGGTAGATTGCTTGTCTCTGTTTTGTTCAGTTCTTTTTCTGGAGTTTTGTTCTGTTCTTTCATTTGGAACATTTTTTTTGTCCTCATTTTGGCAGCTTCCCTGTGTTTGTTCCTATGTATTAGGAAGAGCTGCTATGTTTCCTGGTCTTGGTAGAGTGACTTAATGTAGTAGCTGTCCTGTGGGGCTCAGTAGTGCTGTCTCCTGGGTCATCTGAGCTGGGTGCTCCAGGTGCACCCCTGTGTGTGCTGTGTGCACTCTCCTGTTGTAGGTCATCCTTCATTGCTGTTGTCACTTCAGTGGGAGGAATTTACCCCCAGGCTGATCAGCTGTGGGGCCTGGCTGTGACCATGGGGGAGGATCTGCTGTGGAGGTTGCCTAACCCCATGAAGCAGCACTCACTTCAGTGCAGCTCTGGTGCCCTCTGAGTGTGTTACTTGAAGAAGTGGTTGGGTGGTACTTTGGTGTGGTCTGGAGCTGTCCACTGGGTGTGCTGGCTCTGGGGCCTCCCTGGAGGTAAAAGCCAAGGTCAGCTGCCACCTGTGCCCTGCCCCGGGACACTTGACTTGAACTATAAAGTGATGTGCAGATGGTGCTACTTGTGCTGGGCTTGCAGGTGCCTGGGAGAGGCCAAGCTGTGAACCAAGGCCAGCTGCTGCTAGTGCTGGGCCTAGGGCCACTTAATAAGATGTATGGGCACTCTGAGGCCATATGCTGTTTATCTGGGGTGTGTGAATCTTTGCAAGATTTTAGGAAAGTCCTCAGCATGAACCAAGACAGATGTTTTGTATGGAAAAGCCACTGGAAACAGCTTGGGTGGGCCTGAAAGTTGGGTAGACAGAGTCACAAGGATATCGCCAGGGTAGGGCAAATAGTGTGAGCCAGACTGGAGGAGACTCAGATAGGGCACCCACCTGCCAGCTCTGTTGGGGAGTGCTCAGCCTAGCAACAATGGCCTCTGCTGGCACTTCCGTCTGGGAGAAAGCTGCCCTGCCAGCCCTCGCCCTCATGCTAGACAATTCGGTTCCTCCCAGTATGTTTGAGCTCCTGCCATTGTGCTGGAACTCACAGCAAGTGAGTCTCAGTAAGTCTGTACACAGACCTTTAAGAGGAACTTTCAGGGACTCCAGAAGTCCTCTGTCTCACTCAGCCCCATTGGTTTTCACAGCCAGAAGTTATGGGGACTTTTCTTTTTGGCACTGGAACCTGGGCTGGGGGCCTGGTGTGGGGCTGGGACTCCTTGCTTCTCAGGGGGGTCCTCTGCAGCTGAGATATCCTTCCTGATTTTTAACCACCACATGAAGTTGTGGGGCCAGCCCATTCAGTGTCTCTGCCCCTCCTACCAGTCTTGATGTGGCTTCTTCTTTAAATCCCTGGTTGTAGGATTTCCATTCAGCCAGATTTCAGGAGATCCTGCATGATGGTTGTTCCATAGTTTAGTTGTGCTTTTGATGTGGTTGTGGGAGGCTGCAAGTACTGCATTCACCTCTGCCACTCTCTTGACCAGAAGCTCCCCCTCTTTATCTGTATTTTGGAGTTTAATTGATTTTTTTTTAGTTTCTTAAAGTAGAAACTTAGATAATTATTTTTAAAATGTTTTATTTTCTAATATAAACATTAAAAATATCATTTCCCTCTAAGCCACTTTGCAAATTTTAATTTTTCAATTATTATGCAGTTAGAAATGTTTTCTGAGATAATTTGTGATTTATTTTTTGACCCCTGGATTATTTAGGAGTATGCTACTTAATTTTCAAATTAAGTTGGGAGATCTTCTAGCTATTTTTGTCCTTTTGTCTTTTCTAATTTAAAGTGATCAATGTGTGGTTAAAGAATACATTTTGTGTATTTTAAATATTTTTTAAAAATTGTTTCATGGTCAAGAATATTGTCTGGCTTGGTGAACGTTCTATGCACACTTGAAAAGAATGTGTAGTGTGTGGTTTTGGGCATAGTGTTTTATAAATCAGTAAGACCAAGTTGGTTTGATACTGTTCTGCTCTTCTGAAGTCTTGTCGAGTTTTATCTATCAATTTACTGACACAGGAGTGTTAAAACCTCCAACCGCGATTGCGGACTTGTCATTTTTCCCTTTGGTTCTGTCAGTTTTGTTTCATAGATTTTGAAACTCTGTCATCAGGAGCATATAATTTAGGGTTGTTATGTCTTCTTGGTGAAATGTCTGTCATTCAGAAATAACTATCTTTATCTCTGATAATATTCCTCATCTTGAAGTCTGATTTGTCTGATATTAATACAGCCACATCTATTTGCATGACATATGTTTTTCACCCTTTCAACTTTTTTACTTTCTGCTTCCCTGTACTTTTACCTTTAAAGTGTGTCACTTGTCAATAGTATACAATTAGGGCTTGCATTAGCCATTCTGAGAATTTCCTTATATCCCCTCACTTTCACCCCCAGTACTTCTATTTTTAACATCTTGCCTTAATACGGTGATTTGTTACAATTAATGAGCCAATATTGATACATTATTAACTGACGTCCAGAGTTTGCATTAAAATTCATTCTTGTTTTTTACCTTTTGAGTTTTGACAAATGGATAACATGCATTCACCATTGCTGTATCATACAGTATAGCTACAATAGTTTCACCCCCTAAAATTTCCCTGTGTTCCACCTGTTCATCCTCATCCTTCTCTCCCTCCCACAAACCCTCACAATCACTGGTATTTTTACTGCTTTCCCAGTTTTGTCATTTCCAGAATGCCACATCATTGGGACCATTCAGTTTGTAGCCTTTTCCTACTGGCTTCTCCTCAACCTATTCTTAGCAGTATAGGTTAAAAATTTTTCCATGCCTTTTTGTGGAGTGATAGCTTGTTTCTTTTCATCATTGAATAATAGCCCGTCATTATTGTTTGACAGTGTGTTTATCTATTTACCTAATGAAGGATGTCTTGGTTGCTCCCAAGTTGAAGAAACGATGAATAAAGCTACTATAAATATTTGTGTGTTGGCCCTTGTGTGGACATAAGTTTTCAGCTCCTTCAGGCAAATACCAAGGAGCGCAGCTGCTGGATCACGTGGTAGGAATGTTGTCAGAAACTTGCCAAACCGTTTCCCGAAGTGGCCGTACCATTTTGCATCCCCGCCCACAGTGAGTGAGGGCCTCTTCCATAGAAGTCGATTAGATCCGGCTGATTGACGGTGCCGCTCAGTTCAGTCATGTCCTCATTGATTTTCTGCTTGCTGCATCTGTCCATTACCAGCTGTGGGATGCTGACATATCCAACTGTAATAGTGGATTTATCTCATTTTTGTTGTTGTTCTATCAGTTGGAAAATTCCAATCCCCTTGCATTATGAGTTTGATTCTGACGCTTGCTCTGTGTCTTATGTGTGTGTGTTTGTGTTTTAGTGTGTCTTGTAATTTCCCTTGGTAACCAGACATGATATACTGGGTTAAGGGAACTGAGGATAAGGTGTTATAACCATCTAACTAGGTGCTAGGGTGTGCTTACTGTTTGCGGTAGCTACAGGTGTTGGAGTCCCCTGGTGTCCTTGTTTTTGTTCCCCTGTTGCCCTTTTCTAGATATGTCTTCTTAAACAAGGTCCTAGCTGCACAGTTTTTCAGTTGCATTCCCCTATTGTTATGCAGGAGTCCTATGACGTGGTGGTAAGGTGTGGGGGCAGGAGAAGCATCCTATAGTCCTGTAACTAGGTCTCAGTTTTTTGGTGAGCTTGTGTCGTTGGGCTATGACCTGTACAAGTGGTCTTTTATTCTGTTCCTCACCCCCACACCCACACCCCAACACACACACACGTAGGTGAGGCAGGGTGCTACAGAGGGGGCTAGAGTTGGGTATCTACCGTTCCCACGTGGAAGACTAGAGCTGACTGAAATTGGGGCTTTCTCTTTCCCACGGCTGGTTAGGCTCTGGGAGAATCCTGGTTAGTTAGACTCTTGTAAAATAGTTTGTTGAGAGCAGGCCTTAAGGAGAACAGAATGTTCTAAATAGATTTCAAAATAGTCACTTCGAATAGAGATTTGTCTCTGATCTTCTTTGTGAGAACCCAGCAAGTGTCCAGGAGGTAACACTTACAAAAACGTGGTGACCCCGTAAGACTGCCCTTCCTTCCCTGGAGTTTCCATCTGGCAGACTCGTCTGCAGTGAGCCTCCAGCAATTTATCAATTCCCTCTTGGGTCTCCTGCCCAAGCACTGGCTTCCACAGAGGCTTCTGCCCCCGGCCTTCTGCTGCAGCAAGTTCGGATTCTCTGCACACACCTGTCTGTTTCTTCCCCTTTGAGGGCACCTATTTTCCCTGGAACCTTAATTCTCTGGTAGGTGTTGGAAAAATTGTTGCTTTGCAGTTTGTTCAGCGTTTTTCTTTTCTTTTTGTGCAGATGGGAGTGACAACTTCCAAACTTCTTACAGGCCAGAACAGTAGTTCCAACTGTATTTTTTTTTTAAATATTGTGTGCTGATTTCCTCATTGTTTTCAATAGAATGATTAGCCGATGCAAGCTACTACATCATTACTAGAAATCAGTAGCCTCCAGTATTATTTTTAACAATATAATTTTATCATATTAATGTTTCACTGGTTATCTTAGCCAGTGTTCTATCATTGAACATTCTGGTTGGCTCTGTTTTTACTATCATAAATACAGCTCAGTAGCTTATTATATAACGTAATTTTCATCATTTCCTAGGATAAATTTCTTGAAGTTTAATTGCTGGGCCAAAAAATAGGCACATTGTAAAACTTTTGATCTGTAGCAAGTGGCGACTTGTACCATTCTACATTCTCAAAGCAGTGTGTGAAAATGCCCACTTTCCTATACTTTGGCCAACATGGGTATTATTATTTTTTATATTTGCTAATTTAAAGAAACATGCGGTCATATACACATTTTTTATTGCTATTGAGGATGGACATTTTTGTACTTATGGGTTTTCTTTCTTTTTATTTGTAAATCACTTGCTGAAATGCAGATTTTTGTTGTTTCTTCATAATGGGTTCTTCAGTTAGAATTACTGTTTTAACCAAAGGTTCAGATCAATCATGATTAACTAGTTGGGTTCTCTCAGTAAAGGCTTCTCACTTAGGCTGAGCCGTGAGATGTGTAAAGTGCGGTCCCAATGCCAAACTCCTGGGGACAGCCCAGCCTGGCTGGTCATGCAGTCTGCCCACTGACACTTATGCACCATGAAGAGCAGAGAGATGTAACACAAGATGCTGGCGGAAATGAGGACTCTCTGGGGCCAAATGATCAGCCTAGGAAGTTTTTTTTTTTTAGTTCTTCGCATCCTTCTGGTAATAAGGCTAACACTTCAGAACTGTTGCTAGGGAAGAATCTAGAAACAATTTACTACAAATGGCTTTTTTTTTGCAGACCCATTACTACTAGCTCTTTTAAAATTGAGAGAACAAAGCATTGAAATCTTTGAAAGAACTCGGGGACTTCTGAGAGCCGGAACACGAAACTCTGTGATGCTACACAAAGAACTTCCCCATAGGTGAGCATGTTCTGGGGAAAGAGCTGGCAGTGCAGGACTGTTCACCCTCGGGCTCATTTTCTGTGCGCTACAGGGGACCGGCTCACCTGAATCGGCCAGTCTGAGAGGACAGCCCTGATAAACGGCTGTGACGAATGTCTCGTCCTGTCAGATGAATTTAAAAGATACATCTTCTGGAAAATAAACAACGGTGCAGCCTTGCTGGAGTGAGTGTGCATGAGGAAGGACTCATCACTGCCTCGAGGGCAGAAGGATGGACAGTTCTGGGAAGCAAGCAAGCAAACAGGAAGACAGCAGGGATTAAAGGTTTCGTGGGCAGAGAAAGTTAAGGAACAAGACACTGAGCGACTCTGGAATATGGATGAAGGTTTCCAGGGTTGAATTTCCCCTTTAACTGAACTTACCAGATGGATGTAAATCTCTATGTAAGGCCTTGCACACCCTCCTGCTCTTTACAGCCTCAGTCTTCCCCACCCCAACCCTGTCCCCATCTCCAAATGATGCTGTGGTTCCCCCCCCCCCCCCCCGCCCCAGATTTCTTGTGGCAGTACCTTGGCCAAGCCTCAATGTCACAGAGAAGCCGGAGACTCATTCCAAGTTTCAAAGTCCCTCCCACCCCAGAGGGTCCCCAAGCACTCTTGATAGCCTGCTTCCACTTTAACAAATGTAATCTCAGCCTCTGAGAAGGGCAAAGGCAAGTCACTCGAGGTGATCAAAATTAACTGCATTCTGAGGTGAATATAAATCATGTTGGCATCATGATTCATTTGACATTTTAAGGCTGAGTCACCTGTCTTCGGCTTTGCTCTGAAGCTACCGTGATTAAGAGTGAGGCTGCTGGTTGATCAGTCGTTTACTTTTAAAGATGGTAAAAACTGTGCTAGGGGGCTCTAGGCTTGGCAAACAAGAAATGAAGGTGAAGACACGGAACCCATCCTTGGTTAGTTTATAAACACTGGATGATTAGGCCACAGATAAATAATAGTAGCAAAAATAAAACAGTAACAGTGTTAGCTAATATTTATTACCTACTTACTTTGAAGCAGTCATTATATTTCCATGTCTTTTGGTTACTCTGGAAGAGGCTGTGATGGTTAACTTCATGTGTCAACCTGACTGGGCTGAGGGGTGCCTGGAGTGTTGATCAAACGCTATTTCTGGGAGCGTCTGGGAGGGTGTTGGCTCATTGGTTCCCCTGGTGGCTTCTCAGGCCTTTGGACTGAATTTATCTCAGTGGCTTCCTGGCTCTCCACTTTGCAGAGAACAGACTGCAGGACTTCGTGGCCTCTAAAACTCTGTGAGTGAATTTCTGCAATACATCTCTTCCTTTTTCATTGAGGTACAGTTGACACAGAACATTGCCTTAGTTTCAGGTGCACAGATTAATGATTCTGTATTTGTAAAGTGCATTGTGTAATGGTTACCGCGATATGTTTGGTGAACCTTCACCGTCATTCAATTTTTTTCTTGTGGTGAGAACTTTTAAGATCTAGTTTCTTAGCAACTTTCAAATATGCAGCTATAGTATTGGTAACCACAGTCACCATGCTCCCAGGACTTACCTTTCAACTAGAAGTGTGTGGCTTTAGACCCCCCCATGCATTTCACCCCGCCCCCCCCAGCCTCCTGTCTCTGGCACCCACCAGTCTCTTCTATGAGCTTTCTTTGTCTTTTTGTTTATTCGTTAGTTTGTTTTTTAGATTCCACATATAATGGAGATCATACAGTATTTGTCTTTTTCTGTTTGCTTTATTTCACTTACCATAATACCCTCAAGGTCAATCCATGTTGTCACAAATGGCAAGATTTTATTCTTTTTTATGGCTGAATAATATTCTAGTATGTGTGTCTGTGTGTCTGTGTGTCTATGTGACATTTTTTATTCACTCATCTGTTGATGGACACTTAGGTTGTTTTCGTATCTCAACTATTGTAAATAACACTGCAGTGAACACGGGGGTGCACATACCTTTTTGAGTTAGTGTTTTTATTTTCTCCCGAGAAATACCCAGAAGTGGAATTGCTGGATGTATGTTCGTTCTATTTTTAATTTTTCAGGGGACATCCACACCGTTTTCCACAGTGGCTGCACCAGTTTATATTCCTACCGACAGCGCATGAGGGCTCCCTTTTTTCCACATCCTCGCCGATGTTTGTTATGTCTTTCCTTTTCGATAACAGCCATTCCAAAATGTGCGATGTGAGTTCTCAGTGGTTTTGAGTTGAACTTCCTTGAAGATTAGCGATGTTGACATTTTTTCATGTGCTTAGCGCACATGTGTGTCTTCTTTGGGAAAATGTCTGTTTAGATCATCTGCCCATTTTTAAATTGAATTGTTGGTGGATTTTTTGGGCTATTGAGTTGTCTGAGTTCTTTGTATATTTTGGATATTAACCCCTTATCAGATGATTTTCAAATATTTTCTCCCATTCACTATGTTATTTTCCCCTTATATTGATGGTTTACTCTGCTGTCCAGAAGCCTATATTCTGGAGAAACAGAACCAATAGAAAATATATACATGAGGCTATATATCTATAGATTAAACTGTAGGTTTTATTTCTCTAGTGAAAGAGAAGACAGTCACTTTGGTCACCCCGAGTTCTGCCGGACCTGGGAGAGAAGTCAGAGCCAGGAGCACGATGGGAGCCTGGGTCTGTGGGTGGCCAGTGTTTGAAGACTCCTCACCTATGGGCCCCCCAGCTTGCGGGCTGGAGTAGCACTATATAGTGGAAATGTTGTGTAAGCCACCAGTGCAAAGCAAGCATATATTTTCATGTTTTCTAGTAGCCACATTAAGTAAAAGAAAATGTAACAAGTGCAGTTAATTTTAATCAGTATGTCTAAATATTATTGTTTGAACATTTAATCAACCCCAAAATTATATATGAGATGTTTTTACATTTCTTTCTCTCAGCCAAGTCTCCTAGATATGGTGTATATTTTATATTTATAGCACAGTTCAGTTTGGAATAGCCCCGTTTTAAGTGCTCAGTGGCCATATGTGATCAGAGGCTGTTGGCTTAGACAGTGCAGATCTAGAAGGTCTCTAGCATGCTCATGAGCATCTCTCTGCATCTCACTTGGCACTGATTTAACAGACGTTTCCTGAGTGAGTGCTCTGCCGACCACTGTTCTAGGTGTTTGCATACACTGGTTAAGTCCAGGTCTTATGTTTTACTGTGGAGAGAGTGGGACAAAAACAACAAATAAAAATCAGATATCAAAGAGTGATATTGACACAGAGAAAATGAAGCAGGGCAAAGAGGAAGAGAGGGACTCAATGGGAGGCTGCTATTCCTGATGGAGGGGTCATGATAGGCTTCACTGAAGAGGAGAATCAGGGTGAGACATAAATATTATGACGAAGTGGGTTATGTGGCAATGGGAAAGGAAGCTTGGACTGAAGGACCAACTTCCTGGGATCAAGGAAACTTGGACTGAAGGGAGAGTGTATATAGGCCCAAGGGTGGGAACGAGCTCAGCATTTTGAGGATGAAAAAGTAGACAGGTGAGGCGGGAGAGGAGGGTAGGGCTGATTTGGTTATGGTTTTCTAGGTCATGGTACAGAGCCTGGGTTTTATTCTAAGAGCCGTGGCAGCCAGGGGTGGATGTTAAACATGCAGACATGAATGATGGATGCCTTTAAAAGGCCACTCCAGTGCCATGCAGAGGATGTAGGGAACCACGAGTGGAAAGTGGGAGCATGATCAGGAGGCTGGCTTGTGCTTCCGTGCAAAAGGGAGTGTCAGGTGGCTGGGGGAAGGTGATGGAGGTGCAGGTGCTGAGACTCTCCAGGTGGCACTGTGACCGCAGAGCCCACAGGACTCTGAGTGGGCTGTGAGGGACCGAGGTGGGGGTGGTGAGGAGGCCTTCAGTGTTTGGGAACTGAGCAGCTGGGGGAATGAGGCCATCGAATGCGATGGGGAAGAAAGTGGAGACTGGGGTCAGGGAGGACACCCGAAGTGGGAGTGATTAGGGAGAGAGCTGCTGTGAAAGGCACTAGCTGGGTTATAGGGTTTAAATCCAGCGTTTAAAATCCTGAGGATTAGAAGGATGTAGTCAACCAACCAGGGCTTACCTATGGCATTTCTTTGCCGCTTTTCTCAACTTTTGTGTTCTCTCATACTTAACATGTAAATTTCAGTCATCAGTATTTACTAAAATTCTGTTCTTGAA
Source organism: Phyllostomus discolor (assembly GCF_004126475.2). Taxonomy (NCBI): domain Eukaryota; kingdom Metazoa; phylum Chordata; class Mammalia; order Chiroptera; family Phyllostomidae; genus Phyllostomus; species Phyllostomus discolor. The sequence continues at coordinate 78,629,978 of NC_040913.2, forward strand.
CTACAATCTTTGAGTTTGTGGCAAAGGACAATAAAATGGTGGACCGAACGAACATGCTTGTATTCATATTTTCCTACGTGTGTAAAATAACTCTGGGCAGCTCCCCAGACCCTGTGCCTTTGGGGTACGGGACAGAGGAATGTGTCTTGTAGATTCAGCCCCATTATGTACTTGCGAAGGTCACGCACAGGTGGGGGACCTCTGACCTAGCCTTCTTCTGTTCAAAATCTTATCACTGAGGGCAGGGCCAGGGACTTGACCTGAAGTCCCGCACTATGGACAATCCAGTAGCGGGGTAGAGACACTGCTGCCAAATAGAGATGTCAAGAGTGATTGATGGCATTCAAAAACAAATTTTTCAAGGAAGTGAGCCATCTACATAGAGGAGGACCAAAAAAAAAAGCATTCCTCCTTGAGGCTCAGGAAGAGCAGTTGGCCAACTCACACAGCCCGTCTAAGTGCTGCCAGTCTTTCAGTGGAGTCGCTCTTTCAGTCTTCTCGGTGGAATCTCACAGGTGTAGAAGGACAGGCTACTGTCCCTTTCTGATGCTCTGCCTGAGGAACCCTTGCTCTGCAAGCTTGTATCAGAGAAAGGAAGGGGCCCTGCTCTTGGGGAGAGCCATGGATCTGAACTTTGAATCGGTGGGCCCGGCTATGTAGATGTGGTCACAGTTCCAGCCTCCAGAAGGTCTGGCGCCATAAGGACAAAGTGAGCTTATGAGGATAATAAACCCCTCCGGGACCACGCTGGGCCTGCTATCAACACGTATTGAACTGCACCAGAAAAACGGTAAGAGGAGCACTGGCAGCAATGGCAACCGCGTTCCCTGTTTGGTTTTGTGCCAGGCCGTGGAGTAGTCACCTCATCCCTCTCTTCCAACACGATGCCCGGGGGACAGAACCTGAAGGGGTTTAGAGTGGAGACTGAAGACAGACCGCCGGGCTCAACTCAAACTTAGAAGATGGGGGACAGCACTGGCGGCTAGGGTTTCGAGGGTTAATTCAGTTGAGACATGTGAAGCACTTACAGTATCTGGCGCATTTTTAGTCCCATACAGTGTTGGTGCTTATTATTCTTATACAGACAAGGGAGGACATTAAGGATCAGAGGAGTTAACCAGGTTCCTCTACAAAGCCTTTTTCTTTGCACTGGACTTCTTTCCTTCTCTGTTGTGCCCCGGTCCTGAGAATGGGGTGTGCACTAGCAAGCACCAAACCCAGCGGAAACAGCACTGTACAGCGGGACTTCCCATTCCTGAGGCCGGAGGAGGTTTAATTAGTTCCCCAGGGTGGGAGCGAGCAGGGGCTATCCCTCGAGGCCCGGTCTCTCTACCCACCACTACGCGGGTTTTGCCTGCCTCGGTAATTTTTAATTTTGGCGATCCAACTGGAGAAGATTTCTGGGCAAGTGATTTGGTTTGCTATTCAGTGGACATGGAGGGGAAGGACATTTCCTCTGGTTACTAACTAGACCTGGTCATGAGCTGGTCTTCCCTGGGAACACCCCCAGCCCTTGCCCAGCGGGGGCTGAGCTGCCCATTCGGGCGCAGACCCTTTCTCCGGCTCACAGAACCCACATCCTCTTGACTAATTCACTGATTCTAGCTGAGCCTCCTCAGTAACGTGATGGTGTCAAACTAGATTATAGATAAGCTCTCTTGTTGCTCTAAATGGCTGTAATTCTAAGACCAATCAATATCTGGATTAACTTTGCTTTCTGATGAGACTCTGCCGAGCTAGCTCAGCAAGGAACTTGTCCAAGGGTCCTGCCTGACTGGTCGAACCACAGGCGAGGCCTGGGGCTGGTGGCGCCTCCTGGGGAAGCCCAGTGCTGAAGAGTTCAGAGCAGGGGGCTCTGTCCTGCGTGGATGCTGCTCACAGCCACTGGCTCGCTGCAGCCTTCATGTTCAAAAGCACAGAGAAGGTGTTACAAAGAGAACGGGAAGAAAGTGTGAAGATATTAGAAAGGATGCAGTTCACCTGACTCATGAATGACTTGGGAAGTGGTGAGCAGCCAGGTCATTTCATGGTTTTTTTTTCTTTTAATCTAGAAATTTTCTTTAAGACAGATTTATTTATTTATTAATATTTATTTAGCGAGGGGAAGAGCAGGGAGAAAAAAAGGGAGAGAAACATCAATGAGGGAGACAAACATCGATTGGTTGCCTCTTGCACGTGCCCCAACCAGAGACTGGGCTTGCAACCCAGGCATGTGCCCTGACCCGGAATTGAACTGGTGACCTTTTTGCTTTGCGGGACGTCTCCCAACCAACTGAGCCACACAGGTCAGGGTGCCATTTCATGTCTTAAGTAAGCAAGAATTCATTTATACTTGTGACCGTTACTGAGAATTTTGAGGACAAAAAGCATAGCCTTTTACAGATGGATATGAACGCACATATACTAAGAATGAACATTGTTTACTAAAGAATCCCAGATTCAACCATAGTCTACAGGCGTCATAGCGGACAGACACTTCCCCTGTCAGTGTTGTCACCCAGGCTGCTAAAGTCACGGCATGTGACTTGCGGCTTCATTGGAACTGGAAAAGGAGCGTGATTGAAAGCACACATCCATGGACTGGGATAGCCAGGGCTTCCTGCTGTCCTGGCTGCTGGGTGCTCCATGTCCGGGCCTGGCTTCACGCCCCCCTGCCCCCCGCTGCCAGGAGGGTGGGGGTGCCCTCCCTGCTGCTGCTGTCTGTGGTCTGCAGCATCCCGAGGCCGAGCCTCCTTAACTTCCTGTAAGTGTAACTCGGGCACCTTGATCAGATAAAAGCTATTTTTGCTCTCCCTCGGCTAAGCTAGATTCCATCTCAGATTACATGAAAGGAACTGCCATCCTTCTTTTTTCCTTTGTTGCTAAGGAATAGCTTTTCCTCTCAGATTGATTTTCTTCCCTTGAAGAAGCCCCAGCCCACACAACACTTGGTAGTAATTTAAAGTCAGCCAAAGAGCTGCAGTTCCTATTAGAAGCCTAGCGCTACCTGCTAAGAGTCATTAGGGGTCAGTAAGGTCTGTCTTTTCACTAAACACCCAAGTGCTTTTTTAGAACAAAGGAGACTTCTTCTCTTTGGCAAGCACTGATCTACTGCTCAGTTTTTCCAATTAGGGATTGAGCTCCCCCCCACCACGAGCCAGCTAATCAGACTTTTATTAGTCTTGCTATCTCACGCCCAGGGCTTCTAGCAGGCATCCGGGGAGAGAGGGGGCACGCTTTCGCTGGAAGCCTGCCTCCCTCTCTGATCTGAGTCGAGGATTGGAGTGGGCTGCCCACCTGCTGTGGAACAAAATGCGTTAAGTGCCTGCCCCTCCAGATCTGAGTGCGTGTGTGAGTCCCAGTGCAGGTGGGCAGGTCAGCGGTGGAGAGCTGGGCTGCAGAGCCAGTGGGGGGCAGGAGCTCAGGATGTGAAAGCTGGCTCTCTGTGGGTTGCTCCCGCCTTCCACCTCCCGCAATGCCTGCCGGTTTCACACCCAGGGCCCTCGTCAGCTGGTGCGGCCCTGGGGATCAGAGCGGGCTTAGTTTTGGTACAGAACTAATTCGCAAAATGGTGTTGTTGCTTAAAGAGTGTGTTATGTGGAAGCTGGGCTTGGGGAAGCTAGCCTGTTGGTAGAAATACACCTTTTTATTTTATTTTGTTTTATTTTTTGGTGGCAGTCATTGCCTGGTGCTTACTGAAAGCTCAGACACGGAGGATACTAGCTTTCCTGACCTCCCACACCAGCCTGGCCCCCGCCCGTCCGGCCTGTGTTCTTAGCGAGCTCTGCCTGCTTGGATCACAGCGGCCCCATCGCCCCTGTGCTGGGCTGCGTGCGCTGCGAGGAGCAGAGGCCGGTCTGGCCGTCCCCACATGCCCTGGCGCACAGGAAGCGATCACTAGAGCTGTGCTGGGTGTGTCCTGGACAGGGGGAGACAACGGGGACATTCAATTTGCTGACTCAGGATGTCAACAATGTTTGTGTAATTAAGTGATTTAGACAGATTCATCCCGATGTGTACATACTTTCTAGTACTTTCTCTCATACAGATCCCACTTCTTAACTCACTGCTTCCAAGACTGTCTTTTCCTTCCTTTTGGCCTGGAACCTTGGGAACCGTGGGACCTCGGACCTCACTCTAGTTCCCAGGGCTCGGAGCAATCCTAGGGACACTGAGCTTCCACCTCAGGGGGCATCGGGACCCTGGTGGGAGGGAGGGTCTGGGAAATACGCCAGGGTGACTCGAACTGGAATTCGGGATGTGAATTGTGCCTTGCATGTTGCATGATCCGGTTATTGGTTAGCCATCTCAACATGTATGTTTTTCACATTTTTTCAATGAGCAATTGTGCTGACTGCCAAAGAACCGAAACATAAATGGTAATACCTAGAGAGTGCCTGAATCTGTGGAAAATGCTGATAATTCCGGTTAATTTTTTTAGGCCAGCTAGCTAAGCCGAAATTTTACAAAAAGAAAAAAAATTTTAAAAAGCTTTTCTTAACAGGATCCTGAGCACGATAGTGGCACGTGATATCGACTACCTTCAGCTGACGCAGGCAGGAGCAGGGAAGGAGAGGTGGTGATGGGTGAGTCATCGGCTCTCCGCGGCAGCAATTACGCAGGGCACAGACAGCCTGCGAGAACGGCGCTGCTGTGCGGGGCGTGCAGGGCTGGGGACAAAGGACAGGGTGCTTCAGTGCGCCGCGTGTGTGTCTGCGTGGCCACGTGGGCTGCGTAGGACGGTCTCCGTGAGAGCTCGGCTGATGGAGACCTGGTCCTTTGACGTTTCTTTTTTAAAAGTGAGTTCGATTAGAGAGCAGTTCCCCATTTCACAAAGTCCTGGGTGGAAACCAGGCTCTCAGATTTTAAAATCTTGAGGAGCAGAAACTAAGACAACGGCTTCCACACTGCTAGCCATTTTTGGGAGAGCATCGATTTACTTTAGACCCAGAGGTTGTTTTCTGAGCACCTCTGAATGGGCCCTTGGGTGAAACCTGTGCCAAAGCGGGTGGCCCCTGTGTGGAGGGAGAAAGGGGAAGCAGTCTAATGCAGATGGCTCACATCGGGACTCGATCATCTGCTTGGTAATGATTTTCCCAGGGTACGGCGAAGGCAGATCTCGGCCTCTGGGAGTGTGTGGCTTTTTGGTAGGGGACACAGGGAGTGAACAGGTGGGATGCACTTTTCTCTTCGAGGGGTTGTAGCTCAGCAGGAAGGGACCCCAAATAAGGCTGTTCTGACATCTCCTGGTTGCAGTACTATACCAAGCAGCTGTGCTGTATTTCTCTTCTGTTCATTTCAAAGCCCTCGGTCAAGTCTCATTCAAGATTTCAATCTGGTGTCAGCGATCGCCTCGGGGAGTTGGGGAAAGGCTCTCTGTTTGTTCATAGGACCGTGAGTTAAGGAAAGAGCAGCTGAGGTGACTTGTGGTTGACAGCTGGTGTTTCAGAGCCGGAAAGAAGTTCACTTTATGGAGCTGGGCAGCTGGTCCTGGGGGCAAACCACACCGAGATTGACTGGCAGAATGTATGAGAATTCTTGGTGGTAACAGAGGGTATCTCAGAAATGCTTGGGAAGGGATGCTGGACTTTGTATAGTCAGATGGGGTGGCCGTTCAGAGCCAGTTAAGTTCACGGTATTCACAGCTACGTATGACCTTCTCAGGCTGACAGAGTCTGGGACTTCTCAACTGACCAGGACAGTCCCAAGGTTTCTGGTGGTGAGGCTTGGTTCTCTAAGACTACTAGGGCATCTTCATTCTTTTTTTTTTAAGGATTTTATAGTGTCACAGGTTCGATTCCCAGTCAGGGCACATGCCTGGGTTGCAGGCCATGGCCCCTAGCAACCGCACATTCATGTTTCTCTCTCTCTCTTTCTCCCTCCCTTCTCTCTCTAAAAATAAATAATAAATAAAATTTTAAAAAATATATTTAAAAAAACAAAAATGATTTTATTTATTTTTATTATTCTTTTAATTTTTAGAGAGGGAAAGGAGGGAGAAAGAGAGAGAGAGAGAAACATCAATGTGCAGTTGCTGGGGGCTGTGGCCTGCAACCCAGGCATGTGTCCTGACTGGGAATCGAACCTGCGATGCTTTGGTTTGAAGCCTGTGCTCAATTCACTGAGCTATGCCAGCCAGGGTGGCATCTCCATCTTTTCTCAGTTTTTGAATTTGCTCTGAGTTCACCAGCCTCCAGTTTAGGTCTGGTCTGTTTTGGTGTGTTGAAGCATCTCTCCTGGATTCTATTTATAAATAGATGAGTGATAGAATAGAGTTAATTAATTACATGGCCTGGCAATTAATTAACTTGGTGACGTATGGTATAGTCTGTGCTTCCTAGCCTTAAGGGTGTGAACACGGCTCTAGCACAATGGTACGACTGTTGATGGTTCACCCTGGCCTTGTCACCAGTTATTATTGTACGGTTGTTGTTCTCCATAGGATATTCTTTAGCTTATCTTGTTCCCCTTACTTTTCTAACTCTGACTTTTTCTGTTTTGGAAAGGCTTAGCCAGTCAGGGTAATTTGGTCCTTGAGTCTTTCTGGAGAGCAAAGTCCCTACCTAACATGGAGATTCATTTCCAGCCACTGCCTCTGCCAGAACCACCACCTCTGAGCAGGAAGAGGCGATGGTTGCACACGCTGCATGAACACCTGATGTAAAGTAATGATGCCACAGGGAGCTCGTGTCCATTGAAATCTGCCTTATGCTGGGCATTGTGGTGATCTGAAAAGGGTGATTTCGCTTAGTTCTCACCAAACCCCTGTTTGGCTAAGACTATGTTATTATTGAGGAAAAAAAGGAGGCTAAGGAGATTTGGGTTCTTTGCCCAAGGCCATGCAGGTGATAGTGTGCAGAGCCGGAACTTGGGCCTGGGGCTGCTGAGTGCTGGGCTTGCGAATGCTGGGAAGGCTGTTCGCCTTGCGCAAGTGTTGACGCTGCATCTGGAAGGTCAGCAGAGGGTGTCGGAAACCCCACGCTGGCCTCGGAGAGTCAGGCACTGGCAGCAGCACCATTAGTGAGGCTACAACAGAAGAGAAACAGAACGTGCTAAAACACAGGACTGAGTCAGTCACTGTGTTTGTGTCACATTAAGATAAAATTGTAGTCTGATCCACATCTTGGGGACACGGGATGTGAAGAAGTCGGAAGCACAGCCCAAGTTAATAAGAGTCACTATTTTTGGCTGGTTTCCTCATATCAATTACTTTCTTCCAGTGCAACGGTCCGGAGCCCCCCACCTCCTTTCTACAGCTGCTATCCTGTTCTACTCTGGTCTCTGCCTCATCCGTGGTAACTTTTACTCCACCTGGTAAACATGGCACACCCCCAAGGGAGTTAGTGAAGAGGAGGGATTCAGAAGTTCAAGGCCATGGTCCAGTTTCTTAGAGTAAGGCGGAGTGGGCACGTTTCAGGCCAGCCACATCATCTGCATGTAAAGGCCAAGTCCACCCTTTACACCGCCAGGTTCAGGGACCTGAGGTTGAAATGATCTTATGTTATTATTTAAAAAAATTTTTACTTGCAGGAGGTGGAAGATGATTACTACACATCCCCCACATGGGAAGATGAAAATGACTCTGGAACAGGTTGTTTATTAAAAACACATTAACGTTTAGCACCTGAATATTCAATGCAGGAGCCCTGGGGAAGAAACACACGGAGAAGGGTTCCATGAGTACCAGCAACGGCTGCGTTAGCATCTTGGCATCATGTTGGCTTATGTAACGCTAGATTTTTTTTAGGGTTCTCCGGGATGTGAATAATGAAGTATGAAAGAGCAGACTTGAGTGGAAATTACTCATATTGATTACACACACACACACACAAATACGCACCTCAGTTTAATTCTTGGAAAGCATACCGATGATGAATGATACCTGCAACTCTAACAACTGCCGTGTTAGGTATTCCCGGGCTGATTAAATTCCACCTGCCATTGTGAATCCTGCCGAGTCCCGTAATGGCCTCGCTCACGAGGTAGTCTCTCAAAAGCCACGGTCACTGGAGGGTGGAAAATTTGATATCTTCAGGTGCTGGGGTCCTACAGGCCAGATGGGAAGTCATTAAATAAAGACCACAACAACCTGTGGGTTCAGGGAGCTCTGGTCTGGTTTATTTTCACCGGGCAGAGGGGGCACCTGCTGTATGAGGACTACATGGGCTGCACTGGTTGTGGAGCTGTTGGTCCCCCACTTACCCATCCCCCCTAAACTGTGCGCTCTTCCAGGGCAGGACAGAGTTTTCCCTTTGTATCTCCCACACTTGGAACTTTACCTGGAACGTCAGCCCCTCTGTAAACATTTGTTGAACAAATACTGGAAATAATGAGTGAACTTTCTCTCTCTGGCTCTTTCAAAATTATATAGCACTCACTGGACTTTAAAAGGGGATGTGTTTCTCTTACCCTGTACCCACTGCACTTTATCCGTCTAAAGGCACCAAGAGCACTTAGGAGCTTTGTTTTGCTAACGGGTCATTTCCAGAATTAGCCTTAGGCTCTGTCCACTTGAAGTAGATGTGACCTTCCTAACAGACAGAAAGAACTGAATTTGTTTCAGTTGGATTGGGAACAGGGAGAGGAGAATTCATCCATGCATTGTCAGCCAACTCATTAAAATAAAAGATGGGTTTACACCTACGCTTAGGGCTCTTGAGAAGAAAATGTCTGTGTACATTCAAGTCACTTAGAGCATGATCTTGAGGCACTTGAATCAGCCTTCCCAAGCTGGAGTTGTCACTTTACCTGTCCTTTGTCAGCCTTCACTGGAATGTCTTTGGATTATAGACCCATTTTACAGACTCTAGGTGTCAAATCCCTGTAACTGGTCTGAAACACTGCTAGGGACCAACTCTCTAAACTACTGTTGGATTTCTGCTCTGGTTCCTGATATCTCAGTCTTTTTTTTTTTAATTATTGAGATACAATTGACATATAACAGTGTGTAAGTTGAAGATGTATGACATATTTGATACATTTATATATTGCACTATGATTACCACTGTAACATCAGTTATTGTCTTTATCATATAATTATCATGTTTTTGTGGTTGGGAATAGTTAAGATGTAGTCTCTTAGCAATTTAGAAGTTTATCATACAGCATTGTTGACTATAATCTTTTTTTAATTTTTAATTTAAAAATTTTTCCATTACCATATATCCCCTCATACCCTCTTCCACAACCACCCCCCCCCCCTCATTCCCCCACCACCCTGCATCACCACACCACTGTCTGTGGTTGACAACAGTCTTTATGCTGTGCGCTAGCTCTCTGGGACTTACTCATTTTCTAATTGCAAGTCTGCACCCTTTAACGGCATCTTTCCAGTTCCCCCACCCCAGCCCCTGGTAACCACCATTCTGCCCTGTTTCTATGGGTTTAGTTATTTTTAGATTCCACATATTAAGTGATATCACGCAGTGTTTGTCTTTCTCTGTTTGGCTGTCTCACTTAGCATAATGCCCGCAAGGTCCATCCCTGTTGTCGCAAATGTCCTTCTTTCTTGTGGCTGAGTAGTATTTCTCTATAGATCCACTGAACGATAGATAGATAGATAGATACCACATCTTCAGGCATTAATCCTCTCGGTCTTGCCTTGATTGTGGAGCCAATCCTCATGGGCTTGCCAAACCTTTACCATTCCTCTCATCCCAATATCCAGACCCAACTCTGTCCCTCACTCCACTGTCTGGAGTCCTGCTTCAAAGAAGACAGACTCTCTTGGTTCCCAGAGTTTGCTGCCCATTTGGCTGCTAGTAGTGGCACTGACCAGAGTCTCCAACCATGGGGAGAACTGATTCTTGCTCGTGTGATGTCCACATCGTCACATCAGCTTGAATGTTGCAGTTGAGTTGGGGGTCACCTTTCAGGCATTAGTCCCAGCGTTGAATCAGGCTCGCAGGCAGACCCACGCCATCCTGTCTTGGGAGCGTCGGCCATCCGGCACACGCATGGTGACCCCGGCTCTCTGTTTGAGTTAGGAGAAACCAATGATTAAATGAGAGATTTTGATTACGTGGCTATTTCAGTGAGCTCTTTGCCTCCTTTCCCCATCATTTTTCTTGTTGCTATGAAGAACTTAATTTTTTTTTGCTTTTGTTTAACCATTTTGCTAGTTGTTGCAGAAAGTGACTAAGGAATCTACTGTTCAGCTCTAATGAAATTTAGAGCTAATGATTCATTTGCCCAGAAAATGAATCAAAGCCAAGTGGGGCAGTCTTTTCTTGGTAAGGTTTAATTCTTGTATTTTTATCATTGTTATTGATGAATGATCCATTTGAAACAAGGAAGGGTTGGAAGTTCCGGATGAGGGAGGGAGATGGGGGGTCGAGGTCAAACGTGTTGCCAATACTGGACTTAATTTCCCTGGCAGGAGGGCCATGGCTGCGGGTGATGTGGACAGAACGGGTTTTAACAGAAAGCGAACAAGTGGAGACACAATTTAGGAGATTGAATTTGGCTTTATTTGTTTTGTGTGCACAGTGAGATTGTGTGGGGAAAAGAGACATTACCCATGAAGAATGCTAAGGTAATTTATGTTGCTTCCTCCCATCAATTACCTCCTGTGAGCTCGGAGTGGAATTGCCTTCCCGTGAGTTACCGTAGCCTTTGCGCGGCCTGTCTCCATAGAAATGACTCTGTAGAGTAATTTCATAACCCGCACTGACAAAGATATAATTCATGCTGTGCTGCCTTTTGTGGGGGCTTAAAAAAACAAAGCCTGTACCATTTCACAGTTACATATTTTTTAATTTGACCAACGAAAGGAAACATACATTTCTCCTTCCCACTACATTATAAAGCCAACAGACTAAAGGGGAAAAGCAAAAGCAGGCTTCCAAGCTTTGCTGCGGGGAGAATAAAACAACAACAAACTTGAATTACTTAGACCATAGTTTTCTCATATGACAAGCAACAGGACCGCATTCAATCATTCCTAAGTTAGATCTCTAGCTTCCAAAGGCTCAGAATCTCTGGGTCTGGGTTTTAGATTTCTCTCAGGAGTGTGACTGCTGAATGAAAAGAAAAGTTTCTCTGGAGGCTTTAAAAAATTGGAGTATAATCCATATACAGTATTATATTGGCTTTAGGTGTAGAACTCAGTGATTTGACATCTGTGTCCATTGTGAAACGACCCCGTCGGTAAGTGTAGTCACCATCTGTCGCCACACAAAGTTAATGCACTCTTGCTCTGTCCCCCATGCTGTAGGTTACGTCCCCCTGGCATTTATTTTATATCTGGAAGTTTCCACCTCTTGGTCCCCTTCACCCAGTGCCCTCTGGCAACCACCGATCTGTTCTCTGTGACTACGAGTTTTGTTTGTTTATTTTTTTTAGATTCCACATGTAAGTAAAGTCACGCGGTCTTTCTCTTTCTCTGACATATTTCACTCAGTACAATCTGACGGCTTTTCTCTAGTTGGTAACTCCTCCCTGCAGATGGCTTTCGTCAGGTCCCGGCTGACCTTCCCCGGAGTGTTCTGGCAGGAGTGGTGGAGATGAAGAGTGGAAGGAAGAGTGCCATTTCAGGAGGGTCTGGGTTTAGCAGAGGGTCCCGCCCCCGGACAGCAGGGGGGAGGCAAGAAGGTAAAGAGAGGGGCTCACACTTCTCTGTGGCTGAGGACTGGGGCCATGGCACAGGCACCGGTGCAATCAAAAAACGGGAAAGCACCCCCTCAAACGTGGGTGGTGACAGGAACCAGGAGATCCCACAAGCAAGGACAAAGTGCCAACAGTCTGGGAAGGACGTGGGTCAGGGAGGCAGTATGCTGATCTGCCTTTGTCACCGCATTTCTGTGTGACCCAACCAGCAGGCGTCTGCCCTGTGGGTGGGCAGGAGACCATTCCTGGGAGCAGCTGACTGTGGAGTGGCAGGGGGAGCGGATACCTTCTCTTGGCCCAACTGATGTCCCCTGGAGGGAAGAATGTTCTCCGATGTCTTGGGATTGGTTCTGAGCTGCCCAGTTGACTGATCCACAAGCTCGTGGTATCGGCTTCTCTTGGTCCTCAAGCCCTTCTGTTTCCAAACAAACCTTGCACATTCCCTTCTCTCCCAGGGTCTTTAAACTCTTTAGAGGCCTCGGGCATTCTTTTGGGTCCTTTCAAACATGTAATAATTCATCACTTGCTCATGAAATTGGCTATGCATTTAATTTACATTTGGCCATGCTTTCTAAGTAATCAGCTGGCAGACTTGGGAATTGTTGTGCAGTGAGAAAATCTAATGTGACATGCAAATTATTTTCAGTGATGATAAAATTTTATGGATTATAAATTTAACCCTGAAGGAAGTTGATGGAGTGTTGTTTCACTGAGTATTTACCAAATTGGTTTTTTTTGAATGTCCTGGGACTGAATTTTCTGTAGCTCTTGGAGCTTGTCCGTGCCCTCAACCGAAGCTCACCAGGGGCACAGCTGCCTGGAGCAAGACGGGGTCATCACTGCCTGCAGTGAGGGGGATACGCACTGTGGGGAGCCAAGGAGCACCTTGATAGAGGGTGATGGAAAGGACATCTTCTAGGATTGGGCCGGTGTTAGGTGACTGGGGACAGAGTTCAAAGAAGTGGGGATTGGTTCTGGGCTGGATGCTATCAGGATGTGGGGTAATTGTGGTTGGGTACCTTCATAAACCTTGTCTAGAAAGAGGGTAGACTAATAGAGGCTGAAACTGTAGTTGGTGGAACAGCCAGGGTCACTCAGTGCAGCGGGATGTCTGATGTTTTCTCCTGGACAACGTTCACATATTGTCTGTTTTGCCAGATGACAGAGCAGTCTGGTTTGGGCTTGGTCCACGTTCCCCACCCGAGGGCCCTGTCCGATGTCGGCGTTCTGTGAACTTGTGACTGTTCCACAGGAGAGCACCACGGTCGAGCTGAGAGCGCCAGGGCGGCTCCTGGTGCCTTGGGCTGCTTTTCTCTTTTTCCAGCTAAATGTGTTTTCAGATCCCAAACATGTTGTGGGTGGGCCTTTGAAAAGTGTGTAGGTGGGAGGCTGTAGGCACCACGCCATTAGTTCCTACGGGATAAAATGGCTTTGTCTCCGCTGCAGGCTTTTCTGAGGCTCTCCCCGTATGGGCTTCCTTTACACACACCTTTCTGTGACCCTCTCCGTGAACGTGAAGGACCCGGGCACTGACTGCAGAACGGGTGGGAGGTGCAGGGATGCCCTGCTGTGCGCTCACCTGCAGGGGTGGGAAGAGTGAGCTGGTTCTCTGTGTGCTGGGGAGAGGTGTGGCCCGGACCCTGGCCTGGCACGTCTGGCGGGGTGCAGAGGTAGGTTAATGGAAGCTAGGATGCAGCTAAGCTCTATGCAACACTGGGACAAACTTCTTCTGTGTCACTGTCTTTTGTTTTGAAGGAGAACAGAAGTCCAACTTGTTCCTCTATGTCATAAGACATGTCAAGAACATTCTCAAAAGCAGGATCCTTGGTTCTGGGTTTTCATCCCCCCTCTTTTTTTTTAATCTGTTGTTTAGAACTCCTAGAAACTTTATTGTTTAGACCACTTTTTGTCACTTGTCCCCTCCTCCCCTTTCTATTTTGAGACCTTTTAAGCCGTCAGAACAGTTGAAAGAATGAACCCAGAGTACTCTTTACCCAGATTCACCAAATGCTAACGTATTGTTACATTTATTCCTTTTCTGCCAAATCATCTGAAAGTAAGTTTTAGACATTATGACATTTCATCCCTAAATACTTCAGCATGTTTCTCCTAAGAACAGGGCCGATTCTTCTATATAATCACAATACTATGTATGTAGGTATGAGTGTGCGTGTGTGTGTGCGCACGCGCGCAGTATAGAAATCTCTCTTCTGAGCCATTTGAGGATAAGCTGTCAACAGGATGCCCCATCACTCATGAATATTTTAATGTGTTTTTCCTGCAAACAAGAATGTTCTCACAGATCCACAGTCTAGTCATCAACATCAAGAAATTAACAGATTGGTTACTACCTTTTAATACTCAGATTCCATTCAGGTTTTTCTTGTTGGCCCAGTTAAGTGCTTTGTAGCAAAAAGATCTAGTCTAGAATTAGTTGTCATGTCTATTCATTTCCTTCAGTTTGTGATAGTTCCTCATTCTTTGCTCGACTTTTATGAGTTTGACACTTTTGAGGTTCCCAGGCAGGTGTTTTTGCAGGGCATCCCTCAACAGGATTGTCTGATGTTCCCCCCTGATGAGGTGCGGGTGATGCATCTTGGGCAGAAATAGCTCAGAAGTGATGCAGGGCTCTTCTCATTGTACACTGTCAGGTGGGGCATAATTTTAATTTATTCCATTATTTACAATATTCACTTTGACAATTTGATTACATTGGTGTTCACAAATTCAGGTTTCTCAAATTTAGGTATACTCTTTCCCCTTTATAATTAATATGTTTTTATTTTTTTGGTGGGGAGATACTTTGAAGCTATTTAAATATTCTTTATCAAATTTTCTCTTTCTTTCTTTCTTTTTCTTTCTTTCTCTCTCCCCCTTTTTCTTTTCCTTCTTTCTTTCTTTCCTCCCTCCCTTCCTTCCTTCCTTCCTCCCTTCCTTCCTTCCTTCCTTCCTTCCTTCCTTCCATATTCTGGTATGTACTCATGGATTCTTATTTTATTCAATGGGATATAATCCATTACTATCTTCATTTATTTGATGCACAAATTACTTAGTATTTGGTCCTTCAAGCTGGTTTCTGGATCTGTTCTGATGTGTCTCATGATTCTTTGAGACTTTCCTTTCTTACCTGCAGACCTAGAGATGTTTCTGTATTATTTTACCTGCCCAAGCCTTGGAACCAGCCATCTTCCCAAAGAGCCTTGCCTTTTCTTTTAGTGAAGGATGGCATTTAGACATCAAAATCCAGGTGCTGTGTATGCTAAATGCTCTTGGTGAACCACTGCTTCCAGGCCCTCTTAGTGACAGCATTAGGAAATAAAAGTATGCATATATAATACATATATGCACATTATATTTATTTCTATATCTACATGTATTTATATGCATATTAAAAAACATCAATTTCATACTGTTATCTCTAATTCAACCCAACACCATGAAACTCATTCTAGTATTTTCTCTTTCCATATCTGTAAGTCCCTTTTCTGACTATGAGAAACATGCTCTCGTATTCCTTAGTATATTTTCCTGTTTTATTTGGCCCCCGTTGTAACCAACTTGCTCTACTGCTATTGCCACCTGCCCTTGTGGGAATGCCCTCCTTGCCCAGGTTAGGCTCGAACGCCTTGTGTTAGGCTGCTCTCCCGCGAGGATGCCCCTGGCCCTTGCTTGGGCTACAACAGGCCCTGAGGCACTGCCTTCCCATGTGGACGTCCTCACCCTGCCCGAGCTCTGACTCCCTGCCCCTCCAGGCTGCCCCCTGCCTGGCTCGGGCTTGTGTACCTTGTGCCAGGTTGTCTTCCTCACCCTGCTTGGGCAAGTCTGACTTACAGAAAGCAGGGTGTCTTCCTAGACTGGTTACTGTAGGAAATGGGCTGGTTTCTTGGGCTGGTTGCCACTGATTGCAGGGCAGAGTTCTATTTTTATATATTGTCTGAAAATTGTTCGTTTGTATACTCAGTCTCTCAGTAAGTTGACACCTGATAAGTCTACTCCTTTCCCCCCTCTGGATTAGTTGGGATTCTCCAGAGAAATAGAACTAATAGAATGTGTCTACCTGTAGAAAAAGATTTATAATGAATTGCCCTGCATGATTTGGACACTGGAAAGTCCAAAATCTGCAGGGGGGCTGGCAGGCTGGAGACCCAGGGGAGCTGATGTTTCGGCTCAAGTCTGTAGGCCTCCGGCTGTCGGGCCAGGAAGAGCCCACATTGCAGGCGAAGGCTGAAGGTCGTCTGCCGGAGAATCATCTCTCGCTCATGGGAATCTTTGTGTTGTATTCAGGCCTTCACTGAGTGAATGAGGCCCACCCACCTTACGGAGGCTGTCTAAAATACTCCAAGTCCATGAGTTAAATGTTAATCTGATCTAAAACACCCTCACAGAAATATCCAGAATAACATGCGGCCAAATATCTGGACACTTCATGGCCCAAGTTGACATAGAATTAACAATCACGATTCCCCACCAAGTCTCCTTGGAATGCGGGAATCCCAAGTTGTGCTGGGGACCCTTACTTTCTCTCTCATTTCACGTTTATCCAGTGCACCCTTGTGTCACCTTTATCCGACAAAGTGATACAAAGTCTCTAGATGGCCTTTGGCTTCTCAGGGTGTGCCTGCAGAGCCGTCTCTGTATTGGCGGCAGGACTTGTGAGTGGAAATGCCTTCCTCAGGACCTGCATCCCCCCGGATGTGAGGAGAGGAGGCAAGGTCTTGAAGGCCTAGGGAAGGATAAGGCGCCCAAGCTGAAAGGGCGATGTAATTACATGTGCTCCTCTCATGTTTGCTTTCCTTTGAGCCAAACCATCCTGTGGTCTCATTGCGTCCCTCTGGGAAGGCCTGAGCTGATCGGGACAGTGGTGAAGTTGGGTGGTTTGAACATCTGAGAGGGCCCCTCAGAGCCCTTTGACAAGGGAATCTCCCAGTGCCTCTGGGGGATGGTAGTGGGGAGAAAAAGGGCACATTCCTCTCTACCCTGATTCCCTGGAACTGATGGGGTAAAGCAGGCTGGCAGCTCTGGTTGAAGAGTAGCATACTATCTGCAGTAAGATCACCCCCTTTAAAAATAATTTTTTGAAGTTTCTTACCAGTTTTTATTTTCCTTGTCAGTCAAGAATGTAAAACCTAGTCTTTTCAGTAGTATTCCATGCAGATTCAAGATGTAATTACTCTTTGTCCTGACTGGTGTGGCTCAGTTCGTTGGGCATCGTCCCACAAACCGTAAGGTCACCAGGTCTATTCCCGGTCAGGGCACGTGCCTGGGTACATGCCATCCCCAGGAGTGTGTACAGAGGGCAATAGAACAATGTTTCTTTCCCTCTCTTTCTCCCTTCCTTCCTCTGTCTCTTAAAAAATGTAATTGTTCTTTGCTTCCTGCTAGTACAATGCAATCTGTATAATCTCGATTGTAAGAAGTATCTTGCTGAACTGAAAGCTGGCCCATCCTTCTTTCTTCCTTCCACCCTCCTGTCTCTCCCTCCTCACTTCCTTCCCTTCTCTACTCACTCTCCCTGTCTAAAGGTATTTATTAAGTGCTGTCATTGCAGGTATAAAGATGAATGAGAATCAGTTCTTATACTTGAGATGATCACGGCCCAGGAGGGGAGGTAGCAGTAAAAACAAATGTTCACAATGCATTGTCAGGAACGCAGGCAGGAATTTCAAGGAAGTCATGTCCTGCAGATTCTTGAAAGATGGGCTGGGGTTTTCTGGGTGCAGGGAGGGCTGGATGTGGGGGATAGTGTCTGCGGGAGAGAGGACAACGTGATGGCTAATCCCAAAACGACTTCTGCCCTGGGCCCGTGCTGTGGGACTCTTCTAGAGCATCCAAGATCTGCCTGAGCTCAAGCATTTTCACCCTCTTTTCCATATTCTCAGACCCCGACCATTTACCATTCCGTAGCTTCACTAACACTTGAGTTCATGGCTTGCCCTCTGAAATGGTTTTCTGGTGGGTGGCAGCCCCCCTCTGCAAGCACGCTGACCCTGGCTTTGTCTAGCTTCCCACCTTCCTCTTGGGTCTCAGGGCCGTGAGTGCTCCTCTGACGGTTTCTCATCACTCGAAAAGAGTTGCAGCAGGAGCCAGCTCACCGTCTGAGCTTTCAGTGAAATATCAAGCAGTGATTCACCATGACTCAGAAATCTGTTAGTTCATACATTTAAAGCAACTCCTTTTCCTTTGCTTTTGAACAAACAAAACTGGATGGTGCATACAGATGAGAACCATCGAGTGGGATATTAAGCTCGTCCTTGAGCAGGTTTGTTTCCCATTAGCTGGGCGAGGGAATGCATATGCCTTTGCGGACCTCTGTAAACCAGGCACGCTGACGTCCGCTGGAAGCGGTGGGAGTGTGGAAGCGTGGCTGCGCTGCCAGTCACGTGGGAGGGGGATGAAAACAGCAGATGAAAGTGGTGATTGTCGCCAGCAGAAATAGGAAACTGCTGCTGGGTCATCTGCCTGGTACCCAGAACTGGCCTATTAGCTGTCATTAACCCTTATCCAGGAAACCATTTACAGCCGCTGAAACCCTTATAAAGTTGGATTTTTGCCCACAGACTCATCACCCTTTAACCCACCCAGTGGGTTAAAGAGAAAAAGGGCTGTGAACGTCTTCTCTTTGTGGGCAGAAAGTGCTGTCCTCTGTCCTTGGAGAAGTGGGGCGGGTCACTCCTAGCTACACTATGGCCATGGACTCCTGGTATCCCAGGACGGAAGAAACGTTAAGAGGATATCCTGTCTCTTGTCCAGCAGACACCACTGTCCCCCAAAGCTGGGAAGTTGCAAAGTTTCCATTGGAACTGAGCAATTTCCCAGAGAAATCCTCTGCAGGGACCCCATGGCCTTCAGGTTTAGAATTTCTCTGTGTGTTTTCTGTGGATGTTCCCAGTCTTGATGATGGCTCCAGGAGGTGAGTAGACTGGATGGCCTGGGATCTGGCTTCAGGATAGACCTTCTACCCTGGGGGGATGGGCCTTTTGAGGCAGGTCACCATGTTGGGTGACCCTGTTTATAATTCCTCTCGGCTCTATCTGCCCTTGATCTCATGAGGGTCAGTCCAAAGTCTTTCCCTTCTGCTCGGATTATTTGAATCTCAAAACTTCCCTTCCTAAGAGTAATTTGGCTCATGGTAAGAAGCAACAGATCTGGGCCAGGAAGCCTGGGTGGGGGCCTGTGTGTGCTCAGCACCTGCTTCCCTCACAGCCTGAAGTCTGAGCCCCAGCTTCTCCCTCCCCTCCCCCTCCCCCTCCCTCTCCCTCTCCTTCTCTCTCTCCCCCTTCTTCCTTCCCTTCCTTCCACAGTTACTGTGAGGCGGTAAAAACCATGTGATGAGAAATGCTGAGAATTTTTATAAACGAGCCATGAAAGACATTTAAAGATCTACACGAAGAGCTAAAACGCAAGAAGGTCTCCTTTTCCTTCAACTTGATTTGACACAAGAATCTCTTGGGTGCCACCACTTAAAATTTGAGACAAACTCTTGATGGTGACTTCCCACTTCCTCCTGCTGAAGTTTTGTTCACCTTTTAAGGCCCACCCCCTCAAAAAACTCTTTCTTGCATATTCGACCTACATCATCTTTCATCTTCCTCAACTGGAACATGGCTGACCTTAAGACATATTTGAGTACTTCGTAGTTTCCTCCTTGTGTTATTCAAGACTCATCTTAGATTTTCAGCTTTCTCTCCCAATTAGAAAGTGCGGCTCCAGATTTCAGCTCCATTGAAGCTCTTACTCTATTAATCTGACCTTTCTATTTGGGTTCTATTTCACCACTAGCCCGTAGGTCCTTGAGGGCAGAGAGGGGTGGGTCATATTTACTTTTACATCTCTGGTGCCTGGTACATAGTGGTACTAATAATTATTTGTTGAAATAAACTAGTCAGCTTGAGTGTGATCAAGCACCAACAGCATGGGGGTAGGTAGTGGGAGTTATATGAGTGGACGCTGCATTAAATAGGGTTATACACATCCTCTTCAGAAAGTCTAATTATTTTGCACACACGAAGGTCTCTTCCTCTGCTGGGACTCTGATACCCTTTGTCCTACCCTCACGTATGATCTCTTAGACTCAGAATGGTACAACTGGGAGGGTCTATGGCCAACTTCTAAGTGACCCCAGTACTCATTCTCCCTTTCTTCCTGGGTAATAGTATTTTTAGCAAATCACTTGTTCTTCCAGCCTCTCTGGCAGGGGCTTGTGGCCATGTGTCTAAGTTCTGAGTCCCAAGTAAAATTTCCTTAAAGAGAAATGATGTGGCTTCCACTGCCTTTTCCCCCATGTCGGTGGGCAAGGGCAAATGTCTGGGGATGGTAGAGCATAACAAAGGTACCTGAGCCCCCGAGGCCTCACAGGGCAGAGCTATTGCACGCAGTCTCAGCTCTTGTGTGGGACACAGTGTGTCAGTGTTCTTGTCTTGGGTCTGTCTCATCAGCCAGACCTGTTCTTACCTAATGCAGAGACTGTGGGGCTGGGCCAGTCTTACCTCTTGTCTCGGAGGTGAGGACACTGAGATCCGGTGGCCAGTCGGCTTCCATAGTACAATGATTGGGGTCCCCAAGCCTAAAAGTCCAGCTCAGGGTCCAGACTGAGCACTACATGCTCGAGTGTGAACCTTGTGATGGCTTTCCCAGGGAAGGCAGAAAAGAAAGGTCTCTAAAGTCTTGCAAATTACAACCCCAAATATATGTGAGTGGGGATAACTTCATTGAACAATAGCCTCTTTCTTTTGCAATGTGTGAACAGGTTGAGGTGGGCAGATGGGGTGGAAATCCAGGACCTAGCACAGCCGTAGAGAGCTCAGCCCCAAATGCCATGTGTTTTTAGAGGAGCCAGGCAGCTGGGAGTGTAGGAATGCGGATGACTTACCTATATACAGGTAAGTCAGGGATGGCCAGGGATGGGCCTTAGAAAGAAGTGAAGCTATATCTTCTCCTAGGAAAAAAATGGGATTTTGAACAATATTGAAATTTAGAAGGTAAATGAGCAGAGTTCTGGTTAGAGGGAGTTTGAGATTTCCCCAGAAGCTCCCACCAATGTCTCTGTCTGCAGTGATGAAGATGTTATCAGAAACGCACAGGAAATCTCTCATCTGTCCACATATCTGGCTGTAACTGTTTCCGAGGACTGATGCTTTCTGCTTCCCAAATCTTGCGCAAGTTCCTCTCCCTGGAAAACTAATTCAGTATCGTCCAGAGAAGGAGATCTTGAAAAGTATAGTTGCCATTCTTAGAAGAAAGAGGTGGTGGTACACGGCTGATGACAGACAGGTCAGCACAATTTACTCTCTTCCTTATTGCAGAAAGGATTACAGGTGGCTTATAAAGATCTATAAAATTGGACCAATTCATATGAATTCAAATCTGAGCAAATGAAGACCCAAAAAGCAGGAAGAGTGAACATGAAGCCAGAAATAAGGCTAAGGATGTCTGCCCCCACCATCTTACACCCTACGGGTGAGCCTCAGCTGTAGAATTCACACCCTTCAAGAGATAAACATTGCTCTGGAGATTGAAAAATGTTCTTAGGTTTTTATGGTCAGACAAGAATCTCTCTCATTGGCCAGAAGTCTTACCTTGAGGGATCAAGTAGAGACCATAATCATGGGGTGTCTTTTGGAGAGCAGCAGTCGGCTGTGCTGAGAGGTACATCATGAGAGTCGGAAATGCTGCTCATTTGCCTCCTGTTGTGGACTGACTTGTGTTTTTCCCCAAGTTTGACTGAAGTTCTAACCTCCAGGGCCTCAGAATGTGGCTGTATTTGGAGATAGGGTCTTTAAATAGGTAATTAAATAAAAAAATGAGGCCATTAGTTTGGGCCTTGACCCAAGATGACTGGTGTCCTTATAAGAAGAGGAAATCATGACATAGACAAAGACAAAAGGAAGACCATGTGAGGACACAGGGAGAAAACAGCCATCTGCAAGTTAAGGAGAGAGACCTCAGGAAAAAAAAACAACAACCCTGACAGCACTTTGATCTCAGACTTCCAGCCTCCAGAATTGTGAGAAAATAAATTTCTGTTGTTTAAGCCATCAAGGCTAGGTATTTTGTTACGGCAGCCTGGAGCAAACTCATACACGCTATATCTGAAGTGGGCATCACTTACTGAGGTGGGACTGGTGCCTAGCAGCCCTTGG
The DNA here is from genome assembly GCF_004126475.2 of Phyllostomus discolor. NCBI lineage: Eukaryota > Metazoa > Chordata > Mammalia > Chiroptera > Phyllostomidae > Phyllostomus > Phyllostomus discolor. The sequence goes on from NC_040913.2 coordinate 78,651,703, forward strand.
GGAGACACTGTCTTTAGTTTCTAATTTGACAAATGTTCACATAGAACAATTCAGGCTTCTGTGCAAGGCCTACAGGAATACGGACATGCAAAAGACAAAGTCTCAGGCCTCCTGGAGCTTAACCAGGCCAGACAACTCCAGGGAGAAGCAGCAAGTGTGGGTAGAATGGAGGTGCTGTGGGAACAAAGATGAGGAAGTGGGAGAGTCAGTACAGGAAGGTTTCTGAGGGTGGCAATTGTTTGACTTGGATCTGAAAGGAGAATGAGAAGAACGGCTTTCTAAGTGTGTGTGTGTGTGTGTGTGTGTGTGTGTGTGTGTGTGTTTTATGGGGTAGTGAGAATCTGCAGGGATAAACCTCTAAATGTCTCAGGGACCACCCTCCAGACAGGTGCTGTGGGCAGGTGGTATGGAGGGTTTGGCTGGACTGCCAATGCTTGTGTTTAGGTGGGGGTCAGTGAAGGATCAGAAATTAGTACTCGTTTTCAGCTTATTGTCTAAATGCTGTCTTGCTTTGGGTGATAGCATTATGTTCTCTATGTCTTGAAGCAGGTGGAGGCGGGAATAGGGAACTGGCAGGGGAAGCTTGGAAGCATTTGTCCTCTCCTCATGGTGGAACCTCCCCCAGCCCCGCCCCAGTGACTGGGAATTCCTTTTGACCTCTCTTGCTAAGACTGAGTGATGAACAAAAGCATCTGGCTGGGGATTTATGGGCTACACTAGGATAGTAAGGCACAAGTACATAGCAGCTGGGAACCTCTTTAAGCAACTCAAATGGCTGTCTGTTTATTGAGGGCTGTGTGGGTGCCTGTTTGTGTGGGCACCTGGCTGTGTGGGCATATGGTTGTGCAGGCATATGGTTGTGTGGGCACATGGGTGTGTGGGCCACTGGCTGAGGGCTGGCCTGAAACTAGCCTAGCGCCTCATCAGTCCAGGTCAGGCCAAGGCAGCAGGTGAGCACTGGTGTTCAAAGTCCAGGAGTCTGGCCCACCCCGGGCTGCTGGCTCCTGCAGGCCTGCAGGGCCTCCTCCCTGAGCCTCACTCTCCTGGCACTGCCACCAGCTCTCCCTCTGACCGGATGCGTCTAGTGAACAGACACTGGGTTAGACTGGTGAGTGGAGATGGCTGAAGACGTGGCTGAGGTGCATTTTGCTTGGCTGCAGTGCCTTTGGGGGAAAAGACAGCAAAGACAAGTCCACCTGCATCCAACAGCATTTCGTTGGTGCTAGTCCTGGACACAGCTCTCGTCGGTTCAAGGGATGAGTCCGAAACATCCCAGCAGAGCATGCTGAGCGCCAGGGAGAGCAGCTGTGGAGGGTTCCGGATGCAGTAGAGACATGGCAGAGATTTCTCACCCTGGTCACTGTGCCCCAGAGAAGAGGGAGGGCTCTCATCTTGCCTCCCCTCCTGACACCTGTGCAGTCTGGGTTGGTCACTCCATCTGAGGATGGACAAGACACCTTCTTGACAGGAAGACAAAGGGCTGGAGAGCGTCTTTGAGGCCCCTCCCAGCTCAACTCTGAGGAATTTGGGTCTATGAGTTGTGCTCATTTTTCTTTTGAGCAACTGACTCTGAGTTCACTCTGAGTTGGCTTCTGAGAGATGACAGGTATTATTCAGAACTGGAAAAGCTACCATCCCTCTCTTATGGGAGATGGGAAGGGGTCTGAGTGTATGCCAAAGGAGAGTGGGAAGGGAGAAGGGAGGACAGAGAATGGGGGTGGGAGAGAGGAGATGTGGGAAAGGAAAAGGGAAAGGAGAGGAGGGAAGAGGAGAGAGAGCAGTAGGAAAGGGAGCAGAAGAAAAAGCATCCATTCTCCCTAACGGTTGAGCCATTTGATGGATGAGCCCTGGGCTGATGAAAATGAGGTGTGTCAGTCTCTATCAATTTTCTCGGATCTGAGAACACTGCTTGCCGATATGTGCTGTGGATCCAGGGAGACACCAAAGACAGAACTCAGACGTCTTTGTTCAAATTCATTCCCAAAGCTGGAGGAGTAGCTCGGAGTCCATCCAGCTCAGCCCCGGTCAGTGGCACTGTCTCAACAGGAGTGACAGCTTCTGTCTATTGAGCAGTGACAACGAGCCAGACCCTGTCTTCAGCTCCTTAACAGGTATTACCCCACTTAATCCTTACAACAACCCTATAAGGTAGGTACACTTATTATCCCTATTTCAGACCTGGCTTGGGCAAGTACCTTATCTTGAAGTCACTTAGCTAGTAAGTCGTGACACCTGGGTCCAGGCTTGTCTGGCCCGAAAGCTCACAGTGGTGTACGATAAACTATGGGCTCCCTAAACAAGAGTCCTTCTCTCCTCAGGGCCAAGCCCAAGCCTGGCACAGCCCAAGGGCTCACTGAATGAATGAATGAGTGAATGATGGAAGGCCAGTGAAGTCAATGACTGTAAGATTGGTAAGAAAATTTAAATCCTGTCTCAAGAATTGAATTCCCTCACAGGTTTCCAAGACAAGCTCTAAACAGAGAGCAGGTCTGTTTCTCAGCAATGTTCATGCATCAGCGAAGTGTTTTATTTTTGTCACCACAAAGGGCCCTGGCGGATACAAGCTTCCTTTGGGACTCAGCTCAGCATCCTCAAGCTTTTGAGAGGAACCAACCCTGAGACTCCTTGGGCCACCGTGGTCCTCTTTTCAGCCCACCCTCACTGTGACCTGCACCCCTGAGACGTCCTCAAGCACATTCTAAAGACACACATTTTGGAAGGAAGCACGTTACAGAGCGCAGGGCCTGATGCTGTATCTGGCACGGCCCCAGGAACACTCCACAGACTCAGAAATAAGATTTCCCACAGACTCCATGGGACGCTGGTTGCAAAAGATTGCCGTTCTTGTCTGTTTACCACATAGCTCTTCGTAATAGACGCTTCTTTCCTAGAATTTTCCTATTTTCCTCAGCATTGTGTGTTTCGGTAATTGATTTACAAGAATAGTTCTGTAACATAAATCAACAATGAAAAACAAATGACCCCTGCCTGCATCCTCCCATTCCTTTTTCATCCCTAATGATATTTTCTGGACGATGACTAACCCAGCCTGACGTAATTTATCAATTGATCTCCACGACGCGCATCAGAAAATGCGTTCTGCAGGCCCCAGCATGCGGTTTTCCACGTGCACCACATTGCTTTAGAAAGCCTATTAGCGCAACAGAAATATCCAAAGCCCGGACTTTTTGCTGAGAAGATTAGAACCGGTGCTAATTACTTTATTAATCATGAGGTGAAGCAGCAGTGCTTCTGTCACAGCAGCCGTAAAATAAGTGCTTTTATGGCAAATGTAGTTAAGAAGAAATGACAGATTGGATTTATAGGACTCAGCAGTTAAAAAAAAAACAAAGGAAATCATGCATACCAGCAATTTTCATTCTTTCGTTAAACGTTCATTAAATATGTAGCACTCAAAGCGATTTGTAACTAATTCCCTAGTGGGGCCACGTCTTAGGAAAAATTATTTTAAAATGCAGATTAAAGCTTACGTTTGCCTGTATTAAAAAATATATAGTGAGTCAACAGTTCATCTCCTGAGAGGAAGGAGAGAAAGACGCAGACTCACCGAACGGGGGTGGGGGGGGGGGAGGTTGGGTCGCTGGAACCTGGAGGCGATGGTCGAGGACAGGAATCAGGTGGAGCCTGTGGCACTTGCCACCCTCGAGAGCATCAGAATCTGGAGCCTATCGCTGAGGCAGAAGCCCCAACGCCACCCCTCTCCGAAGGCAGGAAACCACAGGGACCAAGGTCATCATTGAGGGTGACGTTTGCATTTTTATCATGAAAGTACAGCTGTGACTTTGATCTTATTATCTTGTTTCCTTAAAGTCACTATTATCTGAGTAAAAGGAAATAATCTTGAGTTTCCACAAGTAAGTTTGGCCTTCATACACCTAGCAATTCAACACATCAACGTAAAGGAGTTAGGATCAGTCAACATTTTACTTTCCATTACTGATTAAAGCTGTGTGTGTGTGCATGAGCTGGAAGGGTGAAAGTGAACATTTGCTGAGCACTGACTGCACTCCACGTGCTTCCTACAGACTCACTTAACACTGAAAACAGCTCTGTGTTTCAGATAGCTGTATCCCACATTTATGCGACAAAACCTAGGCTCAGTATTCTCTCTCTGAAAGTAAGTGTGTGAGTTGAGTGGCAGATCTGGAAATTCTGACTCAGAACTGCCAGATTCCAAAACCATGCCTTTGCCCTACACCAGGATGTTTGCAACTAATGCTAAACAGGATGAATGAATGCTGAGTGCCGGGCAATTTCACAAGTGGAACAGTGAGGTATGTGTTCTTACTCCCATTTTTTGAGGTGGACACTCAAAGGCAGTACGCTGCCCAAGGTTGCATAATTAGTGAGGGAATTCAACCCAAGTCTGTTTGCAGGAGTCAAAGGCCATTCCTATACGGTCTAAGGAACCTCTTCCCACCATGCAACTGCTAGTTCTAAGAACATTCTCTTTGTATTAAATCCCTGTTGGCCAGAAGTGAAATTCGTTTTCTTTTTTATCATTAACTACATTTTATTGTTTATGCTATTACCGTTGTCCCAATTATTTCCCCTTTGTTCCCCTCCCCCCAGGCCCTCCACTCCCTCAGGCCACCCCACACCAGTCCCCGTGTCCCGATGCCCATGCGTCCTGCAGATGTGCTCCGTGACTACTCTGCTCCCCGTGCTGTCCTTGACGTCCTGCCGTCTACTCTGTAACTGCCAGTTTGTACAAAGTGAAACCCATTTTCTTTTGCTTTGTTTTTGGTAATCAATACAAAAAACTCAACACCATCTTTTAGGTGATCTTACCTACATGACATTGATTCTTCAAATCACCCTTAAGCAAATGAATTCTAAACTTGTGATGTGTTCTCTTAGTGGAGAGGGCGTTACTCCTTACTTCCGATCACCCAGAATTAACCCTTCATAACACAGAAGGGATCACCCTTCATAACACAGAACATACCACCTTTCGTGTCGTAGCCGGGGCTAGTTTCATATGAAACAGACAGTTGGAATGACAGGCTCGATTGTGGTCAATCTCTGGCATCGAGGGGGTACCTCTGTGTGCCCCGGCCAGGCCTACTGGCCTGGGGAAGAGACCTGAGCGGTCCCTCTCAGGGAAGACGATGGGAGTTCTGACAAGCAGGTGGCCTTAGGGTCTGGTGGCAGATGGTAGGGACTGGGTCCTGGAGGAAGGGGACTTCAGGCAGGAGGGGAGGCAGAGTGGTCGGGACAGAAACTTGACCATTAACCCTGGGTACAATGTCGGTCAGAATGAACAGTCACCAGAATTCACGTTCAAGCAGGGATCGGTGTCTCACTCACACTCCTGAGCCATTTCGGTCCTTAAGCTCCTTTTTTGGACATGAGAGGTCCCAAGCCTTGAACTAAACCTAAACCCAATTTTATTTTGCCAAGTGAAAATGCAGGGTCCTTGTTCAAAAAGCTAGAAAAGAGTGTCCTGAGAGCACTAAAATATAAAATTCTTTCTTTTCTTCTCGGTCTCTCTGTTAGCTGACTTTTTGTTTGCTATTTAATGTCACATGCCCTTGGACATGGGAAGCTTGCAAGGTCAGTAAAGACCTTCCCTCAAGGCTGGGGACACTGGTACTTGGCAGCGAGGCCTACCAGCCTCCAGGGTCCCCTCCCACCAGCCACCCCAGGGTCATGAAAACCAATCCCCTCTTCTCCTGGTACCATAGTTCCAAATCCCTGAGGACTGGTGTCCCCAGATTGCAACCCTCATGCTGGGAAGTATTTGGTGCCTGAATTAGAGGTAAGCAAGAGGCTCACACCTGCCCCATTGTTTGTCGCCACGCTCTGCCCTGAGACACAAACCTGAACCTCCTAGTGTTCCACCCAGCTCACGCCTGGGCTCCCACTGGGAGCAGAGGCTGATGAAAGAATGAGGGCCAACCCACTCCTGTTCCCCGGCCTGTGACTTGGTGACCACCGCAGGTAGAGGGCAACGGGGCGGGGGAGGGTGGTGTGGGGTTGGGGCACCTGGAGGCAGCTCAGAACCCCTCCCAGAGAGGCTGGGAGGTGGAGGGAGGCAGGTCCCGTGCTCAAGCTGAGGCTCCAAGTTCCTGTGCATGCTCCACTTCCCCGTCAGAGTTCAAGCACACAGCAGAGATTAAAGCCGAAATTAAGGATTTCAAGACTGTGGTCTTAGAGCACTAAGCGCCAAGCCTGCGGTCCTGGAAACTGTGCTGGCCACATGCCCATGCAGCTGGCCCTGATCTGTGGGGCCCCCTGGGCCGAGCCCAGGTGATCGCAACGACAGGACTGAAACACCAGACAGGCCGTAGCACTTTGAGTTTTTAAAATGTTTCTATGTGATGGTGCCTTTCTAAGTGTTCCATGGCCTTTTGATAATCTGGCGAGTCACCTTTGTCCAGGTTTTCTTTCTCTACTACCTCTGGTGAGTCACTATCCAGTTATCTGACTTCGGGAGGATGCTAACATCTCTGGTCCTTTGTCTCCTCTGTCGCTTTAGCTCCCGCATTCTGTATGTTCTACTAACTGAGGGGTTTTCGGAGCCTCAGACTATATGCTGAGATGAGTGGCATCATTTTGGGTAGCTGTCCCCATCCATCAGTCTGTCTGTCCCCACCCTGTGTTTAAAGAAAAGGAGTTGCCAGTGTTGCCAAATTCCTCACTCACCATCCGTGCAAGTGCTTTTTAAATAACGTTTCAGCAAAGCGAGTCCCCTGTGCCTTGTTATTGATCCATAGGGCGGGACAAAATGGCCTTGACCTACCTCTTGTTAGGAGTTAACCTGTCTTTCCAGTAAGCAGCGGACGCCTCAGGGAGCTGTGAAAGACGTCCAGGACTTTGGGCACACCGAGCCCAGCGAGGCGTGGCTGAGAGTGTGTCTCCGGGGAGCAGCCAGGGAGCAGAATGTCTGCTGCCCCCAGCCGTGTGACCACGGGCCAGCCGCTCTCCCTCCCTGGCCCCAGTCTCCTCATCTTTAAAAAAAAAGGCTTGGACCAGGTCCTTGCTGGGGCTCCTCCTGGCTCAGAAATTTAAGACTGTGTTCATCTACAACTTGCATCTCCTCGACTGGCCTCCAGTGAAGGTGTTCTGGGGATCACGGTCTCCCACTGCCTTCTGAGTGTCATTCCTCAGAGTTGATCAGAGCACATTTTCTTATGCTTATTTCTTTTATTAAAAAATGTAACCTTTGTTGTATTTGTTTGCCATTACCAGTTAGTCCCCTTATCCCCGACTCCCCCAGCAATTGTGAGCATGTTCCTTGGAGGGTTAGGAAGAGGATTGATAGGAGGCTTGCCTCCGCGCCGCATGCCCTTCCCCAGCGGGAAGGTCCGGTCTGTGGGAAACCCGGGGGCTGCCAGTGCGACCTCCTCACCTGCAGTAAGGAATCATCTGCTGGGTCACTTCGTTGGAAATGCCTGTGAGTGAGCAGTGGACCCGGTGGCTCAGAGCCTGCCCATGACGCCCACCCAGGGGCAGCCTTCCGAGGAAACCAGCCCCCCCCCCCCATTTCTGGTTTCTGACCCCCCTGCAGGCAAGGTCGTTCCGCAGCTCCTGCTGAGTTCATTACTGGAACAACACAAAGAAGCCGGCAGTTAATTATATACTGAAGAAGCTCCTCTCGCATCAGCCTCTGCTCGGCTCTCTTTTTCATGCCCTCTGAAAAGACGTAATCATCCATTATAGTCATCACCAGCTTTGTTACGTTTTGTGCCTCTAATTGGCACTTTTCTTTTAGACAATGAGGTGTATCGGAAAATGTGCTCATTGAGGAGCCGGCAGCCTGCCGTTCTACTTCTGGCTCTATTAATACTTCAGTGTGTAACCCTGAGCAAACCCCTTTACCTCTGTGGGGCTCAGCTGTCCAATCAAACAAGGGGTTGGCGTAGACCTACTTAAGCTCTGCTTCTGTCAGATCTTCTGTTATTTTCTCCCGTGACATGCCCAGCGGTGTGCTGGTTAGCACAGGAGATCTGGAAGAGTAGCCTGTGCCCCGGTTGTGGCTCTGAGATGGCCCCGGGGTCGGAGAGGCCAGATGGAAACAGGAGGCTCATCGTGCACACTCCGATGTGTTTCCCAGACAGAGCTCCCCAGGAGCAGTTGCTTTACAAGCTGGAGTAAGAGTGAAGAGGCTATCCTGACAAGAGCAGAGGGTCTCATGATAGCAGCAGGAAGCTAAAGGAAGGGGGAAGTCAGACTAACAAGGATGCAGAATAAAGGCAAGGGAGCTTGAACTTCACCAGCAGTAAGGGACCAAGGTAAACATGTGGTTAGTGGAATTATAGCACGAGATAGACTCCTTAGAGGAGGTATCAGCCAGGGATGCATTGGCTGCGCCAGCCACAGTGGCCTAAACACATTGGGGCAGATTTTGCTATTTAATAAGACATCAGCCTGACTGGTGTGGCTCAGTGGACTGAGCGCCAGCCAGTCTGTGAACCAAAGGGTCGCCAGTTCGATTCCAAGTCAGGGCACCTGACTGGGTTGCAGGCCAGGTCCTCAATAGGGGGTGTATGAGAGGCAACCACACATTAATGTTTCTCTCTCTCTTTCTTCCTCCCTTCTACTCTCTCTATAAATAAATAAATAAATAAATAAATAAATAAATAAATTTAAAAAGAGGTCAGGAGATGGCAGGCACGGATGTTGGTTTAGCAGGTAGGTGATATCAGGGTTATTTCTGCGATTCTCTGGCTTTTTCCTCATGGTTGCAATACAGCTGCTGCAGCTCCTGTTCATGTTTCCATGTAAGGCCAAAAAAGACTGACTATAGGGATGGTTGTAGCAGTTGAGTCTTTCCCTTCTCATCATAAAAAAAACTTTCCAATAAACTCCCAAGCCCATCCCTCTTCCCCCCCAAAATAAAGCTAGATTTCTGTTTCTGTCTAAGGAAGCACAATTCAAACACACAACTCTCCTGGCTGCAAAGAGGTTGTTTTCCAGCCTCTAGAGAAGCCAAATCCAGCCCCACTTTTCTTTGCAGCCTCCTACTCAATATTGTGCATTGATATGGGGGGAGAATTATTTCGCAGTAAACTCTGAACAACTCAGGACACTCCTCAGCTTTGTATCTTAAGTCTCTGGCACCGGATGGTTCACAGTGATGCTTCATTCAAACCAGGAGAGTGAATTGGGCTGGGTGAGCTTTCTGCCTCTATGACTTTCCTCAGCTAACCAAGTGTCTGATGTGCTGGCCAGAATGTGTCTTCTTGTTCTGGCCCCATTCCAACATGTTTCATAGCGGCCATTAAAATACATCTCAGGTTTGTACTTATAAAACATTATTGTCTTAATTCATTTATTATCACCCATTTGAAGCTCACTCCCTGAGGTGTAGTCTTAGCGGTGCTGTTGTACCTGCCTGCTGCTGTTGAGGCTCCTGGGACAGATACGGTCGCTTTACCGGGGGCCGAGCAGCCTCCATCAATGGCAGGTGACTGCAGTGGGCTTGGGTCTTTCCTGTGTGACCACAGTGACAGCCGGAGTTGGTCAAATAACTAACTTTGCTTTATGCCCCCCCTTTTCCTGCCACTTTCCCCCTTTACCTCTACACGTGTCTGTGATATAAAACGAGTCATTTTACTGACCATTACTGGAGGCTGAATTCTTTCCTATAAACTTAGAATTTTATAATCTGGCGGCAAAATACATGGCTAATGTAATTCTTACTCCTCCTCCCCTTCTTGGTCTGGAAGGGTAGCCTTTCTTGTTGCACAGTTATGTGAGGTCTTGTATTCAGCAGATGCTTTTTCTAGATTCTGCTGGACCCTTACAGCCTTGATGTTCGCCAGTAGTGAATGTGTTACATATTCTCTTCATCTGTGAGCTGAATCTTTACTCCTGATTTTTTTCTCATCATGCCAGTCATAAAACACACATTTCCTTATGCCGAGAGCCCTATGGATGGTTGTCACAGTATGCAAAGATTATTCACTTGTTCCAATATGCAAATTAATCTCACTAGGGTATGGAGGTGGTCTCTGCAGAACTGTGCTCATTAAGGAACACTTTGACTTCACATGCTTTCTGAAGCTGATGGCTCAAGTATGGGACCCGCCCTGCCGCTGGTGTCTCAATGCTGGAAGTGTCAGCACACACTGTGCCGTTGTGGGCTTCTGAGGGGCAGCTTGCGAAAAGATGAAATGAACCCTTCTGAGATTCAGGTGTCTATAGAACAGATTCTGTGGTCCAGCCCTTGCCTGTGGATGCCCTGGCGGGCTGTTGCGGGAGCCCCCTATGGTAACCAGTGGGGTGATTGGAAATGGCAGGTGAGGAAGGAAGAGGGCGGGGGAGAGACACACCTCCCCACACATTCCTATATATTCTCTCTCCCTAGAGGCTGGATACATTTCTGCCTAGCAACAAAGTGTTCTGACACACAACCCCAGCACAGAATTCCAAGCTCCTTTGTGCTCAGGGAGCAATGATTGGGGTTGGCTAGATTAACTCACAGTTGATCCACAGCATGAACAGCTCCATGTCTCTCAGTGGATCTAGGAAACACAGTTTCATGAATGGGAATTCGTTTGTCTGAGGCGTAGTGCTGAGTTGTCAGGAGGGGCAGAGGGCAGGCTGGAACACCTGCCTGCCCAGCAGTCTCCTGATGTGTGTTTCTGTGTGTGTGTGTGTGTTTTTTTTTTTCTCCAGCGGGGCTTTGGGTGGGGATTCTGATGGGGAACGGGTCATCCTTGGACCACGCAGGCACAGACAAAGCTTGGTGGCTGTCCCTCTTAATGGAACTATCTTAAAAATCTCAAACCGTCCTCATGCAAAGAGTCCAGAGCCTGCCTGTTTCAACCCCCGAGTGGCGGTGTCTCATTTTGATGGCTGGAGCTGGAAGTTCACATCTGTATAAAATAGTTTCCGCTGCACGTTGAGAATGATGCATGACATCATTAAAATGGGTTGTGAGGGCGGATTTTGATCGCCTCCGCCCAGAATTGTTATATCTTTTTGTTTTTTTACAGGGGGGAGGGTGGAAGGGAGAGCGTGCATCTCATACAATGAGTCCTTTGTTGGGAAATTTGTGAACAGGCTACTCTGAAGTCCACACAAGAGCCATTTAATGTGCCCTGGACTTGTTTTTTGAAAGCAGTGCCGTGTTGGTCTCTCTCGTCAGGTCATCCACACCAGTCAGGGTGACCTGCGCTTCACAGGACTTGCTATTCTTTGTGTCCCTTCACTGTTCGTTCCTAGGGCTGCGAGAGTGTGGTATGAGTATGATGAATTCAGAGAGAAAAGGGAGTAAGGAGGAGAAAACTAATGTTTATCCAGCCACCGTGATGTGCGAGGCATCATACTGTCACATTTAATCTGCCCACACACAGGGTGTGGGGATCTCACCCCCACTGGGCCACTGAAGACATGGCATTTCGGGCGGATGCACAATGGTCCTCGTTAGAGAAAGAGCTGGGTTTGCTGGAGCAAACCCCACACACTGTGCATAACCCCATGCTGCCTACAATAGAAAACAGTTAATTCCATTATTTAGTTCATTTGTATACACTGACTTATATATGTAAGTTGCTGTATCTTAGGTAATGACATTTCACTGGCATAGTTTATAAACTGCATCCTACAAATACTGGAAAAAATACTCAGACTTTGAAAATTTATTCATAGTCCTTGGCTTCTGAGGATTTCTGGGGTTTTTAGCTTGTTCCATTTCCTCACGTGGCAGGGAGCTGTGCAGGTGGGTGGAGATAGGGACACCCCAGGCTCTGCACACACCTGTACCTGCTTCCTCCGAGGAATAGGCTTGAGAAGGAAATACTTTCTGGGTCCACATGATGGTGGTTTTCAGGGTAGAGGAAGAGGGGATGGGAGTAAGATCCCCCCCTCCCCGCCCCACTCTTTCAGGGATAGAGTGTCGACACAAGAAACTTCCAAACCTGTGCAGAATTTTTATAATAGTTTGAGCCAGATTGATGACAATTGCCAGGAAGCGAGATCTCAAATGCTCAGCGGAATAATAGTTTTGCAGCTTCTTTTATGCATTTGAAATTAAGGAGGAGACGTAAGGAAGACTGGAGAAAGCAAGGCGGGGATTGGATTACAGGAGAGTTAACTCGATGATGTGCTCTCTTGAGGGTGGTTACCCCTGATTTCAAAGGCACGTGAACCCAGATGCACGGAAACAATGGGCCAGGCTACTCAAGCGTTGCCCTGGCTGGGTGGCTCAGTTAGTTGGATGTCGTCCCTACACCAAAATGTTGTGGGTTCTATCCCCGGTCAGGGCACATGTGGGAGGGAACCAGTCAATGTTTCTCTCTCACATTTATGTGTCTCCCCCCCCCCCATAGAATCAATAAATCAATAAATATGTCCTTGGGTGAGGATTTTAAAAAAGTGTTATATTCCTGGCTGGTGACTATCCATCACGCCCTGCCCGGTTAGGAATTTAGACTCAGATCGCCCTGTGAGGTTATTTTCCACAGCACCTCCTGTTTTCCTTCTTCTTCTTTTCCTGTGTACAGGGCTACGTGTTTGAGTGGGGAAGGGTTAGGTGGCGCCTGTGCTCATTTTTGCTTCCCTCCCCAGACTGTGGTTACTCTCTGGGACGTGTAGGCTCTCCTGGCTGTGCACTTGCTCCCTCTGGGGCAGGAGCCCACTCAGGCTGGCTCACCCTGACCGGCACCCCTCCCCGCCCCGGCCCGCACAGCACAGAAGGAGACTGTACCTCGATCAAGTGACCTCATTGACTCTCAGTCGCCACCATCTGATGCAATCAGCAATTGATTGCTGATTAGGCATCAGCAGTCTGGTTAATGATAACATTAGGTTCGTGTTTAGAACAGACCTTTCTCCTGCGCTATTTTAGTCCCTCATTTTCTGTCTGGACTAATCTTTGGAGGACCCAGCCCCAGACTTCAACCTGTAACACGTCCATATTCTCCTCCATCCATGTGCGTTCTCCACAAAGTCCCCTCTGAGTCACAGTCCACCAGGGAGGTAGTGGACTCTCGGTGCAGCCGAGCTGGACTGTCTGAGCGGTGTGGGGTAAATAAATGCTGTTACTGTGAGCTTTGATGCTGCTCAGGGGAGCCGAGGTAGAGGTGCCTGTGGCCAGGTTGTCATCCTCAATAACAGCAACTGTGTGGGGAGTGTAAAGGTGTCTGTGTGCAGCCATGGGGGTGGGGGCGGGGAACCTGAAATACACCACGGCATCCTTTGGGGGAAAAGAAACCACCGGCATGGAGTCAAAACGTGGCTTGACCCCTGCTTTCTCCCAGCCGGCCCTGCCGACGGCGGAAGTGGAGTCCTTGCAGTCAAAGCAGGCTGGCTCTCTCTTTTCTTTATGACTGTGGCCACTCTGCTTTTAAAAATAGAATGATGCGTCTCCCAGGCCTCATGCTTTTCACCTCAACTTTGGTGAGTGACACTGGTCCGAGGGCGGGCTGTCAGGCTTGTGCTTGGAAGAGGAGCAAGGAATGAGAGCGAGGAAGCAGGGGGCGGGGGCGGCTGCAGCCCACGTCTTGACGTGTTCGGCATCTCCGAGTTTCTGAGGACGTGGGCGGGAGGCAGGCTTATCTCCGAGGGGAGGTCAGGGCTCAGGGCAAGTTGCTCTGTGTCCTCAGAATGTTTGCACGTAGCTGGAATCTGGGGAGAATGAGCCAGCTTATCCAGGAAAAGGAGTAGCTGGAGTGAAGCTGTCACAAAGGCCACACGCTGCCAGGAAATGAGTGTGGAGAGAGGAGGTGGGAATTTCTTGCCTAAGAGCCAGCTCCAGGCACCGCCCCCCCACCGTGTTGCCTTGGCAACAGTGATGGAGGTAGAATTTATAGGCACATTCCCATGTGAGTACCTGAGGTCTTTTAAACTACCTGCTGGCTCTTGTTTCCACCTGCCGCTTCCCTAAGTCACTACACAGGCTCTGGGAGGTGCTCCCCACAGTTTGAACCTGGACACAGGTGCCGGAAATGCAGGGTGGGATTCAGGGGCTGGGGAGCAGCTTTTACAATGTTTTGCTCTGGTCTCTAGAATGTCTGTCAATTCAAGGGCTTGCATGGGAAAGTAACCGTTTGAATCTCCTTCATTACTCTAAAATAAAGCATGACCATCTGAAGAACCTCTAACTAGCTCTGTGAGGTGTAAGGGAATCAGAAGTCAGACTTACGGTGTCCTCCCTGCGCTGCTTAGTGGTCCCACTTTAGTGAATTACATGACAATTTCCCGGTTGCTGATCTGCTTGCTAAATGTGGACAGTGGAGAGCTCTTCCAGACTCAGCATGTTGAGCTTCATAGTTGGGTTTCTCCTTGGCCAACAGGGCCAGTTTAAGAGCACAGCCCCTGTATCACTTCCCGTTGCCAAGATCTTACAGAACCAAGCCAAGCAAGCTGCCTCGTCAACGCCAGAGAATAGGAGTTGAGAGCCAGGACTCAAACCAGATTTGGTGCCAAAAATCAGAATAAGCTGAACCAAGAGCTCAGCTCCCAAATTACATTTCTAAACAACTGAACTTAGAAACCAAAAATCAAATGTGTATTTTCAAAAATAAAGCAAGCTACTTTTCAAACTAGTTAGAAAGAACTGGTTCTTTATATTTTGGAAGAGTATTTAATTTGAACACCAAAATAGGCTCTGGACTGAATCAAACAGATATTTCCATCAGTTTGGGTCCCTGGTTAAAAACAGACAAGTGAGCAAGCAAAAGCATACAGATTGAAAAAGCTCTCTGACATTAGAATGAGATTTTGTTTGGAAAAAAATCTGAAAAAAGGAGTTTTTAGTACATTCTGGTCACGCAAGCCTTTTACAATTAATAGGGAAAATATCAGTGACCTTCACTATCCAAATTACCTTGGATCCACCATGGTTCACCTTTTGGTTGGGCCACAGTGTCTAGTCACTTTCACAGCTTTCTTCTCTGCTGGCACCATTGTTTTCGGAGGGTTGGGTAACCACCAACTGTGTAACGAATGCACAGATGGAGAATAACCAGGATTTTCTGAGGAACGTGGTTGTCCAAAGCTCAGATGACTTTTGCTCAGGGAGCTGGTCCCAGGGACTTACAGGGCAGCAGGAGGTCTAGCCCGTGACTCCAGGGTGTGCGGTCTGGAGCTCTCAGCTGACATGGTCTGGGATATTTCACCAACAAGATGGAGTTGATGAATGGACCCCTTGCTGAGTGGTGACACGGGGGCCATCCTGCTGGAAGTGGGTAGATCGCTGCAGAGACGAATTACATCGGCTCCGTGCTGAGCGGGCTGATTTGTTGGCGTGGTGCTTCTGAGTGTCAGGGAATCTTCTGTGACCAGAGTCTCCTTGTTCCAATGTTCCTTTTGGCCATGATCTTTCCTTTTCTCCTCTCCCGTCTGTCCCTGGTAAGAGCACCTGATCTTGCGACTTGGTAAACTCCTTACCAAGGAGTAATCACCTGTTCTTTTCTGTCTCACGACAGTGCCTGGCTAAGAGGATGACGTGCATGTAGCCTCGATGAGAAGAAAAGTGACTGTAATTGTTGCACTTGGTCTCCAAAGCGACCCCCTTTCCCTAGGAACCCTGCTGTGACCAACCCCAAGTTTGCGTAGGTACCCTTCTGCCATTACACCTGGTCCTTTTCCCAGCATAGCACCAAACGCAGGCAACTCTTGACTCCTCCGCCTGATCCTCTAGACAGACCCCTGTGGCCGAAAGAACTGGGTGTGGCCCGTTCTCCTGTTTAGGGCCTTGTGTGGGGCGTGGCAGAGAGAAGGTTCTCTCCCAGGATTTCGGCTCTTTGGAGAGCTTCCTCATGAGGTTGCCATGCTTAGAGTAGTGGGGTTTCTTGTTGTTATTTCCATTTTAAAGATGTTAATCTTCCCATGTTTAGCAAGAGCAGCTTTCTGGCTCCTCGAACCTGCCGCCCAGGTTGAGCAGCACAGAAAGAATTGGATGGGTCTGTCACCTGATCATACACTGTCTTCATTAGCTGGAAAAAAGCTGACCGTGGACGCACTGGAAAGGGGCCCTGGCTGTGGCCGGTGTGCGGGGGACCGCGTCTGGTGCTCCCCTGCCAGGCCGTGTGGCTGCGGGCGCTGGAAGGAAACGTGTGGGGGAGGAAGCGTTCCGCAGGCTTTGTCGAGAGCGGCACACTCAGGTTAGCCTCTCAGCTCCTGCGCCTTCTCTGAGGTCCCGAGTCTGGGTGCTCTGTGGGCTTTTATCTCAATGAAGCACTCGAGAATGTTCTGGGTGCTTAATGAGAGAGCGGCGAGTGTTGTCAAGGCAACTTCCTCTGGATTCATTCATGGAATGGAAGCTGGAGTGTATTAGGAAGAACCAGGAACAATGGCTGAAAGGGAACCGCCCACAGCCAGGCAGGTTAGGAAATCCGTGCCAGCCACAGAAAGGGGAACAATGATGAGACGGTACAGGGGTAGAAGAAAGTAAGTGTGCAGTTGTTCATTCGGAAAACTAATGCAATAATTAATAAATACTGCAAGAATAAGCTCTGTTTTGCATGCTCACCAGCATAAACCTAGTTTTGCTCACCCTTCTACACAACCAGGCAAAATTGGTTGGCACTTTCTCTTCCGTAGGTTTGATCTGAAGAAACAGTTTGGCTAAGAGAAGATTTTCACGTCCCACAAATTGCCACTGTTGCTATGACAGTTTGCAGAAAACACTCTATGTAAATCTCTTCTCTGTGTAACATCTTGAACACGCAAGGGCTGACACTTCCCAGATTTTAATGGTCCCTGCTGGTGCAGCACCCAGTGCGATTTGTGCCTCCATTTTACTTGTTTATTCATTCAGCCACTCATCGGATTCATATTTATGGAGTGTCTACTGTGTGTTGGGCTCTATGCCCACATGAAGCTTGTGTTTACCAGTATTTGTTGGACGCTGCTCCGGCATCATTGTCACAAGCACAGGTGGGGAGGACGACAATAAAGAACGCTTGTCAGGGAAACAACTTCCCAAGAGAGAAGCTTCTGAGGTGTCTGTGACTCTTCACTGAACAGCCCAACAGAAACCAAGCCCCATTATTCCCCAGTGAAACGCCCCTCCCACTCCCCCCTCTGTCCAGCCAGAATTCCTGCCTCGGGCAAGGTCTTCATCAACTGTGGACAGATTGCTGAAAGAGCCTTCTCATGGGTCTTTCTGGTTCCCAACTCTGTCCCACCTGGTTTATCCTGTGTGGTTCTGACCAACAAGTTGTCCTTAAACACTATGTCCCCGAGAACCCACAGTAGCTCAAATCCCAACCACTCAGCTTGACATTCAAAGTCCACCCTATATCTGGCTCCAGCAAGCACACCTGACTTTCTTCTCCTACTTCAGTTGCCGTTCCTGACAGGTTCATTTCCCTGCGTCCAGAATGCACCTGTCAGGTGGTGATCACGTAGTCCAGCCTGCTCAGGATGCCCTCTGCTGCCCCTTTACCCACCTACATCGCTGGCCCTATGCACCCCCCGCCTTGCCCCCATCCCAGAAGCTGCAGGTGAGCCTCCAGCTTATGGCTGAGACTGCTAGTTATTTTCTAATATTCATTCTCTCTCCTTCCTCATTAGTAGACATTTAGCTGGGAAGATGGCTGCCCAGAACAAAGTCCACATGCCCCAGCCTCTTCTGTAGCAGGGCTTGGTCAAAGAAGCGAGTTTATTCCTGAGCCAGTTTGTGCGATATGGCTCTTTCTTAAAGAAAGGACGTGCTCTTTGCTTGCCCTGTGTGTGGCTGGGTGGTAGATGGAGCATGAGCTCTTTAGACCGGATAGGTATACACTCACGTGGCGGTACCACGAGGAGCCTCGGTCCCCAGCAGCACGCAGGGAGCACAGTGAGCTCCCTGTCCAATCAGCCCTGGAGACTTACTCTTAGACAGGTAGGAGAAACAGCTTCTGCCTCATGGAAACAGCCTCCGCGAAGCCTTCCTGGCTCTTCTCTTCTTCCATCTCTCACCATGACCGCGAAGTCTGGCACACACATTTATTTCACTTTGTTTGCTTACCTGGACGCAGGTGGACACAGCTGAAAGGACGCTAAGCTGGAAGTTAGAAGACCCGGGTTCCCTCCTTTCCTGATTAATAGTGTGTGTGTGGGTGCACTTACTCTCTCAGAGCCTCAGCGTTCTCTGCAGCTGAAGGGGAAAAAATCATGTCTCCTGTGAGACAGGAGATGTGAACATGTTTTATAAACCACAAAGTAATGTATGGCGCTCAGAGGGTAGTGCGGTTGCGCTCGAATATCGATTGCCATGCTGTGTACACAGTGGTGACTCTAGGTGCTGGTGGGACTGAAGGCCAGTTTCACCAGCGATGCCCATGGTCAGCTGTCCACCAATCCCCAGTGTCAACAGTAAGAAAGGCCTACTAGGAAATTACTAATTATTCAAACAACTATGGAACACTTTACAGTAGGAGTAAATTCCTAACAGTTTTCGGAAACCTTGGCAATATGGAACATGCTGAGTTATCTCAGCATCCGCCCCATGGATAGGGGATCAAATCAGAAACCCATGATACACCATGTAAATTCCTTTGTGTGAGTTGCTGACCCAACATTGTAGGGTACTGTACCTGGATACATGGATATGGGAGGTGGGTTTATGGAGAACACACATGTGCATGCCTACCTACAATTTGCCAAGTACCTCAAACATTTCTCCTGCACAGAAAAGCAAATGTCCCCCTAGGTTGCACCTACTCAAGGGTTAAGAGGAGTATTTTGCCTTCAGACCCCTCCAAGGCAGTTCTCTCTAGTGAGCTAGGGTTATTTTAAAAAGAGATTTTATTTATTTATTTTTAGAGGGGAAGGAAGGGAGAAAGAGACAGAGAGAAACATCAATGTGTGGTTGCCTTTCAAGCACCCCCTACTGGGGACCTTCCCCGAAACCCAGGTACGTTCCCTGAGTGGGAATTGAACCAGTGACCCCTTGCTTTGCAGGCCGGCACTCAATCCACTAAGCCACACCAGCCAGGGCTGAACTAGGATTTTTTATTGGCCTTTCACAATAATTAGAAATTTAATTAACCTCCCTACTTTCTCATTACCTTTCCCTGTGACTGTTTCTGAGTGAAGAGCTATTTCTGAGCCTTCCCTTTCCAATTATAAAGTACTGTTTATGCTTAATTTAGCCTGGCACAGCTGTAAAGAAAGCAACTCTCCTGCTCAACAGCTTCCAACGACTCCCTGCTGACCACTGAATTAAGTATGAGCTCCTTAGCCTGGCATTTGGGCTTTCCACAGACTGGCCCCAGAACACTCTTCTAATCTCTCTACCCTTCCACACTTGAACTTTATGACTTGATGTTTCTCAACGGGCCCTTGCCTTCCTGCCTTGGGGTCTTTGCTGCTGCTGCTCCTTCTGCCTGAACACTTGGCCACCACATCATACACCTGCCCCTGGCGAATCCGCCCTCTTTCCTGCCGGCTCACTCCCCATCCCAGTCACCAGGGGTTGTGATCTTTTCCCTCCTAACCTTGCATAGACATTTAGACCTTTTAAAATAATCCTACCTTGATAGTTATGCATTTACCATATTCTCACTCTGGCTTACAGATTGTTTAAAAGGAGGAAATACTTTACCCATTCTTATTCCCTTTAGCTCTTAAAATAGCACCTTAATAATAGCCATCATTTCTGAGTTTTTATTTTGTGCTAGAAGTCTTAAATACACCCCATTTCTTATATTTGCCAAGTGAGAGTAGGAAGTGAATCTCAGACAGATGAAGGGATTCTTCCAAACCCCCAACCAGAAAAGTGTTGTGCTGTGCAAGGGGCTGGGCACACCGATGCCACACTCGGTGAGAACAGGTAACTGTTGATACTGCTGCCCATGCTTGTGAGAAAGCGGACCACCATTTCCCCTGGGCAACGATGGCAACTGTGCTGTTCTTACCAGGCTCCCACGGTGGTGACGTTTTGCCAAGCATTGTCCTATCACCCTCTACTTGACACCTGCTCACCTAATACAATGTCCTAGAGTTTTGGGCTTCTGTTCACCTCATTGGTCATTTTGTCCCAGTTTTTTTGGCTTATTTATGCTTGGAAATTGGGGCCTCTTCCTGGAGCCCCCTTAACTCTATAGGATGACTTCTTTGCTCTCTACACTGGGAGAGAAGATGATTACCAACCCAAGCTAGCACCCTGTGGTCATAACCCCCCTGAAAAGCCACCGGAAAGGAGGAGGAAGAGGGTTAGGTTCAGTTCAGGGCCACTTGCTCAGGGAATGCCTGCACGTGTGGGTGAGCGAGGGAAGAGAACAGTGAAGCACACATAGGCTGGGTCGCCCAGTGGTCAGAGGAGGCGTGAGGATGCGTGGGCCTGTGGAGGTGCTGGAGAGGGAGGGATGATGTACCAGCCTGTTTGATCAACAGCTAGCTACATTTCCTTGCTCTGTGCCATCCTCTCTTTCTAGGTAAAAATGTGCCTTCTTTGCACCAAGAGCAATAGAGAAATTGGGTCTCTCACCACCATTTATCTACTTGCTCCACCTTTGTGAAATGAAATGGGATCACAGTGGACCTTGTATGCCGCAGGTGACCCCAAATAAGCCTTTGGCATCTCCGTGTTTTCCAAATTATCCAGTGGCTGGTGAATCACTCAGTGCTGGTTGTAATCCAGCTGCTAGGCAGACCTGGCTTCAGGGTCAAGGACTCATGCAGTAGCTGGTCATGATAATCTCAGGAACCATCCGGGGCTGATGCGGAACCAGTGAGAACTTCCCCTTGTGAGTCAACCCTAGATTGGATTTAGCCCAGCAGCTTCCTGGAGGATGGGGCTGGAAGCCAGTCATCATGGAGCCTGACGTCAGCACTGCCCTCACCTTCCTGCTCACCTGCTCTTCTCTCCTTTCATTCTCCTATGGCCCTTCTGGCTTTGTGCCTTCTATTTCCATTTCTCTTTAGCTTACTCTCCCATCTCTCCCATGTGCTCCATGCACATTCTACTGACCCTCAGCACCACTCTTTTCTCCTGTTGCCGTCTCCTTGCCTGCATTTCAGTCCTCCTGGCTCCTCCTTGCTCCCCACGCAGTGTGCGTGCCTCCGCTGGACCTACAGGACACTGAAAGGGAAAGTATGGTCTTTGGAAGGAAGGAACTACAAACTGGTGGAGAGAAGAAGTGTTAATAGGAAACGTGAAAATTAAAGCCAATAGAGACTCTGTGTGTTCTTTCTCCATCTACTTTCCTTGCACTATCTTAGGATTCAAATGTGTTTTCCCAGCCAAGTATGGGCAAGAAAGGCTTTGGTGTTCTGCAGCTTCATTTCCTGGTACCGTGGGTGGACACGCTGTTGCCAGCAAGGTTGGTCTCACATTTCCATCTTTATTCTCTCTTGTGTTAAAAGAAATATATTTGTAGTAGCAATATGCAATCCTTACAGAAAGTCTTGAAAATGTAGGAAAGTTTTTTAAAAAGTAAAGATCATTCATAATTCCATGTCATAGAGAGAACCACTGTTAACATTTTCATATACTGTTTTTCTTCTAGGCTTTCCACTCTCATGCATATTCTTGTTTTTACATGATTGAGGTTTCACTCTGTGTGCAGTTTTGTGTTCTGCTTTCTCCACTTAATGCTGGGAGCAATTTCTCATGTCATGAAAATAATATTTGCAAACGTCATCTGCTAAACCACGGGCACATTATGATTCACTTAACTTTCTCCCACTGCTTAGGTTGTTTTTACATTTGTATCACTATGAATAATGCTAGAAGGAACTTTTGGCATATAATCCCTTGCCTCAAACACTAATTTCTTCTTTGAAAAGATTCCTAGAAGGCAAATTACTGAACCACAAATGTGAACTTTAAAGATATTTGATTGCTTTTCCCCAAAGCTGAATCTCTACATGTTTCCACCTGTGGTGGAGGAGAATACCGGTGCCAGCAAAAGATAATCCTTACTAACAGGACTGTTATAATTCTTTAAAAGATTATCTGATTTGAAAGGAGGAAGGGTAGCTTTCTGCAATATTAATTCCTAATCCTTTAATTACGAAGGCAGGTCACCTGTGTTCTTTCCTTAACCATCTAGATTTCCCCTTTTATTAAATGTCACTTATGTTTTCATGTATAAAATGGAAATTAATATTTATTTGATCAAATAATACAATTTCATTATTTACACATTTTTGTTTTGAAATTTGAATGTGTTTGCTCACCCCTGTGTCCATTCGTGAATAGTTATCCAGTGCCTCGCCTGTGCCAGGACACTCTAGCTAGACTCTGGGAGCGTGCAGTGACCGGCACAGAGAGGGCGGAGGCCGTGAGAGGACAGGGAGGTGATGATGGCTGCTGTGCAGGAAACGAGAGCGCTGCTTTGCTAAGTTCCAAAAGAATACCCCGTGATATATTGTTTAAAGATTTTGTTTGTTTATTTTTAGAGAGAGAGCAAGGGAGGGCGTGGGGGAGAGAAACATCAGTGTGTGGTTGTCTCGTGAGTGCCTCCTACTGGGGACCTGACCTGCAACCCAGGCATGCACTCTGACTGGGAATTGAACCAGTGACACTTTGGTTCTCAGGCCGGTGCTCAATCCATTGAGCCACACTAGCTGGGGCTTGATATTTTCATTATAACTGGCATCTTTAAAATATTCAGTCTTCCTCTTCTAGAAGCCAATTTGAGGATGACCAATTTCCTGGGAAGATTTGGAGACCAAGATTTTAACTCTTGAAAGTTTATGTGACAAGGAAGGGTGAGCAAATGTAGACATTTTGAAGAACTAGTTTTCTCTCCACGGTTTTCCTTATCCAGCACTGGCCTCCAGACAGCATGCCCTGCTCTGCTTCATGCTTTCCCCACAGCCCGCCTCTTTCCCCACCGCCAGCACCCCCGCCCCACCCCCACGCACAGTGGGGGAATGAAAAGAAGCCTAAATAAAGACAGCTCTTGTTAACTTAAGAAAGACCATGCAGTTTAGTTATACAAATGAAGGATGTAACTCAGTGTTTCATGGTGTGTAGCATTATGCCCTCTAGACTGATGCCTTCCTCTGAAGGTAGAAGCTCGTCACGAAGATGGTGAGTCTATTGGGTCTCTCCTGGTCACAGTTACAGAGGCTGAGAATCATTCTGTTGTTGGTGGAAGTGTGCCGTGTAGCCCTGCCTCCTATCTGCTGTGGCGATTGTTCTGCCAGGGGAAATGGAAGCTGTGTTTGGAGTTGGAAGATGGGAATTATTGCTGATATACCTGTTAGCACCCAGGCTGAGATTTCTTCTTCCCTTTGGGATGGATGGCGACAAATTATGGAACCTGTGAGAAAGTAGAACTTCGTGGGTGACCATGTGACCATGAAACACGTGCCTCCTTTACTTCTCCCTCCATTTTTCCTTATCTTTTCTCCAGATGATTCCAATGAATGTTAATGGTTCCTAGCTCACATTTTCCTTTTTAAAATAAACTTCCTGGCCCTTAAGTAACCCCAGACTGCCCAGTATTTTTATACTGAAGGATCCTTAGCTTCTTTGCTTAGCATTTGATGAGACTTTGTATAAAGTTTCAGTTGCCTTGCTCAAGGAAACAGCCAGAGGTGTGTGCCCTCCCGAGTAGAGGCTGTGGGGGGGGGGGGACCCTTACAGGGAAGGAGCTTCCTGAAAAGGGCTATAAACCCTATTCTGCCTACCCAGGAAAAAAGACAAGTACGTAAATTATCTTGATGTCAGGCATGAGACACAGAAACAACAAAGAGCCTAGCATAGCCTGAATCAAGGCAGCATGTGGCAACTGTCATACCACAGGACGGGGACAGAGAACAGCTAGGAAGAGCCAGTCAGTTCCAGCCTCTGCAACTTGGGCCGAGCTAGCTCGGGTGTAGCCGCGAAACTGTGTGGGTTGTTGGATGCACACTCCAGCGACTCTGGCTTCAGTGTCGTGACTCGTTCTGCCTGCTGAGCTGCTCTGTTCCTGGGGGAGCACTGCACGTAGATGTTAGAAAGCGGCTTGGTAGAGGATTTCAGGTGAACATTAACATGACCCTGCCTAGAAAGTCATAAGCAAATCACATACATAGTCACAGCCTACGCTCACACATACCCCCTATCATACCCCCTATTCCCCTAGAGCAGTCCTCTGTCTGTTCCGTACTGTGACTCTCAGTTATGGCTTTGGGTCTTTACAGCATTGCTCTGACAATAATAGCTCCCCGTGGATTAGACCCTGTGCCAAGCACTTCACAATAACCCAGTGAGTTAGGATTAGCGCCTTTTCTACTGAGAAAGAAATGCACAGTGAGGCAAGTCAACTTGTTAAGGTCTCATGGGGCGTAAGCGGCAGACTGAGGGTCAGCACCCAGGCCCTGTGACCTTGGAGCCCTCGCTTTTAACCTCCACAGTCTTACCTGTCTTCTGTTTTGAATTCAAGTCAATTCAATGTAATTTTTATCCTTACCTGAGGACTTGTTTTCACCGCTTTTAGAGAGAGAGGAAGGGAGAGAGAGAAACATCCATGGGAGACCGAAGCACCCATTAGTGGCCTCCCATGTGCACCCAGACTGGGGATCGCCACCTTTCGGTTATGAGACGATGCTCTGACAAACTGAGCCACGCTGGCCAGGATATGTCTTCCTTTATTAAAAGTAGTTTTTAAGGCCCTGGCTGGTATAGCTCAGTGGATTGAGCGCGGGCTGCAAACCAAAGGGTTGCCAGTTTGATTCCCAGCCAGGTCACATGCCTGGGTTGTGAGCTAGGTCCCCAGCAGGGGGCACGTGAGAAGCAGTCACACACTGATGTTTCTCTACCTCTCCTTCTCCTTCTCTTCCCTTCTTTCTAAAAATGAATAAATAAAATCTTTAAAAAAGTATTTCTTAATTTTTGAATTACAGTTGACATCCAATGCTATATTAGTTTTGGGTGTACAACATAGTGATTAGACACTTAAATAACTTGAATTGCCAGCTACCTGTCTTTTGTAGGGGGTTTGCATCTGTCACGTTTGAGCCTGTGTTTTCTGGGTCTTTGGGGCCAGGCAGAGGGAAATGGCCATCAGTG
Organism: Phyllostomus discolor; assembly: GCF_004126475.2. NCBI lineage: Eukaryota > Metazoa > Chordata > Mammalia > Chiroptera > Phyllostomidae > Phyllostomus > Phyllostomus discolor. The sequence continues at coordinate 78,676,613 of NC_040913.2, forward strand.
GAGTTCTCGGTGCTCCCCTTCTTCGTCTTCTTCCTAGGCCGTTTCCCTGCCCCCAACTCCTAAAGACGGCACTTTACAGTCTGAACAGGCTGCAGCATTTCAACGAAGCCTGCCTTCTTCCTGCCGTAGTCAAAGCATTTTGCATCAGTTTTCTGCCTCGCTCTTTGCCCTTTCTGTCTGGACAATGGCTGCTGGTTGAGTGACATCTCATTTATCCAGACTTGTGGGGGTGCCGAAGCTTGACATCCTTATTAGCCATCATGAAAAGTACTTGATGGGGGAAAGGAGAAAATTGACTGACGGCTGGCAGCCGTAAAATGATGAGGGTGAGTGAGGGCTGCAGAAGGTGGTGGGGAATTTAGGCGCTGGCTCTCCTCCATCCATGCCGCCTTTCCTTCCTGAGCTATAAGACCCTAAAGTGAGTAGAACGCACCCGTTATTTATAACGAGTGACAGAAAAACCATTTCCCATGATGCCATGTTCTCTCTTCTATATTTTTAGTTGTGGTAAAATAACACATAACATAAAATTTACCATTTCGAACATTTTTAAGCATACGATTTGGTGGCACTGAGTACATTCACAGTGCCGTGTGACCGTCGCCAACGCCCGCCTGCAGAACTTGTTATTCTCTCAAACGGAAACTCTGGGCCCATTGAAAAAACTATTCCCCTTTCCTCCTCCAGCCACTGGTAACCTCCATTCTACTTTTGACTCTTTGAATTTGCCCACTCCAGGTCCTCATATAAGTGGGTTTATATAATCTTTGCCCTTTTGTACCTGCCTATTTTCAATTAGCCTAATATCTTAAAGGTACATCTACATATTAGCATATGTCATAATTTCATTCCTTCTTAAGGCTGAATAATAATAGTCAGTTGTATGGATGTACTATATTTTGTGTTACCCATTCATCTGTTGATGGACGTTTGGGTGGTTTCCACTTTTTAACTACTGTGAATAATGCTACTTTGAACATTGGTGTCTGCTTGAGTCTCTCTTTTTAATTCTTTTGGGTACATATCTACACTTTGGGTACATATTTACACTTTGGGTACATATCTACAAGTAGAATTGCTGGCTCATATGCTGATCCTATGTTTAATTTTTTGAGAAACTGCCGAAGTGTTTTCCGCAGTGGCTGTACCAATCTGTAATTCCCACCAGAATGTACAATGTTCTAATTTCTCCATATCCTCACAACACTTCATTTCCATTTTTGTTCTTTTTAGAAGGCCATTTTTAATGGCCTTCTAAAGGGTATGAACTGGTATGTCATTGTGTTTTCTTCCCACCGGAGTTTCCATGCAATACCATTTTGCACCAGTTTCAAATGTATGGCCAAGTGGCCAAAAAGCCATGTGCTCTACAGAGTGGTCCCTGCACTGCCCCCAACACTGACCTGACCCCATGTCCAGTTATTTAGACATAACTGACAATAGTTCCCATGCTGAAACCTGCATCTCTGTGGCTATTTTGCAATCACCAACTTGTGCTATTTAATCTCTTTACTTTTTTAACCAGCCCCACAATCCTCCTCCACTCTGACAGCTGTCAGTCTGTTCTATCCATGAGTCTGTTTCTAGTTTGTTCATTTAGTTCATTAGATTCCACACATAAGTGGAATCATATGGTACTTGTCTTCTCTGCGTGGCTTACTTCACTTAGCATAATACCCTCTTGGTGCATCCATGCTGTTGCAAAAGGTAATATTTTTCTTTCCGTTTTTGTAAGGCTGAGTAGTATTACACTGTGCCAATGTATCATGACTTTTTTATACACACATCTACTGATGGACACTTGGGTTGCTTCCAAATGTTGGCTATTGTAAAAAAAATGCTGCAATGAACATAGGGGTGCATATATGCTTTTGAATTAGTGTTTCAGGTTTCTTCAGATGTATTCCCAGAAGTGGAATCACGGGGTCAAAAAGCAGTTCCATTTTTAATTTTTTGAGGAACTTCCATACTGTTTTCCACAGCGGCTGTACCAACCTGCCTTCCCGCCGACAGTGCACAAGGGTTTCCTTTTATCCACATCCTCACCAGCACTTGTTTGTTGACTTATTGATGAGAGCCATTCTGACAGGTGTGAGGTTGTATCTCATTGTGGTTTTGATTTGAACTTCTTTGATGACTAGTGACATTGAGCATCTATTCATATGCCTATCGGCCATCTGTATGTATTGCTTTGAGAAGCGTCTATTCAGGTCTCGTGCCCACTTTTTAATTGGGCTTTTCTCTGGTGTTAAGTTGTCTGAGTTATTTATAAATTTGGGGTATTAATCCTTCATCCAGTGTGTCATTGGAGAATATATTTTCCCACTCAGTAGGTGGTCCTTTTGTTCTATTGATGGTCTCCTCTGCTGTGCAAAGAGTTTTTAGTTTGATGTCGTCCCATGTGTTTATTTTTTCTTTTGTTTCCCCTTGCCCAAGGAGATATGTCAGAGAATATATTGCCATGAGAAATGTTCGAGATTTTACTGCCTATGTTTTCTTTTAGGATTTCTATGTTTTTGTGTCTTACATTTCAATCTTTAATCCATTTTGAACTTATTCTTGTTTATGGTATAAGAAGATGATCTAATTTTATTTATTTTTTTGCACGTATCTGTCTAATTTTCCCAACACTATTTATTGAATAGACTGTTTTTACCCTATTATATGTTCTTGCCCCTTTTGTCAAATATTAACTGACCGTATAGGTATGGGTTTATTTTTGAGCTCTGTATTCTGTTCCATGGATGTGTGTGTCTGTTTTTATGCCAGTACCATGACGTTTTGATTACTATGACCTTGTAGTATAGTTTGACATCAGGTAGTGTGATACCTCCAACTTTGTTCTTTCTCAAGATTTCCAAGACTATCAGGGTCTTTTGTGGTTCCATATAAGTTTTTGCATTATTTGTGCTAGTTGTGTAAAACATGCCCTTGGTATTTGGATAGAAATTGTGTTGAATCTATAGATTGCATTGGGTAGTGTGGACATTTTAACAATGTCACCTCTTCTTACACATGAACACAGTATGTACTTCCATTTATTTGTACCTTCTTCAATTTCTGTCTTTAGTACCTTATAGTTTCCTTACACTTTTTCAGCTCTGCCAGAAGGCAATAAGGAGCTATCAACATTTTCAAGTGGTAAGTAGGCTTTAGACAGATGTTCTGGTATCCACATGGAGTAAGGACGAAGAGGGCAGCATGTGGAAGCTGGGAGACCATTTAGGAAGTTGCTTTAGAAATACGAGTCTAGAGAAGGCTCACATGAGAGAATACACATAACGCACTCAAAAACACGGTGCCCGGCACTGAGAAATGTTAGTGCCATTTGATTCCTCTGCCCTGGGTGGGGAATGACTGTGGACATAAAGGGAGGGTGAGCACATAGAAGAGGCGTTTTGAAGCTACACATACCCAATGAACAAATATTAAATAAATGACGAGTCTCTTCTGGGAATGCTGAACGTCTTATTGTTAAATGCTCTCTGCTGGGACTAAGGGTTACCAAATAAGTCCGCCAAAACCATTTTAAAAGGCAGACATCCCACAAGAAACCAATGCAACGAGCTGCTGCTTTGGGAGTGAAGCCATGGTCAGCCTGGGGACTGAGCACACAGGCCGAGTGTCTCAGGACTCAGAGACGTGAGGCTGGTTTATCTATGGGTCAGCTGCCCCTACCAGTCAGAGGTTTCCTTCTTCCATGGACAGAAGGGACACTTCCCTGTAAGCCTTTGTTTGCTGCCTGAGGGCCCCCTGGTTCACTTACACACAGGTAGGGAGGGGTCAGGGATGCAGACACCTGGAATGAAGAACATGGGGCCACATATCCACGGTTACTTAGACATCAGTCAGCTGAGCCTCTGGAAGACATTCACCCACTTGCTCGTAGTATCTGAACTCTTGCCGTGAGGCCTCACCTGCTCCGTGAGGGTAGGGGCTGGTGGCAAAGTGGGTTGGTCCTGAGGACTGGCTGGGAAAGAGTAAACTTACCGTTGCCAACAATCTGGTCTCTTCAGGCAATTATAAGAGAGTGGATAGTGACTTGATGAAATTGATAAGGACTTTGTGCAATAGGGTCAGAGGGACCCTCTCTTAGAATCCCTGGCATCAGTCTAGTCCTGGAAGGAACACAGATTTCATCAAATCTATTCTAGGTCTCTAAGCAGGATTGTATTTGCAACTATTCAACCACCCCCAAGAGGAAGCTGTCTGCTCTTTCTGAAAATATCTTGAGAGTTCATTAACACATTGTCCCTTTTAATATACACCACTGTCTTACTACCACCCTATGAGAGGTTTTTTTTCTTTTGCGTCTAATTTAATTCCTTACAGCTGCAGTGTATTCTTTTGTTGTTGTTTTTTTCCTGTGTAGTTCAGTGGCTATAAAGAGACACTACCCGGCCACCCATATAGCATTTCTTTGCGGCAGACAAAGGCACTTGAGAAATGCCACATGCATTAGAAGCAGGGACAGATTGTCTGAGGATCCCTGGGCAATGGAAACTCCAATTGAAATTGCACATAATCACTAACATTCTACTTACTTCAAGGGGGCTGGAAGGGGGCGGCTAAGAAAGCCTCTGCATCATCTTCTGACAGGCACACGGGAGCTATAAATACACGCGATGACGGCACAGGTGGATAGGAGCTGCGTGGGCGCTGGCAAGCGCTGCCCGGGCCAGCTCCGTGTTTCAGTTTTGGCAGAACTGAGTGCTGGAGTATTGAATATTTATCACGGGGCTCTGAGGCCCATCTTTGCATTCTGCACCCCTGGTTTCTGGAAGGGACAGTAGCTTCGGTAAGACCAAGGCGATCAGGGCTCTTTACATTGGCTGACATGGCTTGGTTATGACCTGGGGCAGGTTAATGGGGGAGTGGAGGGAGGTCACCGTGACTTACTCTTGCTTTGCCCTGCAGAAGCCTTTCATGTATCAGAAGGGACCGAAGCCAGGATCTTACAACCTTTAGAAACTGAAGTTTCTTATTTTCATTCTCTCTCTTCCACGTTTGCCTCTCTGCTCATCTGCTTCTATCTCCCTTTGCTCAGAAGTCTGGCTTCTCCAGGAGCGTAGTGGGAAATTCCAGGCCTGTGCCCCATGTGCCTCCCAGTCAGGGCCCAGCCAAGGTGAGTGGGGGCCTTGGCACATCATTGACTATACTCCAGTGAGAACTTTCTAGAAGTGAAGATCTGCCTGCCCCACCGGGGCCAGGGGTTCCTCCCTAGTCCAGTGAACTGTGGCTAGCAGAACAGATATATATATATAATCAGGGTCAGACCCAGGCTTTGTGGGCCTGAGGCATGTACAACTGGGGGGATCTACTTTAAGAATTGATATAAAAATCATCAATACAAAATTAGGTACAGAAGTAAGTACTTATTTAGAGCAAGAAACCACAAAAATTACTGTAGTCTTAAAGATAACTTGCTTTCTTCTGAGATCTCCTTTGGCAATGTAAGAAAAATGCTTATAGAGAAATGCTTTTCACCTTGAACTCAGGAACCTCCTGCACTTGTATGGGGACCACACGTGTCAGGGGGCTCTGAAGTTTAAACTTCTTCAGCTCCCTGGAAAGTTCACCAATGCTCCCCAACTCCTACTCACTCAGCAGAAAGCGTGGAGCAGATATTCTGAGAAGTGTGTGTAGGGAGGTCAGGGAAATTGACTAACTGGTCTGCCACCGTAACAGAGCTGGCACAGACCCCGTTCTCAGACTGCTTTCCTGTGCCTCTCCCTGCACTGGGCTGTGCCCATAAAGTCATTGAGAAATCAAGTGCAAGTTGAAATAGGAATTTGCAGCTGGGTTTGGGACAAATGATGATAATTCTTTTTTTTTTAAACATTTTTTTAAAGATCTTATTTATTTATTTTTAGAGAGGGAAGGGAGGGAGGTAGGAGAGAGAGAGACAGACAGACAGACAGACAGACATCAATGTGCGGTTGCTGGGGGTTCTGGCCTGCAACCCAGGAATGCACCCTGGCTGGGAATCGAACCTGGGACACTTTGGTTCCCAGCCCGCACTCAATCCACTGAGCTATGCCAGCCAGGAGCGATGATAATTCTGAGGGAGCTAACACCCTATGCTTTGGCTCAAGCCTTCTATCTTTTTCTTTCTCAAGTTGTTTAGAGGAGTGGGGGATCTAGTTATTGAGTTCGTATGGGATTCCAGTGGTTAGCTTGACATGATTCTAGAAGCCTGGCTTTACTGAAAGAAATAATCATGAAAATGATTTTGCTGTGATGGCAGTTCTCAAACCAGTCTGTTCTATAGCATCACAGGACTTAGGGCTGGGATGGAAAAGGCGTATTAGTCTAACGTCTTCCCCCGCCCCCCGCTCTGTAGATGGGGAAACTGAGACCCCAAGAGACAAAAGAACTACTCCCAGCTCTCCTAGGCTAGAGGCAGACCTGGGGCTTATGGATACTCTGTTTCTGATTGGCTGCTGCCCCAAACAATGGCTTTCCACAGCTCTTTCCTTGAGTCTGGACCAGCTGGCCGTGAGGGCATCTGGGAAATAAGAATCCACTTGACATGTCAACAAGTGTCCAGGCCTTCTCTGCATGTTTCTAAAGGGCCACAGGGGACACGACCTTCCTCAGAGACAGTCAGAAAACTTGGCTCAGCTCACGGAGCTGCTGGTGGGAGGCCAGCCTCGGAGGCATTGGTTCCCCCCAGCTTAGCTCCCCCACTCGACAGAGAGGCTGAAGTGACAGTGGATGAGAGATCGCCCTCCAGCCCTCGAACGTGCCCTTGGCACAGCAGCAGGCAGCCGTCCTCGCTGCTCCCAGACAGGCCCTGCCGGCAGAGGAGCCGCCTTTATGGCTCCCTTGTGACACACAAATCCAAACATGCCCTGATTTCATTTTCCTAATGATAGCATTCTAGTCTTCACGTAGCTCTAATAAATTGCCTCTAGAGTATCGCTTGCTTCAGAATATTTCCCTTCTCTTTCGCTTCTGAGGGAGCAGGCAGTTCAGGAATCTCATCCAAGTTGAGGGCAACCCTCTTCTTTGGTGTCTCTGGGGTAGACCAGATGTATATATTTATTTGTTTTAAAGACAGCCTTCTTGTCTGTCCTTATCCCTGCCCAGAATCCTGTGTGCATCTCCAGTGTGTTTACTGGCTATGAGGGAAGCCCGTGCTGCATGCAGGACGCTGAGGGGAATTCAGTGGCGGCGGGATGGCCAAGGGGTAGGGATTGCTTTGCAGGCCAGTCCCGACTCTTCAGTGGGCTGGAGGCAGAGCGCTTGGTCTCTCAGCAGTTCACATGTCTCACTTGTAAAAGTGGAAGAATAGAGATGGCAGGGCCAGAGTCTACAGTTGGCACTCAGTCCACTGCGGAGTTTGGGGAGGGAGTGGCAGTCACCTACACTGTGTTGTGCGACACAGCCCTGCACACCCATGCAGAATGGCCCTGGCAGTGGCCCACCTGGTACCAGAATCCTAAATGCAAAGTTTGGCCAAGAGTTCTCACTCTACCCAAGGAAATCCAGGTTCCCCATGGGTGGGGCCAGGGGAATTGTGGGTAAGAACAGGGCTCTGGGTCAGAGGCTCTGGGTTGGAACAGAGGCTATGCTGCTGCTCAGCTCTGGGACCTGGGGGAATTAAATGTAGTGAGTGTTTCACAGATATAGGCTAATTTGTTACTCTTCCCCTCGCTGCTGAGAGGAACCTTGCCCTAACCAGGGCTGGACCACCTCTGTGGTTCTGGTTCTCCTTCTGGCTGCAGCTGCGCATTTCCCGCTCAGAGGGGCATCTCCTGACTTTAGGCCCCTGTCGCCTCAGTCTGTACTCAGTGACTTGACAAAGGAAATCTGAGTTCCTTCTCATAAAACTCATTACCAATCTTCTCCGTAGATGTTTCATGCCCTTTCGTGGAAAAATGTTTTAGCAGCATTTTGCGTGATGACCTAGCCATTGAATATTCATGAAGAATTGGCCCAATCTAAATATCTCCCAAGGAATACATGCATTGTATTCATTCACCAAGGTGTCTGAATCTTGAAACAAATCCAAGGTCTACTGGGGATATTTTGCTTGTCTTTTGGTGAGATTTGCAGACAGGCCCTACCCCACATATTTCTGGGTCTGTTGTTTGATGCTATTTTGAATTCTCTCACATGTGGAATTTATTCCTATACTTAGCTCTTACACCAGCACCCAGGGGTATTTGAAAATGTTTTCAATTGGCCAACCGTAGTGTATGAACAAATCCTTCCATGTTCTTTCCAAAGAACTGAAATCCAGCTGACTCGCCACCTCTGTCCCGTTCCCAGCATAGTCTCCAGCTTGGGCTGTGCTGACCACACCTTTTGCACAACTTTGACCAAAGAACAACCCCCGTTCAGGATCACCAGATCCCACAGACATCAGCAGGCCTCCATTAGTGGGTGAGCCACAAAAATAAAATGCAGATGCCAGAAAGCAGGCTCTCAGAAACATTTTAATTGGAGGAATACAACAGAAATGTACATGATTAAGTGCATTGCCCAGAGTTTCTGAGCACCGTAGACTGTTTTTTTTTCCCCAAAGCCTTGTCCTGTGCTGATCAAAGGATATCTCTTGTCAAACAACACGGTGGCAAGGGAGTCTGACTTGCTTATACCTGAGTGTGAACAAAAAGCCTACGGCCCAAACCCCCACTCTCCCTTCTTTTCTAATTGGTCAGATGAAACTTTCCAGCTCAGCATTAGCCCAGGTCCAGGCCAGGAGAAACAACTGACCACCCAGGGTTCTGAGGGTGGGCGAGGCTGTGCAATGATGCTCTCTCTAAGACAAGACTGCTATCTCCACACCCTCGGAGATTCAGCCCAAATTAGGTGCTTTGTTAGCCACAGATTGCCAAAGCCCTTTCTTCTTTTATTTCTTCTGTCAGCTTGCAGCAAGGCACACAAAAGGAGGCTCTTTCTCTTTTCTGCCCACAGTTTCGTTTCTCAAAAGCCCTTCCAGTTAATAATCCAATTCCATCTCAGATGTAAGGGCTTTCATTCTCTGTCCTTTGTTCTGTGTATCTTGGGGATTTCTTTCCAGTGCTAGGGTTTCTGTCTTCCCGTCTACCCAAAGTGAAGCACATGTCTTGCAGTGAGAGGGAAATGGCCCCAGTGGGGTGAGGTAGACCACGGTGTCGGTGCTCTGATCAAGTCGAGCGGATTCTGGGCCCGGCTCTTTGCGCACACACTCAGCAAGGGGGAATGTACTTATTCCCAGTGAGGAGGAAATTCTCCACGATTGGAGTGATTAATCACCTCTACTTTTGGAAGATAATGGGGCTGGGATGCAGAATTTGCAGGGAGCTGAATTACGCATTAGCAGGTGAAGTGGGAGCCTGTGAAACATGAATATATATCCATGATTGGTCTGTGTGTGGTGCATGGGTGAAACATATGAAATCATGGCAACCTCTGTGCAAGCACACCAGAGACGTTATGCTGTCTGTGGCTACAGTAGCACCTCAGCCATTAGCCTCTTTAGCCAACAATCCCGGCAAACTCAAGTTTCCTTCGATCATTCGAACATGTTTTATATATTTGAAATGTCACGTAACAGTATTTTGCTAACAAATCATAGAGACAAATGGCAAGATTTTTAAACACAGACCCGAAAAAGTGCATGGCATGGTGGAGCACATGGTGGAGAATAAAAGTTCTTCCTGCAACTCCCTCACAACTTGCGGCGGAGGCCTGCTATGCAGATGAGATCGATGTCGAATTTGTTCTATTAAAAATGGCAAACAGGCCACCAGTAAACTTTCCAGGCCTTCAAGCTGGCCTAAATGCATTTTGTCAGACTGGAGAATGCCTCGGCACAGCTGATAGTGCACAAGGCCCGTCATCCCTGAGCTGTCGAGAAGGAAAACTAGGAGAGATTCCAAATCTGTCTCTTCTGCTCTATGATAGGAACCTCTGCCTCTGAATTTGATCAAAGATGGATATTTATGGGACAAACTCTTCCTTTTCCTGTTCCTTTCCTGGGGAGCCATTCTGGATACTTCCCTGCGCCTAACTGCTGCATCTGATTGGTCGTCGGATTCTGCAGGATCCACCTGTAGTAGATGGCTGGACTTTGCCCTCTCCTTTCCACCATAGCTGCCATGGCCTCAGGCCTGACCTGCAGCATCTGCGTCTTAGCTTCCTGCACCACTCTCCCCTCCTCTCTGCCTTCCCGGCACCGAGCACCGCTGCCTTCACCCTCGTCTCCTTGCTCTGGACAAATAAGAACTTTGTGGAACAGAGTGCTACACTCCTTATTTGCAGCACTTTGACTGCTTAAAAACCTCCCATGTTCTTGTCAAGATGGATTAAGCACACGCCACCCCATGTCTCCCAGTGAGTGAGGCTAAAATCCCCGGAGAAAATGTGGAGAGTAGCTACTGGAGGACACAGAAATGTGAAATGCTAAGAAGTAGGTGGGGGAAGGACACTGGAACTCCATGCACCTCGCAGAACTAGTAGCAGATACAGTCACAGGAAGAACACGACACAACAGGGAGATTAAAGCCCTAGATCCCTAGTCACTGGACCAGAAAGGGGGGTGCCTGGGAACTGGGGGTTCCAGGGAGATCAAGGCTGTGTGATCCCATAAAACCGTGTATGAACTCCTGACTCAGCCCTGGGCTGCGTGTGCGTGAACCTGGGCCCTGACCACCAGCCACACAAAGTTAGCAAGGATCTGAGGGCTGGGTGAGCAGTGAGAGAAAAGGTTAGAAAAACCTGTCGTGAAAGGTGCCCAGCAAGAAACTCTTGGTGGCTGGGCAGAAAAAGGATCGTCAGAATAAGGTATCTCTGAAACTCAGTTTGAAGCTGCTTCGCCAGGTTTTATTTGACAAAAAACTTTACTTGGCATGTAAGAGCAAAACTAACTGTAGTTATTGACATATATTGCTTACCTCTTATGCCTAATTACTACGACGCACAATAGCAATCACACATAGGATGAGGTGTGTCAGATTGACTTCGCTACAAGTTTCAGTACCCACCGACCTCTGTGTGCGTGTCCTCAGTGTTCGTGGGCTGCTCTTGGATGGCTGTCTGCTCCCAGCGCTGGAAAACGACTGGGAACACCGGCTTGCTACACGCTGCCTTCTCATGTCCTCCCAAGTTGTTTTTTAATTTATTAAAAAATTTTTCAGTTAGGGTTTACATTCTATATTATTCTGTGTCAGTTTTAGATGTATAGCGAAGTGGTTAGAAAATCACGTACTTGACAGAGTGGTGCCCCCGCTGCTTCAGGTGCCCACCTGGCCCCATACCTATTTATGTTGATATTATTGGCTAGTCTCCCTGTGCTGTAGTCTACATTTCTGTGGTTGTTCTATGACTGCTGGTTTGCACTGCTTAATCCTTTCACCTTTTCCACCCACCGCCCCAACCTTCCTCCCATCAGACAGCGGTCAGTCTGTTTTCTGTATCTGTGTGTCTGTTTCTATTTTGTTTGTTTAATTTTATTAGATTCCACATGTAAGTAAAATCATACTGCATTTGTGTTTCTCTGTCTGACTTATTTTAGTTAGCATAACACCCTCTAGGTCCATCCATTCTGTCGAAAACAGTAAGGTTTCCTCTGTTTTACAGCTGAATAGTATTCCATTGTGTAAATGTACCACAGCCTCTTTTTGGTTGTTGTTTATCCACTTAACTTCAAAATAGGTTTTATTTACATAACAAACTACCACTGGGATGGTGGTGAAACCTCTTGACCATCCTCAGACCTTCTGTAAAAGCTTCCACCACACAGACCTTGTGCGAGAGGGGAAATAAGGAGAAACAGCGACACCCTTGCAGCGAAGACAGCACGCTGTTCAATAAAGACTGCCCACCCTCCCCTACACGGAGCCTGTGCTGGGGTGCAGTTGCCAACTGGGGGTACATTTCTTAGCAACCCTTTCATCTGGGTAGGACCACATGGTTGGCTGGTTTTCACCAACAAAATGAAAACAATGTGAACCAAAGTGGCGTGTGTCATTTTCCAGAAGGCAGCAAAGAAACAGGTGTACAATGTTCTCTATTCCAAGAGCCCATCTACCAACTGGATGCATCGGTCTCCTTGAACCTGAGACAGGGGAGGGTTCTTTGTTCAATACATATAGAAAAGCTCCTGTCTGGCGCAGCTCAGTGGATTGAGCATGGGCTGCGAACCAAAGTGTCGCAGGTTCGATTCCCACTCAGGGTACATGCCTGGGTTGCAGACCATGACCCCCAGCAACCACACAGTGATATTTTTCTCTCTCTCTTTCTCCTTCCCTTCCCTCTCTAAAAAATAAATAAATAAAATCTTAAAAAAAAGAAAGAAAAAAAAAAGAAAAGCTGCCTGACAGCCAGGAACATCCACATTAGACTATTGCTTGAGAGAAAAGAAACCCTTAGCTATAAACTTTCTTTTTCCTAGCAGCTATCACTGTCCTTTTGCATTTGGGTGGGTCAGGGTTCCGTGCCCCAAGAAAATAGTTGGAGGGTGTGGGGGAGGGGACAGAACACATGGGAGGCTCCAGGGTTCTATCCAAGCCAGAGGGCACCTTTAAGTCAAAGCCTTGACAGTATGCAGAAACTTGGACTCACTCGGGAATAGATCTGCTCACTAGACATGGCCAAGGGAGCTGAGGCTAATTTATGTAAATCTCCATGGATGGGGTGACCTCAGCGAGTATCTGGTTCTTTTCTGCTGCTCTCTGATAGCAGGATCCACTGCTTTGCATTGCAAAGCTGCCTTAATCCCCGAGGTGCAAAGGACTCTCTCAATGGTGTTCGGAGTCGAAGATATCCTGCCATAAACGCCTGTGTGAAAGGAAGTGTGCTTTCATAAGGTGAATAGTATTACGAGGTGTGTCCATTTCACTAAACTTAGATTTTTGTGCCATTTTCTTAAAGTGAGACTCACCCCAAAAAGGCAACAATCCCATTCTAAAGAACCAATGTTAATTAAACCTTCCCTTTTCTCAACCTGTACCCCAAGAACCCAGGACGGGATGGATGTCAGGGAGACCCATTGTCATTCTCTTTGCCAGTTTGCATTTCTCAAGTGCTGTTTCAGGGGTTCCCTGTCTTTGCCCTTTATGCCTGATCTCCACTCGGTACTGTAGGAGGGGCGGACCATCCACTGTCCTGGGCTCACCCCAGAAGGCACTAAATGTCCGTTCCAGAAGTTTGTAGAGGAAATGGACGTCATATGCCCAGGGACCGGAAGGCGGGCACTGACCTGGGAACAGAGAGGGAGTCATGTGAGGCGGAGACACTGCATCTTCCCAAACAGCCAGGGACACGCAGTGGCCTCCCAAGAATGGGGGTGACTGAGGCCCACATTCCGGGTCACAGGCCTCCCAGCTTCCTCGCAGGCCTGTGCTCCGATTGGGTGACCCCTAGAGGTGGAAGGCACCAGGGCCTTCGAGTTCTTTCAGTGTTCAAGGGCATTCTTCAAGTTAATGGGGTGGTCTCTGTTTCCTTAGTTGGCTCTGCCCCCAGATGGCACCACCTGCGTAATTACCACGTCTGTGCGCCCAGGAACCCAGGCCCTGCATCTCTGAAGGGGCAGCTGGGGCTCATGGGCACTGAAGAGCGAACACATTTTTTCCCTTGTAGTGTGACTGTCGCTCTCTCTGTCTGTCTCCCCAGGAAACTTGATGTAAACCTCTCATGAGAGGCTATTGCTTCAGCCTCTCATTTCCTCTCCCCTTGACTTTCCCATGGGAGTGTCTGCCCGATCTGGCCTGCACTTAGGCCCTGATATTGTCCTTGATGACCCTGGACCCCGCTCCCCTGTTCATCTGTTCTAACCACTTGCTCCTAAATTTTAAAATGTTAAGGTAATGACCGAGTCAGGTGGCCCGCAAACTAAGATGAGAACATTGATGAGCAGAGTGTACTGACTTTATATGTATGTATGCTTAATGATAGGAACCAATACATTTCCGGAGTTGTTTTTTTGTGCATACTGTTTTATTGTAAGTGGCTCAGAAACAGTGCTAACAACTTCCCTTTCCCAGCCAGTCGTACCCCACAGTGTCAGTAGGTCCCGGTGACTTGAAGGAAATGGAGTGGGGAAGACAAACTTGTGCTTCCTTCTCCCCAGGGGGTTGGAGGGCAGAGCTCGCCTCTGGTCCCCCATTCCCACTGGCTTCCCGCCTGCAGCTTGGGTCTCGGCCCTCTGCTCCGACCTGAGAATGACCTCTGCCCCACTGACCCCAGGGCACCTGGACACTGATCCTGCCTCAGTCCTGTTGCCAGGAGAGCAAACGCCTCTGCTCGGGTGCCTGGGACACCTGTGTGCACATCTCCCACTGGAGGGGCAGCCTGTGAAGCACAGGGCAGCCTCAGAGCCCATGACTCTGACCTCAGATGAACCGGGGGTCATATCGCTGTTCTGCCTCTCAGTCTCCTCACCAGCTGTGTGACCCGGAAAGCCACCCACCCTCTCTGAGCTCCAGTTTCTCGCTGTGCTTGATGAGGATAAGCTATACAACCAGCCCCACCCCCACTATTCCCCCGTGCTTTGTGTTTTTCTGGTGGATGAGAAATATTTTTCTTTCTTTTTTTCTTTTCTGTCTCTGCCTCCACTGTAACCACAGCCCCGCCTCCTGCCCAACCGAACCCCCACCCTGCCCAGGCCGTGCGGCCTGGGCCAGAACATTCCTTTCCCTTTCTCTCCTGGGGCTGGAGTGGGTTGACTGTTATGATTGTACAGTTCGTTAGCAGGCAAATGGACAGGCAGCACTTCCTGCTGGCAAAGCAGACAGCTGGGGAGAAGGCAAATGTAAGGGCTTAGCACCAGGGTGAGGCCGCTGAGCGGAGCCTGGGCAGTTTCCACAGAGCCTAAGCCAAAGGGATGTGCTTGACACACGACAGTCAGCCGGCTTTCACAGTGCGGAAGGCAAGGGCGTGCGGTGGAACCAGAAGGCATTTACAACGTGGGGACCTTCTAGACAGCGTGTGGCTGGAGAAGGGAGGGATGCTGGGATGGGGTGAAAATGGCACACGGTGGTATAACAAGTGACCGTGGATCACAGAAAGCAGATGTAAGAGAGGGATGTTGTACAACCTTTTCTGATTTGCTTGTGGCTTTTCTAACTGCCCTCCTTTCAAAAGCAGGAGTCACTCAACCCAGCCCCTCCAAGGCCCCTGGAGTAGCAGGGTCTTGGATAGGACGTGATCGGCCAACCCAGGTGCCAGCTCTGTCCATTGTGACGTGGGTGGGCCAGGCCCAGCTGGGAGCCCCTCTCCTGTGGAGCGGAGACCTCCCACACCCTTTCTCTGTCTTGGGCCCCGTCTTCTGGACCCACATCACTGGCCCCACGGATCTGACCACCTGCCTTGGGACTGCCCACCCTGGAGCCATCCCTCTTCTGTTTCTCCAGCCAAACAGAGGAACAGACAGATGGGGCTGGCCAAGTGGCCAGGGACAGCTGTCTCAGCTGCCTTCTCTTGTGTGCGTCCCACCACCTGACATTCGCTCTGTGAGCTCTCACAGGGGGGTGGGGACGGAGGGAGGACAGGAGGTGGGAAGACCCCACAGTGAGTGACCAGACTGCATGTCGTGCCAACTGGCTGTCTTTGTCCAGTGGTAGCGACTGACTTCCTCGTCTGCTGAGCCAGGAAATGGGGGTGGGGGGAGGCAGGACAACAGCACAAGATACAAGATAAGGGACAGTCTTAAAGAAACAGATGCTACAGTTTGGTCTTTTGTTTTTCTCGCCCCAATCCTATCAGGAAGGTCCCAGTTACTTGGATGCATGGAAATTGCACGGGATACCCAAGGCCCCCGAGGTCGGTACCATCAGCTTTCCTGGAGGTCCAGGCATGCTGGAGGTGGGGACTGTTCAAATCAAACAGCAGCTCTGCCCAGCCCTCTCCCCTGAAGTCTCCTCTCCCTCCCTGGTGTCAGGCGGGTCCTTGCTGGCCACAGTCACCTCTGCCCACAAATGCTTCCTTAAGGAGTCTGAGCAGGAGGGACAGAAACACAGAGCTGGTGTCCCTCCCTGAGTTACACTCGAGCCCCTGGCCCTTCCACCGGGGTTCTTTCTGCCCTTTTCCCACCTCTCCTCTCTTCCTCCCTTCTTTCTGCTAAGTTGTCTGGCACGAGCCCCTCCGTGGATGACCCCGAGAGGACTTGAATGACATTGGGTTTTGTCACCGTTCCCTCCCCAGAGTGGCCCCCAGGGCCTGTGTTCCAGGACCGGACTCAGGCTCACTGGCCCGTGGTGCCTGCAGGTGAAGGGACTTCCTGTTTGGCCCCCGCCGCAGAGGTGAAGGGGCGGCTACAGCTTTGCAGCCACCAGAGGCCCTTCACCCAAAGGGGGTAAAACGAGGCTGACCCGCTCCTGTGAACCAAGTTCTCAGTCCGTACAGAAAACGGTTTAGTTTGTCGACTCTTTGAGAAAGTGGAAAATGTTTTCCTCGTGAGTGAGAAAAGTCATTACCAAATTTAGGGGTGTGTCGTACCATGTTTCTTCTCTCTCTCTGCTCCTGTGATGTGAAGATGAGGACCAGCTAGCCAGGAAGAGAAGCACAGCCAGGGAATCGGGGTCCCCTTCTGTGAGTTCTGCCGACGGGCAGGACCTCCAGCGGACCGTGTCAGTGGACATCAGCCACACTTCCAAAGGCAGAGGCGGTGGGTGGAATCCCTGAGTCGTGGGTGCTGTGGGTGCTGTAAGCATTCAGGTGGTTGGAAATGGACCTTCTAACATCCGACGAAAACCTGAGATTAAAGAGGCAAATCGTACGGCTTGGTGAGGGAGGTACGCCACTGCTCCTGTGTGCTTGCTTTTTAAAATCTTTACTTGTGTTGTCTCAATGTGGTTTTTAGTGGAATTAGTCCACAATTTTTAAGATCTAATGTTCAAATATCTTAATTTTGTTTGCAAAAAGGTTGGAAAAATGAGTGGTTATTTTCTCCTCTTAATTACAGCAAAACTACCACACCAAATGCACGGTCACCAGCATGGCGCTGCTTACGCAGCATAGCCAGGTCCCCCGCACAGGCAGAGCGCCTGGGAGGGAACTGCCATTTGCTAACACACGCAGGCTCTGTGACTCATCTCCAGGTAATGGCATCAGCCTTATTTGATTTTGCACTATTTGTGTGGCTGGTGAGGTGAAAACGATTTCCCTCTCCTGCTTGGTTGTATCTGCAAGCAATTAATATCTTGTGAAAACAAAGTAAACCCATCAATAGCTAGCATTTATTGAATACTTATTATGGACCTGAAACTATGTAAGTCACCTTTATGTAGTACCTGGCTGAACTATTCAAGAGCTCTGTGATATAGGCATTATCACCTGTACTCTGCAGAAGAAGGAGACTAAGAAAACACGAAGCCACTGCTCAAGGTCACAGAGCAGGCGAGTGGCGGCGCTGAGATGCGGTCCTACATCTGGCCTGACTCCAGGAGCTGGGCAGAGGAACTTTTACAAGTGAAGGGAAAATTTCAGCTTAAGTCAGAAGTTGTCCTTGGTTTGCCAGGATTTCTCATAGCTCCTTCTTAATCAACATTGTATAATTTTTCATCATTTATAAGGTGATTGCATTCCCCACCCCCACCCCCAAATTTAAAAGGTTACTGTACCCAGTTGCAGCCATGCCTGTCCCAGGAACATTCAAGGTGTTAAAGACTTTCGTATCCTCCCACCGATCTGCTGTTCCAGTAAGAAATGTTTCTTCAGATGCCGCCAACATGCATGGCTCATCTTCTCATTGCCATGAGTTTAAGTACGGGAGACCTCTGGGTGGACTATTATAGGCAGATTTGTGTATGTGAGAACATACGTACATTCCTCTGTGTGAAGGACACAGTATTTTTAAGGATTATCAAATTATTTCAACAAAAAGCTAAATGCTTTTGAAAAAACATAGCCAACCACAAAAATATGTACATAATATGGGAAGTTTTTTGGTTACAATGTTTTTATAGTCTATATCCGGTTATACATCTTTTGTCAAAGCTTTTCAAATGTTTTTTACGTTGCTTCTATAATTTTTTAAAATTTGGTGTGTCAACATGGTACCAAGTTGCTGGTCAAACACAAGTGTAGATGTTGCTGTGAGAGTATGTTTTTAAGATGTAATTAACATTTAAATCACTAGACATTGAGAAAGTAGATTAACCTCCAAATGATAACGGGCCTCACCTAATCAGCTGAAGATCTTAAGGAGGGTTAGGGTTAGGGAGCTTACAAACCTTTCTCTCTGTACATGCTCATTTGTCTTGGTTCTGTTTCTCTGGAGAACCCTAACACAGCCTCCACTCAAGTAAAAGCTGTGTTAAAGAAACACAGGGCTCACTTCCTGGTGTCTCAGCACATAGCAGTCTGGGCACAACAGTTCATAGATTCCCGAGAACACTGAAAGTTACCTCCATGCTGGCTTTTGCCTAGGGAAGTGAAAAAAAGTTTTTAACCATTTTGGAGTAAAAAATTCTTGGTGAAAAAGGTATTTCTTACCCTGGCTGGTATAACTCAGTGGACTGAGCACTGGTCTATAAACCAAAGGGCAGCTGGTTGGATTCTTAGTCAGGGCATGTGCCTGGGTTTCAGGCCAGGTCCCCAGCAGGGGGTGCATGAGAGGCAACCACACATTGATGGTTCTCTCCTTCTCTTTCTCCCTCCCTTCTACTCTCTCTAAAAATAATTTTTTTTAGAAAAGGGTATTTTTTACTTCTCAAAAAATATGTCCCATCAGGAATTGGACATCTTACACAAAAAGAACATGGGCAGGGAGCCCCCTTCATGGTGACAACATTTGGATTTGAACTACTTCATCTAAACAAGATTTCTAATGACTAGCTAGAGACTGAAAGCTCTGAACCAGAGTACAGTGAGTTTACAGCAAACTCCGTCTCCCAGTATCTGAGGGTTGATGACGCATGTACGCAGGGTCTCAGCAGCAAAGCTGTCAAGTACACGAACTCATAATAGTCCTCCCACAATAGAAACAAATGGGGAGATGGTGGCATAGGACTTGCAGGTGAGAGGGTGCTGAGACAGGGGACTTCAGGGTGGGAAGAGCAGGAGCCCAGAGTTAGTGAGTATGATGGGGTTGTGTGATCTCCTTGGGCTTTCTTCGGAGCCGGGGCCATCATATCTCTTATGATCAGGGTTACTGTTAGGCTCCATGTCACCAACCTGGAGCACACACAGTGTCATTCCAAAGTAGCATCTCAAAGCAAAGCAAAGCAAAAGGTCTGACCCTCCCAGGTTAGCGGGAGACCCATGTTACCCTACCCCATCCTTAGAACTTCCAATGGCATATTCTAGAATTCTTAGATTGTATACCATGTCAAAAAATGAGTTCTGATTATTCTTACTTTTTGGCTAGGGACAGAACTTTATTTTGCCTTTAGAAGGTGCTGCTGCCTTGCTCTTAGAAGAGAGGTGGCTGGTTCTGCTCTCTCATCTCCTCTAACCTGAGCCCTAACCCTAACCTTAGCTCTAACCCTAACCCTAACCCAGTGGTTCTGGCACCACCCTGAGCAGTCTCAGTGCTGCACCCAGAGCGATAATGTGCTTGTAATGTGCAGCCAAGGGTGTGCCTCACGAAGGTGAAGCCTTCCAGTGTTGTACCTCTTTAAGGGTACGACTCTTGCCTTTTATTCACTCATCCAGTTCGTTTGGGGTGCAAGCCTATCTCCATGATAACTCACCATTCAGGGCGGCTTCTGGTGCGGGAGGTCTTCAAACCCAGAACCACTATTCCCCCTCAAAGTGTGGCCCTCATAGGTGCTATCTTCTTTTCCTCTGTGTGGTGAATTATTTATTTTGTAGACAATTACTGATGTATAACCAACAACCACAAAAATCTCAATGACACGCAATGAAACACTGGTGTTTCTTTATTGTTTGTAATCTCCAGATCAGCTGTGGTCTGACTGATGCAGGCTGGCTCATCTGGGCTTCGCCGCGGGCTGCAGGTTGCTTCCAGGCCTGCTCCACACGTCTGCCATTCTGTTGGAGTCAGTAAACCACCCAGGGCATGGGCTCCTCGTGGAAGAAGCCAGCCCAAGTGGGCAAGCCTGTTTCCAGCATCTGCTAACGATACATTGACCGAATCAAGCCACATGGCCACGCCCAGCAGGCATGGCGAGGAGAAGTATAATGCTTTCATGGTGGGAGGGGTGGGGAGTGCATCCTCACTGAACAGAATTCAAATCAGCACGCTGTCTAAGTGACTTCACACAGCCTTTTCCCAATTTCTAACATTCTGGCGAATGTTACCCTGTGGCACCTGGCAGTCGTGGGATAGTAGTCCCCCTTTATCAGCAGGGGACACATTTGAAGACCCTCAGTGGATGCTTGTAATTGTAGAACAGCGGAAAATTGTAACAGTGGGAGAGAGTAACCCACCCACCATTCTTTTGACGACGTGGTTTCTGTAAACACTGACCCTGGCTGATAGGTGGCGCGCTTAGTTGAGAATTCTAGGAATGAGCTTTAAAAGACAGAGACTCTGACCCTGAGGCGTCCCAGCTCTGGGAGATTTGCTGACCTTCACCCGTGGACCCAGGATGACGCGAAGCCAAGATGACACGAAGCCAGGGTGACTAACCCCAGATGACGCACACAGGACCGTCTCTTGCTTATCGGAACGGGCTGTGCTCGTCTGCACGTGGAGAACTTTCCAGCTCCCTCCCTCGATCTCTTTGTCCTGTTCCCCTCCCTTCTTAAGAAAACCTCTGCCTCCACTGAGAGATGGGGATGGGCTTTGAGACACGAGCCCCCCATCTTCCTGGTGGCGAGCATCCAAAAATAAGCCACTTTCCTTTCCGTCGGCACCTGCCTCTCCAGTATTGACTTTCATAGCATCAGGCAACCGGACCTGTGTTCGGTTACAGCTGCAGGTGGTGCTGGCCCTAGACATGCTATGTTTTTCCCTATGTATGCACATCCATGATCAATTTTAAACTGAAATTAGGCACAGTAAGAGATTAACAATAATAACTCATAATAAAATAGAACAATTATAGCCATATACTGTAATAAAAGTTGTGTGAATGGCTTTGGGGCCATTAGTAAGTAAAGTAAGGGCGGCTGGAACCCAAGCACTGAGATGGCCATTAGGTGACTAAGGGGCAGGAAGCACACGCAGCTTGAATACACTGGACAAAGGGGTGATTCACATTCAAGGTGGGACACAGCAAGACAGTTTGAGACTTTATCACGTTACTTAGAACGGCATGTAGCTGAAAACTTACGAATTATTTATTTTTGGAATTTTCTTTTCTTTTTTTTTTAAAGATTTTATTTATTTATTTTTAGAGAGGGGAGGGAGGGAGGGACAGAGAGAGAGAGAGAGAGAGAGAGAGAGAGAGAGAGAGAGAAACATTAATGTGCGGTTGCTGGGGGTTATGGCCTGCAACCCAGGAATGTACCCTGGCTGGGAATCGAACCTGGGACACTTTGGTTCCCAGCCCGAGCTCAATCCACTGAGCTACGCCAGCCAGGGCTATTTTTGGAATTTTCCATTTGATATTTTGACCAGTTGCCTGGGGGTAACTGCGACAGAAGAAAGCAAAACTGTGTAATCTGGCATCCGAAGAGGAAGTGTTTGGGGTCTTGGGCCTCTTCCCAGCAGTCCGTGCTTCTCTGAGGGGCAGCCGTCTGACCCTCCCCAGCAAATCTTCAGCCCCTGAATGCCCAGGCCCCTGTGGGTTTCCAGCTATGACTCACCAACTGTCTGCCGTCAATGGCAACTCGGGCCTGGTTCAGGCCAAAGGTCATGACCAAAGAATGTAGCTCAAAAGAGGTATCATTGTGATGGGCCTGAGTTCTTTGTTCCTCATTGTCTGATCAGCGTCTCAGAGTATTCTGGGCCATGCTGCCACTTTGCTGCTCACCCACCCGAAGTACCTTTGTTTGTTTGCCAGTGAATTAATCTGGAGTTGAGTTACCCGCAGAGGAATAAAAACGATGGCAACTTAACCCTGTTCCTCGTCTGACCATTTGCCAGCCATGATGTTCAGAGAGTTGGCCAATGTAAAAGATGACTTTTGAACCATGTAACATGACTGTATTTAATTCTCTCTGATCAAGTTAGACATTAATGAGTGTATGCTTCTTCCCAGTAGTCGCCAGGAGTCCATCACTGATTTAATTTAAATGTGGACAGACTGAGCAGGGTAGGGCATTACTTAGATGCGTGACTCTGCAACATTTCAGTTCACTTAGTTAATTTTGAGGACCAATATCTGCTGGTAAATAATTAGATAAACTTTATCTTATCTTGTTATATTATATATATTTTTTATATTATATATTTTTTCAGTTTGCAACAGTATTTTATTTTGCTCCACATTGAATTCACAGTTGATTATTTGAACACATAAAAAGAAAAATAGGCCCTGGTTGGTGTGGCTCAGTGGATTGAGTGCTGACCTGTGAATGAAAAGGTCACTGGTTCGACTCCCAGTCATGACATATGCCTGGTTTGCGGGCCAGGCCCCCAATCAGGGGGCATGCGAGAGGCAACCAATCGACATTTCTCTCCCTTTCTTTCTCCTTCCCTTCCACTCTCTCTAAAAATAAATTAATAATGTCTTTAAAAAGAGAGAAAATAAATAATAAAGAAAAAACAGTATTTAGAAAAATACTCAGTAAAAAAGGGGTAAAATTAAAAAATAAGAAATAAAGCAAAATGCAATACGATGATTTATTTTGCCATATATTTAAGTAAATTTATATATAAAAGGTGTTTTGATATGCTATCCATTTATTTTCTTTATTTTTATTGTTAACACTATTGCAGAAGTCCTTTATATTGTGTGATAAGTTTGAATCTATAACATCATCAGCCAGTAAATTAATCATGTGTGATACACGGCCTGTTTCAGTCCCTCACAATCTGGGATGATTTCTCCCGGTAACTGTGGGCGGTTCTACTGAGAAAGGCCAGAAGGGGTCAGAGGGCAGGGGTGGCAGGCAGTGGGGGGCAGCCCTACCTTGCCTCTCTTCTACCTGCTGAGTGGCCGTTCCATGGGTGCTTGGTTTTTGTGCTTTCTCCCCACACAGGTGGGTGGCCCGAGACACAGGGGTAAAGTCATACTCCTGGTGTCAGAGACAAGGCGGGGTTTGTTGTCACAACACCGCTTCTTGTTTTTGTGCTTTGAGTCATGTAACCTAGCCACCCCTCGGTTTTGTCTCTGTCATAGCGCTGAAATGTGGTATTAAATCTGAAAGGATTTTAGAAAACGCAAGGTGATATTCAAGTACTTATTTTTGTCATTCTTGAGATTAGCAACCTCCACAGGGAGTTTTCCCTCAATTACAGTTGTCACAGGAGTGAATGCACTCACCTTATTTTGTTTCTTTTGTATTTCACAGTGATGTTAAGATGGGAAACAGGAAATTTACAGCAGTTTATTAATACCACGGCTTTTTTCCCTTCCCACACTGCTTGCCTGTTTGTGTGAAATGTATTTTGGTCATGGTTTATTCTTACTTCAGTCTTAGATGACATAATGTTGTATCTTTAATAATGCAAGGGTAAACAATTTTATGTCTTAATGGAAGGGTGCTCTGGGCCAGCTCCGCCTTTACTTTTTCCATCTTGGTTTCTCCAGCTCCCACAATGGGCAGCCCATTGCCAGGTTCAAGTCCCGGGACCAGCCTTGACCCAACTGTTTGAGTGGGGGCTGGCTCAAACAGTCTTCGATGCTGACACTGACTTTTCATGTGGTTTGACAGGTGCCCCCTCCTCCTCAGCAATCCTTTCCAGGACTTGGGCCTCTCCTGTGCTTTGGTTTTCAAATCTGAGCTGTGGTTAAGCTTCTGCTTTGGTCTGAGACCTACGATGGAGACCCTGCCAGTGCCCCACTCTGGGGTCTGCAAAATCTCTCCACGGGCTGGTCTAAGTCTCCTGTGAGTTGGCCTGTTGAGTGTTTTACGTCCACTTTTCCATTGTTCTAAGGATCTTATTATTGACATTTTAAGAGGTGGCACTAGATTTTTCTCTTTGGGAAAGAAATGTCTTTGTTTAGGAAAATTCCTGGATCAGCCACTTGGAACAGAAGGTAAAAAAGGGAGAGAAAAGTGTCACCAGGAACCCAAGATACAGAGCATTTAAGGTGGTCACTGTGAGAAGCTGGTGGGCTGTGAGGCAGAAGAGGGGAGGGGAGAGGGACGGAGTCACTGCCAGCGGGGCAGTGAGCGCATCGATCAGGGACCCCAGGGGCAGGTGACGGTGTTCTTTTCTGTGCGGTGTAGGAGGTCGCCCACACATCAGCAGCGTTCACTGCAGAGGCAACTGCTGTACATGGATGTAGTGTTCTTACAGAAATCAAGGGAGGACCGAGCTTTACAAACAGAGGCAGCACATGTGTATCCTGAAGGTTCTGAGCTGAAACAAACGACCCAGTTGGACTGGGTCGTGCATGTTTTCAAGGAGGCGGCCGAGCCAACGGGAGCCAACGCAGCAACAGTGGGAAGCTATTGCTATTTCCACCGCAAGGCCGGAAGGAGCAGAGGCAGGGAGCAAGTCCCAGAACCAGAAGGCTGTAGCTGTTCGCAGCCACGGGGAGAGGGCCCCCCATGGGAGAGGGCCCCCCATGGGAAAGGGAGCAACTGCCCTGACCTCGTCCTGCTCTCCCCTCTGATGTCCTGCTACTCCCTGCCTGGCTCCCCCAGCCCCCGCTGGAAGCCTAAAGACAAGGGACCTGATCAAGTAGCCCAGGCATGTCAGACACTCAGCCAATGGGACGGAGCGGGGACAGGTGGGCACTGACCTGGAGGGCTGAAGGAGAGCCAGCATGCCACGGCAGCAGGGGTCCCTAGGCGGCAGCGACCTGAGAACATAGCCCTCTGAGGGATTCCCCAAAATGTTTTGGGGCTTCGCAGTTCCACCGGATAGTGTTCAAACCAAACTTAGTTTTTAGTGGGGTGGGAGAACCCCAGGTGAGCCTGAGTTACGTGCTAAAACTCCAATTTCCCATCTATTGACTCTGCTTAAAATGCACGGTGTTTCTCCAGAAACTGCTGCTTCTGAGAGGGTTTTGAGCTGTGGCTGGAGTTCTCCCCACTCCTTGGTCTCCGTGCCATGCTGGGCCCTCATTGACAGCTGGGCCCGCCTCCCAGTACTGAGCCTTGAAAGTTGGTACCTACAGGCGCCTATCCTGGCCCTTAGCTTCTGTAACTTATCAGATGTTTCTGATAAGATATAAGATATGTCCCTCATAAACTTTCAGTACCCTCAGCTGCCCACAGAATAGAGCAATATATATTATCCACCTAGATGCCTCCCACTTCTGTGGTCTGTGTTTGAATACTGAGTATATATGCACACACCTGTTCCCTCCCTGTGCAGCAGAAGTACACCTGCTCTGCTCATATCCACGGGAAGTACAGGTAAAACATCCTATCTGGCAGAAACCTTCAGAGGTCTGCAGGCCTTCCCACTCAGGAGGATATTTCAAATTTGGTTTTGTTGATTTCAGTCGCTGTTGATGTTTTTAAAGAACCCAAATGTTCTTGTTTGCTCTGTAGGAAATCTAAGACATGATTCCTGTTTTCATGAGAAATGTGTCATTTTGAACAAGAATTTAATTGTCACCCCAAATTTGCTCTTTGGGGTTAGTTACTGAAGTTGCATGCTTTCCTGTGCCCACAAAAATCCTGTTCTAATCCTTTTTTGCTTCTATCCGAGCAAACCAAATGCTGCCGTTTTCACCTTGGCATTGTGGAGAAGAACCACAACGGTATTTTGCTGGAAGCTGTCTGTTCTGGCATCAGCTTACAAAAGTGGAAAAGCCTGCATTTCAAAGAAAGTACAAAGGCAATTGTGAGCACCTGCTTCCACCAGGAATGCAGTGGAAGAAGTTTCCAGAGCTTGGACTCTTGGGTATGGCAGAGGCTGACTGCACCACTTCCTACCTGGGCGACCAGAGGAAAGTCAGCCCTAAAACGGGCTGATATCTAGTTTGCAGGTTTGTTGTGGGGGCTGTATGGTCCAGTCTATGTGCATGACATGCTGTAAGTGGCTATAACACAGTGGCCGCACAATATGCATTTGTGTACTGTATTCTACAAACAGATAGTGCACTTGGGTTGTTTCTGCTCCATGGCCATCTTCAGGCAAGAGAATCAGATTGGGAGAACACGAAGTTGCTTTTTAACCCTCGCTCTGCAACGGGAGAGGATCCAGTCGTTGTTGCAACACATTTATTGAGCTCCTACTCCGGGTGCTGTGCTGGATGTTCAGGAAACAAAGATGAGGAAGGAATGGGTTCTGTCCCCAAGGAGCTTGCTTTCTACTGGGGGAGAGGGGTCAGTGGCCTGGCATTTACCATGTGGGGGTACAGCGTGCTGCTACTAGAGGGGCGGTGGGGGTTGCTATGAGAGCACATGGAAGGGGCCACCTCACAGCCTTAGAGGGTCAGGGAAGACTTCCTGGAAGAGGAGCAGGATGCCTAATTTGAGTGCAGAAACGAGGGGATGTTAGCTGAGTGGAGGGATGAGAGGGCTGGAAGAGAGGCGTCAGGCAGAGGGAGCAGCATACACACCACCCACCAAGGTGGGGGAGAGGGGAGGGCATATTCTGGAAACCATTAAGTGCGTCAGAATGGTGGGAGAAGTGCGTATAGGTGAGAATGGCAAGAGAGGAGTCCGGAAAAGTGGGTAGCACTGGGTAGGAAATGACCTTGACTCCCCATCCAGGACGATTTGATACGGAACTTGTCTACTCCGGCTCCAGTCTTGGTTCTGCCAGGTGAGCCTACAGTCCCCTTACCTCTCTGGGCCTCTGTTCCTCACCTGTGATAGGCGGCTACGGCACTATGGTCTCATGTTCCGCTTTGCTGTTACTGTGTGGACCCCAGGTTGTTTCCCCACTTTCCCTCTAGAGGGCGTAAGTCCTCGTGAGGTGCCGCCTGCAAGGTTCTCCAAGGGGTGCCGCCAGTCACATCCGCCTCTGTGCTGGGGTTTTGGAATGATTTCTGGATTTGTATTTAATTTACTTCAGAACTTTTCTTATAGTCATCCCCAGCTTTTAATGAAATGTTTGAAGGCCCAATAAGATAGGCATAGTTTCTACAGTTTCTTAAGAAAGCCGACACTTGCCCATTCCAGATTCCTGGAATGAATTTGGACGCCCCCTGTCGTTGGTTGCTGCAAATGCACGGAGTGCTCCCTGTACCTACTGTGTATTTCCACGCCTCCCTGACTTTCCTCCCTGACCGTCTGATCCGCCCTTTTCCAAACCTGTGTGCTTGACCCACTTCAACTGTAGCCTTCGTGATCTGACTTTCCTGTCATTATTGTAGCTTTTTCCAGGACCCCCAGGAAGAACTCAGCGATCCTCTGTCTTCTGATGACCCCTCCGCACACCTCCGTCAGAGCGCTCACTGCGTCCCCGTGCACTGGTGGAGGCGGACACCAGCCCTGGCTGACCGACAGCTCCTCAGGAGTGGTGACTGCACCTCATTCCTCTTTGTCGCCAGCGTTGGCCCAGGTCTGGCAGGTGATAGGTCCTCCGTAGATGTGTGTTGAATGAATGAGTGAGCGAGCAAGTCAGCAAATGAACGAATTAACTATTTTCTCTCCTTGAGGTTGGTTTAGCACGAAGTCTGATTTGCAACGGGGAAAGAGGAAGACATAACTGAGGAAAATCAATACGGATTTCTGGCGCACATGTGTCTAAATAAGGGAATGTAATGTATACAGAAGTGCATAAAGTAATCTTAGCAACCAAAAATGCACACAGCAACTGTTTCATTTGCTTCCTGTCATTACATTCCAGGCCCGAGTATTATGTTGTAGAGGTTGTATCAGTTCTCAGCCAAAGACTGAGGGTACCTCAGTTAAATTGGGAAAGAGCTGAAAGGAAAGGACAACCACATTTTCTCAGATCAAGGGCTATAATCCCAAATGAAGAATTATTAAAAAATTGGGAATAGAAGCCCTGGCTGGCGTAGCTCAGTGGATTGAGCGTGGGCTGAGAACCAAAGTGTCACAGGTTCGATTCCCAGCCAGGGTACATGCCTGGGTTGCAGGCCACAGCCCCCAGCAACCACACATTGATGTTCCTCTCCCTCTCTCTCTCTCTCTCTCCCCACCCTTCCCTCTCTAAAAATAAATAAATAAAATCTTTAAAAAATTGGGAATAGAAGCAGAGTCTATAGGACTTTGGATACCTGCCGTCTCCATCCCGGAGAGGAAGGAGACATTATGGAACGCTTACCACGTGTTAGGTTGTGCAAATATGACCTCACGTAGACAGCAGCCTCGTGAGACAGAGGTTACAATGCCCGTTTCATGCAGGTCGCAGAGCTGGGTCTCCTCACCTCCGCATCCCAGGTTCTCCTCAGGCCCCCGTGCTGCCTGCAGGGCACTGACGGGCCCACGTGTGTGCGTGTTGGGAGAGGCATGCTGGGCGCTCATCGGGCGGCTCCCTTTACAGTAGCCTCATCCCCACAAATCAGTGAGGAAGACACAGTCTCCTTCCTTTAGGGACTCAGAGCAGCACAGTGTCTGTTAGCCCCGTGACCACCCCCTGTCCCTCGGTGGAAGGGTGGCTCCGGCTCTGGGTGGAGCCGGGATGGACAGTTACCCGGCTCCGGCAGCTGTTAGGGGAGCAGTGCAGAAATGGTTCAGAATGTTATTTTAGAAATTCTCAACCCCTCCTGATCCCTGCAGGCTGCCTTTCCTCCTGCCAGCCTCCCCTCCGAACACACGCACACTCGCGCACGTGCACCTGCGCACCCACGCACCCCACCCCTGTGTCTGTTTGGCTGCTGTCTGTCTGTGAATCCCGTGCACTCTATTGAAAATGAACCAGGGCTTCTCTCTGCTGCTCACCTGAGCCCGAAGCAGCTCACTCGGGCAACACTGTTCTCCCTCCATGCGGAGAGGAAGAGACGGAGAGCGTCAGTGGTCTGTGAATTGGCCAAGAAGCGTCTGGGCCATTCGGAACTCAGGTGATGGGACTTTGGGAAAAAGGTCTGAACAGAGAGAACAGATGCCTTTGGAAGTAAACCGATGGAATGACAGTGTGAGAGCTGAGCAATTAATTTTCTTCCCGCTTGGATCCCTGCCCTGTAAACTATCCTTCCAGCTAATCTATAAATCTTTCTTTCTGCCAGCACCAATCTATTACTGTGTATATAAGGCTCCGGTGCCCACTGCAAATGCCAGCCCCTGCCTGGCACAGAACTCGGGAGCTCATCTGAAGTCCCTGGATGGACCCTGGCTGGCCTCTGGGTTCTGGAGACTCCTATAGCCCCACCTTTGCTAACTGGACGTTAGCCTTCCTGACATTTCTCATCTACAGCCCAGGTTCAGAGTGGCCCTGGGGAGGGAGTAGATGGGGGTAGTTACAGTTGTTGGCTTTCTTGGGCCCTGCATCCATGGAATAGGGTCTCTGTAACTGATACAATTCCTGGAAACTCTTCTCTTTCTTTTTGGGGGAGTGGCAGCAACCCGGGGAGACCCCTAAGGCCAGAAGCCCCCTGATGAAATACAGGCATGTCCCTGAAGGGCTTATTCGCCATGGTCTAGCTGCTGCCCAGGAAACTCCTGGGCCATCTGGTGGCCCATCCACGCTCAGGCACTTGCCCTTGGGCCACTGCCTGCCCAGGGTGCCCAGAGTCAGGGCCACTGCCCCACACAAAGCTACACAGGTTGTGCAGACAGTGGCACCCTTGCAAGTGGTCACCGTGGTGGCCATGCAGAGGGGACTGGCGCTGCTGCCCATTCCCGAGAGAGCTGAGAACTCCAGGCCGGCATGTACCTCCCCTCTGCCAGGGCCGCTTCCTGTACCCCACAACCCCTCATTCTTGAGGCCAGGGTGGAACCGAGTGGCCCCCAAGTGGTCCTTTCCAGTGTGACACATTCCACTGGGAAGCATCCAGAATGGACACTTGAAGGTGGGTGGCATGGAAGAGTCGTAAGTCAAGATCAAGTTGCCAGCCTGGTTTGGAAATTTGGGCATGAGGCCCAAGGAAGGGAAGATAAAGGAGAGTAGAGTTGATTCGGCAGCTTGGGTTGGGGAAACATGAGGTCAAAGGAAGAGGTAGGGTGACCGCCTGGTGGAATGAAGATGCAGACCTGCCAGCCGAGACCAAGACACGTCACTGCAGGGTCTCAGTTATGTAGCGGCCCTCCTTCATCTGACCTTGGACCTACAGCTTCTCTGTGGTGTCCTGGCCAAGGGAACCAGAGAGGCCCTTCGTGTGCCGCCGGGAGCACGTAGACCCTTCCTAGCCTGGCGTGCCTCTGTAAGGAGGAATGGTGCGCATTCTTGGGTGGAATCACGGATCACAGGCTTGGAAGATGCCACCTTAGAGATCTTCTCCAACTCTCCACTTGAGTGCTGAACTCCTTTGAGCTTGCTAGGTGGTCATTCAGTCAGTGGCTGAAGCCATTGCTTCCTGAGGTCGGCTAGTTCACTTTGTTTAACTCAGTTTCTTAACACTTCTTTGTGGGGAGCTATAAATCTGCTTTGCTACAGCTTCCAACTATTGATCATAGGGGCTATCTACTTCCAGGAGCCGGACATAAATCGAATTCTTATTTCCAGTCAAAAACATGTACTGAGAATCTACTGTATGTTGAAGAGACAGAGAAAGTAGGGCAGTGTCTGTCCTCAAAGAGCTTGCTGTGTTGTGGGAGGACATTAACCCACAGACAAGTTTCCACCACATTAGAAATAGGTACACAGTGCTGAGAAAGCACAGAGACTAGGACCCCAGCCAGCCTGGACAGGGATTCTTCTGTGGTCTCCTAAACTTGGAAGACAACCCGTGCCCTCCCACTTACTCCCAAGTCCTTCCTCCTTTAGGTTTAACACGCCTTTCCTCTTACGCTGTGACCTGACACCCACCAGCACTCTTCCACTGTCTTCTGATTGCAGTCCTGTTGGTACATCTCCCCTTGAGAGATGCCACCGGAGGGCCAGACCTGCAGCCCTGTGGGTGTGCTCTGACCAAGGCAGAGTATGCCAACCTCTTCATCCTCAATTCTGTAACTCCATGTGGAGAGCTCAGGACTGGACTTCAGGTTGGCCCCCACAGTGGTACCTGAGCGCCCCAGCACTTTCCACAAGAACCGTTGCTCAGCCGTTTCTGCTTCACCCTGTGTTTGCGCATTGACCCTTGGGTCCAAGGTTGGGGACTGCTATTCCTAATGCATCCCTATTAAATAATATCTCCTTGTTATGTTCATGTCTTCATTTCCACCTGTCAAGATCAGCTCAGAGCATGATTTTGTCATCAGATTATTCGCTATCATTTATTACCCACAGATTTAATGAGTCTGCCTTTCCTGTTTTTATCAATGTCAGCAGGTCTTAACTTTTTTTCTACCCAACATATGAGTGACATTATACTCCCCATCAAGATCACGGTCTGATTACTCAAAGCGTAGGTGTTTGGGGGTTAGGGGCAGGGCTACCTAAATATTGGGTTACAGGGCATGTGTAAGTTAGAGCCTCACCACCTTTCTCCCCAGCCTCTGCCCATAGTTCAGCTCGGCCACTTAAGATCATGATTGAAGCTACATTAATGGTTGTGTTGAAAATACAGCGGTAGGCAACTAACCACTTCAGTCCAGGCTGGCCTCCACCTACCAATCCTTTGATGGATACGTTGTATGTATGTTCATGAAGTAGTTAATCTTCTTGGCTACAAGGTTATCATGAAACAGCTCATTAAAATCCATGTAGATACACACGTGTCACCCCCTCCACAGTTCTTTCATGTGGAATTTAGAATTTGGCACTGATAACTGCTTTCAAAATGTACAATTTAAAATACCCAGAGGAACACTGGCTGGTGTGGCTCAGTGGACTGAGCACAGGGCTGAGAAGCAAAGGATCTCTGGTTCGATTCCCAGTCGGGGCATGTGTCTGGATTGCACAGGCCAGGTCCCCAGTAGGGTGCGCAAGAGAGGCAACCACACAGTGAGGTTTCTCTCCCGCTCTTCCTCCCTCCTTTCCCCTCTCTAAAAATAAATAAATAACAATAATAAACTCTTTAAAATACTCAGAGGATATGCAGATTTGGAGAGAGACCTGAGCCCCCCTCATGGCCCCGCATCACAGCAGCTCACTCAGCTCTTTTCCACAGCTAAAGGAGCACGTGTAGGCAATTATATGACTTCAGCATAACATAATAGATTTTCATATTAGAGTTATTTTACCTTATATACACATTTCCTCAAGACTTTTTCTGGCTTGGTTTATTACTTCTATTTCTTTTAGTCAATTATATGTTAGCCATTTTCATTTCCTCTGAAAAGTCAATAAAAACGTAATTACGAAAAAGTTCTGGGAGAAAAGGCTATCATCCATTTCATTGTCTGGGTTGCTTAAGAAATGTTTATTTCTGGACGGGGAGAGTTTCTTATTTGCCTTGGCTCTGCCTTTGTGTATATATCCACTGCAAAGCAAAAAATCCCTTTCCTGAGTTGGTGAGCCTTGGGGGCCCTTGAAATAAACGCCATGTGGCAGATGCTGAACAGGTGGCCACAAGGGCCCTGAGTTAACCCTTTCAGGGAGGGGTTTGCGGTCTGCCCCCCACAGCGCAGGCAGCAGCCTTAGCACATGCCCCCGTGAGAAGAGAGGTTTCTGATCGGATGTCACATTTTAAAAATACCCCACGTAGTCTTCCGAAAGGAACACAGAAAACACAAGAAGGAAGTTTGTTAATCAGATAAATATTTATTTGTTATCTGTTGCATTGAAAATAACCCTGGGCCTGTATCCTGCAAGAATTATAATGCTGTGGATGGTAGATTCAATTTTTTTGAAAATGCCCTAGAGGAACTTAAAATCTGGTTAAGAAAATCATTATATTAAAGAAAAAATGTTTTGTTTATAAAGATGACATGTTTATTGTAGGAAATTTGGAAAATATATAAAAATATAAGGGAGAATATTTAAATCACCCATATGCTACCACCCAGAGATAATCACCATTAACATTTGGTATAGTTTTAGAAAAATGTGTATGTATTTAAATTTCTCTTTGCAAAGTTGGAATCATGTTATACACATTGAAATGTGCCTTTTCATTTACTGTAGTGTTAGTATTTCCTGGAGTCATTAAATATTATTTAAAACTATTTTATGGATATGAGATATTCCATCATTTGATGCAAAATAAGGAATTTAACACATTTTGGGGGGTGTTTTGTTGATTGAAGCTATTGGCTAGTACAAATAAGATTGCAGTTTATCCCCCTGTGAATTTTGTGCATATCTATAAATAGTTTCCAAGGAGAATTTCCTACATGTGTATTTGATGGACTGAAACACATAAATATGTTAAAGGGTTAGAAAAATGTGCGTGCAAGGTTTGAACCACTATGTTTTCTTCTCATCAGAAAAGCTGCAGGAATTTACACACACCCCAGCGATGAACAAGCATATCTATTTGCTTCATCTATAACCAGCCCTGGATGTTATTGTTTTGAAATGTTTGCCAATTTGGTGGTAAAAAATATCTTGATTTAATTTTTGTTCCTTTGCTTACTAGAGAAGCTGAACACGGGTTCTTGTTTATTGGTCATTTATTTCCCTTTTTTTAAGTAAATTGTGTTTTTCTGTGTTTAACTCCTGCTCACGATGTGTGTTTACTAATACTATTCTCTCTTTGTGTGTCAGATAGATTGCAAATATTTTACCTGGTCTGTCGATGTCTTTTAAAAGTTTTCTTGAAGCTTATAAAAGTTTTCCATTTTTATGTAATCAGTGCTATCAAGTCTTTTCCTCTTGAGATTCCTTCTACTCGTTTGTGTTATTAACACCTTTGTCACCCTAATATTGGCTAAATTTTAATTTATATTTTATCTTGTTCTGTTACTGTTTTTCATTCCCTCTTATACATTTAACTCTTGTCAGAATATATTCTAAGGTATCATTTACAAAAAGTAAAATCTGGTTTTATCTTTTTGTAAATGATTCACCCAATTTGTGATCATCTTTTTTTTTTTTTTTAAATCTTCACTGAAGGACACGCTCATTGCTTTTAGAGAGGGGAAGGGAGGCAGGGAGAGGGGGAGAAACATTGATGTGAAAGACCAACATTGATTCATTGCCTCTCACACTTCCCCACTGGGGACCAAGCCTGCAACCCAGGCATGTGCCCTGACAGGGAATTGAACCTGTGACCTTTCAGTTTACAGGATGATGCTCCAACTAATTGAGCTACACCAGCCAGGGCACAATCATCAACTTCAATTTTTCTCCCAACCAGACTGAAATAGAATTGTAATCACATATTAAATTTAGGTTTGTGTTTTGTGTTTCTTCTCTGGTACACTCTGCCAGCCTCCTAAGAACATTCTATTTTTATTTTTTTTGTAGCCAAATACTCTAATATTTGGCCTTCTGAGGCCATTCTCCCATAATTCTTATTTTTCAGAATATTCCTGTTTGGTCTAATAAACAGCCTTTCTAATAAACTTTAAATTGTTTTGTGAAAATATTCCATTTGTAGTTTGAAGATTTCATTCAATCTATACAACTCAAGAAGAACTAAGTAAAACTCTGACAGCTTTTTAGGGGACATTGGCAGGCTGGACACACACATCTCCATGACACACCTGGAGCAGGTAACTCCTGTGTCCTTGTCAAAACGCCGCAGGGCGGGGAGCCCAAGGCCCGGGAGAACAGGAGGCTCTTTCCCGTGTAACCGCACACGTCACCTGCAGAAACTGGTGTGGCTACGTGGGTTCTAGCAGGTTATTCCTAAGACTCAGTTTCTTGTGGTGAATCTTTTCGAAAGGTTATCATCTTGATGTCTTTCTTGAGGATTAGATTCTATTTTTTCTTTGTTGTAGAATCATCTCCTTGACTAAATATTGGTTTGTGGTTTTCCCCATGGAAAGAGTGGGTAAATCCTCCCCGTCTGGTTGTTCTCAGAACCCTCCTCTCATTGCTTACTTAGGAGAGATGGTTGCTGTGTTGCTGTAAGTTTATACAGTTACCAGCTTTTCCTCAGCTTTGCTGAGGTCTCCTCCTCTTGCTTCTCCAAGACGTCCCTTTGACTTATGAGGGGGAAGGCATGAGCCCGTCTTTCTTTGGTTTGGCTCTGTGCTTACAGATATCTGATGGATATGCCAGTGGCATAATAGCCATATATAGTGTCTGATGTATAAATAGCATCTATCCCTACATTACAGTCCGCATAAGAATTTCTTCCTATTTTTATATTCTTCTTGTCATTTTTATTAGAATATAGAAAGCAGACAGTTGGGTATCTGGGTTTATCTCTCTTACCTGGAATTGTGAGATCATTGTTCTTTATTTGTGCATGTATTTATTTATTTTAAAAATATATTTTATTGATTATGTTATTACAGTTGTCCCATTTTATCCCCTTTTTTCCCCTCTACCCTGCACACCCCCTCCCACCCACATTCCCCCCATTTAGTTTATTCATGTCCATGGGTCACACATATAAGTTCTTTGGCTTCTACATTTCCTATACTATTCTTAACCTCCCCCTGTCTATTTTCTACCTACTATCTATGCTGCTTATTCTTTGTACCTTTTTCCTTTTTCCCAGTCCCTCACTGATGTGATCTCCATTTCTGTGATTCTGCTTCTGTTCTAGTTGTTTGTTTAGTCTGTTTTTGTTTTTGTTTTTTTTTTTTAGGTTCGGTTGTTAATAGCTGTGAGTTTGTTGTCATTTTACTGTTCATATTTTTATCTTCTTTTTCTTAGATAAGTCTCTTTAACATTTCATATAATAAGGGCTGAGTGATGATGAACTCCTTTAAGTTGCCCTTATCTGGGAAGCACTTCATCTGCCTATTTATGCATGTATTTCAATTATGTGAGCATTTCCAAGTGAGCAAGAGAGGTCACTGGGAGCTGGGATGGTCACAGGGAATCCCAGGATAAATAATATCTGAGCGAGGACTTGAAGGATGGGTGGGATTCCAGTCAATAGAGCAGGTTATGGAGGAGATTCCTGAGCTGGGCGAAAGCTTAGAGAGGCAAATACAACAGTTGGAGTCTGAGCTCCACTAAGAGGAGGGTTTTGCCCTGGGGGAGGAGGACTTGAAGGCATTCATGGAAAATTACTTTGGAAAGAGAGTAAGAGCCAGATGATCGGGGATGCAGGACACCAGGGAAGGGAGTTTTATGTTCTACAGATCGCATCAAGCAGAAAGCTCACATGTTGGAAGATGTGTCCCAGAAAGATTGGGAGCCACCTCCGAAGGGAAGAGCCTGTCTCACCAGCTTTAGGTTGGGCCAGGTGCCGGCACCTGTTGAGCGCTGGTTCCTGCACATTGTGCTGTTGGTACCGACAACCAACTCCCTGAGTAAACATGGAGGCTAGCGCACAGGCGCAGAGAGTGAGGCCCAGAACAACAAAGGCCTTTGAGAGAAAAGATGAAGATGTCAGTCAGGAGGACGTGGTGGAGGAGGGACGCTGCCGTGCCCCGGATCTACGGTTGGGCGAGAAAGTGGACCTGCTTCCAGAGCAGCACGGAGCATGTTGTTGCCCTGGCCATCAGAGGCGGAGGAGGAGCCAGGAAGAGGGGCAGAGGAGAAAGCTGACATCCCCTCCAGAGGAGAGAGGGCAGGGAGCGATGAAGGAAACTGGGGCTGCGCCCAGGCCAGGGACTCAGCAGGACACGAGCTCTTAGACTGCACCGCCAGCTTGGACGCCGCCAGCGGTTTCTCAAGGAAGCGGCGGAGCAAACTGGCATCGTTAGGCAGGCCTGCCCACTGTAGCCTGAGGCTTGGCTTGTGTTCAGGGTAAACCGAAACACGAGAACCCAGGTCTACTACTTCAGTTTGCCTTTATTTAGTTTATGAAGTCAGATGTAAAAGGTAAAATCGCAAAGTAAAAGAATGATCACAACTCAAGGGGATACTTTCGATGTTTCCCTGTACCCAAACACTCATCTTTAGCAGTAAGCACATGCCCACATGATGCAAGTACTTTTCTTTAAAGAAATAAGAAAATGTATTGGTAGGGTTCTTACTGTACACATCATATATGCTCATTGTGGAAAATAGAGTTAAGTAAAAATCATTATTTTTTACCACCCTCAAATATTACCATATTGGTATGTTCTTTTATTCTTTATCTATTTATATGTAAATGAACAAAGACATAAACATAAAATATAAACACCTATAAATATATATAAGTATACAGATAGAAGTCTACACACACACACAGCTCTACAAAATAAGATTCTACTGCACATGCTGTTTGGTAAACTTCCCTGAACAGTGTCAATTCAAAGATGCTAAGATATTATATCTCTCCTTAGCAAAAATAATAAAACAAGCGAAATGTATTTTTTCTAATTTATTTTTAAAAATTAACTTATTCTCCAATTACAGTTGACATACAATATTGTGTTCATTTCAGGTGCACAGCACAGTGATTAGACATGTCCGTCCATAATGGAGGGATGACCCTGAGGAGTCTGGTGCCCCCGGCACCGCACACAGTTCCTGCAGTGTCATTGGCTCTGTTCCCCATGCTGCACTTCACAGCCCTGTGACTGTTTTACAACCCGCAACTAGTACCTAACCCCTTTCACCTTGTTCACCCAAACCCCCGAGCCCCCTCCCATCTGGACACAATCAATTTGCTCTCTGTATTTAGGTTTGTGTCTGTTTTGTTTGTTTATTTTTGTTTTTTAGATTCCACATGTAAGTGAAATCACATGGCATTTGTTTCTCTCTGTGTCTGATTTATTTCCCCCAGCGCAATTCCCTCCAGGTCGCTTCTTACTGTTCCACGTGGCAAGATTTCGTTCTCTTTACTGCCGAGTAGTATTCCATGCTATATTTGCACCACAACTTCTTTATTCATTTGTCTATTGATGGGCACTTGGGCTGTGTCCATACCTTGGGCATTGTAAATAATGCTGCAATGAGCATATGGGTGCATATATCTTTCTGAATTAGTGTTCGAATTGGATTTTTTGGATAAATACCCAGAAGCAGAATTGCTGGGTCGTATGGTAGTTCTCTTTTTAACTTTTTTGAGAAAACTCCACACTGTTTTCCATAGTGGCTGCATCAATTTGCAATCCCACCAACAGTGCACAAGAGTTTCCTTTTCTCCACATCCTTGCCGACACTCGTTTGTTGATTTACTGATGGTAGTCATTCTGACAGGTGTGAGTTGATACCTCACTGTGGTTTCAATGTGCAATTCCCTGATAATTAGTGATGTTGAGCATCTCTTCATATATCTGTTCACCATCTGTATGTCCTCTTTGGAGAAGAGGTTATTCAGGTCCTCTGCTCATTTTTAAATTGAATTGTCTGGTGTTTGGTGTTAAGGTGTATGAGTTTATTATATATTTTGATCATTAACCCCTCATCAGCTATGTCACTGGCAAATATCTTCTCATATTCAGTAGGTTGTCTTTTTGCTTTGGTGATTATTTCTTTTGTTGTACAAAAATTTTTAGTTTGATATTGTCCTGTTTGTTTAGTTTTCTTTTGTTTCCTTTGTCCAAGGAGACCTATCCAAAAAAATATTTGTAAGAGCTATGTTAAAATATTAATTACTTGTGCTTTCTTCTAGGAGTTTTATGATTTCAGGTCTTACATTTAAATCTTTAATCCATTTTGAGTTTATTTTTGTACACATGGTGTAAGAAAGTGGTTTACTTTCATAAAATGTAATTTTTAAAAACTCCTTATGCAGAGATAATAACAGCTCTGTGTGTGGGGATGAGAGAGGCAAATGGAAGCTCTCACTCTGTAAGGAAAGTAGATTCTCACTCCACATTGGACAATTTGCAGAGGCTGCAGAAGACAGCACGTATGCTTTATGGGTCCACAGCACCCACTGAAAACCGCTCTTCTTGAGACCCTGGAAAGAAGAATGAGGTGGGCAGAGTCGGCCAATCATACACTATAGAAATATCCGTCCACGGCAGGAAGAGGGCAGCACACTTATGGTCACTTTAAAATATTTAAAATACGAACGAGTCCCTTGGGAAAGAACGCATGCCCATAATCACTCCACCATCGTGGATTAGTTTTCCAGCTAACTAGCTATACACTGAGCACATTCATTCATTCTACAAATCCAGACACTGTCCTAGGTGCTGGTGGCCCCTGTCACAGCAGAAAGATGTCCTACCCTTTATATGCTTAGCTTCTAGTCAGGGGAGGAAAAGAATAAATGCATATTTGGTATGTCAAATGGTAAAGATCACATAACAGAAAAAATAAAATGGAGGAGGATATTTGGGGGATGCCAATGGTAAGGTGTGAGGCTTTAAATACCAGGGGTTCAAAGAGGTCTCACCGGGAATGTGACTTAGAGCAAAGCCAGAGGCTGGTGAAGAAGTGAGCCATGAGATTGCTTGACAAGAGGTGTTGTGGGCAGAGGCAAGGGCAGGTGCAAAGGGCTTGAGCTGGGAACGTGTCTGGAATATTCGAGGAGAAGAAAGACCACGGGTGTCCTGGGGCCAGAGAGGGAAGGCGATGGAACTAAAGAGAAACAGGGAAGGCAGGCTGGGCGTGGTCTTGTGAGCTACGTACTGAGTGATTTGGGGAAGCGTGGGAAAGTTTTGGGTAGGGGTGTCCAGGATTTGACTTAGGGTGCCGCTGGGAGCTGCATGGAAACTGGAGTGCATGCATGTACATGTGAAAGCAGGGACCCCAGAAAGTGGGAGTGGCAGCAGGAACCAGGGGAGGAGCCTTGGAGGAAGCTGGATCTGCAGGGATGGGTCAGGGAGCCACCGGGTCCTGTCTTCTCTACCCACACGGAGCCCACCCACACCACCGCCCGGAGAGGATGGCACTTGAGCTCCCTGCAGTCATGCGTTCATGAAGTGGCCCTCAGGAAGGCTTGTGGTTGAATGTAGGACCCAAAAGAGAACAAGGGGGATCTGGGCATGGGGACTGCTGGTCAGGGCAGCATCAGGCAGGCACCGGAAGGAGCGGTTTGGTGTCCTCACTGTGGAGGAGAGACCGGAAGCGGGACAGAGGGCAAACACAGTCTCAGGACGCCCTGCCGGAAGAAGGGCAGCCCGCAGAACTCACATCTCAGTAGCAGGCAGAGGCCCTGCCCCCTCAGGGGTCTGAGTGCCTCTTCTGATCACCTCCTCAGCACACATGCTTCCTTCTGTCATCTGTAACCCTGGGGACAGTCTGTTTGATCCTCATTATAGTTTTACTTCTGTGTAATTCAGCTTCAGGGCTGGTGTAATTCAGGCATGGTATAATTAATCAGTTGAGCTCTCCGTTTTTGTCCCGGATGCCAAGGCTACGTAAGCCAAGATGCTTTTGCAATTTTTTTCTATTGCAAAATATTAGCTTTCTCTTCAAATTCTCCCCCTCCCCAATTTCCAAATATCTCTATGCTCGTGTATATGCTTTAAGGTTTGCCGAAAAACCAGTAGAGATGAGACAGGAGAGGGAGTAAAGATTAGCTAGGGCACATTCCAAATTGCCTACAGATTCACTGTATAATGCAAGTCACCTTTCTGTGAAATGGAAAATAGTATCGGCTCCTAATGTAGCACAGAGAGATCTCGTACATGTTCAGAGAGCAGCTCCTGTCCGACTTGTAGGAGAGTCTCTGCTTTCTATACTTCTACCCATTTAGTTCTCAAGGCTTCTGGTGGGCCCATGAGGTGTCCCAGAAATAAGCACAGACCCCCAAATACTCTCTTCAGTACAGGCAAATCATTTACTTACTGGTGAGGCTGTAAGTTACACATCACAACCTACTGCTGGTCTCTGGTGTGACTACTGTTTGTATACGTTATTAAATAGGTCTGTATTTGTTTGCTAGGGCTGCTGTAACAAAATACCACAGCCTGGGTGGCTTCAACAACAGGAATGTATTTTCTCAGAGTTCTGGAGGCTGGAAATATGAGATGAAGGTGTTGGCAGGGTTGGTCTCTTTTGAGGGCTCCCTTTGTGGCTTACAGGTAGCTGCCTTCTTCCTGGGTCCCCCCATGGGCTCACCCCTGTGCACGCCTGTGTGTCCCGTGTCCAAACCTCCTCTTCTTATACGGACACCAGTTATATTGGATTAGAACCCACTCTA
Source organism: Phyllostomus discolor (assembly GCF_004126475.2). Lineage (NCBI taxonomy): Eukaryota > Metazoa > Chordata > Mammalia > Chiroptera > Phyllostomidae > Phyllostomus > Phyllostomus discolor. The sequence continues at coordinate 78,717,571 of NC_040913.2, forward strand.
AAGATTTTGTTTTAACTTAATCCACTCTTTAGAGACCTTATCTCCAAATAGGATTGAATTTGGAGGTCTTGGAGGTTAGGACTTACACATAACTTTTGGAGGGACACAATTCAGCTCATAACAAGATCCAATCACTCATCTGACAAGTGTTTACTGAGACTTTACTATGCGTTGGGCATATAGCTCAGCTGGCCCGGGCATGGACAGGGTCACGCTGTCACGTTAATGGGTCAGTTGATGTCGACTCCGTGCATCTCCCTGCCCGAGGAAATACGAGAGTGGGGAGTAAACTCGGTAGTTCTTCTCTGTCTGTTGTTGCCAGCGCAGCCTCAAGCACCTGCTGCGGGTGAACCAGAAGAGGATCTGCAGGAATGAGGACAGGCACACCCCAGCTAGAAGACACAGTGGGGTGTGCTACTGGGCACAGTGGGGTAGCCCAGGCCTGTGGTATCCAGGGATGGAGGCTTTCCATTTTGAGCACACTCCACAGGCCTGAGGCTCAGAGTAACCTTAGGGAATATGGATTTGGGGCCTTAAGGTGAAGGGGCCCTTTGAATATTTTGATGGTGTCAGTGATGACGTAGTCCTCACGGGTGTGTGCTTATAGGATCAGCAGCTGCGGATCCAAGGATGTGGATGGTGAGCAGAAGGGGTGATGTCTGACAGTGGGTGGGCTACGTGAGGGGCGCCTGAGACGCTCAGCAGAGCGGGAGGAGGTCCTAAAGCAGAAGCCAAGGGACACAGTGCAACAACACGGGCCACAGTCGTGGGCTTTGCTTTGATAGATCTTCAGCTTCTTCTTGTTATTATATGATTTCACCCTCCTAAGAAACTTGCTGAGTGAGCAGGGCAGGCACTGTTAATCCTGTAAGTTCGATGAGGCGGTGAGGCCCAGAGTGGTCAAGTGACCGGCTGAGGCCACATGCCTAATTACACACAGAGCTGCTCCCGGATCCTCTGTCCTGAGTTCATTCCTCTTTCAGCACTGAGACTAGCTGTGGAGCGTCAGCAGTGGTTTGAACAGGAGCTCGTCTGTCCTGTCGGGCTTTACAGGGAAATGTTTTCGTGGGGTGTGAACCTTGCCCAAGTGCCCATCCTATGTCAAGAGACATCCTGCAGGGGTCAACCAAAGGCACCTCTTATCCCTGAACTGTACTTATTCCTGAGTCGCTGCAAAGTAAAAGGAGGACTACGCCCCCCCCCCCCCCCCCCCACCTTTCCGTCCTTAATGCCTACAGCGTAAATTCACTCTCTGCTCTCTCTCCCCTGCACCACACCTTTGGTCTTCCTTGCCTTTTTAGATGCAAAGCCTCTCCCAAACAAAAGACAATCTTTTCAATCTAATGCCACAGTATGGAGCTCTGGGGTTTCTTCCCCTGGGAAGTCCTCCTTGACTGCCAGACCTGAGGTCCATGCCCATCCCTTCTGCTCCATAGCTCCTAGCACTCTCACGACATCTACAGCCCTGACTGGCAATTGCCCTCTGGCCTTTATGCACTCCCCATTGGACTGTGCGCTTCTCACAGGCAGTGGGCAGTCCCTCTTGATCACCAGTTCGCCCACAGGGTGATCACAGTGCTCGGGAATGCTTGCTGAGGAAATGGGAAGGGGAAACAACAGAGCTAGTGAGAGCTTACAAGACCTTTGCTACCACCTCCCAAAAGTTCCACTCTGGTTGTAGACTGTCAGAAGAAAGTGGAGTTTGGGAGGTGGGGTTGATGTCTCTTTGCAGAGGTGGTCTGTGGTGGATCCTTTGTCGCTACAAGGCCCAGGGAAGCTGGGCCTAAAGGGTGGGTGGCAAGAAGCAAATAAAGACCCCAAAGATGGCTGACCTGGAAGGAAAGAGGGATGGAGACAAGAAGGATTGTTCCCACGCGGTGACAGGAAGAATGAAATGGCATTCCCGTGGAAGCGTGGAAACAGCTATTGGTCACGATGAAAGCCAAGGGGGTTAGGATGAGCCCGCCGTGGCTCATCTTGGCAGCGGCCCGCAGATGTGACTTGTGCGGTTCAGAGTTTGACTTTTGAATTTGAACCATTATAAAAAGCCTGGGCGAAGCAAATCTAAACATGCAGAATGCAAATTCCAAGAAATTTAAAAATGTGATGACCCTCTTTCCAACCCCAAGGCAAATAGCGTTGGAAGAGGACGTTGATATATATGGTGATTGCTTCTGTTTCCTAACTTTAAAATACAGGCTGTTCCAGCCCATCGCACACATGGCTATTATGTAGAACAAGCCATTAAAAGTGACAGCAAAGCACTTTGCACGCATAAAAATGCTACACGAGTGATACTTACTACTACTTCCCATCATTTAATGTCTGAGAATGAATGTCTACCATTTATAATAATTTTATGCGACTTTGACGGCTCGCGGCTCTTACCAAGCACGGAGGGAGGAACTGGGCAGTGTGTGGAAGCCGCAGATTGCCTTGTAGGTAAAACTGCTTTATTATAATAAATACATTTGGGTTCCTCAAATTGGGAAAAGAATGTTCACATGTTTGGAAGATTCTGAAGGTGGATAAAATGCTTTCTTGACATCATTTCCCCTGGACTGTCACACAGCAGGTGGTTAAACGTTTTCATCAGATGCATTCATGATCGCATCTGGCTCGAGACGAACTAAGCTTCCAGGTGGAGGGGAAGATATTGGATATTGTCCCAACCCTGACATGTTGCTTTACGACTGGAGCAAGTTCATTGGCGACGTTAGGAAACTAATCCGAGTGATTTCAGTATCGTGCATTTCTCTAAATGGTAAGACTGTCGCGTTTGAATCTTTCCTGCTCACGTGCCTTAGGCCTGCTCTTACTTTGCATTCGCAATTCAATGAGCTATTTTCTTGGAAAATGTCAGCCTTAGTTTATTGGCTAGATTAGGATCCCCTTCACATTCCCCCACCAAAACAAAAACAAAACAGCAACAACAGTGCCCTGCATGCTCTGGACATGAGATCCCTTGTCTCTACAGAGTAGAAGCTGCTCCAGATGACCCTTCCCAACTTAACACTCTGTGATTCTACTAGGAAACCCTGGGTCCGGCGCCTGCCAAGGAAATAGACTGACTTCGAGAGCAAAACAGGATGGGGAAGGAGATGCCGAGCAGCTCCAGCCATTTAATACTGCGCTTGACAATGCAATTCACCTTGTGCTCCTTCCTGAATCACAGGCTCCAATATGCTGCATACCCCTGACAGCTGGGGTACCATTTGCTGAGTTGAGGCAAAATACGCATTTTACAGCTACTCCGTCTCGCCCACGCAGGAAGCCATTCACCTTCTGCTGAGCTAGCAACCAGATCATGAGCTCAACTGAGAAGGCGGGGGTGGGGAACGCAGATAGAGGGGAAAGGACCGGTCTGCTCTGTGTAGGGCCATCGTGGAGATTTATTCACCGCCCTTCAGCTGGGCCCCAGCATGCTGTCGCCTGAGAAAGAGAAAGCCAATATGTAGCAGTGGGGTGATTTGTTTTTAATCCTCGGAATTATGACACGTTTCCAAAATTCAACTTGACAAGAGCAGAAGAGCATCCAACAAACGCTGTGCTGTCGTTAGCGAGGCTGGTGCGGGGGAGGGGCAGGGTGGGGAACTGCCACGTGCTCTTGCTGGGATTACAGGCAGGAGCAGGTCGTAGCTTCTCACTGGGAGTTTAAAATAAAAGTGATGACAAGACCGACAACATGAGATATTAATATCCAGCCTCTGCCAACAGGTTAATGAAAATTAAGTGCTCCTTTTGCCTCTTGCCACTTTAGAGTGGCTTGTCTTTTGTTATTATCCAATCGATATGGCCAGTTGTGGTCGCGCACACTTGGGTGTGACCCTCATGTGCTTTCCTCAGCTGCCATCCATCTCTCCTTCATCTCTGCGGAAACGCGTGTTCGCTTCCACAAGAGACTTGATTTGTAGGATGCAAGCATTGGGGTTGTGTCCGTTCAGCTTACATTTGGTGCCATGGTAATAGATTAGTGACATCTCTTTGTTGCAAATCTTCATCTACAGGACTAACTTGCTTCAAGTGAGCGAACATCATGAACTTTGGGAAGTCCAGGTGTGTGGCCGGCTTTGGCAGAACATTCAAAGACAGCAGCTCTCTGATGTATTTGGAGTTTTGGAAAACAATGTGGAGAAGAGCATAGTTTTTAAAAAGAGATTTAATGTCAAGGAGATAAGACAGGAGGGTGTTGAGGGAAGGAGGTATAAGAGACACTAGGTTTCTCTATCTTTGTTACTTCGCCCCTCATCAACCCAGGGCTAGGGGGTATCCTTGCTGCTTGGCTCCTTGGATACCCCTGTATATTGTCCCATGTGGCAGGTTCATTCTATGGCCTTCAGTGACCCTAAGTCAACAGGAAAGTTTGGAGTGTCGGGACGGTGCAGCAACTGATAGAAGTGACTGGTGAGAGAGGGATTGCAGCCTGAAGACCCTCCTGTCAGTCCTTGCCTGCCACAGGCTTTTCCAGCTGAACACACTAAAGCCCCTTGCACCTCCTCTTTGCCCAGTGTAGGCATCACATCTGCCTAGTGTAGGGGAGCGCATCTGGGGTGCATGTGAGAAGCTGGAGCAGTAGGGTCTGGCATCATTTGCTGTCCTGGGCACCTCGGAAGAGTGTTGGACATGATGTGCCCACCAGATCTGAGTCCTCCTCCAGCCGGTTTGATTGGGTTCCTCCTCCAGTTTCAGCTTTACATTCCACTCATCTACCCACCGGGCTTGAAGCTCTGTTCTGAACCCTGGACGGCTGGGATGGACCTGACAAGCCCCTGGCCCAGCCTGCCGGCCCCCACCCTCTCCAGGGGATGCAAAGCCCCTGAGGTGACAGAGATTCGAGGCCTTTATCTCCAGTTTGATGCTCTTTCTGCTTTCTCTTGTCTCTAAGGACTATAAAAGTCTGTTAGATAGAACCGTGTGTAATCCAGACCCAGGAGAAGAAACTCCATCTTGTTTTCAGTGCCTTGTGGACACCTGTGTCAAATAGTTGAGGTTCTTGGGACAGAGCATAAATACGTGTATGGGATGTGTATCATGGCGATCAATTTAACTTGATTGTTTTCTCCATTTTTTCAGTAGATAATAACAGAGGTTTATAAATAAGAAAAAGCTTGGGGGTGCTTATGAGGATGTTGCTGTGTTTCAGACATGGCCTCTAAGTCCTGGCCATGGAGCGATATTAAGTGGAGGACAAAGGGTAATCCTTGGTAAGGCCAAGACAAGGGGAGACGATCCTAGGAAACAGAACAGGAGGCCATGCTGTCCCATTGTCCTTGTCATTCCTCACTGCCCTGCCATGGCTTCACAGGGCGGGGCTTGCCCTCTCCTGCTACAGTGCAATTCTAATACTAGCTACTAGGATTAGTACAGAGCTCACAGGGTGGAAGCACAGTCTCCCACAAAACTCCCCTCACTTCAGACCCCAGTGTCAAGGTCCGAGGTTTCTGGGCCACCAGTACTTCTGACCAACTGGTTACAAATCTGTGGGCTTCCCACTATCCCCTTAGGTTCTACCACTTAGGAGAGTGACTCACAGAACTCAGGAAAGTGCTGTACTTGTGATTACAGTTTTATTTTACAGGATATACATTACCAACCAAGTTCAGAGACTCATAAGATGAAGTCTGGGAGGGTCCCCAACATGAAGCTTCCATGTCCTCAGGATGCATCACCCTGTGGACACATCAATGTATGATTATCAATAAGCAAAGCTCAAATGAGCTTTCTTGTCCAGAGTCTTTACAAGGGTTTCATTAAGTAGGCATGATTGGTTGAATCACTGGCCATGTGATTCATCTCAGCCTCTGGATCCCCCTCACCAGAGCCCTCTGTTCATGCGGGTGGTCGTTCTGGCACCAGCAGCCTAGACCCTGAAACTCTCTAGGGCTCACCAGGAATCACCTCATTAGCATAAAGTCAGCTGGGGTCCCATTGCTGGCCATGGATAACAAAGATACTCCTCTCACTTGGGAAGTTCCAAAGGTTTAGAAGCTACGTCCTAGGAACCCAGGCAAAGACCAGACAAATGTATAACACCTAAACAAGTCAGTTTACTTTCACAAAGCCAGAATTAAAATTTAGAAACAGAGGCAAAAGTCACATTTATTTTACACATTTGCGTTAGCTTGGGATTCCTTTAAGTTCCAATGGGCCAAGGCATTTATTTACTTACTTATCATTTTTTAAAAGTCATCTCTTCTATTTTAATTTCTATTTATTTATTTTTAATTTAAAAAGTTTAAATTTTGGCCTGGCTGGCGTAGCTCAGTGGATTGAGCGCGGGCTGCGAACCAAAGCATTGCAGGTTTGATTCCCAGTCAGGGCACATGCCTGGGTTGCAGGCCACATCCCCAGTGGGGAGCCACGTGAGAGACAACCACACATTGATGTTTCTCTCTCTCTCTTTTTCTCCCTCCCTTCCCCTCTCTAAAAATAAATAAAAATAAAATCTTTAAAAAAGTGTAAATTTCTACAATTTTCAACCACAGTTTACAGTCAATATTATTTTGCATTAATTCAGGTACACCCAACACATTTAAAATCTAATAATAACTCCACGGTGTCGTGCGTTTGCTGTGAACCAGTCTCACACGTGCAGAGCTGGGCGCTGGAGGCGGGCTGCCCAGCTCTAGCCTAGGGCTTCTTAGCAGTAGGCCTTGCGGGGTTGCCCTAGGGTGCGTGGCCATGGGCAAAATTTTTGCAGGGCTTCACTGCTCCACAAAAATTCACCTAGACTCATGGTGTCAACACTATTTTTGTGTCTATGAAAGAGATGCCCTGCTGGCCGGCAGGCACAGTCTGCTGGGGGGACACCATCTTGAATCTAACCCTGCATAGCTCCACGGGCACAGGTGTCTGTGCTCTTTGGACATCTGGTCTCCCCAGAGGAGAGTGTTCTACAAAGGGTTGGAGAGAAACGGAGACTACGGCCCCTGGTGGTCCCAGTGCCTCTTAGATGTAGGGGGACTGAAAGCACCGACCAGAGCAGCTTCCCCTTCTTCGCGCCCCACCCCCGTGCTGGCCAGGGTCTAAGGTCCAGCTGGCCACTGGGCAAGTCACTTCATCTCTCAGTGTCTCAGTTTCCTCAGCTGTAAAATGAGGACAAGAAGAGCGCCAGTATTAATAATAGTTAATAATAACTTCTTAGAGTTTGGAGAAGAGCAAAGTGATTTAATGTGAGTGAAGCCCCTGAAAGCAGGGCCTGACACAAAATACGTGCCCTTGCAGCGCTGTCTTTGCTGTCGGCAAGCTTTACGTAACCCACACAAGTCCATAAATTCCTTTCTTTTTATTCACACGTTACTGATGAGGAAATGGAGATGTTTGAGAGAGAAAACAGTTTGTCCAAACCCACACATACAGGGTGGGGCCAAAGTAGGGTTACAGTTGTGAGTATGCAAAACTCAGTTTATTCTTGCATTATTATTAATTAATATTGTATTATTTTCCATATGAAGAACTGCAAACCTACTTTTGTCCCACCTTGCATATCTGGTAAGTATCTGAGCTAGAATTTGGGTCCAGTTTAACCTGAGATGGAGGCCTGCCCACTTTGTTGTATGTTCCATTGCCTTCTATTTGCTCAAAAGTTGAATTTATGCTGTTTTTAAAAAAACTATAGCTGATTCAAGGTGCATTGGTGTGGTCCACTATCAGTATAGAGGTATTCTTTCTGGAGTGCAGGCTGCAGGTAGATGCAAACCTTGGCTGCTGGAGAACTTTCTAGAAGCAGTAACTTAGTACAGAGCGAAGCCTGTAAGGCCAGGTTATTAGCAAGCATGTAAACCTGGAGGGAGGGGCACTATGAATTATTTCTCAACCCAGCACCCAGTGCCGCAACCTGCTTTCCTTCTGGACCTGAGCTTCGTTCAACCTTTCTGTGTTTCCAACAAGCACTGGAAGCACCTCTCTGCTCCCCAGTCCCCCCAGTAACAGCTAAACAGCCCTACTCTTCCACCTTTGCTTTGGGAGGGGAGTGTCCCCAAAGGGCCCCACCCCCCAGCTGCGGTGGAGGGAGGACCCACTTAGCAGCGCGCTGGAGGACCGAGGTGAAGGAGAAAACACATCACTCCGGGAGCAGCCAGAAGCAGTTTCCGCAGGAGAAAAGACACGTCAAAGTGTAGAAGACCAAAGCGGTTGGAAGTTACAGGAATCCACCAAAGTGAGATAAGCCGTGTAAGACGGGATGAACCGAATGTGTGCAGGGCCTGGGGCAAAGCTAAGACAGCTGCTCCAGGTACGGATCCTGAGCATCCTTCTGAGAGATTTGGAGCAGGAAGACTGGGGAGAGAAGCAGGGAAGGAAAGTCACACGCGGTGCAAGTGTCCCGACCAGGGAACCTCCCTGCTGGAATGATTGCAGCTGCACCCTAGCAGCTCAGCTGTGAGTCTGGCATCGGTGGGAAGGGATGACAGTGTAGTTGATGTTGTTTTGTGACCTTGTGGGGCTTCACAGAGTCGACTCGTTTCAAATGATTCTAAAAGGTGGAATGATTGCACTTCTGAAAATGGAACGTGGTAACCACCACCAAAATCCACCTATGCAACTTTCAGAGGGTTGGGCTCAGGTGAATTGAGATTTTCACCATATTAGGACACGTATAACTTAGCATTTTTATTTTTGATTCAGGGGTGGTTACAGAGACCTTTTCAGTGGGGTAGGGAATGAGGTTTGTGAGAGCGACTGTGGACGGGAAACTCCAGGACTCTGGGGGACCGTGCAAACGAAGCAGAATCGGGCCAAGAGCAGCAGCAGGTCGTTTCAAGAGGCGAAGGTCATCTCGCTGCCCTCCATGAGGGTGTGACAGGGCTTTCAGCAGACTGCAGGCCCCGCAGCTCACACTTCCTGAGGGTCAGTCAAGGCCATCCTGGCCAGCTGGAAGTTAAACGGAGACCACCCCTAAATCTCTTTGCTGACGAGCTGCTGGATTTGTGTACCTAGTCTGGCCAGGAATTCTAAATATACTCTGCCTTTCCTTCGCTCAAAATTGGGAGCTAGCGATGCTTTAAGGGACACTGTTGTTCAGGGGTCTCTGCCCCTTCTCTTTGGCCCCTTAGGGGGCACAGCCATCTCTGGACACTTCCCCACTACACAAGGGCCTCCACTCGTAGAGTCAAATAATAAGATGTATCAATTCATGCTAAAGTCTTAGTTGTTTAAAATATTGTTCTTCTATCTCCAGACGTATCTGTGTTGTGGTGGTTAATGACAATCAGGTAGAGAAGGCAACACTTACATCAGGAGGAAGCTTGGGGGAACCTTCCCTTCTCTCCCCGTTCAAACCTCAGTTAGAGTATTGAGAATGCTGAATTTGATGCCAGGATGCTCAGCATCTGGTCTCTGCCACTAGGACGCCGCATGGCCTCGGGCAAGTCTTTGCCCCTCTCAGGGTCTCATTTTCCTCATCTTAAAGCAGGGGTTTGGGGTGATCTCTAACACTCGCTTTAAGACATCTTCTAATGGCTGCATGCAAGTTACCCATGGGTAAATCCAGGGCGGTTAGCATGGCTTCGGTCTAACTCCATGGGAATCTCAAAGAGATGTGGGACAGGCTGCTGAGAATGGGGCGGGGGAAGCTGACCAGAAACATGCAGGGCCCACCACCCTGGCCCAATTGCCTGGAACTGTGGTTGAAAGCAAGGGGAGTAGCCATTAGGGGCATTTAACAAACGCAAAGCTTTTCTTTCTCTCATCACACACCCTGCCTGGTGGGCAGCTCGGCCCGCCAGGCGCCCAGAGCAACATTTGCTGGCCATCATACATTTGAAAGCTAGAGATGAGAGGTTATGAAAATGACTACTATTTCAAAAATGTTCTCTAAAACAAAGCCTGCCCCTCTCCCCAGCGCTATAGAATTTCTAGTTTGCTGCTCCAGTGAATACATATTCCGCACCAGGAATCATCCTGCTCAAGAAGTACTTTTCCTGGCTGCTTACAGGCTTTTTGCAACAGTCGATGATGATAAGTCTTGACAGCTGCTGTTTACTCTGTAGGTGGGGAGAGGTGAGCTGAAACAGAATCCTTTGTGCTTCTTTTGCATTGGCATCAAATAGCAGTTACCTCCAGCTGAACTTGACCAGGTCAAGGACCTCCGCTTTAACACAAACTAACTCAGGCTCCCAATTTAGGACCCCTGTGGAAGGACATGGGGGACTTTGAGATGAGGAGTTGGGGTTACCCGTTCCCAGGGCACCATCTTTCTTCCCTCATCGGACTCAAAGCACTTGCTTCCTCACTGGGGACTGCTTTGAACTAGGGCTGCGCCCAGTGAGGAGAAGCCTTATCATACAGGGCAAGTCCAGGGATTGGTGCCTGTCTTTCCCACTAGGCAAAGGGCCCGCCTCCCCACCTGCCACTAGAAGCCACTCCAGGATGTTCTGAGTGGATCCAAGCAGAACCTCCTGAGAGCAGAGTGTTCAAAGCTCAGGCCAGGAGAGTGGACCTATTCTCCAATGTTAACCTTGGCCCTTGTGACTTGTCATCTCATTTTCTCCATCGACTTATTTCTGTTCTTGGTAAAGTCTTCCAGTAAGTGGTCCCAGGAAGACCTGTGCATGGAGCAGGCACAGCCAACGAGCTGTCCGCTTCCAGGGCCCAGAATAGAAAGCCTGCAGGCGCGCTGCACCCAAGGGGCCATTTTGTGCCCAGAAAGAGCCTGCTGCTCAGAGGCCATGCGGGGCGGCTAGGGGGGCCAGATTCTCTGGGAAGGCCAGGTGCCTCTCAGGGGTGGGCCTCCGGCAGAGTAGTGCCCACCCTCAGAGTCAATACAATTTCGAAGTCACCACCCTGATAGTTCTAGTAATCATCTCAAATCTGCTGATTGCAGCATTATTGCTAAGCCCGGGCTTCCCTGCCTTGAATCAATATGAAAAAAAAATGTTGATTGCTTTCTATGATTAAACAAGCTAAGCACACCGCTTTTAGGATTTCTGAGGGAAAGAGCGGTGCGTGGATATTTTCAACAGCAAGCCGAGCTATTAGGAAGAAAGGAGGGGAAAAGCTCTAAACAAACAAACCAAAGCCTTTCTGGTGCTCTGCTAATCCACCTTGAGATTCGATGACTCATGTTGGGTTGCCTCGGCAACCATGACGTAAAGAGAGAGGGGGAGGGGGGGAGAGAGAGGAGTAGGGAATCCTTTCTCACTTCTACCCCATACCTCATCCTGTGGGTGCTGAGAGCTGACCCTGCCAGCACAGCCATCGTCCTTTTGCACCTGAAATCATTTTGCTCTCACATGATGTGACCACGGGCGGCGTGTCATTGATCATTTTCTCTGGGTGAGCAGTTTTGATCAATGGGGTGTCTGAAAGTTTGCCCAAGGGCATCTGGGGCGTGATTAGAGGCTCTCGGAGCCCCACTCCCTTGCCTATCCCGCTCATCAGGAGATGGGCCCTGCAGTGTGTCCCATCAAACGAGGCCCTGCAATCCCAGGGCACTTTGGTTCTCAGAAGGTCGGATCTGTCCCCCGAGGCTGTGACTCAGGCCCTGAGCTCTGATGGGCAGGTGGGCACGTCCCATCAGCCTGCCCGGTCTCCAGCGAAGAGACACTGCTCTGTCGCCAGTTTGCTCAGGAATCCCAACTGCAGAGGACCAGCCACAACGGCAGCTTGTTAAGGTAGACCCTCTCTTTGCAGTGGAATTTGCAGTGCCGGCTACACATGCAGGTGAAATCACATTACAGCCAACCCTTTCGTGCAGAAATGCCTCAGCAAAGCTATCCTGTATCCCGGGGAGACCTCTGGATTCAGCGAACCCTCTGCAATCAATGATCCTGTGCAGGGACCATTTTATGTGGTTCTAGTCCAGCGACTGTCGCCAATACCGTGAAAAGCTCTGCACAAGCCGATTTGTCAGAGAATGACTTGTGTCCACAGGTAAGCGGTGTTAGTAAGAGACAACGTAGAGCCGTCAAAACACCGACCACTTACGACCTCGGGCAAGTCTCCAACTCTATGAACCTCAGTTTATTTTTTTTAACAACAAGGACAGCAATACCTTTCAGGGTCACGGTGAGGGTTCAGGGAGGAAGTGTGGGAAAATGCTTTGAGATCTGAGATGCCACATTCCAGCAGAGGTTCATACCAGTGCTTCAGACTCGGTTTGAATCCCTGCCAGTGAAAGTACATCAAAACGCCAGAGCTCGGCATTGTCTTGTCATGACGCTTACAATGTCTCCCATTAGCACTATCAAAACAAAATGTGGTGTTTCAAAGAAGAATGCCATGCTTTATACATAAGGTATGCAGTTTCTAGTTCCTTGGCGTCAAGCAAACAGAAAATGAGGTTGTAAGGGGAGGAGGAGAGGGAGTAACGCACGCCCTGGCACCTCTTGCAAGCCATTGCTAATAAGGCAGTAGAGTGCAAAGGTCAAGTGCAGGGCCTTGAAATCCAGACACACCTGGGTTCCTGTTGCGCTTTGCTACTTCCCAGTCTAAGCTCTGACATTAGGCAAGTCACTTAACCTTGCTAGTCCTCATTTTTGTCTTTCATAAATTGACTTTATTCAATGAGCCATAATAATGACTCACAGGTTTCTTTTGACATTTGAGTATGCTGATACACATAAACACTGAACCCACTGTCTGGTACACAGTAAGTGCTCAGGCATGTTAGTTATGAATAATCCCCATAATCGGTTTGTTTCCTAACCACCTAATGTTTTTTTAAAATATGGAAATTTAAAAAATCCACTTAGTTCCTTTTTTTGCTATAGGTTGAAAATATTAGAACACACACAGATTACCATTTCTGTTTACAACTTTGAAGTTGCAATACTTAGTACACATGCAATAATGTGAAAACACCTAGCATAGTGCCTACCACACAGTGAATGTTCCAGGAACCTGTTGCAGTTTAATGAAGACATATTATAAAATGTCTGCAAATGCCAGTGTGAAACTTTATGTGTCAACTAGACTGGGGCATGGGATGCCCACATAGTTGGTCAAGTTTTATTCTGGGTGTTTCTGTAAGGGTGGTTCCCCACCACTCCCACAAGGTTAACATTTAAATCAGAAGACTGAGTAAGCAGATTGCCCTCCATAGTGTGGGTGAGCCTTGTCCAATCAGTTGAAGGCCTGAATAGAAGAAAAAGGCTGACCCTCCCCTGAGTAAGAGTGCATTCACTCCTGACTGTCTCCAAACTGGGACCTTGGCTTTTTCCCTGCCTATAGACTTGAACCAAAACACTGGCTCTTCCTGGGTCTTGAGCCTGATGGTTTTCGGAGGGGAGCTACCCCATCAGCTCTCCTGGGTTTCAGGCCACAGACTCAGACTGGGACTAAGCCGTCAGCTCGCCTGAGTCTCCGACTCGCCAACTCACCCTGCAGATCTCGGGACTTGCCCGCCTCCGTCACCACGTGAGCCACCTCTTTACCATCAGTCCCCCTTCTGGTTTCCCACCACGGCCTAAGTCAGTGTCTGGCCTTGACCAAGTCACCACGCTGCTTTGTTTCCCAATCTTTAAGACAGAGGAAAGAGAGGAGAGAGAAAGGACAATATGGCTCTTCCCTCTCCTGCTAGTGATTTTCTTTCAAGTGCCTGGGTATGTGTGTGTGGAGGGTGGGGAAGGAAAGGTGTGTTTTGTTTGGTCTTCATCTCACAATCATTCTGCTGGGCATAGAGAGCAGGCATTATTTTTCATATTGCATAGCTGATAAAACTGGGACCAGAAAGGTTAAGTGACCTCACTAGACTTACCTAGATAATTAACTAAACAATTACTGGGTACCTTCCACGCTCAACTTCCAGTGAAATAAAGATCCGTAAGGCACTAACTCATTGTATGACCTCAAGTAAATGACTTCTACCATCTGGCTTCAGTTTTATCCTCTTTAAAAAGAAGGAATTTCATTCTGTGATTCACTAGGTCCTCACATTTCACACAAGTGAGGACTCAGTGCCTGGGTGTCTGTATCCTTCTGGTCTGTCACAGGAGAACACCAAAGCCTTTGCCTGGGCCCTACGTGGGTCTACGACGTGTGAGCCTCCAGCTGCAGAGATCTCGGGCAAGAGATAAAGCACACGTTTTCTCCAGCAGATGCAGCTGCAAAGTTGGCCAAGGAGGATGACTGTGCCTCTGTGTTTCTGAGGTCATAGGGAGGTGGAGAGGCAAGGAAAGGATATTGGGATTCCCACCAGATCATTTACCCTGGAAATAATTTTTAAGCCAGCACCACCTTCTGCCTAGAAGCCACCACCTCTTTGGGACATTCTTTAGCATCTGTTCAGCCTACATCTCCCACGGGAGACAGCATGTGACACTATTCAGTCATCTCCCCCAGTCTGTCCTTGCTATTTCAATCCTCATACTTGTGAATGATCAGTAGCAGGGGGCTAGCCCAGATTAAAAAGATAAAATGATCAATGTCAATATAAACGTACCTGTTTGTGTGCAAGTTTAAGAAGCCAATTCACTGTGAGTCAAGTAGACCACCCTTCGAGACCACTTTGCCAGGGCAGTGGAGGGCCTGGGAGCAGGGACTGTGGAGACAGACAGCAGGGCAGTCTGGCTCTGACCCTTCCCAGGTAAGCATCGTAGTGCTGTCTTGGCCTCTGTGTGCCTCGGTTTCCTAACTGTAGACTAGAGATAATAATAGCACCTGCTTCCCAGAGTTATTTTGAGGACAAAGTGTCCTAATTCATACCAAGAGCAGTGCCTGACGCACAGCAAAAACTTAAAATCTCAACTGCTAATTGGTACTTATTATTTATAGGCAATTAGCTCACAGCCTCACACATGTCTCCACATTGGTTGAGGGTTGGTAATTCTGATTATATTTCAGCCTTCCTTCTTTGGGTAACTTGAGAGCCTGACATCAACTTCCTTAGACATTTCACAGACCCAGGTAATAATAGGTTGTTGTCGCTTTTCATCAGTGCAAAACTTGAAATGAAAAATTACGTATCAGTTTGTCCTTAGTCCCCTTGCACATCAATAGCTGGGACGTCAGTAGAAGCCAGAGCCTTCACGACCTAGTTAGCTCATCTTATTGCCAAGTCGTATCTGCTTCACAGTGCAGAGAAGCCGTGATCACGTGACAGCATCTCACAGGAAGCTGTGATGGTGAGGCACCCAATCAAGTCGCTGAAGATCAGATCAAAGTCACAGACCTAGTCTGGAAGTTATACAAGCACATCAGCAAACGTCGGGGAAGGAGTGTGTCATGACTATAGCAAAGAATTTGATAAACTTTCCTTATGCCAAATTGGGGGGTT
The DNA here is from genome assembly GCF_004126475.2 of Phyllostomus discolor. NCBI lineage: Eukaryota > Metazoa > Chordata > Mammalia > Chiroptera > Phyllostomidae > Phyllostomus > Phyllostomus discolor. Next base: position 78,732,785 of record NC_040913.2, read on the forward strand.
CCTCATCCATTAAATGATCATGAATCAAAGGTTCTGATTCACAGATAAAGGCAAACATGGGGGACATTTCTGCATGGCTTTGTGGTGCTCAGAGGTGGGCCCTATGTTTAACATGTTCGTCCATGACTTAAATAAAGAAATGGAAGCCCAGTGGTCAGAATTGCATGTGACCTAAAGCTGAGAAAGACACTAAATGAACTGAATGAGAAAATCAGGACCCAAAAATATCTTAATCAGAATGAAGGGACTATTTCAATAAGAGGAATTTAAGAGGAACAAGTGTTGAGCCTGGAGCTCTAAACGAAAAACTCACTGCTCTACATCGTGGGAGGCGCAGCTGGGTGCAGCACGGTCAGGTCAACTAAACGTGAGAGTTCAGAGGGAGCCAGTGGGCTGTTAAGAGACGGGAAGGCATTGGGGCTGCACCTCCCCCCAGGTCAGTCTCCCTAAGGGACAGCGGGTCATTGTCCTCTGCTCGCTTGTGCTGCCGAAGTTCTGGATGCTGCCCGACAGGGACCTGTGCAGAGACACACTTGAGTCAAGACGAGGCGTGGTTCACAAAAGGAAGACTCTAGGGAAAGGGCACCAGGACTGCGTTGGCGTGTGAGTCCCCGTGTCCTCCTGGTTTCTTGCTGCTGAAGTACAAAGATGTGGGTTACTGGCCAAGGGAGAAATACTGTACCATGTTTTTTTATTTTTTAAAGTCTATTTTATTGATTATGCTATTACAGTTGTCCCATTTTTTCCTCCCCTTTATTCCCCTCTGCCCTGCACCTCCCTCCCACCAGCATCTCCCAACCCCCTTAGTTCATTTTACCTTGTAGCAAGCAAGGGCCCCACAACATCTCCTGAGCAGTAAAGGGGAGCCTGCCAGACTGGTCCCTGAAAGCTCAGTAACCGGGCCCACAATGAAGCGCATCCAGTAACCACCAGGGGCGTGGCAGTCAGATGAGAGAGAGGCAGAAGCTCCTCTGAGAACAGTGAGAAGAGCAGGAGAAGGGTCCCCCTTCTCATGTTATAATGTGTGAAGGGCTATAATTCAGAAGTATCAGCTTGTTTGAAATGTCCCTGAGGTGTGTAGTTATACCAATGGAAATATGAAGACACATTTCAGCACTTGACAAAGTAGAAATGTCTAGTGGCATAAAACTCAAAAGAAAAGGTGGGCTTCCTCTTGGTAAAACGCGATTTCAGTCCCTGGAGGGGTTTCACCCAATTCAAGGCAATCACTTCACATACAGAGGGTGCAGGTTTAAGGTGATCTAAGAATTAAAGTAAGAGTTTTGCAATAATGAAACGGGCCCCTTTCAAAACAGTGAGCGTTCTCTCTGGTGTCTTCAATCAAATACCTGCCACACGAGGGTGTGGGGAGAAGGGAACCCTTGCGCATTGTTCGCGGGACTGTAAATTGGTGCAGCCACTATGGAAAACAATGTGGGGTTCCTCAAAAAATGAAAAACAGAGCTATCGTATAATCCAATAATTTCACGTGTGGGTGTGTGTCCAAAGGAAATGGAAAGAGGACATCAAAGAGATGGCGTCACTCTTATGTGTGTTGCAGCGTTACTCACAATAGCCTAGGAAACAACCTAGGCGTGCCCCAGGGGATGAATGGATGAAGAAGATGTGATACATACATAATGGAATATTATTTAGTCATGAGAAAGAAGGAAATTCTGCCCTTTGTGACAACATGGTTGGATCTTGGGGGCGTTACACTAAGTGAAATAAGGCAGACGAAGAAATACTGTATGGCATCTATGTGGAATCCAAAAGGAGGTCAAACTCAGAGAAACAGAGAGTTGAAAAGGGATTGGCAGAAGCTGGGGGTGGGAAGGGGATGGGAGGGAGAGGGAGAGGCTGGTAAAAGGGTACAAACGTTCAGTTGCAGGATGAATAAGGCCCGAGGATGTAACGTAGCACACGGTGGCCCTAGTTGATAACACTGTCGTGTGCAATTGATATTTGCTTAGCGAGTAGCACTTAGATGTTCTCACCAGAAGAAGGGGGTTCTATGTAAGGTGATGAATGCGGGGAGTAACTAGATGGGGGGCATCTTTTCATAACGTATGCGTATAGCGAATCACCATGATGAGCACTTTAAATGTCTTACAATTTTATTTGTCAATTATACCTTGATGAAGCTGACAAAAACCCTGGCACAGTATTTCCCAGCTGCCCCAAGCACCGAGTTCATGACAATAACCACTGGAAACCCATGAAGGAGAGAAGGGCTGAATTTAACACTAACCATTCGTGAGGGGACCAAATCAAAGGATCTTCATCAAGCATGCAGCATGTTCCAGGTACAGGGCAGGATGCTGAGGGGAATAAAGTGGTTTAAGGCACAGCCGGCGCCCCCCCTTCCCCCCCGCAGAGGAGCTTATGGCTGGTGGCGACATCGGGAACTGAGATGTCAGACCCACTCTTCTTGTTTTTATTATTCTATGGAGACACTACTTGCCAGAGGGCGGAGAGCTAGTGACGAGCTGGGAAGGGATCTGGGACCGGGAGTGAGGACACAGGAGGTGGGGAGAGCTCCAGGGCAGAAAAGAGTGAGCCGGGGAGAGGGCTGCCATTGGCCGCTCTGGTTCATGGACAGAGACTCCGCCCTGTCCACCAGGCCGTATTCTTACATTGACAGGATAGCAGAGCACGTCCATCCTCTCCCTTGCTGGCGCTAAGGTCTCGGTCCGTTGGAGCAGCGGGTGGCACAGGGTGTTAACCCTTCTCCAACCCCCACTCCGAGAAAGCCGAGGCCCTAGCTAAGGAGAGCCTGTGTCCGCAGCCCGGCTGGGCCCACGGCCCTCACGTTCTCTGTGCCGGAGCTGCGGGAGGACATTCCATGCCCCGCTCAGCAAGCCCGCGAACTCCGATTTGTGGATGACAGCACAAGTCATCTGGCCTGCGATGGTGGGTGAAATGCCATCTGATTCAGAGATTCTTCGTGACTTCCTTCAGAAGCAGCTCCTCATCCGTGTCTCCAAAAATAACAGCAGGGGTGAGATCCCCGTTCCTCTCCGATCCCTCGGGGATGCTGTGATTGAGTGGCGGCTTTCACAGCAAAATAGTGAGGCAGTCAGTCTGTTTCCTTTTCACCAGCATCTAGAAAAGGCAACACCTCATCAGGAAGCATGAGTGTTACTTAGCAATTCTCTGAATTTGCTTGTTTCCTCCCACAGGGCTTGAGGGAACCCATTCAATTGAATATTTTCAGCTTTGTTTCCTGTTGAGCTTTGCTTTCTGTCCCTGGGACCTTTTCTACACATCAGTCCTGTGGGCTAGACCAATGTTTGAGCGAAGTGGTGGTTCAGGAGTGTTATGGAGGGAAAGGTGGGGGCAAGAGGGAGGGGCCTGCATCTCACCAGTAAAGACCCCTCTGTTGAGTGCCTCTCCCTGAGACCCTCTCCTTGGGTTCTTTTCGGAAGGGCCACACAGATTCAAGTGAAAAGTATGGCAAGGTCAGAGGTGTGGCAGTCAGGAAGCTCAGAGAGCTGCTAGGTCCCAGAGTTTGAGACAAGAAAGGTCTGGAATCTAGGAAATCAGCACGTGGTGCCGGAGCACCTTTCCAGGTGTGCCTTGAAACCCTGCTCACCCTGCTTATCTGTCCTGGGCACGGTTTTCCCTCGCCGATTTGGGATCACCAAGGGTGCTCATGATGGAGCGTGTATTAAAACTCAATTCCCTTCTCTCCCACTGAAAAGAACTCATCTCTGTGGCCACCTATAGACCCTAGACCACACTTGAACATGAGATTCCAGGTCCCGGAAGATGTGTACAGTAACCAGATTCTGTACAGGCTGAGTGTGACTCCCCTTCTTAACGGGCCCCTAGAGCAGGCAGCCACTCACCTTCAAAGGAAGTGGATCATGGCCGGAGCCCCTGCTTGGGACCCTCTCTAAACATGCAGCCTGGCTTCCCCTGTGCTTGTGACCCCTGTTAATCACAAAGACCAACTTTTGCTCTTTCTGAAATCAGCCTGGCCCCCTCATCATCCTCACCCCAACCGGGACTCAGGTCTGCCTGTGCCCTCTCCCTGGTTCCGGGCACCAGCAGTTCCCAGAGACAAAAGAGGAGTTTTTCGAGGTGATCCTGAGATGCCCTCACTCAGGGCAAGTCCACAGACAGGGCTAGCTGTGGGCAGAAATAGTAGTTGGGCTTGTCCATGCCCCGTCCCCCATGTACCCTTGTTTTTGTTTGCTTGACACCTTTTCTCTCCTGCACTTACTGCTTTCACTCCACTAGGTCAAGAATGGCAAATACATCCCATTTTGAGTGCCAACTCTGATTAATTAGGAGGTACTGCCTAGAACACGCCACCAAGACAGATTTAAAACAAAAGCTGCATTCGAACTCTGCGATTGTTAATGTCTGCCTGGGAGACATTATTTGCCTCCTTCTCGTTTGTCCCGGAGTTTTTAGAAGCCCAAGGCTGTGTCTTATTTAGCTTCTGATCTCTAATGCTTAACCTTCAGTAATTTTTTATAGTTTGTGTCTGTAGCAACTGTGGAATCTTTCATCCACAACTTGCTACTTCTAGCTCTGCCCGAACTGGAGCTAGCACAGGGTGAGTGACATGGCGTGACAGAAATGTATCCTCTCATTTCCTCATGGCTTGAGGCATGTGCAAGATGAGAATCCACAGACGAACAGGAGAGAATGTGAGCAGTGTGAAGAACTGAGAAAGTGGGGAAGGAAAAGGAGGGATGCAGGGGAGATGAGGGCATATGTCAGAGACCCTGGCACCAGCCAAAAGCAGTAGAAGTGTTCCCAAACCCGCAGCGCCACAGCTATTAAAGACTCTGTGGTGCATACTCATAAGGGAAGTATGTAGTAGTGCACTGCAGCAGGCTTGAACAGACCTGCAAGAGCTAAGTGCTAAATTTTCAGGAATTTGAGAGTTAGTTGACATCAAGTAGGTAGCTTGAATTGGCCGAGATGTGAATATTTACACCACAGGAATTGGCAAAGGCTGTACGCCAGGACTCTCCCTGCCCAGAACCGATGGTCAGATATTTACCAGTGCACCACTGGCTGCAGACCCCCCACCTCTGCGTGCAAAGAGGGATGGAAGCATAAGTACCAGTTTATAGATCACCCACAATGGGCTCATCTTTCCCCAGGTTTGAGTCTTGGTCATTCTGATAGTGAGGCAGGACTGGGTTGCTGTAGGTTCTCTTCTTGCCCCTGGGTTGCTGACCTTTGCAGTATTCTGGGCTTTGGTTGTCCGACCCATCTCGTGTCCCCTGGCATCGGAGCGGAAGACTGGTGGGCAGTCCAAACATAGGCTGTGGAAAAGGTCTGCTGTGCACAAAGGGGGCTCTCACTCCTTAGAGATACTGTACATTAGGTATCCAGTTGCATTCCACGGTGACACTTTGGAGAGAAAATGACACAAGAACCCACTTCCTGGTCATCTCGTAGAAGGCAGAATGAGCCCCGGAGCACAGGCCCAAGCAAGCCCACAGCGGCAGGGCGCTGGCAGGGGAACCCCTTCAGGTGGCTGCGGTGAAAGGTCCTCCTCCCGGCAGCTCAGAGGCATTCCTCATGGAGCCCTTTCCCCTCTGGCTAACCACGGCATCCACGGCAGAGCCTTCTCTGGGACCCTGTCGGAGAAAAGGAGGCTTCGCGTTGCAGCAGCTGCTCCCTTCAGATCCACAGAGGAGAAATCCACCTTTTCGAGGGCTGATGGCTGTTGACCATGGCCACTGGCACTGGACCCTTCTCTTGGGGCCAGGAGGGAGCTGGGGGTGCTGGTGGAGAGGGCAGGAAGATCCTGGGGTGATGCCAGATGTGGAGACCCTGCTTTCATGATAGGCTGCTGGGGACAGTCCAGAGATGCCCCCTTAGCAGGACTTCTGTTTTGAACTGCGGGGCAGGGCGGGGTGGGGGGGAGGACCTTGTGCACACTGTAATTGACTCAGAGCCGCAGGCAGGGGAGTGCGGGGGAAAGACAGGAGCCAGGAGAACTACAGAAGCAAGTCCGACAGAGGAATCACAAGAGGGGATCGTCAGGCTATTGTCTCTGCAGAGGGCAGAGAAGGATCGTTCAACAGTGTCTGCTCACTTACGGCCGTGTTTCCACACCGCAGTGATTATGAGCACGTGCTCTCGATTTTTGCCACCTCTCCCTTTCCACTCATTTCATTATTTATTTAATATTTGTCTTTAAAATGACTAAAAAAAACAACAACCCCAGCTTCCTACTGAACATAGCATCCTTAAATTCATGGGTTTGATAGGCCAATTTAAATTTTTTTCTGATATCTGTTATTATAAGCACATGGCAATTAAAAAGGAAACTCTTCACCCATTTGCCCCTGGGGCCCCTGCAGAGGCCCCTGCGCTGCCCCTTGGTGGGAATAATGGTCTCCCTGAGCCCAGACACCGCTCGCAGTGGAGTCACAGGAGGCGCTTGGCTTCGAGCTTCTGTCATTTATCAATGCTTCCCCTCCCCCGTTCAGCTCACACTGGTCAAAGCTCTCATTTGGCACCAGACATTTTTTGTAATTCCGCAAGAACAACGTGAATGAAAAATAGAATGTCTGTTCTGTCAGGTCGGGCGTAGGGTTGTGTGGCTCACTTCATCATCAGGACATTGTTAGGAATGGAGTCGTTGATGGTCTCATAACATAAAGGTGCCCCTGGTGGGGTTGTTTGGTGGGAGTTGTTTTAGAATAAGGCATTTCCCTCCATCTAAAGCATGTCAAGAATAAAGCTCAGTAAAATCAAAGACAAAAATACCATGAAATAATAAGTTTTCATGTCCTCCTTCTCCCTTGTCTGTGTTCTGTCCCCTGCCTCCTTTTTCACGCTGGATCTCTTGTACGTTCCTAGCTCTTGATCCTTCCCTTGTTCATCTGTCTGCTCTTCATCCTGACCCCAAATTACGAATCTGGTTCCTCTCTTTATAAAAATTCATAATAAGGTGCATTTCCTTTGTAGAAGCTTAAGACAGATGTGCATTTTTGACAGCACAAATGACTTTTGGATGCGAGTTACAGGAAATATTTCCCAAACATGAACACTATCCAACAAACAGCTTTTCCTGGTGGGTTGCCTGTCTGATTGGACTATGCTTCCACTAGGGGGCGCTCTTCCCTTTATATGTCAAAACGTCTATTACAACGGTAACAATAGAAACACTGGTTTTTCTTTGGAAACAGGTGCTACTCAACACAGCTTTGGGGGTGGGGCGCGACACTAAGACCGGTTGCAAAGAAAGCACTTGATTTTAGCAACAAATCCATCCAGTCTCATAGACATATGTCAACAGTGGAACTGGTGGGAGCTGTGACATTCGTCAGGTAGTGACTTTCATGAGATATTTCCTATCCCAGTTGTCAGCTGGCAAGTTGCTTTTGCTAAATTCCACCTGAAGCCAAGGGCTCCTCCTGAATCATGTCACAGAGTGCTACTGCCCGGGCCTGTGTGTTCATAGGATTAGCCCAGATTTGTCTGAAGCCGGGTGAGATCTCAGCCATCATGCAGTCCTAACCCCACCCCAGGGCCCAGGCACAGAGAGAAGCGGGTTGTCCAGACCACACAGCTCTCCGTGGGGGCATCAGGAAGACCCCGTGTCTCTAACTTCTTCAGTCCTTACTCATCTACGGTGTCCTTGCAAATGCCTCCTTCCAGCTTTCAACGGTGTCTTTGTTCACGAGATTTTCAGAATGCTTTTTCTGGCCTGATTTTCTCTAACTCAGACCTTGTAATATTTTACTGCAGACATTGGGTTACAGTAGCTTATATGTATGTGGAGTGATTGTCCATTTTCCTTTACTAATTCAAAGTATGGAATTCTAATTAATGGTTTTCTTGGGTCCTTGAAAAATGAGACCTTGTGGACATAAAAGAATTAGAGGTACTGTCCCCACGCCCAGGGACTCAGGTTTTAATCCAGGCTACACCTCAGAAGGATGAGTTACTTTGGGCAAAATTGCTTAATTTTCTTCTGGCCTTTCTTTTTTCTGTAAGATCTAGCTAGTGGCACGTCACCATTTGGTGAGAGAAAGGATTTCTCTGCATTACCTTACTCCTCAGAGCAGCCCCCTGAGGGGAGTGCTGTTATCATCCCCATTTTACAGAAAAGAAAACTGAGGCTTAGGGAGGCCGAGCAATTTTCTTAAGGTCATACAGGGATATGGGGCTGGCCTAGAAATTGGGCTTGGATCTCTGGTTTTGAAGCCTTTACTCTCCAGCACAGGATGAGGTTTTCATTCAGTAAACACGCACTGAGGACCTTCTATGTGATCAGCAGGTCTTGCTGGCTCGAAAATTTGACGTTCTCTTCCAACCACAGAGAGAATGCAGAAAGGAAATGGTTTCAGAGAAATGATATGCTATGTGAGAGGCAGCATGGTGTTACGAGGGGACGTGAGTTCACGTCCCTTCTCTCCCACACAAGTCACTTCATCTCTCCCGGCTCATTTCCTCAACTGAAAAATGAGGGGGCTGAGACAAACTCCAGCCTCTCCAGCCTCACACGCTGCCTTCTCTGGTGGCCTGGACCGAAGTCAGAGTTTTTGCTCCTTGCCTGGGGAGCTGCCATCGAGTCTGCAGCTCTCAGTGCCTCAGCCCTGTTCTTTCCAGTCGGCGTTCTGAATTATTTTCTTCCTTCCTCCTGTCCCTCCCTTTCCTTACTGGGCAGCCTCTGCCTGCGGCCTGCCCCCCACCGGAGCACTGGGTCATAACGTGCAGCCAGCAAAGCCGAGGAGACTCTATAGTCTTGCTTGCTGGCATGCCGACTGTGGCTTGCTCAGGAATTTAATAATTCTTTGCTCACTGCCAGTGTTCACCAGGGCAGCACCAGGTGTGCAGGAATAGGATTCCAAACCAGCCCTGCTTAATCAAGTAAAGACCATGGGGCTCACAGTGGTGTCACGTCGAGTCTCTGAAGACCCCAGTGATGCTCTTCCCTCTTCATCAAAATGATTGAAAATGAAAATAAATGGAATCACGGGGCCCCGACTAAACCAAACCACTGTACTGGCCTTAACGCCCCAATTTGGAAGTGCTTCCGCTTCCAGTCTCTGCAGTTGTTTCTCAATAGGGGTTTCTTATTATTGCTGGTAACAACTGTATGAATGAGCGGCAAAGAAGTCTCTATTGCATGAGAGGAAAAAAAGAGTCTCATTCGAACCAAGAGACAATGCAAATTGCTCTTGCTCAGCAGCTTTGTAACTCCTACTTTCCTCTTCTGCTGGAAGGAAAGCTGCGTTCAAAAGCTTGGTTTGGCTTTTTTTCCCTCTCAAACTAGAATAGAACAGCTACTTAGCTTGAAAATTTGTAGGTGCTCGTGCCAGTTGGTCAACAACACACACGCACACACACGCCTACCTCAACATTTTTGTTATATAAAATTTCAATCACCAAAAACTGACAAGAAAAAAATCCCAAGACTCCAGCACAGATGAGTGAGCAGAGGACATAGACAGATGGTTCATAGAGCAGGAGATGCGAATGGCAAAAAAAAAATCATATGAAAAATATTCAACACGCAAATAACAAAAGAAATCCAAACTAAAACAACAATGAGATATGGTGGCCACTTCTCAAATTAGCAAAGAAGCTTTAGAAATTATAGCAGAGGCAGTTCTTGCTTTTGGGTAATGGGTTCCTGGAACATACTTATGAAATCCAACTATATAAAAACCTAACAATAGCCTCACATGTTTTAAGGGGCTACTTTTAGCTGAGAGTTAAGATTGTCGAGCTCTCTGGTAACAGAAACTTCCTAATTTCTTTTTGTCTCTCTGCCATCATACTCCATTTTTCCCCACCCTGCACCCAAGTTGCCCACTTGGTTTCCACCGACACCCGTGAGGTAGGGCTCCCCTTTACTGCTGGGTGGGGGTGGGAGATTCGGCTCCTTGCTAAGCCTCTACTAATTGCCCTCTGCTTGGGAGTCCCAGCAGGAATGCCTGATGGCTGTCCCCATGGGACCTCCTCAGGGGCTCCTTTGGTGTTGCTCCAGCAGAGGCAGAGAGTGATCCTCACTGTTGCCAGGTGCAGGTGGAAGTCCAGGAGCCTCCTGTGGCATCCCTGGACACTGCCGGAGGAGGGGACTTGTTACTGCCTGGCTCGGAGGACAGCCCCAGACCCTACTTGGTGTTTTCTGACACTGCCTGCTGGGGCTTTGAGAGGCCTTGTTTCACTCCGGCCAAGGTGGATGTCCAAGTTCCTTCTTGGCCTTTGCTGCATGGATGTTGGTGGGTCACTTCTCTTTCTGAGATGTTTGGCTGGAACAGAGCGATGATTTTGTCTAAGTTTCTATCATGCTAGCCTGCCCTTTTCTGTCCTTTGGTTAGAGAGAGCAGGCTGTGTTAGGGGCTTTCTAAGGGGCATCTGTTGGTGTTTCTGGGTTGCTGACCTCTTTGGCTCTGAGTTTGGAGTACATGAAGCAAACAGAAAACGAACAACCCAGGGAACTCATCGTCTTATTTCCCTTGGGTCCCGAGGTCCCTAGCAGGTCTGCCTTCTCTCTGACTTGCAGAATCTTTTCCCATTTGTTTTATGTGAGGTTTATAGCTGTACTTAGCAAGAGGGGTGAGGAGACAGGATACTCTATTTTCTCAGGAACCAAAGTCCCTGGAATCACTACTTTAAAATAATGTCTTGCAGTAAAAAAATAAAAATAGTTTTTTGATCCACTCATTTACTGATGGGCACGGAGTGGATCTAAAAATTATGGTACATTTACACAATGGAATACTATACAGCAGAGAGAAAGAAGGAGCTCCTACCCTTAGTGACAGCATGGATGGAACTGGAGAGCATTATGCTGAGTGAAATAACTCAGGCACTGAGGGACAAATACCAGATGATCTCACCTCTAACTGGAACCTAATCAACAAAAGGAAAATGCAAGCAAAATATAACCAGAGACACTGAAATTAAGAACAATCTGACAGTAACCAGAGGGGAGGTGGGAGGGGATAATGGGGGAAAGGGTTTTCAGGAACTATGATAAAGGACATATAGACAAAACCAAGGGGGAGGGTGGAAGCAAGGGAGGGAGGGGGGTTTGGCTGGGGTGGGGAGATGGGGGGTGGGAAATGCAGACAACTGTAATTGAACAACAATAAAATAATTTAAAAAATAAAAATAAAATGGAGAGGTTTGATGGGGTTAGGATGTAAGACAAAGTAACCAAAAGGTGAAAGGGATTTTTTTTAAAAAGTAACCCACCCCACAAAAAACAAACAAACAAACAAACCAAAAACAGTACAACCAGCTAGACTTTGAGTCTACTGATAGCAGGTGGGACACGTCATGAGGATGCCACCCACCTATGGGCACCTGTGGTCACTTTTCATTTATGACAGGCAGAGAAAACCTGGTGGCCAGGGCGGCTCTTCACCTGACATGTTTCATTTATGAGATTTGTCCTCTTCTCCCACAGCTCGTTTAATATCTTTCCCCCACAGGATGGTCAGCACTGTGAGAACAGGAATGATGCCTGCTGGGTTGGTTAACACTGCGGCGGACCTACTGTGGGCTCTCCCCCGTCTCTTTACCTGTATTGATAATCTTATAGAGCATGCTTTTAAATAAATATTTTAAAGCACCATTCTTCAAAAAATTATCATTCATCTAAAGAGTCTTAATCTTTTCTAAACTTTCCTTTTGGTCTAAGAGAAAAGTCCGCAATTCTTTTCTCATGTATTTTGACTTCTATACAATTGTCTTCAGCTTTGCTAGAATTCAAATCTCTTCACTTCCTTTGTGGCTACAGACTACCTCTACCAACTCAAGTTCTTCTTAGTTCAATAGCCTAAGTGAGAATTGGACTTCCAATTAGAGGAGAGACTTAGCCCCATCCCAGTCTTCTCTCTCTTCCTCCTTGGTTCCGTGGATCTTCCAAGTGGCTGAAGGAGGCAGTTTATGGCTGTGGCTTAGAGGTGTCCAAACGGATTTCCCCGTTGGAAAGATAATACATTTCTGGTCTTCTTAAAGGGCGAATAGGTTCCCTCTAACTGGGTATTTGCAGCTGTTATCTGCCCCCGGAAGCCTAAGTGTGGCAATATTCTCCTGTCATTTGTGATTCTCAGGTTTCTGCAAGTTTCACAATGGTTTGCTGATAGACAATCTGCTTCTTCCAGTAAGATCCTTATCTTATAACAGAGTACAGTTTTTAAAGTAACATTCAAACAGTGTGTTATTTGTCTTGACTCAGCTTGTCAGGGTGCCTTTAAGGCATTCAAGGCCTCATTCTAGCCAGGCTGCCCCAAACCAAGGCACTCCTCGTTTTTCATTGGTTGATTAGAAGGGCAGCCCAGGTGGCATCAATAATACATTATAAGCCTGAAAAAATCCTGGGAGTTCATACAGAATTTCTTTAAAAGCTGTGTACATAGGGAAATCCAACACACTGAAATGCTGACTCATGGAAAAGATAGTTTACAGGTGACTATTCATTAAGTCTTTTGGGGAGACCATTGAACTATTCTCATCACACTGATCATCCACTCTTCCTTTTCTTGCACGACTTCTGTCTCAGCTGTCGCACAGCATCAGGCACTTATGAATATTTGACAACGTAAAGTGTGCAAAAAAAGACAAATATATGAATGAATTAATGATTGATTGAATGAATGTATATGTAAAGTAATAGCCAAGTGAATGAATCACAGCCATATGCATCTGCCTATGGTAGCTTCCCATTCTTTACCTGGTATGTTTTGTTTCTGAGATTTATTTAGGAACAGACCACTTCTGGCCCAGAGAGTGCTTGCTGGATGCACTAAATGAGATTACTAAGCAAGCAACTGCTCACTGGGGCATCTATTACCTGCCAGGCACTGTGCACAGCATTTTTATAATAGGCTTCCTTACGAACCCTTTGCTGAAGGTTTCCTTTAAAGAATGGGAATAAGAAAGAACAACAATACAGTCTAAAAAGTCTGTTTTCAGGCCATATGTTATAGATCACATATTCTAAACGAGGCAGAGCCTGGTACACGCCCGGCTTCCCACCCAGCACTGGCCACAAAGGGATGCGTAAGAGGCACCACAGCTCTGCCCTTGTGCAACCGATGTTTCCGGGAGGAGGGCAGGCCAAAGATGGACGAATGCCAGCAAAGAACCGAACCTGGTTCTGGGATCCAGATCCAGGGGACCTGCGTCAGACTGAGTGGTCTCCAAGGAGGAGACATTTAAGCTGAAAAGCTCCATTTTCAAATTGGCCACAGGGGACATGATGTTTTACCTTTCAAAGTTCCACTTCAGTGGCACTTGCTAGCTGTAACATCACACATCTTCCACTCACGATGGTCCCACCGGACACCAGACACCGTTCTGCAGAGACTGCCGGCCTTCCAAAATATGTACACTCTGCTCCACTGCATTTCTGCCCTTTTCTCTTGAAAAATAGTCTGTGAGTATTACGTACACTACTCTGAGGGGAGGAGGAGGGAGGGGAATTCTCCTTGAAGTCTTGGTAGTTATTGAGTAAACGCCACCTCTTGACTTCCTGTATAAAGTGTGAATCATAAATTAATTAGGGACAATTTTTCAATTGACAGAGATACAAGGAGAAACACAGAGACTGTGGGCTTTGCTCACTAAATGCAGCAATAGTTTGACTGATTCGCAATGTAAGCCAGGGGAAGTCAAAGGAGCTGAGGAAGCGGACCCAGGGGTAGCGGGTCTCCCAATTAAACTGTGTCATTTCTTCCCTTTCTTTGATTTTGCCTTTGGCCTGAGATCGAAAGAACTGAGTGCCCATGATCAGAAAGATGCTTGAACCGTCTCTGCCCGTTGAACTTGGATTAACCAAAAGAGAGAAGTGATGTTGAAAGCAGAGCTGGGCGGCATGAGCATAACAACTCCACTGTCGAATTTTTCTGGCTTAGTGAAGTTTCTAAAACAAATTGCAAAACTAGAAATCTCAGAAAATTGTCTTTGTGCTAAATAGCTAGCTGAAGGACATAAATGTATACACGTGTGTAGATAATTTTGAAAATAACCCAGGAAACACACAAGGGTGGGGTCAAAGTAGGTTTACAGTTGTAAGTACATGAAAAAATTTAGTTTTGTATTATTAACTTATTAATTACTGTATTGTTTATTATTATTTTAATCTACTTTTGCCCACCCCTGTATGTTCACACGTGCACATAGGTGCTACTGACAAAACGTTTGTGGTAACAGGGATGTTTGTGCTTGGGACCAACAGCCAAAAATGATTAATTCTTGTCACTGGGAAAACAATTTTAAAACTCATTAATTATGCCTAAAATTTACATATTTATTTTTATTCCAAGCCTTGATTGCCATCTCATAATAAGTGAAAATGTGCTTGCATTTTTAAAGCACTTCTGCATTTTACAACCTTTGTTTTCAAAGTTCAGTCAACGCTTTAATTTACTAAGGAAATTGGCGGGGGAAAAGGCTTTCTTTAACAAAGAAATAGTCTTTGAAGAAAGAGTCATAGTTGAATAAATGTACTTAATGCCTGCTGAAGCCTTTTTCTCTTTTTCCTTAAATTTAATTTATGTTTTTATCAAAGTAAAATAGGATTTAAAAAGATTTAAAAATACACTACAAAGCATATGAAGCAAAAGCAGTGCATTACCCTGCCAGTCTCACTCCTGAATCATTTAATGTCTATTTTTTTCTTGAATTTATCTGTATTATATGTTCTTAATAGTATTTAATTTCCTTAATTTAGGAATGATCTATTGAATTCAAAATAAAGACAGATGGACTTCTTCCTTCACATTCTTTGCACCTGTTATTTTATTTCTGGCGTATTTGGCGGGTCAGAGCCCTGCATGATGTTAGGACCGGTCTGACTTTGCCGTGTTCCGGACACAAGGGGTGAAATGTTCCTCTCTTCATCACGAAGTACTTGTTAATGGCAGGGCTTTGCGCATCCCCTTTATCAGGTTCAGGAATTTCTCCATTCTTAATTTGTTGAGTTGTGTTTGTTTATTTGTTTGTTTTAACCATGAATGGGTAATAAATTTTGTTGATCTTTTTCTGCATCTATTGAGATGATCATATGGTTTTCCTATTTTAGACTGCTGATATGGTGAATTACACGGATTCATTTTGGAATGTTAAGCTAATCTGTGGGCCATGATGTACGATTTTTTTCAAGTGTTCTGGATTTGAGTTAATATTCTGAAAGAATTTCTTGCATCTCTGTTCACACGATGTTGGTATTTGGTCCATGAAATATCTTTGCCAGGTTTGGTGTCAGGATTATGCTGGTCTCACCGACTATGTGGGGCAGTGTTCGTGTCTCCTCTAGTATCTGAGATGATTTCTGTAAGACGGGTGCTATTTCCTCTTTAAATGTTTGACAGAATTAACCAGTGAAGCCATTTGGGTCCAGAAGTCATCTGTGAAGAGGTATTTTATGATAAACCTAATTTCTTTAATAGGTATAGGATTATTTATAGTTCTTTTCTAGTTTCCCTTTTGATAAGCTGTGGTTTTGAAGAAATTTGTTCTTTTCATCCAATTTTTGGTATAAAATTATTTCTAATATACCCTTATTAGCCCCTTGACATCTGTAAGAACGGCCCTTTTCATTCTTGATATTGGTGGTCTGTTTTCTCTTTTTTTCTTGATTACTCTAGCTAAGAGTTTATTGATTATAGTAACTTAAAAAAAACAACTATTTACTTTGTTGGTTTTTCTCCATTGTCTATTTCTTATTTCATTGATTTCTATTTATTATTTACCCTCTTTTCCTTACTATGGACTTCATTTGTTCCTATTCTAGTTTATTATGGTGGAAGCTTAGAATACTGAATATACATTTTTATAATATATGCCTTAAAACTATAAATTTATTTTTAAACACTGCTTTGAATGTACCCCACAGATTTTGTTATGTTGTGTTTCTTTTATATTACAAAATACTTTTTAATTTTCTTTTTAATTTTGTCTTTGACCCACAGGTTATTTTGAAGTATGTTATTTTGTTTCTAAATAAGGATTTTTTCCAGACATTTTCTATTGTTGATTTCTGATTTAATTTCATTGTGGTTGGAGAAGATACTTGTATGATTTGAATCTATTACATTTGCTGAAATTTGTTTCATGGCTCCAAATGTGGTTTATCTTAGTACAGGTTTCACGCATGTTTGGACATAATGTATATTCTACTATTGTCTACTATTGGGCTGAGTGCTTTGCAAATGTTCATTAGATTGGGTTGGTTTATAGGTCATTTGGGTCTTCTCTGTCCTTACTGATTTTCTGTCTGCTTGTTCTTTCACTGTTGGGAGATAAGTGTTGAAACTCCAACTGTAGTTATGGATTTGTCTATTCTTCCTCAAAATTGTATCAGGGTTCTTTTTTTGCATGTGTACTGAAGCTCTGTTATCAAGCCCTATATAAATATAGGAATGATATATTGTCTTGACGAAATCACTCCTTGATCATCATTCTATTGAAGTCATCCCTGAGTGATAATTCTTTGCTCTGAGATCTATTTTATACGATAGTAATAAAACTTTCATATAGTTTTCTTTTGACTTTCTTTTGACTAGTGTTAGCATGGTATCTCTTTTCAGCCTTCTAATGAACCTGTGTGAGTCTCGGTATTTAACATGGGTTGCTCGTTCGCCATCACCCGCCTTCGGCAGCTGCTGCCTTGCCCTTGGGGAAGACTTGAGAGCATCAGAGGCAGTATCACTACGTGCTCCTTCAATGGGGAAATCTTCAGAATTCTAACCTAGTACAGCAGCCCACTCGCAACCATTCCATGGGGGGCTACCTCTCTTGACGCTCTATCAGGACTAAAAGCAAACCTAAGTCTCTTTACTCCTGGAAAGGGCTAATTAGTTTTCCAGATTTTTGCTCGTTCAGGTCTCTTTGTATTCTTAGTTCTCTAGTGTGTTCAGTAAAACTATGTTTTTGTAACTTATCCAACTTGTTTCGTTGTTAGCTCGATGCCACGGTCTTTACGGCTTCCTACATCCTAAGCAGAAGTCAAAGTTTGACTTTTCATTACAGAAGTAGGAAACCAAGGTCTCCCGTATTTCCCACTGTCCTCATGTTCCTCACCTCTCTGAACATATATCCCTTTCCATCTCTCCTACACAGGTATATCAAAGTTTTCGGTTGAATCAATATTTATGCTCGTATCATTTTAACTACATACCTATTGCTCATTACTGAATCA
The DNA here is from genome assembly GCF_004126475.2 of Phyllostomus discolor. NCBI lineage: Eukaryota > Metazoa > Chordata > Mammalia > Chiroptera > Phyllostomidae > Phyllostomus > Phyllostomus discolor. The sequence continues at coordinate 78,749,928 of NC_040913.2, forward strand.
TGATGACGTCTTTTAACATTTGTTTGTTTTTCCTGGAATCAGTGATTGGTGATGGGAATATAGAAAGTGCAGTAAATGAAACACAAGAGCCCAGATCCTCATAGGCTATATGATCTCTATCAGAATCCTGAAGACATACCAAAGCCTATTACTTTCTACGCGCCCGAATGCATCAAGAAGACTGCCGGTTCCGCTTTCTCCTGGCGCCGTCTTTCCTCGGGGAGCCCTCCGTGCTGTTCCGTTCTGGAACGGCCGTGCAGGGTTGTGTCCTGCCAGCAACCTGGGACCTGGCTTCCCTCCTTCCCACACGGAGTCTCGCGTTGCCTCAGTTCTTTGTCTTCCTTTTTCTGGGTTCATTCTCTTGTTTTTTTGTGGGGCGTGGCCACAGTTGCTGCCTGAGAAACAGAGGGTGGGAGGTAAAGTTTTCAAGTCCTTGCATATTTGAAAATGTTGGTTGATGCGTGTGGCTGACTATAGAACTCTAATTTAGAATCATTATCTCCCTGAATTTTAAAGAAATCTCCTTTTCTTTTTTCTAGCATTGCTAGACCTATTTCTCTGGAAAAACCCAATTCCATGCTAAGACTTTTTTATCCTCCTTTAAAACTTTTGAGATCTTCTCTGTCTGCAAAATGTCTGAAGTTTTCATGATGAAATGCCTTGGAGAAGCTTTTTCATGGGCAGTGTTAGTGTGGAACCCCATATCTTTCAGTTCTGGATTTCTTCTTTCATTACTCTTTGTACACTTTCCTCTTTTTGTTTTTCTGTTCTCCCCCTGTAACACTATTTGGATGTTGGACCAGCTTTTCTCTTTTTGATTTTCTTTTTTTACATTTTTTTGGCCTTTTTGGTATACATCCTGGGAGATTTCATCAAGTTTATCTTCTAAACCTTCTCTTTGTCACTTTTTAAATTTTGCTTTGTTGTTTTTAAAATAAAAGAAAATATTTTTATTATGCATATATCTTCTAAACCTTCTCTTTGTCACTTTTTAAATTTTGCTTTGTTGTTTTTAAAATAAAAGAAAATATTTTTATTATGCATATATATTTTATTTTTTAATTTTTTAAATTTTATTTTAATTGTTGTTGCAGTACAATTTTCTATCATTTATTCCCATCCCAGCCCACCCACCCAGCCCTCCCCTCCTCCCTCCCATTTCCACCTGCTGCTAGTTTTTTATCCATGTGTCCTTTATACTTGTTCCTGTGAACCCTTCCCCTTTTCCTCTGAAATTCCCCTGAAAAAAAGGAAAATATTTTAATAAAATGTTCTTCCTGTTTAATGGACGAGATACCTTCTTCTGTTTCTCTGAGGTTACCATAGGTTTGTATTTTAATTCCTTTGAAGTTTTACTCTGCCTTTTTTCTCTTTTTTTGTCTTTTATAATGGTCTGGTTTATTCCAAGATGTATCTTTCTAGTTTAAAGTTTTGATCTCTTTCTTTCTGGTAAGAGAGTTCCTCAAATAGCTGATTTGTTTTTAGCTGTTGATTCATAATTAGAATAAGGCAAAAAAAACTGTGAGGGCGTGGCGTGGGACTAGTGGGTTTTACTCTAGCATGTTCCCATGCATTTCTTAGGGGGGTGTAGGATGTCAGCATCTCTATGTATTTTCTCCCAGGTGTGCTGGTCTGGAGAATACACATCCAGTGTCCTGCCTGGTGTGGGTATAGACCTGGCTGCCCGCCTCTGGGAACTGATCAGGTTGTTGCGGGAAGGACTTGGGTGGACTCGTGGCTCATCTTTTGTTTTGCTCCTTTCCTTCCATTTCCCCTTAGCTGCCTTATCGACCCAGAGTCTGTCCCGGATCAGTTACTCAGGAGGGTTAATCTCCTATCACCTGCTGGGTTGGGGGAGGGGGAAGCTACCCAAATACACAGCGTAGGTGAAGGTATCTTGGAGGCCTAACTTTAAACCAGTCACTTTTATACCCACTCCACTTCTCACCCTGACTTTCAGAACCTACCAGTGCCTCTAGTTCTAAAGCTCTCTTGGATTCTAATGAGAATATTGTCTTGCTTTTCATTGGCATCCTCATCTGCTGGCAATTAGACGTTAGCTTTCTTCACGGTGCTAAGTCCATCCTTTTTCAGTCTTCCAAGCTGTTTTCTGTCTCTCCTCTCCAGTCATCTCCGCAGGACCTCAGGAAGGAGTAAAGGTAACACCTCTAATTGATCCACCATTTTGAAACTAACTATACTTCAATTACATGGAGATGTAATATACATACGATGAGTCACTCTATTTAAGTATTTACAGCAGATGAGTTTCGGTAACTGCCCACGGCCTTGCATCCACCACCGCCACCATCAAGGTGTAGAGCAGACCTCTCCCTCTCCAAAAGTTCCCTTATTCACTTCTGCAATCAATGTTTCAAAGCGGCTGTAAGATTTTTAATTTCCATCAGCAATGCGCGAAAATTCCAGCTGTTCCATTCTCCCGCCCACGATTTGTCATTGTTGATGAGACTAATGTTGTCATTTGAAAATATAGCTAATACACTTGACATTAAATGGTGTCATATTATAGTTTAGTTTGCATTTCCCTAATGACTAATATTGTTGAGTATTTTTCATTTCACCAGATGGATATTTGCATATTTTCTTTGGGGAGGGGTGACTGTTCAAACCTAGTTCCCATTTTTAAACTGTTCATCTAATAAAATCTATAGTCCTATTACCTTCACGTTAGGTTTAAGAAAATGGAAATATTCTTTGTGTATTTATTGTTTATAATGTTAAGATAATTTAAAATTCACTAGAAGTTTCACTTATTAAATTTATAAGAGTTAAGTTCTGAGAAAGATTTTGGCTTAAAAAGCAGACATTTGAAGGGCTTGAAAAGGAAATTGAATATATTTAATTCATACACAGAGCTGAAGGTGTTTAAGTTGCAAACGGTATGGATCGAAGGAGTTTGTTCAACTTGATCAAACATTAATCAAAGATTATTTTAAATGTGATTGTTGAAACTTGCTCTGTATAGGTATAGAATTAGAAGAATTTTAAGTTGAATTCAAGGACTAAGAAAAACTAGGTTTTTGAATATGTATCTTAAATAAATCAACTATTAATTAAACATTCAAAAACAAAATTTGGTCCTCTCTGAACCTGGGAAGTCACCCTTATACTTACAAACTGAAACAAACAAACAAAAAACGCCCTCACATTGGCCCAGAAGAGGAAACTGAGACTCAGAGAAGTTACGTAATTTGCCTTAAGGTCACAGATCCTAGATGGCACATTGGCTTGCTTTTGAAGCCCGTGTGCTTAACCACTGAAATGATACTATACCGCCCCAAGACATACACTTCCCGGGAAAATGGATGTACCTCTAAAATCCCTTTTGAGTTGGGTGCAAGCTAGTGTATCACTGCAGCTTCGTGAGCCTCAACTGTGAAAAGCACAAGCAGCCCTAGGAGGTGACGCTGTGTGCATGTTGCTTATATTGAATGGTAGTTTACTCCTTCGAGGTATCATTTAACCATAGGTAGTTATTGTTGGAAATTAGCTTATTACTGAAATTAGAAGTAACATATGTAAAGTGTAATGATAGCTCTTGGGGAACATGACCTAACGGAAAATTCAATGCAGGTTAATGTAAGACGGGGCATAAGAACAATTAGAATATTCATTAACTGTTTTCATTTACGCTTCTACCCTCAAACCTTAATATTTAAGTAAAAGCCTCTTCTTTGATTATAGCAGCAATCAATGGGAGTGTGTTTGCAGTTCCCAACTAGGTTTAAATTTGTGAGTCTTGAATGTTACACCAGGGAGCCTGAGTCAACAACCCCTTTTATGGATTAAAAACACTCTAAGAGAGCCTGGTTAGGAAAAGAGGATAAGCTTTCCATTTTCTCAGATCTGGACTGGCTTTTTTAAAAAAACGTTGGCACACGTACTTATGAAATAGCAATAATAATGCCTACCTTTATTTTTTTTTAAAGATTTTATTTATTTATTTTTAGAGAGGGAAGGGAGGGAGAGAGAGAGAGAGAGAGAGAGAGAGAACATCAATGTGTGGTTGCTGGGGGTTCTGGCCTGCAACCTAGGAATGTACCCTGTCTGGGAATCGAACCTGGGACACTTTGGTTCCCAGCCCGCGCTCAATCCACTGAGCTATGCCAGCCAGGGTTAATGCCTACCTTTAAGAACCACAAGGACTGGATATGATCCAGGAAATTATTTAATCCAAGACTTGCAAAAAAGGAATAGCATAAATGGTAGCTACTGTTATCATCATTATTGTCTTCAAGAATGAAGACCTTAATTAGGGCAATTAAGTTGACCAGAAGAAAATACAAAATTAAAATGATGCATTAATCCATACACTAAGGTGTGTGTGTGTTTGTGTATAAATGTATGTGCTTTGTGGTATTTTTATTATTGATGAGAGAAAAAGAAATACACCCAATTCATTAACTTTCAAAATGAACAAACACGCATGTAGGTGAGGGTGTAGGATCTACTAAATCTGCAAGTGTAGACCTAAGTTCATTCAACTGTCACATGTTATGTTCCAGACCATTTCCTAAGCACCTGGAATAGAACAACAATAAAACATAAGGACTGTCCTTGCTTTCTGGGGCAATTCATAATTCACCGGCAAATGCAGGTATATTAAAAAATAAATTGATAAAAGGTGGTGCATGCAATGATGACATGGTGTGGTGCAGTTCCCCAGAAGAACTGATACCGGAACCGAGTGATGAAGGAGGGAAAGGAATGCACTAAGCAGAGATGGGTGGAAAGGGCGTTCCAGGTTCAGCAAGAGCAAAGGCACAGAGTGAGAAAAAGCATGGGGTATGAGCCAGAAGCTTCAGACAACTTGTGTTGCTGAAGAGTAAGGCAGAAAGCTAGGAGTGGCAAAAAATGTTGATAGCGGCAGTGCCTGCCCTTTTAAAAGCATGAATTTTATTTTGGATGATAGCCACTATATTATTAAAGTATTATAGAAATTGCTCTCCAGCCCTGGCTGGATTGAGCACCAGCCTGCAAACCAAAAGGTTGCCAGTTCAATTTCCAGTTGCAGGCCAGGTCCCCAGTAGGGGGCACACAAGAGACAACCACACATTGATGTTTCTCTCCCTCTTTTTCCCTCTGTCCAAAAACAAACAAACAAACAAACAAACAAACAAACAAACTCTTAAGGAAAAAAAAGAAAGAAATTGCTCTCCAGTGAGGGATATATAAGAGAATATTTCTAAGAGGAGAGGAGTCCATGAGGAGTCAGGAGGCCTGGGTTCCGCTCCTGACTTTGCCACACACCAACTGTGTCACTGTAGGGAGGCCACGTCATCTGTCTGAGCTTCTGTTCCCTAATCTGCCCTCAGAGTGTACTCATATCTGCCCTCTGTGCCTCATAAAATTGCAAAGATCACATGAGATCGTGTTAAGAGGAGTGCCCGCCACTTCTAACACACTCAGTAATTGCTAGCCAATATATACTTTTTAAGATAAGGCACCTGCAAGCAATAAACACAGTAACTCACGATGCAGTAGAGATATGTCACCTCTAAAAGTCTGCCTTATGAAAGATGTGCAAACACTCGAAGAGTAAGTGAGCAGGCCCTGAGGAGGCCAACCACCATTTACATGGTTATGTAGACAGATTTTTTTTTCAGAGCTGAGCTCAACTTTAAACTCCAGGCTCATTTACCCAACTGTCTATTTGGCATCTCAACTTGCAGGTCTCAGAGACATCTAGCACCTAATATGAGCTCTTGTCTTTCTCTGGACTCCCAAGCCCCGAAGCTAATGTTCCTGCACATCCTTCCCATCTCAGGAAATGCACCAGCCTGATGCTTGATTTTTACCCCAAGCCCACCTTGAACTCAAAGCAGACTTTGTCAATTCTATTTCCAAAACATATCTCAAGTTCATCCACATGTCGCCCTCTTACCTGCCACCACACTGACCCATGCTCTCATTACTGCTTGATCGGACAGCTGGTACAGCATGCAAATGGGTCTCCGCACTCAGCTGACTCTGCTGCCCTAAAGAGTAATACATTGAAACACAGCATTCAGTTGCTTAAAATTCTTTTTTTAACTATATTTTATTGATTATGCTATTACAGTTTTCCCAATTTTCCCTTTATCTCCCCTCTGCCCTGTACCCCCCAACACTCTAGCATTCCCCCCCTTAGTTCATGTCCATGGGTTGTACATGTAAGTTCTTTGAACTCTCTGTTTCCTATACCATTTTTAACCTCTCCCTGTCTACTTTATGCCTACCAATTACGCTTCTTATTCCCTGTACCTTTCCCCGCCATTCCTCCCTTCCCCCTCCCCACTGAAAACCCTCCATGTGATACCCATTTCTCTGATTCTGTTCCCGTTCTAGTTGCTTGCTTAGTTTTTGTTTTCATTGTTTTTCTATTTTTTAGGTTCAGTTGTTGATAGTTGTCATTTTGTTGTCATTTTACTGTTTATAGTTTTTGATCTTCAATTTCTTAGATAAGTCACTTTGTTTCATATAATAAGGGCTTGGTGACAATGAACTCCTTTAACCTGACCTTATCTGGGAAGCACTTTATCTGCCCTTCCATTCTAAATGAAAGATTTGCTGGATAGAGTAATCTTGGATGTAGGTCTTTGCCTTTCCTGGCTTCAAATGCTTCTTTCCAGCCCCTTCTTGCCTGTAAGGTTTCTTTTGAGAAATCAGCTGACAGTCTTACGGGAACTCCTTTGTAGGTTTCTCCTTTTCTCTTGCTGCTTTTAAGATTCTCTCCTTATCTTTAATCTTGGGTAACTTAATGATGTGCCTTGGTGTGTTCCTCTTTGGGTCCAACTTCTTTGGAACCCTCTGGGCTTCCTGGACCTCCTGGAAGTCTATTTCCTTTGCCAGATTGGGGAAGTTCTCCTTCATTATTTGTTCAAATAAGTTTTCAATTTCTTGCTGTTGTTCTTCTCCTTCTGGCACCCCTACAATTTGGATATTGGAACATTTAAAGTTGCCCCAGAGGTTCCTAAGCCTCTCTTCATTTTTTGAATTCCTGTTTCTTCATTCTGTTCCAGTTGGTTGTTTACTTCTTCCTTTTGCTCCAAATTGTTGATTTGAGTCCTGGTTTCCTTCCTGTCACTGTTGGTTCCCTGAATATTTTGCTTTATTTCACTTTGGGTATCCTTCATTTGTTTCTTCATTTTGCGACCAAGCTCCATCAGTTCTGTGACCATTTTGACTATACCAGGGCTTTGAACTCTCCATCAAATAGGTTGGCTATCTCCTCATTGCTTAGCTCTCTTTCTGGAGTTTTGCCCTATTCTTTCGTTTGGGCCATATTTCTTTGTCTTGGAGCACTGGTCTGGTTGGTCTGATTGACTGTTTCTTTAATTCCTTGGTTATTGGAGTTCCATGCATTTTGATTTTCTGGCACTTCTGGTTGCTTATTGTTTTTAGATTGGTTGTTATCCTCCTTTTGGTTGTGCAAGGAAGTGAAGGGGCTTCTACCTATGCCCCCATCTTGGCCAGAACTCCCACTTGCTTAAAATTCTTCAGTGGCTCCCCGTTAGCCTTACAGTGAACCCCAAAGGAACTGCACGATTTGCCTCTGGCCTCTCAGTTGAACCATGTTTCAAGACACCTTCTTGCTCCAGGTACTCTGTCTCCTGTTTCATTTCTGTTCTTCAGACTGGCCAGGCCATTCTCTGACCCAAGGTGCACACGTTATTCCTGCTGCCTCTCACTCTGCAATGCATCACATGGCTGGCTCCTTCCAGCGACCCTGTTGCCCTGAAATGTTGCCTCTCAGCTAGGCCTTGCCAGCCACTCCACCTGAAGGAATCCCCTCACCCAAGCCACCTTCCCCACCACATGATCTCAACTCCCTGGCTATTTCCTGCACAATCCTTACCAACTGGGAAGCTTTTAAAATCACTTGGCCATTTATTTGTATTCTACTATCTTTCCCACTAGACTCATATTTGATAAGAGTAAGGATTATTTTCACCTTGTTCATAGTTCTATCCTCGGTGTCAAGCTTGCGCTCAGTGAATACTGAATTCATAGGGAAAAAAATGAGTACTTTAAAAGAAAGTCAAATTGGACTCCTGAACCACAAGCTTGGAATTGATGCTTCTCTAACTCTGTGAAATTCAATTATTGGCTTGTTTGATTTTGTGAGAGCAGCCCGCACCCCTTTCCCGGACGTGTGGGGTGGGTGTAATTGACTTCTGCAGATGGTCTCCTAGTCCGTCATTCGTGTGCTTATTACAGGTTTCCCAACTCCTGGCTCTTTCTAAATATGTGTGGGCAGCTTGCTCTATAAAAGAATTTTCTATTATGAATCTTTTTTTTTTGGTAATTGGAATGACTCATTCCCTAATTTCTTCTGGGCTAGCTTAAAGACAGATATACCTGAATTGCATAAATGGGTATTAGAAAAACTTTGAAATTAATTTGACTTTGACTAGGGGGTGACTCTCAGCGGTCGTCAGGCAGGCTGACTGGGTACCTTAGGTGCTGTGTTCCTGCCTCGTTTAGCCGGGCTTAGCGGAACTTTATCATCCAGTCCCCAATATGCACCATTAGCTCAGCCCAAGAACGACATTAGGTTCCTCCCCGGAGATGCATCTCCCTGCTCACTGAAATGGCATGGAAAGCAGAGGCTTTGACGCAATGGAAAAATAAATATCCTTGATAATATGAGAAGTGTTATTGATCATTTATGGTTCATTGTCTTCTGACTCACTCTGGATCCTTTACGTGAATCCACTAACCCACCCTTGTATCCCTGCACCTCTGCTCGCCCTGAAATGCCAGGCCTATGGCAGCTGTACCTGAGGCCAACCCTTCCTGATGCCCATCCTCCACTCTGCTGATGCTTAGCCCAGTCCCCTTCCCATCCCACTCCTGCTCTGACTCTTCTACCAGGATGATGCAGGGCCTGGCTCTCCAGTCAGCATTTTGGACCTTGACCTCCTATGCAGCTACTGGCTTCGCTCATTCCATGTGCTGGCATCCCCCCCCCACCCCCCCGCCAGACAGGGATAAGTAGTGCCTGTCCCAGATGTACCCTGTACCATTGCTTCACACTCTGGCTGCCCAGCCAAGGGCCTGGAGGCTGAGGAACTATAGAAATCTATATCGGACTCCTTCTTAATGTGGTCAAAGAATTAAAATAGCATGCCATTTCTTGGTGCTCTATTAATTTCCAAGAAAAGAAAAGAAAAGAAAAGAAAAGAAAAGAAAAGAAAAGAAAAGAAAAGAAAAGAAAAGAAAAGAAAAAAGAAAGCAAAACTTAGTGTTGGGGAGCAAAATTTCTTACTTGAGTGTAACTATGCATGTCCCAGACCCATCAAATCTCCAGCTGTTGCAGGTTCTTCCATCCCAGAAGGAGGGAGGAGTCTCAATGTCAATGCTACCAACTGCCTGATGAGCATCTACACAGCCCTTCCTCCCCACACATCAGCTCCTTTGTTCAACAGTCATTTATGGAATACCAACAAGCTGCCAGGCACTGTGCTAGCAACAGCCATGTTAAGGTAGTCTCTGCCCTCAAGGAGTTCATAGTCTGGTGAGGGACAAAATGCAACAAAGCGAACCATTCCCTAACAATAATGGTTAATATGAGAGTGATGGTGCAAAGAGTTTTTGGAGCACAAAGAAAAGGGTTGTTCCCTTTGTGGTGGGGATCAGCTCAGGCTTCACAGAAGACGTGACATCTCAGTTTGATCTTGAAGAATGAGAGGGAGTCTTTCAGGGAGAAGAAAGCTGAGGGCATGCCATTACTGGGGCAGGGAGGGAGGAAGTTGCTGGTGGCTTCCTGGGAAGCTCAATTACTCAAGCCACCAGGAAAGGGGGGAGCAGCAGTGGAAGAAGCTGAAGGACATGTTCTAACCAGAATGAGGGATGTTTAAGGAGCTTGGACTTTATGGATGGACCATGAGGGGGTGAGGACCTGATGGATTTTAAGCAGGACGGTGACAAAGCAGGTTTGGGTTTCAGGAAAACCTCAGTCAGCAGCATGGCGAACAGTTTAAGCAACTGGGGGCAGGGTGGAGCAGAGAGAGAGGACTTGACTCTGAAGTCAGGAAGAACAGCTGGGAGGCTCTTGCCTTCATTCTGTGGAGTCGTGATGAGAACCTAACCCACATGGTGGTGCTGAAAATGACGGATGGTGCAGAGCCCAGAAATAGTCTGCAGGTAGGGACGGAAGGATGAGAGGGTGCTTTTACATGGAGCAGTCGGCAGATGGAGGAGCAGAGGATGACATCATCCCACCTGCCTTTTGTAAATTGCCTTGTGTCTCTGAGGACACATCGATGTGCGTCATTGTTTTGTTTTGGTGGTTCTTTTTTCTTTTTGAATCAATCTTAAACTTTAAGATAGCTTGCAAATATGCAACCAAGAAGTTTCTTTCTAAGCCACTTAAATAAGGTGCCAACATGATGTGCCACCAACCCTGAACTCTGGTGTATTTCTTATAAAACCACATTGCAACCACTGAGTCAGGAAATTAATGTTGGTGCATTGCCACCATCTAACCTTCAGACCTCTTCTAAGTTTTTCTAATCCTATAATGTCATTTAGAGTTAAAAGGACACAGTGCAGAATGGCCAAAGGACACATTGCATTTCATTATCATGTCTCTTGAGTCTCCTTCAGTTGGGAATAGTCTTGGGCTTTCTAATCTTTCATGACCTTGACACTGTAGAGATTCTAGATCAGTAATTTTGTGGAATGTGCTTTGCTGGGCTCTCACTGTTGGAGAAAGATGTTAGCTCTTTATGATTCAATTCACATTATGCATCTTTGGCTGGAATATCATAGAAGGGATGCTGTAGTCCTCCCACTGCACACCATGGTGTGACTCATCATTCCAACTTATCCCATTACTGGTCAACTTATTCCATTGTGATCACTTGATTAAAGTGTTGTTGGTCAGTCTTCTTCACTGCGAAGCCACTTTTTGCCTCTTTATAATTCAAAAAGATTTTGGGGAGAGGTAATTTGAGATAATGTAAATAACCCATCTCTTATCAGACCTTTATTTCATTCATTTCTTCATGCATTACTGGACCCATGGTTTCCCATTTTATTCAAGTTATAATTTGTTACTCTTATTATCTATTTGCTGTTCTGATTTCTCACACATGGCCAGGGGGAGCTCCTTGAAGCTGGTGTTACATCCCCATCATTCTTAGACCACTCCTTTAATTATTGGTGCAACAAGACTTAGCTCGCGTTCTCCCTGTCCCAGCTGTGGCGTCAGCAACTTCTCTAGGGAGCCCTGAGTCCTTTTAGTGAATGTGGTATTTAGGAGCCAAGAGACAGTGCTAAGTGCTCTCACTGCTGTTGGATTGTTGCTGATCCCAAGACCTCTTAATGGGCAGAGCTAGGGAACACACACACCTGCACACCTGTGTTTGTTTCTCCATCTACCTATAAACAACTCTAATCCAGCTCCGCAGAGGCCATTCTACTTTTCTCTCTTTCTGTACTGGTGACTGCCTTCTCTGACAGGAAGTACCTGGCTCTCTTTGTGTTGAACATATTTATTTACTTGATCAATCTCCTTCGAGGTAGCCAATTTCCTATCATTGGGGCCGCCCCCTACCTCTACTGTACAAAATGCTCCCCTCACCCTTCCTTGGATATGCTACCCGCAACACCAGTCGGACACTCGGGACCTTACTTTGTCCCAGGCTTCCTTCCCACCTGGACACTCTCCTGACCACCTCCTGTCCTTCCCCAACCTTGGGCTCCAGGGAAGGGAAGGGGAGGATGGGACAGGAGAAGACCTGGAGAAGCAAGAGAGGAAAGGAAGAAAGGGAAGGAAAGAGGAAAAGAAAGAAGAAGGGTTATTGTTTGGATTCTTACAGTGAGTCTGTGTGGTGATTGAGCTGGTGTTGTTCTCCTTTCAAAGCTGAAGGAGTTGTGTCTTGCCCAGAGTTTCATGTCCAGTGTAGAGTAGACCTGAGGGTCACTCCTAGGTCTTCTGAGCCCAGTTCTCAGACGTCAACATCACAGAGCCCATGTCCTCAGAGTCTCCCAAGAACATACAGGGATTCCAAGAAATGAAAATTATTACTCAGGCGAAAATATGTCTCCAAGAAATGTAATTGTAATGATAAAAATGTGCCTTGGCTACCAAGTCACAGAAGATCCTGATGGTCCCTGAAGACTCCCTGAAAGAAACACATGGTCTGTGTATCCCTGAGTGATCACCAGGGTGTGGACATGCTCTCTCAGCTCTTCCTCACCGTCTCCATCAAGGATCTCCTCATCTGAGAGGAATGGACACGAGACTTCTTCCTTCCTTCCTTCCAGCACAGGATATCTTTCCATGAGATTTACCCCAGCAGGGGCCACTGTTCAAGAGCTTTTCTGGAATGTCCTGGGTAAAAGTCTGAGATCTAGGAGTTTGGAGCCGTACTACTCAAAGTATGGTGACAGCAGCAGCAGCCCTGGGAGCTTGGTAGAAATGCCAATTCTAGAGTCTCAACCAAACCAGCTGAAGCACCATTTTGGGACAAAGCCCAGGCTTCCAGGTGATTTGCATACTCACCTGCTCTAGAGCTCTGGTCTGGGGGCTGAGGTCCCATATTTCTACTAGGCTCTCATGAGATGCCCGTGCTCCTACTCCTGGGACCACAATTTGAGTGGCAAACTTAGGATCCACCAAATCAGAATCTGCAGTTTAATCAGATCCAATGAAACTCAACTGTCCACCGAAGTTGGAGAAGCACCGCTGGAGAGATCTCCCTCTGGGCTGTAGCCACAACCCCGAAGAAAGTTGGAGAACAAAAGGTTGCTCTGAGTTGCTTGGCTAGTGACTGAAATGAAATAGGTGCATAAAATAAAAATCTTTTCCAGCTCGATCAAGTGTTATAAATTAATTTGGGATGAAAGTTTTAAGGAAGTCACACCAAGTTGGGACCTTTGCACTTGCTATTTCCTCTGCCTGAGATGATCAGTCTCTTCTTCCTTTCCTTGGATAACCATCAGATCTTGGCTCAGTGTGTCACTTTCTCAGGGAAGTGCTCATTGATTGCCAACTAGGCCGAGTCCTTGTGGTATGTGCTTTCTTACTTGGTACCATGAGTCATGATTTTACATGAATTCAGTCCTGACTCCTCTTCTGGAAGCTGCCTGAGAGCAGACACCATGTCTCATTTTATTTGCTTTTATATGCTTTATCAGATAGCCTGATACCTAGTCAATAACTATCTGTCAAATGCAAGGGTAGGAGTCTCTAAGGTAGCCCCTAGTGATCCCCTGCTCCTGGTGTTCATGCTTGTGTATCTGCCTCCTTCCTTTGTGTGTTGGCTGGCTATTGTGACTCTCTCCTCATCAATGGAACCTGAGAAAAGTAATGAGCTATAGCTTTCAAGTCTAGATGACAAATAGACTGCAGTTCCAACAGGACTGTGGCTTTGTCTTGCCTGCTTTCTCTGATTTTCTTGGTTCTCATTCTGAGGTCATGCTCTGAGCTGCCTCATACAGAGGCCCACATGGCAGGGAACTGATATTTCCAGCCAATAGCCAGTGAGGCACGGAGGCTCACCACCAGCAGGTGAGTGAGCTAAAACACAGACCTTCCCTCACTTGAGCCTTCAGATGCAACTGCAGCTCCGGCTGACACCTCCACTGCCACCCTGCAGAGACCCTGAGCTGGAGGCACCCAGCTACAGTGTACACAGTCTCCTGATCCACAGAAATGATGAATCACCAATATTTGTTTGAAGCCACTATGTCTTGGGTCATTTGTTACACAGAAATAGACAACTAACACAAGGTAAATGAATATTACAAGTCAGTTCATATATACTTGCTTTCACCCTTTACCTAAAGATAACATGTCATTCCTGCTTTACAGAGGAGGGTAGGGATGATCCAAGAGACAAGTGTCATGCCCTGGTCCCAGCTAGTTAGGGACACAGGCAGGACTTGTCTGTCCTGTCTGCCTAGCTCCAAGGTCGAGCTCTTTTCAACAAGCCACTCTGCCTCCAGACTTCAAGCAGAGTTTTCACGTCACACAGTCTTCCCCAAGGCAGAAGGGGAGAAAGAAAACAACATCCACTTCTTCACATTTGCACATTATGAATCATACCCAACTTCTCTAAGTAGTTTCAGTTCACCGTCTTTATGACTCTTTCACAAAAATACTACAAATTGAATATTGATTTTTCCCCACTCCTACCACCACCCACTTAGGACCCATTCCCCTGCCTCGTCTACCTCTGGACCACAGTCATTTCTCAGACCCACTGCCCATGACTCACATCACGGAGAATGTGACCCTTGGAGGAGTCGTGTAAAAACTGGGAGAATGGAAGGAGGGATGAGTCACATACCACACATTGATTTTTTGGCTTTTGTTTGATTACATTTCCTTGATGACCAGCAGAGTCATGAGCTTGGAGAGTCAGCCAGAAGACAGAAATAATGAAAACCAAGATGGGACTCCAGTAATAACCCCTTTGAAATTCCACAGCATGCGTGACGACAAGAGGGCAGATTGCGAAGTTAGTCTCTTGACCACGTATCAGTAGAGACGGCAGAGGCTTCGAGTCACACCCTTTGCCCACGGTCCAACAACAGGGTAGACCCCCCCCACCCCCGACCCCGAGGATCGGGAGAAAGAGGGACCTGCTGATCTGAAGCAGCTGCCATTCATGTGACAATTGTCCGATGCCCCATGTCAATCTTTAAAATTCATGCCAAAAAATGCCCATTATATGACACGGCAAATACACATTTGTTCAGTACAGAACGACAATGTCTTCCCCGGATTTTCAAGTACAATTTATGTTCAGAGAAATTCCCCATTTCCTGTGGCTTTACTCAACTCCTCAATCCCCCCCACCACACACCCACACTCCATATACATATGTATAAAAGGAATTAATGATGTGCATTTTCTACAGCTTAGATTGTTTCTGAAAGAATGAATTTATCAGTAAAAAACAGGCTTTCAAGGACTCCCTGAACAAAACTGTAAACAAAAGCCACTAAATGGTGTCTCCCAGTTAAATTACTTAAAATGGAAAATCAATTATCAATCTTATGACTAAATTCCAGACTTCTGACGTACAGGGATTGTTCTAGAAAGTGTCTCCCTCACCCCTTTTTCTCTCTGAGCTTGCTCTACTGCAGATAGCTCTGCTATTTAATACCCTCTTGGCATTTGGTTTATTTTCCTCCCTTGATTGCTTCTGAATGTACTGTAATCCTCTTTTCTGGTTACTGTCCCTTTTACTACAGGTAAATCAGCTGTATCCAGTCAGGGGACAGATGCCACATGAAAGAAGGAAGTGACAATTGCTTTATCAGAGGCTGTCACTCACCTCTGGGAGTGAGAGGCAGGCGTCCGTAGGAGTGTAAGGGCTCAGATGCGTATAAGAAACTGATGGGGAACCAACGAAGCATTGAAGGGTGTGCAGACTCCCCGTCTTTCAGTGGCGTCAGCCTGGGAGTGGGCAGGGCAGAGAAATGTGGAGGAATAATGGGGCTACCGGTTGGGAACAATTGGCAATTTTTCACGTTCTTTGGATGTGGTCTGAAGGAAGGATGTGAGGAGGAGGCATTCACCTTCTGCTTTGTACTCTGACATTTTGTTAAGCCCACTGCATGCCTTGGAATAGAACATTGAAATCAGAGGACCCTAATGGATAACTCTGCAATTGTACATCAACTCCTTCAACTAATGCACATTAGTACCCACTAAATTAGGCTCGAATGGAACTTTATGTCAAAATAACCGAGGAAAGGAAACCTCCCCCCCAGGGAGACACCCTGTGCTTTCTCCCAGATCTAAATCCCCTGAAGCCAAGCAAATTTACACAGGCCCAGAGGGTGAAATTGAGGGATTCACACAATAAATAGTCTCCTTCTGCCCTGGGCCTACGGGCTACACTTCACAAGGAACGAAAACAGCAATAAGACCCTCACTCATTCACTTACTTCAGTTATTCGCCAAGCATTTATTAAACACCTGCTGTGTGCCAGACACATCACAGACCCTGGGAACACTGAGATGAATCGGGCAGAAGCCCTGCCTTTGAGGAGTTAGTTCCCTGTGGGCCGAGGAGCCTGCTCGCACGTGGTCCGGGATGCCCGGGGTCAGGATGCGCCCAGGAAGCAGGAACAGCTTCCCTCCCTCTAGATTGCTGGGATTCCCACCAAAGAGGAGTTCCACCTCGTTCACCTGCCACTTGTGAATCAGGAAAACCTCCAGGGCAGGCTGCAGTTACACATTTATTTCAGATTCAGAGGCCCCCAAACTACTATAACTTCCTTAGGATCTAGAGCTTCTTCCCCAAAGTTTGGTCTGTCAAGCCTGTCATTGGGGAAGTAATAAGTTCATGCCCAGAAGGGTCCAGACATGCACCTATCCAATACAGAGAAAGCTGGCATATATGTTCTAAGATAAGCAACTCCTGGGTGGTCAGCCAGCCTCTTTGTCAACATCGATTTAACAATCTTGTCATACTCACAACGCGATGGGGTCAATGCTGCAGCCCTGCCCTTGAAGATTTTCAGTTGAGTTGGCGACATGAATAAAGGTATTAAAATGGCAATTTAAAAAATCCATTCACATCGCACACCAGACATGCAGAAATGGTGCAGATGAAGGCAGAGGGGGCTTAGGGAAAGTAAATAGTTGGAGAGTTTTCCTGGAAAGAGTTCTGAGAAGAGATGCACTTAGAACTGGGTTTGGAAAGGTTGTAGTGCATGGGGAGGCAGACAGCAGACAGACCTCCCTGAGATCCCGTTTCCCCATCTGGGGAATGAGTACCGTGCACATAGGGTGCAGGAGCTGTGGAAAGAGGAACCGTGGTAACACTTGTCCATTGCCTGGCACCGTGCCCGGGTGTGTAGAAGGAATCGATGAACATTAGATCCTCTTTCCTGTTTTATTCAATGCTCCCCACATTTGGTATTATTGAATGACAGATGTGCTGACGGAACCGAAGAATGGTACACCTCTCCCGTTTTCTATATTGAGTATGAATTGTTTTGAACAGTGCAAAATACAGCCAAAATTAAAATCGAGTTTTATTTAGACAGTCCTTGTCTGAAGGAGGCAGCGGGTCTGCACTAGCCACATTGCAGCAGAATAGCAAGTGAAGGCTTTCCAGTCACACAGAAATGTTATTTTGATCTATGTGAAGCGCCCTTCAGTTGCTGGTTAGACCCACTTAGACGGAAATAGATGCCAGACACGCCATGCTGTATGTTCACTAGCCACTCGCTTCCCAGAGGCGCAGTGAAGACGGTCTCTGCCGTCCCTGATGTGAGAACAGCTGTGCCCTGCCAAGCATTGCTGTCATTGCTTCCTGCAGTCACAGCCCCCTGGGAGGCACAGCCCCAACCCAGGCAGGGCTGGCTTGCACCAGGGGCCGCAGACCCGGAGCGGAGGGCTGCCACCTTGGGCTGTCTCCGGTAGCATGTGTGTAACGCAGGCTCGCCCCACCCAGAAGGGCAGCCTTTCCTCGAACTCAGAGAGGAAACGTCAGCCTGCAGTTCTAGGGTCGGGAAGTGAGAACCTGCTCAGACCTCAGGCTCTTGCTGCAGCCCACACTGGGCCAGACTAGCGATACCGAGGCAAATGCGTGGCTAAGCAATGCTCCTAATTCAGAGCTAACGCTGCTGAATAACGCTACAGGTTGTTAACACTGTGAGGGGAAGTCTGCCTCCAGGGAGGCAGACCCCAGACCTCTTCATCTCTCTAGGAAAGCCGTGTGGCCACCTGGAGTTGCACCTCCAGGTACCTGGGTTCATGTAATGTTATGGGTTGACTTGTGGCCCCCTCAGCAGCCCCCTACCAAAAAAAAAGATATGTCAAGGTCCTAACCCCAACCTCAGAATGTGACCTGATTTGGAAACTGGGGCTTTAAAGAGTTAGTCAAGCTCAATGAAGTCATATAGAGCCAGTATGACTGGTGTCCTTATAGAAGGGGAATTTGGACACAAAGACATGCCTTGGAGAGAGGACGATGTGAGAAGACACAGGGAGAAGATGGCCAGCTGCTGGCCAAGGGGCCCTGCAGGATCCCAGAAGCCAGGAGTAGGCCTGGAACAGAGCCTTCGAGATCGCAGTCACAGGGACAATGGCCCTGCTGACACCTTGACTTGAGACTTCTGGCTTCCGGAACTGTGAGATAGTCCGTTTCCATGGTCCTAGGCCATGCAGTTTGTGGTTCTTTATTACGGCGGCCCAGAGGAGCAAACCCGTGGGCAGCAGAGTACTTTCTCACTCAAAGAGACTAGCACGGAAAAGATGCTGTTCAGTTGGGACATGTAATGTCCATCGACACACGTATGGGGTTGCACGTCTCCTACAAGGAGAAGAGGAGCCAAAGAAACTTCTGGCCGGGAGTAAGTGCATCCGATTTGGTGCTCTTGGGCCAAACGTGGCTGCGGGCATGCTGTTCAGCAGCAGGGACTCTTTTGGGAGATCTCCCCTTCGTGTCCATTGTTTCCCATTTTAACAAGGGAATCTCCATTGGGTAGGATAGTTAGTACCACAACGCTCCCAGTTTTCAGCATCTCAGCTCATCCTCACCTCCTCAAAGAAACTCACGTGTTGCTGGCAGGAGGCACGCTGCCAGGGACAGCGGGGGAGTGGGGCCAGGTCTCCGGCCTCCCCTGGCTCCTGTGGGATTGGCTGTGCCTTTTAGGGCCCAGTGTAATGCTGCTGGGGGAAAAGCCAGGAGTGAGCTCTGAGTTACCTTTCTGGAACTGGGAGGAACTCAGGAAACTAGGAAAAGTGAATTCCGGTGAGGTTGCTGCACGCTGGGGGCCCTGCTGCGGTGAGATGACAACCTGGAATGGGAGTGGGGACAGGACCAATCACAAGTGCAGCGCAAATCCCCGCAGGAGGGACAGGACAGACAAGGGGCCTGCCTGGAGCTGCAGCCACTGCTTTGGGACAACCGGCCCCTGCAGTCTCAGGGTCTGAGGAGGGTGGGGAAAAGTCTGCACGGGGACTCTTCGAAGAATGTGGTGTCTTGTTGCACAAGATCGATGTTCCTCCCATTTTTTAAAAAGTAGGCCCTTGCCTTAAAATTATTTTTTGATAATAAGAATAATATTGAACTACGCTGGAGAAAATAGAAAAATAAAATGAAGTAGAAACAAAATTACTCAAAATTCCATAACTCTAATTTAATATCTCAAATATAAAAATAAAGCAATTGTTAAGTAAAGTGTAATATATTTATGAATGTTATGCCATTTAAATGGAAATTATAAATAATTTTACATAAATATTTAGTCAAAATATTTATCTGGAAGAATCAGAATGTTAAAGTCTGTGTCCAGTGTGATCTGGAAAAGTATCCTGGAAGCAAATATACCAAAACATAGGGGGTCGGTGTTACTTTCTTCTTGGTCGTCTTCCCACTTTATAAATGTTTTACAATGATTCAAAAATTACCTTTCACCCCGAATTTGGTCCATGTTCAGTTTTATTTCCTTCTTATTTTTCTTTCATCTAATTAAGTACTTACTTCTTCAGCAGACATTTTTTCAAGAATGCCATGGTCCTCCCTTTTTTTTAAAAAAGTAATAAACAGAGACCCCCGATAACCACAGGATGTTAAAAACTAGAAGGTTTTTGGAAGTCAGCCATTTGACCTGCTGTGGAGGTGGAGCCTCGTCACAGAGCCGGTGGCAGCGCTGTGGCCCCAGGCGCTCAGAATGCCTGTCCCTGGCCACATCCCAGTGGCGCGCTCTCCAGCCTGTCGAGTGAGCAGCGAACTCTGCCAGCATGCCTGCGTTCATGTGAAATCCAGTAGGCTGCCCAGAATTTTAAAATTGAGAAGAAAGAAATATACGTGACATTAGCAACTATTCCCTGTGCTCAGTCAGTTTGATATCTAAAATGTTTTCTCCTGTTGTGAGTCCTCTGGGATCTCCACTCGGGTGCCACGTTGTTGCCTGTTCCTGGCCCCCAGCGCTAGCTCTCTGGACCACAGATTCTGTGGTGTGGACCACTCTGTCCACACCACACATTCTCTAGGGGAGACACAAATACCCATGGGGGTCCCTGAAACACTTGTGGGGGAGCCACAAGGTCAGAACAATTTCCGTGACACTAAGACATGGTTCTCCTTTTTCACTCTCCTTCATCCATTTCCAGGGTTGTTTGCCAGAGGCTGCCGCACAGCCTGAGAGTTTAAACGGGCTAAATGCAGAAGAGCGGAGAACCCAGGTGTCTTCTGTGAAGCCAGACATACCAGAGATTTGCAAAAAGTAGAACACCACTCTTTTCATTCCTTTTTGTTGTTGCTGTTTTGAAAAATATAGCTACTTTTCATAAAACATATGATCTACGTTACCTTGGAATGGGCTTCTTATTTTAATTAGATAGGAATATTTTTTAAGTTTCTCAGTTTTAATTTCAATAATGTCAGTACCTATAGTTGTAAACCACACAAACAAAAGCCCCCTGGGGTCATCGGTAATTATGGAGAAGGCAAAGGAGCAACGAGACCAAAAAAACGTGCAGCTTTACGCTGGCCCCTGAGGGACCGAGGTCCCACACAGCAGCTGCTGTGGCACTGAGGCCCTTGTCACTGCTGGTGTTGTGGCACTGAAGGCCCTCAGGTGGCTGGTGTCCTGCAGAACGGGGAGGTGATGGGAATTTTCTGAATCGTGAGGCCAGAGCGCCTGGTGGCGGATCCCACCATGACTTCCTTCTGGTTAAATGGAGAGCAAGGAGCGGAATGTTGGGTATAGAGGACCGTTCCGTGTGTCGTGGGAAATGTAGCCCAGCCCCCACTTGGAAAGGCCAGTGGGAAGTGAGGTCTGGCACACAGGACCCATACCCACGGACAGGTTCTCCCGTGGGGAATCAGGCCTGCATTGTACCTAGCTTGCTATGAGACTTGCTTTTGCTAAAACTCCCTCACCCTGGATTGAGGCAGCAAATGTTTACTGCATATCTCTAAAGTAACTTCCTAAAATCTGTCCTAAACCTCCCCAGTATGGAGTGTAACCAGTTCAACCACTTTTCCCCTTAATCTGCAACATCCTTCTCTTTGAAGTCATTAGCAGCATTCTTTCCTTTGTTATCTGTAAAAGGTGATCACCTACAGCGAACCTGTGCATAGTAAATGAGGACCATCCTCAATGTAATATACCAGAAGAGCAATAAAAGCCTGTCCAGGCAGGGGTCAGGGCCCTCTCTCACTCAGAGAGCAGCCATGCTGTCCTTTTTCTCCACAGGACTTCTGTGGTCCGTGTGAATTTATTCATAGCAGCCACAACACACGGATGCTGCCCGCCAGGGCCTGCAGCAGTTGGGGGAGAGGAAGGGGGAGTGATGAGTGAGAATGGCTTGGGGTCCCTGGCATTGGGGCACCTTCAGGAAGAAGGTTCCTTGTGCCCTTTACTATCAGATCTAAAATATTCTAAACCTACTACAGATCTACTATAAATCGTTTTTCTTTACCATTGATACCTATAGCAGTATGACCTTCTAGGCTGTAGGAGGCTTCAGAGCCCAAGGAAGTGTCTCCCCAGAGCATGAAATTCCTTCATCTTGGACAGAGCGTGTCATTAGACTATTCGAGATGAAAGACTAAAAGGCAAATTTCGGTGGAGAGTCTATGCATTGGATGAGGGACATGGTGCAGCATCCTGGTTTCACGCGAGCATCACCTGGGCAGTTTGTAAAATTCTGGTTGCCCAGGCCCTGGTCCTGGGGGCAGGTCCTGGGGGTATCCATATGTCTTCATCTTCCCTGAGGATTCCAGTGAGCAGCCACGTTTAAGAACTACAGAACGAGAGAGGTAGAAGTCAAGGACACAACGGATGAGGACGGCGACTGCCTGAAGGGCGGGCCGCCTCCTGTTCTGAGCAGCCGGGGTTCTCGGAGGGTTCTCTCTCCTCCCAGCCGGGCTTTCAGCCCACGGGGGGCTCAGCCCCCACCAAGGGCCCAGCCCTTTGCAGAGCTCTCTGCAGCTCCTCAAATCAACCGTGGTGCTCACCGATAGGACTGCTAAATGTTGACACTTCTGAAAGTTAGGCTTTGATGTGCTTGTTTTTCTTCCCCCGTCTGACTCACAGAATGAGTCATCGAAAACCTTGTTAATCTCCTCCGGACTAAGGGAAGCGAAGCCAGAGAGAGGTCTTCCTTTCTCCGTGACATTGGGCTGAGCCTGGATTTGGAGCTGCCTTGTCCGCCCCCTACCCTCAGCACTGGGTGTCACCTCCTTGGCTTAAGGGCCTCTGCCCACTCTCCGGCAGTGACAATGGCCGGTGGGGAATCAATAAACCCACAGCACCCAGGACAGTGGCGAGGGGACCCACCGAGTTCTCTCAGCCCCCTGGGGTCCCTGAGAAAACATAACCCTCCAAACTCTCAGGCTGAAGCAAGCTTTGGGGTGAAGAGTCTGGCCCCACAGTATTAATTCAGTGTCTCAGCAGCTCGGGATTTCACGGCAAGGATTCCAGAGAAATGGAGCCCTCTCAGCCCTGTCCTAGGCAGGGCAGCACTGCACACAGACATCTGCCTGAGGCCCGAGAGCCAAACTCATGTTCCCCAGGGGCCCCAGCAGCCTCACGGTTGCCTTCAAAGGGCTGAATGTGATTTTAGGACTGTGTAAATGTAGCTGCTCCTTAACTAGGGGTAAGGAGCTTGGCGTTGCAGCAGGGTAGAAACAAGGTGGAGGGCCGGATTCGGCCCGTGGGCTTTGTGTTTGCCACCTGTGGTCTAAGGGCTGTATTTTTTCCCATTCCCTGAAATGCAAAAGAGGGAATGTGAAGTTCTCTGCTTTCTGGCACTACCTGCCCCTCTTCCTGGCCAGCAGCGGTCCCTCAAACACTGTGACCCCCGACCAGGGACAGGTGAAGAATGGAGCACCAGGGGGGCAAGGCAACAGAGGCAAGGTCTCCCGCACCCCTGGCCCGCGCTGTGCTGCGAGCCACCCCACGTGCTCAGGCCCTGCACGGGAAGGAGGAATCCATGAACCACCATCCCACGCTTTCACCCACCATCTACTGTGTGTGATGGGCCAGGAGAGCAGGATGAGACGTGCTTCCACTCCAAGGAGCCCACAGCCTAGGGGAGGAGCGAAACCCACACAGGGCAGTGTGGAGGGACACAACTGGGGATACCCTGGGGTGCTGGGGCACAGCAAAGGGAGGGGTCACTGCAGACTACCAGGAGAGGGGGTGGGGGTCCTCCCAGGAGACCAAGCCTGTAGGCGGTGGGCCAGGTGAAAAAGCAGGGGTGGGGTGGGGGGAGTCAGTAGTTATTAGTGTCCATGATGCTGATCCTCTCAACCCGAAAAGACGGATCAGGGCCAAGTCTAAAGGTGTGACCCAGTGGCCGTGTAATGGTGACAGGGACTAGACAGGTGTTCCCAAGGTGCTGTGGCATAGACTCCAGAGTCTTCTCTTGCCCTCACCCCTGCTAATTGGGGTGCTGTGGGAAGGCTGTGGTCAGGATGTCACTTGCCTGGACCCCTCCACCCTGGTGCAGCCCCCCCCTACTGGGTCCACTCAGGAGCCCCATCCTCACTGGGTCTACCATTTGGTTTGGGGTCACTTTGCCAATAGGATGAGCCACTCAGAAAGGTTCTCATTTTTTTTTTTTTACTTTTTGCTCAGCATCAAGCAAGGAGTTCCTTGTGTATTTAGCAAATGTTTATTGAGGAGCTACTATGTGCCAGGCATTGTGTTGTTGGGCTGTGGAGATCAGGGAGCAAATTAGACATGGCCCCTAGTGAGCTTGAAGGCAGACACGCCAGCTACAGACTGCAGCACAGTAACAAAAATACTGTGAATGTGTCTTGAAAAAACCAGGAAAGGCTTCCTGGAGGAGGTAGCATGGACCCAAACCTGAGAGGACGGCTGAAGTGGGCCAAATGGAGAGAAGAGAAATGGGAACACTGGGCAGAGGGGCCTATGCGCAGGAGGCACAGCACGCGTGCTTGAAGAACATCTTGTTTGGGGAAAGTGCTTACAATGCCTGGAGTAACAAAAAGTGCGGTATAACCTGAAATGAGGTGCACTAGCCTGTGGGCATATCGTTCGTGATGGGCCTCGAATCCCCCAGTTTCGGTTCATTCTATTTTAGGCTACTTCTACTTTCTGTGTAAGAAACACACATCCATAATTTAAGGAGGCGCTTTTCCAGCCCTTCCTATCCTGCCCGCGGCCATTCCCCAGAGACCACCACTTCAGCTCCTGCTTCTGGTAGCTCCCTCCACGTCTCCAAAGGGCATGCTCACGGAGCTGCCCTTGAGTTTTCCGTCTCAGGTACTGTCTGCTGACGTCAGACTATGGAAACTGAGGATTTCACTTCCATGTACATCTGCATGGTGCTCAGCACAGATGCACACACACACATGCGTGCATGCACGTGCGTGTGCATGTGCAGGCGCACAGACACGTGCTCAGAAGGGAGCCTGGCCAGTTAAGAAATAATCCTCTTTCTTTTGTTCTCGGCAAACCAGTTATGAACACATTTCAGACCTCCTGGTTTCTCACAATTTGGAAATTCAGTTTTACATTCACGGTGGATAGTGCCAAAGCTTGTTTGTTCATGACTAGGTCCCCTGTTTTGGCGAAATAGAAATACCGTCGACGCTGGCTCCCCAAGCTTCATCACGCACTAGAGAATGAAGCACAAGCATCAATGATCTCGTGTCTCTGTGTGAAACTAACAGGAAATTGCATATCAACTGTAAGTCAATGTTTGAAAAGTCAGAGCTCTGGGGTAGAGGAAGGAAACTTGGCATGAAACTGTTTGGAAGGAGAGGACAGGGGTACCTGGGGGCTTAGGGTACCGAAGAGGTAAAAAATGAGGTTGCTATGAGATAGTTCAGCACATGGAGTAGTCAGCCGTACTTAGGGCCTTGCGCATTTAAGAAATAGCTCTGGAGAGAGCGGTGTGTGCCCCTGCGTGCCTGTGTTTTACTCAGTGTAACTCTGAGAGTCAAAGCAAAAGCGTCAGCTGGGGCGCTCTGATCCCGACTCCCACCCCTGGGACTCTGACCAGAGCTGACGCTTCGCCTCTGCCGTCAGGAGCAGCAGCTGCTGTGGTCACAGGATTATCTGCTCAGCCAACCCCTGAAGGGTTGTAAACAGCCAAAGGAGTTTACTGCAGGGACTTGTAACTTGGCGGAATATGCACTCGAAAGCGTGAGGAAGTGGGTCTTTTCTCAATTTAATCCCAAATCATCTTCTCCCGACTGTGTGCCTGGCTCCTTCTCACCCTTCTAAATAACCAAGTGCTTAAGGAAAACAACCTCTCTGCCCCAAACTGAGTCAGGTCCCCCATTCTATGCTCCTTTGCACCCTGTCCTGTTCCTTTGTGTACCGATTACAATATAATTAGATAAGTCACTGCAATTTGTTATTAATTTTGCCTCCCTCTTCCCATTGCTTTATGTCTGTTGCCTTAATAATATATAGTTATTAAAATGGATGAATTGTCATCTCACATCTAAAAGTCTCTATGACATGTAATAGCAAAAACCCAATTTAGAGAGATGCACAGAGTACATTTTCCTTTTATTTGAAGGTCAGATCTCTTCCTCTGTGCATCCGTTTTCAAATCCAAAGGCTCGATGACGAGAGCTAACCAGCGGCTGTGCACCTGCCAGCGTGGCTGGGGTGCTTTGGACACATAGGTGCACTGAACGTACGTGACACCATTTGGTGGCTGGAATGACGAAGCCGCTCTCTAGTGCTCATTGAGATAGCTATAGATCTCTGTTCAGAGTAAATTTAGCCATAGTGACAGCGGGAATCATCACCGTCATCGCTAACGCAGGGCTGCAGCTTGCATCCGAAGCACTCAGGGTTTCCATTCAGCCGCCTACTCCTGCCTCCCTCCATACTGCCCGGCTGGATCCTAACACACCTTCCAGCACCTTCCTGTCCTGCCTTTTACTGGAACCTTCCCTGACTTCTCCAGCCAACATCGTCACAGCTTATCTGAGCTGCCCTGACTTCTACAGGTTTAACAACACGAGCAAGCACGCACTCATTCATGCAACAAATCTGTGCTGCACAGCATCTAAAATGTGCCGGGCGCTTGCCAAGACTCTGAAATACATCATTCTCTTCTACTTCACAGGTGCGGGGCTCGTGGAGGGGGTGGGGCTGGGGGGTGGGGCATGCCTGACGCAGTTCAGCCCCAGGGCACTCAGGGCACAGTGTTCCGTGACGGGCGATGTTATCTGCACTTCGTGACGAATCGGTTTCACACACAGCAAAGAGCACTGACGAACCCAAACTGCAAGGGAACAGAGACTAAATAAACCAAAGCGGGAGACAATGACAGGGAAGAGAACAGGCAGAAAAGATCAAACGGGAAGGGCTGAAGGCAGAGAAATCTCAGGAAGGGCTGAAGCTAGAAAATACTAGCCTTTGGGTCCACACAGCCTCATTCCCCAAACATCTCCAAAGGGGAGTGTCGGCCGCTGCTTTTGTCTGACGCCTTTGAGGCTGTTGCTTCCCTGTGACTCCCGTGAGCGGCGCCGTGCGGCGCACAAGAGGCCGCTGTCCTGTCCGGAGAGGGCACCACGCGACAGGAAAACAAAGAAGCAGGGTGACTCTGAGGAATTACTTCAGTAGGCGGTGCCACTCTGCCTACAAAAGCAGCGAGTGCAACAGCAGTCCGTGCAGCCTGCCTTACCAACGTGCACCAGGAGCAAGCTCTGCGTGGGCACGAGGCCTCAGCTCGCTGGAAGCGCACCAAGTGTTCAGGGAGCGTTCAGTTCGCCACGCGCTTGCCGAAATACGTCTCTGCTCTTCCTTACTCTCCCACGTGAGCGTGTATCTATCTGTTCTTGGCCTCCCGAAACAAGCCCAGTCAGGAGACAGGTCAAAACTGGGATTGTCCTTCCCGGGGCAGAGCAACCTGTCAGCTCTGCTCGGGCTCCCAACCCACTTTTTCCACACAAGTGAGACCATGAGGACTGGGAGGGGTTCATCCTCCCTGCAGGTGAACGGTTGACTGTGTCATGGTTTGGGGGAGAGAGCGGAGCATTTGATGGTGACTCCAGAAAATAGCACCGAATCTATACATTTTAGAAGGTTTTTTTTGGTTCCCCTTCAACTGACAATACAGTCTCTCTCACCCAGTGAAATCCCTCCTGGAGCCAGAGGTTAAGCCAAGTCACAGTGGTCAGAACAGAGACAGAAAACGTACAAGACAGGCAGGGGGGTTCCCAAGGTTTGGGGGAGTAGGAGGAGGGGGCAGGGAAAGGAAAGATTTTTCTGTATTGGAGGCAAAAGAAACCTCTTTGAACTTCAAACAATTGTCAGTTAAAAAGGCAGATATTATAACTGAGGACTCTCTCCTTCGTGTCTAAAGCAAGAGCAGATGGAGAGCTAGGGTTCCTAGTGTTTGCTTTGCTCTGGGCCCTTTTGGAAGAAAGAGCTCACTCTGGCATGAAGACCTGGGGGCCGTACTGGGAGGCAGAGGGAGAGGGTTGGTGGACCAGGGTAAAGAAATCTAAACAGGACACAGACAAAATCAGCCAGGGAGAGCTGCTCCAGTCCTGTGTGGCCAGAGTACGCCACCTTCTTAGTAAGGAGTAAAGGGAGGTTGGTGCTAGGATTTTAGAAGGGATTATGTATTACTTCCCATATACACTGTTATTTGCATCATAACAATATAGCAGACTGTGTGGAATCTCCATTTCCCCTCTTAGGAACTTTTTTGTCATCATTAGGAAGTCCCAGGGAGATCTTTTTACCCCTCACTCAAAGGACTTCAGTCTCCACTGGGCTCAGAGCGTATGCTGATGTGGAAGTGAGTCTCCAGAATTAAAGCCATAGTAACGCCCCCTCTGATTTGATGTTTACCGTGGGAACGACAAGCTTCGTGTAACATTCCTCCATCATGGAACGGCACTCCTGTTCATTGAACACCCTGCTTTGCCCTCTGCTTTCAAGCAGGAGGGCGAGGTGAGCGGCGGCTGGAAAGCTGTCATCCGCAGAGGCACCCGAGTGTCCGTCCCACAGGCCGCCCCGCCCCCTCCGTGCTCAGAGCAGACATTGCTCATCCATGAGGCACTGCTTCCTGCCAGGTCACTGTCGTGTGATCCTTTGCAGCGTAGCCACAGGAAGCCACAACACATCGACTGATGTTTGCAGATGAGAAAAAACCTGTTTCCCACCCAGTCCTATCTTACTTTGTTGTTTTCCAAAAGTAGTTAAAAAAACCATGTTTAGAGAATTTATTCTGAATATATTCTCCACCTAAAAGTTCAGAATCTTGAAGTTCAGACATTCAGATCTGAGTGAACCAATGCACTGGTAGACTCAAACAATATTGCAAGTGCTAGTCATGTTTGACTATTGTAAAATATATCTTGTATATAAAATATACATATGTGAATATTAAACATATACTTATTAAAAGAAAACACAAAAGTCTGAGTTCAAACCTCTTTCAGGTATAATTAGATGCTCTCTAACTTGTGAAGCATTCAGTTCTGGGTGTCCTCTTGGCCTTGGTACGCAGAAGGGCAGGCCAGAGAAGCAGCCCCCAGCGCCATCTGCAAAACGTGTTCTAGTCTGAGACTCTGGGACGCTGCAGCGGGGACTCAGGAACCTCAGTGGGGAGGAGGGCAGGAGGTTGGGGGCGGGCCAGATGGGTGAAGGGGGTCAAGAGGTACAAACTCCTAGTTATAGAAGCAGTAAGTCATAGGGATGTAAGGTACAGCATGGGGGCTGTGGTCAGTAATATTGTGTCAACGTTGGTGACAGGTGGAAACTAGACTTACTGGGGCGCTTATCTCAGAAAGGACACAACTGTCAGGTCATCACGTTGTACACATGAAACTAATACGATATTGTATGACGATTTCAGAAAAAGAAAGTGACCCCAGTGGGAAGGAGAGGGTGCTAGTGGGCTGGTGAAGAGGCCTCCTTCAGGGAGGCCCGAGCTGGTGGCTCGACAGAGGGGAAGCTGGCCTGAAGGTCCCTCAGGTCCCCCGAGGGAAAGGCGCAGAGGACCGGTCCACAGACACAAGTGCAGCAGAGCCATTCATTCCCCGATCCCCAGCCACCTTGGCAAACTGGAATGGGAACGTGGCCCGACCCCTGATTCCCACTGCAGTCGTCAAAGTCTTCCAGAGATGAAGACAGGAAAGAGATCAAGGAACCCTCCAGAATAACTTAAGCCCCAACAGTCACACCGAGGAGCACCGTAGCATCCTCAAGCTCTTGGCCAGCCTTCCTTCAAACAGACAAGTAAATGAAAACCCAGCGAAGTCAAGAAGTTCAGCAAAACCAAACAACAGAACTGGGATTAGGACCCAAGAGACCCGGCCCTTGGCCGAGGGACATTTCCTTTCTTCCTGCTTTTCCGTGGACCATGGCCTTGAAAGTCTGAGAGCAGGGGACCTCGCAGCTCAAGAGACTCGTGGCCGAGTTGCCGGGTCATGGAGTTGTCACTGAGTTGAGAAATCAGCCTTTGTGTAGCGGTCCTTGGCAAGGCCTGTCCAGGGCCCAGCCAGCATCCGCCATGAATCACTGCCGTGCGCCAGCACAGTGGCAGATTCAGACGGCGTGTACGCAGAAACAAATGGGTCAATGCCGGCAAAACTAATAGCATGCTGACACTTCTGCTTCCTTGAATGAGGTATTAGGCCTGAATTATTATAGCAGGAAATGCTAAACTGCTACGGAAAGAAACGGTGTGATTACTCATGTCAATGTTAAAATTGCCATTTTTCACAAAGGGGCTAATCACCAGGTACGAAACCTGCTGCACTTGACATAAAATACTTTCTTCTTCCCCGTGATTTTTTTTCCCCTCGGCAGTTGCATTTCTCATATATAATCATGTGGTCCCTTCCAGAGATTAAAAACAGAAATTAAAGACACTCTAGTCTGGAGAATGTCTTAAGTCCATTGCAGGTTTAGGAGGTCTCCTCCAAAGGACTGGGGTCCGGGTGTGGCAAGAGAGGGGACTAGGGTGCAAAATGTAACTGGTATGTGGATTTGGGATGGATGGTTTTTGCTAAATGCCCCAACTTTAATAAGCTGTGAGTCAACAATGAAATAAAAGGCAAATTTCTTCTGATTAAATGCGTGTCCTTGTCTTGGCTCCTCTGTCCTCTGAAGACTGGCTTGACCCCCCACCCCCCACCCCCGCCAGCCCACAAGAGCAGCTCCTACGCTAGGAATCCCCTTTTTCTCTTGTCAGCCCACACGATTCTGCCCACATTTTCTTCCCATGCACTTTAAGGCTGCAATTCACGTGCTTCATAGCACCTATTACCATTTGTCTTTTTATATTAATAGGCGCGTCTGTTTTGTATAGACTGTAGTTCCCAGCAGATAGGAAGTTCCATGAGAACATCTATTTTGCCTCCGTTGTTTACTAACACATATCCTGTGTCCCGGCACAGGGCCAGGGACATAAAAGCCTGCTGAAGCAATGAATCTGTGATTTTCCCTTTTTGATCATTATAGCAACTATTATCGGTTAAGGACGTACTAGGGGCCAGACTTTGTGCTGGTGCTTTGCATGCATGACCTCACGGACTCTTTGCAAATACTCCAGGGGGCAGGTGCCACCTCTTCAGTAGATGGGGACCCTGAAGCTCAAAGGCCTCATGGAGTTGGTATGCCCTGGGACCTGGGCCCAAACCGCCCCTGACACACATGGAGCCCAAGCCCTGAACACCTGCATTGTACTGCCTTTGGGTCTTCAGCGATGTGGACCAGGCAGCAGTAGGTCCGTCCGCAGGAGGTGTTCACTGACTTGAGTCCCTGCGTGACGGATCTAACAGATGGCAGATGGAGGTCAGCATGTAGGACCCATGGGGCTAAGGCTCTGGAGCTCCTATGGCCGGGGATTCTGAAGTCCTTAACCGGGACTGGTGGAGTAGAAAATCTTCTTCTAACAATGAGACTCATTCTCACATCTGTGGAGAGTTTAACAGAGATCCTTTCTTTTACTCTATGAGGGTATGACTTCAAATTGTTCTCAAACGCACATTTTTAATTAGAGTACTTCAAGTGGGTTGTCGAGCTTCTGAGAATTAAAGGACACTTGTGCCCGTGGGACAGTTACAGAGACTGACCCCTGGGTAAGTGCACAATAAAAAACATACAGAGAGCAACTGAAATTAAACCCACGGGGAAACTTTTCCACATTGTGTCACATACCTAGAAAATGACTTGGCAGCAACAGCATAAAGAGAAAGAACAGAAACAAAAGCCAATGCTAATTTTCTTAATCTTGCATTCTTTTTATGAGAGAATCCTTCTGAGACTCTAGAGTTGGCAGAGATTTTTGAGATAGTCACGTTCAAGACCCCCTTCTGCAGAAGGGACAGCGAGTCCCAAAGTAGTCATGTCAAGGTCAAAGCAAGGTCAAACCAAGTGAGCCACGAGTGGGAAAGGAAAGAAGAGGAGACACGTGTGTCCTAAAGCAGCCACCCCAGTGGGGCCTTTAAGCCACTCTTAGAAATTTGCTGGTGGTGAGGAAAAAGGGAGGTGGGGTGTGTGGCAACATGGGTGTTCTATGTTCAATGGAAAATCAACATACCAACAAGAAGATAGATGCTAAGGAATGTAGTGTCATTTATTATTATTGTTAGTCTCCAAAACTTGGTATGGTCTATTGGGGCTCCTTCTTTTGCACTAGGGACCCTCAGCCCTCAGACACCTTGCTGTCACTTACGAGCCCCTTAAAACTGAGAGGGGCACTGATGGGATTGCTAAATATCTTGGACTGAACAGGACCCAGAATAATGACCATGCTCTTAAAGGAAGAATGGGCCATTGAATGTAGGTGGGGTGGTATGCTCAGCCTGCAAATGTATAATTCAAAGGGCAGAATTATCTGGTACGTTCAGGCCTGACAGGGGAGAGGGATATGGTACCTGAGGGATGCTAGTACCAATCACCAGGTACATAGTGCTGGGCTATAGACATGTTTCTTAAGGGTTTCTGTGAAATATTCCATCAAGCTCTATCTGAGGCTGTGGTCACCAAATCATCTTCTTGTAAACACTTCAATGACCAGACACCTTGGTTTTAGGAATACAGGATGATCATGTATACAGTACTGCTGAGAAGCAGTGAAAAGATTTGGGGGCCCCCAGCAAGGGCAGACAGTTAAAAACCTGCCCAGGGGTTTTATACTGATTGACAACATGTGGGGGCCCAGTTCTCTTCTCAGCCTGGTGGCCCCAGTAATTTGTCCCCAGTTTCCACCAAGTCACATACCATCATTAGTCCTATATGGACATGAGCTGGGGGAGGGAATTGTTCTTGTTAAAATACATTGTTGGTGCGCCTTTTTGTCCGCCCAGATGGCATGCATTATTGGGAACGAGCCTTCTCAAGTCTGTGGACCTGATGGGTGAGGGTCAGATCCCAAAGCCTGTGAATTTCCTGAGATAAGGATCCCCATTGCAGAGGTGGCTTGGCCGCCAGCGGCTCTACACCAGAGGATATTCCCCCCATCCCCCACCTCTCCCACTGTTGTTTCCAGTTCAGTGTTTCCCCCTAAGCTACCCCATTCTGGCTGGTGTCACATGCTGCAGGACCTGGGGCCACACGGATGACCCAGAGTATGCGTTGGTCCTAACTCTGTCACTGACTCCTGCATGGCTGTGGTGAAGGCTCTTCACCTCCTTCTGGCCCTTGGCTTCAGCTCTTCCACCTGCTCAATGGAAATGCTGCCTCGGAACCTTTCCCACAGCCCAGGTGGAATCATGCGTGGGAAAAGGATTTTGGAAGTATCCAGCATTTGATGGATGTAATGTACTACTAATGAATCTACCAGATCACATTTCCATACATGCTCCATATACAATTAGCAAGATCAGAAAACCCTCTTCTCCAACCATTTGCTTTTAAATAGGCAAGTATCCAAGACAGATGGCTACATGGCAAGAGATCTGAAGGTGACCAAATTTGGGCCACCATAGTGTTTTATTACAAAAAAGTCTCAATTCACTTCTGTTAACAAATCAAGACCTTTTCTCCTAAATGTAAGGCAATTTCTTCCTTGTTCTTTTAGGAATGTAGGAAATGAACAGGAAGTATTTACCATATTTTTCAGACTATAAGACTCACCCCCCAAATTTGGGAGGACAGTGGGGGTGTGTCTTACAGTCCGAATGTAGCTTACCTGGCTTGCTGGGGGGAGGCAGTGGAGCGGGGTCACAGGTTATTAAATATTTTACTGCATTTTTTGCTTCAAAATTTTTCCCCTAATTTTCCTCCTCTCAAACCTAGGTACATCTTATGATCTGGTGCGTCTTATAGTCCTAAAAATACGGTAATTCACAGAGGCAGCCCTAATGGTACATTCCAACTTGCTCATTTACAAATTAACAAACAAAAACCCCAATTGTCTTGATTTCCATATATCATTCCCTAAATTTTATTTTGTGTCCCATGTATCATTGTTTTTATTTCATTAGCTAAAAGTCTGAGCATCTGGAATAATCATTACGTACCAAGCGCATAATCTGAGAATCCCCATTTTCTTATGGCTCCTTCACTAACAGGCCATCTCGCGGCTGTTCTGGACTAAAGGTGGGTGTATTCACTGGCCTAGAAATTCTCTTTAAATGTTATGTGCAGTGTAATTGTCTCCGTTGTCATAGTAATGGGGTATTTATAATATGGCTCAATAAATTCCTAATATGGCTAAGATTCCAGAGGAGGAAACACAGGACACTGAACCCGCTCATCTTTCCCACTGACTTTTTTAAAGGTTCTGACCAGTAATTTCCCGAGGGACACTGTGTGGCCCCAGCCTATAGGAGTCTTCTGGTTTATGTCCTCAAGGCGGATGGACACACAGTGCAGCACTGGGGCTGGGGCTGCTAAGGACAAAACGTGCTTATGTAATAAATCTTGGCAGGAAGGCAAAATATTTCTCTGCTCAGAAAACATTTTTCTCAGTCCACTCTCTCTGTGCCATTCTGAAAAAAAAATCCGGAAATCAAAGCGGCGTTATTTTTAGTCCATCCCAAATTTTACTCACTTGAGGCATGTGGGCTTGGAACTATCTTTAGAAGCGTCGGCCAAGCGCCTTGGAATCACAGACTATTAGTGCCTGGGCAATTTTCTGAATGATTTTTTTTTAGCTTAGGAACCCTAATATATTAAAACTGAGGTGGAATGCGAGACCTGAAGTCATCAGTGTGTCCCCTTATCTGCTACTGGGGCACTACCCAGTAATCTTGGGGGGTCTAAAGAACAACTGGAAAACTACTGATCTAGCCCAAGCCTTTCATCTTGCAGACGAAGCAACTGAGGCCTGATGGGATGAAGCTGATTGCTCAAAAGTCTCCAGTACTCACCGTAGAAGCCAGGAGGAGAATTTTATTTTCCTGCTTTCCGGTTACTCATCCTTTCCATCATGCAGTACATAAGCTCCTCTGACAACAGAAACTACTTTTTTTGTATTATTAGCCGGAAAAGTTCAGCTGAGAAACAGCTGACTGGCTGGGGAACTTTGCCTACTGTAGGCACGAGGAAATCAAGTGACTTAATTGAAAATAGACAGTAACTCTTTTCTTTGACTGAGAGGAGAGTGAAAAGTGCATGGGGAAACAAGCGTGAGGGTTATTTCCCGCAAGTGGCTCCATTCTGGTGTGCCACGCTGTGCTGTACCGAAGGGTGCTGGCTCTGCTCCTCACGACCTGTGTGTCCTGGACCAAGTCACGTAACTTCCTTGGGCCTCTGTAGTTTTTGTGCCTTCTGAGAACACAGCAGAGGCTCTGGGCTGGTCAGTGGGCACCTTGATGATCTGTTGTCTTTCCTAGATGGACATACTCCAAATCAGTTTCCTCCCTCCTTCCCTCCCTCCCTCCCTCCCTCCCTCCCTCCCTTCCTTCCTTCCTTCCATACTTCTTATAGAGCCAGGACATTCTTAATCTTATATTATGTGTTTTTTCTTCCTATAGGTATTTTGTGCTTTGACTAATTATCTTCCCAACTAGACATTAGTTTTTTTTTTTGTTTTTTTTTTTCAGCATGCTGGGTCTTTTTACTGCTTTAACACCTGTGATCCTTTTCCTGCTCTATGAGTGCAGCCTTACTTACAATGCAGAAACCCAGGTCCCTGGGAAGACTCTCCCTCTGGTATTTCCAGAAATCCTGGGTGGTCTTCTGTGGGCTTCCATATAGTCTGTTCCGTTCTTTTCCCTCCTTCCCTTGCTCCAGGCCTCCTGAGATAGTACCATGGCCATTCGGCACCATCGCATCTGCCTGGCTCTGCTGGCACTTCTACCGGGCAATGCTGTGTCCTCCTGTCCCCGCTCCTTACCAGGTGCAGAAAATACTGTAGTAGCTACTGATGTTGCCTTCTTTCCTCTGATGTGTGTGTGTGTGTGTGTGTGTTTATAATTTACCCCCTCCCTTGCCCTCACTGTTTATTTAGTCCCCAGGCTACCAGAAAAGGAATAAACATCACACAGAAGCGGAGGCATTGATCAATGAGACCTTGCGTCTTTCCATTGGGGAGAAGGCAAATGGATTTTCATGTGCATAAAGATGAGTTACGTGACATTAGGAAGGCACATGCTATTGCTGCCGTTGTCACCTAAAAGTTTAATTATGGAATGAAGGGTGTAGGTGCATGCTGAATAACAAAGGAGGTGGAATGTTGTTCCCTCAACACCCATTTCAACCCCCTTTAGCTTGCCTTCCTGAGGCTTGGAAGATAGGAAGCTAGAATCACATTTCTGAAATTCCTTCCAGCTAGGGCCCTTGCTTGAGACGTAATGTGGCGTAAGGCTGAAATCAGATTCACTATTATGTGCTGCCTTGACATTTGGTAAAATTAAGAGGGCCTCAAAAGGCTGAATCTCAAGTCCTCTGCCCATCCTGCCTCAGTGAATAAGGTTCCTCACCCAATTAGCTCTCCTTGTTATGGGGAGCAGGCTCGGTGCCGGCTTGTCCTGGAGTCCCAGGTTTCGGTTTCCTGCCAGCCTGGGCAGTTATTCAAACAAGACGATCACATCCTCCCCGGGGAGCCAGGGGTCACCTCACTGTCTTGTTGCTACAAAGGTCGCCTCCCATAGCCCTGCTTGTTCGCTCTGTTCCCAGGCACAAACCCTGTATGGAATGCAGTGTCCTCTTAGCTTGGACCGTGAGTGTATGTGACTAAGAAATGGCTGTCACTCTCATCTCTCCGGTGATGGGCTGTGGGCTCAGCCGTCCTCATAACCCTGGGGTAGGAATCCCTCCCTTGCCAATCTGGAGGGGAACAAACCCATGGCTCTACGGAGTAGGCACTCTTGCATGAGATTCTGAGGCAAAAGCGAGCAGCACGGAGTAGCTACCAGTGGAGAGTACAGACAGAGGCATCTGGTCTTCCAGGTGGCCGCAGAGCAGGTTCTGCTGTGTCTGGCTGCCCTTTTCCTGGCTAAGTAGAATCCTTGACTGATTCTCAGGATTTCTAGAGGTTCTATAAGCTAACTAACATATTTTAATATGCCTTTATCTACTTAAATTACCTGAAATGGAGTCTTAATGCCTTCAATTAAGAACTGGATGGTACAAGTGGCTTAACAACACACGGTTGATTTTTCTCATAACACGAAGTCTGGAGACAGGTCCCCTGGGATGTTGTAGCCATTAGTTCTACAGTGACATCCGCTGGCCGGGCCCCGGCTGTCTTTCTGAAATGCATTCATCATCACGGTTGCAAAAGTTGTTGCTCCATCTCCAGCCTCATGTCTGCATTCCGGGTAGGAAGAAGAAAGTGACCTCGAAATAGAGTATAGATCCCTTTCCTTTGTCAGGGAAACAACAACAACAACAAAACACCCAAATCTAGTGGCTTAAGACAACTACTTCGCTGTCAGTAAACTGGGTGGTTCCTCAGGTTTGGGCCAGCTCGGCTCATCCCTGATGGGCTCGCCCTGCACCTGTAGTCGCTGGCAGATTGGCTGGAGGTTGAATGATCTAGTATGGCTCATTCATAAATCTGGTGGCTGGCATGCTGCTGGCCACAGCAATGGGAGCACCTGGGCCACATGCTTCTCATCCTTCATCGGGCTAGCCCTGGCGTCTTCCCATCGCAGCCTCAGATTTCCAAGAGTAGCAAGAGAGGGCAAGCTCCACTGTGCAGTCACATTTCTGCTTTTATTAGCATCTCGTTTGCTTTTGTACACTGGCCAAAGCAAGTCCACAGTCAGGGAGTGGAGACACAGTCTTGCCTCTTGATGAAAGGAGTCGCATAGTCAATTCTGAAGGGATGGCCATGGGAAGAATTGTGGCAGTTCTTGCATTCTGTCATGGAGAGGCGTCAAATCAGGAGAGCAGAACTTCCCCCAAATCTCCAGTAGATCTCTAACTACCTCTCACTAGTCAGAACTATGATTTGCCTATGACTGGTCACCCCAACAGCAAGGGAAGCTGTGAATGTCGTTTATCCAGGCTGCTCCTCCTACCAGAATAAAACTGTGGTTCTCTGAGTAATAAATTGTGAGAGCATGGGAACTGAGTTGGTGTGAAATAATAAGAAATATGTGTATATTGGTCTCTGCTGTCAGTTCCTGCTAATAGTTGGTCTTTGACCTAGTTCCTGACACAGAGCTCCTAAAACCTTGTGATTTTCTAAGTGACAGAAGTGTCCGACACAGCACTCTAAGTCCCTTGCGATTACCCGTGTGATGGGAGTGCTCTACTTAGGTGACTCTGGTTGGGCTCCTGGAGGGACACTCGTGACTAGAAACACCAAGCCATGAGTAGAAGCTTGGAATTTTCAGCCCCACCCTCATTGTCCAGAGAAGGGAAAAGGACTGGAAAATGAGTCAATCACGCTTATGTGATGAAGCCTCCATAAAAGTCTCAAAAGTATGGGGTTTAAAGAGCTTCCGGGTTGGTGAATCATCTACCTGTTGGGAGGGTGGCACCGTCCAACTTTATGATGACGGAAGCTGCTACACTCAGGACCCTTCCAGACCTCACCTATATGCATCTCTTTCTAGGGCTGTTCACCTGTATCCTTTATCATGCCATTTATTATATGATAAGCAGGTAAACATAAGTAAGGCTCTCCCCGAATTCCATGAGGTGTTCTAGTAAATGATGGAACCTAGGAGGGGGTCATGGGAACCTTCTATTTGTAGCTGAATAGGACAGAAGTTGTGGGTAACCTGGGGTCCACTGCTTCTGACTGGTGTCTGAAATGGAGGTGGCTACTGTGAGGGGTAGAAGGGAGTCTTGTGGGACTGGGCACTTAACCTGTGGGATCTGCCCTAACTTTAGGCAGTGTAGTACCAGAATTGCTCGGTGTGGAAAACCCACACATCCGGTTGCAGAAGTGATCTGTGTGAGTTAAGGAACTCAGTGCATTTTTTCCCCTAGACAGTTGCACATAAGTAGCATCTGCCATACACAATAGGAGAAGCAGTCATGGAAGATCCTTCCGTGAAACTGCATTTCACTCCCTTTTCCATGGCAGACTGAGCTGGTGGACAGACGCCAGCCTCTTCTTACCACTCCAGGATGAAGGCTATGCGACTCTGCCACTCTCCTTGGGGCCTCAGGGATCTGGTTCAGCAGACAGGCTCAGGTTTCCCATTTGACTGAGTTGTGCCTCTGCCCCCCAAACACACACAACACGCATCTCCCTTCCACCTCCCGCTCCCACGGCGAGTACTCCCTGAGCACACAGCACACACACTAGACCGTAACGGAAGAGCGGCACAGCCACTGCCTCGCTGCCCCACTTGTGGCGCAGGCCCCGAGTCTGCTTATGGTGAGCTGAGCATGTTATCGCTAATTCTGCTGTTTCATAGCCACAAGACGCAAAGCACAGACAACTAGCAACACATCATCTCATTTCGTCCTTCTGATCTAGAGAAGCTGCGTCCATTGGTACAAGAATCCAGCCTCCTTTTTGTGTGCCCTTTAGAAAAACAGAAATGTTCTCCAAGTCCGGAGACAAACTTCTGAATGAACTGCATCTGAACTTTTAAAAATTCTTTTTTCCCCCTTGGTTAAATCTCAGCGGAGCCGGAGATGATCATAATTCTCATGAACACAAACTAAAGGTTTTGTTGCCTGTTGAGCAAAGTAGCTGCTTCCTATTGCAAAAGAACTGATTCCTATTCTCAGTGCGTCGGCGTTTTCATTAAAATTTCCATTATCCCCTTCCTCCCAGCTCAGTTATAGATGAAATTGTCCTGACCATGCTTCTCAGGCAAAATCATTCCTGACGCAAAATCTATGAAAGGCATACAGGAGAAGATCCTTACTTCCCCAAATATAGATCATCTTGGTAAAGGAAAAAAAATTTTTTTTGTCCTAGCCTTCATTA
Organism: Phyllostomus discolor; assembly: GCF_004126475.2. Classification (NCBI taxonomy): domain Eukaryota; kingdom Metazoa; phylum Chordata; class Mammalia; order Chiroptera; family Phyllostomidae; genus Phyllostomus; species Phyllostomus discolor. The sequence continues at coordinate 78,789,160 of NC_040913.2, forward strand.
TCATTTTAGCTCAGTATGATTAGCTTCATCAGGCATACCAGGCGCAGGAAAACAAATCTGGGTTGAGATGCAGTCATGGTGTAGAGGCAGAGGAGGTGACACCTACTGATGTCGTGATCATGGCGGCCCCTTTGTGGAGGGCCTCCTCGGAGCCAGACCCTGGCCCCAGAGCCCCGATCTACCACCCACAACACTTCAGACCCCGTGAACTGGTCTCTGATGGCCTTCTCGGGGAACTGCAGGGGTAGGCCTGTCACGGCGCCGAGGGCCAGCGCTGACTCTGCCTTGTGCTGGGTGACCTTGGTCAGTGCTTTACACTGTCTGTGAACCAGAGCTAATCCAATGTTAATGGTGCTTCCCCACCCTCTCCTTTACAAGGCAGCATCAAGTGGAAGGCTCTGTCCACTGGAAAACTCAATCCCAACATACAAAGATGGATTGCCAAAAGTCAATGATGAAAATCGGTGTGTGAATCAGCTACCCTCAACACAACTGAAGTTGTCATCTATCTGTTCTCCTTGGAGGAGGGTGCCAGTCCTGGGCTTCCACATCATGACTGAGAAAATGAGAAAGAAAAGCTTTAGGCCCTTTGCTTCCTGTTAGCATAGCCATCACTTTCCAGTGCTTACTCTCAGCCGGGGAAGGTCATTCACATGCATTATCTCATATAATCCTAAAACAAACAAACAAACAAACAAAGAAAAGCAAACTACTGTTTCTGTTTACAGGCAAATACCCGGAGGCTCAGAAAAGTTAGGTAGCATCCCATTATCATAACACAACTAAACAAAGAAGCTGGGTTTCCGATCATTATTTGTCTGAGTTGATAGCCCGTGCTTTAACTACCACAAGGCACTTGTTTTTACTGGGAAAGAATGAGAAACTACTGCTTCTGGAGAAAGAAACTTCAGATGAGCAGACAGTCGAACTTATCCTGGCCCAGCAAGCCGACATACTCTTCTTCTACTTTATCACCCTCTGGAAACAAAGTCTCTAACAATTTTTTTCTTTCAAAATGACTTTAATATAGTCCCACTTTTGCAAACACTTATGGAGCACTTATTATCAGGCATAAATTCCGTGTGTGTGTGTGTGTATGAATCTATTTCATCCTCATGCTAACCTATGAGGTGGGACTATTACTGTTCTCACTTCACAGATGACAAAAGTGAGGCACAGACAGGTTTTGAAACTTGTCTAAGGTAACATGGCTACTAAGTGACAGCAACAGGCCCAAATCCAGGTAGCCTGATTCCAGAGCCTGTGTCACTACATTTTCTGCATATTCCCTCAAACTCTGCATAGTCAGAGTTTGAAGGAATACAGGCCAAGTTAGCAGCAGTTCTCTCTGGGGAACTGGATTTGGGTGGGGACAGAGAGAGAAAGGCTTTCTCTTTGTCTTCAGTAGGTGCTCTTGAAAATTTTACAATGTACATATAGATGCATACTTTTTATAATTTAAAACTATGTCTTTAGAGATTTAGATACTTTTGCCCTCCATAAAGTTTAGGCATTAAGTACAAAGTAACGTTTTCTAATGGGGGCACTGACATTTTCCAAGAGATTCCAGAAAGCTAGCAAAAATGCCAAGGTGGCCAGGTTAGAATGGCGCCAAGTCTGCGTTTGTCTGGGTCACACGTTCCCCTCCCCCCAACCTTCATCCCAGCGTGTGGCCAGCAGACGGTGGGGTTTGGGGAGCTCTATGGCTGCATTATGTGGATTTATATTCGCCCTGAACCAGAGGGCACATGGAAAAATGTAAATTTTGGCAGCTGCTTTTGTGGGCACTGACCTCGCGGGACACATTCAGTTCCAGACCTCACCCTGGGAGTGATTTCCCCACATCCGCTGTAATTTATTGACAAGAATTGTTTCTCTTCCTGGGGCTGAAGAAATGGTCCCAGCACAATTTTAAACAAAGCACTGCACAGGTCAAAGTGATGAACTGAATCATCATTTCCTCACACCACCGGCCCCACCCAGGGTAACATCTCTCCCTTCATCGTCTCTCAGTTTTGAAGATACCGCCAGCACAAATCATCTCTAGGCACGTCCCATTGTCCGTCTGTCAGCCTGAAACAAAAGCAGAGCACCATGTCCCCACCCTTGACCCATCTGGGCGGCTGAGACCACACAGCATTGTTCCACGGTGCTGCACCACCATCTTTTTAAGATAAGCATTTCCAATGTTATGTGAGGCTAACTTAGAAATACAGAGATTTCAAATTTCCCTGCGGTCCCAAATACCATAAAATTAAACAGACTGCAGCTTTCTACATTTTGGACAGACTAATGAAGTCACAGGACATTATTTATTATCATTATTTCCAGGGAACCTCAAGATATGGCTACATGTCCAGGTTCCGATTGTAAGTTTCTTCTTTTCTAATGGGGACAAATGCTACCATTTGAGTGTTTCTCTGCATCTCACTAGGTATTCTGCGAATGATCTCATTGTCTAATACGTCAAAACCCCATTATATCTCACTCAGCCCTTTGGGACATCAGGGTGACCATGATGGCAATGACGGTCACCATGCAGTGAGTTCCCCATGGGTGCCAGGCAGAGGGCCAAGCACTTCCACCAAAGATCTCCTGGTACCCACAACAACCTTTTGAACTCGGGGTTATTATTTCCATGTCACAGGTGAGGAAGAAGAGGTCCTGGGAAGTTAAGACTTCCCAAATAATAAGTCACTTAATTCAGAGAGGAACCAAATGGGAGTTTACCTTCACACTATGAAGAGTTTGGGGTCAAGCATTTACAATTCAAGGTATCCCACCACCTGGCTTCCTCCCTCTGCCCCTCCCTTCCACGGGACAGTTCTGCATGTCCCCCAAGGCCCTGTGGCTGTGTTTCTGTCTGCCTTTCCTCCCCCCTTCTGCCTGGGAAACAGATTCATCTCTCAGGACCCAGCTCTAGCACCACATCCTCTAGGAAGCCATACCACTGCCTCTCCCGCCCACGCGTCCCTGTAGACTTGACCATGTTGTTCTTTTGTCCCACTCTCCTCTACACAAAAGCTTATTACCAAACCCATTCGCTTCCTGTTGGTGTTTACTTTTATGCCTCTGTTTAGCCCTAAACTGTCAGCCTTTTCAGGCTCGACTGTGTCATCTTCATCTTCCCACAGCCTAGACTGGTTTCTGGTGATGAGTAGGTGCCCAACAAGCATCAGCTTCATAAATGGGGGGATGGATGAGGAACGAATGGATGGATACCTCCTAGAACTTAAAGGAGTCAACACATAGGTGATCAATACTCCAAAGTGTATTTGCTGTATTATTTTAGAATATTCAATTCTGCTAGAGAAGACAAGAAAACTAGGGAAATGGATAAAAGTCACAAGATGCATGAGATATAGATGATGAACAGTAAGTTGCTCATATGACATGGACAGAATTCATAAAACGTGTTAGGTGTAGATGAAGTTAGTAACCCATGAGACAGATTACACATAGGTAAAGTCAGTAAGTCACGCATCACTGAACATAGCCAGAAAGGCTGGAAAGACCAAGAGGCAACAAATATTCATGAACCCCTACATATGTATGAGGAATATGAGACAGTATCGTGTGGTCTTATATTGACCACCCACCAGTGAGACCCCTTCTGGCATCACGTACACTTTGTCTAAGAAATGTAGATGAAATTCTACATTTATCTATCTGGCAGGCTAATTGGCAACCATAGCTCTTGGTCTCTCTGTCAGAGCAAACTGTGTTGGTTGGTGTCAGGCACCTTCCGGCTGAGCCCTCTTGCCTAAACCTCATCTCTCATCTGCATAAGTCGCCATCCGTGGGGAGGGCTGATGAGGCCCACAGAGAGACAGGGTGTACGAACACTGTGTAACTGAGGATCATGGTCCCTCCATCCCATCTGCACCCTCTCTCAACTGCCTTTCCCTGCCTTGTATGTCCCCTATTGGGTCTCGTGTGTAGTTAAAAGAATTCAATAAACTATATATTTTAAGTGTATTCATTTGGTGTGACCCACTCTGTTCCGAGATCACTGGGATAGCTCGCCGGGTAGCATACGTGTTGGCTACCATTGCATCCGGGAGATTTCCCAATGGCAAGTATATCTCCTATTAACCCCACCAGAGCCTCCCTCCTTAGGAAGCCAAACAGGGCTACTCCCTGTCCAAGATTGACCAAGCTTCTCCCCAATTACTGTAAGAAAAGAGAAAATTCAAAACAAAGACCTCTATACACAGAGTGCACAGCAGGAAGACTGAGGCCAGGGACACACTGAGCATTCTTTCGAGCTCGGGCAGAAGTTGCGGTCCCATTTCTTATGCAACCATTCGTGACAAATCTTAAAGGAAGATTGTTGGGCTCAGGTGCTTTATGATGAACTAATGCAGATGTGAGAGACTCTGGGCTTCTTCTCCCACAATGAGTAAGTACTTTTATTATTTTTCTCATGTCCAGGCAGCCCACACAGATATGCCCTCGCAGAATTCCACAACTGCACCCAATACAGCCAATTTGAATTCCTCTGCATGTGGACCAATAAAGAGTTATTATCTGACTGAGTGGGGTATTGGCTGTCTTTGTTGGTTCCGAGTGTATGATATTATTTCAGGCGTTCATTCCTGTTTATTGGCCATTGAGAGTATTTTAAGTCCTGTTTATTGCTGCCGGTTCACATAGCTCAAATTCATGTATAAAAAATGCTCCCTCTCCTGAGTCACATTTAAATTTATTCACACTGACTTCCAAGACTTTTCCTTTGTTTGGACAAGAGCTATGCTAGATGGATCTTCAGAGCCGCTGATTCTGCTGCCCCAGTCCTATCAAATTTTTTTTTAAAATGAATTTGTTGAGTGTCACATTGTAACTGAGCTCGTGAAAGTTTAAAAGCTCTTCACATTCAAGACCTCGTTAGTAACAGAAAACAAAAAGGGAGACAAGAAAAGAGAAAAAAAAACCTGTCTGCATTTGATCTTGTATATTGAATTTACTTTCCATCTTCTAATAATGGGATGATATTCAATCTCTGCTAGAGCAGTGCTGTGACAGCTGTGACTTGGAGGATGAATAAAGCTAGGAAAATAGCCTTATGGGGCCTTGGGGACTGCCGATGTGTCAGTGATTCTGTGGAGCTGCTCGCTGGCCATACATAACGCAGTCGGGGCTCAGTTTTATATGTGTATATACATTGGTGAAAATGAATGGCGCTGGGTGTTACTTGGGACTTTTCATCTACAGATCTCCAGGGGTCTGGAATACTATGACCATGCAAAGTATCCATTTGGAAGATTTCTCCTTCTGTGTAATGGTTGTGTATTTACAACCCAATTAAAATTCCTGTAGCTGAGAGGAAGGCCTGCATGCTTAGGTCCCTGAGGCCAGCAGCTGAGGTAACGTGGAGCCCCAGGGAGCTGGCTCCTATATAGACATCAAGGAAACAGACTGAGACAGAGGGCCATGACAACTCACCCCGGCCCAGGGCTGGGTAGATGCTCGCCAGGAGTGCAGCAGCCAGACCAGAACCCAGACCCTGCAGCTTCCCAGAGGGAACCAGCGCCTGACCCCCAAGGCCTCCCTGGGACCTGGAGATGGAAGGGGTGGCTGCCTGCTGAACTTCCCCGTCTCTGCTTAATCACTCCCTCCAGCTTGAAGTTCCTTGGAGAAGAGTCTTTCACTCCACCTTTAGAATTCAGCCTTAAAATTGAACTATGCTGTGGGAGGGAACCCATTGTCTTTACATCACATTAAGATGCAAATAGCAGACACCAAATGCTTTCCTGGCAGCTGGTTTTGCTGGGGTGCCCTCTGGGCTGTGTGAGGGAAGGAAAAGGCAGAATGGAAGTCTTTGACCCCGGTTGAAACGTTTAACGCTGCCCTCTTTGTTCAGAACTTCTTTGGGGTGTGTGGGTAGGGTGGGGTGAGGGAAGGGTGTAGCAGTCTGTTGGTTCCTTACTCTTCCTTGAATTGAATGCTCTGTTTATGCCATCAGTTTTATAGCCTCCGTTGGAATCTCTGCTCTCCCTTGCCCTTGTAAAGAGGTTATTTTTAAATGACCAGATCTAATGTGCACAACCTGAAGCATTTTCCCCTTGGGTTGCATCTGCCTCCCACACCAGTTCTGTCTTCCTCTGGGATTTCTCTTGCTTTGGAGATTTATGGTGGAGATTTTTACTTTGTTTAGACAGAGGCTGACATGACTTCTCAGGAAGTGAGCTAGGTCTCACATCATCCCCGTTCTTAGCAGAGTGTGGGGACAGCAACAGAAGGAGGGATGAGCCTCCCTCCTCCACTCTGAGCGGAAAGAAGGTGCCTGTGGTCTCAGAGCTGAGCTCCCTGGTGCATTTCTCAAGTGCAGGATATACAGTGAATAGGGCACCCACTTTCAACTGGTTTGCTCAGCTAGCTCTCGCTTCTCATCCATGTAAATTCAGCTGAAGAAATCTGCTCTTCACCAGGCCTGCCTCTGTAAGCCTCAGTGCTCCCCGGTCTTTGGGCACTGTCCCCACCCCTTGTGTCATCCTTTCTCTCCTTTTGGCACATGTCCCCTCGATCCTTCTCAGGCACTCATTGCTCCCCCTTTTCTTGTCAAATTATGTTCACAGAATAGGACGTGAAACATGGTCTAGTTAAATTATAAATTAGCCCAAAGAGCTTCAGCTCCCATGTCTGGGATATTACATGTTAACAAGGATCAAAGGCTTAAATTAAAAGAATTAATCTCTCCTTAGGGGGCTTCAGCCAAGGAGATTTCAACCAGCAGGTCTCCCGAATATCGCTGAAACGGTGGACTTAGGAGGTGACTCGGAGAGAGGGGGTTGAAGCCTTGCCCCGCATCTCTGCTGATGCTTCTGACCTGAAGTCACTTACAGCCCTCATTTCCTTTAAAAATATCATCTAATTCAACCTCCCAGACAATGCCTGAACCCTTCTAGAACATTCCAGATTTGCGTGTAATCAGTAATGCAAACATCAGAGAATTTACTATCCTCCTAGCCTGGTCAGCCATCCACAGACACCCCTAAATATTAGTAGATTCTCCTCTGACATTTACTCACTGGTGCTTAGCCCTGTGCCTGGAATCGTGTGGGTTAAATCTATTCTCTCCTGCATGGGACAGTCTTCTAAGGAGTTGAAGACAAGAGTCGCATCCTCCCTCCCTTGCTTTTTTCTTCTATGAATTGGGTTACTCTGGCAGAGTGAATTGAGCTAAAAACCCACAGGGAAGACATGGTTCTTGGGGATGCAATGGTTTTTAAATGAGGCCACAAGTTCATTGGCATATCTCTTGTCATAAGATGAAGTCCATGTTGCCTCCCCTTGAAGCTGGGCACGCTTGTGACTGCTTTGATCAATAGGACATGGTAAGTGAGGCATGTACTTTCCACCTTGTTGGCTGGAACACTCGCTCTTGGCGCTTCAGGCTGCCACGTAAGGAATCCAACTATCCTGAGCTGCCATTCGTGAGCAAGCCCACGTCACGTGGGAACGCGCTAGTAGACAGTTCCAGCTGAGCCCGGCCTGCAGGTCGTCTCAGCCCAGACGTTAGACGTGAGAGTGAAGAAGCCTCTGGATGATTCCAGCCCCCAGACGTCTGAACCACCACCCCCCCCCCCCCCCCCCGGCCGTCCCAGTCCCACCAGATTAGGCCTCTTGCATTGTGGAGTAGAGACAAATTGTTCCTGACATGCCCTGTTCAAACTTCTGGCTGACAGCATCCGTGAGCATAATAAAATGACTGTTATTTTATATCACTGAGCTTGGGCTGGTTTATTACACAGCAAGAGATAGCTGGAACAGAGGCCAGCCCTTAAATCACCCCAGGCAGGGCTGCTTCTGCCCTTGAGTAACATTAACACTAAATTCCCCTTACCTCGGCAACTGGGCTATTAAACTTATTAATCTTGCATTTAAATGACAACTTCCTCCACAGTATCAGGGAAAAGCAGAAATCTCATAAACTGCAGGAAGTAATCACAGAAATAGATAATGCATCAAAAATAGTGCCAAGAGATTTCAAGTCTCTAGGTGTTGTATCTTAGACCTTACTGCTTCGATTCACACCCCCAGTGCAGACTGCTAGTTTGAGCTCATTTATTCAGGTAGTAACGACTTTTGGAACCAGTCGTCCAGTAGTAATTATGCCCTCTTCAGCCTTGCGTCTCCTGAGGGAGGGAAGCCAATTTGGATGTGAAGCCCAGGTAAGCCCTGCAGCCTTCTGCGCTCTAACGTGAAAGTGGTAGGAGCACCCACCTTGCACAATCATGGTGAGGATGGGAAATCAAGTAAGGAGGCTGCTCATCCCTCGTAGGCGCTCGCTATTGCGCTCTGCAGAGCTGATCACAGGCCTTGTAAGTCTTCACTCGGGTTGTTCCACTGCACGGGAAATGGCCAGGGCAGGCCCACGACTGGTGACTGTCTCTGAGGCAGCCATCAACTCTTTGGATTCTACGACTGAACCGGCTTCGGAGAGAAGCCCCACAGCAGCAGGGATCTGAAGCCGTTTAGTTTCCTGGCATCCCATATGATCAGAACAGTGCTCAGCATGTAGTAGGTACTCAGGAAAGGTTTGCTAAATAAATAGGTATAGTTCTGTAAGTGGCTCTCTCCTTAGCCTCATTGGATGCCTGAGAAGTCGAGGCTATGTGGTCCTCTGATCCGAGGCTGGCCCTGCCTCTTTCAGTAGGAAATCTCAACTCCCAGAGGACACAGTACGAAGGTCACATACAGAGCTCAGGAAGCTGACAGCACCCTCTGCTACACCTATTTTCCACTTCCTAATTACCAAGATGTTTAAACTATAACACGAATAGCCACATTAAAGCCATTTGTTATATATAAAGCAGGGGCATAACACATGGATAATTAAGGCCTCCCTCTGTGTCAACCTACCCACTAGAGGTATAATTAAGTGTAAGTACCTTGTAGTTTGCTAGCCATTATTACTGGGCTTAAACATATACTCAGGCAGTTATTAGTGAGATTCTATAGCGTCCTGAGGAACTATTGTTTTAATAAATGGAGGAGGAATCTTCCAGCTAGTGCCACTGTTGCTCAGCTGATCTTGGTGGTATAATTTCCTGGTGTCTGCCTACATACTCGCTATTGTCAGCCTGGAAAACTCAGCTCTCGGGCACAATGACAACGATGGGAACAGCCTCCTGACACTCTTTTCTGGTTCACATCGGCCATTAGAAGCGATGGCTCCTTCTATTATTTGCTGCTCCGAGCCTCCGTTCCATGCAAAACAAGGAACACTCAGGGATCCCAGTTCTCTTCCGATTTGGTTCCAGGAATAAAGAGCTTACAACCTAGTGAACAACATGTATTTATTAAGGCCTTGCTATGTCCATGGCCCTGACCTAGGGCTATATTGGAAGAGTATGTTTTTGACTTGAACTGGCATTATGTAGCCGTATTTAAATATTTAAATCTCCTATTTATTGAAGGGAGGCAGGAAAGCAAAAACAGCGAATGAGGTGAGGTAGCTAACTCCCTCATATTTTACTCTGGTTTCTATCGGAAAATAGGAAGAGGGAGCCTTTGAAACGAAGACCCCAGAAAGGGGACCATCTGCTCCTGAGGCTGGCATTGCGTTCTTTCTCTCTTTGGAAGCTCAAGCTGCAGCTCCAGGATTTCCCTGTAGGGGGCACGCCACAGCGGTTTTGGGGAGACAGACGTGTTCTGAAGCTGCAGTGGTGAAATGAGCACAGCAGTGTGTGCTTACTGGAATGATTTGTTTGGGGTGACTTGTTGGGCAGGGAAAAGCAACAGAATATGAAGGAACAAATGGGCTGAGGCCGCCTATTCAAACAGCTATTACGGATCTCTGGCTGGCTGGGGGATAATGGCCCAAGCCACCCATCCTTGGGTACTCTGTTCCCTCGGCTGGGTACTCCGTGGAGGCTCGCTCCACGTTGCTGGAAGGACCCACACCTCCCACGAGGAAAGGGCTGGCATCTCTCCCGTCTGCTAGGCAGTGACCTCAGTGATGTGTGTGCAGATGACCACCGTGCCTCCTGGAAACTCTGTTGCTTAGAGAGCCAAAAGAGGGAAAGGGTGTTTGGGGCCAGAGTAGATACTAGACACTGTGTTATGGGCTCAAAGACAGGCCAAGGGAGAGGTGGCTTAGAGAATTGAGTTCAATGGGCATGGGGGCAGCCAAAGCCCAGGGGTTCTCTGAGGCTGAGCCCTAAGTTTGTTACCTTTGTCAAGGCTGCATCATGAAGATGAGAGACGGGACCGGAGAGATGGAGCTGGGCGCTGCTCACTGGCCTCCAGAAGGATCTCTTACCCGCCCCTCCCCCCACTCCCCACCGCCGCCATCCCTCTCTGAGGCCGGCTATTGTCCGAAGTCTTAACGTCGTCAAATGCTTGCACTGCACTCCGCCTCTACCAGAAGCCCTCACTAATCACTTTCTCTGTATCTCTTCTTCCTAGAGACCAGCTATGCTCTGTTCCCAAGAGGGATTTGGGTCATCATGAATTATGTGCTAAGAAATTAATCACTCGCAGGAAGTGTGGTTGAAGGAGAAAAGACACCTTAATATATGGCAGGGCTCTGTCCTAGGAATTTCACAGGAATCGTTCTCTTTAATGCTCACAACAACCCTACACAATGACTAATGTGTTCTTGACACTGTCAGAAAACTGAGGGTCGTTAAAGTAACTTCTCTCATCCACATAACGAACGCTTGTTTTGTGTCTAAATAGGCCGGCAAGAGGCTAGGTTCCGGGGAGGCAGCTTGGAAGAAGGCAGATGCAGACTCCACCCCAGAAAGGGTGTGTGTGGCTTCACAGGAGATGCACACAAGGGAACAGTCTGCCCCACGGAGGGCTGGAGAGCCAGAGCACTGTGGGGAGGGGCTGCCTGCTAAGGGCACACCAGGAGGAGCCTCCGGCACACGGAGGAAGTGATATTGGAACAGACGCGATAGGGCAGGGTTTGGGGAACATCAAGAGGAAAGAATGGAAAAGTGAAAAGATGAAAGCAGAAAGACATTTCCAGGCCAAGGAACCCTCATGTGCAAAGAAACACAGGAAATGAAAAGACAATGCTACTCAATCACACTTCTTTCCAGAAAAGACCGAGGGTGGCGCACAAGGATATAAAAGCGGAACAAGAAGGCATAAACTAAAGAAGGGAACTTAAGAAATAATTTGTTTTTAAAAAGGATGGAAATGTCTAATGGAGCCAAGAACAAGACTTTAAAGACTGCATGCCATAAGGATGTGTATAATTGTTACTAACTGGACTCTAAACTTGCTAGGAGCCAGCCCTGGCAGGAAAAGCGGGTTGCCCCTCCAGACGAGACGTCATCAGTGGAGGAGCACCCATCAGACTAGAGGGGCCCACGGGCCCTGATTCAGCAGGCCAGGGCACTCTCCCCTGATCCCTACAGTGGATGTCCCTTCCGTTACCCCAAGGCATCTCTCAGGAAAACAATTCAGCCCGTGGCCAGCCAACATCATTCAGGAGCCCCCCTCTTGGTTCATGTGGCTCAACCCGAGGGGAGTTCTTCAAATAACCAAAAGAACTGAAGAACCGCTTTGTCCTTAGAATAGCCCCTTTCTGCCAAGGTTTTGTAGTTTATTAGTGAGTTATACATTGCAAACTATGCTTTCTTACAAATAGTTGGAATTCAGCTCATCTATGTCATCAGTTAACTAGTGACTCATATGTCTTAACACACAAGCAAGCTGAGGGTAGGTGTGCCTGGGTGAGAAAGCCATCTCTCCCCTCTTTCCCACAAGCCCCACTTAAACATCCTCCTCCCCACAGAGCTCTGCATGTTTCCAAGCCAAAAAGTGCCTCTCCATCCCGTAACCCAGCAATTTTCAACCAGTGTGTTGCACGAATTTTTAAAACATGCAATACCTAACTGTTTAGTCAGGGCCACTGATCTCTTTTCCCGCAGATTGTCAAACAGAAAAAAATGACAACAGCCAACACAACAATAGCTGTCCAGTGTGAATGAATTAAAATTATACTTATTTTTTATCAGATAGGCAAAAAATATATTTTTTGGTGTGCCGTAGAATTTTCGTCATTAGCTTATGTGTGCCACGATAAGAAAAAGGTTGAAAACCGCTGCCCTAACCCTCAGTGTTTTTACTCTCTTGAGGGCACATGTCACGCTGGACCTGGTGCTGTGTGTGTTTCTCCAGAATTTGCCATCCTTGAGGGGCTCAGCCCCGTGTGTTCATACTCACAATCAATAACATCCCATGGAAGGAAAGCAACACCCTCCAGACAACAACTTTAAAAACAACCTGTTTTTCCCATCACTGCCCTTTTATCGAGCATGCGGATCAGCCACTTATTCGGTGGGTGTCCACGGTGGCCTTTCCCTTCTCTCGGGCAGCGGTGTGCGTTGAATCGAGCTTCTTCGGTCTGCAGGAAACCTCCTGTGACCTTCCCATCCACAACGTGAGGTCATGGGTAAAGGTCATATCCTATGAGAAAATGTAAGAGCGGATGGAACGAGAAACTGGAAAAAATGTAATGCAGGAGACAGCCTCGACCTCTGGCCCAGACGCACAGACTGACTGGATTAGAGATGCTTGCAAGGCAACTGGGTCTGATGTCATCTCAAAACTCAAAGGCTGAAATTTAGTGAGTCCTTGATATGTAATGGGGATTGTACTAGGCTTTTAAAAATAGTTTAGTAGGCATAAGTTATTTTATTCAACCACTACAATAACTTTTGCATTATTATGAGCATTTTTTAGATGTGGACAGGGAAGCTAAGGGTAATTAAATTCAAGGCATCATAGTTAGTAATTTGCAGAACGAGGATTTGATCTCAAATCCACCTGACTTCAAAGCCCAGGTCTCTTCCAGCTGAGAGGGGTCAAATCCCAGTTCTGCCAGCTGGGAGACTTGGAAACATGTCATTCAACCCTTTGGTCACTAAAGCCTCAGTTTCCTCATCTAAAAACACAGGCATGATACAATATTAATCCCATAGGATTATTCTGAGGACAAAGTGAGAAAATACATGTAACCACAGTACTTGGCGAATAGTAAGCGCTCAGTAAAATTTTGTGTTAATGTTCGTAAGCTCCGAGGTCTACTTTGACAAGAAAACTTGTGTGCACTCAAAGTGAGCCATTCTAGCCAAAAAAGAGCCCAAATTCATCAAACTCTTTGAAAGCATGGTAGTTTGCTGGGGCCGCCGTAACAAGGTACCACAGCTTGGGTGGCCGAAGCAACAGAAATGTATTTCTTCATGACTCTGGAGGCTGGCGCCCTGAAATCAAAGTGTCGGAAGGACTGGTTTCTTCTGAGGTCTCTCTCCTCAGCTCGTAGACAGCTTGTGTCCTCGCGTGGTCTCCCCTCCACGTGTGTCTGTGTCCTAATCTCCTCTTATTATAAGGACACCAGTCATATTTGATTAGGGTGTGCCCTAAGGACCTCGTTTTAACTGAATCGCCTCTTTAAAGACCTTGTCTCCAAATACAGTCACATTCTGAGGTGCTGGGCCATGTGAAGTAGAGCCAGGTCATCCCGGCCAAGGCCATCGGAGAAGAACCCACGCCCCACTGACCCTCAGCTGACCGCAGATGTGCCAGCATGCCTAGCCAGGATCTGTGTAATCTTGAGTGAATTATTTAACTTTTCCAAGTATCCTTTTCCCCATACTTAATAAAAAAAACAAACAAAAACAAAAAACCTTGATGCAGTAAGTGCATCAGAGAGGGGGCCTGGTGGATGTTAGTTGAAAGTGGACAGCAAAGAGGAAATCCGTCTGTGCTTTGTAAGGAGTAGGATATATCCTCCCCAGAAGGTGGCTTGCAGGACCTACAGACCTTGGCTGGGATGATAATGGTAGATTTTGAGGCACAGGCTTTAAATTTCACTTGTAAGGAACCAAATGTAGCTTTGGCAATAGCACATCCATCCTGACAGCTTCTTCTCAAAGAGCACTCAGGAAACATTCCAAGTTCCATTAGCCGTAAAGTCAGGCTGCCCAGGGAACCCGTGATATCACCCATCTCCAATAATTGTGAACCAGAGGGAGTCTTCAGGAGGCACAATCCCACGCCCTGACCTCTTTGTGGGCAATCTGAGGCCCAACCTCTCAGAACGTGTTCCTACAGAAGCCCACTAATCATCCCCACCACGAGGTTGTCACAGCGCCTGAGATTTCTAGGTCTCCAGCCTCTTCCCTCCGGGTGAAGATCCTAGGGCTATCACTTTGACAGACATTTTCTAAGTACTCAAAGCCACCCTCAAAGGTCCCTATTGTTCCTGTGACACCTCGCTGGCATCAGACCAGGGCCTTGAACTCTACCTAGTCGAGGTGAAGGTGAGTTGCCCCAACAAGGATGAAGCAAGTTAAGGAAGTTGAGACTGAAAAAGTAACTGAGGCTGGGGCACCTGGAAAACTCTTGTGCTGTGACCATAGCCATCTCCATTGTTCTTAGACCAGCTGTTTCTCTTCCCGTCTGCATGTCCCTTGCGGGGGGGGGAGGGGGGGGGCGTAGAGACGTTCCTTCCCCGCCTTACACTCATGAGCCCCCCTCTGTACTCGCCTTGGCTTTCTGAGCAATACCCACGTCCTTGCAAAGTCTTTGGCTGCTGGCCACTCTCTCCCCTCTTCTTTTCCCCTCTGTGCCTCTGCACCTTTGCCCACAACTGCTCCCACTGCCTGTTCCCGGTCTCCGACTCCTCCTGGTGATCCCTCACTCAGACTGCAGAGGACCGTCAGCTGCCATTCGGGCTCCTTCCTCTGTACTGTGTCACCTCTGTTCTGATGCAGTCCAAGAAATAAGTCTTTTCTCCTGCTTCCATTTCTGCCTCTACCCCCAGACTAGTGGCTCCACAAAGGCAGGAACTGTTCCCCCATGTTTTTATCCTCAGAGCCTAGCAGAGCCTCTGAGATTGAGGAGGAGCTTGTGCAAGTTCACAAAACAACTGAAAAGAGGGTCCAGGTCAGGATTTCCTGCAAAGTCTTAACTGTACCAATCTCACCCTCCCACCCTGGCTCTCAACACTGATGCCATATGCTTCCCGACGGCATCCTTTTCTATGAAGCGGAAATGGACTTCTACACAGGAAGGACAATTTGAATAGATGCCACTTTTCCTGTGAGCACCCCATCACTGCCCGTGTTGCAGGGAAAACTTCAGGTGACACAGTAAAGGGGAAGGTAAACATTTGTTTAATGCATTTAAAATCTGGTTAAAAAGCTACAAGCGCTTGCTTCACATCAAACCCTAGTGCAGCCGTGTCCTGCACGGGCAGCTACGTGGCGTTCTGCAGTTCACTGTGTGCTCTTGTGACAGGGTGCAGCCAAGAGGGGGGCCCCAAACAGGGATTTGGAATGGGGTCCGGAACTCAAGGTGTCCAGGAAATATTAGAAAGATATATAGGATGTCCTCACCCCTCTCCCCCACAGGTGTGAGTTGGGGGAAGGGACACGTGGAGCAGGAACATGCAGAGCTGTTTTGTACAGCAACAGCTTTGCAGCTAACCTCTGGCATGGTCAGTTAACACATCTATAGCCTTCAACTGGTTGCATAGATATGTTTAATAGCTGTAGCCATGCTTTGAGCCAGGGGGATGGAAGTGACATCCACCCAAGACATAACTGAGGGGCAGCTCCCCCTGGCTACGACACCTGTGTGAGAGCTTGGAGAAGATTGGCTCCATGCCATGGGGCCACGGCTGCCCAGACTCACTATGGCAGCCCAGAAAAGCTGGGAAAATACAGGAATGCTGGCAGGTGTAACTGATTGTAGGGGGAGTCGGAAATGAGGGTGCAGAGGAAGGTTGGCGTGGGGATTTAAACCCAGACTCTGCAGCCATGGGAGACAGAACCATGTGGCTTTGGCAGAGTGGGGACCCTGCAGCTTTGGTGAAAGTGAGGACCACGTGGCTTTGGGGTGCTCCCTTTTGCCACATGGCTTAGGAAGCAGGAGAGACTTTGCCTGGAAGGAAAGGGGAGAAAGGACTCTTGCTGGTGGGCCATGAGAAGGTGCTACACGGCTTTGGATTAACTGGAGATCGTGGTGGCAACACGGTGCCGGGAGCCCAAATCATTGACTTCTCCTTCTTTTCCTGAGATTGTACCCCAGATTAGGACACCAGAGGGAGAGGGAAGGACTGTGTGCATCTGTGGGCATCCTAAAGGACTGTAATATTTTCATGAAGACATTAAGTCACTACTCTAAGTCTGTATAGCTTTAAATAAATATTTCCTTTCCTTTTCACAAATCTCTGGCATTGAGGGCCGTCTTTCCTCTAGTGGCGGGCATCTCGAACCTAGTAGGGGGTCCTTTCGGTAATAGTATATCGTACACCCCCCTTGGGTCTGTTCTGTAACGCTCTGACCTATGCTCTTCTCATTTGAGGAGAAAGTAAACAAAAGAAGGTTTCTGAAGCCACTTGGAGTCTAAAGTCAAGTCACTGGCAGGGTGTAAGGGACTCGAGGCTGAGGGGGACAGCTGGCATTCGGAAGTCCGAGTCTTTGGGGAGATATGTGTCTGAATTCACTGTCAGTCACACTGCAGAACAGCATCAGTGAGTTCCTGCTTCCTGTGTTCTCAGCACCTTGGGTGGGAGCTAACACACCATCCCACAGCAAATGCTACCATACGGGTTTTTTGGAAGATTTACCACAGGCTACCTGACCTGAGCTTGGAGGATCAAAGAGGCCAGGGCCGCTGAGAGGTGAAGGCCTCACAGGGCTGGCCCAGGAGCACGGACCGGGTTGTGTGTGTGTGTGTGTGTGTGTGTGTGTGTGTTTTGGGAGTCCGCTGGCAGGAGACAGAAATGGGCCTGACCCTGAAGGACCTTGGGAACCACGTTCACTCATTCATTCCATAAATACTGACGGTGCTCCTATAATGCCATGCACTGTGACCAATCATGTTACAATATTTGAATTTTTATTCTGAGAGCAAGTGGTGTCCCATCCTAACCGGTAAAACACCTTTACTTCCCTTGGAAAAAATCACTCTCGTTTTAGCGATTCCCCCCTTCTCTCCTCATTGAGAATAAGGGACCCTCTTCCACGGGGCAGCTTCACAATCTAAATGTTTTCCGTATCTCAGTGTCCAGTATCATCCTGTGTCTGAGTCCTCCCAACCACAATTTGCATACAATAAGACCCGCATCTATCCGAAGAGAATGCTCTTTCATTCACTCATTGCTTTTCCCTCCAACCGGTCGCGGCACTGACTCACATGGAAACAGCACAGCCCTTTCCGGTTAGGGGGACAATGGGGCCTTTGCCAAGCACAGCAGGTGAGGAAAAGAGCCTCACTCAGTTGTCCCTAAACAGCCAGGGGGCGGGGCTTGGTCACCGAGGAGCGTCCCAGGAGGTGGGCAGCGAGTAAACAAGAGAGAAAGCCCAGAGATAAATGAGGGGCCCACTGTTTAGCAAGAAAATGCCCCATTAATCAATGTCAAGACCTCCCACAGGACAGGCATCTGAAACAAAATCGAGTAACCAAATACAAGTTCCTTCCTGTCCGTTGAAGGCAATATTATAAGTGAATTAGCAAACATCAGTGGTAAAACGAAATCAATGGATCGGAGTTTTACAAAAACAGGAAGAAGAAGGGACCGAGCAGCGGAAAGGCGGCCGCACATCCCTTACAAATCTCGGTGGTTCTTCCGCGGAGATTAGGGCCCCACCAGCCTAACAGCCCCCGCCCCCGCCCCCCAGGGAGGGGCCTCACCCTCTCCCAGACGCTGAGGTGGCATCCCTCCGTTTTACAGGGCTGAGCTGAGAGTACTGTCGCAGCCTGCACCAAGGCTGGCCAAAGTGCACCTTCGCCCTGGGGGCGGGAGGTGTGTGTTTGCTGGGACACGCTGTGAAGTCATTCTGGGACTCGGGCTGGTGCAGGAGGGCAAGTGGTCATTGAAAGGCCCCTGGGGATTTCTCTTCCCAGCGTCCCCCTGCCTAGCAACAAATGACCGCGCAGCCCAGAAAGCCTTCCAATGACCACCACTGCAGGAGAGGGTTGCCCGGCTTCCTGCTCTGGGAGACGGAGTGGGACAGTTGGGCTGTACAGGGAACAGTGACAGGACAGAGACTGAACGAGGAAACACCCCACCCAGCCCCTGAGCTGTGGGTCAGCGGGCGGTCCAGCAGGAGGGGGCTTTGCTTTGCTGTTCCGGTCTGTTCTCTATCTTTCTTTTTAAGAATGTGATAAAAGTTACGGACCTTATTGTTTAAAAAATGTTCTGAAGATTCACACACTCTGAGAGCCCAATTACTTCAAAGGACCCCGTCTTAAGAAAAATCACTTCGCTCTGGAGACGGGCCCACCTGGCACCCTTCTCAGCGAAGTGCAGCTGAGGCCGTGAACCTGGCACTCCGCGCCGGGGCAGCGGAGGTCGCTTTGAACTAACAAAGCGGGGCTTAAATCACGGGATGGAGCACAGCCTCCTTCCGACATCTGGAATTTTAATGAGGCAGGATCGGGCAGGCAGGCAGGCAACAAGGCTTCCTTAGGGCCCCCAGAAAAGAAAGTCAAAGCAGAGCACCTCGCTAACGTGCCTCCTCCTTTGGGGCATTTGGGAAATGCCCTGAAAATCTCCGCCTTGTTTTGCTTCTTCATCTCAAGTTTTTGTCTCTTTGTAAGTCTGGCTTAAGCTTCAGGTGAGTGTGTGGCTCGTGAGGCTGAGTGGTCTGGCCTCCTGGGGTGGCTGACACCGGTAAGGGTACAGGCACAGCCGGGAACTACTGGCCACTCCAAGTCTACTGGCCTTTCTGGAATTGCATTCTGTCACAGGGGACCGGTCAGGAGCAGGCCACTTGCCCTGATCCAGCCCTGGTCGCCGTGACAGAAAGAGAGAGCCAAAGACTCACAGGAACTCACCTTCAGTACAAGCTCCCTCTAAGAACGCCCCTAGACCCCCCATGATCAGCCCTTTCTCCCACCTCTCTGTCCGTGCCCCGGATGCTGAATATCCCTTACCGGGGGAAATGAACCGCTTCTACCACGTGAATACCCAGAAGGGGGCTCTGCTTGGTTTCTCTTATCAAACCTCCTCTCTGCTCAGAACAGACTCTTTCCTGCCCTACAGCCAGGATGGCCCACCCCCCACCCCCTCCAATACTACTCACACCCAAGGGGATCAGCGCAGTAGGATGGGAGAGAAGAAAGGCAGTAGGCAGCCCAGTGACTAATGATGGTCTCTCCCGCACCCAGGAATGGGGAGAGTTTCTGAGCATCAGGTGCCAAAAAAACTGGAGAACCTTCTCCACTTCCCTCCCAGCAGACCCCCACATCTGGTTCCACAGGGCGTGTTATCAGGGCTGCAGTGTGTGTGACCCCATTCCTGGGTCTGACTCAGGAGAGATCTGGGGACCTTTCAGTCCCTGCCCTGGTACGGGGGTCCCCACAGCAAGAACTGCACCTGTTCCAACGGTGACGGTACAAAACTTAGACAGACGCAAGAGTGCAGAGGCTGAAAATAACTCTGGACATCGCCTCCCTCAAGGTCTTCGTTTGACAGATGAGGAAACTGGGGCCCAGGGTACTCAGGAAAGAAAATGTGTTTGCAGCCTTTGAAATAACCTAACTCACCGGACACCACATGCTTCCTAATTCTGGGCTCAGGCGCTGTGTCTTTTCGTTTCAAAGTGGTTTGGAATGAGCAGACTTGCTGAGACGACCGAGGGGCTGCTGGAGCAGTGTCAGCATTATCCAGCGCCGTCAGGAGGCGGCCCGGAGGAAGGGAGATGTCCGCCTTTCAACCGCAGATAAAACGTGGTGGACAAAAGCAGAATATAACTGGGAGCGTGTTAACAAGGACAGCCAATTAAGCTCGTGCTTGCTTCAGACACTCTTGGACTGCCAATGGAGTCGATCATATCTTTTATATGATTAAACTGAAATCAATGTCCCAGGCAGCCGCTGCGAATGCAGGTATTTTTTTCAAATGGAAATGATAATTCTACATGCGAGTGGGAAATGCACGAGCACAGAATCCGGTCCATTCCAGCAAGGACGACGCAGGTGACCACGGCCCTTTGGGAGTCGGTAAAATCTCTAGATGAGTAAAACTAGTTCTAATGTACCAGTTATGTGTTAACAACAAACTTTAAAAAAAAGCGTGTGATTTAGCCAATAGAACAATCTAATCACAACACATTCCAACTGTTTTCCCTCACCCCTAAGACAGCACTGTCACCACCCCCAGCCCAGGTCAGGCGCAGTGCGTTCTCCTTGCTCCCACCCTGACAGTTCACCTTTGTCTTCTACTCTATCCACAAACGTCTGCCTGGCTTCAGACTTTTAACATAACTTCTCATTTCGGTCTACAGCTTTCCCCATAAGACGTTAGCTCAGGATAAATCACCAGACGTGCAAGGGAAGTGGGTTCTCACTATCCATCCCCTCCTGACACAGCTTGGGATAATTGGGTTTCTTTACAGGGAACCCTGGGGGCGTGGGGGCATGCTGGGTTGGGTGGAGGGAGCCTGTAGCTCCCACCTCTAACCAGCTTGGGAGTGAATAGGGGCACAGCTGGGGTTGGGGACCCCAATGACATGGCCCCCATAGGCTGCCACAGGCCCCTGCTGGCACTGACTCTCCACCCTTCTGACTAGTTCTGCATTCTCATTCTCCTTGAAGGGCAACCCTATGGTTTTCTCTAGCGCCGAGTTACAGAAATGAGTGGTTTCAAATGCCATCTGAAGAAGAAACTGTGTATTGGATGCTTTTGAGTCAGCATCAAGAGACCTGTAGGCTAACCCTGATGCCAGTCACTGGTCTGATCATGTACCAACATCTGTCTCACACCTGCTTTGCACCAGGCACTGCGGACATGATCACTTGGCTAGAATGAAGTCCCTGTGTCTCAGCGTTTCAAGTGCAGTGAGGAAGACAGGCAAGTGTGTCTTTGTAACATGTGATAATTGCTATAGAGAAGGATAATAAGGCCATAGGGACCCAGAGCAAAGACCTTTGGCCTGTTCTGGGTGAAGGAGGACATCTGAAGCGGATGACACTTGCCCCCAGAATGAAAGGATGACTAAGATTGCAGCATGCGGAGGGATGAGCGTGTGGGCAGAGCAGGGTATGAGGGCATTCCCAGTCGAGGAAGGACACAGCACATGGTAACCCACAGAAGCATGACATGGCATGACAGCGAGTGTGCACCCTGCCCTCTTCCCCCTCTTCCTCCCCACCCGGCTCCTTCCTACTTATCTTCAGGTTTTGGTTTAGACCACGGTTCCTTTAGATGCCTTTGCT
Source organism: Phyllostomus discolor (assembly GCF_004126475.2). Lineage (NCBI taxonomy): Eukaryota > Metazoa > Chordata > Mammalia > Chiroptera > Phyllostomidae > Phyllostomus > Phyllostomus discolor. The sequence continues at coordinate 78,810,352 of NC_040913.2, forward strand.
AATCATCCCCACCCCACTTCTTGGGACTCCCTTCTGAATCACTCCCTTTCTATGACTCCCGCCTGTTTCCTGGTCTGGTTCTCCATGAAGACAAATCACAGTTTTACTAGGGCCAAGCACACTGGCATAATGAACGCAGTAATCTCTCAAGAACTAGCTTGTGTATGACCAAACCAAAATTTCTACCAAAAATTGCATTCTATGCATTTTCTAGTAGAGGCAAAAACAATCTACAGTGTGCTCAGGAAGCCAGTGGTTCAATGCAACCTAAAGTATCAAACACTGAAAAAACAGAGGGTCTCAAGACACGAGTCCTAGCTCTGTCACTAAAGCGTTCTGGAACCTGGAGGGCACCTGCCTTCCCTGGGACTCAGTTTCCTCTTCTGCAAAGTTGATGGATTTTAAAACTGTTTAACGCTCATTCCCACCCTCGCCCACAATTTGTCACTTGTTCACTGAAGCCTGAGGCCAAGCCCGTGTTGGAATTTTCAGTGCAACCGAAATTATGTTCAATCACTAACATTTCTGGAATCTTGTCTTTTGAAATAAATACCTCCCCAAAACCTAAGCTTTCTTTTTGCCTTTCAAATAAAAGCTTCCCATGGACCCCAATTCTGTAAGGGAGCACAGGACAAGCTCTCAGGGAATGGCATGGCGTGGGTGAGGAGGGGGAGAGGACAGAGCTGGTAGAGCTCCTTTGACGAGCCGAGAGCAGAGGGAGATTTGTCACGGTGCCATTTAGTGCCCTGGGACCATCAGCTTTCACAACAGTGTGTTCCTACCAGAGGATTCTGGACTCAAGGCACAACCTTGCCATTCCACTGTCACCCAAGGAGTTCGGGTGTATTTGAAGACAAGCAAACACAAACAAAACACTGCTATGTATCTGCACAGTGTCTCCCAGTTATTGGGGAAATTGCAATTACGGTTGACAAAGCTATAGAAATGATCTCTTTAGCTACAGAGCTTGCCGATCTTTTCAATTGGAACCATATTCCATTGCCGGTTGAATGGGAGGCTGCCTCCCAGTGTAATGGAGGTGCCAGCTATAGTCAGGGCTTTTGAAGCTGTGGTATCCAGACAGGGTGTCCCCGGAATGTGGGATGAAGATTAGACTATGTCACCAACAGGACTTGAGACTAACAAGAACCCATATAAAATCGGATGATATTTGATCTCTTCCCTCCAAAAATTTTACACACCAAAGACTGATAAAGCTGTGTTGCGTAATAAAGCCAAGGCATTTTCTAAACATTAGCCAATATTAGAGTACCTTCCCCAAAGGAAGGCCTATATTTAGAATACAAAAGGAAAGATAAATTGTCATCTTGGACACGGAAACAGATCCACGATGAGGAAGTAATGCCATAGCAGAAGTTGTAATGACTGGCCATGATACCGGAAAGGGAAAGAGATTATCGGAATTGTGACTGTGTCTCCTGTACTACCCAGAGCAGAGCACCCTGCCCATCTGGTCCTCGTCCCCTCTAGGGAAAATGGGGACATCAAGCAGTCGTGCGTTGAACATCTAACTCCTGTATTGAACTCTGTACCTGCTGAGCAGCATTCTGATACTGATTTGGCTTCACAGATAAGTTTCCATATTGGCTAACCTGCCAACAACAGCTTTTAAGTACTTCCTTGGGAGATGGATTTCCTCAATGAAAATTGATGACTTGCTATTTTAGTCTGTTGGCAACATCTTGGACGTTGGGCATGAATGAACCAGACTCCCATGAGCCAATAGATTCTCCCCGAGTGAGCTGACAGAAATGTCTGGCTCTGCTGCGATGCCACCAGGAAGCAGACATCCCGGGGAGCTGGCCTTGACGCACTTCCTCACGGCAACACCACGCTGCCAGTGGCCACGGGATGAACAGGTCCTTGGCAGAATGTGCATTCTGATGTGTTTTCTCTGAGAGGAACATTCTCCAAGGAGGTGACTGAGAAAGAACCATATTCCTTTGGTTGGCAGCCTGTGCTCAATCCACTGAGCTACGCCAGCTGGGGCCTAGAACCATATTCCTATGGGTAGGAAAAGCAGTCCCCGAGATGCTTTGTCAGTTACAGGTTCTGTCACCTGCAATCAGAGGATGAAGCCACAACAATCACTGTGGAAATCACCCACTAAACATGTAGGCAGTGTCTTCCACATGAGGGATACAGAGCAGAAACAGACAAAGGTTTCCTTCCAAGAATTTTTAATCTAGAAAATTAGACAAGATAATTTGTATAATAAAAAGTAGAAATGAATGTGCAGTATAAAAAGATATCATTGGGATGTTATTAATAGTTCAGAGGAGAAAATATTATTTATTTTATTTAACAAACATTTATGTAGTACTGTAGCCAAGGGCACTGTTTAAAGCACTTAACATGGAATAGTTCATTTAACGTTCTAGGAACTGTTATGATCCCCATTTTACAGATGGGGAAAATGAGGTACAGACATGGTGAAAAACATTACCAAGTTTCTGTGGCTACCAGGCGGCAGAGCTGAAACAAGAATGAATTGTGGTGGGTGGTCTCGTCCCAGTATCCTTACTTTCCTCGCCTACCTGCCATCGTACAACTGGCAGCTGGAGGCCCCAAGGATGCTTCCACAAAGGCGAAGATATTTACACAGAGCCTCGAGGAGGGCAGACAGCTGTTGGGTATGCAGACATGGAAGGAAGCACACTCCGGGCAAAATAAACAGTGTGAGGAAGGCCAGGGGTCTAGCATGCCTGAAACTATTGTTTCCTAGTAACCCAACAATAGCTCTACCGCCTTCACACAGGGTCAGGTTCAACAAGAATAACTGACCAGAAGAAAGAGGCAAGTAGGAGGGACAAATAATGGTTGAGATTCTAGTGTTTTGAACTTCAGCTTCCACAATTTCCATTAATTCTCTGTATCCCAATCTTCAGCCAAGTGCTCAGAAGTGGGGCACGGCTCCGACAGAAACACATGCACACCAGGGAGCAGTACGCAGAGCGGTTCGGTGGACCCAGTGGCTCGGCTACCCATTGCCCCCGAGCCTCAAGGTTTGGTATTTCCTGACCCTTCAGAAGTAAACAGACCACGGTTATCTCTCCATGTCTGAGAGCAAAGAAGGCAATGCTGGGAGGCCAAGGGTAATGTTCTCTTTCTTAAGGAAAATTCAACCCTAGCTTGAAAGTTAGATCTATTCCAGTGCTACAAGGGCATCTCACAAGGCTCACAAAGCAGCCAGGTCATAATGACAGTACTCTTTATGGGCAATGAGATTACTCTCTGACTACTAAGCTTGAAGAAACTCAGTGCTAAGCATGATATTTCCGTTCATGGATTCATATGCAGATCCTGAGTTGAGATTAGGACTAAAAACTGAGAGGACAACAGATAATAAAAAATTGTTTCAAATGGATATAATTTCTATGAAGAAAATAAATGAATGCTCATACTATAAATGCAACCTAAGTAATGTATCCAATGATACGGGAATCTTTCCCTTTTGTTAAATGTAGATCCATAGCAACATTTTCAATGGCTGTGCATTCTGTTAGATAAACTGTATACTTGAGTTGGTTTTACTCTTATAAGGATCTTTGTGCACTTGTTATTATCTCCTTCAAATACTTTCTAAAATATATTTAGAAATTGCAGGACATTTCTGTGATAAAGGAAGAGTTTCTTAGTTCTAAAAGTGCCACCAAGAACAAATTCTTTTTCTCTAGGTACACGGGTCCTTAACTCCATGTCTCTGAGGAGTCTCGTGTCTCCATCAGTCAGAAGAGGGACAGAAATCCTGTCACCTTGTTTCAGCAGGTGTCCTGGCGATGGCACAGAATGGAAGGCATGGCCTGTCCCATCGGGCTGGCTCTGTGGCAGGACCAGGTGGCTTTCATTTATGGCGTCAACTGAACATTAAGAACATCACCATGGCCCATAAGTGTCCTGACATGCATAGGCTAAGATGAAGTAATCCTTCAACTCTCCATATGTCAAGCACAATGACAAAATTCAAACTTCTTTGCATCTAAATTCAAACTGTTGAACTATCATAATACCACATTATTTCACTTACACTGTAGAACCTACAGGTTCAGCCAGTTTCAGGGACCATCTGATGGTCAACAGGGAAAAAAAGAATCTTACAAGGAAATTTTTGTTTGAATGACACAAGGATTTCAAGGAGGAATTTCCTGAAAACCACTACTGATGTATTGATAGCAAACACTCAGGTTAGTGTACTAGATCCAAAATGTGCTGGTCACCATTTCATTTTATCTTATTGTTTTTAAATCTTTTAAAATTATAGTTGACATGGTATTATATTAGTTTCAGGTGTCTGACAGAGTGATTCAACATTTATATACCTTTCAAAGTGACTACCACAGTAAGTCTAGTAAGCATCTGAGGGCCATTCACCATTTTAACTGCTTTACAGATATTAATTCATTAAATCCCCATGATAACCCAATGAGGTATAAGTATTTAATATCTTCAGCTGACAGACACTGAAAGTAAAACAGAGAGATTATTTAAAGTGCCCAGGATCACACAGGAAGTGTGTGGCAGAACCAGAATTAGAACCCAGGTAGTCTGATAATGAAACCGTACTGACTCAGCCACTGCCCTGGGCTTCCCCTCAACATGTCTGGTCAAAGAGAGGTGTGCAGGATTGTGAATTTGTATCCATTTCGCCAAGTGGTCTTTCACAAAGATTTTATCCGTTTCAAACTTCTAAATGGTGCTCGAGAGAGTCTGCTTTCCTGATCTCTGTTCAGTGTTAAGGATTGTTGTTTTACTCTTTGCCAATCTGATCAGTTTTAAAAATCTTTTTTAAAAGAGTATTCTATATAATAAAAACAAATAATTTTCAAAGGCTCATTCATTTTTTTATTGCTGGGATTGCTTTTGCATATACTCCATCCATCTTTTTCTCCGCCGTTCCTCGTTTCCATATTGTTATTTTAGAATTCTTTATATAGATACATCTTTTGCACATTTTTAATCTTGTTTATGTCCTTTTGCTTTGATATTTGCTCCACAGAAGTTGAAATCCCAGTGTGTTTAAAGATTTCAATATTATCATGATTTCTGAGTTTATATCATGCTTATAAATATTTTTACCACCCCAAGTTTTAAAAAATACTCATTTATATTTCCTTTTAGTGTTTTTATAGGTTTATGTTCCTTCTGCATTTAAAACTTTGATACATGTAGAATTTATTTTGATGTAAGGAATAAAGCAAAGCTTCAGCTTTATTTTATCATAAAATTGCTAGATAGTTGACCCAATGTCAACCTGTATAAGAGAAAAATGAAATTATGAAGACAAGCAGAGAAAAAAGATATTATTTAGAGAGGAACAAAGACAAGAAGTTCAGAAGACTTTTCATGAGGAACTGTAGGAACCAACAGATAATGAAGAGACATTTTTAAATATCAAAAGAGAAAAGCAAAATTTGTTAACCCAGAATGCTATATTTAGCAAAAATATATTTCAATAATTGGGGTGCAATAAAACCCTTTTCAGAAAAACAAAAGCCGAGATTATTCGTTGCCAACAGACCTGCACTAGGAGAAACGTGAAAGGAAGTTCCTCAGGCAGAAGGAGCATAATACCCCGTGAAAACTGGAATCTGTACAGAGAAATACAGTGCTGGAAGTAGCGAAAATGCGAGTAAATGTAAAATATGACTTATTTTTAATTGCTCTGGAGGATAATTGATTGGATAAGTCAAAGATAATAACAATATATTGTAGGGTTTACAACATATGTAAAAGCATAATGTATGGCAACAATAACACAAAAATAGAAGAAATTAATTTGAAAGTGAACTGTTAAGTTCTTATACAATGTGATAATGGAATGATATTGTTTGAAGGTAGACCTTAATAAGTCAGGATGCATATCATAAATGCTAGGGCAACCACTGGGAACTTTTTAAAGAGGTATAACTAATAAGCTAAAAATAAAAATTAAATAAAGTTAGTAATAACTATCCAATTAATGCAATAGAAAGCAGAAAAATAGGAATAAAGAAACAAAGAATAGAGGGACAAATAGAAAACAAATAGGAAGATGGTAAATTTAAATTCAACCCTACCAATAATAACATTTATGGTAAATGGTCTAAAGAGAACAATTTAAAAAAATTGATTGCAAAAGCAGAGAAAACTAACTTGAAACACACAGATATAGATAGGTTAAAGGTAAAAGGATGAAAAAAAGATACAGCATACAAACACTAATCAAAAGAAAGCTGGAATCCCCATATTGACTAATGTAAAGTAGATGTCAGAATAAAGAATATTACTGGAGATGGACAGGGACAATACGTAATGACAAAGAGGCCAATTCACCAAGAAGCTCTGTATGCTGAAACTGTGTTGTTAGGTACATATGTACATATGCATAGGCCTGTTATATCCTCTTGGTCAATGCACCAAACAAAAAAGGTGAAGCAAAAAGTGATAGAGTTCACACAAATCCACAGTTATGGAGAGAGATCTCAACATTCTTTTCTGAATAACTGAAAGAACGAGTAGACAGATTCGGCAAAGATACAGAAAACTCAAACAAGTTCATCTAACATTTATAGAATACTCCATCCAACAAAAGCAAAAGCAGTGTGCACAAAATGTTCAAGAACAACATAGAACATTCACATAGACTCTTTTCTGGGCCACAAAATAAACCTTAACACATTTTTTTTTAATTTAAGAAAAAGAACATTAAAACTATGAACAATAAAATGGCAAAAAATACAAATATCAACAATTGAATCTAAGAAAACAAACTAAGCAAACAAGAAGAACAGAGACAGAATCATGGATACAGAGAGCATTTTGATGGTTGCCAGATGGGAGGAGGATGTGGGGAAGGGGTGAAGAGGTGAGGGGATTAAGAAGCACAAATAGGAAGTCACAGAACAGCCATGGGGATGGAAAGTGCAGTGTAGGAAATGGAGTAGCCAAAGAACCTATACACGTGACCCATGGACATGAACAGTGTTGTGGGGATGGCCTGAGGGAGTGGGGGGTGCTGCATGGAGGGGGCAAAGGGAGAAAAATCAGGACAACTGTAATAGCATAATCAACAATATGATAAAAAATTGAAATCATCCAAGCCATGCTTGCCGACTGCAATGCAGTTAAACTAGAAATCAGAATACTACCTGGGAAAATCCCCACATACTTAGAAACTAACCAAAATTCAACTGCTCATTTGAGAACAAGAGGTCTCACTGCTTATTCAGGTCTTCTCTTATGCCTGTCTCTTGCTTTCAGCTTGTTATTCTCCCCATCTATCATGCACATAGTTTTAAAGTTTATCCTAGGTACTGCATTTTATCTTATTTTATTGTTATGGTTGCTTTGGTGAATTAGTCTTTTATTACATTATATTTTCTGACTGGTTATTACTTGGCTCTAAGGACATTGATTTTGCTTTTCAAAAAATTATGACCGCCTTGTTGAATTCGATATTTCCAATAATTTTATTTTATTGCGCTTTTCAACTATGTGATCAGATCGTCTATAAATAATGATAATATCCCCTGCTTTAAGGATATCTCTATGCTATTCCTGTAATCCTTTTGTCTAAAAGTACTGACTAACACTTTCGGAACAACGTTAAATCAAGTCGTTGGAGCCCAGGAGGTTGTCTTGCTCCTGAGCTGGAAACGCCTGGCTTCCAAGGGCTGCAATGAACGGGCGGGTTGGGAAGGCGAACGACACGGCTTTACTGTGCAAATGAGAGGGGGAAAGTCTCATCTGAAAGCCTCGAGATTGTTCCGTCACAGCCACGCGGTTTTCCAGAGTTTGCAGGTGGCTTCTGGAGAAGAGGCGGTGCTGACAGGTGATTTACCGGGCGGGCAAATGCTGTGCATCTCAGAGCTTCATACTCCTCACGGAGAAGCTCATTTGAGATCTGGGACTTTTGTTCTTCGAGCTTCCTGCAGAAAAGTTACCAAAGTTAGCCTCTTCGCCTTTCAGGGATGGGCCACGAGTAGCCCTGGGAGTGAGAGGAGGGCAGAAAGGCCGAGAAGGTTGCTGGAAGGACCCCAACACAAACCTCATTCACTTCACCCCGTAGTCTGAGGCTGCCCCTCTCCTCCCCAGGCCCCGGAAGGTGATCCAACCTTAGTGAGGGAAGTTCACACCTCTGAGGGCCACTGGGTGGCTTGACAAGAGCCCACAGCAGCCTCTGGTGTCAGAAAGACTCCAAGGTTGCTTCTTCACAGGTGTGAGCCCTGAGGCCTTCAGTGCTGCAGTGGAAATCCTAAAATGCCCTTCACAGGGAAGGCATGAAAGTAATCCAATTGTATGCATAAAATTCCCGGCCCTGTGCTGCGCCCCACATGCCTGCTGACATGGCCTCCCTTTGCTGCTGGCGTAGGGGGAGGGATCTACCTGGTCCTTCATGGATATGGCCAGGGCCACTGGGGCTCTGTGCACACGTCCATTTTGCTCCTGCGGAGGCCCAAGAACCGTGTGCCTCAGTGGTCAGCGTGGGGCCAGCCAGGAGTGGTTTCTGGAGTGATGACGGAGGACCAGGAGATGCCCGCGGTGTTTTGCTGCTTCGGTCACTACCCGACATGGTGCGGACTTCAACAGAGACGCAGTGGGTGGAACGAATCACCTAGGGCAGCGAGACAAGCCTGAACCCACCCTCAGGTTTCCCCATCAAGCTGCCATGCTACCCTAGAGGTTTCTCGGACAGAACCTCACTTTCTTACAACGACAGTGGAGATAAATGACTGAACAAAGGAAGCACATCTTTAGGTCAGGCGATTGCTGCTCTTCTGGCCTTGGCCTGGTCTCGTCTCAGGTGGTGGCACCAAGACGTCCACAGAGAAAGCAGTCTTGGTAGCGGCCCTCTGAACCATGACACCGGTCTCCAGCAAGGGACCATAAATATCACTCCGTCTCTCTATGTCACTTTTCTGATGAGGGAACACTTAGTTCTCTCAAAGAGGGAAATTGCTAGGAGTGCTGAACGGAGCAGTAGCACGGCTGTCCCAGCGTGGGTCTGAATAACGCAGTGTTAGCCCCACGAGGAAGGAAGTTTCCCGTCGTCCCCTCCCTGTGCGGAGACTGACGCCGCAGAGAAGGGGCCGGGACCAGGTGGAAGAAGGGCCCACGTGCAGAGGAGGAGGCCCCATTAGTGACCGGCAGGGAGTGAGGTGCCGGACAGTGTGGTCCCAGTGAGAACGTGCTCTCAGGGGCCGTGAGCCCGCCCCGAACCCTGGCGTGAGCCGATGGGCCTGGAGCCAGAGGTCTCCCTGGCACCTCTTCTGCCTGCGGGCCGGTCTGACCTGGGAAACATCTGGCTTACAAATCTTCCAGGAAAAGACAGTGTGAGCTTCCAAATGCCAGGTATACATTCGCAGTTTTATAACTTCTCTGTGAAGTGAATTCCTGGAACAGCAGGGCCACAGTGTTTTATTATTCCTAGTGATGCAGGGGCCACATTCGGACCCAGACAAACCCTCAAATGTTTCTCCCGTATCAGAAGTCATCCACACGGGAAAGAAAAACCCACAGCCAGACAAAGTGTCACATGGGGTGGGGCCACACCCCTTTCTGCCTTGGTTTCCTCAGCTGCTGAGCCCAGCGTGAGTGTCGGTGGCATCAGCAGGGCTGCCCTCCACCAAATGACAAAAAAGGGCAGTCATGGCAGGCAGAGCACAGGTCACAGAGTTCTAACTGTGTCCAGAGGCTGACAGCCCCTGTCACTTGCTCTTCTCATTCCTTTCCCCCAGGCAAAGCGTCCCCTCACAGGGCCAGGGTCTGGCTGTGTGACATGGAGAGGAAATTGGACATGTTAGAGCACCAGTAGGTGGTTCTGTCATAAAACGGCTTTTACCTTTTATGTGAAGCAGTCACTGACGTGCCTGGAGTGAGAGCTGTCCTCAGGCCGGTTTGTAAGGAAAAGGCTCAAATGGAAGGGAAACCTTCATCCTTCTGAAATGAAAAATATAAGACAGCCCTGGTTAGTGCAGCTCAGTTGGTTGGGCATGGTCCCACAAAGTGAAAGGTTAGCAGTTCGATTCCTGGTCAGGGCACATGCCTAGGGTGCAGGTTAAGCCCCCAGGCGGGGTGTGTATGAGAGGCCACCAACTGGTGTTTCTTTCTCTCCCTTCCATTTTCTCTCTCTCTCTCTAAAAAATAAAAAAATAACTAAAAAGCAGAAGAAATGAACTCTCCTCCACAGGCAGTCAGCTTTCTCCCGCACTGTGGGCCAAGGCCTGTCCCGCATTTGACCACGTGTCTGCTTGCCCTAGAGGGGGCCGCTTCAGGGGGCACTTCAGAGGGACAGCTGGAGCCAACCCAACCGCAGCGAACGTGGAGACCCGTAGTCTAGGTGGATCACATTCCCTCCTCCAGGAATCTGGGATTTCAAACAAGAAGAGTTAACCCTGCGGGCAGCCAGGAGGCCGGAGCAGGCGGCCAGCTCGGCTACAAAGAGGGGAGGAGGCAGGTCTGGCCCCAAGCCCGCCCTGCTCAGGCAGAGCACCCGAGGGTTTTCCAGTCTCTGGATGCAGCTGACCTGGGCTCTGTGAAAAACCCCTCACTCTCTATAACAAATAACCCCCATTATAGGTGATATACTTTAAAGAATTACCCTGTTGAGTGTCGAAGTGCATATGAATGCATGTCTCGTTTGCCACTGAAGAGGTCTTAGCAGAGACAGAAGCGAGAGCCCTTCAGCTGGGCAGCTCCCCCATGTGCACCCGGCTTCGTCTCCCCTGTGCCCGGCGCTGGCCTCCTCCTCCAGCTCCCTCCACTTTTTACGCAGCGGGTTCCCCATGTCTGAGCCGCCTCTGATTCTCTGTGACCAGGAAAGGCCACCTGGTCTTCTCGCATCTGAGCCACTTGTCTCTAAGATTGCAGGTGGCTCTGCACCACACAATGCTGGAGGGAAAGCGTGCAAGCCTTTGGGATCGTTGGAATGCATCATCGCTGCCCAGGCACGACCGTGGCACGAATGAGCCCAGCGCTCACCGAGTTAGCCAGGGAGTCTGTTCTTTCCCCACCGTGTGTCTGGGATCCTCTGTAATCCCGTTCCCTTCTCAGTGCCCGAACCGACCAAACAAAGGCTGCTTTGTAGGAGGCAAGTCCGGTGACCCGAGAAGTAGGTGGAGGGTCTTGCCCTCTGCGGCAGCGTGGGCCCACGTCCGGGAGAGACAGAGTTGAAAGAGAAGAGAGTTTGGAGTCAGGAGTCCTGATTTTCAGGGCTGGCTCCAGCATTTGCTAGAAACACGACCGTGGCTGAGTCAGGCTCGCTGAGCGTTGGTTTCTGGATCTGTAAGACAGAGGGGGAATTGGCCTCCCCGGTTGTGGTGTTTCTGAGAGGGCTCTAGGAGACAGCACTGTAAAGGGCTTTAAAGCCACAAATCCCTACTCGAGTCGTGTTGTTGTTACTAAGTGTTATGGTAGCAGACAGTTTTTTTTTCACACTCCACTCAGAGGTGCAAAATAAATAAATGTAACATCCTATTTCTCACAACTGACCTAGTCATCCCCAGGAGTGCCGCCTCTCTGGGGAGCAAGGGCCACAGCAAAGACATCAGTTGCAGCCTGCCGATTCCAAATGCTTTCTACACACTATTTACCCTATGCAGTGAGTGGGAATGCCAGCTCCAGTCTGAAGAGTAGAAAGGAAACTCAGATTTGCTGGTTAACAAATATCTGAGTCTCTTCCTGCTTCCACAGTCTCTCTTCAAGTTTAAAACAGTTCTTTTCAAAGAAATGCTTAGAGTTCTGCCGCAGTCCCTCCTCCTCTTTCAGATGACCTCTGAGCAGTATTCGGGGAGCTTGCAGAGGTGGTCCCTGATGCCTTGGTGCCCCGTGCTGCTCTGTCCTGTGGGGCACCGTCCTTGCTAATGTACATAGAAATCCAGTCTCATTGGTGGGTGTCCTTCTTCCTCAGTCATCCAGGAACCAGACACCTTTCATTTCTAACATGACCATCTCCATGACCAGCAGAAGCCTCGCTGTCTGCTTGTCGCTGTGCTTTTCTTAGGGTTGGTCACATCCCGCCACCTAGAACTCAGTGATACGCTGCATTTAAGTACATGGGAGATGGGGAAACGTGGACTAGCCGGGTACCTGGAAAAAGGAAATGGACTTTTGGCGCAGGGGTAGTAGTCCCCGCTGCATGTGACAACCCTGAAGGAGCTGCTATAGCAGTTCCCGACACCGGTCATCACCTCGTCATCCTGGCCTGACTCAGCGAGGCTGGAGGAAGGACACACCAGCGGCACATCAGCAACCAGGAGATCGTGCATGATGTTATGGCGACCCAAAGCTATGTGATGGTCGTAGAATGGGGAGTGGGGGAGGTTGTGGGGGAATAATGGAAGGGTCAGGGTTAATGTCAGGAAATAAATAAAAAGGTCTCAGAGAATTTACGAAATCCAAGAGGACTCCCGGGTCTGTGACCTGAGACACCAGAGAGGGATGGCATGTGTGACAGGAATGTGGATGTTGATAGCAGACTGAGAGGGCCAGTCTGAGGGGAAAGAAGGAGGTTGAAGTGAGAGACCAAGTGTCGTGCAAAAGCAGTAAGAAGCAATTTCAATGAAGGCGATTCATGCTCACTTACCTCAGCTCTCTTCCAGGGACTGAGACTTCAGTCGCTTGGGGCTGTGCCCTTCTGTCCTCAGATAAATGGAGAGGCCGTAGGTCCACCAGTCTCCGAGGGCTGTGTCAGAGGAATCGGTGCCACCTGCACCTTCAGACTGGCCCTTGATCATTTTAGATACAGGGGATATCCATGCTCTTTTTTTTTTTTGGAAAAGGTTCCATAAAAATGGGTGCTTCTTTTACCTTGAAGTCTAATACCGCTCCCCCAGCTGCAAAGTTTAGCCCCTTCCCATGTGTGCTTTTCAGCAGCGGCGGTACTGTGAGTCAGCCGTGGGGCAACAAGCAGTCGCCCCCAGAGGAGGCCTTCACTGAGGCACATCGGTGATCGTTCATGAGTCTAAATGACCCATAGCTTCCTCTCAGACTATACATAGTAACTGGCTCCATGAGGTGGTAGGTCCACTTGCTCTCTGAGACCTCTTCTCTCTAACCGGTCCCACAGCACCCCTACACACATACATGGCCTCTCTCTGAGAGGCCCTCCTCCTCCCCTGGGTTCAGTGACTAACACTTGATTCAGCTCTACTCTTAACCTGAACATCACTCTTTTCCTGCCAGCACATCCACCCTTTCTTTTCTCCCCACGTGAACCTGGGGAGGTGACTCGCCTGCGGTTAGCTGTATCCCAACTCTGCCAGCCTCCTCACACCCCATACGGCTGACCGGGCTGGAGTGACTAGCGAAGGGGGAGCTGAGCAGGGAGGACAAACTCCCCAAGGATGGCGGTGCCCATAACCGAACACTCCACGAAGAGAGGCAGGAGCCTGATGCAGGACGAGTGGGCGTGGAGGAGGCTCTGGGAGAGAAAGGGTGTGGCTGGCAGTGGGGACGGTTTGGGAGCAGCCAAGGCAAGGATGGGGACGGCAGCCTGATTGCACGCTGAGCACGTGAGATGGGAGGAGCGTTCTTCGGTCCCCGCCAGGGCCTCTTCACAATGCCTGAAACATCCTGGTAGGCCTGGCCCTGTGATTCATCGCGTGCATTCCCTCGGTGGTGCAGTGTGGAGATCTGGAACAAAGGGAAAGCCAAAAGGCGGACATTCCAAGGCAGGCCTGTGGGAGGACTTGGCCGTAGGAAGTTACATAAAGGTGACTTAGGAGTCACAGTTACATGAGAGATGTGAGAGCTGTCCAAGCCCTGGTGTGACTTGCCCGAGGGTAGACCCGTACTCAGGGCCCAGGTACAAAAGAAAAATGCTCAGCTCACCTGGGCAGGAATTGGATGGCCTCTTCACGAAACAGAGGCCCCGCTGTGCTGTGGAGTGACTGGAGATCCAGTTCGACGCATGCAACCATTCAGCTTGCGTGAGTGCCTACTACATGCCAGGCACACGGGGGAGTCACGCACTGCAGAGCTGGAGGGCAGCTGGGAGGCCGGTGCTCACTAGGGGCCCCGGGAAGTGAAGTAACCTGACGAGGCTGAGCCGGAAGCGGAGTTCCCCTTTTCTGTTTCTCTTCATGATCCACTCCATCCCGTCTTCTCCCAGGAAATTATTTTATAATAGATGAGACATGTTTTCCCGGGAAGCCTCAAAATTGAGGGTAGGAGACAAAAATGTCTGGGGGTTGTGTTGTGATTTGCAGGGTCATTCAGGCTGACAATGCCCATGAGGAGAGGCCAGTGGCCTTGGCTCGGACCTTCTCCTTTCTCATTGAACACAGCCAGGGGCCTTTCCCCATTCTCCCTGAAGGACCATCTCCCACCCAAATCCATTGTTGCTATCCCTAGAATCAGGTGGCCTCCCCCACTTGCTTGTCCCGTAAAGGTGAACAACCGCTAAAAAATGCAGGAAGGAAATCTACTTTCCATCTCTCCAGCTTCCTCTTGTTGCTCTTTCCTTGTACTCACCTCGCTTCCCCATTCCCCCAATCAGAGGAACTCGGATCCAGTGCAAAGAGCACACAGTGGAATGAACTCTTAGAAGTCAAACAATGATTGAACTCAACTTACATCACTCATGAGCCGTGTGATCAGGAGCAAGTTACTCAATCTCCTGTCTCGATGTCATCATGTACAGGTTGAAATGAACAATGTCCTGCTCTCAGAAGTGTTGCGAGAGCCCTAGCACACCCACGGCCCTCCGTATGTGAATGTGGCATATAAATAAAACCCAATGATGTAGGGATGTCTTAATTTGACTGCTTATTCCAATCTATTCTGGCATGTTGTTGTTTGTTTGTGTGCTTGTTAAATGACAGGGCGAGAGCTGGAGCAAGAAAGGATAAAGATGAGGAGGAAGAGCGTCCTTCAGCAGCCTGACCTTTGTGCCTTTCCCAGATCACTCCTGGCCTCACCCTGACACCACCGCCAGTTGGAGTTTCCCTTCCCCTCACTGCCTGCACGTCCCATGTGCTCCCACCAGTGAGCTGGCCCAGTCACAAAAGTCCCGAGAGACCCCCAGCGTCTGGATTTTCCTCTGAAGTGGCAATGCCCTGATGAGGGTCTCATGTGACTTCCTAAGTCACCATTCTCATCTCTGGGCTCCTTTACCAACAAGGCCCAGTGAAGAAAGGGGTGGGGGCCCTGAGGAGGAAGTGTTTTTGTCTGAGTCCAGTTCCCACGTCTGCCAGCAGCAACATCCTTTAGAAGAGCTAGAGGGCTCTGAGCTTGTCTGGGACCCAAAGGGGTGCTGCTCTGTTCCTCTGAGAATGTGGCAGCTGTGTTTTTCAGAGATAGTTTCTGATGGTTAATTTTATGCGCTAAAGTGACTGGGCCATGGGGTGCCCAGACATTTGGTCAAATATTATTCTGTGAGGGTGTTGCTGGATGAGATTAACATTTGAATGGGTGGACTGAGTAAAGCAGATTGCCCTCCTCACGGGGGTGAGCCTCCCCAGTCAGGTGAAGGCCTGACTAAAACAAAAAGGCTGATGAGGTAGGAACCTTGCCTGCCTGACTGCTAAAACTGCAGCCCTTTCCTGCCCTTGGACTAGAACTCACTGACTACAAACCCCATGACTTCTCAGCTTCCATAGACATGTGAGCCAATTCCTTATAATCCATCCATCAGTTCGTCAATCATTAATCAATCTCCTACTGGTTGTTTCTCTAGAGAACCCTAATACATGCCAGCACCAGTAACCATTAGGACTTTTGTTCCCATCCCACTTGCTGTCCTTACTAGGCAACTCTGATACTCCCCGTAAGAGGTGAGGAATATGTTTCTCCCTTTGAAGGTTGGGGGAGGGTTTGTAACTGCAGCAGAAATGACACTGAGTGACTGCCAAGGCTAGTTCATAAAAAGTAACCGAGCTTCTGCCTCGTTCTTTTATTATCGCCATCCTAGCTGGTGTAGCACAGGGAAACCCAGAGTCCAAAGGTTCACGAAATCTGGAGGCAGGGCAGGGGCCAGGCCCAGTCCCCACCTCCCGCAGCCTGGCTCCTCCCCCACTGGCCGGTTGGTTAGCTTCTGCTCCACCTGACCTGAGTCCCTTAAGGACACAGTGCAGAACAGATGCCTGGCACCTAGAGTCATTATAGGAAAACAGGCCCTCGTCCTGGGACAATGGTGCTGGTTTTCTACTGTCCAGGGACAGTTACCCCGTGGGAGCGATGATGTGGTCCTGGTGCTGGGTCCTCCCACCTTCATTCCCAGATCCTGCACACCGCCCTTGCTCTGACCCTGGAGTCTCCCAGGGTGCACCTTCCACCAAGGAGAGGAAGAGAGAGGAAAGTTATCTCCCTGTGGAAGGCCAGTGCTGGGGTCTCAGCCAGAACACCGTAGCAACCCAGTTCAGGGAGGCAGAAATAGAGAGGAGAGTAGACAGACAGACAGGGGAAAGCACAGACAGCTGAGAACCAGAGGGGCCAGGAGATGACACGTATTCAGCCAGTGTTGACGCAGAGCCTGCCCTTTGCCAGCTCTGCTCTGCCCTGAGGGTAAGACGAGGAAAGATGACTGAGCCCCCGCCCTGCCCGTGGGGCACTTGGAGTCTAGTCAGGACTTGACCCTTCGGCAAATAAATTCAAATACTTAGTCACATGAGGAAGGTCAAAAAGGCAGCTGTAAGGGACTGAGCCTGGCCGCCCCAGAGCCCCAAGGATGGAGGCAGAGGGAGGAGTCCCTGAGCTGGTTCTGAAGCTCTGTCAGCTGGCTTTTCCATCCTGCCCTTTGAAGTCTTAACACACGTAACATACTCCTGAGCCCTTGCTGCGTGCCAGGCACTGTTCTGTGCCCTTTCCATATTGGACATCATTTAATCGTCACCAAGCCTACATGATTGACAGATAGATGTCCATTTGGCAGATGAGAAAACCTAGGCGTGGGAGGCATGAGCTCACACTGCCGGCCAATCACAGAGGCAGAATTTGAACACCGGCATTTGGGTTTGTGGGCCCTTGCTGTAGTCACGCCCTGCTGGCCTTCTGCAGAATGTTACAGGAGAGTGAGACCGAGAGGACCTTGTGAAGTCATTTATGTCTGCGTCCAACGCTGCCGGGTCCTTTAGATCCCAACAGTGCTTAAAAAAACAGGGATGCCCACGTCCCACTGTGGAGAGAGTCCTACTCAGATAGTCTGATGTGAGGCTCACAGAGCTGGGCTTTCACCTTCCGCCTGGATGATTTTTCTGGTCAGACACTGACCTAATCCTAGCTGATTTACCACTAAAATTTCAAGGTGAGGAAAGCAACTCAGAGGAGGGAAGGGAAGGGCCCAGGATCACATGGTCAGGTGGAGGCTGAGCCAGCCCCAGAAACAGGCTCTGTCAGCATCCCCTGTGGATCCTAATAAGTAAATTCACTTCTCATGTTGGTCCAGGTATGTAGTGTCCACAGGATCACTCGGCAGTCACATATGTCCGGTGACTTGAGAGTCTCTAAGGGACATCTCCCACGGCCAGTCCACCATGGTTCTGAGATCTCCACCATCCTAGACAAGGCCACCGAACTGCAAATGACTTACCTGGAAACAGTAGGACACTAACAGCCTTCGGGACCTTTGTTCAACAGATCTAAACTTTAGAGGGCTCAGACGACGCACAGCTGTGCTTTGGCAGAGAAGAATGAGAAGGAGATGAAAGTATGAAGTCTGAGCATTAACACGGTTCTCAGGAATGGAGGGGGAGGCCACCAAAGACAAGTTTTGTCCCTCACAGTTTTGCCTGGTCCTACTTGGAACTACATCTCCTCACTTCAGCTGCAAAACCATGGAGGAACATGACACAGGAAGCATCTACTCTCCCGTCCCTTTCTCGGACACCCCACAGAGAGAGAGGCAGAGCTGTGAAAACTCAGTACAGCATGGCGCCCCCCCCCCCCCGCCCCCGAGAAGCCAGCCCGGATCGGAGGGACAGCATGCAAGCGTTACTAACCGGGGTGCTCTCTGGTTAAGTAAATCCCCTTGGATGGAGATAGCATTGGTCCCTTTATTACATAATTCCCTGCAGGAGCAGCTAACCCTAGGATTTCCTTGAAAGACACAGCCTCCAGGAAAAAGCCACTTTAGGTGATGTATGTGTTCCGGTGAACTCAAGGGCAATTCTAAACAGCCACACGTGCCTCACGTGCCTCACGTGGGTGCCCACGAACCGCTGACATAACAGCCCCACTGGAGGCCCCTGTGGTTTCTTTTCGGGGAAGGCCTCCTCCCCTGAAGTCAGCCCACGCTAATCTTTCAGTCACACCCTCCAACTTTTCGGAAGGGACTGCCTAAACCTGGCCAGAAGATAATCCCCTTCATTGCTTCATTTAAAAAAAAAAATCTCTAAGTGCCCAGTTTTGAAAAAGGCATCTGGCTGCATTTCAGGAAAAAATTATCTTCATCCTCCACAGTGAATCACCCAAGCTGCCCAAAGGATGGCAGATTGCACCATCTCCAAATACCCTAAAGATCTGGGTTATCGACTCATCGTCCCCAACCTCTGGCTAGAATGTCAGTGGGTCAAAGAAGGGGAAGGCTTGAGAGAGCATCTGACCCAAGGACTCGAACTCAACGTTCACGGGAGACCGGCAAGTAAAGCAGTGCGTGAAGGAAGCCAGGTGGGGACCGCTGTGCCTCCCAAGAGTCCATACCTCACCCGAGGCAACGCGGTGCCCCAAACTTGAAGCCCAGGCTCTCTGACTCCACCCCCATGGCCTTTGCCCTTGGGCCAGGTGTGTCTATTTCCTAGAGCTTCCATGACGAATTACACAAACTCGGTGGCTTAGGACAACGAAACGTGCCATCTCACAGTTCTGCAGGCCGAAATCCGGGTGTTGACAGGGCCACACTCCCTCTGAAGGCTCTGAGGGCAAATGTGTCCTGGCTTCTCGCGGCTTCTGGCGGCTCCAGGCATGCCTTGGTGCACGGCTGTGCAGCCTCGGTCTCGGTCTTCCTGTCACCTTCTCTGTGTGCCTGTCTCCTCTTCCGTGTCAGAGAGACGGTTGTCGTTGGATTTAAGGCTCACCTAAATAACCCAGGATGACATCCTGAGATCCTTAATTTGATTACATGCCCAGAGACCTTCTTTCCAATAAAGCCACACTTCACATTCTGGGTGTTAGGACATGGGTATGTGTTTTAGGGGGCCACCATTCAAGCCACACCAGACCAGAGTGAAAAGAAGGTCAATGAGACCCTTCGGGACCTGCAGGTGGATTCTAGCAACATGATTCCCTTTTTCTAAGGGAAATTCTTCTCCACGTTTGTTCTCTTGCCTTTGTTAGCTGAGTCTCTTCTTGAAACTTCAGCACAACCTCAGGGGTAGACTCGGGTTAACTAAGAACCCAGGCTATCTTGAACTGCTACCAATCTTTATACAATATTTATTTATTTTTATTCAGGTGAAATTCACATGACATTAAATGAACGATTTGAAAGTGAACAGGTCAGCAGCATTTAGCACATTCACGATGTTGTGCAACCACCATCTCCAACTCATTCCAAAACATTTTCATCACCCCAAACAGAACCCTGTGCCCAGTAAAGAGTTACCTCCCATTTCTCCCTCCCTTCAACCCCCGGCTGC
Organism: Phyllostomus discolor; assembly: GCF_004126475.2. NCBI lineage: Eukaryota > Metazoa > Chordata > Mammalia > Chiroptera > Phyllostomidae > Phyllostomus > Phyllostomus discolor. Next base: position 78,829,923 of record NC_040913.2, read on the forward strand.
TGTGATCTTGACTACTCTCACTCTTCTTTGATCCTGGCAGCCCGCAACACCTTTCCTGTTCATGGAGAACTTCTTTCTACCTTTTAGTCCATTCTCCACCATTCCCTCCTCTCTCCTCCCCACGCCTCCCCTGGCCCAGTGCCACCAGAGCTGTCTCTTCCCCATTCCAGAAGTGCTCCTAACAAATTCTAGCATGCACCAGAATCACCAGGAGGACCCGTTCAAGTACAGATGGCTGGTCTCCAGCCTCAGAGTCCACATTTCGCTGGGTCTGGGGTGGGGCCAAGAATTAGCATTTTTCTCCCAGGTGGTGCTGGTCCAGGGCCTGCAATGAGAAGCACTGCGCTGGCGCAGCCTCCATTTAAACCATTAGGGTGCAAAGGTGCCCTGTGGTCACTCAATCCATCTGTGGGATTTACCCCCAAATTCCAGAGGCATGGGTGGTTGATCTAGTTTCCATTCCGCCTAACCACTTCACATCTCTGATGAGAATCAAAAACCCTGGCTCCACTCCTCTCCCCTCTTACTTCTCCAAGTCAGAGCTGAGGAAACCCAAGGAACTAGGACTTATCCTCAGAGAACAGGAAAATCCTGTCCCTAGCAGGGGAGATGGCAGCCTTGGTGACGAGCCTGAGGTTAGGTACTCTCCATGGACTGAGAAAGTGGGCACTGTGGAGCTGGCTCCCGGCCACTCTGGGATGATTGCAGAGAAAACACCCAACGCCATCTCCACCTACCCGCCCACCCACACTCCTCTGTCCTCACCATCCCCACGTGCCCAGAGTCCCGCAATGCGTCCCCAGGGTGAGGGTCAGATGCCAGCAGACTCTCTTCCCAGGATGTTGAGCAACGCTCAGTGAGGTATTTCCAGCACTCGTGTACTCCCCGACAGCCTGCAAGACATTTTCTCTCAGGAATTTCAACACACATAGCCAGTGCTTTGTGCTGATGTGAATGAGGGCTTGTCCAGGCGCCAGTGTTTCACCACACAGGAGATTAGCAAACAGGAGCCCAGGCCTCTGAGTGGCCACATTGCAGCCTCAATGATCTGCCCTCAGATTACGCAAAAATGTCAAACCGCTCTAGAAAAAGAATGGGAGGGGGCGTCAGTCCCATTCGAAGGCCTAATGAATCTAGACCATCTGCTGTTGTCAACCCTTTTAAAGTCAAGCACCCTCCGCCAGTTTTCTGAAGACGGTCTGAACTACGCATGGGCCACGCACTGGAGCCAGAATCTTGCTCACAGAATCCTGCTAACAGGGTGTTGACACTCAAATCTCCTCTCGCTTTCCTTACGCCCTCACACATGGAATTTTTGGGAAAAAAGCTAAGGGGTCAAGTGCCCATGGTGCTAGTTCACATAGGGCTCTGCTGACCCAAGGGAATGGGCGACTCTCAATGAAGTGGACCCAAGTGGGGAGGAAGGGCTGACTTGGCTGTTTGGGTGCAAGCAACCAGCTGGGGTTGAGCTGAGGTCTCCTGCTAAGACGGCGTGTCTGCCCCATATCTCAGTTCCTTGTCCTGTGGTCTTGGGAGGCTTTCTGAGGGACCTGCATGGGTTTGCTCTGGCTGCCATAACTACGTACCACAGACTGGGTGGCTTCAACACCAGAAATGTATTTCCTTGCCGTTCTGGAGACAGGAAGTCTGAGGTGTTGGCAAGACTGGTTTCTTCTGAGGACGCCCTCCTCGGCTTGCAGATGGCTACTGTCTTCTGGTGCCTTCACGCGACCTTCCTCTGTGTGTGCTGCATCTTAATCTTCTTTTCTTATAAGGACACCCGTCATATTGCATGAGGGTCTATCCCGTGACCTAGTTTTACTTGACTACATCGTTAAAGGCCTCATTCCCAAACACAGTCACCTTCTGAGGTACTGGGGGTTGGGACCTCAACATATGAATTTGGGGAAAGGGGCACAATTTGGTCCATAACAGTATTATTCATTTAAACCATTTACCAAATGTCACTGATTGTAAGATGCGCATTTTTTCATATTTTAACATCTCAGAAATCAGGCCCCATCTAACAGTCTATGGCGTTCAGGGGTTAATTGTAGATATATTTTTCTAATAATGGTGTACATTTAAAAATGACTTCTTGGACCCAAGGATTTACTGAAGTGTAATAGTCCTCACAATGCCCCACTGAAATCCATACTTTTTTACCCCCATTGTACAAACTGGGAAATAGAAAGACTCAGGGTAAGCAGTTTGCCAAAGGACAGCAGCTAGTGAAGGGCGGAGCTGGGTCTCGAACCCAGTCAGTCTGACTCCCGCGCTCACCCCCTAAACCGCTGTTCTGGACGGTCCCACGGCTTGCTGTGAGCCTCACGGAGTTAGTACATGTGAGGCCGATGCTCGATGGATGTGAGCAGCTTAGTTCAGGGGATCAAAAACGGCATGTGTGTGCCTTGTAAATCACAGAGAACTGGACATGTGCTCCTGCGAGCAAGGTCATCCCCGAAGCGACATATGGCCTTCCCTCTTCATGAGCAAAAATTTTCAATTTAATAAATATAATGATACACTGAAACGAATACAAAATAATGTAAACTGTAATTGAAAAAAATTTAAAACGTTAAAAAAAGAACCTAAAAAATAACAAAAGTTTACCTATTTGTTTCTTTAACCGGAATCTATGCTTTCTAATTATCTATATACTAGGTTTGATGACTTTTGCAGTATAAAAAAATGAACAAGAAATATCCTTCATTTTGGGGGATTTTGGATCAGGCAGAAAAAAAGATAGGTAATGAGTAGGCATACACATCAAGGCGGTGTGTGACGAATGCCACCTGTGAGGGAGGCGGGAGTCATGGTCACAGTGGAGAGGATGGACATTGTTTCCAGCTTGGCGGTCAGAACCATGGCGTCTCAGAGCTGGAAACATTCTAGCTGGGACTGAAATGATGAGTAAGATTTCAAAAGGTTAAGAGTGGACCGGAGAGTGGATGGAGGCAGAAACAACACGGACGAAGGCCCGGACATGAAGATGTGCCGTGGAGGTGCTGTCTCGGCTGAGCGACGGCTGTGCGGGAGAAACAACTGAAGATGAAGCTACGATGGTATGCAGAGGGGGCCAACTTGTTGGGGGCCCTGGATGCCACAGTAATTAATGTATATGCGTGGGGAAATTCGATCAGAGACAGTGTGGGGGTCGCAGTGATATACAGAGAGGAAAGACGGTGGGCTGAGCCTGAGGAGGAGGTCGAGCTCCTGCTTGCTACAGTGGTCCAGGTGTAGGATGACTGGCTCGTCCCAGGTTTCCCAAGATCTTGCCCGTTTCAGGAAGGGAAGTCTTTCATCCTTCAGGCTCAGGCTCGCCAGGATGGTTGGTCCCACTCTCAGCACGAGAGAAGGATGCTCTAAACTTGGTGCAGAAAATGGAGAGGGAGGAATTCCATCAAGGCTAAAGATATAGTGAAGGAACCACATATCCCACGTGGGAACTGGTTTGGTGGTGAGAGGGGTAAAAGATGAGGAAGATTTAAGAATATTTCAGTTTGTGAGCCCGGTTATTTAGGGAAATAAATAAGTATGCCAGGGAGGGAAACTGGGTTTGGAGAAATAGATGAGGGATTTCATTTCAGATGTTCTAATTTTAGATGGTTTGGGCCAGCCAGATGGGCTGTGAGTGTGTGGACTTGGGGACAATCAGAGCTGCCAAGAACAGACTGGGGAGCCATGCCCTGGAATTCAGCCACTGCCCGAAGTTGTGATAAGCCCGCCAAGGGCACTCTGCAGGGCGGGGGGGGGGGGGGGGTTGCGGTGAGGCCACAGCCTAAACAATGGTTCTCAAACTGTACACTGGACAGAATTACCGGGGGTTTGCAAACTCCAGACCAAATCAGGACTCTGGGTTCAGGACCTGCATCTTCAACACCAGGTGTCCAGGAGGTTCTGTGCAGATGGTCCAAAGACCATAATTTGAGAAACTCTGGCCCAGAGATGTGGGGTCAGAGAATAGGCAGTGATGGGCAGGTCTCCAGATCCTCTCTGCCCTCTCCCAGGCCTCCACTTTCAGATATGGCGACTGCAAGCACTGGCTGGCAGTGCCCCCGGCTCCCCTTGGCAGCCTTATACTTGACTGTCTGGTTCTCAAGCAAACAGGGCCCCTAGGTGTGGGTGTGCCCAACACTCAACCTCCTGTCCACAATGGGTGCTGCTGGGAATATCAATTGATTCCCTTGTCCCCAAAAAACTGACCCTGTGTGTTCTGAATTTTATCAAGAAGGTAATTGTAACCTAAGCTAAAGAATTCTGGGGGTTCACCTAGCCAGGTTACCTGTTTGAGTGAGTCACTCTCATTAGTCACTACAGACAAACATAAGGGGGTGTCTGAGAGAGTCACAGTCAGGCAGAGGCAAATCATTGATCTGAGGTTTCCCGGGGTCACATGTTCCGACGACCAGAACGGGTTCAGTTACGGGCTCAGAGCGGGGGCCTGAAATAGACTGTAAACAACACGTGTGAGAGGTGGCCCACTGGCCCCACTCTCTTGCTCCTTCTCCGACCCACAAAGATTCTGCTTGATCTGTAGCCCGCTTCTCAGAGACCATTATAATATCCACGGGGCCTACACCTGGAAAAGGACAGGGAGGAAGCGGCTGTCAGCACTTGCGCCTGGGCTGGTGATAGAGCAAATAAACCCACAGCCCAGTGCCCAGTACCCTGTGCAGTGAACAGTAATCACCTCGTAAATGTTTTCGAGTGTTGTAGGCTCAAGTACAACATATCATTTGTTACTTTCAATGAACATAAGGTAAGGAAACTGAGCCCCCTTTTCACTGATTTTGCAGTTGATTTTATTCAATTTCATCTGAAAGAATCCCAAAAGCTTCCCTACTTACAAACTTCAACATTCAAACCCTCATGGACCAAAAGTCACTCCTAGCAACATCATGTCCCTGGGTGCTACTGACAGACAACATTAGTGGTCGTGTAAGATTATTTCATCCTCAGCCACTGGCTTAGGCCACTGTGACTTAATTTGCTTATTTCCATTCGTTTGACAAAGATTCACTGAGCACACACTACATACAAGTAAGGTAGTATTCTAGATGCATGCACTACATGAATGAACAGCCCAGAAAAAAAGCTCTACCCTCATGGGGGTTATACTTTAGGCAGCAATGAGGGTGAGCATACAGAGACATGATAAATAAGTAAATCACGTACTATGTTAAAAGGAGGTGAAGGCCATGACTACCAAGGCAATGGGGAAAGAGCATGCAATTTTACATAGCGTTACGCAGGCAGGCCTCATGAAAAGTCAGCACTTGAGTAAAGGCTTAGAGATTTTGGGGATGAGAGAAAAGAAAGATGGGGCTGCTCTCAACCGAAATTGAGGAGCCTGCAGCAAGCTGTCTTAGAGCTCAAGTTTGGGACATACTCCACCAAATCCCAAGTGGAGGTGTCAAGAGGCAGTTGTTTTTGGTTTTGTTTTCAAATTCGGGATCCTGGAGCCAGGTCTGGGATAGACATATAAAACTGGGAGTGCTTGACATATACAATGATCTTTAAAGCGCTGATACTTGCTGATGTCACCAAGGGAAGGAGTGCGCATAGAAAAGAGAAATAGGAAGTGAGCCGGTGTCAGGAAGAAAAGGAGAAATCTGCAAAGGACCAGACTAGATACAGGAGGAGAGGCAAGAGTGCATGGTTCCTGGAAGCCAACTGAGGAGGCTGTTCCCTGGAGAAGGGAGCGGCCAGCTGTGTCAAATGCCGTTGGTAAGTCAACTGAGATGACCAGTAGCACTGATCATCAGATTCAGCAATATGGCCTTAACAAGAGCTTCTTCTGATGAGCACGGGGTATGAAAGTCTGCCTCGAGAGAGTTGGGAGAGAATGCGGGTGGAGAGATTGGATACAGTAAGTGTAGACATTCTTTCAAGGATTTCTGCTGCAACAGGGAGCAAGGAACGGGGCAATCACTGGTGAGAGAAATGGGATTCAAACAAGACTATGTTTTAAGAGAGAAAAAATGGTGATGTGAAAGAGGTGGAACCTTCTAAAACCATACCCTTGAAAAAGCAAGAGGGATTAGATCTAGTGCACAAACTAAGAGATCTTTAGATGTGAGCACTGAGTCCATCTCCGGCAGGTGGGAAGGCAGCATACGTGAGTACAAATGTGGGGAAGAGGAAGGTGGAGCTTTAGAGTTGTAGGGAGTCATTCTCTTCTGATGGCTCAAGTCTTCTCGGGGAATGAGAAACAAGGTCATCAGCTGAGAGTGAGATGAGATAGGAGGGTTGTGGGAAGAAGAGAAATCATGAGCTGATGATTGTTTGGGCTTCCGAGGGAGTGATGGGAGTGTGCTGCACTGTGTCTTCCTGAGAGTGCTGGAGGCCTCACCGGGGACTGTCGTCCTGACTTCAACCTGACGCCAATGAAGCTGAGGGGTTTCCTCTAGCCGTGTTCAGTCGCACACACGCCGATGTCGGTGGGGAGCAGGCATGAACAGGGTTGTGGTCTTTGCCAAACTAGCAATTTTGTAAGAGAGGCCAAGAGAGCTGAGGATTTTCAAGGAGTGATTGGCAATGATTAACCTTGGGATATATGTAGAGAAGGAGGGAAAAGATGACACCAAGGGGGTAAAGAACAGGAACACATGTAGGACAGAGTGAAGGGAAGTTCTAGTGGGGCTGTGAACTTCTGGAGCCAGGCTACTAGGGTGACTGAGTTGGACAGACAGGAGGTGATAATGTGAAATTGGGAGGCGTGAGCTTGCAATACAAGGAATTGCACTTGTCGGTGATGACCTGACCTGGAGTGTGACATGAGCATTGCAGGAGAAGAGGTCACAGAACTGAGAAGCCAGGCACTGGGAAGACCATGTATAAAAATCCTGAAATCACCACACATTAAGGTAAGAGAGAAACTGGAGAGGGTGACAACAAACCAGGAGCTCAAATCTGTTAGAAGTGAGGGGGAGTGACCGCCTTCACACTTGGCAGCCACAAGGATGGGTTTTGAGTGATATAATCTGAAATGAGAGTCAAAGCTGGATATGCCTGGGGAGGAGATGGGGGAAAGGGCTTTAAGAGGCCAGGGGATTTGGGAGGAACACCAGCTCCCCTCCAGGCCCAGTGGTACAAAGACTACAGAAGAAAATAATCTCCCTTTGAGGGGCTCCAGGGGAAGCACTGTCCTCGGGAGGTCTCAGGCAAGGCCTGGTGGGATTTGGCTGACGATGGACCAGGAATTACAGAGATACAGCCGAGGAGGTTCAGGAGTTGGGAAGAGGAGAGAGGTGGGGCTAGAGTACCGAGTATGCAGAACCTATAGGAGTTACAGGGTGGGAGATGAGAGGTCAGTAGTATTAGCCACATCGTATTTGACATAATCAGAAATAGTAAGAGTGTTGAAGGTCCTGGTAAGGAGAGAAAGACTTTCTAATGAAACAAATACAAATACAAGAATACTGAAAGTGATGAGAAAATGTTAAATGTTGCTTGTTTGGAGACACTTTGAACTTGCAAACAACAAGATTTAAGAATGACCTTAAAAGTCAAGTGCAATGGTGGTTTTCAGAAACTGAGGGGCAGGGGAGATGAGGAGTTGCGGATCAATGGGTGTAAAGTTAGGCAAGATGAATAAGTTCTAGAAATCTGCTGAACAACATCACATCTGTAATCAACAATACTGTGTTACACGCTTAAATACCATAATACAATTACATTAAAAAATAAAGAATGACCTTCAGAACCTAACCTATTTATGAGTAAAGAAGTTTCACTAAATTTCATAAGTTCACTAATCAATATTCTCAACATGTGTCCTGCCTATAAGATGCAGGTAATATATCATAGCTGTTATTGCAAATAATTAATCTTTAATTCCACATTACTCTTGCTGTTGAATTACTTTTGGTGTTAATGCAATCAGAGGAAGAGAAGAAAACTGTTTGGATGATAAAGCTCTGACCTAAAAGTGCTTATTGTCAGATTCATACAATGGTGGGTCTAAAACAAGTGTCTAAGGGAATCGCCTAATTAATCCAACTGTACCCTGCTTCCTTTGCAGCCTGCAGTGTCCGCATCATTATGGATGAAACGAGACATTCACATGGACTACAGAGTCCAGTGGAGGAAAAGGGACAGCATGGCTTTTCTCTCAAGGGGAGCAAAAACCACGGCCTCTGCCATGACAGGCCTCTATTGGGTTTCTCCACCCATTACATGATGGTCCTCCTTTACTGTACACGGGTTTGATTTAGTTGGTTACCTTTTACAAAAAACAGAGGAGCCAATGCTGCTAATCACATCACAGAAGAGGGATATTTGCAAATGAAAAGGCGAAAGTAGTTGAACCAGTTACACTCATCCTTGGAAGGTTTAGCATGTTTTTTAGGAAGTTGCTTTGCAGTAAATGTCCTCAATTCAGGGTGAGGGAGTTTTAGCAAAAAGCAAGACTCATAGCGACCTAGGTACATTGCAGGCCGGATTCCCCACAGGAGAACCTATCCGTGGGCGTGGGTCCTGTGCATCTCTGAGTGGGAGCTGGGCCCATGCCACGCAGAATGGCCTACTACATGGAATCATATATCACCTTATGAGAACTCAGTTGTCTTAGTCCATGTGGGCGGCCATAACAGAGTACCATAGACTGGGTGGCTGACAAACAACAAAGTTCACTCCTCACCATCCTGGGGCTGTGAAGTCCAAGGTAGGGGCCAGCAGAATGGGTGTCTGGTGAAGGCCCACTTCCTGGCCCACAGAGGGTCATCTTCCCATTGTGTCTTCACGTGGTTGAAGGGCAAGGGGGCTTCTGTAAGGGGATTAATCACCTCCCAAAGGCCCCACTTCCAAATCCCGTCACATCAGAGGAATAATTTACATATGAATTTGGGGAGTGGGGAACAAGCATGCACTCTATAGCATCAGTTCATAGTTGCATTGCTATTTACTTTTTCATGTATTTACTTCTTTACCTTTGAACCTACTCACAAGCTCCTGGAGGGAAGGCTGTCCTTTGTATATGTATCACTAACAATAAACATTTGATGGTGGATTGCGCTGGTCTGCCCCAATCCACAGACTCCAAGGGACTTGGTGCTTCCTTCAGATCTGCATCGACTGTGTAGACACAGACAGTGTTAAGTATCACTCCAGAGTGCCTGCTTATTGTTTGGAGTATAATGTCTTTTGGCCATTTCAAAGGAGACGACCCCAGGCCAAAATAGCCCCCTGGTTTATTTATCTTGTAACGACACTGATTAGACATTAACAGTGTCATGATTTCTTCAGTTACAAATGTGTTATCTTGTCCTGAAAAGCTAAGACTTTGATATTACTCATCTACACATCTCTAGCTGTTTGCCTATTGTCTGGCACCTATCAGGGAAGGAAGAACGGGAGGAAGGAAGGGAGGGAGGGAGGGAGGGAGAGAGATGGGGACGGAAGAAGGGAAAGTGCTTGTTGACCTGAACTGAAGAGATTTCACAAGTAGGAGCCAAAATGACCGAGGTCAGAATTACACAGTGTGACTTTAGGAGGCCGGGAGAGTTTTCTGTCGCCCACATTTTTTTAAATATCCGAACGGGGCCGGAGGTTGCACCAGAAGGGCTTGGTCTCTTCAGGACTAAGGCCTAGATTGCATCCCAGCGCGGTTCTCCCAGGACGAGGTTCCATTTGAAGCTGCTGTATCCTAGGAGACTTGGAGGGTCATGAGGACCCCAAGTGTTCCAGAGTTCTGGGGCAGGACACAACGTGTCCACTACACAGTTTGCCCAGGGTCTGAACGCCAATATTGCAGTTCCCCAGAACTATGGTCTGCGAGACTGCTCACACAGGGGAGAGGGAATGGGCTACCGAGAAGATAAGAGAGCAGTAACTCTTAACCGTGCAATTCATTTGCAGCTCGTATTATACCACCCTCCTGCCAGCTCTGTTGTTTTAAGTCCCCTGCCCCATGATTAATAAAATGAAATCACTTCTCACCTTGCAGTGCATTTCACACACATTTAGAAAAGGGACTTGGGCTCCTTCATGCCAACTCTCCTTTCACAATTTAGAGATAAAAATCAGAAACCGATCTCACCTTTGACAGAGTTATGCCGATTGCTTCGGGCAGGACAGGAGTAGGCTGCCATGCCAGTGAAGCCAACCTAGTAATGGGGAATAAGCCAAGTGAAATTCTGTGCTGTCTGCGTACAGGAAAATGCCATCAGCGCTCCATGGACGTGACACACCATTCAAATGGGGACAACGGAGTGATTCAGGAGGCAACAACGACTCCTCTGTGAGGGTGGTTGACTCTTTTCTCAGGGTCACAGGCTGATGACCCGATACTAGGAGGACGTGCTGGAATTTTCCTTGATACTTTCGTCTGCTGCCAGAATCTAATACTGCAAATAAAACACTGGAAGATTCGTGGCGCTTTTCCATTTTTCAGTGTGTTTTTCAATAAACGCCCATCTTAAATCAATGCTTTTCAATTAATTTTACAAAAATGAAATTCTCAAGTACTTAATATTTTTTCCTGCTCCTGCTTATAAAGTCCCTACTCCCAGCCTCTCCCCACTTCTGAGGGCAAATGTAACTGGCTCTGTGAAAAAAAAAAAAAACAAAAAAAACCCCAAAGAGGTGATAGGTAACAAGTGTTAGGAATTCAACAGGCACAATTATTTGGTTAACTCCTGACCTTCAATGTGTCTGGCACACTATCAGGCACCACAAGAGTTGTGAAAACACGCAAGCGCTACGCTACTTGCCCTCAAAGAGCCACGCCCTCACTAGAGAGTCAAGGCTCCCACACAGGACAGCTGCCCCATCTGATGAATTTCAGCCCTTTCCATGGGCCTGGCCCTTCTCAGAAAGTTTCATGGAAATGGGTCCAACATCCTGAGTCTTTGGTGTTTCCACCATGGAATCTTCTTGGAAACCCGGGGCTGGTAGTTTCCTACACTCACGTGATTACCAACCTTCACTCTCTCTGCACCGCACAGCACAACACCTTCCTAAGCATTCCACACTTCATTCTGCCAGGTGACCTCCTGGCCACTGTGCCTTCGGTCCATGAAATCACCGATCAGTGCTCCGGTGTGACGTCTCTGCTCTTTTCCCCTGTGCTCATCCTCAGCCACAGCCTAGGTCTTTCCTTTAGAAGTGCTCCCCATCTTACAATTTTATCAATTCTGTGCTGTTCAGGCTATGTCCACAAGCCTGTGTCCTTGAGCCTGTGCATTGTTGACTATGTAATCTAGATTTTGTCCTCTGGAATATGTCCTGGACCCAGTGTCCTCTAGCCTCTGTGCTTCAATGTGTGTCTTTGAATCAGTGCCCTCTAGACTGTGTCCCTAGATTGCATGCTCGAGCCTGTGTCCTCCAGCCTGTGTCCTTGAGCCTACAGACTGCCTGGGGTCTGGAGCCTCTAGACTACTGTTTCTTTTTAAACCAAAGCCTTTGCACTTGTTTTTCCTCTCCACACTTTCCACCAGCTCATTCTAAGCTGCAACCATGATCCCTTAGAACATCACTAGTCCTTAGTGGGGTAAGAGGCAGAGTTAAGGGAGATGATTTGATTCTGAGCCTTGTTGAGTTTGGGGTGCCTCTGAGGTATTAATCTGGAGATGACTTACAGGCAGTTGGATAGGGGGATCTTGGATTCATAAATGAAGCCTGTGCCAAAAGCATAGGCTTGAGAGTCATCACCACGTAGGAACAGGTGAAATAAAACACTTGACAGCTCTGGAGTGGATGGAGACTGCTCAGGGACTACAAAAGGGAGAAGAGAAAAAGGCAGGCAGTGGCAGTCCTTGAAGAATACATTTAAGGTGCAGGTAGGCAGAGGATAAGCCACGTGGACGAAGAGAAACAAGGGGGAACCAGAGGGCTGAGGAGTCAGGACGTGACAGGAAGAGGGAGAAGGGAGGAGTCAACATTACAGACACGGCGGAGATGGCAAGTGAGATAAGGATACAAGTGACCATTGAGTTTGACCACTAAGCTGTGAGCCTAAAGTCTGTGACCTAAGCAATTTCAGAGAAGAGAGGAAATAAAAACCTGATTATATATAGGCTGAGGAGTTAAAGAAAGGGAAGAAGGCAGACTTTGGTACAGACTCTTATTTTGAAAAGCTTTAACTAGAGGAAAGGAGTCAGGTAGCTAGAGAACCATGTGTGATTAAGGGAGGACTCTCTCGCAGTTTTTTACAGTCTTCATTGTTACGATTGCTTTAAGATGGGTTAAATCTGAGCTTATTAACAATATGGATGCTGGGAGCCTCTGGACACGGAGAGGCTGAGAATTGCTGCACAGAGAATTAATAGAGCAAGACTCTAGAAGAGATGAGAATGAAGAACTTAGGTGGAGCTTTTAGTCTTAAACTTATTTTCTGAATCTAGGGGGAAAAATAGCCCAGGGCAACATGATAGATGGGAGTTCTAACCCAAGAGCTCTAACATCTTTCCTTAGAGAGGAGCAGAGTTCATCTGCTGAGCACAAGGGTGAAAGGGCTGAGCTGAGAATGTGGGAAATGTTTGAAAAAGCATAAATGAATGGAGGAAGGGCTGGCTGAGGACAAGAATGGAACTGTTGGTCCATCATTGGAGATCCGGCTGAGACAGTGCGTCTCTCAGTCTGGGACCTATGTGCACAACTGTCCTGAGTTTCTGTAGCTGTCCTCAGCCACCTCTACACCCTGTGTTTAGATGTGGAGAAACAATTTTGGAGGGTCTTCTTGCCGGGTTATTGAACAGAATCTGTGTTCACGGTCATGTTCTTGTTCCAGACGTGGATTTGTCTTCCTTGCCTGCCATGCTTCTGCCATCGGTGTCCTTACTCAGTGTCTTCTCTGGACTTACTCATTCATCCCACACGGTATTGCTTTTCGCAAAGAAAGTTGTTTTATGGGGAAAGAAGTAAGGCCATGTGATCACACTCACAGGATTCACTGGTCTTACCATATGCTCTTCATCTAGAAACAGATAACCTCATAGAATGAGAGAATGGCCAGTAAAGTGTGAGCTGGGACCAGTGACTAGCAAGGTTGTGGGATGTGGTACATACTCCAAATCAGCAAAAAATAATTAATGATGTTTCTTCCACAGCCAGAACGCATAGCCATAGAACTAAGCACAAAATATCTCCCATTCCTACATCCCATGACCCATCTGCTTCCTGCTCCTGAGACTTGGAGCTCTGCAGCTTTAGAACTCATCCTTCACCCAGGGGACAGCATAATTGTCCCATTGAACTAGAAGCTGAGACTGCCGTGTAGCTACTTAGGGCTCTTTATGCCATCGAAACAATAGGGGTGGGGGGAGAGTTATTTTGTAGCCAGGGTGATTGGTCTTGGCGATCAAGGTGGAAAAGGCATGTTGTTACACAATAGGGGTGGGTAGAAGTATATCTGAAATGCAGGGGATTCTCTGGGCCACCTCCTAAAACAGTCATATCTATGGTATTAATGAATAAAGGCTGAAGCAACCCTCTACAGGCAAGACCATCATGGGCTAGACTCCTCAGGAACAACTGTTTAGAACACTCTACTAAGTTAAGAGCCCTGACTGACTGAGGCACGGGCTGAGGGCAAAGGAATTGGTAGCAGAGGGGAGAAACTATAAATCCCAACCTTGACCTTGTTTGACCATTTACAGAAAGGAGGACTGTAACAGCTCTCCATACTTACTTTACGACATTCTCTCTCTCTCATTTCTTTTATCCTTTTCTGTTTCTCCTACCATTGTGATTGCAAAGGCTGTCTTTCTCATTTATCCCTTAGTTTAGGGGATAATAACATTGGATTGTAAATGAACTAAACGAGGAAAAACTATTACTCAGAGATGGGGGCTTTGATCGATTAGACTTTAGAGGGTGTGTGTGTGTGTGTGTGTGTGTGTGTGTGATATAACTTAATATCTTAGGTTAAGTAGGGATATCAGTTGCTGCTGTTGTTCGGAAACTTAAGTGAAGGGGAAGGTGTGTGTGAATGTTGATTACCGACGTGGTAGATTGTGGCATTACTCGGGATTAAGTTGCTCAACACTCATTCCTACCCTCCTGTGGGGGTAGGTTTCTCAGGCCCCCCAGTAGTGAAGACTCTGGGTGTGATTTGGGCTCTACCATTAAACTGCGCTTGTCTCAGCCTTCAACTGTGAACTGAATGAGGTAGGAAGAAAGGCTGAGTGCGAGACATTCATTCTCCTGATGTGGATCAGGGTGGGGAGGCATCTCCCCAGAGCCAGCCGCTACGGTGATGTCTTTCTGGTGTGGCTTCCGGGTCCGGGGACTCCTTGACCCCGTCAGAGGCACGCAGTTCTGGACCCAGTACCATCTCACCCTGCAGAGGCGACAGCACCCTCGGCAGCTGGGTTCTGCTGGGCGGCTTTCGGAGCTGCTCCTCTCAACGATGCTACGAGCTACACGTACCCTTTAATGAAGCTCTCAGTGCTTACACTCGCCAGGGTGGAGTCTGCTGTTTGCATCTGAAAATCCCATCTGACATGCACGATATCTACTGCTCAGCACTTAGTCCGGACTCAGTCGTCCCAAACCTTTCCATCTACAACGTATGAGACCCTGACTTCCAGAAAAGGGCACCCACCCTTCCTCTCTCATCTCGTCTTTCCTGATGCCTCCTCCCCACGTAGCAGCCTAGCATTTCACAAGGTGAGGAAGTGAACGGCACTCGAGTCATCCAATCATTTCTAAAAATAATTAAATATAAATAAATTAGTTATTTACTTTATTTTTTATTTTTTTAAAGATTTTATTTATTTTTAGAGAGGGAAGGGAGGGAGAAAGAGAGAGAGACAGACAGACAGACAGGCAGGCAGACAGACAGACATCAATGTACGGTTGCTGGGGGCCATGGCCTGCAACCTAGACATGTGCCCTGACTGAGAATCGAACCTGCGATGCTTTGGTTCACAGCCCATACTCAATCCACTGAGCTACGCCAGCCAGGGCTAAACAAATTATTTAAATCAATAATTTATAATTTAGAAATAAATAATCTACATTAATCTATACATACATAATCTAAAAATAGCTTTCACTTCGAAGTCTTCAGACTGTGCCCTTCGGAAGCCTAGGAGGGCACTGGCAGGTCACAGGAGTCTCCCACTGAGTTGCCTTTCATCCAATGCCGAAGATATAAATTACCCAACCACATACCATTTGTTGAAAATTATTTACTGTGTTGAGATTCTACCTAAGATTTTCTTTGAAAAATAGAGTTCTACCCCTAAGACGTGTTTAAGGCTCCGCTCTGGTTACTGACTGCGGCACTGAAAGTGAAGGCGACACTCAGACTCGGTTAAGGAACGGCTCTGCAGCGAAGACTGTGAGTCTCATCACCGCAGAGACAGATGAGTCACAGTAGCCGGTGACACGGACGCCTTCAGCTACAGATCGATCGCCTGCAACAAGCCCCGCACAGATAGATATGGGGAGACAAAGGTGAACTGCAGAGTTCCTGACTTACGGAGCCTAGTATTCTGTATTTAAAATTAAACTTGTATTGAACCTTTTTTCCACAATACTTAATCAAAGTGCTTTGTTGTCTCTGAAACCCAGTGAAAACACAATCAGGTGCCCTGAGTGCTGTTCTAGAACAAACTCTCTCTGTCTCTTTGCACCGCACTCTCTCATTGGTGATACGCAGCTAATGCCTCACTAAACCACCCCACCGAGAGGAGCAAATGGAGTGGTGGGTGGTAAGTCCTTCTGTAGACATCCAAGTGTTATACAGATGCAAGGTATCGTGCTTACGGTGACGGAATCTTCCTTTGAAGAGTCCAGAGCGAGGACTCCCAGGGGGCCTGGCTCATCCTGATGTCCTGGTGAGACCAGAGGCCACCGGGCTGTGGGACAGTGGGAAGAGCAGAGGTTCTGACATAGCTCCTACCTTTAGCCCTGCCTTGTACTACCTGTGTCACCCCAAGCAGGTGTCTTCCCCTCAATTTCCTGATCACTAAAACAGGGCGGTATCTCCTCCTCTGCAGGCTGCTGTGTATATAAAGTGAAACAGTACCGTAATATGCCTTGTTCAGAGCCTGGCACATGGTAACGGTTGAAAAGAAATGCCACCTGTCGACCTTCCCAACTTCCCCTGACCCCGCAGCACTCCGCCACGTGGCTTCATTCCATCTGGTCTTCCAAACAGTCACCCGCTGCACCAGGGCCAGAAGGACAGGGAAGTCCCCAGGCTTTGCAGCGCCCTTTCAGTGCAGCGTCTGGGTAAGCCAGGCTTACTGAGAGCCCACATGGGACATCTTTATAAGTGGGGTAAGTGATCCAGAAGCGGTTGCATTTCTCCGATTCATTGGGCAAATATGTATCGATTGGCTCCCGTGAGCATCTCCCGGGGACTCCCAGAGTGAGAGGGGCTTCAGGACGGAACAGGTCACTGGTGTTTCTCTGGCCAGAGCTACAGAGCATGCCAGAACGCACTGTGTAATTAGCTGGTCGGGAGACAATTGTTTGTAGTTAGAAACAAAAGGGAACCTCAAGCCTCAGCCAGGGGGCACTGGCTGCCTCTTGAGCGGAAATATCTTGCCAACATAGCGCTCTCACCAGCAGGAAGCCAGCTAGGCCCAGCAGACCACACTGAGGTTCCCCATGTGCCAGGAACATGGGATATTGAATGACATCCAGGCCGTGCACCTGGGCAACAGAAGGTGGCAACACCACAGGCCACCAGCAAGCTGGGGCCCTGGGGACCCCAGCACGCTCCCGTCGTTTGCATCTAAAAGGTTTGGAGAAGAGTGAGTTAGACAAGCTGTTGGCTACAGGAAACCCTGAAATCACCTCAGGAGAGAGAAGGGGCAGCCTCCCCCATGCCTGGGATACAGAAAGGGCACAGCCAGTTCTCGGGACACTTGCTGGGCAGCCATCCAGCCTGGAAGCATCCTGCCACCAGTGAGTAAACACTGCCTGTTCTCTGTGACCACAGCTCAAGCTCTCCGAGCCACCAGCGAAGGCTGGGGAGGACATGCACCGACCCACAGGCTCAGCCAGACTTCGCAGCTGGCTTCTTGGCCAGCAGGGACCTCAGGGAGGCAGATGGGCCGTGTGCAAGCTCACTGACTTAACTCTAGAAATAAGGCCTTGGCACTTGAACATCCTACAAAAAAAAAATCTAAAGATATTCAAGGATTTTCGTGAAGTTCAGGTCCCTTATCTCTTACGTTAACACTAATGGTTTTAATAACTCCCACAGATATGAATTCACCAAGAGCCAAGTGCAAATAGGGCTAAAACGAATACTCCTTGATCACAGCCTGAGTTTCCATGTTGTTTAGTCAGAAACAGAAAGGTGAAAACTCTCTCTCAACTGAATGGAGCCATTAAGTCATTGGGTGTTTCTCGGCACAATTCCCAGATCCACCCATTCCTTCAGGAACCCCCCGTGGTCATTACTATCACGGGGAAGAGAGAAAACAATGGGCAAGGCCAGGAGGTTGGGTCTGGGGACAGAATCGCTGAACAGGATCTGTTGATAAGGATGAAATCATAGTAAGCAATCAATTGTTCTCTCTCTTTTTTTCTTTGAATTTCAAGCGGTATCAAGCAGTCCAAACTCTAGAAGGCACTGGAGGTTCAGACCCCAAGTGCTGTATCAGCCAACCCATGCTGACCGGGAAGCGCCAAGAGCCTATGCAGCCTCTGTCTACTCTGCCACTCAGTAAGTCAATGGTATGCAGTGGGGCAGCTTGCATTATTTAGAAGCATAATCAGCTGGTGAATATGAATGCTATAAAATCTGCTGTCTCATCTTTCCTTCTGTTTATGTAAAGTCCTCTCAAGAGCCTCCCTGGGCATTTCTTGGAGCCCTCTGGGAATGTCTTTCACGGCTATGAACAGCTCTGGGCTTGCTCCCCCACTGAGCCACACTGGGCATCCATCGGGTCACCCCTGGGGAGAGGCTGCCCTGCCCAGGGCCTGTGCTCCTGGATCCCCGAGTCTGCTCTCTCAATGCTGTGCATAAGAGCTGCATTCCTCTGTCCTTCATGAGCCTTGAACCAGCCCAATTCCCCGCAAACATACAGAAATGGGCAGGATCCTGCCTCCTTCCAAAGGGGTCGGGCTGGGTCCCCCTCTATGGCTGCCCTCTCTTCCCTGTGCCCCTCCAGTGTCTTAGCACCTAAAAAGTTCTATTCCAGTTCTCCTTCTGGGGTCTCCTCCCATGCACCTCCCGTGAGGACACCTAGGGGTCCCGTGTGCCCATTCTCTACTTGAGCTCAGCCACGAACACTCTGCTCTAAGAAACCTGTGACGTTCACAAGGCAAGACAGACATTTCCAAAAATGGTCCCAGTGGAAGAGGGGCTTGGAGGGGATTTTGAGGCAAAGAACCCCCACAGGTAGAAAAGAGGGTGGAAAGATGCTACAAGAACTCTAGGATTGGCTGTATCATCGAGTCATTGAGAAGAAAGAAGAGCGGGTGACGCAGGAAACTTAGAGTTCTGGGACCCCAGCCCTGGGCAGGTTCTCTCCACAGGTGTTATTTCATTGCATTCTC
Organism: Phyllostomus discolor; assembly: GCF_004126475.2. Taxonomy (NCBI): domain Eukaryota; kingdom Metazoa; phylum Chordata; class Mammalia; order Chiroptera; family Phyllostomidae; genus Phyllostomus; species Phyllostomus discolor. The sequence continues at coordinate 78,848,391 of NC_040913.2, forward strand.
ACGTAACCGTATTCATTCCGATTGTCCACATTTCACAGATGAGAAAGCCAAGGCTTTGACAGATGAAGCAATACCCTTTGTTACACCACAGATTACACTTTGGGAAGCACTCCTCCAGAGTTCTCAGCTAAGGAGTAGGCATTCCAGAAAACTCAGGGGTTAGTTCTGAGGGTGATGGGGGTGAGCGCGGGCTGGAAGAACGAAAGCAATTGTCTTCCTGGCCTCCTGAATACTAGTGTCCTTGGTCCACACCACCGAGCTCCTCTGGGCAGCATCACATCTGCAAGACCATCGTGGTCATTTCACGGGCTAAGTAAGGTGCCAAGTGCCAGAACCCTAAAGAGGGGGCATGGGATTAAAAACAGCTGACACCCTCTTTTCCAATGAGCGTAGGAGCCTTGGAAGAAAATGCAGCTACTGATAATTGTTTCTACATAGAACAATGTTTGTGCCTCCCCTGGAGCTGGTTCAGAGGAGAGACCCCACCCCATGGCTCTATTTGGATTGGTGTGTATCTAATTTCAAATTAGAGGGACATTCAAAGCTATTCAAAGTCCTAAATCATGAATAGGGATGGAACCCAGCAATGCAGGGGATGAGCAAGCAGGTTCCTTGGGCCCTCAGTCCTTCATGCAGACAGGGGTGTACTGCCTTCTATTGGCTGGGCTAAGGACAGGGCGAGATGAAAAGAGTAATAACTCAGGGTCCCTACTTCGAGTGAGAATCCATCAATCTCTCTCTCTGGTCTTGAAACAGCTTTGTTCCCTCTTCAATAAGCAATGGAGCTGATACCGTGACATTGTCAGAGTATCTTCCCCTATTAAAAACACTCAGCCTGGGGCCTTTTATACCCTCAACATTTTTTTCAAACTGATTGCCAGTTCCACTCCTAGACTCAAGTTTTAAAGAACAGGTATATCAACAGGTCAAAACAAATGCCAGTGATGAAACAAGGAAATGCTCTGCGGGACTTTGCAAATCTCAAACAGTTTTCTCTGTATGCAAATGAACACGGAAGCAGGGGCTGGAACAAAGATGACCCTGTGATAAGATCCTCTCTGTGCAAATAAGAATGTGCTCTTGGGGAGGTTTGTACTCCCTGTCGGCGGGTGGGGATCGGATCACACATTGGCCTTTGACTACAGTTTTGTTGGAGGTCAGCGGCAACTCCAGGCCTGAGGAGCACAATGAGCTACTAAAAAAGAACTTTCCTCATGCAGGATCAAAATTAAGGCTGCATTTTTTGCGTGTTCCAGAAAGTAAAGAACAATGAACTAGGTGTCAGAAGGTTTCAGTTTGAATCATAACTCTGCAGCTCACTGAGAGGGCGTATCCAGGCAACAAGCCTCAGTTTCCCCATCCTTGAATGAAAGCAGGAGTGGTAACACCACCAACCCTGATGGTTACAAAGCAGTGCTGTGAAATTTTAAAGAAATAATGTATTTGAAACCATGCTGTTAGCTGTCTAATGTATCACAAATATGAGATTCTCATTATTATTGGTGTAATGGTCTCCAGAAGATTATATAGAGAAAATCCAAGTAGTCCAATTGTGATTTTGTTTATCTCCTACCACTTCCCTTCTGTAGAAATAAAAAGTAGCTACTTGCTCAATAAAAGGCAATTATAGAGATGGGCAATTATTTGTGAATTCTGTTGAGTCCAACCATCCTGCCTCTATCTAGTGCCATACAAATGCCAGTTATTAGTAGGCATGCTGCTTGCCACATCGACTTGGACTCGATTTTTATTCTTGCAGAAGGGAGGCCCCATGAGGCCAGGGAAGAAAGCCCAAAGCTTGCTTCTGTGCCAGGACCGCCTCCCCACTGCCTGAAGCAAGGCTGGTGGCTGCCTCGAGGACAGGTCCACGTGGCCTCGCCGGAAGCTCTCACCAACTTCCCTCTTCCTGTTGTGTGGTTACTAACTCGTCCTCAGTTTCCAAAAAGCAGACAGGAGCTGAACGAATAAAATCCTCATCCAAATACCACAGCAGTGGCTTTCTGTTGTCCAAACACCAAGCCCCAATTTCTTAGCCAGGCATGCAAGGTCCCCTACAATTTATTCCCAACCTAGCTTCCCAGTCCTGTATCCAATTACATCAGTCAGTCTACCTACCTCCTTGTATATGTTTCTGTATATATTGACATATGTATATCCATATCCATTCCCATTCCTGTCCACACCTATGTCTATATCCCTACCCATATCTATAGCTATAGCTATAGCTATAAATAACCATATAGAGGGAATTATTCTCAGTTCCAGGTGGACACACAATGTAAATTGTGTCTGAAAAGATACTGATTCATGTATGTATTGACTCACAAGCTTATTCAGTGCAAAACATAATTGTTCAGATATTACACATGCATTTTCAATGTGGGCAGAAAAAGCCCTTGGCAGCATTATCTTCTCATAGAGTCACTATTTCTTGTTAAGAAACATTGACTTTTAGGGTGCCACTTCAAATTGTTCTGACTTGCAACAATCTCCACTCATCTCATAATTCTCAACTACTCATCTGTTTTTTTCACGAATAGTTTTGTGTTGTCTTTTAGTGGGTGGCATGTCCTCTTCCTGTCTTTGTTGTAACTCCTGGTGAGGTTAGGCCTACATTCAAATGGTCAGGGAGCTACAAATATGTACCCTCTTTCCCCAGGCAGCACCCAGTTTATAAGGATTCCCCTGCCACAACCATACTCTGCTTTAGGGTCCACTCCAAAAGACTCTTGTTAGTCCCACTCTCACACTTTCAATCTTAGATACACACTCAAATGCTCACTGACCAAAATCTGCTATAAATAACGCATCCAGTTGGTCACCTCCCTAGTCTACGCTCATCTGGAAACTGAGATCTCAACACCATCATCTTCCACTCTAGTTAGTTCCTTGCAGATGCCCCAGCAAGCCTTGGGCCCCCTGGACTGCGTCTCTGGTCTGTTTGTGACTTTCACTTATATTGTTGCACAGTATTGTCTTTGCTGTCAGAATCCTACATCCCTTCAAAATCCAGCATAAATCTTTCTTCCTCTGGGAAGCTTTCCCAGCCTCTCACAGTCAGATCTGAGGTAGTATAAGCAACCACGGCACTCGCACTGCCAGTCCCGGATTAGCACTTAGTGTACTTCTATCTGCCTGTTGTTATTCTTTTCCCAGTAAGACGGTGGTGTGTGGGAGGTAAGGACTGCCTGTTCCTACGTGGCTCTCGGTGAGCATCTCACTGTACATTTATGGGGGAAATGCCACAGGGATCCTGCAAGACTGCACAGCTGAAGTGCAGAAGAGCTACACGGAGCACATTTGGTGAGTGTGTGCGTTCCCATGCCTGCCTTGGTGAAGGGTGTTAGCCCCGGAGTCCAAAAAGAGCCTTGACCATAGAACCCTTCACTAGAAGGCTATTTGGAGAATATAAAACCCCCTCCCCCAACTTTGTCCAAACCAAGAAGGCCAACATAAGAGTGACAGGCTCACATTCAAATAGCTAGTTAAAAGATCTAATACTAGAATAAAATGAAAAACCACCACAATCCAGAACAAGTAGTGTAAAGCTCTTCCCTTACCGAAGTGTGTGGACGGTGGAAGAACGCCTTCCTTAATATTGACCGCCACTGCCATCGGCATCTACAGAGTGCTTTCCAAACTCAAGTCTCTTCTGAGTCAAGGTCATGAAGGGGGAACAAATTGATCAAACGAATCCATCCCTAGTCCCACACCAGAAGCATCACTGTGTGGGGCTGTCCGGAGACCACTGGGGCTGAGGAGCCCACAGAAGCTGCATGGATAAGTGGGAAGAGAACTGGGTTGTCACTGGGGATTTGTTCCAAACCAGAAGTGCCATCTTGGATCAGTCCTTCAAACACTCCGAACTTTGGTTTCCGAGTAAAATAACTCTGTCCTTCCCAGCTTACACATTCTGAGACCATTTCTCCTTTAGTGTATGAACAACAGCATCTCAAATCTATCCTCTGGCAAAAACGAAGTGCCTGAAGGAGCTAACCTAATGCGTATGTGTAGCTGATGTTTACACTGAAGTCCATCCAATCTAGGACCGCAAAATGATTTCTGAACATGAGGAAGCACTCACTCACTCATGTTGTCCTTGACATTCCAAATCTTGTCTTAACTTAGTCTACTCTTCCCTTGCCCAGGCTCTTATTCTTTTTCAGGGAGGAGGAGAAATGCTCAGATGCAAAGGGTTGCACTCATTCTATTTCTTAATTTATGCCACATTATCATCATTGGGCATTTAATAAGCTCCGTTCCCTTGTCTTAGGTGTTTATTTCTTGTCTTTCAGCCCTACTCCCCTAACCATTATAATGAGTTTAATATATGTCATTTTGCTTGGCTATGCTCTTCTAAAGTGTGACTTGTTGCTTTTTGAGCATGTATTCTTAAATTTCTGTGAATGACAGTGAGTTGTATTTATCTGTTTTGCTGGTGAAGCTGGTTAAGAGAGTCCCACCCCAAGCCCCTTCCTCTCTGCCTCAGAGAAAGTCTTCAAGCACAGATCTGCTAACACTACACTGTCCCCATTGTGAACGAGCACATATCATTCATTCTTCCCACACAAGGAAGGGAAACAGTATAGCACAGTGATTAAGAACACAACTTCTTGAGTCAAACACACTTTAGTCTGAATTCTGTTTTTCCACATTTATACAACTTTAGGCAAAGTACTTAGCCTTTCAAAAAATCTGCATTTCTTCACCTGTAAAGTAAGGACAAAGGTAAATCATGAAGTTATTATGAGGATTAATTAATACAGGCTTAGAACAACATGAGCTGGCATAAATTCTAAAGAGATGATGTCTGAATTATAAATAAATACTCACTAGAGCACTCACAGATGCCGAGCTCTTGTGCAGGATAGAGAGCTGAGGAGGAAAGACAAACGGACAGGTAAGAACTTTCAAGACACACCTGAGAACTTAGGAAATCGCACAATTAAAATCTTATAACAATTAGCCCTTCAAGTCTCTGGAATAAAATGTTCCAATGCAGATGCTTATAAGTGTTGTAGCTGGTTGTTTTCTGCACTAACACAAAGAAATGAAAAGAAAGCTTCCCTGGGTGGAACTTGTTTTTTTCTTAAAGGTTAAAATATGCACTTTGAGGCATGTGCTGTGTCTCAGCTTAGCTTCCTCCACCCCCAAACGAGAGTCTCGCACACACGTAAACTGTCATCTGTCTAGTGTCAGTTTGGTCAAGAGTGCTGGACCAGGGCAGTCTTTCCTCTGAGATTCCCTATTCAAGGAAGCTTAGAGTTGTCTTAGAGAAAGTTGGTCAGAACCTGGGAGAGCCCAGGTTCTGCCGTACCCATCCTTGTCACATGAGGAGCCTGAGTGGACTAAGCTTCTGTCATGGCACAGGTTTTTGTGTGCTGTGCCTTGAAAGGCATAAAACAATCATAAAAATAACACTTGTGACTGACAGTTAGCAAGTTCCGGCGTTACCTCGGAGCTCACAGGCACCTGCACAGAGACAACAGTGAGGGTGTTGCGTGATCTGTCCTTAGGGCCATGAAACACTCCAGAACGATCTCTGGAACTCGAGTATAGTGAGGTAGAATGCAACCTAAATTTAGCAAGCCACGTATTCCTGAGCCCCAGAGTCTGCCCTGCCTCCCCGCCCATTTAACCTTTAAAGGCCATGCCCTGCGGAAACAATGATCTCAGCCATTGCCCTTCCGCAATGTGGACTCTGGACTGTGTGTCCAGCAGCCTGAGCCAGGTGAGTCAGAAAAGTGACATTCAGAGCCCCAGAGATGTTAACACGACTATGAAAACCCCCAACCTATAGAGCCAGCTCAGGGAAGCACGTTGAGTACTTCCTCAAAGAAATGTCTTTCAACGGGCCTAACGATTCAGAAGGCATCGGAAAATACGTTAGACTTCTATTCTTCTTTCCAGCCTAGCCTAACTGCCCTTAACAAAGGCCGTGTGTTTTTAGCTCGTGGAAAAGAGAGCTATTGAATTTTTGCAAAGTGATCAGTTAAATTTCTCTTTCCTCTTTGTCTCTCAGTATAATAGTTGTGTTGCTGCTTTCAAATACTTTCTTTCAAATGTGCTGTCAGCATTCACCGACATTAACCCATAAGATGAAATTAGAAAAGTCAATATACGCGTAAGTGGCACTAAATAGCTGTCATAACCAGTGTCAAAAGTTTAAGAAAGGGACCATCTGACTTTATACTGTTCATTTGAAGGCCACCAGGAAGAACAAATATTTGGAACCTTGTGATTCCAGAGCAATTTTGAAACAGATATAGCCTAGAGTTTTAGGTCCTCACTCAGCACTCTGACTGCTGCAGGTATGTGTCTAGGGTCACCAAAATTTATTATATATTTTTCTGATTAGCTTCAGGATTTATCAAGTTCTGCCTACCAAATAAACTGCATTTATTAAGACATAATTAACCTATTTTTACATTTTAATCATCCTAGACATACAGAACTATAATCACAGCTTCCGAGCAGCGTGATAATCAATGTTACCAAACGGGATTTAACTCTAATCAAAAGTGAAAATACCATGACATTTTAGTTAATTCATGCAATTTTATTTTGAGAAATGTGCAATTTCTGTTGGACTTTTTGAAAGAATCAAAATAACTTAAGATCCCTCTTGCTTCCTTCAAAGACCCCCTAAGGGCCCAGGCACCCAGCAGGCGAGCCCACTGAAACAGGGCCTCCTAGAGAGCCCAGGGGGAGAGGCTCGACACAGCCTGGAGGTGAAGAGGGAGACCTGCCTTTCATTTCCACCTCTGGCCCTCTCCTCAAAGCGGGCAGAACAACACTTAGCTGTTGCTTGAAGCACTATCTTATCCAGTGCTTCAATCTGCCTATCTGAAAGGTAGGAACAATTAACAGACCAGTAGAAAGAAAGGGAGGAAAGAAGGGAGAAAGGAAGGCAGGCTGGGAGGGAGGATGGGAGAGAGGAAGGAAGGATTTGAAAAATTTGCACCTCAGGGCTAATCAACAGTTCTGCAGAGAAGAACCATTTGGATGCTCTGAGGTCAGAGAGAACCTTGTAACACTGAGGTTCACACTTCCTCTGAGTCCCAGATGATCTCAACCTGTCTGAGGGATCCAAAAATTCCAAAAATTCCACTAGAGCAGGCTAGTTCCATTTCCAGTGATTTGAAGTACACAATACTCAGAGAAAAGGTACAAGACCATAGGGAGAAATTATTTTGCATTCTGAATTGACCCCTAGAGAGATACAAACTTTATTTCTGATGGATTTAAAAACTTGCGTCCACATCTTCTTCTACTGTGACTCCTATCATAGCTGTTTGGGGTAATTTTTCTTAGGAAACAGCCTCTACCTTCAGAGCTAAAGGGATGATTTGAAAAGTACACTAACGTCTCCAGAACAAATTTACTGAGACCTAGGGTGATTGACTGGAGCGGCAAGGACGAAGAATGAGGCTTTCAATTCAGCGGATCTCACAGACCAATTACACTTTCTGTGTGCTCTTGAGTGTGCAGCAAGCAAAAAGTGAAAGCTCACTTCCAGAAATGAATGAGATAACCTTCACAGAGCTTTCCAGTATTCGTGCAAGGCCCTGGAGTGACTGGTTCTATGAGATTATCATACTGAGCAGTTTTGCTGACTGGCTGCACTGAATGTAGGTGGGAAGGACGAAGAGAACAGAGACAAGGTCAGCTCTCTGTAGGACAGGGGTCCTTTCCTCCTCTGTTGTAGTAACTTCTTGATGGGAGTTTACAGAGTGCCAAAGTGAGAGTTCCTTGAAATTTCAGCACTGAAGTCTTATTCCAAAATCCATTTCAAACGGGTTCTGTGAAAAGAAAAAAAGAAAGAAAGCAAACATGGTTTTGTATCATGTACCATGCTTCCGAACTATTGGTATCTGCCACCCAGAAGCACGTTTACTGACTTCAGACCAGGGCTGTGTCTGACTGGCAGTGCCAGTCCCGTTCGTGCAAGCAGCGGGCTGGCCCCTGGGGGACACCGCGTCAGGAGGCTGTTTGTGGACTGTGCGGCCGAAGGTGATGGGGCCCGCAGGCACCACTTGTACAGTGTGTACCATCCACACATGCCTAGGCTCCACCCCATGTTCTGATCCAGCAAGATAGGAGGGGGGCCGGGAATCTGCATTTTTAACAAGCATGTAGGTGATTCTGAAGTTAGAACTCCTTAGCCACATTTTAAAAAATACTGATTTAAAGGAATACACTTATTTTTGTCCACACAAGGCTGAGAAACACCCTAACCTCCGCCACTTTGAGACTGAATGGTAGAGATGCAGAGATTCCGTCAGATTTAGAATGTTCCACGACAGTCTTCCATTACCTTTCCCTTTATTTATACGTTATTTGGTGTTCACTGAGAGATCTTTTAGGGGCGAATATAGTAGCAGTGGTATTGTCATTTGTACCACAGAACTGCCTAAAAGCTCAGAAGTTGGTGGGATTGAGTTACTTTGGAAATGGAATTAATGACTGAAAATAGAATCGTTTTTGAAACAACCTCTTAAGGTTGTTTAAAAATCAGTGAAAGCCCTGGCTGGCGTAGCTCAGTGGATTGAGCGCGGGCTGCGAACCAAAATGTCGCAGGTTTGATTCCCAGTCAGGGTACATACCTGGGTTGCAGGCCATGACCCCCAGCAACCGCACATTGATGTTTCTCTCTCTCTCTCTCTCTCTTTCTCCTTCCCTTCCCTCTCTAAAAAATAAATAAATAAAATCTAAAAAAAAAAAGAATCAGTGAGAAGGAAACCACTTTTGGTATGGTGGAGAAAGCTCCCATTGGGCCTGCCCTCCCACAGACGACAGCTATAAATGCTGAATGACATTTAAAATAAAAACCATCCAAAGGCAGGTAGAGTGAACAAAAGCTCCTGGCAGCTCCTGGAGAGGGGAGCTGGAACTGGAGGAAGGGAACGGCACAGGGCGGCAGGGTGAGGTCCCCCGATGCATTTGTTTTCTGCAGTGGAGGGAAGGTGACCAGGTAGAATGGCTTAAACTCCATTAGAGAACCTGCCGTCTTTCTGGCCTGAAGAACCAGAGAGCTGAGGTCGGGGCGATGCCAGCCACTGGAGAGTAAATTGTAACATTGGAAAGGTGAGGGCCGTGACACGGAGTCACAGATTACGTGTGTAAACTCTCACCAAATATCTGGACAACTCTGGAGTGCCGTGTGCGCAGGGAGAACTGCCCACAGCTCCTCTGGAGTGCGAGGACAAAAAGATCTGAGCGGCCACCCCACAACCAGAATGCAGCCACGGTGATGGCTTACTGTGACAAATACGTGGGAGAAAGACAGCACGCTTCCAGATTACCTACAGCTGATGTTCACAGTGTCCAGAGTAGAATCCCAAATGACCCAGTGTGTGAAGAAACAGGAAAATGGAGCTCAGGCTCAAAAGGAAAAAATAACCAATAACAGCTGACCTGGATAAAACCCAGATATTTCAAGCAGCAGACAGGTGTGTTTTAAAAAAAATTCTATGGTAATGATGTTCAATAAAATAAAAGAAAACATACTCTTAATGAGTGAAAAGTTTGAAAATCCCAGCAGATATGGAAACTATAAAAAGTGGAAATTCTGAAACTGAATAGTGTATTATCTGAAATAAAATGTCCACTCGGTAGACTAGATAAGAGTAGGACGGAAATAAGAAAGGAAAGTATCAACAAGCAAGAAAATGGATCTGCAGAAATCATCCGCTCTAAAGAGCCGTTGATTAAAGTGACAGCTCTCCTCCCGCACTCCACTCAGCCAGGTGACTCCCCACCCCAACCCCAGCAGGAGGCTCAAGTTTCATTCTCCAGAAAGGGTGAAACAAAGGGTCCCAGGATTGGGAGCCCAGGAACAGTTAGGAGGAGCGGCACGATGTTATTAACAGCAAGATAAAGAGGAAATTTACACACTGAGCATGGAGATGGCTCCTCCCATCAACCCCTACCCCCCTCTCACCCCTCTACCCCATCAGCTCAGCTTCTGAAAATGTTAGCAGCCAGGTCTCAGGCTTATTATACCCTCCAAACAGGACATTAGAAGGTTCTACATTAGGGAATCTTACCGATCCAGGAGCAAAGACCCCAGGATGCTGCCAGCCAAGGTTCTCTTCTTCAGCAAAGAAACCCAGCAATTCCTGTGTAGGATACTATAGGCCTGGAGGGCTGCCTTCTAGAAACAGGGTGAGGAGGGAGAGCTGGGACTTCCATCCCTCAGCATGCAAACTTCATAAAATAGCTATGTTTTCCAGCCACATCCTCTGCGGTGCCAAATCTCCCTACCGAGGTGATAAATGGATGTCTGAGGGGGGAGGGGGAGAGGCAGGCTTACTCCTACCTACATTCTCACTTGTAATTTTGGATTTTTAATGGAAACATATATCATTTACTCAAAAAAAATAATTTTTAAATACTCAGTGAAGGGATTGACAAATAAATGTGAGGAAAAATCCCCCCAAAGTCCAACAAAAGAAAACTAGAACAATAGAGGGGAGAAAGTTAGAGAATCAAGTCAAGAAGTCTGACATCAACTAATAGCGGTTCTAAGAAAAGAAAGAAGGAAATGGAAGAGAGGACATTGTCAAAGAAATAATAGAAAGCCCAGAACTCAACAATGAGAGTCTCCGGATTTAAAGCAACCACAAAGTGCTCTGCACAGTGAGTGAACAGACAATGAAACCAGTACGGCAGGTACAAAGCGGAGGATGCTAGAAGCGTTTAGAGGGAACAAAAGAAATGAAGTCAGGGAGGCATCAGAATTCTCAATCAGCAACATTGGAAGCTAGAAGACCAAACCAGTGCTAACTTCAAACTTCTGAGGGGAATTGTTCTCAGCCTAGAATTCTGTTCCTGGACAAATGATTGAGCACGTGTGAGGGTAGAGGAAAGGCATTTCCAAGCACACGGGAAGTCAAGAACTTCACCTCCAGTGCACCCTTTCTAAATAACCTTCTAGGAGATGCGCTGGAGAAAAACAAGGCAGGAAACTCAGGTGACGATGTGGAGGAGAGGGGAAGTAGAAGGAGTCCGGGGTGCGGCTGGGCCGCAGGCCCGGAGCACAGCCGAGTCCAGACAGGAGGGGGAGGACAGAGGGCCAGGAGGGCTGCCGTCCGGTGCACAGTGAGGTGGGCTGATGATTGAAGGTGCTCAGGCATTTCCAAGTGAAACAGGAGGAGACAGAGCTGGATGGTCATGGGGCCGGGGAGCACAGGTAAAGGAATGGGAGGAAGTGCCCTGGCTGGTGCGGCTCAGTGGGTTGAGAGTGGGCCTGGGAACCAAAGGGTCCCAGTCAGGGCACATGCCTGGGTTTCGGGCCAGGTCCCCAGTCGGGGGTACGCAAGAAGCAACTATACACTGATGTTTCTTTCCCTCTTTTTCTCCCTCCCTTCCCCTCTCTCTAAAAATAAATAAACGAAACCTTAAAAAATAAAAAAAAAAGAAATGGAAGGAAGTGAAAAAACAAGGCAGTTAATTATCTTCCAAAAACACCCCCAAAATTTCTAAAACCAACAAAATGTAATTATGGCACATCACCTTGTTAAACAATATATAAACAAGCAAAATAAAGTAAGTAGTAACTATAATTGAACCATACATTTTTGGTAGAATTAGAGAGATGAGAAAAAGGAGTGTACAAAAGCTAAACTTGACTGCTACAATATAAAATGAATAATGTCTGAAGTGGATAAATCAAGAAATAGTGGTATATGCATATTATTTAGGACCCAGAAGGTCAATGCCAAAATCATCAGCTGAAAGGAGAGATTAGAAGCGACTCCCCCTCCCCCCACCCCTACCCCCCAACCCCGGGAAGCGAGATTGGCTGTGGAGATGGGGAATGCTGTTTTGCATTATGACCTTTTAAATACCATTTGATTTTTAGCCAGGTTACGTATAACTTTGATAAGTATAAAAAGTAGCTTAAAATAAGTAAGTACAATAAACAGAGGCCAAATGGCCACCCAATGGGAATATTCTAGAGAACGACTCTGAGAGGAGCGATAATAACCATAGCTAAGACTCAAGCCCTGCTCACCATCTGCCTGTGCAATTTACTGCTAACTGCCCCTGGAGGGGAGATGGTGCGTCAGACCGCTGGAACTTCTTCTATCTCCGCCCCCTTCCTTCCGTTGTATGGTGTCCTTACATTCAGTGATTACAAGGTACATAAAAATATTAAGATACATTTCAATTTTAAAAAATATTTTATTTGCAAGACTTTTACAAAGTAGATATTTTGATGACTATACATTGTATAAATTACAAAATAATGATTATCCATTATATAAGGTTTGAAAACGTCAGAAAAATATAAAGAACAGATTAGCCTTCTTCCCAAAGGTTGAAGTTGAGCAGACCTCTGGAAGAGGGCAAGGGGGTTGGAAGCCTTTGGAAACGAAGACCAGGGGATTGGTTTATAGAGCTTCTGTTACACTGCACCTGTCTGAAGCTGTTTAAATCTCGGAACTTCACCATGAGAGCAAAGTCACAATTTCATATCAACAATCTTTCCGTGTCTGGAAGTATTAATTTTCCACGTATGGGCAGCGGGCCGATCATACTAATCATTTGCGGGGAAAGTAGCTGCTACCACCATCACTGTCCCAGCGATCATGGTCCCTGAGCTACCTGGTCGGGTAATCCCAAGGCAAAGCAATGTGGTCGTGGTGCCCCAACAGGTGAGTGTGAAAACTCATCGGCACTCTCCAGTTGGCATATGCTAGTTTGGTTTGTCAGAATCCACTATATTTTGTCAGGTTCTGTAAACACACGACAATGTTCTCATTCTCTCCTAGATCCTTTGCCAACAGAGCATTCTCAGGAAGAGCCCTGAACTGGGAGAAGACTACTAGATTACTGTGGCAATTCTCACACTACATTCCATGTGACAATACCTTTAGGGAAAAAATACCTGAATGCACGTGTATTGAACACTGTGTTCACACAAAAACTCACTTACCGTTTACAATAAAGCAAGTGTTAAAGGGATACACTTGCTTTAAGTAAAGGGATAGCATTTTTATCTTTGTTTTAAAGATGGTAAGACTGAGAGTCACAGAGGTTAAGTCATTTGCCTAAAATCACACAGTGGGATCGAAATAAATGGCATTAAAATCCAGCTGGATTGACAGATTTCTCTGATATTTACACTGTTCTTGGTTTCTCTCCTCTACAAAAAAAAATAAAGCTATAACATCCTTAGATGACTCAGCCCCGTGGAATATTTTTCAAAGGTTAGATGTCCCTTCTTCAAAAGCAGGTGCTCAGGCCTTGGCATGAATGGTTACTTTAAGAAATAGTTTGAGATGCATTGTGAAGCAGAGAATGTCTTGTCTTTCATTAAAATCACATATGCTAAAGGTCGGCCTAACATTATGAGCATTGTCTTGGGGGGTTTGAAGAAGGAGGGAAAAAGGTGGTGTTTAAATCATTTAAATTACCTCTTTAGTTTCCCTTAGTTACAACATAATTCCTTAGTAAGTTGATGGCACATCCAGCTTTGAAAGGTTTTTGCATACATTTGATGCTCTGTAACTTCCCCTTCCTTTGAAAGAAACATTCGTTACCTTCCAGACAGCTCTGGGAACATTGTAGAGATCTATGAATCTTTGGGGGAAAATGGTTCTTACATAAAATATTGTTTTAAGCGTTTAAAGCTGGCTTTGTTAATCTTCCATTTCTTAAAAATTGGGTCATCACAGTGACATTACATGAGAGTAGTTGTCTATAATTTGCACAGCTAAATTTGGTTTCCGGATTGTCAAACATGCAAGCGTATAGTTTGGAATAATAGTTAATAATAGTTTCCAAGCAAGTCGGAAATAGAGCCACTATCATTTAAAAGCTGGAGCCAAAATGCAACTGCCTCTCCAGAGAGATAATGAGTTAATGAGGAGGACCTCTTTCAAACCAATGAACAACACTGTCATTCAGAGTTATCTGGGCACACACTACCTTGAACTTCGAGTCACTAACCCATCACAATGTGATCACCAAGAATAGACCCATTACCGCCTCTTCAGCGAGGGCTTCGGCGGAACAGCTGGCACTTGTATCTGGGTTCCGCAGGAAATGATGACTCCAATAGGAGTAAGGTCCTGGCTTTATAGAGTCACTGTCAAGAACTGGAGCAAGCTGCTGGATGGCTAAAGAGAGCGAGACAAAACCTCTGAGATTCTAGGGCACCTGGAATAGCTCCTTTGATGCTCTGCCCAGAAAAGCCTTCCTGGACCTCCCGGCACAGGTTTTGCACTAAATGTTCCCCATCTGTCCTCCAAATCCACCCTCTGTCCTTTTCTGCTCAGCAGGCAGACCTTAAAGACTGTACCCACGTGGCTCCAGTGATGTCTGGCTTCCTGTTGGTCTGAGCCAATGGGAAGAACCAGGAACTGATCGGAAAATTCAGGGAGAGTGAGGAAGGGGTATCTAGTCCCCGGATTTGGTGGCGGTTCGTTCCCCTAAAGCTCAGCACACCTCCTTCAACGACTGCCCTCAATGGCTCCTGAGCCTTTGTCTGCCCTCTTGACCCCCACACGTGGGTGGCAATGGCTTCCTGCTTTTGCTGGTCCTGGTGCTTCACCGTCACCCCTTGTTGCTTTTCCCTGAGCCTGGTCCACCTTTGTAAATGGACCCTCCACGGGACTCTCTTCCATCACCCCTTTGAGTGTGTCCTCAGTTTCCTGTGCAGCTCTGGCTTACACCCTGGTCCTCATTCTCTTCTCTTGCAGCGAGAGAGGCTGACTCTTAGAATATGAAGATGTCGGTATTTGGAGAATACAGAGGTCGGTAGGTGTATAACTAGGCAGTACCCCTGATATTTAGTCTGGGCTCAGGTTAGCTGTCTGTGAACTGAAAACTTCACTGTCTGGTTTTTAAAGCTCTAGATATTCAGATCCCCAACCACATACCCAACTTCAAACGCTCCACTTCTGCTCCGTCCAGTGAGGCCCTTTCCAGACCCACATCGATCTCGATCATGGCACACAGTCTCCCTCCTCCTGCCTCCCTCTGGAGCAACATGACGCCGTCTTTGCCAGTAGAGGCCACATCTCATCCTTGTCTTGTCTCTGCCAAAGGGCAGAGCACAGTTCTTAGGCCATAATAACTTCTCAGTTCTTCTTCATTTCTATCAATAGCAAAATCTACTTACCCAAGTGCTTTTTTTTTTTATCCTCACCCAAGGACATTTTTTTCCATCGCTTTTAGAGAGAGAGGGAAAGAGAGAGAGAAACATCATCACCAGTTAGAATCATTGATCAGTTACCTTTTTATATGCACCTTGATGGGGGACCAAACCCACAACCTGAGTATGTTCCTTGATGGGGAATCGAGTCCATGATGCTCCAATCAACTGAGCCACAGCAGCTGGGGCCAGCTTACCCATGCATTTTATGACCAGTTTGCCTCCATGTTCTGTTATAGACTGTTGCATTTTTTCCCCTAAGGCCTTTAGAAGTATTGAAAATGTAACTTATAGCACATCCTGATATATATGTGTGTGTGTGTGTGTGTGTGTATACACATATATATATATATATAATTTGTTTAGAGGTGGGGAACAGAGGGTAGAGTCACATAGAAAGGACGGGCTCTAAAACAGCAGAGCTCTGGGTTCCAGTGCCAGCTCACGCCACTTACTGTGTCACCTGGGCGAGTTGCTTCAATTCTCAGATCCCATTTCCTCTTCTGTAAAGCTGGTGATAATCCTATTTGTGTTGCAGGTTACTTATGATGATTAAATTACTCATTTTATGTAAAGCCCACAGTCAACAGAAGGCGCTTAACAAGTGTTGATTTCCTTCCTCCTAGAATTATGGCTTATAGATAAGAGAAATCCTGAAATTCCACAGAAATTGTTTCTTTTTCCCCCCCAAAATCCTTGGTTCTTTAAATAAAACTGCCCAGGACCAGAAGCTCTGACACTAGACGTTTTACAGAGTGACAAAATAAGCTTTTTATTGCAAATACCTTCAAATTAATCTTATCGAAGTCCCTTGAGGTCAAATGTTTAATTGTCAGAAGTTGAGGTGATTGATAAGACTTAGGCCTGGTAAGTCTTTGTTATCTACCTCCTGGCTCTTAAGAAATTAGAGGCTCTTTGAAGAAGAAACCACGAGGGTGTAAACGAACTTAATGTTCATTGTCTTCAGCCCAACTCATCAGTCTGTCCTGCCCAAGTAGCTAATAGGAAAATACAGCAGCGAGAGGGAACTTTTGAGGGTGATGCATATACTATACACACACAGTTATGTATGTAATGAACTGCATTATATTTGTGCACTCACATATGCCGTTTAGTACAGTATGCCAGTCGTTTCTCTATAAAGCTCCTTTTCGAATTCACACACAAAAAAGTAAATTTTACAGAAAGAAAAAATTCATTAGCCTGTGCACTCAGGTTTTGTGCATTTTACCAACATGTTATACCTCAACTGAGTACTGTTTGTGTGAAATATAAAAGCAAGAGGTCAAGCTGTGAATATAGTACGCTGTCTTTTGTATGAGAGACAGAGGGGTATAAGAATGTATGTCTTTATGTGTTGTTTTCTGTAGAAGACTCCTCAAAAATAACTAAGAATCGAACAACAATGATCACCTGTGGCCTAGGGCGAGGAGAATGAGCACAAAGGACGCAAGGAGGCTTCTCAAGGCTTCTTACTTTTTAATACATCTTGCTCTTTGAACTCTGTGAAGACAAAAAAATAAAGAGCCTTCGAAGGAAGACGAGCACCCTGGTAATGAGAGATGGGGTGTTGAAGCAGGGGAAAGAGGCAACATGGGCATTTTCTAAAGCCAGAAATGCCTTGCCCTGGCCAGGTGCCTCAGAGAGTTGGTTCATCATCCTATGCAACAATGGTAGCAGGTTCAATTCCCAGTCAGGTCGCATAACCAGGTTGTGGGTTTGATCCCTGCTTGGCGCATGCATGGGAGGCACCTGACTGATATTTCTCTCTCTCATGATGTTTCTCTCTCTCTCATGATGTTTCTCTCTCTCTCTCATGATATTTCTCTCTCTCTCTCTGTCTCCCCCTTCCTCTCTCTCTAAAAGCAATAAAAACACACCCTCAGTGAGGATGTTTTTAAAGGTTAAAATCAGAAACACCCTGAAAATACAAACAAGAAAAGCTAAAACTAGAAGATCTTCCAAACTCAGTGGCAAAACCGTCCATAGTGTGAGATCACTGAGCGGACGGGAGATACTTGCCATGTGACCCAACTCCTGCGCAGGAGTACAAAGATATTGCTCTACTCTAAACATGTGTGTCAGGAATATTTAAAGTTAAACCAAAACTACCCTAGGATGTGCTCTTGTGATGACACCAAGTCACCCGATGTGTAAATATGTGCTGAGAGACTGGATGTGCCAAGCAAGGTCCCGGTAAGCTGAGGTCCAATCCCTCGGGGGCTTTAGATCCAATCACAGTGAAATGACAGCAGCCAGGTCTTGATCCTTGTCATCCGCTGAAGGAGGAAGCAAGCTTAAAGGACAGGAGGCCTGTCAGAGCTGACTCCAGGGACTCCATTTCCAGGCATAACTTCTCCGACCTGCTCCCCGAACCTCCCACTGCTAGGCCCACAAAGGCAGGAAAGGAGATGGGTTTGCCCTAGGATCCTCTAGAAGGGGGCCCACAGTTGCTTTGCGGCCCCCTTGCTCACCTTTGGGCAGTGCCAGGTAAGCCTCACACGGGCTCCTGAGGGCCTTCTCCTCTCCGGCTACCCCGGCTGCAGATCCTGGATTCATGCCCCCGGGCCTCCCTGGTTCCAGCTAACACTAACAAGTCTCGCCCTGTGTATTTGTTCCATAAGGCCGCCCTTAAAGAAGTGCCACAAACCAGGTGGCTTAAAACAACAAAAACAACGGGTATCTAGTCTCACAGTACTGGAGTCCATAAATTTGACGTTAAGGTGTTGACAGGGCCGCCTGCGCTTCTTGGAGGCCTCCAGGGGAGGGTCCTTCCTTGCCCTGTCCAATTTCTGGCGCCCCCAGGCCGTGCTCAGCCTGGGGCGCGTCACTCCGACCCTCCCGAGCTTGCCTTTGTGCCTGCTCTCTACTCACAGCCACGTCGGTCACGTGGACTAGAGGCCCGCCCTACTCCATGATGACTTCATCTTTACTTCCACCTTCATTACATTTGCAGAGACCCTATTTCCAAATAAGGTCACATTCACAGTTCCCGGGGTTAAGATTTCAATATATTGCAGCGGGGGAGGGGTGTACAGCACCCTGACTCCCCGCATTCTACTGAGAGGAATCTCCACTATCCCAGCGAGCCTTTTGCACCATTTGGATGGTTTCCCACAGCAAAATGTCCAGAGTAATTACATTAAAAGCCTCTCTCCCACCACAGGGGAGGATGGAATGAACAAGGGGGTGAAGATGACAGACCCACTTCCTTCCACCTTGGGGGGGGATGAGCAAAGACCCAGAGGCGGCGGAGAACCCAGCCCTGTAGTGGTCAAGGGGCCGCTTTAATGCTCTGGGGCTGTGCGGGCTTGAGCACTGTGGGCTGCGGGTGGAGAGACAGCCCTGCTCCGCCACCCGCTCTGAGAAGCTGTTTGACCCTTCGGGCCCCTGGTTTCCCTGACCGCACCACACAGGAGGTGAACTATATTGCCCAGGTCCTTGTCAGCTTGTGAACGTTCCAATTTCATGGCAACATTTGGGGGCTTCCCGCCCTCACTGGCTGGGTTAACCAGAGGTAACTGAGAGGGCATGTGGCAGGGGCCCCTGATCGAGGGGCCGCTCTGCTGCGCTGGGCACTCAGCAGCGCCCGGGCTGGAAGGCCGATGCCTGGGTTGGCGGAAAGGAAGAGGTGGCCCCAGAAGTGTGCTGGATGCAGCTCGCTGCAGCTCTCTGCAGGACCCGGACTCAGCCCCTTTCATGCTCCAGTTAGGGAGTCCTCTGGCGACCTTCAGTTCCTCCTCTTCTGCCAAGCCTTCTCTCTGCTTACTGGCCCTGCCCTCAGAACCTGGCTGGGTAAGGGAAATAGAAAAGACCAGTTAGACTTCCTGCCTACTAGCACTTGATTTAGAAGGACTTAAGCAAGGCCTTAGATTTCCTGAAATCAGACCTCCCAGCATCCCGCACCCCTGGTGTCCCAGCCCTGCTCGCCCACTGCACTCCTCTCTCTGGGTGCCCTCCGAGTTTCCTGTGTGCTCTTTGGGTGCTGGATTCACTCCCAGGGGCACGCGTTCATTTACTTGGCCTCCGGGCTGTACTCATCATCTGCCAGGTGAATCCCGGCCAGGGCGGCCCCCAGCACAGTAAGAGGGATTAGTCTCTACTCTGCTCAGGCCTTCATAAGAGAGGCACGGGGAGGACAGGGGAGTAGAGGACAAGGGGGCACGTCTGGTATCGTTCTTTCCAGATTAGAATCTGAACTCCAGCCACTTAAAGCTTTAAGGCCTATGGCTAGGGCGATGGAGCTGTTTGTGCTGAGAGTTCCTACAGTGGGTTGTCACATCCTTTAAGCGATGTCTTATTAGAGTTGGTGATGCCCATGCTCCCGAATACCCAGCTACTGGCTGAGTGTGTATCCATCTGAATCCCTGTCTTCCCTGCTCCAGGGAACTTTTTTTAAAGAACATTTTATTTGTTTTATTTTTAGACAGAGGGGAAGGGAAAGAAAAAGAGAGGGAGAGAAATATCACTGTGTGGTTGCCTCTCCTGCACCTCCTACTGGGGACCTGGCCCGCAATCCAGGCCTGTGCCTTGACTGGGAATTGAACCAGAGACCCTGTTGTTCGCAGGCCAGCAGTTAGTCCACGGAACCATGCTAGCCAGGGTGGGAACACTTTTCTCTGGCAAAATTCTTGGTTTTCCCGTCCCTCCATCCTCCAACAGAGCTGGATGAGGACCACCCCAATCACGTGCCTTCTCCACAGTCAATGTCAACATCCAGTGCTTATGCTCACTCTTGTTTCGCTCAGATTACAAAATTTTCTCTGCATTGCAACACAAGCTTCTACTTAAGATTGATCTCTTCCCTCCACTGTTGCCATTTCTCAAGTCTTGTTTTTACACTGATTTTATTCCAGCAGCTTTATTTCAAGTGAATCCAAGCAGACTTCCTCTTTTAACTTAATTCAGTCTTAGGGGAAGCTCGTCTGCAAGTGCATTAAAAGAGCTATTGACCCCTTTAAGTGTACAGAAAGCATTCTCTCCTTATTTTTGCCTCAGTGGTTTCCAACCCAACTTTACTTCTCATTTGTGTCCCGGCAGCTGCTGTTTTATGTCTCTATCCACAGACCATGAGTAGAGGAGTAATTGGGTCCTGCCTGGCTCACCTACCACTCACTGCTCACATGGCACATCACAGAACTGTCAATCAACCCCCATTGTTCTCATGGTGCATTTCTGAGAGCAAATCACTCCAAAACCTAGTAGGCTTAAAATAAAATCATCTAGTTATCTCACAAGCGTAACATTTTGGGCAGGGCTTGCAAGGAAGGCTCATTTATGCTTCACACAGCATCAACTGGAGGTCGAAGGGTCACTTCTAAGATGCCATATTCTCATACCTGGAATGTAGTACTTGGTGATAGGATGGGAGGTCAGTGCCGATGGCTGGGGGCCTCAGTTCCTTTCCACATGGGCTTCTCTCTACCTAGGCTACTCAGCTGACTGTCATGGAGGGGTTCCAAGAGCAAGTGTCCCAAGAGAACATGACACTCTTATGACCTAACCTCAGAACTCATAGTGTACTCAGTTACACCACATTCTGTTGGAACAGTCCTCCATAGTTCCAGGGAAACAGACCTCTCACTGGGTGGGAGAAATGTTGGTTGTCACATTATGAGAGCATATGGATGAGCTATATTGTATTGGCCAAAAGAATGGACATCTATTGATGTGAATATGCCCCATAATGCCCTGAAGTTTCATTTGCTATGGCATCCTCTTGTCAGTCCAGGATCTCATTGTCTAAATCCAGTCCAGGTGCAAACGAGGCTCCTCGATTTCAGTGTTCTTTGAGATTAGCTCCTTGGACACTGTTTCTCTCTGCCTGAAGACCCATGAAAACCTATGAACTAAAAAGACAAGGTATGAGACACCACCCCCACCCCTGCCACCCACACAGCCAAGATATAATAGTGGAATAGACATAGGATAACTACCATAGACTTTCACTCAACAAGGGGAAAAATGGAGGCCCACAGCACTCTCTGGTTCATAGCAATTCTGAAATCTAGCCAGGCACACATTGCCAATTCCTTGATAAGGGCTCAGCACTACCAGATAGCAGCTGTTCACTGTGGCTTTTAGCTCTGTCTTCTGGGTGCTAAATTGTTCTCTCTCAATCATTCTTTTTAAAAAGAAAAAAAATCCTATGTTTGCAGCTGGGTAGTTTTCTGAAGCTGCTTCCAACCAATAGCAGTTTGGGGAATTCCAAGACCTCCTTTCATTTTGTAATCTATGTCTCTTTCAGTTCAAGCGGGAGTAATTCTTATTTGGTAGGTCATTTTATAAATCCATACCAGTAGAGAAAGGCCATATCCACAAATCTCTTTGAGATGAATTCTCTACTTTGGACTTCTGGTGTGGCTGGTATGAGACAATGCCTTAATATTTTTATAAGTTCTATTTCTTTACTGAATTAAATCTATGAAACATGCCCTTAAGAGTCTTACAAAGCCTTTTGTTTGTCTGAAAGTTTTTATGAGGCACTGCCTGACATCTTTCTCATGTCTTAACAAAGAATCTTAGAGGCCCACCATGAATCTAGTCTTTGTCTAGAAGTCATTTCTTAATTTGAGACTAGTTTACTATCTGGAGAAGTGGAGGATAAGAAACTTTTCTTTTAAACTCAGAAAGCCCTAAACCACTTATATTTCCTTTAGATTTTGCATGGAAATTCTGAGCAGCTTGTTTTTTTTAAGTTCATTTCTTGCTGTCTGAATTTCCCTAAAGCCAGCTAGAAGTCAAGTAGCATTTCCACCACTCTACCCGGAAAGTTCTTTAGCCAGAGCATCAAGGTTATTAGGTACTTCCTATTTTCTAAATTACTACAGGTGACAGTGTTGCCAAACTCTGCACCACTACATAGACTAGGGTTCTCTTTTCCCTGACTTCCAGTATCATCTTCTCTGCTTTCCTTTAAGCTTTCATTAACACTCTCTTCAAGTGCTTTGGCATTCATCTGCCGCCCAATCCCCAAGCGGCATATTTTAGGATTTATTTTAGGATTTGGATTGAGCAGTAACCTACTCTTAGAAGGAAAACTCATCCAGTTACCTATTGCTTCATAACAAACCATCCCTATACCTAGTGGCTTAAAACAACTGTCATTGATTTAGTTTACAAATGTGCGTTTGGGACAGGGCTTCCTGGAGAAGCTTTACATCTGCTCTATGTGGTATCAGCCAGGATAACCTGACAGTGGTTTTAGAACCACCTATAAAATGGTTCATTCAGGTGCTTGACACGTCAGTGCTCTTTCCTGAGAGCTCAGCCAGAGAGTGGTCCAGAAGCTTCCCTTCCTCTTCACATGGGTTTTTTCATGGACTGATTAGCTCCTCACGGCAGAGTAGCTGGGGTGCAAGAGGAGCCTGTGAAGAGAACCAGGTAGACTAACATGATAGTTATGTGATCTAGCCTTAGATGCCACATGACATCACTTCCATCATACCCTTTCAGTCAAGGCTGCACCGCAAAGGCCCACCGAGGTCACCCAGGCTCAGGGGGGGAAAACGTAAACCCACCACCTGACAGGAAGAGTATCACCATCACACTGTTAAGAAGAGCGTTGGGATGGATGGCGGGGTGGATGCATGGATAGATACATAATACATGCCCACATACTCTTTGTAAAATACAATCTGTGCTACCCATGACAGTTTTGAAAAATAATATGTAAAAGCAGCTACGAGAAACTCAGCAAATCTAAGGCCCGTACCGGATATCAGCTCTCTGTCTCTGACCTCACTTTCCTCTCTCGTCCCACGAGGCACATGCTTGCTCTCTGTCTGTTGTGCCCCACGACCTACAGCCGCCTCACCCCAGTCACTTCCGAACACCCTTTCTCTTCCCATCTGCGTGGCTTCCTTGTCCTCCCAGCACACGTCTTGAGCCTTCTTCTATAGGTTTGCTTGTGCCATTTTACTTGCCTGAATCTCCTTCTTTACCTCCTTGCTATTTATTCAAGTTCTCTGCGGATTAACTCATACGTCAGTATCCAGCACATTATATGGAGTGTTTACTACATGCCAGGCCTCTGCTAAGCAAGGGAATAGAATAAGGAAAGGCTTGGTCTCTGACCTCAAAAAGCATGTACTCTTATGAGGAGACATACACCAAAAACAAACCATAGAAAACTATAATGGGTTAAGATGATTGCAATCATGGGAATATGTAGATTCAAGGAACCCAGGGGAAGAAGAAGCTCAGGCCCCTGGGGAAGTTAAGGCTGGCTTTACAGAGGAGGCAGCATTTGAGCTCAGACTGGAGAGCGAGTGGCAGTTTCTAGGCTGTCAAGCCAGCAGGGGCAGACACTGCAGGGCAGGGGTGCGTACTTAGAAGACACAAGGGAGTGGGGCTGGACTTGCCCCCATCTCTCCCTGCTCCCGGAGCCACGCCCCTCTAGCAGACCACACGGGGCTCCGCATCTCCACATTCACCCCGGTCTTTGGAGTACAGCCAAAAAAGCAAGAGTCCAGCACCTCATGATTTCATGATTGGATCAAAAAATGACAAACATTTATATATAGTGTATGACCACGATGGTCCCATTAGCTTTTTTTGGTCAGTTTAAACTTATACAGGGCCATCCCTCATTATGACCTATTTCCATTTGGGTTACATTTAGAGAAGGTTTTCACTCAAAATGTCCGGTGGCCACTGTCTCTTGGGTTCCTCCAAAGAGGTAGCACAATCATCCCCCCAGTAACTAGCAAGGGGGACTGGGATGGTACAGGCAGCCATGGCTAGCTCCTAGGGGATGTCTAGGTTTGGTAGTTGCCATCTGCAGTATCAGTTAGACCACAGGCAGGCCTGGCAAGCAAGGAATTAAAATGATCAAAGAGATCTTATGGCAATACATCCATGTTCTCTCTCTTTGCTAGAGCTAAGCTTTCTCATCCATAAATGGAAGTGTCACACGAATTGTCTCAGGTCTCCTACCTGATGGGTCAGGAAGAAAGCCTGTGACTCTCCCCAGGCTAGCCTATTCTTGCGGTAGGTGACTCTAGGCATTAGCTCATATCTGGCATGGCTCCTCCGAGGAGTGTTCACATTTTAAAGGATGCCCTTGAAAGCCCAAACTCCTCCATGACACCCAGAATGGAACAAAGATGGTGGAGTGAGTGCCAGCAAGATCAATGTAGTCAAGACGAGAGAAGCCCACCTAGCAGACTTGCAATGATTTGGAGATAGAAGCCTACTCTTAAGACCAGTTTTCAGGGCACAACATATGGAACTATGGCAACCTGTGCATTAGACCTCAAAGGGAGGAGCCGGAGAACTCTGAAGACACTGACTGGCCCCCACACTCCCCGAGGCCTTGGCCCAGCATGCATCACGAGCGCTTCCATCTGACAGCAGGAAAAGGAACACATCCCCCTTGGAAGGCTAGCGGTGTAGCCTACAACAGTCTCCTACAAATCCAAAATATTTTATATTAATAATATTTTATTTAAAATGTATTGGATTACATTTTATGCAGTAATATATGCATGTTTACTTTAATGTGAAAAAATTCTGTTTTTTTTTTCCAAAATGTTCAAGTAATACTTTACCCTCCCGGGAGAGGTATTATGTTATCTTGTGATTCTACAAACACCCTGGTGCAATGGTACATGCCTGCAGATGTTCAGAAAGGAAGGCCCCACTGTAGATGGGGCACCGCTCACCTGTCCCATACTCGGCATGCAGTAAGGGTAGTTACAAGATTCATCATTATTTAATAATAATGATGACGCCTAACTGCCTGGAAAATGCCAAACTTGGGGATGGCAAAATAATTTGCACCGACGGGTTCCAGTAACTTACAACAACCGAAGTAAACTAGACATTTTTTTAAAAGGAGGGAACTATTTAAAACCACCTAGTTTACTTACCTCTGAGTGGCCTGGCCCAACTGCGAAGGCACCAGGAAACCCTTAGGAGATCTACACTTGCAAGGTGTAATTAACGTTGGGCTCTCAGATGTCTTGTTGTTAGATCAGTACCATCCTGATTGACACATGGCCCATAACACCTCTCTCCCAAGCTTCTCTTCTCTAAAGGCACGCTGTTTCCACAGAAAATTAATTCCTGTTGTGACTCCCTGCTTTCATTTCCTGGAAGGCACATTGGGGGCAGACACAGACATTTGGACATTCGGGTCTTGGAGGAAGAGGGCACCTAATCTGCATTATAGTGGAGAAAGAATGTGGAGCAATGAGGGGGACAATCCAAGATGAAGAAAATGAGGCCCAGAGCCCTGGCTGGTGTGGCTCAGTGGGTTGAGCACCAGACTGCAAAGCAAAGGGTCGCTAGTTCAATTCCCAGTCAGGGCACATGCCTGGGTTGCAGGCCAGGCCCCCATTGGGGGACACATGAGAGGCAACCACACATTGATGTTTCTCTCCCTCTCTTTCTCCTTCCCTTCCCCTTTCTCTAAAAATAAATAAATAAAATCTTAAAAAAAGAAAAGGAGGCCCAGAGATAAGGGGAGGGAGCCACAGGGGATGGCAGGAAGCTCAGCGCTCCAGGATGGGGCCCACCCCACAGACATCCCCAACTCGGAGTAAGGTCTTCTGAAACTTCAGACACACTCTGCACAGGCAGTTCCTAATGGAAGAAACCAAGTGCAAGGGGGCGGGGGGCTCAGTACCTGTGGCTCAGCAGCACAGGGGCAGAACATTCTGACAGGCCAGCGGGCCCTTGGAGCCCTCCTGACATCTGACCACACACAGACTCATTTTCAAGTTTGACCAGAAATGGTTTAGGTACACACATGAGGTTCCTTAGCACAGGTAACAGTATCTTCAAGAGTCCTTTCCTTCCACTTTTACTAGTGGTTTCTCCACAATGTACCCTCCGGTGTCCTGCTGTTTCATGCCAATCATTTAATTGCTTTCCTTGCAGCAGCTCAGCTCTACAGACAGTCTAATTTGAGGTTTGGCTAACTTAAATGTATATCATTCATGAAGGGAAGACAAGAGTGCAGGACCAATTAAGGCACCAGAGACAAGCTTGTCCATGCTCCCAAGGCACAAATGAATGGGCCCTTGAGGACCTCATCTCGCCTCCGGCCCTCACTTGCGGGGTCAACGCCAGGACTTCCCGGCAACACCCTGTGTGCTGCTGGGTGGATTCTTGCCGTGGTGTCGGTATTAAGAGCAGCTGTCCTGTGATTTGCTGGTTGTCCCAAAGGAGTTAGAGCTGAATTGTTGGACAAACTGCAGCTGACTAGTTTAAAGCTCAGGTTTAAAGAGAGAGAGAGCAAGAGACAGGGCTTTTGAAATACATAATGAACTCCAAGTGGGGTAACCCCATCGATCCGTATCCTCAAGGGTTAATGGTTTAAAGGTGACTGGGGTTTCTGCCAGGAAGAGTCTGTCTTCCTAACCTAAGCCCCCCGCCCCCCATTCTATTAACACACGACTTCCTCTAGCACTTCCTCTGGCTTGGGGGAGAAGGATGCAAATTTGTCTAACCTCTAAAAAACTTGTGGTATGTGCGAGTGTTTCATGCAGAAAGAAAGCAAAGAGACCTGAGGCTGTTTCCGCCCACGCTCCCGAGCTCAGCCTCCAGAGAACACCACGTGGTTCGTTTGGACCCTCGCAGAGTCTCTTCCAGATGCTGCTGGAAAAAAACCCGGGCAGCAAATGTCCCAGCCAGATCCAGCAGTGGGAGCGCAGGGACACGGCCCTAACGGAACCAAGCAGGTGCCGAGCCCTGGGCGCAGGCTTCTGCCTTGTGCCACATCCTCTTCCCTTTGAATCTTCAAAGGATTTCACTCGGGGGGGGGGGGGGGGGGGGGGGGACAGGGGACACCAACAGATCCGCCTCACTAAGGTGTGTGGGCGGGAAGCCGAGAAATGACTGATGGCAGCTGGGCCTGTTGTAGCCACATGCATACTAGTGACTTTATTACAGGCAGAAATCTCCCCACTTGCCCGGGGTCTCTGGTGATGAAGAAAACCACGTATGGCAGCTTCTGTGCACTGGGCTATTTATGCAAATGGTAACTAGGGGCCTGGAGCTGGGAATGTACTATATTCCGATCTTGCCAGTTATTGCTTATTTCAGGATGCTAACGTGGTCCTCCTTTATTACTTACATTTATTAAGAATGAACGGCTCGGTGCGACTGCAAAAAATCTGACTTCAGCTCATCTAGTTAAGACAGACTCCAGCTTCTGCCTCCCTCCCCTGCCTGGCTGACCCCCAGTCCCACCCCAGGAGCAGCTTGCCCAGGTGCGGCCACCCTGTGGGAAAGGCTGTGTCAGTGGGAGGCCAGGGCCACCTGGGAGGTCCTTCCAGGCAGGAACGTGACCATCTGTGCCTCATCAGCATCCGCAGAAAATAATAGTGAAAATGCAGGTTCCTGGGCCCCGTTTTGACTGCATTACAAAATCTGAGTGGCAGCTCAGAACCTTTATTACAAGCAAGCTCCTGCGGTTCTTCCGATGCATGTCTGTTACTCTGTCACCACATGAGGAATTCACTAACTGTTTGTGAAATTAGTAAAGGCCAACTAATTTCTGCTAAGGTGTTAACCAAACGGTCCCCACAAAGGCAGCATTTCTTTTTTTAAGAAATGCTTGCCCTGACTGGCATAGCTCAGTGGATTGAGCACAGGCTGTGAACCAAAGCATAGCAAGTTCGATTCACAGTCAGGGCACATCCCTGGGTTGCAGGCCAGGTCCCCAGTGGGGGCCACATGACAAGCAACCACACATTGATGTTACTTACTTTCTCTCTGTTTCTCCCTCCCTTCCCTCTCTAATAAATAAATAAATAAAATAAAATCTTTAAAAAAAGGGGCTTTCCCTTAAAAAAAAAGAGAAATTCTTAAAGTTCCAAAATTAAAGTGAAAATGGCAGGATATTGGGTGTGAACTCTCAGGGTGACAGCCTTGTCACTGTCCCCTCAGAGCACCACTTAGGCCCTCCCCACACAGGCGGGGGGCCCCATCAAGAGGCGGGTGGTGTTGAGTGCTAACCGTTTTCTCATCTCCTACCAGGAGTCTGCCGGGCACTTTACAAACATTGCCTCAGATGTCACACCCAGGTATAAGGTACACTTCCCAATTTCCTGACCAGGAAACTGAGGCTCAGAAAGATGAAGGAATTACAGCTTCTATGGGTCAAGGCACAGATTCAAACCCGGCCATTCAGGCCCAAAGGCTGCAAGGTCTTGCCATGGCCACTAAAATATGTTTCATCAGTTCTGGGTGGTATCAGGGGCTCTTGAACTATCAGGTCAAGTAAGGACCTCCAGCTTGCCTAGTCCAACCTTCTCACACACAGGCAAGAGAAAATGCAGTGGAAATTTGAGATTCCCTAGTACGTTTTGCCCAGCTTGCTTAGTGGTTTTAAGAAACTTAAATTAGTCAACATATAAAACTCTGGAGATATTTTATATTAAAACAGAGGCTTTTCTTCTAGAAAAAGCAGATTTTATAAACCTGAGTCACATTCCTGGGCCTAGTCATGGGTAACTGTGCAGGTTTTGGAATTCACAGACCTGGACCTGAGTCTTGGCCTTATTGTCTGTGTGACCTGGGATAGGTCACTTAACTCTCTGAGCCTCTTTCCCTTGACTGTAAAAGAGATGTAACAATAGTATCTACCTCATAGGCTGGTGTGAACATGGAATGAGATGATATATGCTCAGTGCTAAGTGTTTGTGCTTAATCAATATTAGTCAATGCAGGCTTGGAGAGGGCAGACCTTGACCATGGGGACACACCTAGTACATGACAGAGCCAAAGCTCACACCCAGATGCCACCCCAATCCCTTAGTTCCTTCCACCACATTGTTCTGCATTCTAGCCCCGCCCCTGGCCCCCACCCCTCATTCTGCCACTCCCCATGAGACATCGTGTAGGCAATGAGAACACCTGAGTTTTGCACACGTCTTACACAGCCCTAGCGAGACACAGCATTTCCCCTTAAGAGGCAAAGTGGTCATGGTATAGAAAACATTAAACTGAGTTCCTGATTGTAGTCTCCACTGGCTTACTGACCCCTAGCAAGTCACTTATCCTAACTGGGCCTCAGTTTCTTCATCTGTAAGTTGGGAACTAACTGTGTTATAAACTAAATTGTGTCTCCCTGAATGTCCTATATTGATGTCTTGACCCCTAGTACTTCAGAATATAAGCAAACACATTTGGAGAAAAGGTCTCTAAAGAGGTGACTGAGTTGAAGTGGGACCCTCAGGGTAGGGCCATCACCCAATGCCTAGTGTCTTCAAAGGGGAGGAGGAGGCACCAGGCGCATGCGTGCGTAGAAGACAGCCATCTGGAAGCCGGAGAAGCCAGCCCTGTCAGCACCTTGATCTTGGACTTCCAGCCTCCAGAAATGGAATAAAATGAACTTCTGTTGTTTAAGGCACCCAGTCGGTGTATCTGGTTATGACAGCGCTAGCAGGCTCCTACAGTGTGTTTCACAGAGAATCGCTGAAGAGCCTGGTGCATGGCAGGGATTGGACAAGGGTTAGCGAATGTCCCTACACCAGCAGAGCAGAGGGTGTGCGATCTCCCTGACGGAGACGTCTCCATGCTTTGAGGCCGCTCGTTGAGGCTGCCCTCTCTGCCGATGGAGTCTACCTGCCAAGCACCTGGGATGCACCATTGTGGGGCTGGAACACCCTCCGCCTTGGACAGGATGGGGATGATTACAGCGGCTTTGTCAGCTCTCCCCCAAGCCACCACCTTCCTGTTTGTGCTCGTCATCACAACAAACCCTTTCTTCACTCAAATCTTTCTTAACAGGCCTCAACCTTGAAATATCAGCTCAACTACCAGGACATCCTTTAAGATGACTCTTAATTAACAGCCAGCAGGTTACTTAAACTCATGAGTGAAATATCTCTCAAAGCACAATGGATTACTCATGGGACACCTTTACAGTGTGCCTCACCCCTGGTATGCTGATTTTGCTAATTCTGGGAGGTCTGCCTTTCCATAGCCGATTGCCCTGGACTATTCCTGGCCTCGCCTCAATGGTTGCTTGTAATTCATAGGCTCCTCATCTGATCTGCTGATGTTTACCTGAGCCTCCAGCCCGTGGAGGCAAGGAAGACTATTCATATTTTTTTGTCTTGGCTTCAGCGTGTGTCCTTACCCGTATCTGTCAAATTTTTTAAAACAGGTATTCATTCAACTCCAAAGTACTATACAATGATCTTCAAAAGCAATAGACATTGATTTCTCTTGTTTCTGAGAGTAATACACCCGTTCACCTATTGCAGAGTAACCTCTGTGAGTCAACATTACACACTTTGATGTCATTTTGTGCTATTTTGAACAATTAAAAAACTTTTTTTGAAATAAAAATGCAACATATTTTCCATTATGTAGAACTGCTTTGTCCACCAGCTGCATGTGGCTATAGAGCACATGAAATGTCGCTAGTCTGAAATAAAATGTACATTAAGTATAAAATACAAAACAGATTTTTAAAGACTTGGTATAAATAATAGAAGTGTAAAATATCTCATTAACTTTTATATTGATGATACCCTGAAATGATAATTATTGAGATGTTTTGGTTAGATACAATATACTCAACTAATTTCACTCATTTCTTTTCACTGTTTTAATGTGACTCTTAGGACGTTTGAAGCTGCATATGAACCCACGTTCTATTTCTCTTGGACGCCGCTGGCAAAGAAGACAAAACGAGGCACAGGAACACTTTCAAGAGACTTGCTCTAGGGTCCGTGGAGGGTCAGGGCTGGAATCGGTGTCTGACAGCCTGGGCGGGACTCACCCTTGGCGGAGGGGAACCACACGAAACAGGAATCGCACCGTTTGGCATGACCCTTTGCAAATATCCCTCCGCCACTGAGATCTTCACTTTGTTTCTCCCCAGAAGGAAGCATGTGGAGGTGACGTCAGCCAGAGGATGGACAGGAAGCCATAATCCTATGTGAGTCTTGAAGCGTAAACTGAATGACCTAAGAATTTTCCATCCCTCATGTCTAGAAGAGTCATAAGACTATTTTTAACTCCCACTACCACATCAGACCATACATGACTAAAAAAAAAATAGTGAGACACTCAAACGACCAATATTTTCACTCTCTTATCTCTTCATCAACGGCAGTTGTGGTCATTCAATAAATCCCCAAATGGTGTCATCTAAGGAGCTAAAATGATCATTATCTTGCAGGGGGACTCGCCTGGGTGTGTGCATTGCATCTAAGTGAAACTAGGAGGCAAGGACAGAGCATCTTGACTGGCTTTGGTCTTGGCTTTGAGAGGGAAAGGCCATGCACGGAGACAACCCACGTCCAGGCAGGCACCCTTCGCTGAGTTTGGGAACCTAGCTCCCAGCAGAGAGGTCCTTGTCTCACCCATGGCCTTGAACCCTCAACCCAGTCAGAGCCATTCCGGAAAGATCCCTGATGTGCCCTCCCCCACAGTCCAGTACCTTCCCATTGGAGGTCCCTGGGGGTCAGGCAGGAAGCCTGATGCAAGAATTAGACAAAAACAGGTCTGGGAGTGCCTGAAAAGCCATTAGTTCAGATCATAGGAAACTCATTAAGTTCTTTCCAGAGCTTATTGATTCTTACTTTACCTATGACTATAATAAAGCAATTTATTAGTTTCAGTAGAAACGAGGAGAAGTGAAAAAGAAGAATGAAGTAATTACTTCCAGACAGACTCCCAAAAAGATGTCAAAACTTGAGAAAGGGAAAGATAAAAAACTCAAAGAGCCCAGTAGCTTAGAACTAGTCGGTGTGCCTCTACACGTTTCAGTCTGGTTTTTGTAACACCGAAAGAATAGAATCGCTCTGATAATTCAATTCATTATATTTAGAAATTGATACTCACACAAACGACCCAAAGACATTAGCGGATCTGTGATCCTTAGAAACCCTTTGGTTAATTTTTGTGAAACGGTTCATCATTTGCCATGGTGAGCTTCATGACTATTGCTCATCCCCCCAGCAACGCCCTACAAAAGGGGCTCTGTTAGACAAGGGATGCTGAGGATGCTCATGGGGCATATGTCTCAGCCGTCCCCGGACAGAAGTCGGTTGTCTGCCCCTCAGACAGGGCCCCCAGCAGAACTCCCTGTTCCCCGGGTGTGTCATTTGTCCGGGGGCCATGTGGGCCGGCATCCTGGCACCGGCAACGCGGAGGGCAGTGCAGGGCCCCGGCTGGCACGGCTCCCCGCACGCAGCACACGCTCCTGTCCCCGAGCAGATGGGCCAGCCCTCAGGGAAAGGAAGCTCTTCTGAGATCCTCCTGTCTTCATTCTTCCCAAATGGGCTTTGCTATAAAAAGCAAATTAAACAGCCATTGTTCCTTTCCTCCGTGAAGCTGGCAAACCAACATCCTGCCTAATACCGAAGGCTCCGGGAAGCACGTGGCCGGCCCGCCGACGCCTGCTGATGCTCCCGGCCCGGAGAAAAGACGCGTTTTCCTCTCGGGAACAGACGCGTCTGCAGTCCGAGCCTTCCTTGTTTGGTTGGGTCCTTTTTTGTGATGACATGTAATGCACAGTGGAAAATGGCTTTTTAAAAAAAATTCTGGCATTCTTCTCTGAGCCTGGAAAAGCACTCCCACGGGCTTCACAAAGAGGTTACGAGTCATGACGGGACCAGATCCTAAAACACTGGCCCTTACGTCTTCCCCAGCAAAGGCTTACCTCGCTGTTTTCAGGAGTCCTTCTAAAACGCAGAGAGGTCAGAAAGGGCAGAGTGAATGAGCGCATCCATCACCTAGTTACCTGTTTGACTGTGTGAGTGACGGATGCGCTCATTCACTTGATCGTGGTAACTGTTTCACAGTGTATGCATATACTACATCATCACGTTGTACACTTTACATATATAATTTTATTTGTTAATTACACCTCCGTAAAGCTGGAAATAAAAACAATAATAAAATAACATACAAAGTAGTCATCCCACCCCGAGTGTAGAGTAGAAAACATAAAATGCTTTCTAAAAAGACAAATAGCAGAGACTGTAATAACAGAGGTGTGCTGAGCGTCTGCGGGGCATGGACTTCTGGCGGGGAGGACAGGATCAAATCTGTCCTCAAGCAGCTTCTAACTCTGCAGAGAGAAGAAAAGTTGGAGAGAAGAGGGAGTGGAGTGCGAGAGGGAAGGGGAGAGGGAGAGAGGGGGAGGGAGATAGGGAGGGAGGGAGAGAGGGAGAGGGAGGGGGGGAGAGGGATGGGGAGAGGGAGGGAGGGCAGTTGGAGGAGAAGGAGGAGATGCAGCCTGTGTCTCTCATACGCCAGCACTCGTCACACCGTGACACAGGAGCTCTGTGGTGTTGACCGTCCCCCACCTTACTGCACACATTCCAGGATCCACATTTTAGACTTCTGTTTTATATGTCAAGTTCACTTCCAATTCACTGAAATCCAACACTTATCAACAACGCCCTGAAAGCGCTGACATCCTGAGTGACTCAGGGCTGCTCCTCGTGGAAGAGCGGCAGTGAGGTTTTCTCCTGGACCATCATCCGAGAGGCGGTGGCCCTGCTGAAGTCCTGTGGCTGGGCAGTGCCGAGTCTGCCGGATAAGCCGAGTTCCCTCTTTTCACACCGTCCTATGACCCCAGAAGTGCCATGAACTACGGATCTCTCCAGCTGCTGTAATTAATAACTTACAACCAACAACACACACGTCCCATTCATTAAACTTCAGGAATCTTGAGGCAGAGATTCCACATGTCTCATAAACCTCAGAGGAGCTCCGGATCCACGGTGCTATAGATGGACAGAGGCAAACGTCTTCTAGAGCGAAGGGCTAGACTAGGTATCTGAAACACTAGTCTCTTCACAGCCAAATGTACCACTGAGACATCTCACACTTACTGGTCCTCTAAACCATTACTAAACCGGAGGGCCGTCTCTGAGGTTTCCAGCACCAGCCCTCCCATTGAGATTTTCAGAATGAAACCTGTGCACGTGTTTCCTGAACAGCTTCTCACCACGTGGTGCAGTGGACGTGTTCTCAGAAAAGGGAGAGACGCTTCTGGTAAATCAAGGGCCGGAACAGGAAGTGAGCCGGCAAGAGTCCGGTGGAGTGTGTGGAAGGATGGAGGAGGTTTCACTGCAGTGCAGCCCCTGCTCCTCCGGACAGAGCTTCTCAGGGGCCTGGCCTCCCCCACTGAGCCCCCAGCTGGGAGACTCAGTATCTCTGTGACCACAGGGGCTCGTTTTCAGGCTTCTGGCCTCTATTGGATGCTACTGCATTGACCAAGTTAACCTTGTAGGAGATGCAAGGTCTTTTTTTTTTTATCTTTATTTTTTAAGATTTTATGTATCTATTTTTAGTGAGGGAAGGGGGGGAGAGAGAGAGGGATCACTGTGCGGTTGCTGGGGGTTATGGCCTGGAACCCAGGAATGTACCCTGGCTGGGAATCGAACGTGGGACACTTTGGTTCCCAGTCCACGCTCAATCCACTGAGCTACGCCAGCCAGGGCTGAGATGCAAGGTCTTGTACTAGATTCCTACAGTTGCTCTGACAAATCACAACAAACTTCGTGGCTTAACCAGCAGAGTTTATTATCTTACAGTTCTGGCGGTCACAAATTGGACATGGGTTTCCCTAGGCTAACATCACGGTGTTAGCCGGGCTCTGTTTCATCTGGAGGCTCTAGGGGAGAATCTGTTTCGTTACCTTTTCCAGTTTCTAGAAGCTTCCCACACTCTTTGGCTCATGGCCCCTTCCTCCATCTTCAAAGCCAGCGAGGGCAGACTGAGTCTTACATACAATCACTCTGGTTTACTCTTCCGCCTCCCTCCCCCCCTTCTAAAGTGACCTTGAATTGACCTGGTCCCACCCAGATAATCCAGGCTAGTCTCTGTTTCACATTCAGTTGACTGCATTTGAAACCTTAGCTCTCTTTTGCCAGGTAACATAACACTTTCAGATTCTGAAGATTAAGATGCGCTTCTCTTTTGTGGGGACCCTAATTCTGCCTGCCACACAAGCAAACCAAAATAAAATGGTTATAAAATGGGAAAACATGCCTTCTAGTTTAACATACATGAAATATCTTGAAAATGTCATAAAATAAATACAAAGTATTAGGTCAAAAATGAAGAAACAAAGAACAACATCAATGCAGGGCCAAAAGCTCACCATGTGGCCAAAGAGGTCATCAACAAAACCAAAGCAAAGTGAAGCATCCCAGAGACTCGATCAGGGAGAACTGGTAGGAACCTCAAGAAGTTAAATGGCTACCATTACTGAGTTCTCATACAGTAGTTGGTGCTC
Organism: Phyllostomus discolor; assembly: GCF_004126475.2. Taxonomy (NCBI): domain Eukaryota; kingdom Metazoa; phylum Chordata; class Mammalia; order Chiroptera; family Phyllostomidae; genus Phyllostomus; species Phyllostomus discolor. The sequence continues at coordinate 78,883,775 of NC_040913.2, forward strand.
AAACATTTTCATGGTCAAACTTTTTAAAAAGATTTTATTTATTTATTTTTAGAGAGAGCCAAAGGGAGGGAGAAAGAGAGGGAGACAAACATCAGTGTGTGGTTGCCTCTTGTGTGGCCCGTACTGGGGACCTGGCCCACAATCCAGGCATGTGCTCTGACTGGGAATCAAACTGGCGACCCTTTGGTTTGTAGGCCAGCATTCAATCCACTGAGCCACACCAGCCAGGGTGTCATGGTCAAATGTTTTGAGGCAACAGTTGAAGATATGAGAAGATGCAAACCAGAACTAGGCAAGGTGCCAACCACTGCAGCATTTCCTATTGTCTTTACAAATGTCCATAGGTTTCACACTATTTACTTGACTCCTGCCTCCATCCATTCAACTCAGAGCCACTGTTGAAAACAACTGTTTGTAGTCCTGACAGCTAAGGAGACAAAGTTCTCACATGTCTCAGTAAAAACGTACATTGTTTCCTTTGTCAAGAGCTGGCACATAGCAGATGGAACCCCCAGTAACCTATGTGTCTACCTGGATGTTGGAAATGTGACAAACACCTGGTGCCCGTTGGGGTTACAGTGCGCAGGGGCCATCCCTGAGAAGGGCTTCAGGGATACCCATGCATCTTCGCACACGGACGGAGGCCCACGGACCTCTGAGGTGCCAAGCCAAATCTCTCGTTTGATCCTCCCAGCATTCTTTGGTGTAGGGTACACAGCATCCCTGTTTGGCAGACCAAGGAAACCGAAGTTCTGGGAGAGCTTGGGTGGAACCTGCTCTGTCCTACCCCTAAGTCTGAGCTTTCCTACTGTGTCTGACTCTTACTCCTCTAGTCACCCCTGACGGCTCTCCTGTCCCTGTAATATTACAGGGGAGATGGGTTTCCTGGCTGTTGTGCTATGAACCGTGTGTAGGTGTTCTCCAGATAAGCGTGTTAATGTCAGTAAATATATCTTCGAGTCACTTATCTAAATTGTCCCAAACACCAGATTTCATTTTTTTCTAGTTTTTCTATTAAGTAAGTTTTCAGCAAAACTTTCTCTGCTTCTGCTTGACTGTATCTTCTCTCTCTCTCTCCGTCTCTCTCTCAGTTCTCTCCGGCTCCCCGTTCCTTCCCTTAGAAACCCACCCCCGTGTGCCACATTCATTTCTTGCAGTCAGGCAGAGGCAAGTTCTCCTCCATCGTAGATTTCTGGGGACTTCCTCATCTTCAATCACCTCATTCATTTTGCTCACCTCTCTCTAGCCCAATAGTCTCAGGTTGAATATACTTCCCTTTCCTAATATGACTGACAGCTCTGTTCTTAGTCTCAGGGCAAACCATTAGTCACCCACCCATCAATTCGAGGTCCCCAGTCACTCCTGCCCTGCTGAGTCCTGCCCTGTCCTCCTTCTCTGTTCATTCATTGCATCCACACTTTGAACGCCAGAGTGTTCTCTAAGGAACTTTTTACCCCAGATGCCCACCCACTCCATTCCTCTCCTTCGCCATCTGGTAATCTTGTCTCATCTCGCAAAACCTCCATCTGTCCCGAAACATTTTCACCACTGGACTATTTTAACAAATGCACGCTTTCCTTTAGTGTGGTGGGGTTTGTGAGTAATACCAGGTAGCAGCTTTCTAACATCAGGTCCCAAGAAAGGAGCTGGCATTATAATTCATGAATGTAAATCCATGCAAGGCCAGGGATGTGTTCATCAGGGGAGACTCCCCCCTCTTCCTCAGAGCGGGTTTTACTCCCGTCAAACGGGAGAGAACAAGGCTTACCCAGATGCTGGGTTCCCTCGATTCACTTAGAGGCAGACAGTTTTAACACCTCTCCCATGAGAGTTTTTGCAAAGAAGGAGCTTTGTTCCTAAGGCTTCTGGGCTCAAAATAGCCCCAAGGTTCAGAAGAGCAATTAAAAGAAGATGTGGAACTGAGGCAAGGCAGAGGAGGAGGGAACTGCGCTGTTCCCCTGGAGAGGCAGGCAGGGGAGGGGGGAACGGGTTTTGCGGAGATCAGAGTCTATGGGAGGCAGTGCCAGGCTCCTGGGGAAACCCCCATTGTCGCTCTCTGTTGGGGGTGTGGGAGGGGTGGACCCGCACTACAGTTTCACCCCAACATTGCTTTAAACTGAGGTATTTTACCCCATCGTCTGGCTGTCAGCTTCAAATCTGAGAAGACACCAAAGGGGTTTACTGTCCAGAAAGGCAAGACTGTTTTATTTCCATCTTTAAATGCCTGGGGGAAATGCCAAAGGGGAAACCTGGGGCAGGAAAAAGTTGAAACAGAACCCAGGAGAGGCAAGAACTTTATTCGATATTTGGCGACCAGCTTCCGGAGGAGAAGGGACAGCCCACCCCAGAGTGGGTGTTCACAGTGTTCAGAGCCCCACTGAAATTCCAGGATTTTCGTGACACACCAGAGGAGACGGACTGTCATTTATTTAGCAACTGTTGTGTGCCGGGCATGAATCACAGCTCTAACACGACTGTAGTCCAACAACAAAAACATATGTTGTGCCCGTGGTACGAGTAATAGGAAGTAAGGTTTTACTTACTAAGAAGTTGGTAGAGCCAGGACTCAACACCAGCTCAACTCAACTCCCAGACTGACCTTCTTTCGCATCCCGAGGGGAGGAGGGGCGCGCATACCCCTCAGCGCCCTGTGACTTACAACTTTGGAGAGCAAGCCCAGGGGCCCCTCCCTTTAGGAACTGACGTGAATGCCAGTCCCAGTTCTAACGCTTCGCTCCACAGGCCCTTCCACGACGGATATTATATAGCCAATTTTCTTGACATTTCAACAGTAAATGCAGACACTTCAACATTATCAATACGCAGCATGAACACATCAACGGGCAACGCAGAAGAAACGATGCTTCGAGAGAGAGATGCTAAATGGACAATTTCTGATAAGACTTTTGAAAATCACTTATATCCATGGTCAGCAACCCTGGCCTCAGGTCAGACTCACCTGGGAAACCTTTCAAAATAAATGCCCAGCGCCATGCCTCGGGCTTCTGTCTAATAGGTTTGGAGCAGGGCTCGGCAAACTGCACTTTTAAAAAAATGGCTCAGATGGTTTTGACACGCAGCCAGGGCCGGTACCCACGGAAGCGTGGAAAAGCAGACTTCAGATTTCCTCTGCGTTCTGTCACTTGCAAATGCAATCACAATGCGATCAAAGAGAGTCGCAAATCCCGAATCCAGACTCTTCCAAAGCAGCACAAAGCAATCACAGAATAGATTTTTGTTATGTTTTTTTTTCCCCTAAATGAAGGCCACAACTAGGCATAACTGGAGCAGGAAACCACCAGATGTGAATATATTAAGCTTTATTTTGAGAGATGGCAGTGGGAAATTGTTTAAATACCGGAGAGAGAGAGTGCTGGGAGCCGACAGATGGCGAGCGGCCCCGAGGAGGAAGGCAGCCCGGTCTAACGAGCTCTGCCTTAATCCTGCCCGTCTCTCTGGCCACCGTCACGGAGGGGCTGCATTATGTCTTTGGCACGAATGCTCTCTGGCCGTACTGGAACGATTCTCGTTTTAATCCAGACTTGATCCTTGAAAATAGACCAGGTCTCCAACGCTACCATTTTTAGAACTATGATTTCAGCAGCAGCACGCCGAGATGTATTATTCATTTGTCCCGTGTACAGAAACTCATCATCATCTCCAATCACCATCAAAACCATGAGTTTTAGACCTGAAGGCACAGGCTGCCGGGAGAACCTCGGAAGCGTGTCCCACGGGCCATAAAATCCCGGAAAGAACATTGCACCGTTCCCGTCGTCTTGGCTCGCAGTCGTCTGAGGGCTGTGTCTCTATGCCAGGGCTCCCCAAACACTAGAGCTGCATCCGCCTGCCACAAAGCACTGTGTTCTGGGACCCACGAGGCTAGTTCCAAAGGTCTTTCATTTTTTTAAATTGCAGTACAGTTGGCATACGATACCATACTAGTTTCAGGTGTACACCATAGTGGTTTGACAAGGAAAATCGAGGAAGAAGCTTTAATCTGGGGCAGAAATGAAGCCCAGACAGGGACAGAGAAACCCACTGCAGAAATGCAGCGAATGTGTTAAGGGGCATCAAATGGGCTGTAGCTAATGTGACTGTGTTTATGTCTCTGAGACTCACCCACACACCCACTGTTCTGTCCTAACCACCCCCCTGGTCACGCCAGCTGTGCCTTCTACCTGGATCTGGGCTGTGCGTAAGGGACACTGCCTAAGAAAAATGCCATGCACTGGGGGACCAGCGTAGATCTCCAGCAGCAGACTCCTGAGGGTGGGAGGGGCCTCTGCAACCATGGGCCATATCCTTTTCCATTAAACCCCACTAAGCATTGTTTTCCTTGGCCCCTGATGAAGGTCTCGGAACTCAATCCATGCCCCAAATATAAGAGCATCCCTAAACTAGGCGTATCAGCAGCAATGTGCCAGCACCCAGCCATCAGGCCTGGCAAGGTGGGCATTTAGTGACTGCTGTTCAGGAAATGACTGAACGCCTGGCCAGGCCCTGAATTCCCATTGGTTCTTTTCCAGGGTGGGAAGCACAGAATGGGCAGAGGCCAAGGTCTTCGTATACTCAAGCTAAATAGATTTCAATGGCCTTTCCAGAAAAATAAAATAATTTCTTCCTTTGAGAAGAGTGATGCCCCCACTCGCCTATTCACCTCACTCTGGCATATGATTTAAAATTCTTCCATTTAGGCTAACAAGTCGAAAGGGATCTGAGGCAAGAGTCTGCTTCTCTGCCTCTTTGCCTGGCTGAGCGTTTGACGGGTTTCAAGAATTAAGTGAAATAAGGTTTGTAAAGCATTTAGCACAATACCTGGCCCGCAGTGGGAGTTAAATAAACACGGGTGGCGGTGGTGGCAGATGTTGCTATCGAGGTGCTTGTTGCTGTGGTTGCTCCTGACATATTTACCCCTCAGATGTGGCCGCGAAACGAGCCCTCCCAGCTCAGCCTTTCCATGAGCTCCATCTAAATAGAAAGCCTTTTCATAATCCTTTATCCAGACCTGCACAGGCTTTCCTGAGATGATTTCCAAACACAGTTTAAGCTTTTAAAATGTGGAAGATTTAGGAGGGCTTTCTATGCAACAAAAGCACTTAGGATTTAACAGGGGGGGATGGGAAAAAGCCCAGTACCAGGTTGACCTTTCCTAGAGAATGGTACACATTTGGCCACAAGTGCTGCGCACACCTACAGATCCGGAAAGACGCCCCCTGCGCCTGCTACTTGGTCCCCCTGCCGTGCACATGGGCCGCTTGTGGAGAGCTGAACCTGGGCCCTCTGTTCTCACAGGCACCCCCGATGCCCAGCCTCCCTTCATCCAAAGTGTTCTTGGCTTCAAAGAATATTCCAAAACCCGTCAGAGAGAGATTAGGTAAGGCCCTGACCGTTGGGTCTTAGTGTAGCCGTGCGCTGGCTAAGTGTATGGCATTTGAAAACCAGAATAAACTTTGGAGTTTTCACAATGGCTCCCAAAACCTGAGTACAGAGTGTTTGGGGGATCTTCCCCAGGGAACGGTCTCCATGTTACCTGGTACTACAACTATAGGTCCGTGAATTTGTACAAGTTCAAGTTAAATCAGAAAAATCCTGCCACCAATATTTTTTAATTTATTAAATATGCTTAACATAACATTGTATAAAATTAAGGTGTGCAGCGTGTTACCTTAATTATGTTTATATGTGGTAATATGATTGCCATTGTAGTGACATGTAGCGACACTTATCACATCACATTCATCAGTGTGGTGGAAAGGGCCAGGAAGCCTCATTTGAACTGGTCCATCTCTCTGCCTCTTTGCAGCCTTGGAAACCCATCTTTAATTCTTAGGAAACAGACTAGATGTCCCTGAAGACCTTTCCAGGCCGGTGACTATTCTAACACCAAGTGCATAAAGAAGAATGCCGTGGTCTTTGCTGAAGACCCAGAATGAGAGAAGGTACCTGCCCTTGGGTATCTGGCCTGGGACAGCAACACCTGGAAGAGACCAATACAGGGGATTTGAGGTGAATACTAAGGAACCCCTGGAAGATGGAGTGTATCCATTTAGTTAACCCAACCTTCATTCAATGATCAGGGAAAGAGGAAGCAGGATGGTAAAATTTAATCCATCATTTTCTAGAAATGTCCTAACTGTCCAACTGAGACCTAGGGGAGAGGGTTAGCACAGAGTCATGTGTGACAAGTCAGATATGGTCCCAAGCTCAGCATCTTCTAGGTGAGCAGGGGGAGACCCTGGGTCTGGGGCCCCCACTGATCCCTGCTCAGCCGAGTCTTCAGAAGGGCAACAACTGTCCGTCCTCCTTCCACATCTGGATACAACCTCTTCCTGACTTTAGTCACCAGGGAGACGGCAATAGCAGTAGTGTTCATGCTACAGAAGGGGTATTACGGACTGAATGTTTGCGTTCCCTCAAAATGTACGGGTTGAAATCTGGGTCCCAGTGTCATGGCATTAGGAGGTGGGGGGTGATTAGGGTTAGACGGGGTCCTGAGGTGGGGGGACCTTTGTGATGGGATTTGTGTCCTTATAAGAAGAGGTACCAGAGTATCTTCTCTTTCTCTCTCTTTCTCTCCCTCCCACCCCCTTTCTCTACCTCTATCTCTATCTCTCTCTCTGCCACGTGAGGGCATATCAAGAAGGCTGCCATCTATAAGTCAGGAAGAGGGCTCGCCAAGAATGCAACCACGTTGGCACCCTGATCTTGGACTTTCCATCCTCGAAACCTCTGAGAAATAAATGTCTGTTACGGAATTTGTTATACCGACTCAGTGGTGTTTTGTTACTGCAGCCCAAGCTGACTAAGGTTGGGGAAATCTCTCAATAAAACAGAAGTGTGTCCAGTGACCTTTGTAATGCCCTTTGGGCCCTGGCAAAACAACAGCCACCTTGTTCTGATCCAGTCTAATCTTCCAGGATTTATTTCCTTGATTCTCCCACTCGAAAGGAAGAAAAAGGAAGTACGAGGCCTTTGCCAAATTAGGTCCAACCCCCTGCCAAGCCACAGGTGTGACTGAAAAGTCAGAAGGCCTGTGTTCCTTCAGGCAGCTGCCCTCTTACACACCTGAGCCTGTGGGGCAGGTGGGCGGAAGGTGACACTTTCGTAAGGATCTCAAAGGGAGATGTTGTCTTTTCTAAGGAGTCACTTGGACTCCATAGATTAAGTCTAATGTCCTTGGCCAGAATGAACACACAAGGCCAGTTGCCCCAGGGAGTGTGTTGCACATGGGACTGGAAGCTGCTTCTCACACCAGACACAAGACGGTCTCACAGGAAAGCGAGAAGAATGCGGTCTCCCCTCGAGGTTAAACTAAACTCCAATATCAGCCCCAAAGCCCCACAAAAAGCAGGTACAGAATTGTGCCGGTTAGAACCTTGTGAGTCCTGTCTTATGAGCCTGTGATCCAAAACGGTTTCGGATTAGGGTGGGGCCATCTGATCTGCTGCAAAGCAACCCTGACCCAGGAGCAGGCAACACACAAATGCCTTGCTTGTATCCAAAGCCAATTCTGAACCAATCACAACCAAGCAGCTGAGTCCGTTCCTTAGCCACCTGAGCAGCTTTGGTGGTCCCGCTGGGCCCCACAAGTCGCTGGAGCCCAGGACAAGTGCTCAGGATGAAGCCCAGAGTTTAAATGAGTAACAGACTAAATAGAAGCAATGACCTCTTCTGAAGGCCCGATCTTCTTGAACGAAAAAATTCACTTGACAGATTTGACATTTTACAATATTGAATTTTTCAGTTCATAAGCATGGACAGCCTTTCCATTTATTTAGCTATGCTTTAATTCTCCAGTAGTATTTTATATTTTGTGCCTTGAGATGTTGCACATTTAAAAGATGTGTTACTAGGTATTTCACTCTTTGATGCTATTATAAAGGTAACCTTTAAAAAATTTAATATGCTAACTGGTTGATGATGACAAATAGAAATATGAGTAATCTTCAGACGATGACCTTTGATACTGTAGATTTATAAATCATTTCATCATTTCTAAAAAAAGGATTTACTTCATACAAATGAGCACTTGATTGACAAGGTGAAAGTATTTCTAAATCTATCACCATTATTGTGTAAAAATGATTGTGTGCCAACCAGCACCGCACAGGTGCTGCAGAGCACAGGAAAGGGGTGTGGTCTTTACCTGCGGTTGTCGGTGGGAAGGAAGCACAACTCTCACGTTTGGAAAATGGGTGATCTCCACAGGTGGCAATCTAGCTGATTCCACCCTGCTCAGAAGGTGCTGTTCCTGGTTCTGAGTTGTGCGGTGGTGGTATTTTTTGTAGGGGCGGGGGAGACAGAAGTGGGGATTTAATATTTATTATTTCCTGTTCTCGTCCAGCAACCATTCCAGAGGAGTTGTAGGGGCCGTTGCATTAGGGAAGGAGAAGGGCCGGACCGGATGCGGCAGAAAGGCTATCACACCACACATGTAAGATGCAAAGGCAGTGGGGAGAAGAAGGCGGGAGAAATGAATGACTCCGCTGTGCCCGGACTAAGGGAATGGAGACAGGACAGCCGTGAGCAGCGGTGGATCCCACGTGCTGGAAACTAAGAAGAGAGTGTGAGTTTTTCCTAGTGGAACGCTGACAGGAGTGGTCTGATTCTCTTTCTTACCTAACATCTAATTTTTTTGTGCTATAATAAATACCCTGGAACACACAGGCATCAATACAGATATCTTTATTTGATAAATGGCACCATAAGGTACAGAGCCCATGAATTATTAGCTCACGGTAACCAACCAACCCAGTAGAAACTCGATGCTAAAACCAGCACAGGCCTACAAATGGCCAGGACAAGGGGGTAGGAATTTGAATCAAGTTCTTGGAACAGGTGAGTTTCTTGGGCGTCGACACATACTCACATGAGCAAACACCAGTTAGAACTGCCAGATAGGATACAGGATACCCTGGTATGTTTAGACTTCAGATAAACAATGAATAATTTTGAGCAATCAGTTACTGTGAGATATTATATGTGCCAAATATGGGATGCACTTATACTAAAAACATAGTCATGGTTTATCTGAAGTTCAAATGTACCTGTGCAGCCTGCATTTTTATTTGCAAATTCTCGCAGCCCTGACCTCAATGGCCTTTTCCACCCTGTTCAGTGGTCCTCCTGCCATTGTCTCCCTTGTGCAAACACCTGTAACGTATTCCGACGGAACAACACACATCGGCCTGGATGTGCTGCTTTGGCATTCTCAGATTGGTCGCAAGCTTTCCTGGCCTCTCTGCAGCAATGTTTGAAGCCACTTGGGTCAAAACCATGGCTGAATGTGACCTTGCATCCTCTGTGACATCTACCACAGCACTAGGCAGAATGGTCAATGACTGACGGGAAATTGTTTGCTTTAGGGGACACAGAGAGGCTGATAAGTGGAGAGTAAGATACCATTTTCTCCCTGGTTTCTCCCAGGTATGAAAAGACAGAGGATGGAGGAGGAAATGCCTAGAATGCTCAGCAATGATTGGCAGTTAAATTAAAGATAACATTTGTATGTAAGATAAGAAGCTACAACCAAATTGTGAATGAGGATGGTTGTAAGAGCAGGTGATACACTGACTGTACATTTGCTTCTATGGAAATTATTTGCACCATCCAAATACTGTTCCATCCTCTGAGCACCACAGGTGGAAGGACTTGAAGCATCACCTGGGTGAGGCCATCACTGCCCAGGAAAACAATCTCTGACTTAAAGAAGAAAGTCACCCGTCCATGTTCAGATAGTGGATTAGTGACAATCTCCTGGTCCCCAAGCCACAGCTGTCTCAGGTTCAGGGACAGTCTTGGGCAGGCGGGCAGGGTTTTAGCCCCGCTCCCATTGAAAAAATAACATTTGTTGTCTGTTTCTATCTATAGAAAGCATTTACTTTTCATAGGACATCTAGAAGATATAGAAACACATAACGATGAAAATGTAAGCCGCTCATCCACCAGAAAAACCTACTGTGAATAGTTGGTGCGTTTGCCTGCCAAGCCTTTTCCTGTGCGATTAGAACAGAAACTCCGTGGGGGCAGGGACTGAACGAATCTCGTTTGGCTCCATATCCTCAGCCTCACGCACTTGTCTGACACATAAAAGACACTCATCCACGCTTGTTGAATAAATTGCTACATAAATATGCATATTTGTGTATATGTGCATATGATTATGTAATTTAACCCATTGAATTCGTACCGTTATTGTTCTCTCAATGTTTTTTCACATATCATAGCATAACTATTTTCCATGTCAGCAAACAGCCTCCTATACAGATTTTAAATAGCTGTATGACTTTTTGATTGTATAATTAAACCATAACTCATTGACCCATCACCAATTAATGTATATTTAGGTCATTTCCAAATTATTGTGCATTACAAATGGTGCTGTGATAAACATTTCTGGCCATGCATCTCAGAGAGCCAGTCTGTGCGGGAACTGAATCTTTGTCTTCCCTGGTGGGAGAAGTTCAGACAGTAGTGACCGCAAGTCCACAGCCTGGGGAAATCTTATCAGCCTCATCTGGGTCATTTGACTCAGCTTCCCTCACAAATCACAAGGCTGGTCTGGACTGACAGTCTCTGACAGCAGTTATCAGATTATCTCTGTAAATACTGTCTCCGTTCCGTCTTCCATGAAAAAGTCATCCCGTGCGGGTGAGACAAAGATATTGGAGCCACAGGAGTGCACAGCGGAGTTGATTTCCTCGGTCTCCCTCTCAGCCAAGGAGCCCTGAATTATAAAGAAACAAAGTGCCTTCCTCTCCCCAAACAAGTTCAACTATGTATTACACCAGGAATGTGAGTTTAAACTCAAGAAAAACAGAACAGATGACTCAAATCGAAACCTAAGTAACACATTTATTCTCTAATTCAATCTGTGTACATAAATTCCCCGCCTTGCCCACACTGGGCTGAACAAGTCTGGCCATTGTTTATCACACATCCAACGACGGTCAACGATCCCCGAGTCTGAGCTGCCTCTTTGACTTTCCCTTTCGGTCGAAGCAGAGCTAAACAAAAGCAGATCCAGAAGTTTCTGTTCTAAGATGCAAAACGGGTCTTTGTGCTGTCGTTTCACGTTCTGTGCTGAGCGCTGAGGTCAGAGAAAGCCCTCTTCTTCCAGGGAGGGGCAGGCAGAGGAAGTTGCTTTCTCACCAGGCTCACCAGCTCTCCTCTCCCAGGCCGGACCCTACCTGGGTTCCTGGTCTGGGGAAAGGACATCAGAGCCCAGGACTGGGCTGCTGCAACGACAGAGTGTGAGCGACATCCCTAGTGTGAAATGCTTAGGCACAGATGATGTGGATGTGACTTCAGACCTCATGCCATTTCAGGACTGCTCACACCCACTGGCGTGTACTTTACCGTTCCGTGAACCAAGCCATGGCAGGACACGTACTGCCTCTCCCACCTAACCCTCTAGGAAAAATCCAACCGGTGCAGAGCACGGCTGTCATCTCCGGTCCCCGCTGCCGAAGATTCAAAAGAGACCGAACAGGGAAGGCAAACATTTTCATCTTATGAGCTAGTTCTAACTGACCTGTGGTAACTCACTATCTGAGGACTATCCAGAGCATAAAAGATAAAAAGTTTTAGAGTTACAGAGCGATGGGGCCAGAAAGAAAACCCAGCACACTCAAACTGCAGGCCTGTGAGTCCCTGAATGTAGACTTTTTTTAGAATCCTCACCCAAGGAAATTTTTTCATTGCTTTTTTAGAGAGAGAGGAAGGGAAAGAGAAGTATCGATGTGAGAGAGAGAAGCATTGATTGGTTGCTTCCCATATGCACCTGGACCGGAGATCAGACCCACAACCTAGGCATGTGCCCTGACTGGGAATTGAATGCACAGACCATTGGTCATGGGATGACACACCAACCTACTGAGCCACACCGGCCAGGGCTGGATGGAGGCTTTTGTCGGATTCATCTTGTAATCCCAGCGGCTGACACAGTGCCTCGTGCACAGTTCTCTGAGCACATGGTTGAAAGAATAAACAAACAGTGAAAGTCTGACCACTTTCATTACTTTATTTTAAGCTGTCACCAGTGGGTACAAACAAAAGGGAACATATTGCCAACCCTTCACAGAGATCAAAATGAGCCCTAAAATGGCAGACACCCCACCAGGGACTGCCAGGGAGTCGTAGCACAGAAAGGACTGTGGCTATGTTCTCTCTCTTCCACCTGGTGCTCAGCCAGCCATATGCTGAGTGTGGTCAACAGGCAAAGGCTGTAGCCCGCACCCACTGGTGACAACATTCCTGGAGCAGAACCAGCTGGGAAAACTAGGTAGTGGCCTACAAAACGGGTAGTGGCTTCGAGCAGGCTTTCCCCTTCTCCCCACTTCCTCTGTCCTGTTGGACGCCAAGCCCGTGTTGGAGAGCTGAAACAGCACGTAGCTTCACAACCTCTTCTGTAGTTAGAGCGTGAGCCCTTACCCAATCTAAAGGTTGTCCTCTCCAGTCAAACACTGACGACAATACAAGATGTCATCTATAGATGATGCCTGCAGCGCCATCTTTTTTTTATCCTCACTAAAGGACATTTTTTTCATTGCTTTTTGAGAAAGAGGAAGGGAGGGAGGGGGAGAGAGAGAAAAAGACATTGATATGAGAGAGAAACATTGATTGGTTGCCTTCTCATACATGCCCCAACCAGGGATTAAACACACAACCTGGGCATGTGCTCTGACCGGGAATCAAACCCATGACTTTTCTGGTCTGCAGAAGGACACTCCAACCACCTGAACAATGCTAGCCAGGTGCCATCTTTTAACTATGAGGAAACAATTCGAAGGACACAGCCAATACAGGGAGAAGCACAGAAGAGAAAGATGGAGAAAATCCAGGCATTGGGTGATGCTACTGAATGATAGATGTGACCTTGGAATATTCTATGCAGGAAACTTTTGTTATGTATGATTTTAAATTTGTATTATTTAAGTCATTTTTTGTTAGGCATTCTGATGTTTTCTGTCCAAAATAATCTCTTGAATATACCCAAGTTCCATGGCTACAGAAAGGCTGTGATAGGCATGACTCCAGAACTCAATTCACCTCTTGGTGTTTATACCAGTTCTTTAATACTAGAGGTGGGAGTTTTCCCTGAAAGCCCAAGGGAGCAATTGCTACAACCCCAGATTGTCTGGGGCAGTCCATTTCAGGTTGTGAATGGCAAAGTGAGGCCGAGGGAGGAAATAGTTCTAGGAAGGAATCATCCATGGAAAATGAAGACGAAATTGAAATTTGCATGCATCCTTGCTTTCTGACCCCAGGAAACATTTCTTGAGGTTATAGGAGGGGGGAAAATCAAAGCTCACCAGAGGAAAACCGACTACCGCTGCTCTATTTATAGCTTACAGGCTGTAACTCTGCTAGCAACACCATTTACAGCCATGCTTTCTTTTCTAATTACCATATTTCTAATTGAGTATTATAACACAGTATGTCATCAGCAATTCTCACAGGCAAAACTGAAAACTTTCAGTGGTGAATAAAGGTAAATTAGGAAAAGGCAACACTGTCAATCTACAAGGGTGACAGGAAGGAAGGAAGGAAGGAAGGAGGAGGGAGAGAGGGAAGAAGGAAGGAAAGAAGGGAGAATGGTAAGGAAAGAAGAAAGGGAAACAGAAACAAAAGAAAAGGAAAGAAGGAAGAGTGAGAGAAAGGGGGAGGAAGGAGTCTCTTATTACAATACTCATTCTAAATTCTAGAGTGAAACAAGTAATGCAAAAATAAGTCTGGCCCTCTGTCTAGTATTTGTGGTTCCCCAGGGTGATTTCATCATTAAAGGACTAAAACAATCCCATAGTGGGAGGCAAGGTGTGGGGTTTCAAAAGGGAGGAAGTGGCAAATGCTGAAAAGCCAAGCAATGAAACCCAAGGCTGTACCATTGGATTCGGCAATGAAAACTCGTGAGTGACCCTTGTCATGTGGTTTCAGCAGAGCGATGGGAGTGGGACCTGATTACAGTGGGGTGCAGGAGAAAAGAGCGGAGACCAGTCGCTTCCCTAACGATGGGTAAGGTAGGGGGCAGGGGGAGAATTTCTCCTTATCTACTGTTTGGAGGGAAAGACACTTAACCAGGATAATATCCTGGGATAAAAAAAGCCAGGCGTAAAATATAGGTTTCAGAGTTTTCTTAATGTAAATGAAAGGAAATTGACAACACAGGAAACCAGAGGTGATAACTGGGGCAGTCTGAGAAATAAACCTTAGACAAAAAGTCGGAAGGAAGAAGGGGTCCAGTTTGAAAGAGTGAGAGTTGTGGTGGTTTTTAACCTGATGGCCTCAGTCAGAATGATGGTGACGGTGACAGTGCTGGCATTGATGCCACAGTGAAGCGGCCAGATCAGGTGCTGAAACAAACGGGGAGAGGAAGTCGGGCAAGCTCACGCTGCAGAAGGCCCTGCTGGGCTCGGAGACCACAACTTTGCAGCCACGCCCACCTGTGTTTCCTGTAGCTGGGCTGTTGCTGAAAAACATAGTTCTAAGTAAGGTCCAGCAGTTGCACCCCAAAACCACCACACAAGACCAGGGGGGTTGATGTATCATTTTAGCAGCATCCTGTGTGAAATTGACTTCAGAGTGTTTTAACTGAGTGTCTGCCAATCTAAGCGCGTGGTCCGATCAAGATGGTGCCGAAAGTTCATGGTCCATCACACAGCCTCGCTTCTGAATGCGTGAAAATGAGAGATAAAATATCGAACGAGCAACCCAGTAAAACACAGCTGGTCTCAGAAACAAACTAAACCTCTCCAAACACTAAAATCAGATGGAAACCAAACAATGGCGGAACAAGAGCCGTGAGCACAGCGATGGTGAACAGGTCAGCTGCTTGGAACCAGGGTGAAATGTGTTCCTGATGGGGCAGAGGTGGAGCCAGGCTCACCCCTCGATGCCACCCAGAGAGGCAGCTGGAAAAAAGTGGCCTTGTGGGAAAGGGAGGCTGCAGTGCTCGGAGACAGTAAGACTCAGCCCCGAGGCCAGGAACTGAATCCACTGCTCACCGACTGGGGCTCTGGGCCTGTCACACTCCAAAGTCCCCGGCAGGGGAACTCCCACCCAAATAACTGCCACTGGGAACGTGATCCGGGGTGGAGGCCTCTCAAACTTGCTGAACGGAGTTACAGAGAAAACTCTGGGGACAAATGGGGGCCTTGGCATGTTTGAGCAACTGCAAGGGGCCAGAGTTGGGGGGTGGGACAGAGAAAATGTGGGGAGGAGCAGCAGGAGACGAGGTTGGGGAGCAGCCAGGGGCCGAGTCATGTAGGACCCGGTTGACAGTGGTGCTTGGGAATGTGACTTCAACCTAACAACAACAGGATTACTGGAGGGTTGGGGGGCAGTCTAGACAAACTAATGTGGAAAAAACTTTAAGCCACATTATCCAGGAATATTTGAAAATGGAGAACAATGGGGGAAGATTTAGCTTTACTAAATATTAAACTATAAAGTCACAGGAAATAATAGTTAACAGGCCCAAGAGTCCAGAAATAGAGCTAAATACGGTTTTTAATGTTGTATATCATCAAGTAACAGTTCAAATCTGGGGGAAAATTATTTACAATTCCCCCTGTAGACAGAGGCTCAGTTCACTAAAGCATCAAAAGATACCAATATTCCAAAGAAAAACAAGCAAAAACTATCAGCAGTTCTCACACACACATACAGTAAATCCAAGTGGCTTGTAATACATGAAAAGACATTCAAAAGAAGTGAAAAATAAAAACACATTGAGATGTCATTTTCCATCTACCAGACTGGCCAAGATGAAAGCATCGGGTGGCTTGTGGCTTTGGTGAGCTTGCCAGTCACTTGCCTTTTTTCCTCTCAAATCCATTGCCAGCCCCTTTCCGCCTTCTTGGCTTCACCATGTACCCTATCACCAGGAAGCATCTAGCAGAACGGCCTGCTGGAAACTCGACCATGCTCCAGATGGGAGACCCCCGCCCTGCCCCGTGCTGCCGGGATGCTGTCTGACCAGGATACTACTGTACATGCTGTGAACCAGGACCCAGTGTATGCGTAGTTCCCCCCATGGTCGGAATACACAGGACCAGAAGCAAAGAGATGAGAGAGTGACTCCCCTCACTACGCCTAACAGCCCATACATACAGTGCTTCCAGTCCTGCAACTGTGGGCTCCGCCCAGTTAGCATCCTGATTTCCCAGGGAGGTAGGAGTCTACCGGGGACACAACAGCGATTTCAAAGCATTGGAGGTTGAGACTGTCACCAGGCCTTTCACTGAACCAATGGGCACAGAAAGGGGTTATTATATTAGCCAAGGAGAATAACTACAACTACTCTGAGGAAATTGTGTCTCTGATACACAGCGGGGCAGGGAAATCTACGTTTAGGACTGAAACGAAGCTCTCAGGTGCCCCTTACTATTTCCTGACTAATAGTCAAAGTCAGTGGAAGCTACGGCAGCCAATAAAGCCGGGGCTGTTAAAAATTCAGACCATGTGGGAGTAAAGACTCAAGCCACCCTATCAAGTAGAGATTCCCAGGTAGCCTGTGCTGGCAGAGGACAAAGGGAATGTGGAATGAGGGTGGAAGAAGAAAGCAGTAAGTATCAGCTACAGTCTCCTGGACAGTTTCAGACACGAAGAATGACCTGCCGTGGCCGTTAAGCATTCGTTGATTTTTTCCTTTTCCATTCCCTGGTGATTTTATATGAGGGGCGTTGGTGGTACTTCAGTTTTCAATTAGGAGAAGACATCCAGACCTGAATGGAAGATCCCAGGCTGTTGAGACACACGTGGTGAGTGATCGGTGTTATATGGTGAACGAGCGGCTTTATACGTTCCCATCTGGGGAGAGGGTCTCAAGCGTTGGTACAAAGGGTAGTTGCCTTCTGTCAGGCGGAGCACAGAGTCGTTGTTGCATGGCGGTTCGACGGGCAGAGAGGGAGAGGAAAGAGCTGAGCAGCGAAAAGATTGCACCATGCCATTCATTTGCCAGTTTTGCTCTCAGATCCATTTGGTCCCCCATCTTTCTCAACCCTTGTCTGTTTTCGTAGGAAAATACATTTCCCAAACTCTCTTGCTAAATTCAGGTCTTTTTCAGGAATGGGAGGCATTGGCAGGAAAAAACAGGAAGTCAGAAGGAAGGGAGAAGCCAGGATATTTCTCCCCTTCACCCTCTGCCCCACGGGATGTCCTCTCCAGCTCCCTTCTGATAACGCCCCCTCCACCCTGCCAGCTCCCGCCTGCCGGGGCTGTTAAAAATTCAGACCATGTGGGAGTAAAGACTCAAGTCACTCTATCAAGTAGAGATTCCCAGGTAGCCCGTGCTGGCAGAGGACAAAGGGAATGTGGAATGAGGGTGGAAGAAGAAAGCAGTAAGTATCAGCTACAGTCTCCTGGACAGTTTCAGACATGAAGAATGACCTGCCGTGGCCGTTAAGCATTCGTTGATTTTTTCCTTTCCCATTCCCTGGTGATTTTATATGAGGGGCGTTGGTGGTACTTCAGTTTTCAATTAGGAGAAGACATCCCTATTTAACCCTACTACAGGTCCAGCTTTTCCCAACAGCCCTGGGTCTGGAATACAGCCACGCTGCTGCCTTGGGTCCTCGGTCTTAGGGCAGGGGGCTCCCTGCTCCCCGTGGCCCCTGGGCTCCTCACCACCACACCTTTGACTTCCCCAGCTCTTCCATCACCTGGGCAACCTGTTCCCTGGTTAAGATTCCCTCTGTTTAAACTCCTAAGTGATGACTCTTACTTGACTGGCCCTAGTCAGACAGGTGGGGAAGTGGGAAAACCAGCGGGTGGGACTTAGAGTGAATGAGAACAGTCTTGGCCAGTGGGAGTGCCAACTGGCAAAACTCTGCTGAGGTGATGGGACAAAACCTATGTGTCTGTCAGAATCATAAAAGCATACACCCTTTGTCCCAGCAGTTTCACTTCTAGAAATTTCCCCCCTGTAAGTATACTTGCGCATATTTAGGTAATATTTATACAAGATTATTCATTGCAACATTGTTTGTAAAAGTAAAAGACTGGAAACTACCTAAAAGTCCACTGATGGGAGATAGGTTAAATAGATTAAGGTATATTTTTAAGGCAAAATAATATGTAGTCACTCAAAAGAATGAGGAAATTCTTGACGTATAGTTAAGGATTAATCCCTAAGACAGGAAGAAGCAAGGTGCAGAACAGTGCATACATATAATGCCACCATGAAAGAAATAAGTATACAGAATATACTTACTTATATTCACAATGATTATCTCTAGCAAGAAACTAATAATTCTGGCCACCTCCTAAGAGAGAGACTGGAAAGATGGGAAAAGGAGATGAGAGGGAAAATTTTCATTGTTAATTTTTTAGTATGTTTAGAATTTGTCAAATAGGAGCAATGACATATTTCAAGAATACATTAAATTATTTTAAATGCAGCTCCACACTACTTATTAGAGACACACCTAAAATATACACATGTAGTCAGATGGGTAGCAGGCTTATCAAGGGGATCACTTCGTAAGGTATCCAAATGTCTAATCACTATGGTGTACACTTGAAACTAATATAATGTTTTATGACAACTGTAATGGAAAAATAAACTTAAATTAAAAATTTAAATTATAAAAATAAAGTAAATAATGTACACATGGAGTGAGAGAGAGAAAGAGAGAAGGAGACAGAGGAAGCTGAAAATAAATGGATGGAAAATATTTATTGTGAAAAACTAAATAAAAACAGAAGAATTGTGGGGAATAAATCATAATCAGATAAAATAAAAATAAAGAAAAATATTAATACAGGCAAAGAATGACCTTATGTAAAATTTAATGAGAAAGAATCTACCAATCATGAACGTGTATATATTTAACCACACAGTCTTAAACCTATAAAGCAAAAACTAAAATAATCACAGGGAAAAAACTTGTGCCAATAAAAAATAAGCAAAGACATAGAAGTTTAGAATAACACAATCAACAAATCTGATTTAGTATGTATACATGAAAGTGTTTACCAACACACAGAGAGCCCACATTCTTTCAGTCACACATGAACACGTACACGAAAGCTGACCATGACAGTGGAGGGCAGAAGAAATCTCAGCACATGTCAAAGAATCAATGTCATACAGGTGTCTTCTCTGACCACGTGTTGATTAAAATTCAGCAATGAAAAGATCATGTTATAAATATACTTGGAAATTTAAAAATCTGTGAATGAATTTAGGTGGAAATCACAGGGGAAATGACCAAAAATTTGGAAGTGAACAACAATGGAAATTGCTGCATTAAATATCAAATCTCTGGGAAGAATAGACAGAGGAAAATCGACAGCTTTGAATGTGTCTATCACACACCAAGAAATATTAGAAATAAGTTAATAAACCGTTCACCTCTTAAAGCCAATAAATTTGTAGAAAATGGAAGGAAGGATTCTCATCTGGGATACCTGGACATGGGCACCTGGTTTCTCTCCCTCCATAGACGCCGGTAAAAGTGCAGGAAAGGGGTTACCTAAAAGGACAGACAGGCACAGGCGCCAGGAGACAGGAGAGACACAGTGAAACCCGAGGCTGGAATGCAGGTGGGCGGATGATGGCGGACTCGGCAGAACTGCCACTGCCGAATCCTCAGCCGGCAGTGGGCAGTGCTGTGAACAAAGCCATCTTACAGGGCGGCAACCTCATGGGCTCAGACACTAGCAATATCAGGGCAAGTAGTACCTGGGAAGAAAGGGGGTACCTACATTAAGGAAGATTTAGTAGAAAGTTGTTTGGGAAACAGTTAATCCCTGGAGTCTGCCCTGTACTCCACACTGCGGATAAACACCCCGGCAGGTGACCAGAAAGTCTTCTGGATGTGGGGGAGGGGCCAGGAAGACACCTCTTTGTCTCTTCTGCCTTCGACTTCCCTGTGGGTCGGTGCACATGTTTGGTTGGAAACGAGCTGCAGAACACGCTGAAAACTTCTCTCTTCTCACCAGAGTAATGTGTCAGTTTTTTGTAGCAATGTTCTGTGGAAGCAGAAATGCTTTTTGACAGGGCACCTCCAAACTGCATTGGGAAGAGGTTCTGGAACCATCCCCATTTCCATTTTTATATGCTTTATAAAGAAAGACTATTTTATTAAAAAAAAAAGAAAAAGAAGAAGAAACAGTGAAAGGTATGGGCATGGGCTCTCATCTGAATGGTTGTATCTTCCCCAATTCATGTGTTGAAACCTAACCATCAAGAAGAGGTGGAGCTTGGGGTGGTGATTAGGTCATGTGGATGGAGCCCGCATGCATGGGACTAGTACCCTTATAGACAGACCCCAGAAAACTCTCTGGACCCTCCTGCCATCTAAGGCCACAGCAAGAAGACCGCCGTCAGTGAGGAAGCCCGGCCTCACCAGACACCAAATCCTCCAGCGCCATGATCTTGGGCTCCCATCCTCTAAAACTATGAGAAATACATGGTTGTGGTTTGTAAGCCACCCAGTTCATGATGTTTTTTTGGTTACAGCAGCCTAAATGGACTAAGGCAGTATCCTACCCAATGCAGGAGATTACGGGGCACAGGCAGCTGAATGCAAATGCTCAGACCCCAGCCCTCCTCTGCCTCTTGGTTGAGACAGGACATTGTAAAACTTTTTGCCAGGAAATCTGATAGCCTAAGAGGAAAGATCCAAACAGACCAACAGTAGGGGTTTCTCCAACACATAGCTCCCCTAAATTAGTGCAGATAAATGTTAACCTGCTTGCCCAGGTTCCCAATACTTCCAACCAGCTTTTTTACATCTGCTCTTAAATACGAGCAGGTGGCCAAGGACAGCCTTCCCCAGAGGGGCTCTGAGAGGGTCTCAAGAAGCTTTTGGAAGCCACCGCATGACTGGAAGACTCTGGAGCGTGTCTTCTCCGGCACGGGAAACATCGCTCTTCCTCTGCACAGCTTGCCTCAGACTGGCCGCCCGGGTTTGGAAAACCTACTTTCAGAACATTCAAGTGATTGGGAAACATATACAGGTTGTAAACCTCTCCTGGAACTGAGTGATGTGCCCCCGGGAGAAGGAAGGATGAAATGAGGCAGACGTCCACCACGGACGACCGAGCAGGCTGGCGTCCACGCACGCCCCACACTGATCCCTTCTCTCCCCTCCGCCGCCCTGCTCTGGCCCCGGGGAGGCTGCGCCCACAGGCTGCATTACCCGGGTGCCCGTGCCCTCTGGCTTCCTTTTGGGTTTGACCGATGGGAGCTAACAAAAGAATGAAAGTGGGGGTGGAAGAAAGAGGTTGAGATGTTCACTCCCCCCTCCCTCCCACTTGGGCACCTGCTGCAGGTGCTACGTCTGTCAACAAGGGTGAATCTCTGGGGTGGCCCCTCCCCCTCAGAGCCAGGTCTGCCTGCTCCACTACCACCACCGCCTCCCCTCCCCCTGAGGGGGAAAACTGGATCAGTAGGGGAAAGTGGTGTTAGGCCAAAAATGTCCTGGGGTAATTGGTGATCTTGATGAAAAATACAATAAAATTAAATTCGTACATCACACCACACACAAATGAATTCCAGGTCAATTAGGAATCTAAATTAAGGTTGGAGGGCCTGTAAAACTTAATGAAGAAAGTGTAGAATGATATATTTATGACCTCTTGGGAGGAGTAGGGTGATTTCCTTAAAAAGACAACAAACAAACAAACAGGATAAATCAAGTACATTTTGTTACATTAAAATGTAAATCTTTTTCCCTGGCTGGTGTGGCTCAGTGGATTGAGTGCTGGCCTGTGAACCAAAGAGTAGCTGGTTTGATTCCCAGTCTCCCAGTCAGGGCACATGCCTGGGTTTGCGGGTCAGGTCCCCAGTAGGGAGTACAAGAGAGGCAACCACACATTAATGTTTCTCTCCCTGTCTTTCTCCCTTCCTTCCCCTCGCTCTAAAACTAAATAAATAAAACCTTTAAAAAACATGTAAATCTTTTTGATCATTAAAAAATATATGAACAAAGTTAGAAGATAAGACACCATCTGGGAAAAAGATATTTGCAAAGCTTAAAATGAACAAAGAATTATGTCCAAAATTTATAAAGAATTCTTGCAAACAAATGAGGAAAAAACCAAACACATCCATGGGAAAGAGGCAAAGTATAGAAGGAGGCGGACCGCGGAAGAAAACTGAAAATAAACATATGGACAACATACTCAACAGCACTGAGCGTTAGGGAAATGCAAATTAAGGCAACAGTGAGACACCCTCAATTTGGTGGAAAATGTTAATGTAAAGGAAATGAGCTATCAAACCATGAAAAGACACAGAGGCATCTTAAATGCATATCACTAAGCGAAAGAAGCCAATCTGAAGGTCACACACTGTCTGATTGCAGCTCTGTGACACTCTGGAAAAGGCAGGACCGTGGAGACGGTACACGGTGAGTGGTTGCCAGGGGCGGGAGCGGGGAGTGATGAGCAGGCCGAGCACAGAGGATGCTCGGGGCAGTGAGAATACTCCTTGTGATGCTAGAATCATGGATGTGCATCATTATACATTCATGCAAGTCCTAGAGTGTGCAACACCAAGAGTGAGCCCCAAGGCACACTACGGACTTTGGGTGATGATGAGGAGTCGACGCAGGTTCATCTTTGGTAAAAACTGTGTGAGGGACGTTAATGATGGGGAAGGCTGTGTGTGTGCGGGGGCGGGAGGTACAGGGGAAATCTGCACTTCCCTCTCGATTTTGTTACTAACCTGAAACTGCCTGAAAAAATTATTCTTAAAAAATGTCAGTGCGATAACACGAAGGGCTGATGAGATGTGGAGAAACGGGACCTCACACACTGCTGACAGGGATGTATACTCAGCAGCATTAGCAGACCCAGCAATTCCAGTTGTAGGGGGAAAAATCTTTCACTGGCACACTGGAAAACGGGTACTAAGGTGTGTATTGCACTGCTTTGTAAAAGGTGCGGAAAAGTAAAAGGAAACAGCATCAAGATTAGCCAAATGGAAAGTGGATAAATAAATTACATCATATTAAAAAAAAAGGAATGCCCCTCAGCAATTTCATTAAAAATGAAACAACATGGAAAAATTCCCCCAAACGAAATCTTAGATTAAAAAAAGCAAGTTAGAGAGGGTAGTACTGAATGATAGCACGTGTGTGTAGTTTAAAATGTGTGAAACAACACTGTGTGTGTTTTAAGGACGTGTGCACATGCAGAGTGTGAAGAGTCACGAGACTGAAAAATACCAGGTCTGGGGTCCTGGGGTCCCCGTTGCCTCTGGGGAGGCCGGGACATGAAGTGGGGTTCCAGCAGATGTCCAGCGTGGCTCTAAGATTTTATGGCTCTTGAGAGAGTTGGGGAGAAGGTACACAAGTGCTCACTACGTTGTTTTGAACTTTTCCGTATGTTTAACAGAAGGGTGGCGCCCACCGGGTGGGTTGGAGAGTCCCCCTCTAGCTGTCAGGCAGATGCGGTCTGAAGCGAGGCACGTGCTCTCAGGCCACAGATAAACAGGTGCAGACCGGTGAGCAGGGACCAGGACTTGTCAGCGGACTCGAGCTGGGTCAGAAACAAAACAAACAAAACAAAACGGGGAGATGCACCTGGGATGTGTAGCCCGGAGTCACAGCCTCCCTGGGGTTTTACAAGCAGCGAGGCAAGCCAGCAGCTCCTGGAACCTCATCCTGGAAAGTGGCAGCCGGCCAGGGACCACTTTGTATTCCACAAAGGGCATGAGTTCAGACGAGAATCAAGGGCTGTCAGACTCTCAGCCTCACCCTCACGGCAGGGCAGCTCTGGCAACACGTGCGGATTCGTCAGGAGAAGAATAACTGTCCTTTCTCTGAGTCGGCTCCTGACGATGCACAGGAGCAAAGCTCTAGGCCTTGCCAGAAAAGCCCACATCCTCTGGCTGCCCCTTGAGTCCAGATGGGGCTGACCTGGGGCTGACTCTGGGGCTGGAAACTATAGCAGCCCAGTAGCTGACTCAGAGTTTCTTGTGGTCTTCAGGCACCAGAGACTCGGTCTTGGCCTGCACCCTGAGTGCTCAAAGCGCCGAGGTGCAGCGAGGGTCACATTCACCGGAGCTCACCAGTGCATGGGCAGAGAGCCCCCTCGGGACACTAGGTACAGCTTTCTCTCTAACTCGAACAGTCAGCAACAAGCTCCCCATCACTGCTGTTCCATGAAGCCTTGCGAATCTGAGTGGAAGGAGGAAGCTAGTTTCCAATCAAACAGGAGAACCGAGGGGCCCCAAATCTGTTCTCCAGTCTTGGCCCAGAGGGCCGTGTAGGCACACCCCCCAGGCCGACCCGCCCACTCCAAAGACACCGGCGTACAACACAGAAACACAAACAAGTGACTAACTAGACCTGTGCTCTTCTGCTATCATTGTAGTCGTCCACTTTATCTTATTTTAATAGTTTGGGTTTTATTATATATTTTTTCTGTTACCATTGATTCCCCTTATACATTCTTCCACCTCTACCCTCCCCCGCCCAGCACCACCCCCGCCCCCGGCCCCCTGCAATCACCACTCTGTTGTCTGTGTCCACAAGTGCTTTCTCTTTTTGGCTTGATCTTTCCACATACGAGCTCTCAAGCCCAGAACTGCCAGCTGCTCTCTGAGCCTCTCTCTTCCATTCTAGAAACAACTCGAGGGGCATGATTTGGGGGTCCTAAGGTTTTGTGGAAAGGGCACAGGTGTTTGAAACAGGTTTGCTTCCTGACTCGGGCCCTCTTAATCTGGTGCTGGGAGGTTTCACCACGCACGCCCAGGAGGCCTGGAAGCACACCGCCATCCTCCATCGGAGCCGGCATTACTCTCTGCCGAGTGGGAGCGCTGCATCCACATTTCGGACCGATTCATGCCACTTGAATAGGATGTGTCTCATTAATCTCCCCATCTGTTGTTGATGCGCGTGAACAACTCCAGTGGGAAATACAAAGGGCTGACACAGGGTTTGCTACTCGCGCCTCTGAGTCCAGGTTCAATTTGCCAGGAGTTAACTATTCCTGCAGATGGGACGCAGATATCTCAGAACTGGCTTTCCTCGCCCCAGCCACAAAGACACGTGTGACAACTGCCCCGTTTGCCTGGGCAGCGTTCCCATCACCGGGGCCACACAGATGCTCATGTGTCAGCCTATCCTGGTGTCGGCAGGAGTCGAAGGCAGAATAAGATTTCCAGGTCAGGAGCAGAGGGCTGCCAACGCTGTTATTCCAACGTTTTCTCTCTTCCAACCGTCACTGCTTTTGGATCAGTTCATTGCTCGGTGTACCCTCCACCGGGCTCGGGCCAGCACAGACAAAAGTCAGCGTCAGTCAGGGTTACACTCGGTAATTGTGTAATTGAGAGGACCCATGTGAGAAGACTCTGACATTAAATTGGCCACACTGAGGATTGGGGATTACTAACTATACAGCCCTCCAATTCCCACATCACCAAGGGTAATCAACATCTTTGAGGGAAAATTAACACCTCATGAAAAGCCAGTCTGAAAACCCCCGGTATAATTAAATGAGGATTACTCAGTGTGCTCCTTACTTTAACAAATTTGTGAGAGCGCAGTATTTACCGTGTGTTGTGCTGGACACTGGAGCATTCAATGGTGAAAAAAAATCAGGCAATCCCTTTGTGTCTAAATTACTCAGTGCTGCTATGGCTTGACTTGTGCCCCTCCCACAAACTCATATGTTGAACTCCTAACCCCCAGTTTTTCAGAATGTGACCTTATTTGGAGAGTCTTTATAGAAGTCATCAAGTTGAAATAAGGTCATTAGAGTGTGCCTTTATCCAATATGCCTAGTGTCCTTATAAAAGAGGGGAATTTGGACCCAGAGAGAGAGACATGCGCACAGGGAGAACACCACGTGGGGATGAGGACAGAGACGGCGTGATGTTTCCGTAAACTGAGAAATGCCAAAGATGGGCAGCAAACCACCAGAAACAACAGGAGAAGCATGGAACGGACTTTCTCACCCAGCCTTAGAAAAAACCAGCCCTGCTGACACCTTGATCTTGGGCTTCCAGCCTCCATAATTGTGAAGCAATACATTTCTGTTATTTAAGCTACCTGGTGTGTGGCGCCTGGTGATGGCAGCCCTGCTAAATTAAGTGCAGATGCCTTCCACAAAACAATGTCACTTAATGTCGCTTTGAATGAACATGGCAGACCTCCATTCCTTCCATTGGCAATAGGTGTTCCCAGCTGCGCACAATCCCAACACGGTTCCTGCCCAGCCGCCTCTGGAGGAACTAGGGCCAGAATGAGTCGGAGCTCCTTGGGGTCCCGCGGAAAGAATCTTAAGGGTCAGTGGGATAAAATATAATGAAAGCTGCCATCTGTAAATCACCAAATAAACTTTGGCAAGAGTATAGAGAAAAGGGAATCCTCATGCGCTGTTGGTGGGATTGTACATTGGTGTAGCCACTATGGAAAACAGAACGGAGATTCACCAAATATTAAAAATAGAGCTGCCATAGGATCTAGCAATTCCTCTTTTGGGTATTTATCCAAAAACAACAAAAACACTAATTTGAAAAGATATATGCACCCCTATGTTCATTACAGCATTATTAATAGTAACTGGATATTGGAAGATATGGAAGCAACCTAGATGTCTATCAATAGATGAATGGCTAAAGATGTGAGATATATATATCTCTAGAAAGAATCCAGCCAAGTACTATGAAAAATAGAGACATTTATTACGGAAGATACAAGATAGAAGAAACATTGTACATAGGACAATGACAACTCAGATCCCTTCAAAGTAGGCACCTTGGGACTGTACACAGTTCTCCCAGCATCTCTTCCACTGTTCAAAACACTCTGCAAAATTCTTTGTTGGAATTGCTATCAGCTGCCTTGTTGTATTTTCATGAGTCTCATCGATGGTCTGAAATCTCTTCCCTTTCAAAGGTAATTTAAGTTCTGGGGAAAGCCAGAAGTCTCAGGGCACCAGAGCTGGCTGTAGAGTGGCTGAGCCACCTGGGTGATTTGATGTTTTGCCGACACACTCTGCATGAGATGTGATGCATGAGTGGGCACGTCGTCATGATGAAGCTGCCAATCACCAGTTTCCCATGGCTAAGGCCGTTTTCATTGTATTGCATCTCTCAGCTAAGGAAGAACATTGAGGTAATACTCCTTATTAATTAATTGTTTGGCCTCGGGGGGGCCTTACTTATGATGGGCAACACCTTCCCAATCAAAAAACACAGTTAACATGGCCTTGCTGCAACTTTGCCATGCCTTTTTGGGCATGAAGAACCAGGTGACATCCATTGGGACAACTGGGCCTTCACTTCCAGATCATAGCCGTAGACCCACCATTCATTTCTGGTTATGACCTTCTTGAGGAAATCTGGTTCGTTGGCAGTGGTTTGAATCAAGTCATTAACAACTGCAGCACAATGTTCCTTCTGCTCTGGTAGCAGAAGCCATGCAATGAATTTTGCTATGACATATTTTATGCCAAGATCCTATATCAAAATCCCAGACACAATCATTTTTAGAATCCTCAGATCAGCTTCCGACAGTTCTCTCACTGTCAGTCACCGATCTTTGTTGATTGCAGCCTCTACGTTCAACATTCTTAGGTGCTCTGCTTGTTGCAGGGCTTCCAGAACATGGATCACTTTCAATGGACTCTCGACCCTCTTTGAAGCGTTTGTGCCACACTTTTATTAGTGCTGCACTCATTGCATCATCTCCAACATTCTTGTGAATCATCTGAATAGTTTCCACAGGAAAATGTTTGAGCTTAACACAAAATTTGATGCAGATTTGTTGCTCCACTTGCTCAATCATTTTGAATGCCACAGCCACACTATATACGCTCACTCAACAGCCTCTACTGCCCCCACTGACTAGTACAACGAAGCCGTCATTGTTCACATGTGCACACTCCAGTCCACTCTCCTTGGCTGCCAGGTTACATCAACGCCGAGCAATCTGTTCTCATTATATTAACAATGGATGCACTTTTTCCAGACAGACCTTGTATATAATGTAATATTATTCAGCAATAAAAAGAAAAGAGTGAAGTCTTGCCATTTGCAACAACATGGATAGACCTAGAGGATATTATGCTCAGTGAATGATGCAAGCCAGACACAGGAACACAAATACTGCATGATTTCACACATATGAGGAATCTGAAACCAAAAACAAAATAGAAACAAACTCATAGCTACAGAGAACAAGCTGGGGTGGGAGTAGGGTGAATAGGAATGAAAAATAATAATGAAACGGAAAGAATCTCTTCACAATTTCTCTAGGAGATTCAAGATTGTCCTGCCACTTTATTGTCTCAAAAATTTGTGGCATGTGCTGGCTGGCTTCAAAAATAATCAATTTTTTTCCCTGGCTGGCGTAGCTCAGTGGATTGAGCACAGGCTGTGAACGAAAGCATCTCAGGTTTGATTCCCAGTCAGGGCACATGCCTGGGTTGCAGGCCACGGCCCCCAGTAACCACACATTGATGTTTCTCTCTCTCTCTCTCTCTCTCTTTCTCCCTCCCTTCCCTCTCTAAAAATAAATAAATAAAATCTTTTTTAAAAATCAAATTTTTAAATTAGTATTTTTCACCTCAATTTTAATCCTATTCATGTACCTAATACTAGTGAACTCTGTGACCTCAGGCAAGTCTAATCTGCTCATGAACCCTAGTTCACTCATTTGTAAAGTGGGAGTTTAGGTTAGAAAATACCTGGGTCATCCCTTCAGAACCAGCTGTTTTGCAACTTGCAGCTCATAGACTTGGATAGCCTATGATAACAACAAACAACAACTACAACAACAATGTGTTTATTTTGCCGAGTTTTATTCTGTGCAATTTTTATTAATTAATGCATCTAGTACATGCAACCCTTTTACAAGCAAAGTAAAGCAGATCAACCTGGGTTATTCTCAGACTTCTCCATATATCTGGACTCAGTGGAATAAAAAATGCTGTTGTCGTAAGAAAGAAAGCCCCTGTCTCAGGCAGAGTACGACATGGTCCCTAACCCTCAGAGAGCTAGAGGAGGTGGCGTTTCCTGCATGCTAGACAGAGCACCTGCAGCTGGCTACAGAGGCCACATCCTGGGCCACAGCCCCACCCCATGCACACAGTCCAGTCTCCCCAAGCTATGCACTGAGAAGAGATTGGGGTGTGCCTTTATTTTGTAAGCATACACAAGAGCACAAACACACTGCAAAAGATGCAGTCATCCCAAACATAGGGTAGGCATCTTGCTATTTTCAATCAGTGCTGTTTCTTGAACAATTACCTATGTCAGGTTTTCCATTTACAGATTTTCCTTATTATATCTTTTAAGAGCAGCACAGTTACTCCATTCTGTATACAAACCAGATTTATTTCTCCATCTTTTATTAATAGACATTTAAGTTATTTTGAGGGGTGTTTTTTTTTTTGCTATTACAAAGAATGCTGCAAAAAAATGTCTTTATGCAAATATTCTCCCCCACTTGCAGGCTCTATGTCTCTAAGGTAAAGTTCCTGAAGTAAAATTACTCAATCAAAGGATATGCATATATTTTTTATTTTGATGAATATGGTCCAAAGGTCACACCAGTTTGCCCTCCCAGGGAGGTGTTTTTTTGGCAGATAAACAGTGTGTCATTGTTGCAGGTCTTGGTGGGTCCCCATCTTGCCTATTTGGCTTAGAAGTAAAACCCTGGGCACCCACCGTAACTAAAAGATGCTCTTGGCCATTTGAAATTCAGCAAGCATGCACAGTTCGACCAGCTTACTTATGGACAAGATGGTTCTCAGCAGTGATGGGGAAGGCGGTGCTTCAGAATTGGAGAAGGTTAGCACAATAGAGTCCTTAGGGATGATGTCATCAGCATCCTCATTTGACAGATGAGCAAATGGAGCTGTGGGTGGGTGCTGTCTCTGGGTGTGTGTTACCCTGTCCCCATCTTTCTGTGAGGTGTGGGCGTTCATCAGTCATCCAAAACTTCTGGGTCTTTCGGACGCAGCCTCAAGGGAGGGGCGGGAACATGCTTGTGAAGGTGGAGAGGCCGCCTGGGCTGTGAGAGGTGCTCTCTGAATGTTTGTCATCTCAGTGTGAAAATGCCGTACCTGCTTGGGATGAACACAATGATGCAAATATAGTTCTTGAACAACAGACTGAAGTACCAATCTGCCTTCGGTGGCATGACTCACTTCAGCGTGTGATCTGTAGGAGAGGGCTGTCTCCGGTTTTAATATCTTAATTGGTGCAGGACTCACAAGAAGAAAGGGATTTTATTAATTAGCCCTCTTGAAACCACAGCACTGTCCCTCAAAGCCCGTGGGTTTAAAAGCTCAGGAAAGGAGAGGTGGATCCAATTATTCACCTGACATGCGGCCTCCTATGTGCAGAAACTGCCGGACCACGAGACTCTCATCCCAGGGGGCAGGGAATAGGATGGATATACGCGTGCGTGTGTGTGTGTGTGTGTGTGTGTGTGTGTGGAGGGGGGAGAGAGAGAGGGAGGGGGAGAGAGAGAGAAATTAGGAAAAAAACATAATATAATCAAGCCATATCTCTTAAATCGTTAGGAATGTCTCTAATATATTGTCTCAGGGAGGGGTGGGGAATCGAAAAACAAATTGCAGGCTAATGCATTTACTTTAATTATATTTGAGTAAAAACAAAGCAAAAAAACCTCCATCTAAATGTAAATATGCATTTGCATCTGTCTGAATGAGCAAGGGAAAAGCCTGAGAAGTAGATAGCAGGTGTTAGCATCGGTAGCTCAAGGGGATGGGATTGGAGATGGGACCCAAGGAGATGATTTGCTTTTATTTTATATGCGTTTGTACCATTTCCACAGTTACAATAAGCGTGTATTACTTTTGTATTGAAAAACATCAATCAAGGAAATTAGATGAAAATGAAAAGAAAATGTTCATTCCCAATTAGTCTATTTCTCTGTGTTTGGAGAGAGAGCAAGAGAGAGAGCAGCGATGCACAGAATAATGTATTTCATACCATCTATTTATAGCAATAAAAAATTCACTCACACATGTGCTAGTATATGTATTGAAATACTTTTTCAGTACTGTTTGAAACATTTGCCAGGGGTATGTAATTCTTTCATTTGTTCAAAAAATTTATATTTATGAATAATTTGTGACAGGGAGAAAATGCTTGTGATGTATTAAACAAAAGAACGGTAAATTAAACTGCTAATACATCAAGATTTCAATAGTAAGGGAACAGCTGGAAGAAAATGCACAGGCAAAAGCTGGATGGGAAAATGCCATAATGCCAAGACTGTTGGTGAAATTATAGGTGGCATTTATG
This sequence comes from Phyllostomus discolor, assembly GCF_004126475.2. Taxonomy (NCBI): domain Eukaryota; kingdom Metazoa; phylum Chordata; class Mammalia; order Chiroptera; family Phyllostomidae; genus Phyllostomus; species Phyllostomus discolor. The sequence goes on from NC_040913.2 coordinate 78,915,015, forward strand.
AAAATTAAACACAGGCCCTGTGGGCAGGACTTTGCCTTTGATGCTCCAGGGTTGGGGGAAGTCTTGCCTGACTGTGGATACACAGCGGGTTCTCGGCCCACGGCCCACGGCACCTTACATGGTGTCCCCCTGAAGTCCCCAGTGACATTGTGCGTCCGCCAAGACCCAGGAGGGACAGTGCCAGAAACACAGTGCTGCCAGCACAGGGTACAAGCAGCAGCCAGCTCCCGCCCCGGTGACAGAGTTCATGCCCTTTCCTTGTACAGACAACACTTCTAAAGACAGAAAGGACTCCATTGGAATTACCAGAAATTAAAAATAGTTCTTGTTACACAGCTTCCTTTTACTAGAGTGATTCAGCATACAGACTTTGGAGTCAGGCTTCGTGGACTCAAATTCCAGTTCTGTAATTTAGATCTTAACTCGTTCATCTAGATTTCTCCACCTGTAAATCTGTAAGGTGGCAATAATAACCACGTAGGGCTCACAGGATTATAATGAAAAGTCAATGAATTAGGAGATGTAAAACAATCTTAGAATAATACGTTGAACATAACACTGTTTGCTATCGTTATTAATATTATTATTCCTTTCATGTTTAAAAATGATGGCATTAATGCTCAATTTGTTTTCATTGTTTTAGTAATTACTACAATTTACTGGAGGTCCAAGCTGTGTCTGGAAAGCACAAGAAGAAACGGGACTTCAAGCGAGGAACAGGGTCTGAGCTTGCGGGCTGCACGGAGCCTTTTGAGAACTGCAGCTCCCCTGCAGGGCCGGGCCTGAGAGCCTAGGGATCCTCCGAAGAGCCAGGGCGTCGGCACAGGCGGTGGAGAGCAAAGACATTCTCAACAGGAAACACCACACACTGAAGTCTTGAAATCTTCCCTCGCCGTTTAAGAAAGTTTGTGCTATTTCAGTTCCTAAAGATAACTAGCCAGGTCTGAGCCACTCCAGTTCAGGACACGGTCTGTGTGTTTCTTGCAACCATCGCATCACGTGTTGCTTCACGCACGACGTGAACCTGTGTGGACCGAAGAGCAAATTCTGTAACTGCTACGCCGTTTGCCTCTCCTTGTGTAAATGCAGATGAGTGACAATGGCCGCACCAGTAAATGAGGATATGTAGATATCGTACATGTAGCTATGTTTTTCAGGTGCTATGATTTATTGTTTGCAACGCTCACATCCTCATCTGTCAAGCTCGGCCCAGGTAAAGTTCTACATAACCATTTTGTCCTCTACAAAATGCCCCTTAGGCACCCCCCAGATATCACAATTACCCTGTTCTTTGGTGTTCTTAAACCTTCTAAATAATTTGCAATTTAATTACAGACTAACTTGCCTCGTTACAGGCATTAAATATGTACTTATCTCTCTTATCTTGATAAACTTCCTGACGATAAATGGTGTAAAAAAATTAAACTTCCTTTTAATCTACTTTCTCTTCCCCCTCCCCCGCAAAATCTCAGCATACCATGAAACAATACAGAATCATAATCTCACAGAGTTTTAGAGCTAGCAAGAACTTGAATCTATGAAGGGACTCCTTTCGTAAGATGAGAAACCTCATCTAGCATCACCTGCTAGGATGACTATTACCTCTAAACTAAGAACGCTGTCGATAAACACACACATGTGCATGCACGCATGCGTGTGTACACACACACACACCGCCTACCTACACAGGTCCCCTCTGAAATCAAATGGGCACTGTCTACTGTGGGCGACTTAGACTCGGTAGAATTCTGAAGCGACCTCCGATCAGCCAAAGGAAGAAGTGTCTTTCCCCGCCTGCCAAAAACACGTCTCGTGACCTTTCAGGGTGCTGTTCTTTTTTGTTGCTTTTTGCCTGACACATGCAAAGGGGAAGCAACAAGGTTTGGCTTCCGCTAGCCCTAAGGCCATGGAAAGGAGTTTCCCACTTCTAACTGCAAAGCACGGTGATAACCTGTTGTTTAATCCTATTAGCTGCATTCGTGGAGAAACTCTGTGCATAGTTTTCTACTTTTCATGTTGGTTTACCTTGACTCATAAAATGTAGGGGAAACGTGAGGCCCAGGATAAGATTTCACCATGAATAAGAAAAAAAAGCCCTGCCACGTGGGGAGTGCGGGTGGGACACCAGCACCAGGGCAAAAATCTCCATTTCCTGGTTCACTAAAGAACACGGCTGGAACCAGAAAGCTGGCTCCCACGGCTCCCTGACGGCGACTTGGGAGTAAGTCAGACCCGTGCTTTCTGCGCTGCGTTACACAACACACAAAGTAAGAAGGAAACAGGACCTGACGGATCACTCGCCACCTCCTTGAATCCTGTGGTGCGTTGCCACCCTGGACCAGGCCAGGCAGGTCCATGGTATTCGGGCAGATGGAAAAATACCCACGGAGCTGCTAGGATGTCTGGCACGCCTTTATTCACGGGTGGGCGAGTCACACATGCTGTGAGTCACACATGCTGCGAGCCATGTGTCTACCTGCATGTCTCATGTCGTGGCCCCTGCTCCCAGTGTGGCACCCATCGTGGCACTTGTCCCCTTCTGTGTCTCTCATCATCTTCACCTGTGTAGGTACTAGAGTGGAACAAAGCCGGAAAACTGCCAGAATGTTATATAACATAACATAACATATTCCTGCGCATGCACGCCCACTTCGAGTTATGGGAACAGTTGATCGGACCCAGTCTCAAGGCTGTGAGACACTAGTTATGAGGCACCTCCAAGGCTATGGGAACACTGCCCCCTTAGCTACCCAGACCCCTGGGTGAGGAAGCCAGACTGCCTGCACTTACCTTACACACGGGCCGACAGTTTTGTTGGTGGCGGCAAGAACGGCACCAGGTGTCAGACTGGTGGGTCAGATTGGACTTGGTGGGTCAGATTGGACCTGGGTACTTGAGCCCTGGCTAGGAAAGAATTCAGAGCCGAGACCCCAGTTACAAGAGAAAGTTTATCAGGAAGTCGCAGAGGGAGAAGAAGTGAATGGTAGAAGAAATGGGCTCAGGAAATAAGGTACAGAGGCAAAAGAAGGGGCCCTTGTGGTTTAGGAGAGACAAGGGAAAGGTAATGAGAATGGGGGGACGGCAAGGAGGTGGAGGTGCTGGGAGGAAGAGCAGGGAGAGTGTGCTGGTCCTCTGTCCTAAGATGTCCTAAGGATGGAGGTTTTAGGGGAGGTTCCAGGTGTGTCCTTTCTGGGTCATGGCTTCTACTTATTGGTCAGTGCCAGGGCAGGGGGTCATTAGTCAATGCAGCTGGTCCTGAGGTCGGCCATGGAGTCCCTTGTCTGGTTTTGCTGCTTTTCTGGGCTTGGAGCTGAAACACAGGTGAGGCCTAGATGTTTTTGATGTTGTCAGAGCTTCATTGTCCTGGGGGTCTAACTCACCTGATTAGCAACATGCCAGGGGAGACAGGTCAGGGGAGGGTTCAAGCTGCATAGCCAGTGATATGCCAGGGGGAAAGGTTACCCTGGGGGTGAGTCCTTGTTTTCCCAGGTTTGCCTGTTGCTAGGCACCTGGGGCTTCCCACCCTGGTGACCTTCAGTACCCGGCCCACTGTCCTTGCTCTGCTCCTGTCTAACTGCCGACTGAGGTTTAGATTCCACGGGCAAGTGGGAAGGGCTTTGCAACTCTGACTTGGGTGGTCGGGCAGTTGCTTCAGGATTCCGCTTGAGTAATTTCTGAAAAATCTCCTTCCTCTTATGTGCATCCATTAGACTATAAACTGATCAATGATCCATATTATTATCGATCTCTGTCCCTACTGCTGGCAGAGGACTCAGCATGCAATAAGCACTCAAAAGGTATTTGTTGGACTGATTTGAAAGTGAAAAGAGTAGACAGTAGGCAGGCTCCTGCCAGACAGTAACTGTCTCTTCCAAAACAATACCTTCCCACTATCCACCACTCCTTTTCCTTTTCCACATTTCCGGGCTTCAGTTGGCCCTGACTCCAGAACACCCCCACTGGCTCTCCTCCGTTTAGAAAACGGACATTTGTTTACAGATGATCCCAGATTATGCCATGCTCCCCGTTTTCCCAAAATATCAGGCATCCGCACGCAGCCTGAATCTGGAGGGTACAATGAGCACTGCTGTTCAGCCTAAAGGCCTAGCACGGGCTGCAGGAAGAATATCAATTATGTGTCCTATTTGTTTTCATAGCCCGGGGGAAGCCTCAACAGGCAGCGCCGCATCTCTCTAATCTCCTCTCCGTTTCCTGTCTGAGAGAGGGGCGGGCGGACTCTCCCCCCACAGACGTTCCAATTCAACCACATCCATTCCCCGTCGAGCTACCGTGAGCCAGCAGGAAAGCACAGAACTCAGAAGCCCGTCGGGGAAGTCTTTCCCCCACTGAGGAGTGGCATTAGAGTAAGTACAATGCCAAGGCTGGGGAAACTTTTCTCTTTCCCCCTTTAGTTCTTCTGGCTGGTCAAATAATTCAAATGACATACTGCACATTAGCAGGAGAAAATCCAATTTTAATACGTGGGCACAGGGAATTCACCTAAGCATGAAAATTCTAAGGACAGGCAAAATGAGGTTTATGTGCCATTTTGGACGAAGCCGGAGGGTGGGGGTGCTGGGTAGACAACTCACAGGTGGGTGGGAAAGGGCAAATGTTCGGTAAACAAATTCTTCCAGGGCTGCCCAGTAACAGTGGGGCACGGGAAGAGATTTTTGCTTGGATTCTCTCGGGGGCCACGCTTGGTTGCTGGGGGCCACGCTTGGTTGCTAGGTGCCAAGGTGAGTAAGGTGAGGCCCCCTCCCTGAGCAGGTCAGCACTCTGCACGGTGGGGTGACGCACCCTGGGGAGACCCTCTCCCGGCTCTCACATGACCACAAAACCTTCCAAACGGTTGTGAAGTGACTTGCTTCTACGTCCATTCAAACATAGGATATTTCTTCTTTCCTAATGGTCCATTATAATGACGATCAGAGTATTTTGCCTTTTTGTCAGTTTCTGTTTCTCAAAATTCACCTCTGACCCAAATATCATACATTGATTGAGTTGTAGAATTCTAGAACCCTGCCAAGGATACTCAAGAAATAATAATATTACTAAGTGTCTTTTTAAGTTACTGACCTAAAATTATATGTCACAGGTGGCAAACACAAGGCTCTTGGGCTGAATCCGGCCCTCCACCGTGTTTTATCTGACCTGGCACCTTGTTTCTACCCAGCAGCAGCGCTGAGCTCCTTGCTCCTAGTTAGGGAGTAGCTACACTTATACAGCCCTAAAGTTACATTCGGTCCTTTGGAGGCAACCTCGAGGCTGATGTAGCCCCCGGTGAAAATGCAATTGGCATCCCTACTATGTGTGGTAATGCCCAGTCTCTCTGTAAACATTGTAGGTACTTAGAGTTTTATATTCCAAGGAATGCTGCCCCCCAAATGGGATAAGAGCTGTACCCATGGTTTGTTTTTCAGCATTTCCTGAAATTGCTTAAATTAGGTGAGATTTAGAAAGGGAAATATGTTTAAGGAAGGAGCAGATGCCTATCACCCCACCTACAGTCTACTATATTTGGACTTGGGGGAAAATTGTTCATTTTTCCAGGAAACTTGGAAACTATTTCTTAAACCCATTCTTAGACAAGAGGAAGTATTTTCTGATGACTCTTTGGCAGGCAGTAATTTCTGACAGGATAAGCGTTAGAAGTACTTTACTGACCGAGCTTTTAAAACATACGCAGCACGAATCGTCCCCACTGTTACGGTTCTTTTAAAAGAACATAATAATATGTTTAATGCATTAAGGAACAATAAAGATTATACAAATAGTCGATCAAAAAGTACAAATGGGCCTTGCTGAGGACCACCGGTTGTCCTGGATTTTCAGTCTCCACGGTTAACCCTGCACGGATGCCTGTGTGGTCTCGGCCCGCTGCGCCGAGGGTGCGCCCTCTGCCGTGACCCTGTGGGCAACACGACATCCTTGCCCGAGGGCGTCTCAAGTCACATGGGCCAACTTGCACCGTGGTTCTTGTGAATGGTGAAATATAATCGGCACCACTGAAACACACACACACACACACACACACACACTTCGGAATACCTGGTGTCCTTCACTGTACTCCCAATTACACGTTTGGTGGACCTCTGACGTATGGGCGGGACTAGGATGTGGTGAGGAAGGCACTCACCTTGGGAACAAAATTTAAGGGGACACCAAAAAAACTCAGTTACTGAGATACGTAACGTTTCAATGCATTATTTTAAAAAATCAATTAAGTGCAAAACAGTTCGCAATGAACTAAATATCAACATTTTAAATAGCACGATCCAGCCTGCACGTGCACACCCATGCCGCCCTGGCCCTCCCCTAATCTCGACTGTGGTTCCAAAACAATCTCATTCATGAGAACAGGGAGCCAGCCCCGCGGCACAGGGTTTCCCAGGCTGATGTTTTTAAATAGATTGCATGAAAGTATATACTGTTGGATTTGATTTGCTAATACGTTGTTGACCTTTGCATCTATGTTCACGTGAGACTTTGGTCTTCAATTCCCTTCCTTGTAATGTCTTTGGTTTTGGTATTAGGGCAGCGCTGGCCTCAAAAAGTAAGTTAAGAAGTATGCCCTCCTCTGCTTCTGGAAGAGACTGTAGAAACTTGGTGTCTATTATTATTATTATTATTATTATTATTATTAACAACTGTTTGGTAGAATTCACCAGTAAAGGCATTTGGGCCTGATCATTTTTTTAAAAGCTAATGATGAATTCAGTTTCTTTAATGGATATAGGCTTACTCAGCCTATTTTTTCTCCTTGTATGAGTTTTGGTAGAGTTTGTCTTTTAAGGAATTGGTCCATTTCATGTAGGACATCAAATTTGGGGGCATAGAGTTGTTCATAATATTCCAGAATATTTCTTTTAATGTCCATGAAATCAGTAGTGATTCATTTCTAATATTAGTAATTTGTGTCTTCTTTCTTTTCTCTTGGTTAGCCCAGCTAGAGGGTTATCAATTTTACTGATTTTTTTCAAAGAACCATCTTTTGGTTTTGTTTATATTTTCTATTGATTTTCTGTTTTCAATTTCATTGATCTCTACTCTAATTCTTATTTTTTTTTTCTTCTGCTTACTTTGGGTTTAGTTTCTTCTTCTTTTTCTGGTTTCCTTATGTGGAAGCTTCCATTATTAATTTCAGATCTTTCTTCTCTAGGAATGTATGCATTCAATGCTGTGAAGTTCCCTCTAATCACTGCTCTTGCTGCATCTCACAAATTTTGATGAGCTGTACTTTTATATACTTCTCTGTGTTAAATAGTCTTTCTTTTAAAGTCCTCCATATCTATATTATAATATCCAATACACAGTTCTTTCTTTAGAGACCCTTTAAGGTTAGTTAGAAAAGACACAGTCAGGAGGAAAACCAGCAGGCAACTAGAAGAGTGTTGTACTCCAACCCTCCCTGAACTCCTTATTGGGAAGACGGACTCACACATTGCTCTAGTACAAGGGTGTCAAACTCATTTTCACCAGGGGCCATATCAGCCTCGTGGTTGCCTTCAAAGGGCTGAATGTAATTTTAGGACTGTATAAATGTAACTACTCCTTAACTTTAAGGAGTTGAAATTACATTCGGCCCTTTGAAAGTAACCGTGAAGCCGATGTGGCCCCCGGTGAAAATGAGTTTGACACCCCTGCTCTAATACATAGAGCATATGCCATAGAGCTCAGACTGAATGCAGCCATTGTTTTCAGCTGGAGCCTCCCACATTCCCTTCATCACACACAAGCCCTCACTCCATTTTGCCATTTCCCCTTTATAGTTGCCCTAGACGAATATTTCAACCAGACTCCGTCCGTAGTGTTGAGGAGTAGCAGAATATGACACTCCTAAATATGCCACCTTGCCATTAAAATTATTTTGGGCTGAAAGCAATTGAGAAGAAGCAGATGCTGGAAAAGCTCTCTGCCCTTCCCCTAGTCACCTAAAAGCAGGACAGAAAATTTACAAAGGTGTCCCTCCTCCCCTCCCTAGCAGGAAAAACAAACCTGAATCCCCAGGGACAGCAACCAGAGGAACCCAGGGAACACCACTTGGCTACATTCCTCTCCCCACAGAGTTGCCTTCTCACACTTCACCGCCCTAGAAGCTCAGAGTCCTTTCCCTTTGTCTTGTCACTCCTCTGAATCCAATTGTTCTTTTGTTGAGCACAATTCTAACCACCCCTATGCAGGAGTTCATAAACTGCTGTTAATCTTTTTTGTTGTAGTGGTAGTTAGTCTAATTAGAGGGCCCCAGCCTGAGAACCTTAGAAGGGTATAGGAAAAGGTATTTTTTCCTCCCCTACCGCGTCATACAACAGAAATAGCTGTGGACAGAGAATTTTCTTGCCCTTTCTTTTATAAACCCCATGCTACCCTGGGCACTAACGGGGAGTTACAGATTTACCACTGCAGGTAAGAAATATACTATCTAGATGCACAGGCCCAAGACAAGATCAAAGAGGGGGACTTCCTAATGCAACCACATCCCTTCGGAGTTCAGTGGGCTGCAGCCCTCCTTGGGTTTGGTTCTACAAAGCAAATCCAGTAGCAGACCCAATGCCCAGCACAGAATGGTTAAAAAGAGAGCTTTCACCACGTCATGGATTCTTTTCGGACTTTCTTATACAGACATAGAGAAAGTAACTTTTTAAGTCAAAAGAGTTGCTAAGAATGAATTCATTTGATTTCCTGGACTGTCTAAATTTGCATCTATCTAGCTCATGTGTCTACCACCAAAAAAAATTTGATTTCTCAAAAAATGGGAACTACCTGCCTAGTGTCATTGAAAGGTGCTAAGTCATTCTGATGGACTATTATTTTTTTTAATTTGGTATTTAAGGATTTCTGTCTGGTTGTTTTCACCACTGATTTTCATAATCGTTGTCAGCCACTTCCTATACATCTGAGGCCACATGCAAAGTCATAAAATGCAAATGTGATTAAGGACTGTGCCCATCTCAAATTCTAAGAATTTATGACCAGTGCTAGGAATTCTTTTTAAAAGCACTTTGTTCAAATGTTTTGAAGTCCAGACTAGATTTTGAAGGATGTCTTTAAAGATTCTCTAGATTTTTTTAAGTGTACATAGACAAGTACTCAGGTCATAGAAGTAGTGGAGGGAGGAAAAATAAACAGGAATGATCCTGGATGAGCTGCTGGATTGGTGTCTAAATTGCCCAGATGCCCCTGTACTCTGTTTCAGGTGGAGAATCTGCTCCTAATTAGATTCTATTTGAAAGCAAACATGCCGTGACCAAGCTGGCTCACCATTGTCAAGAATGTCGATTTGCTTCATGACTGACTCTCCGCAGGTATTTTATTAAGGTAGCACCTCAAGATATTAGAAGTAAGCTCATCATTCACTCTCCAACAGGTAAATGAGGAAAAGCATTTTCTAAAGTTCTTGGGCATTAAATCCAGGTTAAGTGAGTGTTAATTAAACAAGGAGGTCATTGATTGAGGTGGTTCTAATGCCTTGGCAGCCTATGTAGGCAAACTAAAACCTAAGCCTGTAAATGCCTCCCAGTTAAGAAACTGAAACCTAAGGACATCCAATCACAAACAGCCAACAAGGCTTTACCAAGTAAGGTCACCACTTATTAGCCAATCAAATTATTTCCTTGCTTTGTCTCTCGTCTTCTGCCAATATAAAGTCTTGTCCCCAGCTCCTGTCCGAGGGGCACTCCTAACTACTTCTGGTTAGGCACTGCGCCATTAGATTTGGCGTGTGCTCAGGTGAACTCTTAAAAATTTTCAAATGCCTCAGTTTATCTTTTTCACGTCAGGGAAGACAAATAGAATTATCGTACTGTTGTTCCCGATTAATTTTAAAGTATTTTTCCCATCTTAAAATTTCTCTTTAGCTATATGGAATAAAAAATAAGTCCTTAAATATGCACACAAATTATTCCTTCCTTATCAATTCTATGCTAGCAAGAGTTTTGAGAGAGAGAAGGTGTTGGTTTTGTACCTCAGTCTACGGGGAGGAGGTAAAGTAGGTTTATAGTTGCTTTATGGGAAAAATACAGTAATTAATGAATAATAATAAAAGAATAAGCTCTGTTTTGCATACTCGGAATGTAAACCTGCTTTTGATACCTCCCACCACACACACACACACACACACACACACACACACATTGCCTACTTGGTGCAGGCTGGACCCATTCAGGTACGTAGCTCAGAACCTGTAAGGCCAGCACAGGTACTCCCCGAAGAGAGCTTGAGGTGGGCTCATAGAGTGGGGAGAACTGAGTTCAGAGATGCTTCTGGCACTTGCTGGCAAAGAAAAATGCCCCTGGAGGAATCCACCAATTTTAGAGACCACTATTCACCCAACACCCCTCCCCCCTCGAGAAAGGGCTTAGGGCTCTGTCTTTGTTTCATTTCTTGATGAATGGAAGAGTACTTCCTGCAGCCAGAAGGAGCAATTTTTCCTCTTCCCTAAAAGCATTCTGCAGGACACACCCAGGGCTTCCGGCCAGACTCAGGGCTTCTGTTTGTATTTCGATAATAGCTAGCTGTCCCTCATTTCACTCCCCAAACCTACATTGTGTTGCCTAACGTGATTGATAAGTGCTTCATTTACAAACCAAAAGGTTTTTTTAAAAAAAAAAAAAAAAGCTGGAGAGAATTTAAATAGGTAATCCCACAGAGCTCTCTGATTAGCAGAGAAACCAATCACACTAATCCTGCTATTTTAACTTCCTGGGTATATCCCCAGCCCCCATTCCCGAGGCAAAATTTTGTTTGGAAAGTACCTGTGTGTCTTTTTTATTCCTGGGGAAATTTTGTAGAGAACACATCAAATTTTCAAAGATATCTATGCCCCCCAAAGTTAAAACCCCCACTGTGAAGTGGAGAAATGGAGCTGCAATCTATTTATAAATTAAAAAAAAAAAATGAAATTGACCTGGTGCTCCCTGAGCTAAAGGTCCGTCTCCCAGCAGGCAACGGGGACCGAGGCTTTTAAAACCCAGTAGTCAGATGAGCTTCCTGTGGGCTCCCAGTGGGACATCACTCTCCTGAGAATCGGGGAGATTTCCATGAAAGCAGTCAGAAATTTACCAGGAAAAAGAAAGGAGACCACTAGCCCTTGCTCGTCCACACTCCTTCCTGTATGAGACAGGCAAGTAAGCACACCTGGCTGGATTGCGTGAGGCCTTTCACCGAAAAGGGCATACTAATCTTCACTCCTTGCACTGGAAAGCCCATCAAAAGCCAATTCAAATAAAAAGAGACTTTTAAAGTAATATTTTAGTGGGAGTATAACCAATACACAGAAAAGTGAACAAGTTATAAGTATCCATCTTTATAAGTTGTCATGAAGTGAGCATGGCTATGTAACTACCGCCCACCCAAGTCAATATATTTAAAATAGCCTTGCCATCACTCTCTTGATGACTAGTGATAACTAATGAGGCTGAACACGTTTCATATATATTTTGGTTATATAGGGTCTACTTCATGAGTACAAATTTTAGTAATGTTTATGTATTATTTAGATATTATCTTTTATAAAGTGAGTTTTCAAGACTTTTGCTCATTTGTGTAGCGTATTATCTTTCCTCACTGACATGTAAGCAATAATGTGTCTGTTCTGAGCATGAGTCATTTGTCATTACACGTCTTGCATTTATCTTCTCTCACAAGGTTAGTGGCCCTTCCCTGCCAAAGAGGTATCTGTGGGGAGTACAGTGGACAGTTAATATTTGGTTTGTGTCCTGTTTAAGAAATCTTTGCTTACTCCAAAGTCATGGAGATAGTCTGCTATGTTCTAGGAATTACCATTCACATTTAAAGTAAAGATACAGTCCACTCGAAATAAAGTTTCATGTGTATGAAGTAAAGGTCAAACTTCAACTTTTCTATATGAATATCCAATTGCCCCAGCACCATGTATTGAAAAGACTGTAATTTCCCCATTTCTGTGTGGGATTCCTTTGTCATAAATCTAGGGCTTTCCAAAAGTTACCTCATTAGCATAAGTTCGAAAAGGGCTCCAAGGGTTTAAGGGGCTATGTGCCAGGAATCACAGAAAAGACCAAATACATTTCTTATTATATATACCACAACCTGTAAATGCATAAATTGAAAAAAATCTTAGGCCAGGAAGATGTCTGAATTGAAAAGTAGTAGAACTTACCATCTTCTAAGGTGCCATGCAAGAATAGGATTCCATGTTCAGAAGTATATTGGTCCAAAGGTATGCAAAAACCTGCTAATAATCATTCTTATAGAATCTAAGTTGAAGATGTAGAATCATTTTAAAACTGTGTGTGGCTTTACAATAACCATCCAGACCTACAGCACCATGTGTGTCTCTCTCCCTCCTTGGATTGGTCGGTCTCACTATAGCTAGTGGTGTCCGTTATCTATGGCTGCATAACAAATACTCCAAAATGTAGTGGTTTAACATAAAAACCATCTTATTTGCTTATAATTCTGTGGGTCGGTAGTTCGGGCTGAGATCAACTGGGCAGGTGACTTTTGCTGGTATTGCCTGGAGTCAGCGAGGCTGCCAGCTGGAGGTGGGTTAGTCTAGGGAGTCTCAGGTGGGATGGGTCATCTCAGGTCTGAGTAGTTTCATCCTTTGGGGGGCCAGCCTGGGCTCCTGCACATAGCAGTGGTGCAAGACCTCTTGTGGCCTAGGCTTGGAAGACATACGACATCACCTCTTCGACATCCTGTTGGTCAAGGTGAGTCAGAGAGCCAGTTCAGCTGGAAGGAGTAGGGAAATAGATTTCAGCTCTTGAAAGATGGAGCTGCGGTCTCTGTGGCTTTATTTAATGTATCATATCCGTGAATTTATGTAACTTTATCATCTCTTGTACTGATGCCTAGTCTTCTGTCTATGTTCTCCGATGATGATGTTCCAACAGGATGGGAGTGGAACCCTTTTCCAAATAGATTTCAATGGTGATGAGGCAGCTGCAGCTTCATTATTTCATTCATAGTTGTTGATAAGTTCTGGCACCTCAAACTCTCTCTGAAACTGCCTTTCTCCAGTTCCTTGTATGAAGAGGAGGCAGAACGGTCCCAATTTGCTCCCCCTGACAGACTGCTAGAAAAGTGGTTGCTTTCTTTACACTCAAGTGTAAAAATAAGTGCCTTTTTCACAGCACACTTGCTGATAAACTAGTGTTAGACGAAGACCAGTAAGCATGCTGACATTTCACTAAGAGCTGTTATCCCTAGACACCTGTGGATAAATGTGCTAACGAGAGACTTAATTCTTAAGGGCTCTTCTGTCCGTGATTATTCCAAGCCACGGGGAGAGGTCGGCTTCATCATCAAGCCTCAGGTAGGAAAGCACCAGTGAGTAATGACTTCCCAGCTTGGGGACACTTACGGAGTCTATGCATTTCCAGTCTAATCAAGACAGCTGAAGTAACTCTTTTCCATCAAGTTTTGTTATTCAAATCATTTGCAGAATGATTTTCTGCAAGGGGCTAGCAACATTTCATACCTCGTTGGGAGAGTAAGAGGCCAACAGAAAGACTCTACATAATGCACGGGCTTTAATCAAAGAGATACTCAAGGACACACAGTATCTACACAAATATGACGACACAGCATCTGAAGCTCGTTCGAGTTCCTATGGGATCAATGCGATCCCTGATGTCCACTTATTAACAGACCTCAAGCCCAGACTCGTGGTAATAATGTTGCCCCTCCCTTCCTGAGTTTTGCATGTTCTATCTGGAATGTCGTCATCGGTGGGGGTTACCTTACCAGTCCGTGAAAGGTACCTCTTTCGTCTTCTTCTTGCACCTCCTCTTTCCCACCGACTCCTTTCCTTTTATCTTTCTCCTCTCTTCATTCGCCCCTTCGGACTGTAAAAGTTAGGATGTGGTGCTTGAAACAGAATTCACTCCATGTTAAACACAGAAGGATTTAATAAGGGAAGTGGCGGACAGGCCCGAAAGGTGGGCTTTCAGGTGGGTCTGCAGGAGAAATGCCTAGAATGCCAGAGCCGACCACCACGTGGCTGCTCCCTCTGCTAAAATCAAAAAAGTCGGGGAGCAGGAGGCTGCCCTAGAGACTGTGGGCTCGAGAACACATCACCATAGCTGCCATCCAGGGATGAAGAATCAAGGATCGAAAGCCAGAACCAGAAGGTCACTGCTTCTCATCACCTGCAAAGTCGGACAAGTGCTTCAGAAAATTCCATGAGCCCGTGACCTTGTCTGCCTGCAGAAAATATACTTAAGCAGCAGAAAAGTGGTCACTATCTCACTTCCTCTTTGCAAGTCTCACATATGCAAATCTATTGAAAGTTAATACTTTTCTTGCTGAAAGAGGATCTGGGAAATATGCTGGTTTGGGGTTTTTTAACCCCTACAGTAATGGAGGTCACCGTGGAAGGAGGCCAGAGTGAGCGTGAGTGCCTCTTGACCAAATCCTGCATGAGGACTCTCACTGGACACCCTCCCTTCTCACAACATTCTTCAGAACGGGCAACAGACAAGCACGGCTGGGCACTCCTGAGTTCGTTTCCAACGTTACTCCGTTTAATGCTGACGTCACCCCGTACATTAGGCACCATTAACCCCGTCTTTCTCTCTAGAAACAGGGGGCAGGGAAAGGAAGTGAATTGCCCAGGGACTCACAGTAGGAGTGGAGGGCAGCGCTGGAGGGCCAGCGCTGTGTGATGCCAAAGTCCACCTGTGGGAAATCTCCCTGGAACCAGAGACTCCTCTCTTAACCACGACACCAGGCCACTTAGCAGAGCTGCTCACCCTTGTCCCCAGGCCCTGGGCTTGGCCGACCAAGTTCATGACGATAGTCTTCCATTCCCTTTTCTGCAACTTGTGCGATTGCTTCGTTCATGTAGCCCATTGCAGCAAGCCCTGAATTGAGGGGTGGGCACGGGCCCGGTAAGGGACTGACAGTGCTCTTCCTATACAATGTTTGCGATGGCCTCGACACCCACCTGCCAGTGTGTTTTTTAAGAAACCAGTATCTTCGCAGAGAGGCTTGAAAAATGCCTACAACCTGATGACATAAAAAATTCTTGGGAAGGAGCCATCCCCTGCTTAATGAGTATCATTCACAAACATTAGGACAAAAGACATGGGCCCCAGACTCTGCTGGCCCGACAAGGGTGAAAACTGCCACCAGGGCGTATGCTCACCCAGTCGACCAGATGCCTGGGGCTGTTGAAAGCATCGTATTCTGTTCTGAAAAAGAATAGAATTTAGGGTCTGATGGAAAAATTCCCCTCCAGAGGCTGCTTGAGGCTTCCTTCTGTCATGGTTATTGCCACACCAGTGTTTATTGTGAAGAAACCAAAAAACACAGCAAGTGTCCTTGGCACAGTATTTATTTGCTTTTTTTTTTTCACTATAATTCGGTCAAGGTTGAAATCCCCTCACCTGGGCGATTCTTCATTCCAACAGAATGCTGCGTGAATCCACGGTGGAAACAAATGTGACAGCCCACACGGTCACCTGACTCGGTAACTGGCAGGTCCTTCCGGCAACTGCGACGGGGCCCGACTAGGCATTCCCTCCGTAGACATCACGCCTGGAGAGAGCTCCTGGTCCTCAGAGGGAATCACATGTACTAACCGATCAGTAAGAAATGCCTTCAGTAGGCAGGAGCTTTAAAATTATCAGCTCCTTAAAAAAACTTAGCGAAAGCTGCCAAAAGCGCTTATTTTTATCTGAGGAGCCCCATGGCTACACACTCCCAAAAAGGATACGACCATGAAAACACACCTGCCTTCTTCCTCTTTGAGGATCGCTTCACTGACAGTAAATGCTGTCAATCAGCCATGAGGCGCCCTTTCTGCCTGGAAGTCGCCGCAGCCTGCGTGTGGGCATTTCCTAAATGTGGGCGGTGATGCAACCTGGGCAGGTGCCACGGCTTTGGCATCATCCGCTGAGAAGGTGAGAAGCCTTCCTTTCATCAGTCAGATTGTCTGCCCTTAATATCTCAGCAGATCAGGATATAACTTCCCACCCTCGCACCCGTCCACCCAACTGCTTCCTTTGTTTCCCCTCTAACTGCCTGGAAATTCTTCCTACCGCCCATACAACACACCTGTCCCCATGGGAATTGCTGCCATCTCAAGTGTGAATGGTCATTTGTTATAATGGAGGTACAGCCCTCTTGGGGTTAAATAATTCTAGCTCACTTGGCTTTTCCTTACCCTCCAACACTAGAAAGTCAGCTTCGTGACTCATCTCGAACGTCTCTCCTACTTCTGCATGTTCCTGTTCTCGAAAAACCTGAGCGAGTGTTGATTCTCTAGAGAGACAAAGCATCGTACAGGATCCCAGTCTGCAGGTGGGAGGAATACCACCTGGCCTGAGAAGGAACCAAGCCTTCTTTACAATAGGAAGTTAGAAAGGGATTTATTGGCCTAAATTGCATAAGAGTAGAAAGGTAAATGGTAGAGGTCAGCCTGGACTCCAACTGTGATAGAGCCAAAACTACACAGTCGGACAAAGGTGTGCAGCCAACACGGTCCCGGTGTGAGCCCCACAGCAGTGCCTCCGAACTTCTTCTCTCCCCAAACCCCTTCGACGGTCATTTTCCCCAGGGCCCCTGCGGTGACACACTTTCCTTTGAAGTGAAACTTACATCCATTTAACCTGTTTGAATGTCAGTGTTTTGATTTTTTTTAACCTAATGGATGGTTAGCGTTTTGCTAAAAATTTGTATCTAAATGGGTATCCAAACTATATTTGCTATTCAAATTTTTAAAAATATGTTTTCTCATAAAATGGAACACAAATAGTACCTGCAGGAAACCCCACCCCTTGACCACGCCTGCTCACAGTACAAGGTGGGGTATAAGCAGGTTTACAGTTGTTCATGTGGAAAATAATACAATAATAAATAATAATATAAGAATAAGCTCTGGCCCTGGCTGGCGTAGCTCAGTGGATTGAGCTCAGGGTGTGAACCAAAGCATCGCAGGTTTGATTCCCAGTCAGGCCACAGCCCCCAGCAACCACACATTGATGTTTCTCTATCTCTCTCTTTCTCCCTCCCTTCCCTCTCTAAAAATAAATAAATAAAAATCTAAAAAAAAAAGAATAAGCTCTGTGTTTCACCTGCTCACAACTGTAAATCCACCTTTGCCATATGCGTATACCTGTAGTTCTCATATCTTGGGTTATTTTATTAAACCCAAGGCATGTACTAACACAAAATGTATAAAATAATCTTCCTGAACAAGCACAGATTGTAAAACAACATAACAATTCAGGGAGTAGGGAATACATAGAAATAGACGGATCAATTCGTCATGTGATTTAAAAAACAAGCAGATGGAAATGGGGACTCAGTATGATGTTTACGGTTTCCCGGAGTGATTTTAATGGGTAGCCAGGAGTTGAGAACTTCCGACCCAAAGTTTCAATTTCTTATTATGGCAGGTAAGTTCCTCTAGGGCTGAGCCGCTGGCTGGCCTTCTCTCTCCCACAGTGTTACATCCATCAGGCCACGAGCTCAGCCTTAGCAAAGGCACACAGGAGCGCTTCCCACCTGCATCTCTACACCCCTGCTCGTGGGTACATAGCCTTTTCTCGGAAGCCTCTGATCTTCTCCTGCTCGCGAGGGCTTCTGCCAGCAAACATCTAACTCGCCCCACCACCTGGGAACCTTTCCTCCGCCCTCCTCCTCCCCCACTCTGCTGGAATTGTTTACGAGTCTGCATCTCCTCTTCGGGACTATAAGCATCTCCCCTAACCCCTATGCCAGGGGCCAGAACCCAAATCTAATCCTAGGATTAGATACACAAGAAATAAGATACATTAGATTAGGGATTTGTGTTTGTTTTGTTCACCATTCAAGACCAGCTACACCGTTCGCAGTCCCAGTGCAAAATGAAAATGCAGAGCCCCCAGTTGGAAAATTAAGAATTTCAAAATGGCAGCCGTGGAGCATTAAATTGAGCACAGGGCCCTTCTGCCTAATACATAGCTGGTGCTCAAAAATGTTTGTTGAATGAATTTTTGCATTTCCTGCACCTGGCTGGTGGAAAGAACTTGTACTTCCTGCATTCTGAGAAACAGAGGCTGCAGTGGTGGGAGGAACGAGGGGAGGATGAGAGAGGTACTTTTTAGTTCATGATGAAGCAAATGCCTCATTTAACAACAACCGGGCACTGCCGACAACCGCGCAGGACCCCCTCTGGGGTCCCACCTACACGGCAACGGCCTTTCTCCTTCCAGACTGGCAGGCAGAACATGGAGAAATGGATCTCCCCAGCCCATCAAATATTTTCCGCTCTTAATTGGGTAGCAACACAGCCAACAGAGCTCTATCAAAGGCACTTGACCCTGGATATAAAAACATATACATTGTTAATTTTACAAATGGCATTATTGCTTTTTCCCCTTTGCTAAAACATACCACATCTCTTTCTCTAATTTTTCTTATATTCCTGAGAGGCCACTGCTAACTTCACCTTTTATGTAAAGTGTCTGTTACAATTTTGGTCCACTTCATTTTTATAAGAGCAAATCCAAGGCATTAGGACAGTTTATCCCTCCATGCATCTGCTGAAAGTCTGGACATTACTTACACACCACAAAGCTGCAAGGAGTTCCAAACCATTAGTCTCATTATACTAATGAAATGATAGCCATACGCTGTTACCACACCTAACAAAATTATCCACAGTTCCTTTGTGTCTATGATCTGTTTCTCTCTTGAACAAGTTCTCCAGATTCTATCTTTATTAACCTCAAGCCCCAAATCCTTGTCCTCTGCTGTGTCCACTCAGGAGGAAACGTACTGTGTGGGAGCACCCAGCTTCGGAAGGAGAATGAGTCACATCTAAAGTACATCGTCACGTCCGTTCCTGCCTTACACACCATCTGGTGGGAAAAGTCGTAACATTCTGCTTTCTGGGGGGCCAGAGCACCTGGCTTTTCTCTTAAAGAGGAAAATCAGTAGGTCAGTTCACTTTCCTCATTTTCTATTTTTGAACACACTTTTCTCTAGTAATTTCGTTTCCTGTCATGCCCATATTTCTTCTCTCTTTTTTGCTCACCCTCCCCTTCCCCCAGGGAAGACAGACATCAGGGGTCTCGGTGCATGGAGTGTAGCCCGCAAACACTTCTTCAGAAAACTTAGGTTTGATTTTTCAGTAACTTGGATCAAGGGCTTTCTTAATCATTCTCTTCTCAGTTTAAGCACATCCTATTCATTAGTCCATTAGCAGTGAGGAGTCCCACTATGCCTCGTCCCCTGCAGGGCACAAATCACAAACTAAAGGTGGGCTTTCCACTGAGACCCATTTACGGGAAAAGGGCGTTAATATTGAAATGGATTTTTTAAATATAAAATGACGCTTATTTACTAACACCAAATTAATTCTGTACAAGAATGCTTTGTGCGTGGGTGCAAAAGAGCATTGTCACCAAAAGTCCTGAAATGTTGGGACCATCAGAGGCAAATTCCAGAATAGAGCTAGATACTTTATAAGTAAATACACAGTGTTTAGGAGCCTACACTAAAATTTAAAGTAATTCCACTAACATTTCTTTAGCAATTTACCATGCCTCCATTAATGCCTAAAACAACCCTATGATGTAGGTGTGGTTATGGTCATGTTGAATTTGTGTGGTCACTCAGTTGCACGGCTATCTGGCGGCAAATCGAAACCATGGTCCTGCTATTTCCCAGACAAATCTCCCGGACGCTTGTTTGCATGCCTTGTGCTTTTCGCTCCAAAAAACAGATGGTGCCTCCTCGCCTCGCCTCTCTTCCTGTGCCAAACTGCATTTTTTTCTCACACCTCTGAAGAAGCTTCTGGAAACCGGAGACCATTCATTTGCATGCCAGTGCATTTATGTCTATTTGCACTTGTTTATTTTTCTAGGGGAAAAATAAGACTGAGTTCTGACAGAAAGCAGAAAAGTAAAAGTTAAGAGACACTCTTTTAGAGCCCTACAATTATTTTCAACCTCTGGTAGGGCAACCTCTGCACGTGCAACCTTGCACACTCATATAGTATTCGTCCCTCCAGAACCCCCACATTTTTAGTTTCATTGCCACGCATAATAAATACTCATCTGACCCCAGGAAAGTTGTCAAGACCAAGCTTGGCACAGCCCACTTAACAGCTAAAAATATATCCGGGAGAGACCATTTTTCCTGGAAAGGATTGCCTTTAGAAGCACAAATGCACAGCGGTTCTTGGGGTGAAAAGATTTCTGCTTCGGCCTGTTCAGAGGATGACAGTAATGGAGTGAGATACGCGGTCTCTGGCTATAGATCCGTGGCTGACTCAACAAATGCTAGTTAAGTTGCCTCCGCCATTAAAGGTATTCTGTCAACCAGACTTGTGTCCCGGAGAGCAAACAGCCTCACCTGAGAATCCCGAGCAACCAGGTGGTGAAGGATGAGATTAAACCAACCACCAGGGCACAGGCCAGTGAAACAGGGTTATTGAAGGCGAGAGCTGGACACTGGAGGGGGAAAATGATGAGTCTCAACCCCCAGAATCCTGCAGCTTAAAGACAGGATCTGCAAAGTGAAAATTGTAGTAGCTAAAGTCACCGTTTATATCTAAAGTAGTGGCCTTGAAAATAAAAAAAAAAAAACATCTCAAAGAATAGAGAGAACAAAATTATGGCGATAAGATAAGAAACTCAGAAAATAGATCCAGGAAACTATATAAAAAAGTAACATTTGCCCAGGCAGGTATTTGGTATTAAGATATGGTAACAGTATTGTAGTGATATTGAGGGTGAGATTCAGATTGGCACTATTATGAATGGAATGATAAAATGTCAGGGATGTGCTTTAAAATTCTCCAAAAAAAAGCGGAACAAGGGAGGGTGCGATGAAATGAGATGAGGATGACAGTGTGCTGATAATTGTTGAAACTGCATAATGGCGCGTGGGCCTTCACTACACTGGTTTACAGGACACTGAGCTAAAACAGTGGCAGAGAAAGGCGGGAAACAGCTCTAGAGGGGTGGGGAATTGAGAGTGGCAGCAGCGTGGTGGGTCAGAGGCTCTGAAGCTCCTTCTACTGAACCATAACCAGTTTCTTGATAAATTATGACAAACAAATGTTATCATGGTCATGTATGCTCTACATATTAGAAAGTAAGAGAAATGTTTAAGAACCGGAAATAAAAGAGTAAGAAAAGCAGAGGCCTAAAGCTTACGCTGGGACCACAAGCAATACCCAGGTAGTAGAAGGAGATTTAATAACAACAGTTGCCCAGAAGAAACCTCTGTGTATCCTAAATTAGCATAGCATTTTGTCTCCAGCTTCTTTGACACTTAACATAATCCATGTTGTTACAGATATCGAAAGTTCATTCCTTTTTATTGATGAGCAGTACTTCATTACGTGCATATGCCATAATTTTTTTATGGATTTACTGGATGAAGGCTACAAATATTTATTTTGGGTCTATTAAGAGCAAAGCTACGATACCCCTTTGCATACAGACCTTAGGATGGACATAGATTTTCATTCCCCCAAGATTGGGATTGCTAGGTCACATGGTAAATGTTTGGTTAACTTCAAAGAACTTCCTAAACTGAAGGGGAAAAAAAACCTTAAAAAGACAAAAATAAATAAATAAATTGCCAAACTGCTTTTCGAAGTGGTTGTGTCATTTCACACTCCCGCCAGCAGAGCACAAACGTTCTGGTTAACCCACCTCCTTGAACACATTTGGTACGATGGGCCTGTTTTACTTCGGCTGGTCTGGTAAGGGCGCAGTGATCCCTCCATGCTGACATTCTTGGGGATCAGGGTCAGGCATGACATTGTTCCCTCTTCTCCGGCCCCCGCATCTTTCTGTAGTTGCCCGAGATGCAGTTCTGACGAGGAGCCTAAGCAAAGGCCCCCAGACATTCACTGAGCCCCGACTTCGTGCTCGGAATTGTGCTAGCTCTGGGTGTACGCACGTGCAGAAGGCGCACACGGTCCTATGCCTAGGTCTGTGGCTAGATATAAAAATTGGGGGGATCTTTCTTCACTTGTGTAAATTGGCTCATTATTTAGCCTCTCTGAAGTCAGTTTCCTCATCTCTAGAATACACATAGTAGCTGCCTAGCAAGCTTTTTGGTAAAGATCAGCCGCAATGTTTGGTACTTGAGAGGGAAAATTAAACAACAGCTATAAATGTTCTCTTCCACATTTCATAACAGATTATTTTGGCAAAGAACGAAGAGGTAGCAGAAAATAAGAATTTAAGTTCTCTGATTGCTAACTGCCTTTTTCCCATTAGTCTTTGTTCTGGGACATCTTCTTGGTGCTTTTGCTTTTTCTGTTCCTATTTTTTAATTTAGTCATCAGTACCAGTTAGCTTTCCCAGCTCCTCTCTCCCCTCTCTAGGTCCGAGATCTGTAACCGGTAGCCTGGGTTTTTTCTTGGAGATGGCTGTCTCGGGGAGGCCCCTGGGCTTCCATGGTCTGAGCTCACTACGGGCAGGTACCACCTTCCCACAGGCTCTTCCGAGTGTCTGTGCAGAAGAGGAACTTGGATGCGTTGGGCTTTTCTCTGCCTTCAGATCAGCTCCAAGGTGGGAGAGATAGGAAGAGAAAAGTCGTCCCCAGAGAAGAGGCTGGGCCGAGATGATGGAAGGTACATGCATGGCCCACACAGTCATTTTCGAGAGCGTGAATATAACTCCGTGAGTGGGTGGCCATGACTCAGGCCATGCCTGAGCGCCTGAGGATTTGCGTGGTCTTGAAGTTTCCCCCCGTTTCCTCGCTGTCAAACAGAAAGTGAGAAGAGCAGAGGCCTGCCCGTGGAGGAAGTTTTCTTGAGATGATCGTCGTCACCATTTCAAAATAGTCCCTCCAGCCTACCTGCAAGAGTGATGGATGACATTTGGACCACTTAGAAAACATGCAAAATAGCGGAGAATCTACTGAACGTTCAAGAGGTGAGCAGCAATGGAAAAATAAATGTTTAGCCCTGACATGCTGGGCAGCTCATCAAAGCCAGTGATGTTAGTTAACTAACAAGCCTGGGAAGTGGGCTGGTTTGAGGATACGAAGACAATGCCTTCATTTGGGGGGCATGTAGAGTTTGGGGTGCCCGTGGAGGTGGTGAGTATGCAGTCAGATGTATGACTCTAAGATAAAATGAAATGTTAGGGCTGCAGGTAAATATTTGGGAGTCCTCCTTATAAGACTAGTAGTTGAATCCTTGAGAAAAATTGAAAATAATTCAGATTCTAGACAACAAAGACAGGAGAGGTAAGATGATGATGTGAAGGCCTGGTTATTCAGATCATCAGCCCTTGTTTGTGGTGCCACTAGGAAACAGAAAGAAAAAGAAAGGCAACATTGGGCTGGCCTCTGTCTTTTGGTTTAGCTGTTAAAGGCTCAAACGTGTCGGTTCTAGCTAAGCACTTGAACATAAACATTGAAAGCACTAGGTTTTAGGAAATCAGGTAGACCGGGATTTGAACCAAAATTCCAAAATGTACTGCATGTATGTGTGGGCAAGTAACTTAATCTCAGAGTTTCAGTTTCTTCATCTATAAAACAGGATAATATTTACAACAAATGACTACTCATTGATCAGAGGCATAGGATATGTATACACACACACACACATTACAAGGCCTTGTAAATAATAAGTTTTTAAAAGATGATATATAAAAACATGATAGTGATGCTTATAGGAGAAATAGCTAGTTACCTTCCATAGTATGGACTTATTGCCAGAAAGTGGATGCCCAGCCAGGAAGTAGATTTCCAAGGCTCCCTTGCAGTTGGGTGGCCACGTGACTGAGTTCTGGCCTGTAGAACCTGAGCAAAACTGATCTGCACCACCCCCAGGTCTGGCCAATGAAAGCCTGCCACGCAGCAATCCTCTGTGATTTTATTCTCCTTCCAAGCGATGGGGCATCAGTCTTGGGAGCCACACGTGAGAGACAGCAGAGCCGGTGAAGCCTCGGGACCAGAACTATGGTGTGGAAGAGGGTCACTCTACGGAGCTGCTCGGCCACCAACTTACGTGAGCAGGAAATAAGTTCGTAGCATGGTAGAGCCGTTATACACTTGGAGGTCTATTTGTCAGAGGAGTTACAAATAGCAAGTAACTCATAAGGTAGCAGTTAGCTTACCCTAATGGGTTTTATTTTTCATTGATCTGGCTCTTGAGAGTTGAGCATCCATCTAAGGGGTGCTGGTAGGTAATAGTATCGTCCTAGTGGCCTCATGTCCCCATTCTGTACTTTTCAGGGCATTAAATACTCAGAGATGTACACTCCAATCTTTCTGGAGGGAGAGAAGAAGTGATAATGTTGGAGTTTGGTAGCACAGGCGTTTAATAACGCACCATATGAAAGCAAAGTCAGCCCTGAAGGAGGGTGCAGGAAGCTGGAGTCCCCAGAAATGTGAATAAAGAATTTCTGGTGGCAATGTACCTGTGGGATTTTTTAAAAACACAGATGTCAAACACTCATTTTAAGTTATTTGCATTGCCGCCATGTACACGTCCTTGTCCCCAAAACTTAAACAAGTTTGAAATGCGCACACACTACATCTCTGTACTATGCATTCCTAAAAGTAACACCGTTTTCTGTAAAGATAAGGCCAAGAAGCTTTGGGATCTTGGTAATGTAATCTCGGTAACTCAGAGTCTAAGGGAGGCATTTCCTAAAATATGAGTCTAACTGAACAAACATCTAGTTGGCTACATCGTGCTCAGATGGAAGGGTAATGGTAAACCTGCCCGGGCAGAAGGTTGGGGGTGGACGGTATTAAAATAAAAAGCGTAGATCAGTATCCAGGAAGAAAGCTGCTGGGCATGGTAGACCAGGCCGCTCCGTTTACGTGAGAGCTCTGCATGGGAGGAGATGGATATTTTATTACAACACTTCATGGTAAGAAAACAAAACAAAGGACAGCCCTTAAATTATTTCTTTCATCAGTTTTTGTAATAGCCAGAGATTTTCAGCAACACAGGTGTCCATCAAATCATGGTATGTCCATACACTGGGAAAATCAGACACCTTGGAAAGACGTCCAAGGACAGTGTTAAGTGAAAAAGCAAGGAATGTAACGGTGTGTCTAGAGCACTACCAGGTGTACGTGTAAAGTGTGAGTGAAGAAATATGCACACGTGTGTGTTTCTGCACACCTAGATGATCTCCGGGGGAAGCATGAGAAACTGGTCGCTGTGGGCAGGGACTGGAGAACTGGGCCCAGCGGTGGGAGAACGATCTGCTTTCACCATATCCCCTTTGTGTTTTTTTTTAATTTTTAGCATGTGCACGTTTATTATTACTATCCAAAAGTAAATAAATAAAAAGATAGAACAACAAAGAATCTGTAAAGCTTTTTGTTTTTTAACTTTAGCAAGTTGGCCACCCACACACAAGCACACGGGAGCAAAGAATGGTCAATAAAATCGGATGTACGTTGATTTCACTCCTTCCCTCTGATTCGAGCTGTGCCGGGGCCTTCCTAAAAGTATAATTGGCTGCACATGTACATGCGTCCACAGGAAGAAAATGAGCTGCTCATGGAACTGTTTTCTGGTCCACTTGGTGGCTATGCTTCTTATTCCAAATTCACATCCTCGTGGGAATTCGATTATGGTGATATGATAACACACATGAGATATACGTTCCTCTGTGCCTGATCAGAATATCTGGATCTGCAATCCCAGCGAGGAGACCAGATCCTGTAGGGGGATTTGCCCTGAGATCCTGGCTGGTCTATCTGGGACAGCATCCCTCGCGGGAGAGACGAAGGCCCAGAGCGGAGGGAGAGCAGGTGGCCTGAGAGGGTTCTTCCCCTCAGCATCCATCCAGCCCTCCATCCCGTGGAGCCCAGACCGTTTCCCAGGGGAAAGGGGAGAATGCGAATTTTCCTCACTAGCCAATGGTTCTTACCCCGCTTGAGGGCTGAAATCATAGCCAAGGACCTGTCGTGAACCCAAACAAACAACAACAAACAAGCCTGAGCTATTCAGAGACTGTCATTAAACATGATTTCATCAGCGTTCAGCTCCAGAGACATGAGTTACGAGAGGCAGCAGCCGGCCCAGGCAGTGGGAGCCCGTTTTTCATCAGTGATAGCGAGTAGGCTTGTTCTGGCTCTCGACGATGAGTCACCATGTTTGACGCTGTCGGACCTACAGCGTCAGAAACAGACAGATGACCTTGTCCATGGGACTTTTTCTTTCAGGGAAAATCAAGTACATTTCCTCATAGCGGTACTGAGACTGGAAAGTCTCCAGTCAGATCAGTGAGAGACACGTGGGCCTGTCAAGGGGAGGACTGTCACCAGGGCCCCTCTCTGCACAGCTGTGATTCAGTAGGAGGAACAACGTTTAATTCTGACTAAAACTGAGCCGTGGTGGGAGGGGAGGGTAAATTGATCTTTGCGGGGAAAAAAGTTAAAACCTTGTGATTCCTGCTGTCACTAATAATACTGCAGATTCATATTGGGCTGGAAGCTCAGCAACTGCTTTTAACTTCAGATTTCCCTTCACTGTGACCAAGCACCCGTCTCAAAGGTGAAGTGTCACTGTTCCAAGGCCACCTGGTGCCCAGTGCCCTGGGCTGGGGGCCGGGAAAGCAGGGAGGAAGTCCTTGTGACCCCAACAGAAGCAGGAGCGGGGAGCATACTGCGCTCTCAGTGGCCACGAGGCCACCCCCCGGAGGGGCCCGTGCCTTCCCCCGTCCGGGAGCTGCATGGTGACAGTGTCCCCAGCCACAGCGGTTTGCTGCAGCCCCCTGCTCGGCTCTCCTCTCCGTGTCTTCTGCATTTGCGCTTCTTGCTGGAAAGTACCATTCTGTCATCTCCTGGTGAAGTCCAAAGAAAGAGAAGGACAGACAGGTGCCTTGGGATCAGAAGAAAACAGGAGTGGTTCCTTCTCTCTGTGCTAGAAGAGGGAGGAATGGGGAAACGGTAGGGCTGACACTCTGGATCAGAGGTCAGAGGTCTCAGTCCCAAAGAAGAAGGTAGAGGAGAGGGTGAGTAGGCCAGGCCAAAGCACGGCGACCCGAAACTTCATTTCTAGTCTTTGCTTTTGTTTTTTATTTTGGCTGAAACTTGCTGCAATAGATGTGTGTGTGTGTGTGTGTGTGTGTGTGTGTGTGTGTGTGTTTGCTTATATAAAGAGGAAAAAATGTCTGGAAACATACACAAGAGACTGATAACTTGTCTGCTTCCAGGAGGGAACTTTTTATGCCTTCCGAATGTTGAAGGAGGTGGATATTTACCTGTTCGAGAAAACAGTAATGCTCTCCAGTGTGGGGAAGGAGGCCACAGTGGTCCCTGCCTGAGGAGTAAGGAGCATAACGGTACAGGTAACCCAGCAGCTAATGCAACACGTATAGGTGAGAGCCACCCCCCCACCCCTCCTTCCAATACACAGCAGGGTGAAGAGGTTTTAGCTCCGAGACTCAAGAATATGTAAATCGTTCATAATATTTCTAGTTTAAGCATCATAAAAGTAACACATACTAAATGCAGGAAATATTGAATAGTATTTGCTAAAATAAAAAAATTACATTTCCTCCTACAGTCAGAATTAACCACTTTCCACACTGGCCCTGCTGGAGGGCGCTGAGACCGTAAGACCGATTTTCACTCATATTTGACTCAGCCTCAGGGTAGGATTGGCCCAGAAACAGGAGGTCCCTTAAAAAATCTGCCAACCCTATAGCTTAATGTTCTGAATATTTTCCACTTAAAGTCTTTCAACAAATAAAGTAGCATTAAAAAATTTTTGTTTATATTGAAAAAAAATGTTTGCCCTCTTGTAGTGAAATATCTGATCCCTACAATATGGAAAATTCTCTAGGAATCCTTTATAAAACACAGCAGTTCTTCCTAATTTGGGTAGACTAAGGCTGAGCCTTTCCAGAAAGGAGAAGTGGGCTGCCGGCAACCGCAGGGTCCTCCACAGCCCACTACGCAAAACTCCCAGCCCTGAGGGAGGGCATCCGCACCCCTTCTGCGCATGCTCCTTCAGAGACACACAGATTCGGTTTGTTTACTGCACTGTATTCCTTAAGGACCCTCCCTTTGGAGGGCCACAGTTAGGAAAAGTGAAATCAATCCAGAGATGCCCCAAACGGAAGCACCGGAAGGGGTACTGTTTAGCACGGTTTAGAAGTACAGGCCCCCAGCAGGTCACACAAAGCATTCATAGGGTGAGCGCGTTTGGCTCGCTTTCCTTGGTCCCGGTGTGGTAGAGCGGCGTGGTGGAGCGCTCCGCTTCCAGGCAGGGCTGGGGAGTCCACCACGCATGGGTCCCGGGATCCGGTTACTGGTCCTGCCGCCCGTGATTCCACTGGGACTTCGGGTTAAATGTTTCATCTCTTAAAACTCTATTCCCTCATCCAAGAAATAAGGATAGTAATATCTTCCTCATGGAGCTTTTGAGAATTCAAACGGCAGGATATCAAAAACATGGATTCAAAAACCGAACCCGGCGCGTGCTCCACGTGCACACTGAGTCAACCGTATCTGTTGTGATTGCCCACGCGTTGTGGAAATAAGAGCGCCTGCCTTGTGGGTGAGGTAACATTGCTCAGAGTTTCCAGGGTCCAGACTCTTCCATTCTGTCTTTCTGGGTTGTACAGCCCGTGACTTTTCAGAAGCCCCCAGAATAACAGCTGATTTCTTGGGCTCCACCAGTTCCATTCCTCCACCCCCACGCCCCACCTCCTATGAGTAAGCAAACAATATGTCATCATGCAGGAATGGACTTTATTTAGGATTTGGTCCACATCACAGGTGAGCTGCCCCTAAGGGAACTCTGAACAATAAAAAGGTGGCTCCCATTTTTTCCACTAAAACCTCAAATAGTCCGGGGGGGTCGGCAAGGAGAGGGCGGACATTTCTCAGCATCTCATCGGTCCCACATAAAACACAAAGTCCACAGCATCAGCGGCCAGCTTCCCCAGACAAGAGGAGCGCACTCCGGCAGCGGAAGGGCCTGGCGTGTGGATTCAGACAACGCGAGAGTTCCAGCCCCTCTTTTCCAGATCACAGCGCTGAGATCTCAAGGTCACGGAATCTGAAATTTTCTTACATGACAAACAAAGCCCATGTCCTATATCCCCGGCATTGAGAATTCAACATATAAGGCACTTGCGTTCAAAAGGAGCACTTTCCCACCCATGTAAGGACGGAGCCATCCAGACTGGCCTGATTCCAGCTCGTTTGCTATGCTCCTAAATTCCTCCCCTGTGTTCCCAAAAGGAGTCCATGAGAATACTTACTACACTCCCACGACATTCTCCCTCTCCTCTCCACCCCACCCCTACCATTCCCACCCCACCCCTACCGAATAATAACTAAAAAAATTAATAAATAAGATGCCTTGCATTTGTGTGATAGATCTTCCTCAAAGCAGGCTGCGTCCTGTTTATTTTATGAGTGGAGAAGTTAGAATGAACTTACTTAGGCCATGAACACAAGGCCTTATTGTATTGCATAAAACAAGAACTGTAAGAGAAAAAGTCAGTTCTACCCTCAACATCTCAACTTGGAGGAAAAGAATGGCTTGAGAAAAAAAAAACAATGAACACAAACCCCCCAAACCAGGACACCTCAGCCTGGCAAGTGATGTCTTTTTAAATCTAAATTAGCTAGGAGTCAGCCACAGGCAGGATGGCTGTTGAGAAGACGGAGCCAGTAAATGGACACTGGGGGCCTGGGGGACTGGGGCACTCAGAAGAGGGTCCTATCCCAGTGGAGTAGCCATCAATAGGGTGATCGAGCATCCCAGTCTCGCCAGAAGGAGAAAAAAAGAAAGAAAGAAAGAGAACTGTGGAGGATCTTGACCCAACAATTAACTGCTCCAGTGAAAGTGACAGCTGGCCCTCTTTGCCAGCGACTGTCCTGGTTCAGCACTGTAAGCTCCACTTCCTGGAAAACCCTTCAATCTCTGGCCAGCTGGGACGCTTGGTCAGAGCTCTAGCTCAAAAGTGACACATGCTGTTTCTCCACACAGCTCGGTGTCTAGAACCAGCCACGTGGCTTCACTCAGCCACAACCGGGGCAGGGCAGTACCTCTGAAAATGTGAGCAGAAATACTTGCCAAGCCCTGGCCCGGGAGCTCGCTTGATTAGAGCATTGTCCTGATACACCAAGGTTGTGGGTTCAATCCCTGGTAAGGACACATACGAGAATCAACCAATGAATGTGCAAATAAGTAGCATAGCAAAGTGATGTTTCAATCTCTCCCCCACCCACTTCTTTTCTCTAAAATCAATACATTTAAAAAACAAATACTTGCCAACGCCAGCATAAACCCTTATCATAAGTCGGTGCTCTGATTTGTAAATCACTCTCTCGTGAATTTATTTTTTTTCTTTTTCCTTTGGATTGTAAGGGAACTTGGTTGTCTCAGTAAATTCTGACTTTGGCCCAATGTATTGAGTCTCTGTTTCTGCACTGAGTTATGCAAGAGCTACAGAGAGGAGAAAACTCCAAGCTCTGCCCTCAAAGAATTGAAAATTAATAGAGGGGTTAAGGCAGAAGCATCATAATATAAGATGGAAACAGAAGAAACTAAAAAGGGACGGGACATTAAGAGCAGGAGAAATCACACCCAACCGAGAAAACATCCAGAAGTGTAGTCCAAGAGGAAGTGTATGATGGTATCTACAATCATGAAAACCATTGCATCAAGCCTTCCAGGAAATCTTGTTCCATTAAACAAGCCTTCCATGAAATCCTCCTAAATTTAATACTTTTAAAACTGATCTTAAAGTCTGGGCTAGTTACTTCAATGTTATTTGTCTAGACTTCCTAATTTCCATGCTCTTGGCAAACCAGATACACTTTTTATTTCTCCAATCAATAAATATTTATAGAGTGTTATGTTGTCCTACTGCTGTTATTTTCCCTACTGCTATTAGGAAATCTCTTCTGTATTATAAATATCTTCAATAACATCCCTCCTAAGGGAAAATTAGCCTCCATGTGTAGGGATGTTTTGCACTGCGACTACTATTTTTAATAAAAACAGCTAACCTTTGCACAGCCCACCTTCAGTAAACAGGGGGTGTGGTCATGCATGTCATCCTGTTTAATGGAGTAGAGAGTCAGAAACAGATTTAAAAGAACATGATATCTTAATATTTCTCTCTTTGTAAGACCAGAAGTGAAATGCAGTAATTAGGTACGACATTTTGCATTTCCATCAAGTGATCATTTGTGGCAGACCCCTTTCTAGCCGGATTTTGTTAAAGTGATCCTGGAAAAAGTATCGGAGTGGGTGAGGCTGACATGTCTTTCTGTGGTTCCTCCAGGATCTCGGGAGAATCTGTCACCCCGACAACTAGTCCTTGGAAATGTTACCAGGTCGTCCACAGCCTCCAGGCTGCACGTGACTGTGGCCTGGGCATTCGTTTCACAAATTGATGGTGAAAGGCCAAACGCCCTGTGGAGAAAGGGTTTACACGCGCCTGAGTGCCCGTGTTTCTCAGGCTGCCTTTGCCTTTGCCTCTTGCTTGTATCTGCCTGTGTCTTGTACCTTGCAGTTTCTGTCCTCTCCCGCATGGTCATGACAGGTGTCTCCCCTGGTCAGGTCCCCTCCAGAAACATGGCAGTGGCAAGGTAC
Organism: Phyllostomus discolor; assembly: GCF_004126475.2. Lineage (NCBI taxonomy): Eukaryota > Metazoa > Chordata > Mammalia > Chiroptera > Phyllostomidae > Phyllostomus > Phyllostomus discolor. The sequence goes on from NC_040913.2 coordinate 78,946,546, forward strand.
ATGGGCTCCCATAGGTCAAAGGCCTGCAAGGCAGTACCCGCATATCCAAGGCTGATTATCCGAAAGCTTCGGAGGAAACCCTTCATTCGCAAACACTCATGAGCCCCTACTGGGTCAGACACCATGCTAAGCCTTGGATGCCAAGATAAGTAAGCCTCGGTTGCCGACATCAAAGATCTCTTCAGGCTCGTAGGCCAGACAGATGAACAAATGAACAGACAGATGAACAGCATGGTAGGAGCTGCAGTGGCTCCCAGTGCTCTGTCCTGGTGCCATCCCGGAGGGTGAAGAGCATTTGGGGTTCGAGGCTCGGTAGAATTGTAACGTGAAAGGGGGTTTTCCTGGCAGAGCAAATAGCATGGAGGTAATTGCATAGCATATTTAAAGACCTGCAAGAAGTTTAGAGTGGGAGCATCATGGGGGCAGGGAGAGAAATGGAGATGTGCTCCTTTGCTCAACAAAGACCCCTTAAGAATTTTATCCCAGGCCTTGGAGATATCACAGAGAACAAGACAAAGCTGAGACTCTCGTGATTTTCCTTCTAATGGAGGAAGACAGGCAAGGAAAAAGCAAACAAATGCAAAATGTAAAAAAATTCCAGATAGCGATAAGAGCTGGATGGAGAGTGGACCAGTATAAGGTGATGGGGAGAGAGAGAAACCTTCGTTAGACAGGTGGTCAGAGACAGCGCGGAAGCCGGGAGGGGAGGCGTTGTCTGGGAACCCAGTGCCAAGGAGACTGCCATGCACGGTCCCAAGGGGAGACGTTCCAGGCAGAGTGCAAAGCAAATACAAAGGCGTGCGGGTGATGCCCTTGGCCTTGGGTCAGACACCATGCTAAGATGATTGCTTAGAAAATCAAGTTTTTATTCATAACTGTATCCATAACTGGGTCTTGGAGTCCTGTTGTTTAATACACCTAAATCTTATGTAAATAGTCCCTGAGAGAGATAAACACCAATCCTTTATACCTGTGTACTCCTAAGATGCTTAGTTTAAAAACTTTCTCCGCCACCACTTATCCAACCACCCAAGAAAGGATGTGTATAATCCAAAGAAGACTAAAGAGGAAAATGCATATCCAGCGTAGAGGAAACTTTGAAGTAGTCTAGTCTAACCCTTCCTTCTCACCCCCATTTCACAGATAGAAAACACAAGGATTGAAGTGCTTACGTCACAAACAAAATCAATGGCCGAGCTAGAACCTGGGAGCAGACGGGTCTCCCAACTCCCAGTTTTAACGCTCTTGCAAGCGGTTTTTTTTTTGTTGCATTTTGTTTTGTAAGAAAAACTCAAACTTTTAACCAATGTTAGTTTACTCAAATGGCCTGAGAAAGAACATTTACTATTCCCATCCGTTTCAGTTTAAACAGAATCACAAACAACGGCAGGACGATTACATAAGAGTCCATCTATGGGCAGTCTTGGGGTCTCTCTGTACTTGACCTGTTTTTCCCCTGCCCCAAGTTCACCTGTGGGCACAGAACAGCACCCGTTCTCCGGGGCCTTGGAAAATGATGTCTTACTGTATATTCCATTTCAGACTTAGAAAAACCAGACCTAAAGTGGATAATGACTCTGCGATTGATCAAGAGACCTTCAAGTGGAAGTGGTCTTTACTCTGGGAGGAAGGGAAATCTCTCCGTTTTTCTTTATCAGATGATAACGGTCATTAAAACCTTGAAGGAGTTTAAAAAACCAAACCAAAACAAAAAGTTCCCAACCTTTCTGGATGGAAAATGAAAAAATATTTTGCTTTGAGAAACTTTTGGCATTTTCTTACTCCTCCCAGTTGTGATCCGTGCAGCCTGAGAAAAGCCAGAGTCACACGTACTATTTTGGTGCATCCAATCCCAGAGTTGAAGGAAGTACAATCACTGAGAGTCCCAGAGAGAGATTTACTGCAAACTGTGCTCAGATCAGTTCTGTTTAGTTTCCTGGTGGAAAGACAGTCCTGCTTCCTACGGAGGCTTTCTGGTGGTCTCATCAATGTCCCGTCAGTTTCCCCCATGTGATGGAAGTCACCCAGGAGTTTTATGCTTGAAGACACCCCTCTGCCTAGGATTTATTCAGCTATTCCTCTGATACGCTCTTGCTAATTCTGCAGCTCCGATGGGAATTGGACAAGGACATTTACTCGTAAGTCACAAAACCAAGCTAATATGACAAGCAGAGAGGAGCCATCTGGCAAATTGTTTGTAAGACACTTTCCTTGTGTTTGTTAAATCCTGTTTCCCTGTAAGTCACTTACCCAGAGACCTAGCACACACAGATTAACCAGTTCTCCAAGTCCCCCAGAGGAAGCTTTCTCAGTGGGTAACAGGGCAGGGCAACAGTTAATGCCTTTCAAGTATAAAATGCCGAGTTAAGAAGGAAGAATTAGATCTCTCAGTGTTAGCATACTTAATTATGGTGTTATGAAAGAGATGTGAAAGAGATCTATTATGAAATAGACTCAGAGGTTTCTAGAACTTCCAATAACTTCCAGACTGCTTCTCTTGACATTCACAAGAGGTTGAGAAGAAGGGGAAGGAGAAGGGTCAACACACACACACACACACACACGCTCCATTTCCCCACACTTAACAGGCAGAGCTGAGTTCTAAGATGGTCTAGTAGTGCCGTGTCATTCCAGCCGGGGGAGGAGGCATGAAAATGAAAAGGCCTCAGGCTCCCCGTCAGATGATAGTGGGGAAGGAGCAGAAACTAACAGACAAAATCCATCAAAATCAAAGGAGTCGTTAATAAAACACCAAATGTATTCCATTTCATTTCAAAGCACAATTTACATACGTCTAATGATTCTATTTGGGCCTTGGGACTGCGAAATGCCAAAGGACTTTAAATGAGTCTTGGTTGAACACCTAATTATTAGCAATTCCTATTTCTGACTTTGATTTTTATTCATAACTTAATCAGCAACAAGCTCGATAACTCTTTGGGTCTGAATAGCAAAGGTGAGCTTCACTCCCCACCCTGGTGGCCACCCCCAAGTCCCTGCAGCCATCCCCCTCTCTGCCTCACGCCACCCTGACCCCAGAGACGCAGGTGCGGCCCTCCCCAGCCCCAGCTGCCAGGACAGCTCAGCAGCTGACAGAGTGAGCTGGGGTGCTGACAGCTGTCGCTACCTGGAATTCCTAAAGAGGTAGATGCCAGAGGTGCAGACCTGCAAAGCAGAAGACATTTGCTTCAGCAAACCGAGTGACATCACATGAGGAGTTCCAAAGCAGGAGCCTCCAGCCCCAGGTGAACAAAGGTTTCAGCAGAGTGTCCAGCTTCCACGTGTCCCTCACACGCACCTCACTGACCAGATGGGCTTTTCATGGGTTCTCCCCACTGTGGAATGAGCGGTGATCCACGAACCCTTCCTTGAGTGCTGGGAAACCACAGGGAAAGGTTCTGTCTGGTTAAGCCCTCCAGTGTCCACTGCCCCATATCTCAAGGGGGGGAAAGTCTGCCTTAAAGTCTTGTCTCAGGGACCACAAATCCTTTTACTTCACTTCCCCCATCTTTGAAGCGGGGACAGTCAGAGTTGAGCCCACATCGCCGGCCTCTCACTGTCTCCACACTCTCAGCTTTGCCATACTTTGGAGAAGGAGAATCTGTTTATTTTTTTTAAAAAAACATATCTATAGCCCTGGCTGGCATAGCTCAGTGGACTGAGCTCGGGCTACAAACCAAAGCATTGCAGGTTCGATTCCCAGTTAGGGCACATGCCTGGGTTGCAGGCCATGACCCCCAGCAACCGCACATTGATGTTTCTCTCTCTCTCTCTTTCTCCCTCCCTTCCCTCTCTAAAAATAAATAAATAAAGTCTTTTAAAAAACATATCTACAAATATGTTAAGTTGGAAGAATTGGAAAGTTTAGAAACTGAACATTTCTGTTTCAAGTAAAGTAACCAAGAAGACCTAGATGTTTTTATCTTGGCTTCTCAAGGCAGCGTCGTACCTACTGCACATCTCGAGAAGTCGATTTTGCAGCGCTTACACGTCCTGGCATAGTCAGTTTTCTAACTACATGGATAAGGGTTGGCGCTAGTCTCGTGACCTCACCCTATTTTGACTTGGAGTAGCTTATATTTATTCAGTTATTTCTTTGTTATACCCTCTAGCTTATTTTCAAAGCAAATAAATGTCACCCCATTTGATCTCAACAATAATCTGAGGGGCTAGAGAGACTGAAGGGACACCCAGGTGTCCCATTTTACAGGAGTGGCGTGGATTCCAGGTTTCTGTTTATCCAGAAACCCTGGATTTCACTAGAAATGAAGTTCACTAGACTCCCACAGAGAGCCTCCAGGCCACTTTCCCATCCACAAGGTCAAGTTCCATTTCCGTCCACTCACTGGAGTTGTCGAGTGACTTGAAGGCCAAAAGACTCCCCCTCTCTCATCCCCATTCTGTGCCCTCTCTCTCTTGCCCTCCCGGTCAGGTTGAAAGAGTGAAAAGACAGAAGAAACAGGAGTAAGAAGGAAACAGGGTCTCTCTGAGGGGGTCTTCCCCTGGTCCCACATGTGCTCTCCCCCCACACCCATGCACCGGGTTCAGCCCCAGACTGACAGCCCTCGGGGATCAGGCTGCAGGAGGCAGGAAGAACCATGGCTGCAGGAACGGGGAGAACACGAGTCCAGAAAGCTCGCTCGCCTCAGTGTTCACAACTTGAAATCACAGTGGATGATCTACACATGGTGCTTCTTCAGTCCTGCAATTCAAAGGCGAAAGCTCAGATTATGAATTTCTGTGTGCAAAGCGTGTTATAGGTCTAAGAAAGCAACACGTGTGTTGAGAGAGAGGGTTGACCTGGGGAAAGGAAGCACAGCGTGCAAGAGCCTGGGACAACTGGGGCCTGGCTGCATGGCAGACTAGAGGATCTTCAAGAAGACAAGCATTGGCCTTGGCTGAGCGGCTCAGATGCTTAGAGCGTTGTCCCGGTATGCCAAGGTTGCAGGTTCAATCCACGGTCAGGGCCATGCAACAAGCAACCAATGAGTGCCTACATAAATGGACAACAAATCGATGTTTCTCATGCTCTCTTTCTGTTAAAAAAAAAAGAGGACAAGTATTTAAATATGGACAACAGAAGAAGGAAATGTTTGCAGTTTATTCAGTTATTTGCTTCCTTTTCTCCTCTGTTTTATTCCCAACATAATAGTGCCCTGACTTCGTTGGGTCAAAACTGTCCCAAAGAGATGGACTTCATGAAAAAAGGTCGTGGTAAGGGATGATGTGGAGCGAAGGCTCTGGGAATAATGATTTGCTCGATTCCACTCCCAGGAATTTGTTCTAAGAAACAACTGGACACATTAACATATGTAAATGTAATGCTAAGGCATTATATATAAAAGAAACAAGGGAAAATACTGTTAATAGGACATGGGATGAATCCACTGTAATATAGGCACAGAACAGAATATTCTAGAGCCATTTAAAAACAACATTGCAAAAACAACATTTAAAATTTTCATGTTGACATAAATGTCTACAGCACGGCAAGTTAAAAAAACAAAAATGCAAGTTGCCAAATAGCGTTTCAACTGTGATTCCATGTTTTGGTTTAAACAAAATAAAAAATAGGCACATAGTGTGTGATTTAATTTTTTGCAAACATATTTATTTCTACATTATATTTATTACATAAAAGGTAGTGGAGGAGTACCCACTGAAATGTTGATGGTAATGGCGGTGGGTGGTAGGATTCTTGCTTACATCCAGACTGTCTTTATTGCCTGAACTTTTCATAATGAAACTCACATCCCTGATTTCCATTAAGAAGAGAGCAAGGCCGGCTCCTGTCGGCCAGTAGGCCAGTCGGCGGGAGCCCTGACTTCTGTGCCCCGGAGCACTCGTGTCGTGCAAGCCGGCTCACGAGGTGACACGTGCCTGTGCCCCCCTGCAGCCGTGCCCGCCTCCCGAGACCTAGGTGGAAGGGGGCCCCCAGCGTCGTGCCGCAGTCCCCCGCTGCTTTACGGCACAGACTTGAAGATTTGTGATTTCGGTCACTCCTCGGGGGAAAATAAAAACAGCAAGTGATCAGAGAAACTGCATGGAGGAAAAATAAAATAAGCCCCCCATCTCAAAGGCACTCATCTACATGTGGCTGCTGTATCCGCTTTCCCTGAGGTCACAGTGATAAAAACGGAGAATCTGAAGATAACCTCCGGATTCAGGTGCACGGAGACCAGACAAAGCAAACAGACAAGGAGAAAAGGACGTCTTGTGACTTTTAATGAGGACATTGCCTGCAGGTTCTTCCTCTCCACCTCACACAGTTGAAATGAAGACTCTCCCTGGGTGGTAGCATGTTCTGGTTTCTGTTATTTTCCCAGGCAAAGGCCTGACCTGGCAGATAAATCCTTTCCAAGCCGGGAGAAGTTGGGGGGGGGGGGGTAAGAGGGGCACGAGGAATAAAGAGAAACAGACATGAACAGAGCCTCAGGCTCTTCCTATCAAAATAGGGGGTAATAAAATGTATTTTTTTGTAGGAAAGCCTGTGAGGTTCAGAGAAGTTAAGTAACTTAGCCAAGGTCACACAGCTTAATACGTGATAAAGCTAAAACGTGAATGCTAGTCTTATGTACAGACTTGGATTCATAACATGTTCTGACCTCCTTGGTGGTGTCATTGTGATGACCCCAAAGGTAAGAGCTGAATCAGACTCATAATTCATTCGAGAACAGAACTGTGACATTTTGTAAGTATTATGAGTAAGGACATTTCACAACGATGCCCAGGCCAGGTGGCTGGGCATCCCCAAAAGCAATAATCCCAAATGTTTCCAAAGTCAAGATATATTTGATCTATTATGAAATGTTTGGATTTTTATCTTGAGCCACTGAGAGTAGGTTATTGGCCCATGGCTGGGTTAGAGGCCAGGTAAGAGAATCCCCAACGATGTCCAGTAAGGGACTCACGTTCCAGGTTCTTGTCTGTTAACTTGAGCACCCACGACCTGAAGCAGACAGTAAGCCTTTTGTTAAGTTCAAAGCAAGCCCTCGCTGCCCGAGCTTCGCTGGCCTGCGCTCCGCAAGGAGGCCCCGCCGTTCCCAGGGCCCATCTCAGCGGGTCTGGGAGCCCGAGGTTCTGTGCGCACCTGCTCCTCCCAGCTGCTGCTTCCCCATCTCTCTGAGGAGCCCCAGTTTTCTCAGCCAGTCGGCTCTCTGCCTGGACATTCTGTCTGTAGAAGGGGGTGGGCCAGACTGCCCCCCACTGTTCGGTCCCACTGGGTGTGCCTCCTCCCCAGCCAGGTAAGGCAATGCTTTCTTCTCTCCTGACAGCGTTCGGCCGTCTTTAAAGCCCGAGGCAGGGGCCGCATCAAATCAGATCTCTCTCTGGTGATGACATCCCTGGAAGTCTCAGGTGATGGGCTTCCGGAATATCTTTGATGAAACACTCCTGGGAATACATCTCTGAGAAAAACTTTGTGGTCTCTTTCTTTTGCTGAAATTCTCTTTTGATGTTATTTTCTACAAGGGCACTTTTCTAAGAGAGGGGGGAGGGGGTGGAGTGTGACTCTGGCGTTTCTTTACTTTCTTTAAAACTTAAAGCTTACTTCCAGTCCCCCATAACTCCTATTTGGAATCTCTGCTTTTTCTTTTTTAAGATTTTATTTATTTTATTTTTAGAGAGGGAAGGGAGGGAGATAGAGAGAAACATCAATGTGCGGTTGCTGGGGATTATGGCCTGCAACCCAGGCATGTACCCTGGCTAGGAATTGAACCTGCGACACTTTGGTTCGCAGCCCGAGCTCAATGCTTTTTCTCTTTACCCCATCAAGCTTCTCCCGTTTCCTGCTTTGGCTGTCTCGAGAGGAAAGTGTAAGGGCACGGATGTTCAAAAACTCTACACTCAGTGGTTGTGTGCACATCCCACCCCACACATGCACACAATTTTGGTTATTTTTTTCACATCTCCTTTAACACTCACAACAAGCCCTGAGAGGCTATTCTCACCGTCGTTTTCAGAGGAGGAAGCTGAACCTTCCAGAGGTTAAGTGTGTGCGGTTCGTCCCTGCCACGCTGCTTGCACAGTAATTTACTTTGGAAATCTTCAGTGACAACTCGGACCAGACGCCTCTCATCTACACCCTGGGGGCAGTTACTCGTTTTCAAAGACAATCAGGCGCCAACCCTTCAGGCATGGTTAACAGATAAATGCCCTAATCCAGAAACCCTCGCCTGTAGAGGAGTTGCTTAGCATTTAAATTGGAGTATGGAGTTTGTGAATTAGCAGAAGGGTTGCTAGAAAGACTTCTGATGGTTAAAGGAACCGGTGATGTATTTGAAAGTGTCATTGGATAGAAGATGGCAGAGTCTCCAGAGGCCTTGCACACATGAGGCTTAAAAAGTGGGCAAGTCAGGCAGTTTCATGCGGAAAGGGCTCCCCCATCGGTCCCATGTGCCTGCCAACCTGGCAGGAGATGCCCGCTGCCCTGCCCAGCAAACCCTCCACGCAAGGTCCTTGTCAGAACAACCTCGGAGCAGTTTGGGAGAGCAGCTCCTAGGACTGCTCTGTACCAGCGCGCTGCTGGAGGCGTGTGCGCCTGGTGAAGTTTAGGCTGTGGCCCGTTTCCACTGGATCCCAGACCACTGTGGCTGTCCCTCTTGGAAGAAAACACGGAGGCCAGGGTGAGCAAGCAGGACCGTGTGAGACCAGGGCTTCTGTCAGTCCTCCCGTAGGAAAAAATCCTTTTTATTGACTGAACTACGTAGGTTTAATCTTCAGGATCTTCTATAAAGTGAATCCTTCCAAATCCTACTTATGTCATAAGTTCTCTAAAGGTCAGGCTGAATATATAATCCACTTTAAGTCCTAACAGGAAATAAACAGCGTTCAGCTTGCCGTATGTACTTAGGGTGTCTCGGGTAAAATTCGGAACCGGATACTTGGACAAGAAAATGGGGCGCGGGTGGGGGTGGCGTAGAAACCATGAAACCATGGACACGTGTTTCTCAGCGTTTCTTTGCAAAAGGTCAGCTTTATTTGAACTCTGGCGAGCCAGGGAGGCGCACCCTTGACTTTCATGTGTGAAGGCTCCGGGCTGCTGCTGTTTCAAGCAGATTGTCCAGATCATCAACAAATGCTTATTTTTAGCCCTGGAAGGACAAGAATTTCCTATCCTTCCCCCATCCTCTGGAGGCAGCGAGGCCTTGTTTGTGAGTATTATCAACAAGGATATAAAGCAGAGAAGTCTCCCCCAATTTCGTTTTCCGTTCACATTGACAGTTGGCTCTAAGCATTTCTGAATCGGACCCTAAAAAGGAAAACGTTGTGAGCAGGAAAGTCGCTTCAGTGAGAATAAACAGCGGGTTGTTGCCTTTAAGCATTCATTTGAGTCTTTAAAACACAGGCACTCGCGGCCAGAGGCCCCTGAGGACGTTTCCCCCGGATGCGGATGCGCTCATAGTGCTGAGCCCGGTGAGACCGCGCCTCGGAGCTCCCGGTCCTAGCTAGGAGCATGTTTCCTTGCTGGAAGGCATCACACGATGCTGGTCTCATTCAGCATGGTCCTGGTGCAGGTGGGGAAATGGGCTTACCTGCTGTCCCAGAAGTGGCCGGAAGAGAACTGGAAGGAAGAATGCAAGCGTCTGGAATCCTAAGTGTGCTGCTTCCCATACCACTTACTGGAACCTGGAGTGCCTGTGGGTTCCAGGCCACCTGATAGGTAGGGTTGGCACATCAGCAGATAAACGTCTCTACGTCCTTGCATCCGGGTCCTTCTGTGATGAGTCACACTGGGGTTAGAGTGCTCAGTGAGCCTCCTCTCCTCCACACTTCTCTTCCAACCCTCAGTTCCTGCCTGGAAGGACTTGAAGTTTTGAAGGTTTATCATTTAAGGAAATATATTTATACCTGCATTGGGACAAACACGCTGAAATGAGGCCATATTTTTTTCACCCCCTGCAAAGTCAGCTAAGCATGCACAGCCAGGAGAGCTGACTGGCCAGAGCCCGCGGCCAGGGTGAATGAAAGGCTATCCTTTCATCTGGTTTTGTCTGATGCTTTCATGGAGCTCTAAAACCGTCGGCCTGGAGCAGCAATGGAGAGGCGGACAGGCAGTGTATCTGGGGTTGAATGGTGGGGTTCTCCGCTGTCCAGGTGAATTACCTGATCCGAAGTGGGGGGTCTACTGCACATAAGGATGAAAGAGGGGACTGTACAGGGCTTGGAGACAGGACAGCGAACCCAGTTCATTCTAACGTTTTTTCTGGAAACTCTAAGCTCCTCCTTATCTCCAGAGCACTCCCCTAGATCTTTCTCCTCGTATGACACTGTCCCTTTGTCCCTCTACTCTGGAAGGTGTGTCTTTCTGGAGAGCAAGGGTGCTCCGGAAGCAGGCGTGGCCCCAAAGCAAGAGGACCTGTGATTCCAGCACTCGGCATCCTGCTGACTCCTTTCAGCCCTTCCGCATGGACAGTCTGAACAGCTCTCCGGTGCGAGCCTCCGCACCCAGCACTGGGGGGCTCCGGTGTGGACCCACGCTGACATTTCCCTGCTAACGCTCTGCCTTACTTCTGGGGAGCCGACCCGGGCCTGTCCTTCCCCCCGGCTCTTGAACTAGGCTTTGAGAACACCTCATCCTCGTCTGCCTTTCATCCATTTAACAAAGCCCTCCTGATTCATCTCCTGTGTTTGAAACGCTGTGAGGTTACACAGATGAATCAGGTTAGCATCCTGTCCTCTGTCGGGGAGGGAAGATGCTCAGATAAAAATAGAACGCCCAAGTGGGCTGCTTCCAGTTTGCCCACGGTTCTTTTTATGGCTCATGTTTTCATTTATTCGGGGTAAATATGTCACCCAAAGGTCTATCATTGGGTGAAGAGATAAATTGTGGCATATTCCTCCAGTGGAATAATACTCAGAAATTAAAAAGAAATGAGCTACTGGTGCTTACAGCATCACGGAGGGATCCCCCAAATATTGTGATGAGCAAAAGAAACCCGGCACCAGAGAGTTAATTCTGTTTGATTCTTTATATATAAAGTTCTAGGACAGGCAGAACTAATCTATGAAGACAGGAATCAGGACACCGGTTGCCTCTGGCAGGGGGATGGACTGGAAAAAACAGAGAGAAAATTCTATATCTTGTCTGGGGTAGTGGTTACACAGATGTACACAGTTATCAAAACATACCACACTGTACATTCAAATCCTGTGTACTTTATTCAATGTTAATTATACCTCAACACATATTTAGTTTTAAAAAATCTGTACAGGGTTTACTGACAGCCAGAACAAACATGGCAATAAAGTTAAAATTTGACCATTATGTGGAGGTTACATCTATGTTTGTTATTTATATTGTATTACTTGTGTACTTTTCTGTATGCTTAAAAAGTTCACAATAAAAAGAGTTTACAAGTTAAAAAGCAAGACATAGATATAGAATAATCAGACCCCAGGTTAGAAGGAATATTGGAGTTCCTTTAGCGGAACTTCCCACCTTGAACCTGGGTCCCCTTAGAACCCAAGTCCCTGTTAGACGGTCTTCCGGAGTCGACTTGGACACACTAGAGGAGAGTGCTCACTACCTCCTGGGGCGGCATGTTCTCAAATTAAAATGACGGGTGCAGCAGCCGGTGAGGCACAAAAATAGGGTGTCATGGAACTTCAGCAAGAAGAAGGAGGGCCCTGGACAGCTCCCCCTCTTTTGGGGCAGGTTCTTTTGAGAAGAACTTCCATTCATGCAACGCTGGCTGGGGGTACGGGGGGTGGGGTGCGGTGGAGATGTCACAGGGAGCAAAGGCTGACCCTGAGCCTGGCAGTGGCAGAGCTGTAGCCGGTAGGTTGGTCTACTCCTCTCCTCTCGTGCCTTACGCTCCTTGTCTCCTCGCCCTAACCCCGCTCCAGGGCTCTGGGGTGACGGGCCGGGAAGACAGGAGGGTGAGGAGGGAGACAGCCGTCTTGGAGCCTCGGCCTCGGACGGAGGCAGAGCTGGGAGGCCAGGCTGCACGCCGGGCACATGCTGAAAGGGCCTGTCTTTTCCACTGAGGACTCGGGCAAAGTAAAGGGAATATTCTGGAAAGTGTGGCCCATGAAGGAATGTTCTTCACGGCAACGCCGACTACCCCTCAGAAGGATGGGGACAGGCCAGCTGTCCCGCGGACATGACGGTGCCGCTGAGCAGCAGCTCTGCCCGCAGAACCCTCCGGTGTGCAGGCTGCACGGACACTGGGGAGAGCAGGGTTCCGAGGACCCTGGCGCCTGACTGGCTCGTGTCAGCCTCTCCCCGTGCAGGGTCGGGTCCGGGCACAAGCCGCAGATCAGCTTTATTACCACGTAGGGTTCGGAGGTGGCCCGCAGCAGAACACGAGTCTGGCTAATCCGGGCAAGAAAACAAGCCCACTGGACAGACACAGGGTAGTTCCCAGAAGAGGAGAGAGAATTGAGCAATCAAGCTCTGAAAGGACAGGAGCCAGAGCCTTCTGGGACCCGAGTGGCAGCTTCGTGTCAACAGGCCCACTGGGGCAAATCCGTGCCAGCCGACCTCACGTCTGCTCGGGAGGAAGGGTCTGCCAGGCCAGCCCGGTGGAGGCGTCCATCGCAAGCTGGCTGATAGTCCCACCAGGACTGCGGGAAATCATGGCGCTGTGGCCAGAAGAAAGAATCCCGGGCACACGTAATGCCTAGCGCAATTCCACTGCCCTCAGTTGGTGCTTTGTGCCCTCAGGTGCCACAGGGCCTTTTCCAGGTAGCGTGGCCTTGTGGGACACAGGGCACCAGCCACCCCGCAGCAGCTTCCTCTGGGTCCTCTCCTTGGGAGTCTCCAGTTTGGATTTCAAACAGTAAACAGAGCAAGTGGGGAGTGTGGACTCCAAAATGTACTAGTCTCCCAATCCGCCAGCCTGGTTTGCTTGCAAATGTGTTTCCCAGGACCTGTGGTTTGGACCAACCTAAACTCAAACTGAGTGGGACCTGTGCCTGAGCAATCACTGGATGATCTTTCTGAATCACCTCTGTCTCCATCTGGCCGAGCGAGTCTCAAATCCCCTTCCCAGGCCTGCCCCACACTAGGCTTGAGGAAAGTCTCACGTCTGTTCTGCTGGCCGAGCTGGGCGTTTATGCAGATAGATAAAGAGGCCTGTAGACCTGTATCTAATCTGAGCTTTGCCCTGTAATCTGTGCCAACCCCCCAAGTGACCAGGGCAAGGAGGCAGGACAAGGTTGGGGGAGGAGTTAGAGGTGGGGACCGAGAGACACGGGATGATGGAATGCCCATCATCACCAACGTAAGTCAGGAGTTCTTAAGAACCTGCTTAACTCCGCTCGTTCATCCAGCAGAACACGAGCTCCTGGAGGGCAGGGCTGCTCCGCTGTTTGTTTACAGCTATGCTTCCACCACCTGGAGCAGGGCCTGACCCTCTCAGGGGTCTTGGAGTTTTTGTAGCATGAATAGGTAACACTGCTTTGTGTTTGTTTCAAAACTAGTTTGGGACCTTCTACCCCAGCACTTGGGCCCACCAGCCGAGAGGGGCTGGACAGCCACCTCTGCCATTTGGTCTGGCCATCCTCGGCGGCTGAGCGGCTGGGCCAGGCGGCCGGCCAGCTGCTCTGCAGAGCTCGGGGCTGGAGTGAGTCAGGAGCTCTGCCTTCAGCGCTGAGCTGCAGAGGCTGTGACGCACACAGGCCGCTGGCCCCTCCGGGCAGTCGCTTGCAGCAGAAACACGCAGCCTTCCACAGGGACCCCTGAGCTACAGAGGGCCGGAAGCCGAGCGGCGTGGTTATGTAAGAGGCAGAGGAGGGCGAATCAAAGGCCCGTGCACTCGCTCCGCCACACTGCGCTATTCCTGGGCTTCTTTTCTTCCTGCAACTCCGGAGGATGTGAGGAAAAGGAGGGGGGAACCTGCCCCTGAGAGAAGCTTCATTCAGTGAGCTTGAGAGACAAACTCTCACCTGAGAGAGCTTGGGCCCCTCAGGGTCTGAGAGAGAGCCCCAAGAGGGAGCCCCACTCCCCACTGCCAGGCTGATGGCGAGGAGCTGCTTGTTCTCCTTGGGGGGCATCCTTTGCAGCGGGGGGTCCCTCCCTGCCCCTGCTCCTACGTTGTTGCTGGCTAAGCCTGTGGCCTTGCTCCCCACTCCCCACCCCGGGCTTTGGTGATCATGGTCCCTTAACTGCAACCCCTCTCACCTCCTGCTTCTGCTTCTCCCCTGTGGTTTCCAGGCTGGAAAGCACCTCCCTTTGACAGTGGCCTCTCCTGCGGTGCTGAGAGCTGCCTGTCAAATATGTCCTCCCAGCGGCCTGACAAAGCTTGCCTCTTGTTTTGCCCCCCACAGCTGCTCTGGACCAGTCAAGGAGCTCACTGCACCCCAGACCCCCACCTGAGCCCCCTTGAGTGCTCTTTCTGTCCCCTCCACCTGTACCCACCCCGGAGCAGTAGGGAGGAGGCTCAGCAGTAGGAGCCTGGAGCCAGACACTTGAGTCACAGTCCTGGCATTTCCTCCTGTGGGTGCCTACCAGGATACCCGGAGAAGTGCCCTCAGCTCTGCGTGCCTTGCTGTCCTCGTCTGTGAATGGGGCGTAATCACAGGACCCCACCTCATAGCCCCGCAGTGAGGATGAACTGGGTTAACGCAGCACCTAGAACAGCTCCTGGCTCGTAGCAAACCCTTGGCAGAGATTTTTAATTATGACCACACGTGTCCTCATCTGCCTACCCTCAGAGCCTACTTGAATGTCTTGTGAGGTCTTTCTCTTCTTTGAACTCCCAGAGAACTCTCCTCTGAATCAGACATGATAATGCTTTGTGTTGCATAGTGTCGATAGATAGCTTTGGAGACTCGAGATGGTTCCCCTGCTCCCCGGGGCCGCTCCCTAAGGACAGGGAGAAGTGAGCGCCCAGCCCAGAGTGCGGCTGCTCTCAGAGTGGCCGGTCGCACCGAGCACTGCCGATCGCCTTCATGAACGAGGACGTTGTATGTGTGTGCGTGGGGGATGGGGGTGCTGATTTCTTACAAACTGATTTCAAAGCTTCTTTCGGTGTTTCAGATTTGAGTTTGAACAACCAAGGAAGAGTTGTCACAAGTCTATATTGTGTGTTAAGTACCATGGAGACAAAAAGATTCATCAACCCATCTGCCCGGCTCGAGCCAGAAACCTTTGAGTCATCTGAGCTTCGCTCTCCCTGAGGCCCCGTCTCAGGAGGCTCTGGGCCCTGTGGCCCTCACCGCATCCTTCCCCTCCCGACTTCCTCACCGCGTGGCCCTCCCCCGGCCGCCCGGCTGCTTGCCTGGACTGCTGCAAAAACTCCCGGGGCCTTGCTGCCTCCAGCCCCTGCCTACAGCCCCAGGTGTCTCCTACCAAAATGCAAACCAACCCCGTCACTCCGAGACTTAGAAACCGTCAGAGTTTCCGATTTGTAGAACAGAAGTTCAAATTCCACACAATGTCACTATCAGTGTGGTCTACAACTTTAACAAACTCGATCCCACCGTCCTCACGGCACCCCTTCCAGGTACTTCAGGCTCACACCTTGACTGTGATCTTCCTTCTGCCGAGAACATCTTTCTTCCCTGCTCTGCTTGGCAACCACCCCCTTCCCTCAAGAGCAGTTGCTACTTCCCTTAACTTCCCTCAAGTCTGTCCTGCCTCTTTCTGCTCCCGCAGAACTAGGTGCCAGCTGTCATTAGAACACCTGGCCTGTCTGCAGATGGACTTCATCTGCCGGGTGGTTCCTCCCGGGGGAGGCCTGGCTCCAGGCTTGCTCTTCCGGCGCCCTTCCCTGGCCTGGAGTCCATGGTCAAGGAATATGGGCCTGACCTAGAGCAAATAGCGCCCTGAAGGGACTTACCTCGAGTTTTTCTCTTTCCCTCTTCAGCAGTTTATACTCGCTGCCTCCAGTTCCGCTTACCCCATTCTCACTTGCATCCACCCAACCCACTGCTTGCGTGGACCCCTCCCCTTCAGGGCACCAGCGATCTCCACGCGGTGAGACCCAGCGGTCAGCCTCTCCTCATCCTCACAGTTGACCGCCGCCCTCCCCGATCATTTCCTCCCCGGTTCCCAGGACACTCAGACTCCTGCCGGTCCTGCTGTCTGGTTGGTGGCTCCTCCTCAGGCTTCTTTTTCGGTTCTTCCTGGTCCCCCGTCCTCTTAATGCTGGAAGAGTCTCAGAGCTCCGTCCGAGGAACTCTTTTCTGTCCACTTTCTGTCCCGCTCTCCCGGCACCGCATCCAGGCTCATGGCTTTGAGCATCTTCTTCAAGTTGATCACCGCAGAAGTGTAGGTCCCGACCGTCCTCTCTGGAACGGAAGGCTCCTCCACCCAGCCGTGCCCTCCCCATCACTGCTCCACCTCCCAAACTCGCTAAGCTGAAATCCTAGCCTCCCCTGCCCAGGACCTCCTTCTCCTGCAGTCTCCCCTGCTCGGCTCAGTAAGCCGCAGCCTTCTGGCCGCTCAGCCCAAACACCCCGAGGCAACAACGTTGGGTCCCCCCTTCTCTCACGGCCCACCTCCAACCCACTGCCAGAGCCCGCTGTTCTGCCCTCTGTGCAGGCGCAGAATCCGACCACTTCTCACCACCCCGGCCAGTCTCACCGGGACTGTTTCAATAGTCCTCTAACTGGTCTCTTCGCTTTGGCCTTTGTCCCCACTAGTCCATTCTCAATACGGTCACTTCATGGGTTCTGGGAAAACTTAATCCATTGCATGTCACTCCTCCATTAAACTCTCAGTGGCCGCCTCCCACTTCCAAAAGCCTGCAAGGCCCTGTGAGAGCCGGCCCTACTATTACCCCCCTGGCCCCATCTGCTACTGTGCCCGCCCTCCCTCCCTCCCTCCGTGACTCGGCTTCAGCCACACTGGCCTCCTTGCTCGTCCTCACTCAGGTCCAGCGCACCCCTGCCTCAGAGAGAGTCTCCTACTCTTCCCGCAGCCCGAATGCTCCCTAAACAACACACGGCTCCCTCCCCGCCATCTCCTAGGTTTTTGATCGGTGGCTTACCCCGTGAGGGCTTCCCTCAGTGCCTGTTATGATATTGGTAATTTCCTTTAAAATATTTCAGTGGAGTCCACGTGCGCCAGCTCATGTAAGTTCTCATTCTAGAGATGGCCAGTTAACAGGCGACCCAGAGTGCCCCGCTGGCATTCCACCAGGCGGTGCCACACTCCGAAACTGCTGCTCCGGGAGCCTCTGCTGTCCACCTCTCCGGCCACAGTCGACACTTTGCCAATTAGCACACTAAACTTAAAAGAATAGTCTTCATTGGTGAAATTAGAAACATGTTGAGTTGCATACTCCAAGTGAGGAATTGGCTTTTTTTTGGTTAAAATGAAAGTGATTTCTGTGAGTTTCCTCCAATAGTTGGGCACCATCATTTAGGGACGCTGGGACACTCCCTGCTCTCGTGTGAATGAGGGGCGAGGAGCAGTGTCTGCGGAAGGGACAGACAGAAGGTAGAAAAGACATTTGTCTGGAAGCCCTGGACCCTGCGTCCGTCAGGAGAGACTCGGTCCCTGCTCTGTCCCAAGTCCAGACGCTGGTCTGAAAGCACCTGTGGTGCCTGATCCCAAGGGTAAGGCACCACATGTCGGAAATGGGGGCAGGTCCGTGGGAACGCAGACCAGGGTGTATGAAAAATTGGGGGCCTGCTTTGCTAACAATTATTTGGTTAATGAACACCATAAACAGAATCTGGTTTCAGATGTGCTTTGATTATTCCCTGATACTGTCATTATGTGGGGGTGGCCGGCCCTCAATTACCTCAAACTCAGTAGCTGGATTATTTACCCAAAAGACCCTTAGCATGGAGCATATACAAACCAGCTTGGGTCGAATGTGCAAGACCTTCTTATTTAAAATCATCACCGACCTCCCCAGCCTTGTACCTCTATCCCAGTGTGACTTTCTGCATGAGTTATAGTCAACGTCTAACTTACCACCTATGTTACATTTTTCTGTTCATTGTCTGCCTCTACCTGTAGATGACGTAAGCTCCATGACGTCAGGGGTTTTTATCTGTGCTTGTCTGTCTTGTTCCCGACCAGAGCCCAGGGTAAATAACAGGGCTCGGTATATCAACAATGCCTCGATATTTGTTTAGTGAATGAATAAAAAAAGATAAGGGAGTGCTTCAAGAGAACAGACAAAACGATGAAGGCGTTCAAAAGGAATGAGGATTACTTTGGGCTGGAAAATCAAGGAAACATAGAATTTCATTGTGCCGGGGAACAAAGGTCGCCAGTGTAGTCTAAGTGCACAGATGGGAGCTGACGGCTTGCTAGGCCAAGAGAGTCCCCACATTGTTTAAGAAAGGTCAGTGAGTCTCCATGAACTGAAAGCGAAAGGGTCAGAGGTAAGTAATGTGGAAAGGAAGTTTTGTCTAAATTTCCAACTGATTCAAAAGTGAAGTTTGCAGTCTCCCTTGAGACGGGTTACTATTCTGGGTTTGCATCACGCCGGTGGGCTTGCACAAGGCCCTGGCGGAGTGGACTGGGGCTCACGCAGAGAGTGCCTTTGCACAGGCATGCTCGAAGCCTGGCAAGGCTTTCCTCCGACTGTCTCCAGAGACCCAGGCGGAGGGCATTTGGGGTGGAGAGAACAGTGTGAGCCAAAGCTCTCAGGAAAGAAAACACAGGGCTCGTCCAGGGAAGACACAGGGCAAAGGTGATTCCAGATGAGGGAGGAGCGGAGATGGGGGGGGCGGGTGTGGAGAGGTGGAGGCTCCACCGTAGACTCCTTGAGTGTGGCCAGCAACAGAGAGTCACTGAACATCGGCAGTCAGGAAATATGCTCAGAGCTGCGTTTAAGAAGACCAGTCCTGCAGCAGCGTGTAAGATTCGCTGCAGCAAGAAGAGGTGGAGGTCAAGTTAGGAGACTGGTGCCATTTCCACGTGAGAGGTAGTAAAAGCTGAAAGACTTGGGAAGAGTGAGCAGGGAGAACAGAATGCCAGGGAGGGAGGTGGTCAAAGGAGAGGGGGCGAGGAGTCACAGGTGGCTCTGGGCGGGGCTGCAGTTGAAGCCCACAGCGGCCTGTGTCTCCTGTGCTGACACTCTCCCAGATCCTAAGGTGCGGGGGCTCAGCCAGGGGGCATGCTGGACCCCACAGTGGCTGGCTGGTGACCTGCCACTGTAGTTTAGTGGGTCACTAGGTAAAGGTGGAGGGCAGGGCAGGAAGTGCAAATGCCAGTGGCCAGCGGACAGTGTGGCTGCCCCAGTACACCCCCCACCGACACCGACATGCAAAGGGGGTCACTCTGGGGTGTCGGGTCTTCGGGTCCAAACAGGTGGAGCAGCCCTCCCTCTAGGAGGTGGGGGTTCAATGAGCAGCATCTGGCCGCACGCCCAGACACAGCCAACAAACAAGATTTAGGCAGCAAGAGCCCAGGCCCAGGAGAGATCCGGAGCAGAAATCGCTGTGAGCGCCAGGCCTGCGCCCTGGGCAGGCCCAGGGTGAGGTTACCAAACCGACCACAGGGCGTGCTGGCTGGTGGGCAGAGGGCTCCAGACACACGGCCAGGCTCTGCTGGGGAACGGTGGGGCTGAGACACCTTTGTCTCAATGGCTGCTCTGGGGGAGGCTGGGAAGCCCCCTTTACGCCTTCCCCACTCTCCAGAAAAGCTGTAGGAAGACACTCAGCTACGGAATGAGCAGTGCTTACTAACCTTTGTCTTTTTCTGCTGGGTTGGGAAGAAAGGGGGTGCTTCTGAGTACATGACACTCAGATAACTCTAACACAGCCAGCCTTGCCAAGCAAAACAGGCTCGTTTCTGTGCTACCTCCTCCCCTTGACATACCTCCTGAAGAAGATGGGAACTAGCAGTGGCCAAGATCTCCGCCACCCAAGGGCCAGCTGCCCCCAGGCAAAGCCCTCCACGTGGTTGGCCTCTCTTTTCTCATCATGCCTCTGCCAGAGGGTGCTGCCCACTGGAGCCCTGACCTCAGGGGTGCGAGTGTGGTGGAGTCGTGGGGGTGGGCCTTGGAAGGCACTGACTCCAGCAGCCCTGCCACCATCCTCTGAGTGAGAAACTAACCCCTCACCTGTCCTCAGGGACATCCTCTACACACTGCCATCCGGAGCAAGGACAGCCAAGCTGGCCCAGGGCACCCAGCACCCTCCCCATCTGTCTCCTTCCCCTTCTTTGCTCTCCGCAACTGCTCTCAGCAATTGCTTCTGCCTCTCCTGATAGGCCACAGGTCCCCCCCAGCCTGGGAAATGGTTAATGACTGGAAGCCGGTAACTCACGCAAGTGGCTTTGGCCTTGGTTCTGATTTCAGTCTGAGGCCACTCCGCCCCTCCCCGCACTTGTCTTGAGGTAAGCGCCTTTGGAGATGAGTCCCCCCACCCCTTCCCCAGCCCAACCCAGTGGGGGAGGGAGCTGCTGTAGGGACCAGGAGGAGGGGAGGCCCCCAGGAGACCGAGAATGTTCCCTGGAGGCTCCGAGATGTCATGAGTTGGGTATAAGTGACTGGCCCAGCAGGCAACTCATTGCTCATCTCGTCAGAAATAAACGCATCTGTCTGATCTCTGGATGGGTACGTCCTTGGGAACTTCAGAGAAGCCAGTGAGTCAGGAGGCCAGATAGGGGAACTGGGCACTGAGTCAGGCACCACATCATCTTTTGCATCATCTCGCTGAATCCTCAGGCTCGCCCTGAGGTGTGTGGATCTTGTCCCTGGTTCACAGCAGACGAAGCCAGGGCTCACAGGCATTAAGAATCCCACCTAATGCCCTGACCGGTATGGCTCAGTTGGTGGGGGGTCATCCTGCAAAGCGAAAGGTCATGGATTCGATTCCTGGTCGGGGAACATTCCTGAGCTGCAGGTTCAGTCGCCAGTTGGGGTGCATATGGGGGGGGGTAGTCGATTGATGCTTCTCCCTCACATCAATGTTTCTTTCCCTCTGTTCCTCCCTCCCTTCCCCTCTCTCTAAACAGAAAAAAAGGAGGTAGTTAAGTTAAAGTCAAGTCATTAGGGTGGGCCTTAATCCATATGACTGGTGTGCTTATAAGAAGGGGAAATGAGGACCTAGACACACAGAAAAAGGTCCACGTGAGGACAGAGAGAAGGCCGCCCTGGCCAGCTCCTTGATCTCACACTTCTGGCCTCCAGAACTGAGAGGAAGCAAACTTCTGTTGTTTAAACCACTCAGTCCATGGCCCCTCATCACCGCAGTGAGAGCAAACTGAGACACGTGCCCCTTCCCTAAGTGTTCGCTGTTTCCTGGGCCCTGGGCAGGTAGGTCGCATTGAATTGGCTTCCGAACGGGCTCCCCTTCAGGTCACTGGCAGAGGGCAGAGGACTGCTGGTGTCCACTGGACCCCTTAACTAATGCCGTACTTTGGCGACACAGCTACCTTTCCATCGTACTTATTATGGCAACAGCTGCCTCTGCCTCCCCTCAAAGCAGGACCGGAAGGAGCACCGGAGGGTGGGAGTCCCATGGTCAGACACTGGCCCCCACCCCGACTGCAGGGACAGCTGACCTTGAGTGACTGAGTGGGGTGCCAGGCCTCTCTCCCAGTGGCCTGATTTGAACAACTGCTTTTCTCCTGTAACAATCACAGGGAAAAGCAAGATGCTTCACTCCCGGGCACCCCCTGTTCCCATCGTGTCTGTCCGTCACCCAGTGACTGCGGCCGACCTTCCAGAGTGATAACTAACTCCCCTAAGACGCAGTGTCATCGTCGGGGACGAAACCCAGACTGGAGGTGGGAGAAAACCAGTCTCTGAACCTTTTGAGCATTTAATTTGAATACATCCTGTCACAAGTGAAGATGAGTTAACACTCCCACAGAAGGTGGGGGGTGGGGTGGGGGTGGGGGGAAGAAAGCCCCTTTGAATGACAAGGGGTGGAGGAGGAACAAAGGGGGTTTACACAAATGAGTCCAAGTGTAGAGGCAGAGGAGGGAAACAGATGCGTCGAGAAGAAACAGTAGATTTCACACTCAGAGGTATGTGTGTACTCATATGTCTGTATGTGCATGCACACACACACACTTGTGGGTGTGCCATGCACGCGCACGCACACACTGCACCTGTGCGGGGGCTGCCCTG
This sequence comes from Phyllostomus discolor, assembly GCF_004126475.2. Classification (NCBI taxonomy): domain Eukaryota; kingdom Metazoa; phylum Chordata; class Mammalia; order Chiroptera; family Phyllostomidae; genus Phyllostomus; species Phyllostomus discolor. Next base: position 78,968,535 of record NC_040913.2, read on the forward strand.
CAGGGAAGGTGTAACCCTGCCTCCGCCATTTCTCTCGGTTCCTCCATTGGTTGGAGAGAAGGCACAAGAAAGGGAGTCTCATAAGTAAGATACCCCTCAAAAGTCTGTATTTCTAGTATAGTATTCTTCAGTTAGTTATCCTTCAGATTCGGTGCCTTCTAAATGGAAATCCTCATAATTTCTAGAAAATCATTTCTGTGTTTTTCCTACCCCAAAGACTCCGAGGTCACAGAGTCTTTCCCCTTAAAGCGACGACAAACACCCCAGAAGAAGTCGGTTCTAGAATTGCATCTGCTGACGTGTGTGTAAAATATTTAACAGCATGCGTTGTTTACTCTATTTTTATTCACGTGTATAAAACAGAAGGAGGAAAAACCTCCGCCTGTCCTAGTATTCTGGAGGAGAATGTATTCTGAGCACACTTCATTACAAGCATGAAAAACATCCCTTCTGAAAGGGAAAAAAATACACGTGGTGTTTACGCCCCAGGCCAGGAAGCATACCCTTTAGCTTGCGTCCTGCTCAGAACAGTCATCTGGACATATCAGCGCGTTTCAGTGCGACTGCCGGCGTCACACACGGAAGGAGTTTGGTCAGAGGTGCCCGCACGGAACAGGAGAGGGTTTAACCTGCCTGTTTGGCACCGGGCTGGAAAGCACCTGGAGCTCTTGGACTGTGCCTGGGGCTAAGGAAGCCCAAGGGCTGGGGCAGGCTAGTCAGAGGCTGAGGATGCACATGGGTCTCCCCAGAGAAGCGAGCCCTGGCCCTGGGTATCCCAGCAGCACTCAGCAAACCACATCAAAGGGACAGGAAATGGTAGCCAGAGCCGCCTGCGGCAGTGGTGGTGGTATGGTGGGACAGGTAACTGTCTGCCGAGTTGTCTTATCTGTAGGAGCAGAGATAAACCAGAGAGGCCGGGGGTGGAGGGAGGTGCAGGGTGGAGAGGTGGAAGGGCTCAGGAACCTTTTTTTTCTGAGCACTGTCACAATAATTAATAAATGAACAGATCTCTATTCCAGGTTTTCTGGGCATGGCTCTGGTGTGGGGACTGTAGGGCTGTGGAAGTTTTTTCAGGACCCAAGGACAGATCTTACTGTGTTGCTAGGCAGATAATATGAACAGGGATTAGAACGTGAATTTGCTGCAATACCTATGATTACTTAATTCTGCTAAGGAAAATGAGAGAAACTAAGTGGGGAAATAAGTACCTTGTCATAGAGTGAATGTTTTTTTTGTTTGTTTGTTTTTTTGTGCCCCCTCGGAATTTCTATGTTGAAATCCTAACCCTCAGTGTTATGGTAGGAAGTCGGGCCGTGCGGGGGTGATGAGGTGTTGGGTGTGGAGCTCTTGTGCCTGGGAGGACAGCCTGGATAAGAAGACACAGAAGAGAGTTTGCTGCTTCTCTCTCTGCTCTGCAACACGTGCTGATGTAATAGAAACCAGCCCTCTGCAAACCAGGAAGCAAGCTCTCACCAAACAGCGACCTGCCAGCACCTATTGCTCTTGGACGCAATCCCCAGCCTCCAGAACTGTAAGAAATAAACGCCTGTTGTTTCAGCTATGCCGTCCATGGTATTTTTGTTGTAGCAACCCGAACGGACAAAGACAGTTTGCCTAGTAGTGGAGTTGGAAGCTACCACTGCATCAAGGAAAACTTTCACAGAATGCTGGTGGAAAAAGCAGGCGCTATGCAGGAAAGAGTAGGGAATAAGTGAGTGAGAGGCAGTGAGGGCTGGAGAAACCCAGCAGCGGAAAGGGTTGCCTCTCCCGCTGCAGTGGTCACAGGTGCCACTGATACGGTGAGAATGGTGCTTGGGTACATGGAGGCTGGTGTGGACACGTGTCTAGGGGGACTGGGAGGAGGGCTCAGGGAGCCGCCCGGGAGAGTGGGCTGAGCCTTTCATACTCCGTGGGCTGACGGGCAGACGACTGGGCAGACTGCTGGGTTAGCAGCTGGGCGGACCGAGCATTCCGGCCCGGTGACACCAGAACCCAGCTGGGCTTTCAGAGGTCCCTGCGGCTCGGTCATTGCACTTCCATGGACAAAACAGTGTGCAGATCAGAAACGCTGCCTCACAGACATTTCTCAGCTCTTTAAAAAGAATTCTCTGGGAAAGAACATAAGCTTTGTTGAGTAACATTCCCAATAATCAGGTGTCAGTGCCATGTCCACTGAAAAGATGTGGGAGCGAAGGTCAGAACTTCTCCCGAGTTCCCCAGCTGCTAAACGGCCGAGCTAGCGCTGGAAACCACGTCTGACCGGCTCCAGGGCCTGTGTCCGTCTGTCTTTACTGCTCCCAATGGAACCCAGGTTGGAGAGGACACGGCTCGGACTCAGGGAGGCCTCCGAAACGGCCCTGGAACAGGGGCCTTAGATGCCAAAGACACACACCTTGTTACCTTGTCACTTGGTGGGGAGGCTCAAAACTGTGGGACCTAAAGGGTGAGGGACACTGGGAATGAGCCCCGGGGGCGGGGGCCAGAAATATAACAGATTAAAAACGGAGTTGGCTGGGTGTTAGTGAGTTAACCCTTCATGAGTGGGATCGATAGCAGGCCGTAATTAACCTCTGCTCGAAGAGGACCCTAGGTAGCTCCCTCAGCGAATAAACCCTCTGAATCATTACGCTAATGCCCACAGAAAAGGTAGGGAGAGACTGCCATTCTTATCCGGGAAAGAACAGAGCACACTGCACTGTATTTCTTCTGTACGTTGATTCTCGATAACCCCATTTTTTTTTTTGAAAGACAAAAGCTGGATCAGACAGAGGATGACAACATGAAGGAGGACGGACATGATCACAGGAGTCGCGTGCTGGTGCCGGGCGACAGAGGCAGATGTGGGGCTTCGGGTGCCTGAAGGTGGGGGGGTGGGGTGCTGTCCTTCTGCCCGAGTCCTCTCCACGTGGTGGCCCACTGAGAAGCTTCAGGTGGAAGGTGGGTGCCCTTTGCTCCTCCTCCCCTCTGCGTCCCCTGTTGTTCCTTCTAATGCTGGTGATCCGAGCATTCTGTCCAACAGGGAGGCCGCTCCTACCCCGACCTCAGAAAAGCGTTGCTTCAGCTGAAGGGAGCTGATCAGTCTCGTGCAGTGTCAAAGGCCTTTTGGTTTTTGCTAACGTAGTTAAAAATGGACATTTAGGAACTGTTGTTCTTGGTCCCTCCCTTCTGTCTACCTGAACATTCAGAAGTAAGGACTGGAGGGTCGCTAGGGGACTGCAGGGTTTTGAAAGCCACTCTTGGCCGAACGGGACCTGCTCCTCGTACAAGCAAAGCTCAAGCTGACATTCCAACACCTCCCTTTGCACTGCCGACCGCCCGGTCAAGCTGGGGTGTGGTTATGGAGGGGATCAGAACATGCCACGCTGGTGTAAGGATTGTTTTGAACAAAAGGCAATTAGGAAGAGCAAGCATAAGAAGGGCTCTCGGGCACCCTTCCCATCTGCCTAAAAACAGGCCATGAATTCCCCTGTGTGGGTGTCTCCTCCTCTCCTACCAGGAAGAGGAGAACAGCCCTGATCACCAGAGACTGCTGGCGAGACGGAACCAAGATAAGTCTGCACAAATCAGCCTTCCCGACTGACCCTCATCTACCATTAGGTCCCCCATTTAGTTCTTACTCACCTCCCCATAACTCGTCAGCCCTAGGAGCCCAAAGCCCCTTCTTTTGTCTAGCAGCTCCTTGACAATTTATTGCCCTTTGTTAAAATGCCATATAAGCCCCCAAGTCTAATTACTTCTTTGGGATTTTTAAAAAACATTTAAAAATTTTTTAATTTATTTTTTAGAGAGAGGGGAAGGGAGTGAGAAAGAGAGAAAGAGAAATATCAATGTGTGGTTGCCTCTCACACACCTCCAACATACCTGGCCCACACCCCAGGCATGTGCCCTGACTGGGAATTGAACCAGTGACCCCTTGGTTCACAGGCCGGCACTCCATCCACTGAGCTACACCAGCCAGGGCTACTTCTTTGGGTTCTTATTTTTTTTTTCTGTGAAGTCCCTGTGCATATGTAAACAAACATACAAAGATAAACTAATATTGTTTTTCCTTCTGTCAACCTGTCTTTGTCAGTTTAATTTGCAGGTTCTAGGTACACACCTAAGTGGGTAAAGATTCTTTCCTTCCTTACAGTTATGATGAGACTTAACCGACCATTCCACACAAAGACCTCGGTGAGGCCAGGAGTTGGAGGTGAAGAACAGCTGAAACCTCTGACAGGCAGGACCTGCGCTCCTCACACTCACCCGCAGGAAGGACCGTGCGCAGGCCCAGACAGCGGTGGGTAACGATGGCCCGGGGCTGCGGCGGCGCACAGGCGGCGCCACGGGGGGTTTCTGTAAATTCATTTTTACTGGTTCATCCCCGAAGAAATTATTCCCCAAAGCCCCAGATTTTCTTTGAAAGTCTTAATTTTGGGTTGTTTCATTGCTTTCAATAAAAGCTTTCAAATATCCATAAACAAATGTGATTTAATGTTTACTTCTTAGTAAAAATTTTTATCTAACTGATTTCACAAGTTCAAAAATATTTTCTGACCTCATACTCCACCACTTGGTTTGGAAACTATGTTTACTGCCGTATCCTTGGAAAGACGCCTTAGACATCTGGTTGTCTTGAAAAAAATAAATAATGATTTTATTATGTTTCCTAGCTGTAGAGATGGTAATATTAAGGTATAGAACAACTGGCCTGCTTAACATGACAATGCAAGGTACAGAGTTGGGCCCACGCCAGGGTTGTCGTGCAGGTAGGTCAGCGCACTGTCCGTGGCACAGATTTCCGGCAGAGCCTGTGCCTCATGTTGGCTCCCATGAGGCTCCGGGCCAATCACTCATCCGGGTTTAGCAGGCAGACCAGGCTGTGCTGGGGAAGAGCGAAGCGGACAAATGGAAGGGAAAGGTAGAAGGCACAGGGACAGAATGAATATCAGAGGTGGATACAAGTGAAAAAAAGAAAAGAGTCAGGACTATGAGAATCAAAGTCAAGGACAGCATGCAAGTAGACGAAATACATTTTATTCACAACGGTCTTTTCCTTTCCTTTCCCTAGTCCCACAGCACAGTTCAGTTCCCGTCTTGACTGAATTCCCCTAACCTTTTTTTTGTTCTTCCCAGATGATAGTTTTAGATCCTGGCTACCGTAACATATCGTGGCAATTACACCCTGACCAGGCCTCCTGGGTTACAAAGTCTTTGAAGGCACAGTCAACATTTCAGACAAATTTCCTTCCTCCATCTAGTTTAACGTATTTGCTGAATAAATAGGAAAATGTTCACAGCTAGACTGATTAAAAAACAACAAAAACTGAGCCCATTTTTATCTTGCATTTGGAAGAGTATTTGGTTTCAAAACTTGATTTTGAAAAGCTGAAGAACTCGTGTGGGACATATCAGTTGACTAAACAGATAAAAACCACCAACTTTGCTTTCCATGAAAAGAAAAGAGCTTGAGCTCGTTTGTTGTGTTGTAGCATTTTAGTGCACTTGGCTTTGGGGAGGGAGGGGAGGTAGCTGCTGAAGCTCGGGCTTGGGGTAGACCGAGAGCTCTCCTGCTTGGGTTACACAGTGCTGGGGACAGACTAGACTGCCACACTGTCCTGCCTGAGCTCCTCCTTTGCAGATGAAGAAACTCAGGCCCAGGGAGATTGTCTTGTTCAAATTCCATAAGCTAGATGGAGGCATAGCCTAGATTAAATGGCTTTCAAAGGAGCGAATGAAGCAATATATTCAGCTTTTCTGCAGAGACCCTAGGTGAGAAACCTAGCATTTTCAGTCATTCTGTGGTACAGTTAATTTCATGCATAGACAATAAATGGAGGCTATTGAAAAGATCTGCAACACGAGCAGGACTTAGAAACTTTCAGGCCATGTTTTGTGAGGTTGTTTGGTGATGTTCAGTCTAAATGCTGCAGATTCTCCATTGCTTTGAGCCCGGACTTGATGGCCAGAGGTGGGCAGGGAAGGACACTCATTCCTCAGCCCACCGACCCACGTTGCTTGAGAACACACAGCGGGCACAGACTTCTTTGGTTTGAGGAGCAGGAGACAGCCTCCCAGGTCTTTTGAGGATTCCCAACCCACTGTCTGATCTAAGAAGTACAGCCAGCAGCCCGCACAAAATGCAAAAGGGCTCACTCCTGTTCCAGCGGAGAGTAACGAGCCAGCCACCCTCTCCGCTCAGAAAAGAGGAATGCACAGGGCCTTTCTTACCACTGCCACCTGGGTTAACTCATTACTGATTTTTCAGGCAAGTCTTACTCAGGCGCTTGGGGACAGGGCAGTGAGTCAGAGGTTGGCATCCACACCGGAATAGAAGCCATAGTCCTCTCTGGGGATCCTACTCTGGGCTTTAAATTCCCAGATCACACAGCTGCCTAATTGGAAAGAAATGTTCTTAAACAAGAGCCTAGGTTTTGCCAGGCCTGACAGTGACTAATAAGGTCGGGGTAAGGACTGCCTGATGGAAAAGAAGTTGGATTGGCCTGTCACAGTGAATTTTTAGAGTATTTTCACCTGGAGGTTTACTGCTGAATATAAATAAAATTTCTCTCCCTGGGCAATCCCATCTTCTGCGGATACACTTTAATTAAATTAACTTTGAAATGACATTCACACAATGTTTTCCTTCCAAATGCCTGTGTTTTTTTTTTAAGATCTACTTATTGACAAGCTGTTTCACAAGTTCCTGTGTAAAATGATTAAGTGCTCCACTCTCAGCTTGCACACTAATTGAGACAAGTTTAATCTTCTCTGTTGCCGGTATCCAGTAGCTCGAACCACGTAGTCATTTAACTGTGTTCCAAAAGGCCCCCACAAAATACCAAAAAAAAATTTTTTTTCCTGAGGTGCTTACAAAGGATCCGGATAAATACACAATTTAAACCTCATTCACTGAAACTCACACAAGTGATGGCAAATTCCTGAGTTGAGGGACAGAGGCTTTTTAAAAAATTAGTCTCTTTCAAAAATCAGGCATTCGCATTCGTAATGAAAGCGGCTCTTGGCTTCAATCCATTCAGGCCGAATCTGCGGCTCCCCTCCACGGTGCGGGAGCGCAGGCGCGGGCACGCACACGTGGACACACAATCACTCGCGCGCGCCCGCCCACACCCCGTTCCGTGCGAGTCGCCTGCGGGATTTACGGGTTTCGCCGCCACGGATTACTGTCAGGTGCAGAAAGCAAGTCCTGTTCCGTGGGTATTTTCCTTTCCCCGGATTTGAATTATTTAAGGGCCACGTGAGCACTGGTCGGGGGTCGGCCCGCGGGGAGAGACCCCTGCGCCGGGGAGACAAAGGCTAGAAGAGCCGGGCCAGTACGGCCCAGGGACATCTCCCCAGCTCCTGCGACAAGTGCGAAATTGGCCAGGATCTGTCTGCGACTGAGAGGTTCTGGAAAGAGAAGTTCTGTCCAAGCCCTTGAAAAGGGGTAGGCGTTCCTTGGGTAGGGAGAGGCCCGGGTTCGCGGACCTGGCAGGGGCCGGATTCCTGGGCTTCCAAGAAAAGCGGATGAGTCCTGGAAGGTCGGAGCGTGGGGAACTCCTTGGAAATGCGCGCTCCGGCTGTACCCGAGAGAGCGACGCTTTAGACACAGCCTCACAGTCACGTCAGTCCAGGAGGAACCGACCGAGGCCCCCTTTGCCCTCCGGAGGGAGTACAAACCCCTCCCCACCGGAGGGGCCAAGCAATGAGCCTTTGACTGCGGGCCTCACACCCGCAGTGCCCGCCGCCCGAGGTTCTGCCACTCCGAGGCCTCGGTTGAAACGCAGCTGTGGCCCCTTCCAAAGCTGGGACTAAAGTGAGCAACGCGCCTCGGGCGCAAAATTTAACGGGCACCAAAACGTCAGTGGTCAAAATAAATATCTTAATGCAGTGCTTTTTGAAGCAATTAATGGAGTTGCCAAAAAGTGCCATGAACAAAAGATTAAATTCTAAGTAGACACAGGTTCAATGCAGTGCCCTGCTGAGCCATTTTGTAGCCCTGGGTTAAAGGAAGATCCCCGGGGCCAGGGTGTCGGGAGATACCCGGCGCAGTGGGAGAGGAGCGCGAGCTGCAGGCCTCGGAAGTAGAGGCCCTAAGGGCGCGCGGGAGGGGTGTGGAGGGGTCGCCCTGGGGGCCGGAGGTGGGAGATCAGCAGCGCTTCTCAGTCGGGAACAAAGGCGAGGCGGAAGGCCAGTGGGGGCAGGAGGGACTCGAAGGGTTCCGCAGCTCTCGAGGCCTGGGTGGGGCTTGCACACATGGACTTGGAGTGCGGGACTCGATCCCCCAGCCGCCGAGGCCGTGACAGAGCCTTGCAATTCTCTCGCTCGCGGGTTATTTCTCACTAACGAGACTTGGCAAGATGTCGGGCGAATAATTTTTGGCCTCTGTCCGTGTCCACATCGCAACGCGCACAAGCCCCCTGCCAAAAGCAGCTTCTGGGAAATTAAATGCATAAGTAAAACTGGGGGCGGGGAAAAAATGCTACATGACCTGGAAAGACGGATGCCGAGCTCGGAATCCTTGACGCGTACATTTCGCAGGGTCTAGCTTCCCACCATATGTGGACCCTCGTTATCATTTCCTAAGAAGACAATTCGCACATGTTTAAGATGGGGTGGCGACTTCTCCAAAAGGCAAACACATTGGCTTTTGGGTTTGTTTCCGTTTTTTCCCCACCAGGGTAAAACAAACATCTTTAGGAAGCCTGGACGGGAGTGGCACCCCTGCCTTCCTCCAGAGGAACTACAATACACGCCGGCGATGAATGCCTCCCTCTGGGTCGTAAAGCAAGAGACCCAACACCTCGCTCCCATTACTGGACTTCGGGGCGGGAGGGCTTTCTTTTTTCATCTTCTAAGCTGGGGCTTGCCCACGTCCTCGGGAAGCTATAAAGCTGATTTAATGGCTTAAGATGAAAATCGATCACGCTAATGCATAAGCTAACGTCAGAGGTATCATGTCTGAAAAAACGACTAGCCGGACCGAACGCACTCCGTAAGCCCGGGAAGAGGAAGTCCCAGACTCTGCCGGGGGGGGGGGGGAGCGGGGGGAGCAGCGGTGCCACGGTGCCCCAACCCCCGCTGTGGTACGGGGGACGCCAGCAAGGATGTTAAGGGGTGGGGGAGGGGGGCACGGAGGTAAAAGGGATCAATACCGACCCCTAGCCTCCGTTAGGCCGTCTTCTCGGCCAACTAATTTCTGTAAGCCAAAGGCCGCAGCCGCGGTGCAGTGGCTGCTCTGACACTCGAGTAGGGTAGATCGCGCGCCGCCAAGGCTCGGGCCGGCGGCTGTCAGCTAGAGGTGCCGGGCACTCCATTCACAAAGTCCAGGCGAGCAGCTAGCCTGCGGGTCGCGGGCCTCCTCCCTCTTCCTCTAGGTCCCGGTTTTATGAATGGGCCTGGAGACAGCCGCTCAGCGCCCTGTTTACTCCGCTCTTTGTGACGTCGTGTCCCCGTGACTGGGCGCGAGCGGCCGGCACTCCATTCACGCGCAAGGGAGGAGGTGGGGGAGGAAGGGTGGCTGGGAGGAGGGAGGAGGGATGGGGCGGGGAGCCAGCGCTGGGGCGGCCGGGCGCAAAGCCGCGAATGGAAAGAGGCGGGGCTTCTCCAGGTAGTACTGAATCTGCCCCCTCCCGGGGGAGAGCGGAGGAGCGTTAATAAATCTCTAAGCCGAGGAGGAAACTCCGGGGCAGTGCGCCGAGCTCCGGCTGCTCGTGGAGAACCGCGACCGAGCAGCAGCGCCGGCATCAGCGGAGGCTGGAGCAGCGCAGCGGACAAAATACAAAGAGACCACAACAGAAGGGAGCCCCTGGCCCTCTCGTAAACACTGACCCTTCCACCGTCGCCTCCCCCTTGCACCGCGCGCGGTGGTGCTTGGTGCCCGAGGCCACTCGGACTTCTATGTGACCGCGAGACTACCGAAGGAAGGATCCTCGGGACAAGAGGGTCGCCTGTGGGAGCCCCCGAGTGCCAAGTTTGCGGCCACTTTCCCTCCCTTAGCCCTTGCCGAGCCCTTTCTGCAGCCCAGCTGTCCCGGCTCTTCTTCGCCTGCTCTGGTGCCCTGCAGCCGTTGTTCCCGGCGACCATGGTGACCGTGGAGGAGCTACGGGAGATGGACTGCAGTGTGCTCAAAAGGCTGATGAACCGGGACGAGAACGGCGGCGGCGCCCTGGGGCTGGTGAGCGGCGGCAAGTGCCTGCTGCTGGACTGCAGACCGTTCCTGGCGCACAGCGCGGGCTACATACGAGGCTCGGTCAACGTGCGCTGCAACACCATCGTGCGTCGGCGGGCCAAAGGTTCCGTGAGCCTGGAGCAGATCCTGCCCGCCGAGGAAGAGGTGCGCGCTCGCCTGCGCTCCGGCCTCTACTCGGCAGTCATCGTCTACGACGAGCGCAGCCCGCGCGCCGAGAGCCTCCGCGAGGACAGCACCGTGTCGCTGGTAGTACAGGCGCTGCGCCGCAACGCCGAGCGCACCGACATCTGCCTGCTCAAAGGTAAAGGCGAGTGCAGGGACGCGAGCTGGAAGGGAGGTGTAGCGGCGCTTGGCGGCCTGCGCCTTGGTGGCTAGGGGAAGAAGTCCCCGGAGGGACTCGCGGCGGCGGGGATCCCCTCGCACTGCTTTGTGCGTGTTGGTGTGCACGGGTTTGAAGAGTTTGGTGGGTTTGTGTTCCAGTGCGAGCCTCTGAAGTCCTCCGGGCGGCGAGGGCGCGTTTTCTCTGTCACCTGCAATTCTGCGCCTTTCCTGGCTGTTTTGCATTTGTTTACACTCGCTAACCGTCTGGCCTGGCGGGCGGCATGCCTCTTCTGCTTTGCCCACCTTCAAGTCTAGGGAAGTACTCCCAAGTGCCACTCTGCGGGTGGGGACAGGTTAGTCCTGTTGGTTTGGCGTGCCGCGGCCCTGCACTGAGTCTGAACCCGAGAACCCGAGAGGTGCGGAAGGGGGTGAAGGACAGAGAGCGCTGTTTCCATCGGAAACCAGCCCTACGGAAATGCAAAAGGAAGATCGGGTTTCGGACATTGCGTGGGGCGATCTGTATCTCCGCCCCTGCTGTCCAACTCCGAGATCCTCCTGGAACGTGGCCAACTCCTCCGGTGCCGGGCTAGACCCAGGCTCCCGGCGCTGGAAGGGGGGGGGGGGGTCTGAGTGTTTAGGGAAAGCAAGGCAAGATAGTGTCTTCTAAATATTCAGGCGGCAGAGAAGTACGACCTTTGTTCAGACTCGGTTCTCGAAGATCAAATGGCGGTGCGTGGTTGATTAAAGACAACCCTGATGAAACTCTCCGGGGAAGAGAGGTCTTGTCAAATCTGGAAGTAAGAAACCGAGTAAGGACCGCGTGCTGTCCACGTAACTGGAGGAACGGTGCGCGGGCCGGCACCTGCGGGTCGGGCCGGGCCGCGGTGCTGGGGCGGCCCTCGCTCGGGGGGCGCCTCGGGATGCGTCCCTGACCGCGCGGAGCCCCTGCCTCCCTCCGCCACATTCCGTGCATTCTTGCTCTCTTGTCCAGTCCTCGCCTCCGAAGCCAGAGGCGTTTCAGACCCGGCCTTCAAAGAGCCGCTCGGTTCTCCCCTGCCGGCGCCCCTCGCCCCCTCCCTCCTTTCCTTTCCTCTCGGGACCTGCTCACCCCAGAGGAAGAGCGATGGTGGGGGAGGAGGGCGGAAACCTCTCCCCCCTCCCCTTCCTAAGGCACCACAGAAGTGCTCAGTGGCGACGGGCCGGGCTGGCCCTGGCGAACAGCGGGGGGCTTTGTTCTCCGCAGTTGTTTCCTGGCCGTTTGACCTGTCAGCTGCTGGGGAAACGCTGCTGTTGACCTGTGGTTGAACTACTAAGGCGATTTTGCTGATTTTTCTTTCTCTGTGAGGCTGCCTTTTGCACCTCCGGTGGAGCCCAAATCCAACTCCCCTCCCCTCAAAGCGCTTTAAGGGAAAGGGCCAGGAAAGGGCCAGCACCGAAACGACAGGGCGCCCCGCGGCAGGCGCACATCCCCGCGTGCTCCCGCGTCCAGGTGCTGGTTAGATCGCCCCTGTGGGGTATAGGCCGTTGAGCTCGCCCGCCCGCCTTTGCCTGATCCTGGCGGGAACGATAACAGAAACTGCTTTGAGACGAGAGTCCCTTGGAGTGGCCGGGTATGGCCGGGTGGTTCTCCGTGCCACCCTTCCCTGGGCCCCTCCTGATTTAGAGCTCCTGCGCACCCCTCTCCGGGGAGGGCAGACCCACGTGGAGTCTGGGCTTGTTTTGTTTTTCTTCTTGAAAGAAACCCGGAGGGGAACCCCTAGAGCAGCAGCTTGGGGACCTTGGCGCTTGGGCTTCCTGGCGCACAGACACTTAGGCCCCGCTGTCGCGGAGGGAGGCATATTTTTAAGGTCCCCGTCTTGCGGCACCTCCCTGGTTCGCCCGAATCCCATCCGGAGAGCCCGGAGCCAGATCAATTCTTGAGAGCCGCCCTGCGGACTAGCCGCTCTCTGCACGAGGCAAATGCTAATACAAAGACTGAGTAGGACAGGAGCCTCCGAGTAAAATGCCAGTTCCCTGGCGGTTGGCGAGGTGCCTGGCCCACGGTAAAGCAGTGATTATTCTAAGGGTTGTTGCCTCCTGAGGCCTGCACTGCCTCCTTTGGTCGGACCTGGTGCGGGCAGGGAGGACGACCCCTGTGCACCTCAAAGTCGACAGACATCTAGTCTTTCCCCTGAGATGCAGAGTGTCTGGGTGTCTGGGCCTGACACTCTGGGTCTCAGGTTGAACTTGTCTCTGCACGAACAGGCCATGGGGGAAGCCAGTGGAGGGTCAGCCGGGTCTTCATAGGCAAAGGGAGCCTGCCTTTGGCAGCCGCTGCCTGAAATTCTTAGAGGTGGCACTCCCCGCCGGTCCTGTAGTGCTTGGTAGAGTATCTTTGAGGTGGTTAACTGGGTCATAGTCTGTTTAACTGGGCTTATTTTCGTGTATGTGCTAAGCTGAGGCTGTCTTAACACGGTTCCTCTTCCTTCTCTTTGCCTCCTACTGGAAAAGGCTTTTCGCAGGGAGGGCAGAAAGATGGGCAGTGTCTGCTCCCACCCGGTGGGGACTGAGCCTGGCGGAGGGGTGGGGAGGCGGACCAATGAAAGCCTCCCGCATCCCCAGCCGAAGGAAGCAGAGTGGAGGAGGCGATGTGCATTGTACGGAGAGGATGGGGAACTAAAAGGAAACTTTGGAAACACTCTTAGATTATCTTGAGTAAAATGCCTGGATGGATTAGGGGTTGAGCGATTTGGTTCCTGCCTGAGCTGTTCATTTGATTTTGCAGCTAATGGGCCTTCTGAGTCTCATTTCACGGGTGGTGGTGGGTGTGGAATGAGGGTGGTCAGACACTGAGCCAGTCTGACAGTTGTTGGTGTCCCCCATGCTGGAGGGGGCCGAAAAAAACGCAGGGTATTTTCAGAAGTTACGTTCGCCAACAGCTATTCAATTTTACCAATTAATTGCATATAAAAGTTTAATTTCTCTATTTCTGTCTCTTTGAAGAGAAGAGCAGTTGGTGGGCTACTTGGTGCAGGCAGTTACCACGGTAGTAAGTGATACCACAGGCAAGAATTCATAGTTATGAGTAAATTTTATTTAATATCAGCAAAATGCTGCCCAGTTTTGGCATTTTGTAATATTAGCCAAGTTTCACTAAAATCAATAGCCCCAAATCACTAAATTATTTGTTTTTTTAGTAGTAAAATTCCGATTGGGGTAAACTTTTTTTTTAAAGCTAATTTTGTTTAAAATCCCGTGAGACATTTTTTTGGGACAGTTTAGAAGTTTCAGGTTTTCAGATTTTATTGCAGGACGCCGCTCCTTTCAAATCCTTGTCTCCTTCATACCTGGATTCCGGTTCTAGGTGCCGCTCCCCCCCACCCCTCTTCACTAGAGAAAGACCAAAAGAGAGTTTTCTTATTCCAAGAGAAGTCATTCTTTTTTAAAAAATTTATTTATTTTTTAGAGAGGGAAGGGAGGGAGAAAGAGAGAAACATCAATGTGCAGTTGCTGGGGGCCGTGGCCTGCAACCTCGGCATGTGCCCTGACTGGGAATCAAACCTGCGGCACTTTGGTTCGCAGCCCGCGCTCAATCCACTGAGCTATGCCAGCCAGGGAGAAGTCATTCTTTACCTCCCATATCCACCAAATAACAAATCAGTCTGTTATGCAGATTTCAGGTATAAAAACAGTATCTTTTTTTTTTTCTGTCTAAAATTAATCTCAGCACATGACTTTTGTCTGGTTTCAAGTTCTGATTTCAAAGCTCTGCTGGAGCTGTTTTGAGAAATTGGGGTGGGGAGACCTAGACACCCCAGCTCCTCCCCCCACTCGGGCACTTTTGGACCCTCCGGCCCCAGGCCCGAGGACAGAGACCCCGGCACCCCCCTTCCCGTAGGAAACAGCTACTAAGACCAATGAGCAACCATATGGGGGCGTGAGGGGGCTGAGCCAGCAGCCCTGGTCATTCTGGTGACTGGCTCCTGCCCTGTCTCCACCTCCATTCGTCCGGCTCATCCCAGGTCCCCAGGAGGTAAGGTCAGTGTCATCTAACAGTGTCACAGCTCGGAGGGAATGCTGAGGCTGCACACCGCCTCCACCCAAACGGACTGGCCTTTGTCCATACAAATATGGCAGCATGCCTGTGACAGCCAAGGACTGTTAGAATTTCAAAAAGTGGTAGGCCCCAAAGGTAACTTCTAACCCCTAGTGTAATTTCTTACAGAATTGTAATGATTGAAGCAAACTTACTACTTTCTGCCTCGTTTGAATTGCGTGCTTCCGACACAGAACTAAAAATGGTGTCTGTAAATTGAGAGAGAAATCTTGACCACTATTAAGCCCATCCCAGCTCCCTTGTGCTTGACCTGGATGGTTATAGGAGAGGTGGGCAGCACCCACCCAGATGGGTCGTCCAGGGCCTGAGGGAGGAAAAGGGTGGCCTTTTTTAAGGAGCCAGGCATTTCTTTGAAAAATCAGAACATCTGAAACCAGATAGCCAGTTTCCTCCTCACCGGGAGCCAGTTCCCGCCTACCGAAGAGGAAGTTGGGCAGGAAGGAGAGTTCACCCGGGAGCGGAAGCCAGTTGCTGACCGAAGCAGATGGCGCAGGACTGACGCGGGGGGACTTGCAAACAAGACCGAGCCCGAGGGTGGCGTTAGGTGTCTGCCAGCTCTCCCTGGACCGGCAGGACCGTGCGGGGCATCCCGAGGTGTGGGGAGTCCACTTCAGTAAAACTAAAAAAACTTCCCAGGGTTACGTGGGTACTTATGAAGTCAACACCCACCTCAAGTGAAGTTCTCAAAGCCAAGTGACCTTCAGATGACCCCGGATTTTCTTGCTGGGCAACATCAGCCTTGTATGGCTGTGATGGCTCAGGAAGCAAGGCCACGAGCCCTGACTGTACGGGGGTGTTCCGAGTGCTGGGGGGGGGGCGCAAAGCAGCAGCCGCATTGAGACTGATGACCCTGGTCCCCATCGGTGACAGCCCCGCCCCATCACAGACCTGATGACCTTGGTCCCCATTGGTGACAGCCTGCCCCGTCACAGACCTGATGACCTTGGTCCCCATTGGTGACAGCCCCGCCCCATCACAGGCCCGGTTAAGGGTCCTGTTACTAGTGATGGGGCGGCCCTGCATCGGTCCCTCCTTTCTGAAGCACTCCCCACCCCCACGGTCCCAGCCCTGCAGGGACCGTGGACGGGAGGCCAGCCGGTCTTTGTCAGTAAACTCTGAAGAGGGCCTTGCTGGGTGCGTGTGCAGGAGACACAGGACAGCGTGGAGCTGAACTGGAGGTGTGGTTATTCCTCCAGGAAGTTGGGTGAAAAATTACATTCCCTCCCGGCCCTCTCAGTTTTAAAATTGAGGTGAGAAAAGGAGAACTTGAACACTACGGAGCACGTTATTAATGAAGAACATGGGAAAAAGGTCAAAATGAGTCAGCATGTTGTGAGATGACATTTAATATGGCGTACAAAAGGCAGGTGGGATCCCTTACGAAATTGTTTTCAGGAGATAGAAGTGCCGATCTGGGCACTTGATGTCAGGTTGCAGTTTGCCCATAAGTAAGCCCTGGCCGTTTGGGGTTGTGGAACATTGGGAGGGTTTCAGGAATGGGTTTCAGGAACCTTCCATTCGGAGGGCAGGCCGGTCGGAGTCCGTAGAGCCCTCCTGCTCCCGCTCTTGCCGGCCCCGCCCCCGTGCCCCGCCCCTGTGCCCTCCTGCCTGCACACCTGTGGGAGGCTCGTGTCCCAGCCAGCCCCAGCCAGCCGCTGGTATCTGGCTGGAATAAGCCTTCCTTCTCATAAGTTACAGATAGAACTTGGTGATCTGAATCAAACCCTCACTCACGGGGCTGTGGCTGCGGTGTTTGCCCAGATTTGGGGGTCGGGGTGGGGGTGGGGGTGGGGGTGGGGAGGCAGTGAGAAGTCTGGGAGCAGTCTTCTGACCCCACCTAACAGTAAGAATTCATTTTGATTTCCATCTTGACCCAGAACAGGGATACAGACACACCTGAAACAAGAGTTCCATGAAATGATACCATATGTGAATGTGATACATTCCAGTAGCTTCTGTTTTATTTCACGAAATTTAAAATGCAGGTCACGGCTCCTGCACGAGGACCCGTAGTTAGGAACGTCCTGGGCGGAAGCAAGAGTTTGGTGAGACATCAGCAGTGTTCTGATCAGAGGATTTTGCACGGACATTCTGGCCTTGTGGGGGGTGGCCTCGGGGGTTCCTCACTGCGCACCCTTCCCCATACACTGCTGCTTGTATGTTCCAGCCCCCAGGGCAGCCCCTGGCCCCCCAGAAGGCACTCCTGTTGTGATGCTCCTTGTGACAACCAGCCACAGACCCCCCCACCCCACATTGCTGCCACTGGCATGGATGGGACCCTTCCCCTGTTTCTGTTCCTCAGGCCGATCGACTTACCCACTGCATTCCTTTCTACTGGTTCTCTAAAGGTCAGCTGGAGGGAACTGACTTTCCAGCCGTCATTTTTCTGTTCTGTCTTTTACCGACCACTGCGGGCCTGGCCTTGGGTCCCTTCCGGCTTGTCCCCCACCCATCATCACACACCTTGGGGTCAGCAGCTGGCCGGGTTCTGCTGCCCCTTGGTTGATTGATGATGGAGGAGAGAGGGGAAGTCTGTGTGTGTGTTGGGGGGGGGTGACGTGGAGGCGCAGTTGTCCCTGGCTGGGAGAGGGTCTCCAGCTCAGGAAGTGCAGTACCTGCCCTTCTGCTCTGTAACTCCCTGGCCTCCAGACTCCAGCTAGAAAAAGTCAGGAAAGCCCAGGAGGAGGAGGAGGCGGCGGCTGAGGCCCAAAGCCTGGCAAGTTGCCAGCAATGCTGGAGTCCCCTTGCAGGTGCCTAACAAGGAAACCTTCATTACGTGTCTCCCCAAGGCCAGGCGCCGAGCACGGGCTGTTCCCTGATCAGTCCTCGAAGGACTGCAGGTGAGGACGGTTCATCACATTCCGTGGAGGCAGAGGAGGAGGCGGAGGAGGCTGAGCGAGGCTGGTGAGGCTCAGCGGCAGCCCACCGGGCCTGTGTGCGTGTCTGCAACGGCAGTTCCCTTCCCCGGACTTCATTCTGATGCCCTGCCCTGCTCCTCCTCAGCCACGGGAAGAACATTCTTTCAGCCACTCCGAGCCTCGTTCCTTCCACTGCCCTCAGGGGGCTCCTCTCTGTGACCTTGGAGCCTGGCCCTGGCCCTCCTGTGACTCCCGCTTTGCCTTTGGGTGGGCGCTGCTCTTCTGACTGCCTCGGTGATGAGCTTCTGGAGGGCACCGCTCCGTCCTTCCATTTCACTGGGGGAGGAGAAACATGATTCAGTAGCTCATTATGTAACAATCACAGGGATCGTTTCATTTTGAAGACGTCAAAGCCTGTAGAAGTGTACCGAGTAACACGTGATGACTTGTTATGTAGGTGTTCCACGCCGTCTGCCGATTGATCTATTTCCGTTTCTACTCTGGGGGAAGTGTCCAGTTTCCTGTCCCGGAGGACTTCAGCTGGAGGGCTTTGGTGGCTCTTCCCCCCCCCCCCCAAACTCTATTCCCTGCATTTGTCTGCAGCTTTGGAAGGAAAGAGGGAGCAGAGGACGGTGACAGGGAGGGAGGGAGGGAGGGAGGGAGAGCTGCTCCTGAGATCAGGCCCCCGGCGGCACAACTGAAACTGGCCGCCGTGGCAGGTTCTCTCTCCCGGGAGGCTGGTCATTATGACTCAGCAGGAGCAGGTGCCTGTGACCCTAGAGGGATCCATTTATATCCCTGTGACGGAGGGAGTGGAGGGAGGTCGGGGAGGAAGAAATGTCTGTCCTGCTCTCTGAGCCTCATGATGTGGCAAAGAATCATCGCTCTTCCTCGGGTCTGGGTTCTGGGCAAGAAATTGACTAACCGTCACATGTCTGCCTATTGGGAGATTATTAATGAACATTATAGGGGACAGCGGCACTGAGTCACATAGTCATAAAGGTTTAAGGTACTAGCTGCGCACACACACCCCCATCCACAGAATGGGTCCGTTAGAATGGTGGTGGTGGTTCCACAACACGCAGGCCCTGCCAGATTATTTTTATGTAAGTTTGTGGGTTTTCTTAAAAATTAGGTACAGTTGAGAAGAAACAGTAGTTTCAGGTGTGAAGGGTAATGAGCTGATATTTGACTGTATTGCAAACGGATCACCATACTCAGTGTACTCAGCTTCTGTCTCTGCACACGGTTGAGCATTTTTTCCTATGACGAGAGCTGTAAGGTCCCCTCCCTCCGCACGTATGTGATAGATAGAACATTAATAACCAGTTTCCCTGCTGGACATCACAACCCCAGGGCTCGCTTACTTTGTAACAGGCAGTTCTGACCCTCTTCACCAACCAAATTGATTTACAATCCATCTCTGGTCCTACAGTGAAAAGACAAGCAGGGCCAAACAAGCATTGACGGGAGATGGCAAGTCACCCCCAGAGCACAGTCCCAGAGATGAGGAGGAAATCAGAGGGGGAGGCTGAGCGCGTCTTCCTGGGGCGCTTCCTGTCCGCCTCTGCCCAGCCAGCGCTGCGCTGCTCGGTGCTGACGCTGTTCCACACGGCTGTGTCTCCTTGTGAGTGTGTCTCCTTGTGCGTAAACTCCCTTCCCCGGAAGGTGATCCTGCAGTGGACCGTTCCGGGGCTTAGCGACTCGCAGGTCAGGAAATCCTCCCTTGCCCCAAACCTGGATGTAGCAAGAGGGATTTATTTAGATTTAAGCGCATTTCCTCTCCTTTCGGCCCTTTGTTGGCGGAACAGCTGGCCACAAGGCAGAGACACGGGCATCTGCTCTGTTGCTGAGGTCCAGAGGGGCTGGTGCCAGGGTTCTCTTTTTTTCCTTCTCTCCCACACTGAACCTCTCCACAGCAGGGGCTCAAGTTCGGGAGGGACAGACATCTTTGCAGGTCCCAGGGCCCAGCTGCTGTCCTGGAACCGCACAGTGGCCTTTCTCTCTTCTGCACCTTGTCACCCTAAGGACCTTTTCTGGGCAGACTGCCTTCTGCAAACCCTCTGCGCATCTCCCTCTGTGTGTCTGCGTCCCAAACCAGTCTTGACCATAAACCTTCCAGGTTTCAGCATGCAGTCCTGGCTCAATGTGGACTCGGCCTCTCTGGAAAAGGCTCCAGGCCATTATCTG
The DNA here is from genome assembly GCF_004126475.2 of Phyllostomus discolor. Classification (NCBI taxonomy): domain Eukaryota; kingdom Metazoa; phylum Chordata; class Mammalia; order Chiroptera; family Phyllostomidae; genus Phyllostomus; species Phyllostomus discolor. The sequence continues at coordinate 78,988,171 of NC_040913.2, forward strand.
TGGTCCCACGGCGCCACCCAGTGGCAAATGTAGAGCCAGCCAGGCCCAGCCTCCCAGCAGCTCTCCTCAGGATGGGGGTAGGATTCAAGTTCTTTGTGGATTCCTGCTGGCCTCGTGACCCCACTAACCTGAACTTCTTTCTCCTCTACAGGTGGCTATGAGAGGTTTTCCTCTGAGTATCCAGAGTTCTGTTCCAAAACCAAGGCCCTGGCAGCCATCCCGCCTGCGGTGCCCCCCAGCACGGCCGAGTCCTTGGACCTGGGCTGCGGCTCCTGTGGGACCCCACTGCACGACCAGGTGTGCATGGGCGGCTTCCGTCCAGAGGTCTGCTTTTCCGAGGCTTTGGGTGCAGTGCCTCAGCGGGGGAGAGTGTGGTGATCCCTGATCCTGGGATGGGATGGAAGATAGGTCAGAAATAAATTGCACGTATTCCTTGGGATTCTCGCTCTTCCCTCTCTTACCCTCACTTAAGAAAACAATAGGAAGACATAATTCCCCGATTAGCCTCTGGAGTTGTGTGCAAAGGAGGAGGCTGCTGAAGCGGGAAGGGTATGCCCTGCCCCGGGGGAAGGAGTGGCCGAGGGCCCCAGCCCCAGCCCAGGGCAGCCAGGCTGTCCCCCCTTACAAGTTAACTGTACATGCCAAACGGACACCCATGGTGGGCCAGCCCTGCCCCAGAAAACCAGTGTGAGACATTGCATGTCTTCAGAGCCCACCCCTTCCCAGCCCTTTCACTGAGACGGCGGGAGTGAACTTAGAGTCTGGCACCCCTGCTCCCCAAGTCTCTGATTGCTCCAGTTGGCCTGACTTAGAAAATTGTTGTTAAGCCCAATTGACCTACTTTTGCCAAGATCCCCCCTCCTGTCTGGGAGGCCCACCTGACCTGTGTTTGATGTACTAACCAGATAGGTCCTGAAACTTGCACCTGGTGATGGGCAGGTGTAACCTGTTAATGTCATGGTGGCACGACAAGCAGTTTACCACAGGGTGGGGGGCTGGGGGGGGGCTGCTCGAGCAAAGCTTCACCTGCCCTGGCTCTCCTGCAGAGCGCGGCGACCCGCTGAGCCCACTGCCTCCTTCCGGAGCCCCAGCAGGATGAGGGAAGCCTCGGAGGGCTGGATCCACGGGCATTCCCCCCAGGGCCTGAGAAAGCCGCCTCTCCCTGTTCCCGAGCACCCCAACCCTTTTCCTGGTGGCTTGGCACTCATGATGTGGGGGGCCTTTGTTTCCCTCTCTGCAGGGGGGCCCAGTGGAGATCCTCCCCTTCCTCTACCTCGGCAGTGCCTACCATGCCGCCCGGAGGGACATGCTGGACGCCCTGGGGATCACGGCCCTGTTGAACGTCTCCTCGGACTGCCCCAACCACTTCGAAGGGCACTATCAGTACAAGTGCATCCCCGTGGAAGACAACCACAAGGCCGACATCAGCTCCTGGTTCATGGAAGCCATCGAGTACATTGGTAGGCTGGCCCGGCTGGGGGCTGGGTCCGAGGCTGGGTGGGCGGGATGAGAGGGCCACTTGCACCTCGTGTGGGGAAGGAGGGACTTAGGGGTGCTGCCTGGGTGTACCCACTCCCCGTCCCCACCCTTGTAGGAAGGCCTGCCCGTTGCATGTTGTGTGGTTTGTTGGGCAGGGACAGGAAGACGGATCTTGCTCCCGTGCTGTTGGCTTATAGAGTCCATAATCTTTAGCTTGCATGTCTCCAGGGGTCTAGATAGATGATAAGGCCCTTGGGATGGGGAGGAAGACAAAGGGAGACTTTGCGTCATTGGTTTTCTTTCTGCAAATGGAATCCTTGTATATGTGTTAGGGTTTAGCATGGGTATTGTGCTAATGTAGTGCCTGGGTTTGCTTAAGTCTCAAAACAGCCTAGCATGGGTGGGGTTCCACAGCCCCTCCTCCTGGGTTGCCCCCCTCCTCTCCTTCAGTGGGAGTGCGCCCTTCTCCAACACCTGTCCAGTACCCCTCTTCCTCCAGCCCCCAAGTCTGACTGAGGCCACCTGCCTTGGCCTTCGGGGCAGAAGCAGGACTCGCAGGGGCGGGGACACTGACGGTGCGCGCTCTCTGCCCCAGATGCGGTGAAGGAGTGCCGGGGGCGCGTGCTGGTGCACTGCCAGGCGGGCATCTCGCGCTCGGCCACCATCTGCCTGGCCTACCTGATGATGAAGAAGCGGGTGAGGCTGGAGGAGGCCTTCGAGTTCGTCAAGCAGCGACGGAGCATCATCTCGCCCAACTTCAGCTTCATGGGGCAGCTGCTGCAGTTCGAGTCGCAGGTGCTGGCCACGTCCTGCGCAGCGGAGGCCGCCAGCCCGTCCGGGCCCTTGCGTGAGCGTGGCAAGGCCACCCCCACGCCCACCTCACAGTTCGTCTTCAGCTTCCCGGTGTCGGTGGGCGTGCACGCGGCCCCCAGCAGCCTGCCCTACCTGCACAGCCCCATCACCACCTCCCCCAGCTGTTAGGGCTGCTCCGGGATCCCCGAACCAGGGGCCTTCAGCTACCCGACCTGTGGGGGCCGCGGGGGCCGCGGGCCGGCAGCCAGTTGGGACTGACCAGCGTGGGGCGGGTGACCCAGCCCCTTCCCATCCACTTCTCCTCGGCCGACCACCGGGCTGCCAGAATGGCAATAAGGACTTTGAATACACATTACAAGCAAACAAAACCCTCCAACTTAGAGCAATAATGGCTGCCTCCACGGGCAGGGAAGACCTTGGTTTGGTTCATGTGCCGGTTTTACGTTTCAGACAGGAATTTCTTACCTCATTTTTTTAAAGCAGTAAGGCTTGAAGTTATGAAACCCACAGGTCCTGGCAAATGTGCCCACCCGGTTTTGTTGAGGGGGGTGGTGAGGGGGAGGGAGGGGGACCAGAAGAAAGCAAGTTTGCCAGAAGTGCCTGGTTCCGTGTGCTTGGCCCTATTTTTGTTGTTGAGGTCACAGGACTTTTTTTTTTTTAAGGAGTCTTTGAGGGCGCGGTTTTCTAAGTCACAAACACGTGAATCATTATGCTTAATAATAAATAAAAGTATTTATTAAGAACTTCCACAGAATACCTAAGTCTGAGGGGGTCTAGTGGCATGGCTGGATATGTTTGTGTTGCTGTGGACCATCGGATCAGGACCCCCGTGGTGCCCGCAGGGGTGGGCCTGGCACTGAGAGGCAGGCAGAGTGGGGGGAGAGGAGGGAGAAGGGACCACTTCTTAATGACCTTCCAAGCCGGTTCCTGGGCAGGCATCACTGAGCGATTTCAGACACACCCACACGGCCTTTCTGCTCTGAGGCTCAAAACTGCAGCGTGGCTCCCTGGGAGCGTTTTTCTCCTAGACCCGCCTGAGGTCTTGTTCCGTCACCTGTGATAAAGGCCATACCATACTAGGTGCTCCTGGAAAAAATTGGGTGCCATTCAGGCTTTCCTACTGTCAATCACTTGGCAAGGCCACTGGGGACCCAGCCCACCAGAGGTGCCGGAAATGAATCCTTTTACGAGTGTGAGCACCACTGTTCTCTTCTGCATATGCTGGGGTTTGTAATTTTAGGGGGGTTACTTGGAATGAAGTAACAACCAACACATTCGCATTCCTGGTTAGGTGGACATTTTCAGAGGCCTTCCAGAATAAGAAGGGGGAGGGGACACCACACTGCAGGTCTCCTGGAAGGCGAGAGCGTGCGTGGGGAGTCAGGGTGGACCCTGCACTTGGGAGCTGGCTGCTGGGCTTCTGTGACAGGCTGCAGGGGCACTCGGGTGTCCTTTTAGGGTCCTTTCCTGCAATAATGCCATGCAAGGGGCCTTCCAAGTGGAGGGAGAAGGATGTTTTCTGTGGGTGGGGCTTGTGGGGAGGGGATGGGAACAAGCTACACGTTATTTCATTTGTAGTTTTGTGGAAGTGTTGTTAATAGGGTGCCAGATTAGAGGTGATTGCAAACTTGTGTAGAGATGAGAGCATGTTTTTTTTTTTTTAAAGCCCTTTGAGAGTCTAGATCTAAAAGAACATTCTTGTTCACCCATCACTAACTTCCGGCCTCAGTGTCAGAGTGGTGTTGCAATGTGCTTCTGTCCAGGTGGCCCAGACTGGACCTGGTTTGTTCATTTCCTCCCATAAACGTGAGCCTCTGCTGGCACCTGTGCTGGCATCATCCCTCCTGCCTTTGTTAGGCCCCATCTTCAGGTGCTGCTGGAGTGCTTGCATCCCATCTTTAGGGAAGCCTGAGGCACCCTCCAGGGTTCACCCTCCACTGGCTGAGCAGCGGTGAGGACTGGAGGGGCTGGGGATCCGGGACAGCGGAAATGTTTAGAGACGGCACGGTTGGATGTTCCCACCTTTTTCCTTGATTCCTGGAAGTCGCTTCTGTGATAAACAAGGACTAGTAGCGTCTGCAGCTGAGCAAGCTGCAGAGGAGCCCGGGCGGAGGGGGCTGCTGGAGCGAGGAGGGAAAGTAGCCTGGGACAGATTCACTTTTTCTAGAACGAGTATACATTTGCCGAAACCTATGCCTCCTGCTTTCCCGGACTGGATTTGCAGACATGTGGACAGTCGGAGCTCAGAACTGGCCGCAGAGAGGTCTCTGCCTGCTTTCCATGTCAGGTCGCCCAGCACAGTGTCCAACTGTTGTTTATTATGAAGCCATTTTCGGTGGGCTTGATAAGGGCCTGAGTCTCAACGCTCTTAGGAATGAAACAGGAAATTGGCTTGATTGGCAGAGGGGGTCCTGGGTGGCTCTTCTCCCACGAGAAGCCACTTGGATGGCTTGGGGCAGCTCTGAGGAAGGTGCAGCCGCAGGGCCAGTGCCTGAGGCCGGTGGGTTTCGGTCGACATCCCTCGCAGGAAGTGATTTCTGTTGTGAAATTTCTGTAAAGGACTGAAAACACCGCCACTTTTACTGATTATCAATGACTGTGCTGTTGGCGAGAAAAATCCATGAACTCTGCCATCTATAGAGAACAGGGGATGCTCCAGTTCCCTTGCAGTCTCTGTGAGACCCAAGGGCATCTGTGGAGCACGGAGGGAAATGGACTTGACCTTCCCACAGAGCTGTGTTAGGCTGAAGTCACCACGAGCAGGGGGCCAGGAGTTCCCTCCTGAGGCCGTTGTCCTCAGGTGCTCATTCCAGGTGGATCCCAGCCAGTTTTCAATGAGGTGGGGAAGCCAGGGGAAGAGATTTAAGGCCTTGGGAAGGTGGACAGAGGGAGATGGGATGGTCAATTCAAATGTGACACGAGGCTGTTGGCCACCATGCCTGTTTAACTTAAAATGGCTCACCTTGGCTGCCCACTTGCGTCTATCAGGGAGCTGAGGAAACCCTGCTGCCAAGCCATCCCAGACCAACGAAACCAGGACTCCTGCAGAGGGACGCAGGTGTCAGCCTGTTTCAAAGCCCTCCAAGCGCTCTCCTGTGTAATGGCCTGCATCCGGGAAGCTGCCGTCTGGTTGGCAAGGTGCAGTGGGAGGGCTGGGCCTTGCTCTCAGAGGGTGGCTTTTTGCGCAGAAACTGCTGCCAGGGGCTTGCCAATGGCTCAGCCTGGTCTCACTTTCAGTCCCAGCCAAGCGACGAGATGGTTTTCCTCAGGAGCTCAAGGAGCTCGTGACCTGAGCGGGCACCGTTTCCTGCTCCTTGAAAGCTGACCTGGGCAGCCGCGTTAGGGGACTGAGGACAGTGCATGCATGTTGATGTGTTTGCTGGGAGTCTTGTCTAGCAGGAAGAACGGACAGCTTCACCTTGAAGGTGCCCCTCCTGCCCCCGGACCACAGGAGCAACCTGTCCGTCCTTAGAGTTCATGAGGCGCAGCAGGAAGAGGCTGCTTCAGGGCTGAGCAGCGCAATCCTGGTAACTTCTGTAAATAGCCCCATCTTCCAGAGTGATGTCATTTCTACATTTGATATGCTTGTATTTCTGTAGGATGTATATAGTGTAGGGGATTTCTTTGGTTTTGTTTTTTAGAAAAGTCAACATGTCTGTTTTTATTTATTGCTTGAAGAAATCATTTGACAAAAAATAAATAACATTTTCAACCACCTCTGGCTTGGTGTACTTGTCCCGTCCTTGGGAACGGTGCCGCGAGGTGGACTCGGGAAGGCGGGAGCGGTGGGCGTTGTTTTTAATAACTCGGTGCACTCAGCGGTATCCACAGGGGGGGCTGGCTGGTAAGCTCGGTGAGCCCACGTTTGCTCTTTGAACGCCACTCAAGGATGGCAACTGGAGGAGGCCAACAGGAGTCTCTGAGAACCTGATTTCTCCAGGCAGAGAGGCGGGCCAACGAAACTGCCTGGTAAGAGGCAGGGAGTGTCCTTCCTCTGAGAACCTGCCAGGTGCCCAGTGCAGCGGGGAGCCACAAGCGTGGCTCCTCCCTGGGAGACGTCCAACAGACGGAGCACAGGGGATCCGGCTGGGAGGAGGCTGTGGGGGGGATTACCGCCCTGCTGGGCGCCCTCCTCGCAGGGAACGTTCCCCAGCTGACTTGACCTCCCCAGCTGCCCTGACTTCCCCAGCTGACTTGACCTCAGTACTTGTTTTTAGTACATTTACTGAAAATCACTGAGTTGTACGCTTCAAAAGGGTACATTTTGCAGTATGTCGATTATACACCAATGAAGCTGTTCAGTGTTTAACACGAAAACATGCTCACTGCCCAAATAGTCAAATAATGCGCATATATGAGTAAAAAGCGCAAGTTCCTCCTCCATATCCCCACCTTACAGCCCAGGCCTTTTATTTTTAGTAACCAAAATGAAGGCTTTCAGAGTAATTCCTTTTTCTTATTCATGCATTTTATACAGTGAGGTGGTTGACGGGATCTTCTCCTCGGGGGTTCCCTGCCCCTCCCGCCCTGCCCTCAATTTGCTCCGCCACTTCCTCTCCCTGCCCCGCGGCAGGGGTGGCACTGGGGCGTCTGGTCCTCGTCTCCTGAGTTGGGACCAGGTTTGCTCAGTCAGGCCTCCCGGCCCAGGCGATGGGGGTGCAGCCAGGTGAATCCTCGGCCGGGTCGTCTCATTTCACTGCACACTGGCCCGAATCCCCACACGGTTCTGCTCCACACTTCTTAATGGCTGCATACTATTTCATGATACGGACCAATTCTTTATTTGTAAATTGCATTAAGTTTCATTTTTTATTTCTTCAGCTTAGAAATGCTGTAGGACAATGATTTTCATCTCACGGCACACAACTAAAATTCTGTGGCACACCACAAAATATATATTTTTGCCAATTCAACTAAAAAAATAGGTGTAATTTTGATTCATTCACACCGGATAGCTATTATTGTGTTGGCTGTTGTCGTTTTTTTATTTGACCGCTCCGCTAGGACCCCACCAGCATTTGATTTGTAACACCTTGAGCGTCTTCCACACATCCCCATGAAGTATTTGGCAGGCAGGGCTCCTCCTTGGCAGGTGTAAAAGCCGGGGCGCGGGCCTTCCTCGCGTTTCCTAGCAGCCGCGAAGCAGTTTCGGGGCTGCGGCGCCGTGGTTTCCCGGCTGCTCCCGCGCCTGCGCACCTGCAGCGACGCCCGCCCACCGAGCTGTGTGTCCCCCACTCCGGATTTGTAAGAGGGACTACGCAAGTGAAGATGAATAGGCACTGCAAATCAGTTTTTGGCCAGGAAAAAAGTATGCCAAGAACCCTATTAAAAAAATAAAAACATTACCTACACACTGTCGTCTTATCTGCATATACACGTCGTACTTAAGCAGAGCTGTTGGATTAGCACGGTGACAGGCGGGAATTAGTGAAAATAAAGACGTACACACCTCCTTCCACTTGCTTCTCGGTCCAGGTCTTCAGGGTAGATGCCAACGCAGACAGCCTGGCAGCTAGGTCCCACCTCAGTGAGACCAGATGGCTTTTCATTATTCCTCATGTAGGGCCATGTGCCCCTTCAGCCGGGACGCCTATTGTACTGCCTTATGACTATAAAATCTCAAGGAAAAGTGAACCATACCAAACAACAAAGGTTTACAAGTGCTACACAACCCGGTGGGCTGCCCCAAACCTGAGACCCTGGGTCACAACCACCATGGACGAGTGTAGACAATGCCACTGAAAAACAGTCCTTCAAAATTTGCTGCCTGGGAAATACTACCCCTTTGTAGTCATAGGAACTCAGTTTTCTAGGAAGTAGTTTTCTGCAGAAAAGAAATCCAGTCCCATGAGTGATTTATAACTACCCCTCCCCGAGACACACACACACTTCTCCTGGTCCTTTTGACCTGCACTAGTTCTAAGCCATAAAAGTAGGCCCTTGGAATAATTCTGCACCAGTAACCAAACCAAACTGTGGAAATTCCACGTTTATTTTATATGCCACTTGCTTTTTATGCACAGTTTAGATTTCTGTTTTCTAACTCAGCAATAACCAAAGGGGAGCCCCCGAATCTAAAGGCATTTAGAGCCTGATCTCAGGGACAGCGATGACAGAGAGCCACGCAATCAGGTCACCTGGCTGTTCTCACTCCCGCTCACACACCCACACTCCACCCACAGTCGGGGTCAGTGGGGCCGACCAGTTGGTACCTTAGTCTGTAGTGCAAAGAATTCTGGGATATAGAACAAATGTTTTCACTACTCTGAGTGCCAGTTTCCTCATCTGTAAAATGAGGGTTAAAATACCTATTTTGCAGGGTTGTTGGGAAAGGTATACAAAGCACCTGGTTCATCTCACCGGCTCCGTGAGAGTTGCTGCTGATCTGTGCGGGCTGAGAGTGCTTCCAAGTACTTAACTGATGTCTCCTTGCCACTCTGGCAATCCCGCTGGCAAAGAAATTAGATAAAACCCTAGCTACTAACTTGCTATCTAATGAATCGCTAGGCATGGAGAAAGGAGAGGGAGAGAGAAACAATCTTCTCAGTGCCACATGCCAGGCACAGAATGATCACCATCGCGTGAGGCAGGTGTTCCCTCGCTCTCCAGCGTGATGGGTCAGGGTCGGGGTCAGGGGCGGGGGGCGGTCTCTGAGCAGCAGAGGCCGGGCAGGGCCTCTGAGCTGCTCCAGTCACTGGTGTGGGGTTGGCCTCCAGGGCCCGAGCCCCTTCGTTTCAGAGATTTTCCTAAAAGGAATCTCGGTTCTGCGACTGCTGACCTTCAGTGACCCCCACGTGGGCTTCAAGGCGAGGATGAGGCAGTTGTGGCACAGATCGTGCCGGACAGACACATGGGACCATTGCTGCTCGAGTTCTGACAGTTTCGGGTCAGCTGTGTCAAGGCTGGTCAGGTTGAAATGAACAAACAGGGAAATGAAACCGCTTCCGAGCTGAATGCTGTCCACATACAGTATACTTTAAAAATGTTTTTTATTGGATATTAAACAATTACAAGTACTGTAGTTAGACATTTAGCCAAAGCACAATTACAGGTTAAATATAATCGTAAAGATGCCTTAAACAGGAGCCCGCCGCGCAGGCAGGTTAAGTTCCCCGGTGCCCTCTTTCGAACACAGAGGGTGGCGGAGGGCAGGTCTTCCGCTCCACACGGAAGGCCGTGAAGACGCGAAGGATTTACATGCTGTCAGCGATTTCCCATGACCAAATTCATAGGGTTGCCAGACTTAATAAAATAAAGTGAAGCAAAAACAAACAAACAAAAAACTCAACAAAAACCCAGGTTGCTCAGTCAAATTGGAAGTTCAAATAAATAAGAATTTTTTTTATTGTAAATACATGTCAGGTAATGCATGAAACATGGTTAAGCTAAAAAATCAGTTACCTTGCATTCAAATTTAACTGGGTGTTGTGTGTTCTATCTGGCAATCCTACAAGTGGACAAATGCAGAAAAGAAAAAGTGGGGGACTGAAACCCCCTGCCACTGGTGGGTCACAGAGACTAAAAATAAAAACAAAACCACCACCAATCATGAACCAGAGCCACCACACTGGTTACTACACAGACTGACAACACAATGAGAAAGCACAAGGACTACGCCAAACGCCGTGGCCAGGAAACCACTGAGATTTCCTCCACGCTGGTTCTGTAAATGTTCTTGAGAAACCTTGTTGATAAAAGTACCTTTTTAGTGTATAGGTATCAAAGACAAACACTACTATCACAAAGACAGGATGGACTTGGAACGATGGAAGCAGTAGCAGGCAGTATATATGCGTGTGAAGAGTCGAAGCATTTTGTGTCGTGAATACAAGGGTTATATAATCAGGGTCTTCATCTTCCAGGTCTAGGCTATCGGCCTCGAAGATTCTGGTTGCTGATTTTTACCGTCGTGTTTTCTAGCTTTTAATCCTGAACCGTGGGAGGGCCACAGGAGAGAGTATGGGACACCCCACCGCCAGGGTGTAACTGCGTTTCTCTGCAAACGCTTTCAGGGGAGTCTGCAGAAATGGGAAGACAGATGAAAACTGACAAAACAATCTGAATTCTGGAGAATGAGAAATCTGTTGGAAAAGATGGGTGGCAGGGTGGGTGTGGAGATGGGAAAGTGTAAAACAGAAAAGGAAACGTGCAAGAATGGAGAGCCAAATGTAAGCATCCCGACAGCGTGAATGTCATTTCAGGGGAGGCAGGGCCCGCGGGCAGACGTCGGGAACCCTCGCGCCTCCTGGGGCGCGCCTCCTGCGGCTTCTCCCCGATCACCATGGTTTATGTTTAAAATGATTTAAAAAACAGCTTGTGCAACACTCAAATGATACAGGGTATCACTTTGTGAATTGTTGCTGCTTCCCCACATACACAAAACTTAACAGGTTTTACAATGTTGTCTAGCGTTTCTTCTCCAAACCAGATGATCTGGCAGCTGGGGAGTCTCAGACAGACAGAAACGGCGTGGGCAGATTCTGTCTGCTCCTCTGCGTGGGAGAGCGCGTGACTTGTGAAGTGCGCCCTCATCAAAAAAGCATGCCAGGTGCGACGCACATGCAGCTATGCCTGGCTCACTGACACCCGTCAAACACTAAGAAATGGAATTACAACTTATTAGGATATAAAAGGTTAAGAAGTTTCTGCCATAGTTAAGGCTTTCTTAAGAATATTTAATTTTCTATTAATTTCAGAATCCACAAAGTGTCTGAAGAAGCCTCGTCTTTAAGAGTAATTTAAAAAAATGCATTTCTCGTCATACGCTACATGTGTCCAAGTGAAGCTGAAACATTATCTTCGCAATTACTTTCTTTTCATTCCTGTCGCAGATGTGACATCAAACAAGTTTAGTTTTAGTCTTGAAATGAATCTGACACACAAAAATCTGTATTAATGTCAGTTTTTAGTGTTCCCTGAATGACTAAAACCTTTTTCACTATGCAAGATAACAGCCCCAAAGACACCTGTCACAGCGCGAGCACTTTCGGTGAGAAGGCCATTTATCGCTGATTATCATACACACGGGGGCAGGGTACACCGGGGGAAGGCGCTGCAAACGCGAGAGTTGCTGTTTCAAAGACAGTGCGCGGCAGGCCAGAGAGCACAGCTACTTGAAAAGACGGTGAGCAGCATCCGACAGCCACCGCACGACTGGGAGATGTACCGAGAGAGAAGAACCGGGACTGCTAAGTGCGTTCTAACCCTCTTCTTCCGGAGCACGCCCACTGTTTGCATAAAGGTTGCGGTAATGGAACGTTAGTCCATATGACTTCATTTGCCGTGTTCAGGCATTTCTGTATGGACATCAATGCACTTTGCTATTTTAGAGCAGAAGGAAATTACTCTAACCACTACCATCAGCTCAGGTGAGCACAAGGGTGCTATTTCATGGAAACGTTCTAATAGTTTATTTTACTTATTTCATTGAAAAGCTGGAAATCCCAAATTCCGCGAAGAAAAAGGTAAATGAAAAACCTGGTTGTGCAGCTGTTATTTTTCTCAGAGTTAAAACTCTGGGCCCCACGCTGTCATTGGTTAACGGCGTGGCAGAGTCTTCTGAGCAGAGCACCGGGAGCCTAACACCTGGTTCTGGCTGCGATACGGAATCGGAGGGATGGCCTCCTTTTGCAAGACTCAAAATGAAGCAAGGAGGAAAGTGATGGGGCTGAGGGTAAGTGTCGGAGCTATCTCTAGTCCCAGACTAGCGACCTGGGGAAAAGAGAAGGCGGCCAAGCAGGAGGAGGTGTCCAGCCCGGAGCACTTCGCTTACGCCTGCCTCTAGCATGCAGGCTGGCCAGTACCCAGCGAACCGGGCCCACCCCACCCAGGGCCCTGTGGTCTCAGTACTGCGGGGGGCGGGAGGCGGGCGGCTGTGGCCAGCTCTCCCCCATTCGGTGTGGGGAACGGAGGGGCCAGTCCCGGCAGGCCACACGGGCAGTCCTCAGCTTGCTCCTGTTTCCGTGTAGTGCAAATGCGAGAACGTACATGGATTTCAGCCCAATTCAATGCCATGCTTTTACATGCCAGAGGGTTTTTCGAATTGCTATTGATGCAAATTCCAAACGTAGTTAACTTTTGCTCATTTGAGCGCACTCAGGATGACCTCTGGTTTTCAAGTTTGGGGTGAAAAAATGTACTTGGCTCCTGAGAGGTATCAATGAACCCACTGTCTCTAGCGGATGAGTAACATGCACAGGTTCCCCCAGGACTGCCATACACTTGAACTACCACAGCACAGGCAGCGCCGCGGTGTCCTCCTTACACAGGACCTTGACTCGGCACGCAGAACACACGGCACACGGCACTGGCAGTTTAAACACTGAAGCACGGTTTCACTTCTCAAGTGTGAGGCACACCCACGACTCTAGTCAGTGTGACGGCAATGACACACGCCACAGGCGGGGAGTGGCTTTTGGTATCTACATCACATTAACTCTTTCTTAACTAAAAATCACAGCCGTGTTCACCATTTTAAACTATATCTAAGCGAGGAGGCACGTAATACGCACTTTCACAGCGACCGAAAACTACACGGAATGCCAACACCTTCCACCCAGTGTTACAACACGGCAAAAAAGGAGGAGAGGCGGGGAGAGCCCTCGCAATGAACATCAACTTCGAAGCTTCACACGGAATCCTAGTGCTTGTGGACACGTGGCCGAGACACACACACCCAGCGTGGGCCACAAACACTTCGACAGAAGCAAACGCGGAGGCTAATTCTTGACTGAGTTCTGAGGACCCAAGCAGGATTCAGCTATGAAACTCAATCTAGTTCCCAATGCCTAGTTCTAGCAATGGACTCGAGCCAGAAAGAAAGCAAAATGTATTATTTTAAGAGCCTATTATAGAATTTTTGCATGTAACTACTTTATTTTTATTTAGGCGATTAAATGAGGTCACAGCTTAACCAGCCTGTATTAAAAAACAAATTGCTGTCAGGACTTGAAGGGGAAGCGCCAAGTTCGCGCCGCACTGCTCTCCTTTCTTCACACCACACGTTACTCCTGCCTCAAAGCCGAGCAGGTGCGCGGCACGCCAGCGTGAATGGACGCGCCCGATGATTTGACACTCGGGTAAGGGGGAGAGGGCGAGTGTAAGGGCTCCAACGGACAACGTGTTACAAGTGTCGATGTGCACTTGGCAATGGTGATTAAAACAAGCAAAACAAAGTAGTGATTTCATGAACTAACAGTAAGGTTATTTTTCCACCTTCATTTAAAAAAGTGACTGAAAGAGCTTTGGTTTCAAGTGTTTGTTCTCCTTGTCTGTTAAGCTGTTTGGTGAAATGGATCAAAACTTCAGTGCAGGGACCTACATAAACTATTTGAAGCACCTCGCTCAAAACCACCCCCAAATCTGGAGTAAACAAAAAAGTCCTTGCATCTGTGCCCGTCTATCTCCTGAACAGGATTCAAACCCTAGCTTTCTAACCTAGAGAAACAATAAGGTAAAATTCTGTGTGACTCCAGTGAAGTACAACAGTTCGACTGAATTTGGAAATAAGGCAGCTAATTTGGGGGGTGACACTCTGGTGGGGCAGAGTGTGTGAGAAGGTGCTCTTTGAGGAGTCCTCACAGGCCTTCCTGCTGCAACACCCAGACCTGCCTGCTCTGTGCATGCACTCTGCGGCTTCTCCTTCCCGCCCCCCACTCGTGGTCTCGCCTCTGGGCCTGAGGACAGCATCGCCCAAACCTCCCCTGGCTCTGCTCCTCGGGGCCCCCGCGCTCCTGGCCGCCTCTCCTGCGAGGGAGCAAGAGCCCTCATGGGCTCTGTCTTCCCTGAACTCGGGGGCTCCTAAGTCAGGTTGATGTTTGTGCCTTTTCCTTGTAAGACTGGCCAATTAATAAAAGGACGGAAACTTGATGTTTTTTCTTTCCATCTCAATTTATGTTTATAAGAAGTACAGATATAAAATAAATCAAAGTGGAAAAAAGGTGGAATCTAGTCTTGCTCAGCCAGAAGCTTGGGCTGCATTGCTACTGACTTTAGTCAGTGTGACTTTGTGCAAAGTATCCTCGAGAAGGCTCTCTGGCTCATGATCGAAGAAGAACAAAACAGCCAACGATGCATGTTTAGGAAAAGCTGAAATGGCCCTGGGTGTGCGTCCTTGTTATATACATGTGCCATATATAACAAAGCAAAGCAAATGTAGTGTGTGAATGGTGAACATTTGGGGGAGTACTGGTTATGTTTTCTTTCTCTCCATTTCCAAGTTTAGATCAAAGCAGTCTTACTTTAGAAATGGACACTTGCAATGAAAGTGAGCCTGAGATACATTAAAAGGCCGCCCCTGTAAACATTTCCTCAACGGGCACAGCAGCAGTGGAGTACGCATCAGTTACTCGCACTATATCCATCACTATAGCAACGCTTCGGAAGACCAACAGCTTATTCGAGGCTGTCGGGGATTTAGAGAACATTGACTTTGTTGGAAACGATCCACTACGATCCAGTCCCGGTTGGAATCCGATCCGGCCCGCACCAGGGGGCATTCACTAGGTCTTCTGCTCGGCCGCGGTGGCCGTCTGCGAAGGGGCCTCGGGCTTCATGATCTGGTAGGTGATGAGATACTCCGGGTAGGCCTGCGGGGGGACAGGGAGAGAGCTGGGTGACCCTGCGGCAGCCACAGCAGCGAAGCCTCCCGTGCTGCGTGTGGCGGCCGCCTCGGAGGCTGCTGGCTCTGACCGGTGTTCTGCTACGTACACTCAGGCGTATAAACACACTAACGATCCAATCACTCCTTGTTGTCGATTACATCAATACAAATTTCTAGAAGTAGAATTACTAAGTCAAAGGAGAAGCATTTTCCTTAGAAGTCTGGAGTTTCTAACTTAAAAATTTGACACATTTATTTCCACTTTTTATTTGGAAACAAATGGAAACTTACACATTAAATTGCAGAAATGAAACGGTACCAACACGACTGCACACCCTTTGTCCACAAACCCCTGGTGCTGAGGTTTTGCTGATCCCATCTGCTCTAGTAAGTGTGCTCCCCACCTCTGCACACACCAGGCGGACAGGTGGATTCACCCACACATCTTTTCCCTGAACCATTTATTTGTAAGTTTTAAACATACATCATCATGATTCTTTATATTTGCCAGTATTTATTTCCTAAGAACAGAGACATGGTCTTAAACAAGCCCAGGATCAACCCTGCAATTTTACACTGGGAGACTTTTATCTAACTCCATTCACATTCCAATTGTGTCTGGTGACCTAGTAATAATGTCCTTCTCCTTCTAGCACCAGATCCCAATCCGGGGGCAGGACATTCAGTTAGTTGTCCTGTCTCTTGGGTTTCATTTAATCTGGAAGTTTTCAAAGCCTTTCTTTGTCTTTTATAACAGTGACATTTTCGAAGACTCCAGCCCTCCGACATTTTTTATAAACAAGAATGCCCCTCACTCTGATCAGACCGAGGTTACGCATTTCTTGGCTGGAGCGCTGCACGGATGCTGCGCCTGTCTCCGAGCACGCTGGGGGCGCACTCGGGGTCTGCGTGCCCCTCACGGGGACGTGAACTCCGACCATCGGATCAGGTATTGCTCCCTCTTCTCCAGTGTGTAACTGCTGTGATTTCCTCCTCCTCTCTAACTCGTAAGACCACCATGAAAATATCCTTTTCCTTGTCAAAAGTATCCCCTCAGTTTAGCATCCACTGATGATTCTTGCTTGATGTAATTTTTACCACAACGGTTGCAAGATGATCTCCCTGCACATCTACCCACCCATCTGCTCTCCGCTTCCTACTGTAAGCGAAAGCCTCCCCTTTCCCCTCACTTGTTTATCTAGTTATTATCAGAATCATGAACTCCTATTTTTTCCCAATGGTTTAAAATTTATTACTGTGCTTATTTGGTGTTCAGCTTGTCCCAGATTTGGCCAGTGGAGCCCCTTCCAGCTGGCTCGGGGTCCTTGTGACACGCCCCATCATTTTTCTTTGAGTACTTCATTACTTTGTTACTTTTTCACATGCTTGATGTTCCAGGCCCACCTGTTCCTATTGTGCTCCGTCCCTGGAATTAGCTGTGTTCCCAAAGAGCCTGTATCCTTACCACGGGGGATAGTACTAGAGACCAAGATCTCAGCTCTAGGTGTACTCACTGCTATGGGCTATTCTTTGCTCTCAGCAGACAAACATGCATACATGCTCATATGCATACACAAGCTTACATCGCTCTTACACATAAACCCATACTTACACATATGCACGTGTGTGCATACGTAACATATATTAGAAACACCATGAGTTCACATCAACACCTCCAATTTCAGTCCACCCCTTACCTTCCCCCATTCCACATGCTCGTCCCTTCCTTGACAGTGACCGCCAGCTCCTCACTTGCTCACCCCCCTATGACACACCTAACAGGGGTCACCGCTTTGCCCACACAGCCACAGGCCACACTTCCACTACTGGGGTGTCCAACCTGTGGCCCTTGTGCTGCCCAGGATGGCTGTGAATGCGGCCCAATAGAAAATTGTAAATTAACTTAAAACATTGTGAGACTTTTTTTGTGATTGCGTGTTGCAACATATTTAACATGTGGCCCAAGACAGCTCTTCTTCTTCCAGTGTGGCCCAGAGACGCCAACAGGTGGGACACCCGCAGTTCAGGGCTTGTTTCCAGTTCTTCTCCCTAACAGTACACCTCAGCTGGCACAGACTGCAGGCAGGTAATAAAACACTGTTTTCATAGGTTAGTTATATTCAGTTAATTTCTTATTTCTCCTTTTTATCTCTTTGCCGTTAGTCAAGTTTAAGTAACCATTTGAAATTCAGTTAAGTACAGACAAACTGAGTTTTGTTTTTAGAAAAACTGGTAGGTATTTAGCAGTATTGTGAAAATTAAGTACCGGGCTGAAACTGATGGGAAGTTTTCCTGCTTGTTGACAATTTTATTTTGGAGCCTCAAGCTGCTGGCAGAATTCAATGGGCTGTAGCTGTTCTTCGTGAGTTCCACGATCAGATGTACATAAGGCCCCTGACTCACGACGGTTACACTCAGGGTTTTGCTGTGCGATGGTGCAGAAGTGACGCACACCCCCAAAAACTGTGCTTTCAGGTCTGATCTTCCCCCGGCTGGTGCCGTGTGGTACAACGCTCTCGTGTGACGCTCGGCAGAGGCAGCCAGAGCTCCTGGCCCCCACGCGATCCCGAGGGGAAACAACCCACGCCCTCCGGCGCACTGTGCTGCCCGGCTGTTCTGGCTCCTGTCTGTGCACTCACCACACCCACAGGACACCCGCCGGTGCCGGTGGTGCACACAGTGGTGAGTTTAACCGCTCTGTTTCCACTTACAGTGCAGTGTTCAACAAATTACACGAGCTGGTCAATACCATACTATACAATAGGATTTGTGTTAGATTCTTTTGCCCAACTGTGGGCTAATGTAAGTCTTCTGCATATTTAGGATAGGCTAGGCTGCCCTGGCTGGGTGGACTGAGCACCGGCCTGCAAAGTAAAAGGTTGCCAGTTTGATTCTTGGTCAGGGCACATGCCTGGGTTGCGGGCCAGGTCCCCAGTGGGGCTGTGCAGCTGATCAATGTTTTCTCCCTCTCTTTATCCCTCCCTTCCCTTCTCTCTAAAAATAAACAAATAAGATCTAAGAAAAAAAAAAAAGGTTAGGTTAAGCTACAGCATTCGATAGGTTAGGTGTACTAAATGTTTTTCTGACTTACAGTATTTTCAACTTACAATGGGTTTATTGGGGTATAACCCCATTGTAAGGTGAGGTGTATCTGTACAAAGATTCACTCGTCTGACCAGCTTATGGCAATTGTGTCCACGAAGAAGGTCCAAAGGCAGCTGCTCCTAGCTCTCTACTGCCGTGTTGGGGTTGGAGGATGCTGAGCATTAATTCAGAATAGCATGCCTCAAGAGCAGCATGATGTCCCACACCTTATTTCTTAGACGCCCTCTTGTTTATACTGTGTTACCTGGCTGACAGGTGACTGATGGGTTGTTTGTGTAAAGCTGATGTCAAAGAATTTAGATATCTTCATTTTGACCTGAAACAACTAATACTATTAGAATATGCAATAGATACATACTTTTTATTTTTTAATCTTTAGAGAAAGAGGAAGGGAAGGAGAAAGAGAAGGGGAGAAACATCAATGTGTGGTTGCCTCTCATGCGCCCCCTACTGGGGACCTGGCCTGCAACCCAGGCATGTGCCCTGACTGGGAATCGAACCAGGGACCCTTTAGTTCACAGGCTGGCACTCAATCCACTGAGCTACACCAGCCAGGGCTGCAGTAGGTATTTTGTTAAATGGTTTTCTTTAACTCTTACATGGTCTCCACATTCTGCATGGTCATGTTTAGTAACTCCGAGCTCATCTGGTGAGTACCATACCTGTTCTCCTCTGTAGATGACGTACTCGGCGTACGCCAGCCCGTTCACACTCGGTCTCCCGATAACTGAGTGGTGTCCCGGAGGGGCATGAGCCATTTTCATGGTGCTGAACTGCAGAAAGGATTTTCCGAGGGTCACTCTACAGAAAAGCATTTGTCTAAAGAAAAGAGGAAAGCAATATTTTAAAGGAAGCTTTAAATCTCGAAATGATGTAATTGTTAGGTTTACTGATTTAAATAAACCTTAACACAAGGCAGGTTAATTTAAATGTCCCTTTCATATTCACGAGCAGGATGGGACGAGATCTGATGTACTGACTTAGCACAAACAGCAGGCTCGATAGTGACCCCTGAAGTTGAAAGTAGTTTTGGTGTGGTCTGAGAACCAATCATGAAAAATACCTGGTATGTCTTGACTAGTGGAAGAAGAAAAATACTAGTGAAAACCGAGTTCTTATATGGAAGGATAGGAATAAAGTGGAGAAAATAAGCAAACGGCAGCAGCATCTGAAATTCGGATTTGGTTTTACTCATAAAGAAGTAATAAACTGGATGAGAAAAATAAGAGTAAGAGTGGACCTTATACAAAAAAACACTTGCTTCAACACAAGGCTGAAAACGACACCGCCTGGGTGAAGCACGAACCAGGGGCGGAATTAAACACGACGGAGGAGGAGGAGAGAGGCTGCAGGGAGGAAAGCGTGCTGAAGAGGCTGGAGGTGGCCACACGGGGGCCGGATCTGGTCTGCCGTCTGCTTCCGTTAGCAACACGGCACTGAAACCGGCCACACACACATTTACATGCTGTCTGTGGCTGTTTCTGCACTACAGGGCAGAGCGGGGTCACTGGGATGGATGGGGGTCCCGAGGCCCGCAAAGCCTGCAATCATTGTGGGCCTTCAAAGTTCACTGACACAACAGAAACAACTCACATTTAAACTAAACAGTAAGACAGTCACACTGTTAAAGGGGATAGTTTTTATGCAAACAGGTTGTTTCTAGTAAATGGAGTGTGACCTTGACAATGTGACTGATCAGAGACAGTCCTTTCAGTGAAATGAAAATCGTGCCACACCCAGGAGAACGGGGTCCTGCCCGAGCTGGCTGTCTCAGGGGGACGCTACTGACCCTGGGGGAGGCGGGCCCGGCTGCAGCTGCATTCCCTTCTTGCATCCAGAGGAAAGGGTTTTGACGGAAACCAGGAGTCTTTCTGAGCTCCATGCCCACACTGCGGGCAGCACTAAGGCATCACTGGGCTCTGCTTGCTCGGCTGGCTGGCCCAGTGCCACGGCCTCCCCCAGGCCGTATGTCACACAAAGCCTGACCAGACAGGCCTTGCCGCCTGCCTCGGCTTCCTGCCCCAGGGCTTTGCAGGAGGCAGGAGAAGCAGGTCCCCCGGCCCATGGGGCCGCAGGTTCTCGTGCTCAGGCAGAGAGTGCTGGCCCCGCCTGCTCACGGGCGTGCCTTGTGCACTGCCACGCACCCCTCGGAGGCAGCGCCCCAAAGTGGCGGCGGGGGGAGGTGCCAACGCTGACCAGTGCAAGACAGGAGCCGGCAGAGAAGGTCATCTCTCCTCTCCCACCATGTACTGCTGGGCGATGGACTACTTCACGCAGCTTCTCTGAAGACGTCACAGGGACTGAGTAACCAGTCGTGCCTGTCCTGAAACCGGCCCGTTCCTGGTGAACCTCAGCCTGTCCTGCCGCCTCCTGGCCTCACTTCCTTCTGTGCCCTCCCTCCTGCTGCCCTGGGGCTGCGCTTGCCAAGAAGGTGCCGGTACCTGAGCTTTTGCTTCAGGCTCTGTTTTTAGGGAATCCTGGCTAAGACATAAGCCTGTGTTTCTAATTTTAATGGGCAACTCTTCATCTTCATCTAGGTTCACTTCTATTGCTTTTTCCAATTCATTTTGTTTCCAGAGGTGTTAGGTTTGAAGCAACAAAGAGAAACTTTTGCATTTACATATTCTTGGGAATTTTTGTGTGTTACTAACCACAACAGACTTAAAGAAAATGAATTTCCTTTTAGACTTATGGCATCCATAGTGGAACTGCTTATGGCTACGATTTGTTTCCATGTAATTGAGAGCGGTAAGTTTCAAGGTCAACAATTATAATGAGTTCTAAGGTTATATAGATCTTTTTGAGATTTTAACTGAATTATAAGGTTTGTTATTAAACCAACTTTGCAAAAGTAATGTATCTGGTTAATTCAAAGAGAAATGTAATGAACGGCAATCTCTGTAAAATACAGTTCTTTGTACTTTTTTCTGTTGGCAGGAAATGGAATAGGGAAAGGAATTATTTTTTTCACTGACTTCAGAGAGTATACTATGATTCTCTTCAATTTTTGAATTTTAAAATCCTATTTAAAAAGCTAATATTCATTTGTTTAATAATTCCAAAGTTAATATTCCAAAGTTGGATTTTTAAGGCCAATTATATATCCTGTCTTAAAATATCACAAGCAATATCGGAAGCACATGAAAGATTCTACTTTAATTTTAGAGAGGGGGAGGGAGGGAGAAAGAGAGGGAGAGAAACGTCAGTGTGAGAGACACCCACTGGCTGCCTCTTGCACGCCCACAACTGGGAGCCTGGCCCACAACACAGGCGTGCGCCCCGACTGGGAATGGGACAGTGACATTATAGAAGATACGTGTCTTAGTTCCACTGTGACTCTCTAGACAGACAGAGGTTCTCTGTTCTAAAGAAATAATTCCCACCCCTTTGTACTGATTCAGAAGCAAGAAACATGAAGCCCGGGGAAAATGCCAAAATGGGGGGAGTTTCACTGTGACCTGTGACTGGCTGACTACACCTAGTTTTCATCGCCGTATTGCCAGCAGCCCTGCTGTCCTGCCACTGGCAGGGTGGAGGCTGAGAAACTGACCGCTCCTACCCGGTCCCCACCGCAACTGACTCGTTAGGGTGGGGACTGGGGGTCCGCTGGGACTGCTGCAGAGCCTGAGAAACAAACCCGGTGCTCACCTGTGACATATATAACATGACCGATCTTTGTGTGTGGGGCAGCCTGTTCCTCCTCCGATCCCATAAACGTACTGGTTGCTTTTGGAGGAGTTTTCTGCAAAATAAATCCCAGCACCAAACATTCCTCCTATGTATGCATGTCGTTCGTCAAACCCTTTATGAATAATAGCGTTAATGAAAGGAGAACCTAAAAATATAATGATAGAAAAATTAGTTTTTGAACACTTTTCTAGAATATCAATTAGCTACGTACTGTTTGCACTTGGCAGACTAATATTAAGTACTCAATAATACATAATTAAAATGTTTATTTTGCAAGATGTCTATTATACATAAATTATCACGTCCTAGAATCTCATCAAGGACCTACTGTGCTCACCAAGCAAAGATGTTATCTTGCAGATGGCATGAGACTTTAGACGGCAAAGTACAACGTGGCTTTGAAAACACAGATTATTTTATACCCGATCTTACTCTGAGCAAGTACAGATAACCCAATAAACTAAAACAATTATGCTAAAGAACAATGAAAAATATTTCATTCTCTAGATAGCTCAACTGACAATTTAAGTTCTGAAAAAATTTCAGATAATTTGTTTTCATTGTATATACCTTGAAAAGCCTGTATAAGGCACAAGAACGCTGGTATCGGCATGTAATTTCTTGGAAAAACCCCCAAACAAACCATGTTTAACACAACACCACCACGGTCAACGACAAGGCCTTCCCTCCGGCTGGGGTGTGCGCAAGCCCGGCGCTGCCGGGACCGCCGCCGGGACACTCACCGTGGAACAACATGCGCTCGTTGTGATGGTTGTGGTTCTCTTCCGACACTTCCTTCTGTCTGTGACAGAATCGCTCCCTCAACTTCTTGTTGACAACTTTTTGAATCTTTAAGAACGAGGAAGAAAAAAGCAACTGAGTATAATGTATGTTAACTGGTAGGTATAATTTAAAATGGAAAGTATGTTTTCCTCGAGGAAGATCCAATTTTTGTCTTGTCTGCTTAAAACATGATTTAAAAATGACAAAGTTGCCAGGTCAGTGTAATCCAGTTAAACCCTGGCTTTTAGTGACCTGACGTTCAGGTGTGGGTTTTGCTTGTTACTCCGCACTAGGCCTGGCGCTGTGTGTGCCTCCGAGTTCCCTGAGGAGTTAGAATGGAGAAAAGGAGAGGAAGACGGCTGCTCCTAGATGCCTCCCCAGACGTGCTGAGTTTTAGAATCCGGGGGCCTGGAAGCCCCCAGCTTGCAAAAGCCTCCCTGGGTAACGCTCCGGTGCACTAGTACCCCCTGCACCGGCCCGTGAACCCAAAGGAGTCAGTCAGTTCTCACAGGCCTTGCTCATCCTCACGACGTCCCTTTGGAAGAAGGCACAGAGCGGCCACCTCTCCCGTACTACTACTGAGGACATGAGCTGAGGAGCCATCTGCGCTCTGACGTAACCGCTGACTCACTGAGATGGAAAACTCCAGCCCTCCAATGTTGCTTTGAAATGGCAATAAGACACAGTACGATCAGCTACGGTCCGGGTTTACGGATGAGTTGGGAGTCTCATCACTGTACTGCCTCACCAGCACCTGCTGATCTGCCTCCCATCGGCGTCAGGAGACGTTGCTCTGGCGTCTCCTGCGTGTCTCTACTTCTAGTGAAGTACGGTCTGGGGGGATCAAACACTGCATGGGGTGAAGAGGGTGACACTAGACTGCAGGGCTGGGTGAATGGCCACCCTTGAGTTTGAAAACAGGACTTCCACACACGATTGTTCACTGTTCACATTGGATTTTCAGGAAGGCTTGCAATCTAATCTCGCCCTAAAAACTTACTCGGATGACGTTGTATCTGTTGAAGATGCCGCCGGCATTGCCACCGTCTCTGTGTTCTCGAATTGTGCTCTGCATCTACAGAACAAAATTAAAAAATAATTAACTTTCTGAAAATATGCAAGTGTATAATTCTAAAGATGCTCCTTCCCTTGTTTTCAACATTTCGATTCTATTACATTGTTTCACTAATGAGTCTAAGATGCAGCATTTCTAAATAAATACAAGTCCACTAAGTGTAAATGTTAATCATCTGCATTTTCTTTTGATTTTCTAACAGAAGCCTGGGAGGACTGTTAAGCACAGCGGGGACACGTAAAGCGGCTGTGGCGTCGTCCCCATTGCTGTCTGATGCCGCTGGGAGCGGGAGCAACGCTGGGACTAAGTCGAACGGAAACTCCTCGTGTTCAGTGGAGACGCCACTGGGCAAATGCGGAAAACAAAGATTTTTATAAATCCATAAATTTTTGTTCCTGAAGTGAAATATTCTATATTTTCTGTATTATTTCTTTAATTTGGAAACTCCAAGTATATCTGCACAGACCAGGAATTCTTCTTCCACTTTCGAAAGTAAAAAGAGTTACTACAGAAAAGTAAAGTGTTCTGAAGACCCAAGTTCTCACAGAACTGACTCAGAGAGTTAATCCTCTACCACTCCATTATGCAGTTACTCACCGCATTTCGGCATTATTATCAGAATTTACCAGCTACTAGGAGCTGCGGCAGTCAGGCTCTGGAAAACATGCTTTCCTGAAAAACTGACTGTGAGCTAAAATACCACCCCCCGAAGGTGACTCTCCTGAGTTTCCAGAATGGGAGTAACAAGAGCATTAATTAAAAACAAACGAAGACGCAGGCACGCTTCCCTGCACAGAATGATGCCGTTCGGCACTGTGTTCATTTATCGCGTGTCGGAAGTGAGGCGGAGGCCTGGAGCAGAGAGGGTGTCTCTGGGGCGCCCGTCTCCCCGAGGCGCACCCCGCTCGCCTGACTGCGGTGCTTTGGGTCGCTGTGCCCGGAGAGACGGAAGGAGACTCCAGCTATGAGGCATGCTTGCTACGCATACGTAAACCCTGGGCACATCGCTTCCCAGCCATGTTTTACAGTGCGGCGACAGAAACCAAGATGAGACTCTGTTTGCTACCTGTAAGGCAAGAGTCTCACTCCATGCCACTCTTAGGTAGCATTTTGGCAATATAAAAAGATAATTCTAACAGGGTCATTACTTGCATGAGTTTCAAGAATGTCTCCAGAATAAAAAGACAGGTCTGAACCATCCACTGGAAACTTAGACTTACAGTGTGAAAGCCACGTGGCACAGCTCTAATCCATGGTCCTATTTTAATTGTGGCAATATTCCCCCACAATGGCTACGGGAGATAGAATAATACAGAGGCAAGTGACCGTAAGATGAAGTAAGACAAACTTACCTCTCCTAGAAAAATAAGTTTAACCACAGATTTCAGGAAAAGATAACTAAAAACTTTGATGTGCATTACCTCTTCTTCTACTGACTGATATTCCTTATCCTCTGGAGCAAGATCCAGCAAAATCGTTCCCTGGTTAACACAGTGAAAAGTCAAATAAGGGTTGGTTCCTGCAGAAAAGAAAAATGAACAAAGTTAACAGAAGTTCACACTATTCAGGCTCTATTTTAGGGAAAACTTGTCACAAATAATTGATGTATTAGAGTAAGTCTAAACTATTTTGCAATTTGAACCTAATACATAAAATTATATAAACAAGTACATCCCAAAGACATGTGAAGTAACGGAGGAGTGTTACAGATTTTTAACTTATTTTATTTTTAGACAGTGAGGAAGGGAAGGAGAAAGGGAGGGAGAGAAACATCAATGTGTGGTTGCCTCTTGCACACCCCCCACTGGGGACCTGGCCTGCAACCCAGGCATGTGCTCTGACTAGGAATTGAACCAGTGACCCTTTGGTTTGCAGGCTGATGCTCAATCCACTGAGCCATACCAGCTAGGGCAATTTTATTGGTTCTTGAAGAGTTCCTTGTATGTACACAGCAGGGCTCAACAATTATTTCACAAACTAAATTTAATCATGAACAGTCTTAAAGCAATGTTTAATACAACAGAGAAACACTGTAATTACTCTGTAGTCTGGTCTAAAATCTCTGTGAGATGGCTTGAAATAGTCACATAATATGTTTAAAATATATTATTCTTATTAATTTCATTATCCTTCTACATTTAATACAGATAAATAAGCAAGACTCAAGCTCAAAACCTGTTAATGTTTAATTTCATGTCATTCTTGCAATTTATTAGCTCTGCAGACTGACTGACTAATTCAAGTTGTTTCTCTTCCCTCCTCTGGCTTTTCTACAGTAAAAGGACTTCTATGGATGGACCTGGAGAACACTGTGCTAAGTGAAATGAGCCAGTCAGAGAAAGACAAATACCACGTGATTTCACTCATATGTGGAATCTAATGAATAAACTGAATTAACAAGCAAAACAGAGACAGACTCAGAGAGCAGGATGACAGCTATGGCAGGGGGTTAGGGGGTGGAGGGGTTGAGGAAAAAGGACTCATGGACACAGACAACAGTGTGGTGATTGCAGGGTTGGAGGGACATAAGGGGACTAAATGGCAATGGAAAAAATATGATAAAGTATAAATTAAAAGAGAAAAACAAATAGAGAAATGATAAATACAGAGGCATATGAGGTCTGTCTGGAAAAATTCCAGCCATTGTTAATGTAATGAGACCAATTTACACGACATCAATGTAACCTGGCAGCCAAGGAGAGTGGACTGGAATGTGCACATGTGAATAGTGATGACCTCACTGTCCTAGTCAGTGGGGTTGATAGATGCTGTTGAGTGAGCATGGGTACTGTGCGGCCATTGCATCAAAAATTACTGAGCAAGTAGAGCAATGAATCTGCATCAGATTTTGCATTAAACTTGAACGTTCCCCCCGCAGAAACTATTCGGATGAGTCAGAAGGCCACAGCTACACAGAACTGGTAATTGGCAGTTTCATCACAACAACATGCCCACTCACACATCATGTCTCATGCAGTTTTTTTGTGAAACATCAAATCACCCAGGTGACTCAGCTCCCCTACAGCCCAGATTTGGCACCCTGTGACTTCTGGCTTTTCCCAAAACTAAAATCACCCTTGAAAGGAAAGAGATTTCAGGCTGTCAATGAGATTCAGGAAAATAGGACAGGGCAGCTGATGGCGACTGGGAGAACTGTGTGAGGTTCCAAGGGGCCTACTTTGAAGGGGACTGAGGTTTCATTGTCCTATGTGCAATGTCTTTTATATCTTCTATCTTCTTCAATAAGTGTCTCTATTTTTCATAGTACATGGCTGGATACCTTCTGGACAGACCGCACACAAAGGAGAGAGATAGGAGGCTTATGACAGCAAAGCATAATGGGAAAAGACTAAGCTGATAGGTGTAAGGGAGGGAGAAAAGTTCAAGGTGAGTAAGAGAAAAAGGTCAGATTATGAAAAGTCAAGTTGTGAGTGTCTGATTTTATCCTAAAAGCACCGGGGTCCTATTGAAGGGTTTTGAGCAGTGAAATGCTATGATCCCACAGTCGTGTTGAAAGGACTCTCTGGTTACAGTGTAGGGAAGGCACTGGAAGAGAGGCAAAGGTGAAGGTCGAAGATAAGCTGAAACGTGGTTGTGACATTTCTGGAGCAAGATGATGGTTACTTGGAATTGGTGACAGCAGTAGAAAAGAAGTACAGAACCCAGAAATATTTAGACACAAAGTGTGGGGAGCGAGGGAAAATGAATCAGTTCCAGCTACAGCAACCAGAGGCAGAGGGATGGCAACGTGGTGGGGTGGGGGAGGCGGGAAGGGCTGCACCGGCCGAGGATGGGCGCTCTGGGGTCAGGCTGCCTGAGGCCCGCAGCCAGCCCTGACGCTCATCTCATACCACTACCGTGTACAGTTTATTTCTGCTCCAGAGCTTACCTTGTTGTCCACCTAAGAGTCTTTCCACTCCTTTGATGAGTTTATGGCGGTGTCCGTACGCATTGATGCCTATTTCCTTCAGCTCCTCATGACCCATATCAGCCAGCACATCTAGTGTAATCTGAGAGTGAAACAAAATTAATCACTAAATCTTCAACAGTTCCTCATGCGATGAAAATGATGAAAAGTCTTCCACTTGTCTTCCACAGCATATATGTATCCATTCAAATTAAGATTTTGTTTCCATTATAAGCATGAATTTAAAATCAACTTATAGTTGCCTTGATAATTTTATCAGCTTTTTGCTAACTATAAATACTCCTTAATTTGCTTTTAGTCAGTGGAGAATTACAATGGGAGAAATAATGCTATAGAAATATAAAATGACCACAATTCCTTCTGATTATTTAGTTCTACCACCTTTTGCTTGCCTCAGAATACGAGAGGGACCAGCCAGCATGCTGGAAAGTGGGCAAGTGCCGGCCCAGCGCCCAGCGGGCAGCACACAGGCGCGCGGCCGAAGGGGCAAACACACTCAGTAATGAGGGTTTATGCAAAAACACGGAGGAACTTCCCAGGGCCTAGAAATATTCAAGCACGAAAGAAGCTGCCTTAGAAAGGAGTGAGATTTATATTGCCAAGTATTTAGTTACATTATAGACTATTTTGCATAGAAGCTATGTAAAGAATTCCAATCTGGAGAAGAGAGTAGATGGATTTTAAGTTCTCTTATAAATTCTCAGATTTAACAATTCCCCAGATTTAACAAAAGAATTTAACATTCTTTTTTTTTTGTAGTACAAATACTGGTTTTTAATTTTTGGTTATTCACCCTTGTAAAAGGAGATGATTCAAAATTACCCAATTCTTTGTTGACTACAAGTAACTGTGACTCTACCGCCACCAAGTGGTAGTGTTCTGAATGTACACGGTGGACTCTTGGGCGACCACAAGTCTTGAGGGCCAAACATGCTATTTTCCAGCTCAGAAAATGTGGTTCCATGACAATCCAAATACTACCTCACAAGATTAGCCTTTGTTTTTCTTGTTCCCTGGAGAACTGAGAAATCTTTTTGAAGACACCCCTTTTCCAACTCGAATGAGCTATTTTAATCTCTCTGCAGCTTCACTTGTGCATGACATTTTAAAAGGCAAATGAGGCCTGGAGCTCCTCTGAGTTGTATCCTCAGAATGAAATCTTATATAATGAGTCTGATTTTCTCAGCACAACAAGCATTCATTACTCAAGTCTTTGGAAATAATTTACTATATTGCTCCTAAATGGCCATTTAAAAATAATCACTCCATTGCACAAAATTGGCAATTCACTTCCAATTGCCCAAAGGAAGTTTTCAGCAGAGCTTTTAAAAGGTTCTGAAGTGTGCATCTTTGAGAAAGAATAGTTCACAGTACAATATAGTAAGCGCCTTTCCACTTTCAGCTAGATGGAATTTTAATGTAGTTTGGAAACAGGCATAGGGCTTCTATTATTATTGACATCCTATTTTTTTCTGTGTAAATATTCTAAACTTCAGTTCAAGTAAGGGTTGGCAAAAGAACAGGATTTAATATTTATGCGGTGGCTTTAATTCAAACAATCCTTAAGCCTTTTCTGAATTGGTACCATATTTCTTCCACACAGTGCATATCTGGAAGAAGCAAAACCCAGGTCTGCAAAACCCAGTATTTGCCAATTATATAGCTTCAATATATGAGAGATTAGTACTGCATTTACTCCTCACAACAACCCGTGGAGTACTATCCCTTAGGAGGAGGGAATCTAGGCTCAGAGGAGTCATAAAAATGACACTCAGAAGGACTGAGGTGTACTGCCATTTCTGTCTTTCACTTGCTTGTATTTCTTACATGGGGTGACTAAAAAGCTAACATAACTAAATGCTGAATTTAATTTCTTTGACTTACACGGTACCACAGTGGTCCCACATTTATCAAGCAGTAGCCACTGGAAAACATTAAGTGACAAGCTAAGGAATTCAGATTCATGTGTATGTGTTTATTCATGTTTAACGAGTACCTTCTATATGCTATTTCCCCCCAAAGTAGCTAATCAAACATTTCATTTCATTCTAAAGCAACCCACATAGCTCAGGAGGTTCAATGACTGGTCCAAAATGACAGGACAGAGCAGAGCCAGGACAGAGTCCTTCCGCCACGTTCCTGCCACTTCCTCCACCAAGGAGATAAAAAAGCCAACACAAACACATGGTAAAAGTTGCTGAATTTTGGGAAGACTCTTCACAGGAACTCTGAGGTAGGTTACACAGCCCAGGCATGTGCTGTGACTGGGAATCGAACTGCTGACCCCTTGATTCGCAGGCTGGTGCTCAACCACTGAGCCACACCAACCAGGGCAGTCAGTGCATGTTTTAGAAACTCTCACAGCACACAGGTGCGTGCCTCTTAGAGCACATTGGTTGAAAATCGCTGCGTTACACAATTTGGGGGAGAGGTATGATTCCCGTGGCTTCTTCAGAAATTTTTTTGTGGTTTTAAAAAAGCAGTTAAGCTCCCCCACCCCAAAAAAGAGAAAGAAAAGGAAAAAAAAGAGAACTCAATAGTTAACTAAAAAGACTCAAGAGAGCTTACCTGTTCTGTTTCAAAGATGTCTCGAAGATGTTCAAGGCCAAGGCTTTTTAGAAATTGACTAATATTCATGTCAAGACCCGCAACTGAAACAGACATAAAGTTTCTCAGCAAAGAGTTTATCAATCTAAAGGACGTCCCAGTATTTTTTAAAGCCATGGCTCTCTGAGCCCCCTGGCTATGCAGATGATTTTACACGCATAAAGTAACCCTAAATTTCATTCAGACACTCTGAGTTATCTCTGAATTTGGTTGAGAAGTAAAAGCAGTTTAGCAAATCAGTAGTATTTGTACTAATTTTAATATTACAGAGCATAATGTAATGCTTTTAATAAATGAAATATTTAGTAGATATAAAATTCCAAAGTTACTAGCTATCACTTTAGTTTTCACTCCTTAAATAATCTGTTTTTTCCTGATACATTTCAGTAATAAGACTCACTCAGCAGCTCAGTAAGATACTATGATTTGGAATGGATGTACCGAGATAAACATAAGTAAGAACAATGCAGATACCAGGACATTTATTCTATAAAGACATACTTTATAAATGACAACTTATAAATAGTTAAGATATCTGTAAGTGAGGTGTTCAATGATTACCAATAAAAAAATGAGTCTGTGCATTAAAGAGAACCCAAAGGACAAGAACCAGATAAGCATTCACAGGGAGCACTCACCCTCTCCTTCCTTCCTTTCTGTGCCCGCGGCGCCATCCCCCGTGTTGGACGCCCCCCCGACGGCCAGCTCCGCTAACGGGACGGTGAGGTTATCTATGCTGCTGGCGGCCGACAGGCAGGAGGGGGTGGACGCTGGTGAGATGAGAGAGGCGCTCACTACTGTGGCCTGAGGTTTAAAGCAGGTGGGTAAGGCCTCGGGGGGCATGGCGTCTATCAGCAAGGCTCTGATGTCGTCGGCCTGCAAAGGGCACAGACAGCACGGAAATGCTGCATTTTAAAGTTGTAAGTGTTTCACTAAAGACCAAGGACCTTGTGGCTTCTTTCTTTAATAAATGCCTCATATCCTATTTGTTTTTATAAGTTCTGCCTCTTTCCTTCTCTCATCCAAAAGGTCCAGTAGTTTCAGCAGGTAGAACTGGAGAAACTATTAATTACAAAATATTTCGGCTTCTGAACAGCTAATGTGAAGCTGGGTGACTCCAGTAAGAGCACTCTACTATGTGCTTGAAACTCACTGAGAGGAGACCGTGTTTCCTCCAGGCACACACAGAGTTAATTAACTACGAGGAAAAAAAAATCCAACAATGTGGACTATGTTAATTCCTGAAAACGCGTCTTTAAGACTAAGTGACAAGTATACATGAAGCTGTGCAGATTACATGTGTATCTGAAGGACGTGTAAGTTAATAAAGATTTAAAGAGGTAAGAAATAAAAGATTTCACCTTTCATTAAAAAAAGTGCACTTCAAAGTGCTGACTTTCGATCTCTTCCTTAGAAGTAGTTCCCACATTTATTTACTGTTTTGTTTATACTTAAACAACAGTAATTTTTGCCCAGTTACTGCCCAGCAGTTAATCTGACTGACTCTCTCAAAGCCTCAGGGAAATTATGAGGAGCAGCAGCTGCGCTGGCCCTGAGCGGTGAGGCTCAGTAGGCTGGGGTCATCCTGCAAAGCAAAGCCTTGCACGTTCAGTTCCTGGACCAGGGCACACGCCTGGCTGTGGTTCCATCCCCGGTCAGGGCACATACAAGCGGCACCCAATGAATGTATAAATAAGTGGAACAACAAATCAACGTTTCTCTCTCCCTTTGTCTCTCTAAAATCAATAAATTAAAAAAATTTTCAGAAGGAAGTTAGTTTGTTCCTATTCTAAGAGAAATACGCATGGCTAAAGGTAAACGTGCTAAGCCCTGGAATTTCACATCGTCTCTGGAAGTGTAATGAGCAAGTCTGAGGATTTTGAAATGAGGACTTACTGTGGCCAGATCTAAAGGTGTCTGACCTTCTTGGTTCTTCATGGTGGGGTCTGCTCCGTGTGCCAGGAGGAGGGCACACAACTGGGTCCTCCCTTTTTGGGCTGCTTCATGAAGAGGAGTAAACGCCCACTTATCTGTCGCATTTACACACGTGTTGTATTTTATCAATAATGCTGCTATGTCCACATGCTGAAGAAAAGGAAAAGGGGGTGAAGAGTTAAGGAAGATTATCTGGTAAAGCTCCGTCGTACACGCTGGCTTCTGTTTAACATTTCATTCTCTCTGTATCTCTATTTTCGTCCTTAACAGAACTTTCTTGTATGAAAGAGTATTTACAAGCCCTCTCCCTGTATTCTGGACTCCGTCTTTCCCTGCCTCCTCCTCCATCAGTTCCACAATTACTCTTTTACCCCACAATTCTAATTCTTCATGGGACCATCTGAAATTTTTTCTTTAGCTAACATACTCAGGCCCATCTTAAAAACAAACATTTCTCTTCTACCCAATTGCAATCTGCTCTATTTGTTGAAATACTCATCTCAAAGCTTCTGAATGTTCTTCTATTCCAGCCTTTGGGAAAGTAACGTAACACAATAAAACCACATTTTTCAAAAACTAGTCTCTCATGTCCAAAATGCCCCAAAGGGTGGAGGAATGTCAGCCGCAGACCCACTCACTAACAACCCGGGCATGAGATGATGGATCTTCCGTCAGCTTGAACGGGGGTGGTCAGAGGAGAAGGAAGAAGAGCAAAATATGAGAAATTTTGAAGCAAAAAATACTCGGTTTTAGAAAGACAAATGAACCACGGAGGAAGAAAAAGAAGAAAAGTCAAAGACGGCTACCTTTGCAGAAAAACTGCAAGAGGGAATGAAGCCATATAAGGACAAGGCTCGCCGGGGCCCGTCGTTGGTGAGGCACGGTGTCAAGGTCATGAGCTCTGCCCGCGTCTGACACAGAGGGCTGGAGGGCAGGCCAGAGGGCATCAGCGACTTACTCACATGCTCTCTGACCCACTCGCCCACCAACCAAACATCTATCGGATGCCTACCAAGTGCTTGGCACCAGAGACAGGAACTCGAGGGCAATGACAGAATGGAATACTGAGCTGAAAGCTGTAGTAGCTATTTGATAAATGAGCTCATTAAGAAAAGGAATACAGAGAGAGAATTGCAAGGATCGCAAGGGGAATAAAACCGTGAAAACAATATTTTGGGAAAGGAGAAGACAAACGGGGCAGTAAGAATGGCAGGAGAACTAAAGAGGCAGGACCTTTGAAAACCAATGCAGGAGAAAGTTTTAGGAGAGTAGGTTCTCTCAAATAATAGCGAAAGGTTTTAGCTTCTTTCCAAAAGTTCTAATAAGTTAAGACAACTGATTATGCAGAGGTAAAACTGATTCATGATTAGGCTTTGGAAAATGATAAAAATAAACTTTATTCTTACATACCCATTTAGGGATGCTAGTTTAGTTACCACCAAAATATTTCTGAAATCCGTCTCAACTCCAATATTCTATAATTTTTGTGCAATTGGCACATTGGTTCCTTGGCATAATTTGATTACTTTTTATAGCTCAGAAGCACATTATCTGTTGAGAATAAATTTCTAACTCATGCTGTTGCTCAACTGCAATGCACTGAGTTATCTGCAGCCAACTTTTGTGAGAACGGGAAAGGGGTGAAGGGATAGACAAATACCCCCAGATGGATTCAGGGCATGTTTCTTCGTGTTTTCCTTAAGACAGTCTTGGCTCTCTGGAAGATACTCACTTCAAATAGAAAAGGCACTTTTTTTTTCCTGAGGCACTGCTGAAGTTTTTTTTTTAAATATATAATACAAATACTTATTCATTTTAAAAAAGGTAATTTCAGAAAACAAAGAGAAGGAAACTTACTAGAAAATACAGATCAGACAACTTCTAATAAAGCTTCCACATTTACTTTGACAACATAAAGATAAAAAAGTATAATCAGACTAGGGTTTCTGAGAACAGGGTATGTTTTATGATCATTTTGGGAGCACGAATGATGTCATCATTACAAAGTTGATCTTAACACAAAGATAAAAAGAGGCACTAAGTACTATTAGTACTAATAGAGGCACTATTAGTACTAAGGTACTAATAGCAACATCACTGAAAACAAAACAAAGCCCCTAATTTATCTCTCTTACTCAAAGGATATGTGTTGAAAAAGAACAGCTGTTTTTAGTAAACCCAAAAGTATGGAATAATTTCAAGCTTTTCCACTTACAGGCTGTTTAAATTGTGCTTCTGATGATTAATTTTATTCTACTCTCATGTGTATTGGCAGAATAATATAATTTATTAGCCGAATTTGCATAGCTTCCAAAATTAGACAGTCCAAGGAAAACTGTGTGTGTGTGTGTGTGTGTGTGTGTGTAAAATGAATGACATATATGGTATGTGTTAGTAAACCTTCTTTACACTGATTCCACAGTTCGTGCTGGGAGAGACCAGTTACATGCTTTTTAAAATCTGCTGACAAACATCTGAAAAAGCAATACACAAAAAGGAGTATATTACTACCCAAGTGCACTAAAAACACAATTCTTAAGTCTTTTAACTGTCTACCCCACTAGGGCAAAAACAGAAACTGAATTTAAGGCTGACACACGCAATAAATGAGCTACAGCTCAGTTCCTCACCACAGGTAAGGGCCACACACTGGACGGGAAGGTACAGAAAAGGAATCAACTCCTGGAATGTTTCCAGGAGAAGGTGGTGCCAGAATCCAGCAGCAGCACAGATGCTTTGAATGACAAATACAGTGTAACAAGATTTGAGGGCCCTAGTTTAATTTAAGAAAGGTGGGAAGCAGGGAGAAGAGAAACATGCTTGGTTTTTGCAAGGAGCATGAGAGCATGGGGATATTCTCATTATCAAGGGCAAGGAAGACGGGAGTAAGAGAATATACAAATCAGTGACTCATTTCTATTTATAGTTTGCCAGGCTTTGGGGAATCTAGAAACTGCCCCATCAATAGTGATTACAACCATGAGCACCCCTGGGGTGTACAATCTGGCATCTGTGGGTTTTTACAAACAGGGACTAAGTGGATGAACACACAAGCACAGGAGCATTTGTTCACGCTACTCCCGTGGGGCTCCTTGGCCTGAAGTGGGCCTGGGCGACCCCACGCACCCGTGCGGTCAGTCTCAGCAAACAGCATCAAGGCAGTCAATGTGTTCCTTCTTCTCTCTCCACTGACGACCAGCTACAGTGCTTTGAGGGGATGACTGGACTTTCACTGTGGGGTTTTAGCCAGTCAATGCAAATGCTATGAAGCTACATACTTGTATACCAATAGCTCAAACATTTACTTGATTATTGAAAAAATGTTGATGGTAAATGTAAGCAACCAGAATTTTCATGCCTAAGAGGAGCCTCCTGGCTTTTATAGTTTCTAAAATCTACTTGAGGTAGAATATTATCTGTATCAATAAATATTAATTGAGCACCTATTAATATATCTATGATTGTGCTAGATAATGTTGAAGAGACTAAAAAGCTATAAAAAGCGTGGTCCTTGGCTAAAAAGACAGTTACGCTCAACTGGGAAGGCTAGGAACACTCTGAGCAGAAGAATTATAACTGTGCTAAATGATGCTGTTGGTTAGATTCTCTACTCACTTTGTGCACAGTATACTATTAACAAAGCAGTACGCGTCAGTGAAGTCCTCTAGACTTGAACCTTAGCATGCTCACCCCATAGGACGCTGCGTTATGAAGAGGAATTAAGCCACCTTTGTCTTGTGCGTTGACATCTGCTCCATGCTCTAGAAGGTACTCAGCGACTTCCAGGTTGTTGTAGCCAGCTAATAGTGAAGAAAGGCAAACACATCAGCTTAAAAGAAAAAAATGTGTATATAAATAGTTAAGGACTGGAAAAATATTAAAGTTTTAATATTTCTTGCTTTAAAAGCTAATACTATTATTACATAATGAAGAGCCTTTACGATAAGAAGTTACATAAAATGATGTCAGCAAAAACGTTTTGCTAAGGAGCCCTCTCCGGGTCAGGCCTCCTTCCATCTCCTGGCCATCTGTACAGGTGCGGAAGAGTGGACGAGACTCGGCTGCGCTGGCGGTGCTCACCTGCCAGGTGCAGAGGCGTCGAGTTCCGGCCCTGGGTGTCCCTGCAGTTGATGTTCTCCTGGGTGCACAGCTTCTGCACTCTTGCCAGGCAGCCCTTCTTGGCGGCGTCCAGCAAGGCGGCGTCCCCTCTCAGTAGGTCCTGAATGTCTGTGTCTCCTTCTTTAACCAGGTCTAAAGGGGTATTTCCGTCTCTGTTCTTCTTAGTTGGATCTGCTCCATGCTGCAGAGAAAAACCAAACGGGGTTTGTATTTTCTGTAGTGTCTTTCTTCAGGTTCGTTTGTTTATTTTTAACTTCACTTATCCAAGCAAGGTATTTATTCTACATGCATTTTGAACAACAGAGGCAATATCCTGTTTCATTTCGCCAATTCCCTACTTAGCAGTCTTTGAAAACATCTTTTCCTTTAAGAATGGGATGGATGGTAATTTTGACCAGATTTCAATTATATAAAGATACTCAGCGAATATCACAAAAAATATGAAAATATCATGAAAAAGAACTGAGAAGAGGAAAACACATAGGTAGGAAAAGTACTTGATTTTAAATGCAAATGGAAGTTTGGTAATTTTAAAGTATTTTCATTTTAAGCCTTAACACCTATCATGAAATTAGGTATAAATGTATTAACAATTAATTAGATTCTAACAGTTCACTATGAAATTTCATATACTATGAAATTAAGTAAACAAAAGTCAGGAATCTTTCCCATGGGCCGGTCTCCTACTGGTCCACTGGAGAGAGCTGTCCCGTGTCCAGCGAGACAGTGCGTTCACTGGGACTTGCACGTTATTTCTCACTGACCAGTGACAACAAAAATGACCATCAAACACAGTGTTATTCTCAAGACTCTTAAGAACATATCTGATACCATACAAGATGGAATAAGAATTTTATTTATATTTAACCAGGTTAAGTTTCTCTCTAGTTAAAAAAAAACAGAAGGAGAAATCTACAAATGTAGATACATGTCTGGTCATTTCTCACATCCTTAAAAACACACACAAAATTACTGAGCTAGTAGTTTCATATGACTACGAGTTTCTACTATTTCATCTGTATCCTCAAAACTTACATATGTAACTACTGAGAGATATCTTATATTTTAATAAAAATCTGATAAAGTTTTCATAAGATATATATTTAAATAATGTTTAATAATGAGAAACGAGTTTGTTAACAATAACAGAATAGCCAGTAGAAAATAAAATAAAACTTGGTCAAAAAACTTGTTTCTCTTTCTATAAATGTTTTCTGATGTTAAGACTGTAAGTAGTAGGTAAGTAATGCAAGGTAGTCCAGCTCCTCCCCACCTACCTTGATGAGCTGTGATGAACTGAACTTAGATCGAACGGCTCAGAAAGGCCCTTCAGACACCACTCAAGGCTCTGTGAATATCATGGCGTCACACTCAGACATCCCCCCAAAACGCAACATGGAAGCATCTCTATAGCACTTACTGTACTTAATAGAATAATTTACTTTGACATAATTTTACATGCTAACCAACAGTACATATAATTACTTGATACTTTATAATTTTTTAAACCACACACTTTTAAGAGGAGCTTGCAGATTTCGTATTTTCCTTTGGCTGCTGCTTCATGGAGAGGGGTGAACTTCCACAAATCCGCCACGTTGACGGATGCCCCGTGCCGCACCAGAAGCTCAGCCACCTCGTAGTGTCCGTACGAACAAGCGTTGTGAAGGGGCACCAAGCCACTAAACAGAAGAAAATTATTTTTAAGACATATAACAAATCTTCGAGTTAAAATGATACTTTAAAAAAATAATGTAATTCTTCTATGGCATTGACTATACTGAAGACTCACTTAAAAAGAAAAAAAAATTAATTGGTCTTTAAGACATAGTCATCCATTT
Source organism: Phyllostomus discolor (assembly GCF_004126475.2). Classification (NCBI taxonomy): domain Eukaryota; kingdom Metazoa; phylum Chordata; class Mammalia; order Chiroptera; family Phyllostomidae; genus Phyllostomus; species Phyllostomus discolor. Next base: position 79,026,147 of record NC_040913.2, read on the forward strand.
CCAAATAGGATTAAGAATTTCAAAAATGTCCCTTTCAATATAAGGACTTTGCATAGTTTCTTGGTGACAGATATAAACCTCATAACATCCCTTACCCTTAAAATACATATATCCTTAAAACACACACATGAAAAGGTTCCATCACAATACTTGAAATTCAGGCTTCATCCTGGCAATAAAAAGCAACACTACAAAATGGTTTCAGGAATAATTAAACAATAATTTGGTTTATCATCTCTCAGATTCTCTTCCATTTGGGCTTTCCTAATGAAAACTGTATGCTTATAAAGTACACAAGGTAATTTAGCTTATTTATTTAGGCAAGCTCTACCTTTTTTTTTAATGGTTTCCGGGAAAAGGTTTAAATATTTAGGCTCCATGCAATGAAAACTCAAAATCCAAGTGATACCGGCTTCCGTGTTCAGCAAGGAAAACAATGGCACCGACTATAAACTCCAGTCACATGAGCAGATCTAGCTGCCTCCTTGTGAGCAAACTATTCTGAGGTTCTGGTGGGAAGGCAGCTGACGTTCTGAAGGGACCAAAAATGTGCCCATAAAAAAAGGTGCATCCAAAAGATGAGTTTAATTTGCACTAAGACATGGCAAAATCCAGGTACGGGAGCCCTTTTATTCAGACATCAGTGCTTTTGACAAAAACCTTTCGAAATAAAAACATTAACTGCTAAAATGGGCAATAGAAAAAAATGGTTGTTCTCCAAGGAACTATAATGCTTTAAAAGAGCGAGTGATACTATTATTGAATACTTGTGTCTGATGTGCCCCTTTTAAAAGATAAATAAATTCAGAACTGTTAAATGAAGGCTAAGTTATATGGTTTAATCCTATAGGACTCTGGTATGTAGTTGTACACAAAGGTGCTTATTTATACTTTGAGCTGATATGAAATTAACTCAGAATATGGAAACTCATTTCAATTAAACTTCCTTCTTGCATTTCTAAATAGCTTTCATGGTTGCTTTAAAAACTGTCCAGATAAAGAGAAATAATTTAGTAAACTAATATAAAGAATATGTGAACTAGTAAAAAATAAAATTATGTTTTTATTAATACTGAAGACTTTGGGATGAAAGGCTTCTTTTTGGAAGAGATTATATATTTTTAATAGCAACAAAAGAAATAATAAATTATAAGCTATATAAACACATTCATACAATGCAATAAAACACTATATACAGGCATTAAAAGGATGAGATAAACTATTAAGTACTAATACGGAAGGACATTCGAGATCTATTACTGGATGAAAAAGCAAACTGCACAGCAGCCATCTGCAATGGCACCAGCCTTTACGGTAACAACCACTCCCACGCCCAGCAGCGCACACGCTGCTACATGCACTTAAAAAATCAGGAGGATCACGACACAATTTTAGTGTTGTAAGCTCTAGGAGGTGAATTTTCACTACATTTCTATGTTTTAATTTATGCTTTAAACTTTAGAAAACATGCGTTACTTTTTAAATAGGAAAACACATTAAGACTTGGAACTATTAAAATAATTTTTTTAAGTCTCAAAGTAACGAATCCCAAACAGCTGAATTCCAACACATACCCTTTGTCTTTGGCATGGACGTCGGCACCGTGGTGTAGAAGGTACTCCACAACAGACACACGATTATAGCCTGCCGCAAAGTGCAAGGGCGTGGAATGCCGGCCTTCCAAATCTCTGCAATTCACATTTTGAGGGCTGCAAAGTTGCTTTTATGGCACACACACACACAGACAGACACAAGATGAACATTAATACTTATTCACTGATTTTGCTCCGAAGTACCACAAGTATCTTGGATAACTTGTGATTTTCTAATGAGTATTTATTTCCAAAGATTAGATGATACAAGTGATGTTTAAAAATCATCATTATGCTTGGTTTTACGGTGTCTAGAAATAAGTCTTGCTGTTCATAGAGCAACTGAACCTTTTTCATCATTTCCTGGCCAAAATCCTGGCCACAAAGAAAAACCCGTAATAAAGCAAGCAGTGCTAGGCCACCACTGCCGTGCCCTCTCTGAGACTGCTCATCACCTTGGCCATTCTTCGCTCAAATAAGGGCAACCCTGGTTGACTGCAGAATAACCCCGAGTTCCTGTCTCCTCTGATGTGCAAGCAAAAAGGCTCTGCGAAAATCATAATGATTTTTCTTGGGCCACCTGATCAGTCCACTTGGCCCTCTGATCAGTCCACAGTGCTTTACTGGGCCTTTGGGCGATGTCTGTCTAACTCTGCTAGTCAAACTGAGTGTGATCCTTTCCTAGTTTTTGGCTTTACTTCCATCTCCTTCAGCGATGCCCTCCAAATTCCTCCTCTGTCTCCTCTTCTCCATTTGAAAGTTACCATTTCAGCACAAGCTCCGATCTCCTTGATCACAAGCAGTAGGAAGCACAGTAAGGACTGACAAGACACATCATCAGTGGTGGCAGGTGAATTACAAAAATATTGGAACGATAATTTACTATCTATAAAAATTTCACATGCTTCAGTGAATTACTATCTATTGGAGAAGTTGATCAGTATCTCTGACTTACAGATAAATAAACTGAGGCTCAGCAAGGTTAGGAGAAAGCGCTTTTCACAAGTTCGTGCAGGGCAGCATAAAGACTCGGACCCTGTTTTCCTGATTATTAATCTCTTGATCTTTTTCCTGCATGGCTGGTTTCAAAACTAGAAACCTGTTCCTACTGATACACTCAGTAGGGGGAAAACAGGACTTCTCAGGTGGCATAATATTTACACAACAGGGAAAAGTCTGGGCGATATAAGGGAGGGCCTGAAATTTCATCAACTCGGTGGAAAAGCACCAGACTCTAAACTCTGAAGAACCATTACCATCTGGTCCGGTCAAATCTCTTATCTTTTCATAACGAGTGAGTCTGTGTCTATGTTAATACGTTAAATAGAGAATAAAAAAAAAGAAACATAAATTAATACATAAACTAGAGAGAAAGGCTACAAAGACTGGCAGCAGACACCAATGGTCTCACACAACAAGCTGCCTCCTGCTGCTCCTGCTTTTTTGTCTAGTTCTTATTTTTCTAAGTTAACCCCCGCCCCACTCCCCGCCCAGAGAATACTGGCAAAATAGGAATGAGGGAGGAAATAAAGGAACACAACTCATTTTTCCAGGCCAAAAGTAAAAGCCGATGCTGCTTATTAAATATTTGCTTTTTAATATTTAGAAGTTCTTTATTCTTTCCTGTTTCATTTTCTTTTTGAACAGCAAAGCAACTGCACATCGTTTCTGCCTGCTTTATATAATTTCAAATACGTTACTTAGCAAACAGCCTTTTCTTCTCATATTTCTAATAATTCCTAAAGCCTCTAGGAAAAGAATATTTTCAGGCTTAATCCTCATTTAATTTGTGCTATGTGTTTTCCTGCCACTATAATTCCATTAAAAAAAAAAGTTGGCCTTTATTGTGAAGAGACTGTTTCGGAAACCTGAAACGTGCAGTCCATTGCCTGCTACATACAAAAGCCATGGAATTAATCTACTTTATTACATTAAGAATAAACTATTGATTTTATTATAATGGGCACATGTAGCAATCTGAGTGCTGAGACTGCCATGCTGTGACACGGAAAAGGAGTCCTAATCATTTTTACATTTAAAGATGTTCTTCTGTTAGGGTACACTTACAATGACAGAAGTATTTTTAAGAAAAAAATACATAATTTCAGATCTAAGAGAACTTGAACATTTCTCCCCAGTGGCTATTATAACTGATATTATTATTTTTCTTTAAGTAACTTTGATGTTATTATATAAGAAAGAGAGGTTGGTAGTGACCACATATTAAAATAAAAATAAAGTAACACAGAGCTTAGAAAGTGTTTACTGTCATTTCAAATAATATACATCATTAAGAATGCTAAAATTAGTTTCCTAAAAATCACAAAAGTAAGTTTTGCTTAGTAAGTAACAAAGTTTAGTCTGCAAAAAATAATCTGGTATGACTTCCAATACAGATACTGTAATTGGCCTTTCTTTAAAAAAAAGAAAAAGAAACAAAACCAAAAACCATATCCCTTTCTGCTATTTTTATCCATATGTGAATCACTGTAGATGGAAAATATTTTTTAAAAAACATATTCAATTTTAGAAAATAATTTTTTACCTGAAAAACATTGAATCTATAACCATTGTTTCTATGCCACAAATAAAGGGTTGATAAAATTTTCTTGGCAAACAGAGTTCCATAGGAAAGAAAATCCATCTGCATATAAATAATTCCAAATGGTTGCAGGATCATAGTATCTTCCGAGAGCAAACGTGAGACTCTTGGAAAACTTCAAGGAACATTGTTTCAAACCTTACTTTGCTGAATGCAACTTCTTTGGTAGATAGTAATTCACTGAAGCATGTGAAATTTTTATAGATAGTAAATTATTGTTCCAATATTTTTGTAATTCGCCTGCCACCACTGATGATGTGTCTTGTCAGTCCTTACTTTGCTTCCTACTGCTTGTGATCAAAGAGATCAGAGCTTGTGCTGAAATGGCAACTTTCAAAAGGAAAAGAGGAGACAGAGGAGAAATTTGGAGGGCATCGCTGAAGGAGATGGAAGTAAAGCCAAAAACTATTACATGGTTTTGACCTAGCTTAGAAATTTCTGAAGGCAGCCAAAAGTAACACTTTAATTAATGTAAGTTAAAATAAAAGAGCTGTCACATAACCAGAAGAAAAGTGACTAAAAAGCAGTTGAAGTGAATGGATAATAAGGCACATACTAGGAAATTTTTGTGGTTAGAGCCCTCTCTTGTTTATGTGTTCACTCTGCTCAACCCTGTCACTGTTTGGATTTGAGCAGCTTCACGTACAAGTTTAAAACGAACTGGTTAGCAAGGGGTCAGTGGTGCCACTCCAGACATCAAAGGCACTGACTTACCTTCACAGTTTCCAAATCTCCAGCTTTAGATGCTTCTAGAAGTCGATAGTCAACATCAGAAGTACGTATAGGTGTACTTTCTGCATAAAAGGAAGGAAAGATGATGGCTGGTTATCATGTATTCAGAGAAGAATAAAGAAGGCAAAATTAGCCCTGGCTGGCGTAGCTCAGTGGATTGAGCGCGGGCTGGGAACCAAAGTGTCCCAGGTTCGATTCCCAGCCAGGGTACATTCCTGGGTTGCAGGCCATAACCCCCAGCAACCGCACATTGATGTCTCTCTCTCTCTCTCCCCCCCTTCCTTCCCTCCCTAAAAATAAATAAAATCTTTAAAAAAAAAAAAAAAAAAGAAAGAAAGACTTGGAAAATTAAAAAAAAAAAAAAGGCGGCAAAATTATTTGCTGAATGCAAAGAGAGAGATTAAGGGGTCAGATTCTAAGACCTAATAATATAGGGTTTCCCCCCTCAATCTTTACTGGGAAAGAAATGTGGTTGCTTACTTCAATCTATATCCATCTCTTCCTAAAGCAAATTTAAATAAATTCTAAGACACAAGTCTTCCTCCATCCCTACTACTCCACCTTTCAAATTTTCTGGTCAAACCTGGCAAAGGGGAATGGAGAAACACAGGACAGTGCACTCACGATCCCCTTCATGATAGGCTGGTCTTAGAAGTGTCGTATTGAAGCTGTGCTGTGGGCTTTGTTATGCAGACCTGGGGAAGCCACTCAACTGTCATTACTTAACGTTCAGCCTTTCTTATTTTCTTTTTAAAGATTTTATTTATTCACTTTTAGAAAGAGGGAAGAGAAGGAGAGAAAGAGGAAGAGAAACATCTATGTGTGGTTGCCTCTTGAGTGCCCCCTACTGGGGACCTGGACTGCAACCCAGGCATGTGCCCTGAATGTGAATCGAACCAGCAACCCTTTAGTTTGCAGCCCACACTCAATCCACTGAGCTACACCTGTCAGGGCCCTTTAGTCTTTCTTTTGGGCCTCAGTTTCCTTAAAATGAAACAGAAGTACTACTCCTGAAATCACCGATCCTGGAAAATAAAATCAGTGTACAGAAATGGCCTACTAAATGCAGAAATTTAATTCACATTTATCAAACGGCTTCAGGGAATTACAATGTAAACTGTCTGTAAATTGGGAGGTGTGATACCAATGCTAAGTGGAATATAATTAAATTGGGCTGTTCAATCTACAAGTATGAGGTTAACAAATGAAATTTTTTGATTAATCCAATATAAATACAACAAAAATTCATTGCAGATTGGCTCAAGTGAAAAGGTTTTTAAAAAACCATCTGTACTACATCACTCAAAATATTTCATGAGCATTAAGTGAGGCTTTTATAATGTGAACACACACTCAGATAGCACAAAAAAGGGACAGGGTCCAGGAGACCGGAATTAGACTGGCTCTCCTAACCGTGACAGGGGACAGGCCACTCGATAGCTTAGTTATTGCTCAGCGACTTACAGGATTGTTAGTCTGCCTTAAATTCTCTTCCAGATTTCAGATTGTGTTATTTTATGAATGGAGACATCTTTCTTGAACCCACCGTATAAATGGGAAGAGCAACAGTTGCTAAAAAGAGGTTTTAGATTTCAGAAGAAATACTGCACCTCTCTCTAGTCTGAAGTGCTTCATTCAGGAGAAAGGCTTTTACAGAGTAAGTTATGAGAACTCCTCAATGGAAGATAAACTGTATTTCTTCAGTCATAATAATAGCAGATAAAATGTTAAGATTAAAGGGAGGGAAGAAAAGAGTATTTCATACAATAAAGCACGTTTCTGAAATAACAATTACATTCCTTTAAAAGGGAGAGTCTTGTATCTGTTAGTTTGTGGAAGTGTTGAGTCAGACATCTTTACATTCCTTTTCACACGGAGAACACTCAGAAAGCATTTGCTGGGTTCACTTCCATGCTACTCTGTATCGGGGCCGATGTATACGTCAAATCTTAGCTCGCTCTCTGGCTTCCCTCGTCCTGTTCTTTCATGTCTCATTTGCCTCCAGTCTAACGCTGCCTGACATCACTGCACTTTAGGTGTGTATGCTATGTCCCTATGACAGCGATTCTGGCAGCTGGTAAAACTCACTGAAACCGCCTTAGGAAATCTATAGGTAATATTTTTAGTTTATCATTTCAACAGAATAATATGACAACTGTTTGCATACAGAGTCAGAACTTCGGATATTTTTAGATTCTACCATTTTAAGGACACAATTAATATAGCTGAATTTTTTAAATTCTCAAAACGATTTGAAATTTGCACACCTGTCTTGATGCAGACTAATTTGCAAAGGGTGTAATTTCACAAACAAAAATTGTTATGCAAATATAAGAAAGAGTAGAGAGTAAATAAGTTATTTAAAGCTATTAATTAATTACCACACAAGTTACAGAGCTTTGTATCCATTATAAATCCTGAACAGGGTTGGAACAGATTCATTTTTAGAAACCACACACACACACACACACACACACAGTCCAGGAACTTTATATACAGAGGTGCACACTTTTTAAAAAAGGATATAAAAATAAAGTTAAAAAGGAAATACAGGCAAAAGAAGACTAGCTGATATGCAAAATTCTGTATCAGTACAATCCTTTATCAGCACACTGGCTTTAGCTCGGTATGAAAAGAAATACTTCACCTAGCGTCAAACGGTGGAGATGGAGTTCTAATTTTTTCTCCAATTCTACTGTCTTACCAGAATTAAAAATCAAACAAACAAAAACCCTGAGAGTTTCAAAGTTTAAAAGGCAGTTGGCTATTTTTAAAAATATCTCCTGCAGACTTGTTTAGTTAGTGTCGAGACCACAGGACTGGCAAAAGGTCTCAGTGGCTTACTTCGAGGTGCAAATGTAAGCTGGGATTTCGATTTTAACCTGGCTATCCTAAGACCCCAAATCCTTACCTTCATAAAGGATTAGGCAACAGCAATGCAATAACCATACTGGAATATAGAACCAGAATTTGGGTCAAGATCTGCTCAGAAGAACTGTCTGTGATGCGAGAACTGTTCTTCATCTGTGCTCATGCAGCAGCCACCTGCCACGTGTGGCTACTGAGTCCCTGAAATGTGGCTGATACAACCGATAAACAGGGTTTAACATTTTATTTAATTCGGCCACATGCAGCTAGCTAGTGGCTACCCACTGGACAGAGCAGGTCTAGAGAAAAGTCAAATCATCTGAAACAATTTAAAAATGCTCATTTATTTTAAAAACTGTTTATCTTCTTTCATGCAACATTAATTTTAACATAAATATTGCCTGTAGTTTATAATTAAAACTTTATTAATTTTGAAAACTACAGATTGGGAACTGAAAGTGAAGGTTTCTAAAAGTAGATATTACACGTGGTATTACCAGGTGTATTTAAACAAAACTTTAAAATGTTATAACTTATTATGCATTCTGTATGACTGATGCTTGGTGCAAACTTTAGGGAGTCATTATAGATATAACCTGAAATTTGATTAGTTAATGTAGGTATCACTTGGGAAGTTTACCTAGTTCGTGGTCCACAGACTAGACATACACGTTTCTTGTACAAATATTAGTCCAAAAATTATATATTTTCTCTTCCAAACAAGAAACAATTCCCACTTTTGAAAACCTTTCTAAGGACAAGACTTCACAATATAATTGTATTATCTTCCAGATCAATAAAGAAAACGAAGAATTAAACTAAATAGTTCTGGCACGTACTAAATTAAGCACTTAATAACCTATCTTGAATAATGACTTATCGCACAAATCAATTTTTAAAAGAAGAATTATCAAAAATATTTCACTTGTGATTCAGTATTTAATCTTTTACCCAGAGTCACATATCCTGACAGCATTCACTCAGAAGACACTTTAAAAGCATTAATACATGGATCTGCCCTGGCTGCTGTGGCTCAGCTGGCTAGAGCGTTGTTCGGTAAACCGAAGGGGTGAGAATTTGATTCCCACTGGGGCACACGTCTAGGTTGCGGGTTCAATCCCTGGTTGGGGTGAGTGTGAGAGGCAACCAATCAATGTTTCTCTCTCACATGGATGTTTCCGTCTCACAATCCCTCCCTCTCTCTCAAATCAATGAGCATATCCTTGAGGAAGGATTATAGATAGATAGATAAATAAATAAATGCATTGCTAGATCTAATCTGCTTAATTTATTCAACTCTTTCCTCCTCATTTTGCAAATTATCTTTAAAAGTTATGTATTGTTAGAAATTTTGATATGATAGTTATATTTGCCCGATTATGGTTACAACTTAAAGATACTTCAAATCAGTACCACATGGTTCTTAGTAAAAAGTTTAAGAGAAAAATCTAGAATGTTTCAACAAAAATCACACCTTTAGAAATCAGAATTTACTGAGAAGGCAGAAATATTTTCTGGTCAAAGAAGGATTAAGTAAACGTTTTAATGCTAAGCAGAAGCAAGGTAAGTGAAGCTCTCCTTTTCACAGTTCGAGCTTGAAATTCTGTAACAGGAAATTTTACTCCTTTAGACAGATCTTGTTTGTCTTGATAGTAAAGATGCCCTAGACAGGTCTTACGTCAGGTGTCTAAAAATCACCGTCAAGACTGAAGGAGAATGCTCACTGTCTAAGAATGAACCGGAATGAGGAAGATAGCTCCTTATCGATAGCTTCCCCCACGTGGCCCAGTCACTCTTGTGTGGCTGGCGAGCCCCGACTCAGCCCTGGGGACCAACACACAGCCGGGTCTCCCCAAGCCCGGGAGGGGCCCTGTCTCCGCACACAGCAGCGATTCTCAACTGGGCTGCACTTTGCAGGGGCCCTTCGCAAGTCTGTGGGGTTACTTTTTGTCTTCTGGCGTAGTCTTGCCTAAGCCATTACTATTATAATATTGTAACTGTGTTATTTTATTATAGCTTACCATCCCCTTCTCTTTATATTACAGTTATGACACTTAATACAGCTTTTTGAAAGGTACCTGTGTACTCAGACCATGACCGTATTATTTATGAATTCACTTCTGGATAGTAAAGGGCACGTTGGAAAATATTCATGATAAAAAGGGGGCCTCGGCCTATGGGGAGGGACAAGAACCAGGGCTTCGGATTCCTCGCCTGTCGCCTCCTCACTTCACTCTTCTGGTTGCTACGTCGCCCTGTGGCAGATCCGCCCCCCGACAAAATTAAAGAAATGAGAAGCCAATTGTCTGTATCAAGTCCATCATTTTTCAGTAGATAGATTATATTATTTTGTCTAATTTTGGTGCTTTGGAAACTGGTATCTATTTTTGTATCAGTTTTATAATCTTCCTCAATAAACTAAGTACTTAAAGTATCAAAATTGTACTAGGTAGGCACTGTTCACACTCAGCCAAGTTTTATAATTATACTTAAACCAGGAAAAGATAATTTCATAATAGTGCAATAAAGTTAAGAATCACAAAATACAGGTCAGAATATAACACATGTAAGAACAATTAATTAAAGATCATTACCACATAAATGACCTGTAATTTTCTCTATTGATAGATTTTAGAACTACCATAATTCCACACTGTTTATATGAGCTTTAACTAACTTTCAACCATAACACCCAAGTCAGGTTTTTAAATTAAAACTAAAAAAATTAAAGAGTATTTGCTTCCTTCCCCTGATGCCTATCTCACCTCAGCAAAAAAAGGCTGACAGGGTTCCAGGCTAAACTTTAATCAAGGAAAGGCAGGAAAAATATTTAAACAAACAAACATTCCAAAGAGCCACTGGTAAAACAGGGGCACACAGTCTGCCCGTGTTTGGCAGCGGACGGGGAAGAGGAACAGGGAGAGGGAGAGGCGGAGGTCCACTGGCTGCTCCGACTCACCACTCAGAATCTGCTGCACCGCTTCATTCCCCATCTGCGCCGCCGTGAAGCCCTGCAGCGAGATGATGGACGGGTCAGAGCCGTAGCTCAGCAGGAGGCGGCAGGTCTGCAGGTGGCCGGCGAGGGCAGCTCTGTGCAAAGCAGTCTGACCAAGAGTGTCCAGTGCGTTCATCTGAAAAATCATGGGGTGGGCACATGAGATTGAACGTCTCTTTTTCTTTTCTTTTATACTCAAGTAAATAAATTCAAATGAGAAAAAGAAATTGTCAAAGCTTTTTGAAAAATGCCAAGGATAATTCATTATTAACTTTGGTCACTGGTTCTCATGACGTATCATCTCCTTATGTTACCCTCCTCTGACCACCTTACTGAAAATTACTACATACCTATCCCTGTCCCTAAATGACCATCTTTCTGTCCATCCTCTACACTGGGCCACTCCCCTGGACAACCGGAATGAGGGCTGGGACTTTGTCTGACATCCAAAACAACATAGTATGTTGTTTTGCAAAACAGCATAGCAAAACAACATAGTATGTTAAAAAAAACAAAACGGTCAAAGCAGTACATTTCTTTTTTATTAAATAAATTATAATAAAATGCCCTAACTGAATTACAAACACATTTAAGCCAGAAATAAAAAAGATTTAAGTATGAAGTGTTCCATTTTTAAGAGTTTGAAGGGTATTAAGAATAATAATAATCTAGTAAGTTTTAAAACTGAGACGACATGAAACTTCTGGATCACGCTGGCGGACAACCCGTGTCCCAGGGTGTCCCACAAACCCCTTCCGCTGCGGCCGGGACCCACGTCCAGGGGCACCGTACATGCTGCTGCTTCAGAAAGGCCCTCCTTTCGCCTTCCTGCACATGAGATCCAGTCCAAGCTCCCCCTCCTCCTCTAAGAAGCCCTTCTTGATTCCCCGAAGCCTTGATAATTACTTCCTTTCTGAACACCCATGTCAATTCAGTGCTATGTTATAAATTATAACACTACAAAAGTTTTTGTCTACCAAGTAAAACTAAGATTATTGACAACATGGACTGCATTATGTTTCCTGGGTCCTCTATGAAGCTCCTCTTAAGGGAGCACAGTAAATTCTCAAGTACATGCTTGTTGGTTACTCAGAACATTTGTGCACACCCACCAAATGCACAAGAAAGAAAAAAAGGATTTTAAAAAACTGATCTCCCTGTCTCCAGTCTATCATCGATCGATACAAGTGAGGCTGTCGCACTTGTTTAGGCGAGGGCTCATCTAAATTCGTAATGGGGCTTCACAGAATTCGCCGCGGAATGCTGACATATTTATCACCTTTGCCAACAGAAAAATGACCGTTTCACACACAGACGGCATCAACGAACGTGCAGCTGTTAGCATGTGCCGATGGAAAACACAAGCTGCCTGAACTGTTCTATGAATATTATTTTTTAAAACCTGTTTTTTTAAAAAAAAATCCTCGCCAGAGGATATGTTTGCTGATTCTAGAGAGAAAGGAAGGGGGTGGGAGAGATAGAGAGAGAAGGAAGGAGGGGTAGAGGGGGGGAGGGAGAGAGAAACATCAGTGGGTTGCCTCCTGTTCTCACCCTGACCAGGGATCGAACCCACAACCTTTCTGTACCCAGCCAGGGCTTTCTTTATTATTTCTTCACCTCAAAGGAAAACACAAATTTGAGAATATTCTAATTATTAACATTTTTCTGGAAATTGGGTAAGAAACCTACTAAATTCTTCAATCATTGTGATGCAAATCCTCAATGCAGCTTGTTAAACCATAGGAACATGGTTTGAGAATTACTTGAGAATTATTACTCTGCAATACAGGACTTACCAAGTTATTCCTCAGCTTAGTGACTGTTCAATGCCTTCATTTAAACTTGAATGAATCCCTCCACATGTCATTTAAGACTACTTATAATTTACTTTTACACTACCTTGCTTTCTTCTATATATATGCATTTTTTTTATCACAGTCTAATAGGGCTGCCATACCCCAAGCTTTATTAGATTATACTGAAGCCCCACTCTATGAAGGTTAGTTTCTCAAGTCACTGTAAAAGGTAAAATATGCCTTTGGTCAAAGTTATCCTTGAACACACCTTAGCAATGCAATGGGAGAGGCAGACGTACAGTTTCTCGGTAAATCTAACACCAGCCAGTTTTCCCTCCAGTGTCTGAGCAGACCGGCTGAACAGCGGGTCCAGTACAGACAGTGTTTTTAAACATTAAAAACACTGTGTGTAAGAAGAGCTTCTCTCTCTAAATGCGTGTGGGGAACCTGGGGCACAATACAGAAAACAGCGATTCACCTTCTTTAATGCTATTTCAAATGGCTACGTAGGTAAATATCTACATAAACCTGTCGATTCTGTGTCTTGACACTAGAACCCAGGGAACAGGTGGCAGGCACTTTGTAGCCTTTTTTAGCTTGAAGGTAAAAAACATGACCTCATCCCTTTTTACAAAAACCTTAAAAAGTTACTTTTGTTGAATATTGCCAATGATTATGCCAGCTCTTATACACGCGCCTTGAGTCTCCATGTCTGCAATGGGTTTTCTGTGAGAAAGGAATCTCACAGGGAGTATCCACCTTCCTGAAGCAGGGTTCTGTTCATGCAGCTACCTGCTCAAACACCTCCACTGGCTCTCCAGGTGCTCTGAGGACAAAGTCACAACTCTCCACTGAGACTACCCAGATCTTGCTCTCATGTATCATTTCAGATTTTCATTCCTCTTCTGTACCTAGGAGACTAATCATAACTTCTGACTAACAAATTCTCTTTAGCCGAACTTGAGTGTATTATTTGTGAACCTTCAAAATTCATGTGGAATTAAAAAAAAAAACAATCAAGCTCTCCAAAAGGAGGTATATATGAATATTATAATAATAGGTAATTTCTTCGCTTTAGTAAAGGGGTGCTTCCCCTCTCCCATGCCCTAAGTGCCTGGGAAAGAATCCCTGAGCGCAGCCCGTCAGACTGGAGGACGCCAACCCAACAGCCGTGCTGAGCACGCTGATGCCTCACTCACGTTCTCCTCTCCTCGTCCCTAAGACTCGGGAGCAGTGGTAGCTGCAGGGGGTATAGTTCTAAGTCAAAGGCATAAGGCAGGGGATGCAAAGGCCATATTTAGACCATATGAAAGTAAAACAGGAAAATATAGTCTATTAAAACAAAAGATGAAGCAGATGAACAAAGACTGGTAGAAAAGAGAAACTCACGCAACCTCAGAAAGAGAGACAAAGGGAGAGAATGGCAGCCAAGGTACCCAAGGGTTCCCAGATTCCTTGTTCTAGTCTTCTGGGACTCTTAGCTACAATTCCTACAGATTATTTCTACGGGATGACCACGGGATTATCTCAAAAAAGGAATAAGCATACATTTACATAAGTACAGAGTAGATTTCCATTTGTGCTTAATCTAAATTTACTTGCTCTGTAACTGGTAACTAGTATGTCTCTGAGACACTAGCTTCTTTGGTGTATTTTGATACAATCAAACCTCAGATATTATCTGAACTATAAAAGATACACTGGAACTATAGCTTTTAAAGCACTTTAACACCTATGGACTAACGGAATCTGCTTATCAATCCACTTATAGAATAGAATTAATAAAGTCCTTATAATGAGCTAACATGTAAGCAAAGACTGTTGATCAATTCTCAGTGTGAAAAATAAGCTCATTTAATGCCAATTACTATCGACACAATTTCTCCTTACATACAATGTAAATGAGTCTGTCAACCTAAGACATGAAAAATCAAAAGAAATTTTGTTATCTTCTACACATTTAACAGACGCTCACTAATGACAAAATAGTAGTGCTTTTATGTATGGAAAAAAGTACATCTGAATGAAACCTTTTGTTTTTAGGTATTAATAATACCATTTGCAATTGGAGCTCAAGTTCTACTTAATAATAAGAGCAGACAAAGCAGGAGCAATAGAATGTAGAATGCCAGGGTAGACTAGCAATAATAAAGAAAAAACTGATGTATAAAAGATAAAATCTCAATCTCACTCCTGTTTAGGCTTACAGTCATCTTGCAAAGCAGGGCATTTGTAAAGAAAATTATTAATTTTTTTAACATATAGAAGTTTACTCTGATAAAAGTGGATTTCTCACATAAGTTGGTTAATATCCCCATTTTATTATAATCTTCCTTTCTTTACTAGCCATTTGTTTTCTGTCTTTTTGCTAAATATTGCCTGCTTACCCCTCTGAGTCCAAATCCAGTCTCTACCCTGCTCTGTGTCTTAGGAAAATCACTTGCATGGATCACATCAGTGGGCTCTTGTGGTCTTGAACTTCTTGTTGTATTTGGCCAATGGGAAAAATGGCAGGAGTAGGGTTGAATACTTCTGTCACATACTGCAGGTGCAGTCAGGTGGCCTCTTCCACATGGCTATTCCCCTTTCTGGTCCCAGTGACCTTGTCCTTCCCTTGCCCCTTTAGGCCTAGGGATGACACCATCTCCCCACTTGCTACTAGTATTACCTCATTCCTTCTTGATTTCCTTAAACTTGCCCACACCTTTGTATATAATTTTTTAAACTTTCCTCAAATTACCTGTTTTGAGTGTGCTGTTTATTGCTAAGACCTTAATTTAATTGTCTACTTCTACTTTGGAATGCTGCTTTCCAAAGCTACCAAAGCCCTCACGTGAGAATTGCCAAATTAAATGCCACTGTCTACCCTGATTCCTCTCTGTAGCACTGACTGTTCACCCGTTCTTTCTTCTTCCTCACATTACACTTAGTCAACACCGAGACAGGCCCTTCTGTCCCCTCTTCCGCTGCTCTGCAACATGGGCCACCCTCAAAGCTTCCTCCTGCCTGCCTCCCACTTCGCCTCTCCATCGTCCTCCCACAGGAGCCCTGCTCATTCCCACACTGGATGGTCGCTCTGTTGCTGGCTGCCCAACAGATATTTCTGATCCTAAACTCTCTTTTATTTACATGACAGTGATTTATTTCCAACTGTTAGGTTTATCTAAATGTTCTTCTATCACAGCAATTTTCAATTGGTGTGCCATGGCACCCTGGTGTGCCGCAAGAATTTTTAAAACATGCCATACCGGACCTCAGGGGCACTGACCTCTTTTCCCTTAGACCGTCAAATAAAAGAATGACAAGAGCCAACACAACTTCTAGTGTGAATGAATCAAAATTACACCTAGTTTTATTGTCAGATCGGCAAAGACTACATTTTTTGGTGAGTCCCAGAATTTTAGTCATTAGTTTGCGTGTGCCATGAGATGGAAAAGGTTGAAAATCGCTGCTCTAGCGTATTAACTTCAAGTACAAACTCACCGCTGTGGCACAGGAAACCAGTACTTCTCTCTGGCAGTTTTACTTCATTTTCTAAGACCATTCAAATGCCAATTCATTTCCAAGTAATGCAACTAGTCCTTCAGAGTGGCTTTCATCTTTTCCTTCCTTCTTCATTACTAATGCCATTGACCCGGTTTAGGGTTGGCTTCAAGTCTGATAACTGCATTAACTCCAAACTGCCATCTCCCTCAGTACCCAGCACACAGTCTTGATCATGTTGCATCTCAGTATTTGTTGAGTCAGTGAATTAAGAAATTATAAAGGGATTATATATACACACACATATGTGTTTTATATAAAAAGTCAGATAATTAAGGGAAATACATAGTATATAAGTTTGAAAAAACGACTAGGGAAAAAATATAATGCTTATACTTACTAGTAATGAGAGTATTACCTGTAAGCTCAAACAAGGTTCAGGGAATTAGGTCCAAAGTCACAAAACTAGAAAGTGGAGGATTCTAAGCTGAAAAGTGTGCCTGTCTATATTAATACGTAAAATATGTTTAGTCTAACATGCAAAAGAGTGCTTTGGCTTATATCATTGTCACTGAGTTCTTTCTAAGACAGACATTAATTACTGGTAGTAACTCTCCCTGCCAGACTCCCTGCCCTTCCTGATTCCAGGGCCTTGGCTGGAGAACGGAACTTGTCCTGTGGAGACGGCGGCACGACGGTGGACGGAAGAGGGCGCAAGAGGGCGGAATCTTCACTCAAGGCTGGTGCTGCTTGTTTTGTAGGTGTTTTTAGAATCAGATAGGAAACCACAAGGTGCCTGAAAATCAAACTGAAACCACAAGTTCCCCAGAAAGAACACTAAGCAAGCACACGTCAGGGCCCACAGTAGCTAAGTTGGGTTTTTACTAATGCATTAGTCACCACGCAAACCAACCCCGAGGGACAGCAGCCTGTTTTGGAACCAGGGAAGGAGTGATTGGACGGATAGCAACTGGTATCCATAGGTTCACAGCCCCAGTAAATAGGACTCCCCCCTCCCATTTTAATGTACCTAATAACAGGTATTCTGAATTACCTGATAACAGGTATTCGGGATTGAGTTTAACTGTAGTGGAAAACTAGGGAGAATATGCTAGTGCAAAAGTCATTCTGTATCACTGCCAAGGCGTTTCGAAGTACACATACCCCCCTGATGGATTCTGACGTTACTGATGAGAAGGCACTGTGAACAGGAAGGGCGGCCGAAGACTGAGAACCACAGTGCTCGAGTAACGCTGACTAGGGCAGGTTATAAAATGAAGCTATTTTTCACTGAACCTTCATGACATAAAATGACTCATGGGAGACAACAAATAGATATTTTCCCAAAATGAAGAGCCTTATTCATGGGTTTTTAAGAACATTATAAATACCATAAGGTTTTACATTTTTTAATATTATTTTTAAAGATTTTATTTTTAGAGAGAGGGGAGAGAACATCGATGTGGGAAAGAAACATCGACCAGCTGCCTCTTGCACACCACCAACTGGGGACCT
Source organism: Phyllostomus discolor (assembly GCF_004126475.2). Taxonomy (NCBI): domain Eukaryota; kingdom Metazoa; phylum Chordata; class Mammalia; order Chiroptera; family Phyllostomidae; genus Phyllostomus; species Phyllostomus discolor. The sequence continues at coordinate 79,043,730 of NC_040913.2, forward strand.
GGCTCGCAACCCAGGCAGGGGCCCTGGCCAGGAACTGAACCAGCGACCTTTTGGTTTGTAGGTTTCCACTCAATCTACTGAGCCACACCAGCCAAGGTGCTATAATGTATTTTGAAAAATAGGTCAATGGTAAATGTGATGCTCTGAAGTATAGCAGAAAGCCCACTTAGCTTAGTATTGTCTGCTTAAAAGCAACAAGACCTTATTTATGTAACAATGCAGTATGGTACCCTCAAAACAGGTAATAAATCTGTAAATCTGTTCCCTTTCATTTCAGATCATCTTGATTTTTTAATTAAAAACAACTGTCCTTTTAAAGCAAGGATAGCCACATGTTTGGATCATGTACTTCATGAATAAAAAATGTTTTAAGAACACACAACATACATGCACTCATTTGTAAATTACAACTAAGCAGTGTTCTACTAATACATAATAAATATGTATAAAACTTGTACAAAAAGAGTAACCACCAAGGGCAGGAAAGAGATGAAACAATTAAAATTTTAAAAATATTTCAATTACCGGACTTCCGGCCAAGATGGAGGCATAGGTAGTAGCACTGTGCCTCCTTGTGCAACCAAAACTAAGGACAACAAAAATTTACAAACAAAAAACAACCACAACAGAGAGAAATGAACCGAATGGAAGTCTGACTACCATACATCCAAACCGGTAAGGAGGGGTGGAGTCAGAGGCCTACTGAGACGGGTGGAGGGGTCCCAGCAGGAAAAAGCGATGGCTGGCAGACACGGGCGTGCAGGGTGCAGATGGCAGCTGGCAGACTGGTGGCAGACCCTGGGCACGGGAGGCAACTAGTAGACCCAGTGAGGGGCGCAAGGCAGCTGGCTGTCCGCAGGCGCACATTTGTGCACGCAAACTAAGCGAAAACGGGCAGCAACACAGACCTCGCAACCCAGGGACCCAGCGCCGGGAAAAAAAGCCTAAAGGCACCGACTGAAAACACCTGTGGGGGCTGAGGCCGGGAGATTCTCTCAGCCTCACAGGAGGCTCCTTGGAGAGACCCACAGAGTCCAAGAGAGTGCACAAGCCCACCCGCCCGGGAACCAGCACCAGAGGGGACCAATTTGCTTGCGGGAAGCGGCAAAGGGGACTGAAATCCTGGTGAGAGTGGAGTAGGCGCCATAGTTTCCTCTTGGACCCCACCCCCATATACAACGTCACAACCCAGCAACTGAGGTACCCCGCCCTGGTGAACACCTAAGGCTCCGCCCCTCATATGTAACAGGCACAACCAGACCAAAGGGGGAAAAAAAATAAAATAAAATAAAAAAGATGGCTCAAACAGAGTTGAAAGCCCCAGAGCCAGTTTTTTTAAGTGACCAAGAGATAGCCAACCTATCAGATGCACAGTTTAAAGCACTGGTGATCAGGATGCTCACAGAATTGGTTGACTTTGGTCATAAATTAGATGAACAAATGCAGGCTACGATAAGAGAAATGAAGGAAAATGCACAGGGAACCAATAGTGATGTAAAGAAAACTGGGTTTCAAATCAATGGAAGGGACCAGAAGGAAGAAAGGAACAACCAAACAGAAAAGAATGAAGAAACAAGAATTCAAAAAAATGAGGAGAGGCTTAGGGACCTCCAGGACATCTTTAAATGTTCCAACATCCAAATTATAGGGGTACCAGAAGGGGAAGAGGAAAAACAAGTGGAAAAGTTACTTGAACAAATAATAAAGGAGAAGTTCCCCAATCTGGCAAGGGAAACAGACTTCCAGGAAGTCCAGGAAGCTCAGAGAGTCCCAAAGAGGTTGGACCCAAGGAGGAACACGCCAAGGCATGTCATAATTACATTACCCAAGGTAAAAATGAAGGAGAGAATTCTAGAAGCAGCAAGAGATACAGGGACAGTTACCTACAAAGGAGTTCCCATCAGACTGTCAGCTGATTTCTCAAAAGAGACCTTACAGGCAAGAAGGGGCTGGAAAGAAGTATTCCAAGTCATGAAAGGCAAGGACCTTCATCCAAGATTGCTCTATCCAACAAAGCTTTGATTTAGAATGGAAGGGGAGATATAAAGTGCTTCTCAGATAAGGCCAAGTTAAAGGAGTTCATCAGCACCAAGCCCTTATTATATGAAATGTTAAAGGGACTTATCTAAGAAAAAGAAGATAAAAAATATGAACAGTAAAAAAAGACATCAAACTCAGTTATTAACAACCACACCTAAAACAAAAGCAAACTAGGCAAACAAATAGAACAGGAACAGAACCACAGAAATGGTGATCACATGGAGGGTTAGCAACAGGGGAGTGGGAGAAGAGAGGGAGAAAAGGTGCAGAGAATAAATAGCATAGATGGTAGGTAGAAAAATAGACATGGGCAGGGCAAGAATAGTATGGGAAATGCAGAAGCTAAAGAACTTATGACACATGGACATGAACTAAAGGGGGAAATGTGGGTGGGAGGGGGTGGGCAGGGTGGAGGGGAGTGAAGGGGGGAAATGGGACAACTGTAATAGCATAATCAATAAAATATATTTAAAAAAAATTTCAATTACCAATGGTACAAAATACCTTTTGGCTCAATGAAAAGAAAAATCCTTTAAAAGTTGTGACAGAGACGCACGGGCCTGACTCAGCGCTCCTTCCTGGGCTGGTCCTAAGGGCTGACAAGGCTCTCTCCCCACAGACACACAGAGCCGCTGGAGAAAGTGCCTTGCAGGCAATGCCTTCTAAATCGCACAGCTCGTTTTTCATGTAATTTAACTAATTACGCTAAGGCTTGAACTGACATTTTGCTACTAAGATTGCATCTTTCTTGATGTTCTTATGAACTTATAAGGAGATGCTGCATTAAAGCGTCTTTAATAGATTCAAAAACCATCTAAACACAAATTAAGAAAGACTTTTAAAACAGTTTAGAAATTGGTTTTCAAGGTTTTTAATTATATAGATAAGAGAACTGGGTGACACATTCATATCATTTTGGGGGCAAAACAAATTTAAAAAGATAATGGACATTTTCTAAAAATCTATTTTCAAAATATCCTCTTCATTTTTAAAAGTTCCTTTTAAAACTCAGTTACTTTCTTATTCATTCTAAAATATGTGACTTTTACCTTTAAGGGTCTGATTATGTTTTGTTTTTTTAAAAAGTACCTATATACAAGTAATAGTCATTTGTTGTCAAAGAATTATCAGCAAATTTTGAACTCTCTTATTTTTATTAAAAAAGCACAACACTAAGTATGATAATTCCTGAAAATTTAATTCCTGAACTAGCCAGACAACCTCTGTGTGCTGTCAGACTGCCACGGTCATTCCCTCTTATCCCCAACAATGGTGTCGATAAGGGTTCTATCCCACTGGCTGGGGTAACATCCATCCATCTCCTGAGTGGGACGCATGTGAAGTGCGATACGCCGCGGGATGCTGAAAGTGAACAGGTGAGGGAGTCTCCACCGCCAACCCCTCCCTAGTCAGACTCCCACGCTTCCTCAGGAACCAACCGCCTGGGGCTGGGACGTGGCCCAGACAGGCTGACACGTGGACCTAAGGAGGCTGCCAGCGCAAATCTGCACGGCAACCATTAACAGATCTTAATTCTTTTATCCTTAAATAAAGATTACTATTTTAACAAATTAAAACTCTTTAGTATTGAGGTTATTGGAAAAAATTATCATTATTGGTTTGAAGAAATATAGATGTTCATTAAAATAAATAGTGATATTTTGACTACTATTTACCTAAATTATTTTCTGATAAACCATCACTGGTGTTGACTATAAAAAATATCAATTCCAGTATTAAAATAAAATAATGCAAAGTTGAAATGTATTTCAAATGCTAAGACTGTAGTTACATTTTATTGCTTTGTAGAAGAATGACTGTAAAGTACAATGAAACACAGGTAATTCTTTTTACTAGTCATAAGATTTAAATCATCTTTAAAGGAGAATCAATGAATTCAAATACGCACAAGCAGCCCTGTATACAATTGTTTTCTCTCTGACTTTCTGGAAGAAATTAACAGCCGTAAGAGCAGCTGGCCACGCAACGCCAAGGGCGGCACTCTGTGTGCGGCGCGCCTCACCTTTGCTCCGTGCTTGTGCAGAACCTCCATGACGTCGTTGTGGGCTCTCTCCGCGGCGACGTGCAGCGGGGTCATGAAGCTGTGGAGAGCAGAGGAGGCAGTTTACTAACGCCCAGTGCACTTCCCCTTTAAGAACCGGACAAGTGCAATGGCACTTACTCTTTATTTTTCTCATTGACATTTGCTCCTTTTCTAAGCAACAATTCTGTCACTTGTTTTCGCTTGGGATGAAGGGAGGCCACAGCACAGTGCTGTAAAGTAAATAAAAGTAAGTTAGTAAAATAAGCTTCTATTTAAACGTAGATTTCTGAATTAAGGAGCACACGCTATTTAGAACACTGTTCTCTCAAAATATATATTTTACATGATCAAGATGATTGAAATTCCTCCTAAGTACCCTGGAAGTACAAAACCTAAGTCTTGAAAGAAAGGTGAAATTATGCTCCTAGTTAAGTACTAAGAAAGACTTTTTCCTTTTCCTTTAGCCAACACATAGTTATCCAGTCTATGTTTACTTGCAGGTATCGGAACACTGTCTCCGAAGCCACGGAACCCGCTAACTGAAGGTCCCAGTCCTGCGTGAGGCTGCCAGCCCCGCAGGCACCACTTCTCCAGGCTCCTCCGCAGAGGCTCTGCCGGCACCGCCGGGAATGAGCCTCTGTGCCCGGGGACAGGCAAGGAGGTAAGAGACTTCCAAGAGTTTAGAGGCAGAAGTACTCTCAGAAAGTTTGCTTTATCCTAGATTTATACAATGTTTATATTCAAATCCATTTCATATTAATGTTCATGTGAAAATTTAAAAAGTAAAAAACTATTCACAATAAAGAAAGTGAACACTCCAAACAGCGGGCCAGGTTGGTTCTGTGACCTGGAGCGTCTCCTGGCACGACGCTGTGTGGCACGAACGTCTCTGAGTCCCTGTCTGCGGGCCATGTGTTTGGCCATGCATGTGTTTGGGTGGGACACAGCGGGACCACTTCAGTTCGGGGACACGCGTGCCGCGGCTGCCGCATGCACTGCTGGCAGCTGGACTAGTCTGGGCCAGGCCCCCGAGAGAGTGTTAACTGAAGAATGTTGGGAGGTCCGAGACAGAGGCGTCACCGGGGTTTGGATTCTGAGTGTGGGAGCACTCTAACCAGCCCTGCACCTGAAAGTTACCCTGGCCAGTCCCGGGGACTGGCAATTGAATTGTCATTTGAAATGACAATTATTAAGGAAAAGCTGAAAACTGTTCTCTAAAGACACACAGATGGCCAACAGACATAAAAGGAACATAAACCGATTTTTCAAGAAGTACCTTAGAAGGGAAAACATGAATAACTTTAAAGACAACTGGTACAGTCTGGAAAAAAACTGTCACAATCTTACCTTTTTTTAATGATGAATGTACTAATTCTTAGAATGTGGTTACTCAAAAGGATAATGCAAGTATCTCTGAAAATACTGTAATCTTCTACAGAAAACAAATACGTATTTGTCTAGCAACCACAAGAAAAAGAAGATTCTATAGAGAAAATCACATCTCGTATCTATGAAAGCACAGGCCACAATGGTGGATTTGCTGTGATATGGTTGGGTAAAAACAAATGTAAAAATAATTCCCAAATCAAGGTTGAGCAAGTCTGTTCTCACCCTGAAAACCATTGCCTCTTGAACCAAATTTAAAAATTAATCCAACCAACAATAAAATGCAAATCCCTGTCACTTCAGATACCACAGTTATTTTGAGGTTCTGAAATAAAACCATATTTTGTGCTCACATCGCTATTAAAAGCCCACAGAAGCGATAAACAATAAAATCTTACCAATGCAGTTTCATGAGACTGTGGTTGCTTGAAATTAATGATTTCCAAGGCAAGTGTTTTTTTAACTTTGGCTAGGTCTGCTTCTCTGGCTGCTTGTAGTAAAGAATGACCTTTAAATTCATCTGTTAATACAATAATGGTTGACATTAACAAAAATGTAAAACCTATAAAATCATTAGCATAATTATAAATTATGAAAATTATTAACTTTACACATTCTCTACTTTAGCAAGAGCAGCAGCATGATGATACAGTGATAAAGGTGCAAAGATTGAGGGTGTAGGTTAATGAAAAATTATGAATGATGTATGCTCTGAAATAAGACTGGCTGGTACTGTTAAGAGTTCATAGAGATACACATACAAATATACTCACTCCAGGAAAGTTTTAAAACAAGCACCCTAACTGTCCACCAAATAGAAACTAGTTAAATAACTTGTAAACACTTATCCACTGAAATACTTTGTGTCTCTTACAGAGAAAAGGTAGACCTATATTTACTGACATAGAAGTATGTACTATTAAATAAAAATTCAAGTAGCACAAGATGAAGGATAAATTAATCCAGTTTTTTGTACTGTTACTACCACTATTGCCACCACAACTAAATGTAACTAATAATATAAAAAAAGACAGTTAGAAAAATATTCACCAAAATATTATGCAATGATTATGTCGTGACAGAGAAGGAACTGAATTATGGAGGAGGTGCCAGAATTTGAATTTTTCAAAGAACAATTAATATTTTATTTATTTTTATATAAGCAAGAAAGATTATTAAAAAGGGATTTCTAAATTAACTGCATAAATAAGAACCCAATACTTTAAAAAAATTTTAATCACTTTTTAAAAAAGATTTTATTTATTTTTAGAGACAGAAAAGGGAGGGTGAAAGAGAGGGAGAGAAGCATCAATAAGTTGCTTCTCGCATGCTCCCAACTGGGGACCTGGCCCGCAACCCAGGCATTTGCCCCGGCTGCGAATCGAGTCAGCAACCTTTTGGTTTGCAGGCCGGCTCTCAATCCACTGAACCACACCATCTAGGGCAGAATCCAATACTTTTATTTATTAAAAACATATAGTCTTATTTTCTATTTTACAAATTTGGTTTTCATTTTGAAATGACAATTATTAAGGAAAAGCTGAAAACTGTTCTCTAAAGACACACAGATGGCCAACAGACATAAAAGGATGCTGAACACCATTAGTCATCTGGGAAATGCAAATGGAAACCTCACACCTGTTGGAATAGCTATTGTCAAAAAGCTAACAAACAACAAGTGTTGACAAGGATGTGGAGAAAAAGGAACCTTGCGTAGTATTGGGATTGTCAAGTGATGCAGCCACTATTGGAAAAGCGTGAAGGCTCCTCAAAAAAGCTAAAAAGCACTACCATAAAACCCAGCAATTCCTCTTCTGTGTATTTATCCAAAGAAAACACAAACACTAATTTGAAAAAAACATATGCACCCCATGTTCACTGTAGCATTACTTCAAATAGACAAAGTATAAAAGCCACCTATTAGTCCAACAACAGACCAATGGATAAAGATGTGGTCAAAACAAAACAGAAACACACTCACAAACACAGAGAAAAACCGATGTTTGCCAGACAGGAAGTAGGTGGGAAGATGGATGAAAACCGTAAAGGAAATGCAGAGGTACAAACTTCCAGTTATAAAATAAATAAGTCACAGGAAAGTACAGCCTGTGTACAGCCTATTAATATTGTAATAATATTACAATATGAACAATATTGTAATAACTTTGTATGATGATAGATGATTACTAGACTTACTCTGGTGACCACATCATAAGGTATGTGAGTGTTATTCACCTGAAACTAATATATTACTGCATGTCAACTATACTTCAATTTAAAAAAAGACACAGACACACCGGCACACGTGTCTTATTAACTACTGATCATCATTCAAGGTCTCAGTTCAGATTCTCTGATAAGCCTTCCTATGAAGTCCACTACACTTACATTCAGCCTGTGTCACGGGGCATATCACACGTTTTATCTGCTATGGCAGTCCTATTGCCCACACAGTGCATTAGCTACTCGGTAAGCATTTGTTGCATGAATGATGAATATTTATAAAATAGTAGTCTTGGTAGGTTCATTGAAAGAATTTTTTTCATATAATCTCTTGTTTAGTGGTATATTAGCACTGCTAAATTCCTCAAAACACAGGACTTTGAAACTTCAGAAACCCCTAAATCCAGATTGAATGAAAGCAAACCAGTATTTTCAAACAACAAAATTGTATATCAAGACAAATTAGGGATAAAGTGAGAGAATTATAAACCATCACATGTAAGGAGCAGGATCCTGACAACTGCAAAGCTGATTTCAAGTAAAAAGTATGGTTTTGCTTTGTTCATCCATTTGTCTAGAGAAGTTACTCCTTTAAGTTCAGGAAAGTTGACTCAGAAGAAAACCAAATGGGCAAATTTACGAAAAGCATAAACAATAAGACTGCAGTACTAAGGAATTATGAAGCAATGATAGAATTAAACAGCATTAATATTTTCTCAAATAACAAGAAACATTCTGTTGGCTCTTTAAAAAAATTTTAAAGTAAAGATTTCTGCTCAAATTGACTTCCCAATTTAAAATATTTCATTGACAAATACTCAAGATTAAAAAAATAACCCAGAAAATGAAAAAAAAATCTATCAATTATGCAACTGTCCTTGTAAATGCAAGGGTTACCTAAAGGTTTGTTTTTAAAACCTCAGGTAAGTGAAGTAGTTAAAAAAAAAAGTGGGAAAACTGCAAATTACTGAAACTTACCCTGAAAACTTAATATTTATAAAATGCCTTAAAAGTTTCTCTTTCTAAATGCAGTATGAAACAAGACTGAAAGCTACAGTGTTTTTAGCTCCAATTATGTGCAGAACCCAAACTACTTTGCTCATTTGGCTTCATAAAAACAGCAAATTAAAAAAACAGACAAGAGCAGAAACACAATGTGTGTAATGAAAATACTGCAGGCATAGGTCTGATGAAAATACCGGTTTTGAGATCTATATGATGTTCTTAAAAAGCATTCTGCAATTGTGGACACCTGGGTAAAGCAGGGGGCATGAAGATGCAAAGTGGGTTAGAGAAGTTCTAACTTCATTAAGCCCTTTCCTTCAGATAATTCCTTGGTAGAATCTTGTTTAATAAAATAAAAGAGACACTGAGAAGTTCAAAAAGTTATCAGGGAATTTCTTCCATTATAAAACTATACAAATTTAGGTTAAATATTCAGATTTAGGTTAGAATCAGACCAATGAAATATAATTCAAAATCTCATAATAGCAGTCATAATTTGCAAAACGATGGAAAGGAAAATAAAGTGGTGACATGGGGATTAAGCAAGCCCAGGGTATAAGCTAAAAGAAGGAAATGAGAAACAGATTAAAATATTAGTTCTGAGTTGAGTTAGCTCAACTCAATAAGCTGAGCACACACACAGTGCACTGCGCTAGGTGGGGGCAGGTGGAGACGCAGCCTGACACAGGTGCCACCCACTCAGGGCACTGCGCAGGTGCGAAGGAAGCAGAATTTGCATGCCAGGTGTTTCTAGGAATTTAAACTTCCCTGGGAAGACAGGGCACACACACAGAAACATGAACTGTATGATGCAAGACAACAGACGGCAAGGCTCGTCTGAGTCGGAGGGAGAAGAAAGGCGCTTCTCCAAGGGCTCACGGCCAAGACATCCGCCCAGCTGTGATCTGGTTTGCGTGGCCTGGGATCCAGTGGATCTCATCTGTTCCAGCACCAAAGTAAGTTTAAATTTCCACTGAAGATCAAAACTGCAAAGACCTCTTTCTCTTTTAACATGAGCTAGTCTGAAATTTGCTTTACTATAAAAGATGTTAACGTCATTTTGACTAAGCCCCCTTTCTAAAGCTATCATTTAAAGATTTCTCATGTGTTTAAATCCAGTTACCTGATTCTTAGAATCCCAGATAAAAGAGAGAATACCAAACAATAGACCAGTTAAAAAAAATAGGTAAGTATTGCCTAGTTCACCTGAAACCTGAAATGCTCCTGTACAGAATTAAACATATCTCAATATTTGATATGACAAGTAAATGCAATGTGGTGTCCTGAATGAGAGCCTAGAAAAGACAATGGATGTTCGGGGAAAACTAGGAAAATGTGAATCCAGTGTGCCCTTTAGTTAATAATGTTATCAACACTGGCTTGTCAATTGTGACAAATGTGCCGTATTAATGTAAGGTGTTAGTAACAGCAGAAACTGGGTATGGGGTATATGAGACCTCTGGAATGTTTTTATAACTTTTCTATAAATCTAGAACTATTCTACAACAAAAAGTTTATTTAAAATGAGTGTGTGTGTGTGTATAAATAAAATATGTATTAGTATTTTAGATTACCTCCACTGAGTCTTAAAACTTATCTTCCCGTAAATGTGGACAAGAGATTTTACTTGGGCTCTGACACACATAAGAAATCAGGCGTGACCGCGCAGCACTGCAGGGCTGGGGAACAGTACGTGCTCGGTAACGTCAGCCGTCATCTACCATAACCATAGCGCAGGGACATGAGCTCCGCGAGTGCCGATTTTCTTCTGGTTTTATGCTGCTGTATTGCCACTGCACAGCACATAGTAGGTATCAATAAATGGTTAGTGACTGGCTCGTCCTCAGCCTTAAAAAAGGCGGTGGTAGGGGGAGTCCTACCTTGTGAATTAGAATTAGGTTGAATAATAAATAATATGAAGTTTCCTGTGGTATCATGAAGAAAAGTATATGATCAGAAATGAGGATTTTAAACTAGTGTATGGGTCAGAATGGAAGGATATCGTCCAAGTCAGACAAAACACCAGCCCTAACAACTAAACAAAAATGAGATACTTAATTTGCAATGAACAACGGTGATTTCAGGATATGAATACATACAAGTCAATCTCTCCCGGAGCTCAGGAGTTGGAGCCATGTCCACAGCGCTCTTCCCATGGCAATTGACCAAAGTGGGATCAGCGCCGTGGCTAAGCAACAAAGAGCAGACTTCCACACGATTCTTGGAAGCAGCCTCATGGAGCGGAGTGAACTGCCAGAGATCCATAGCATTAACACAGGCTCCATGCTGAGTTGAGAATAAAAAGTTTTAGGTCAGTAATCATTTCGCTGGATCAGACAAAACTTAGAAGACATTTATTTGACTGTAAATGTCAGATACAACTCTTTCAAATGTCAACGAATACTTTAATTATATTAATTTTAACTTTTAAAAAATAGTTTAAAATAAGGTGAATGTTTTAAAATTTTAAGCAATGACAATACTTTTAAAAATTGTTTTATTCTCTTAAAAAATCTTATTTAGTAAAAAACACATGAAAACTCATGACAAGTTTAAAAGAAGCAAATAAAATTCAATATTTTAAATTTCTTTTACCTTTAGTAGCAGTTCTGTGACTTCATAATGTCCATATGAACACGCATTATGAAGAGGCACAAGTCCACTAAATGAAAAAAAGGCAAATGAAAATACTGAAATTTCAAACAAATTACTATGGTCATTTATCCAAGAAGTGCTAAGAAACAAAAGTCTAACCAATCCCAATATAATTATATTAAAGATACTTTAAAGTATTTAATTAGATTATATAAAAACACAGTTAATATTCAATCTTTTGTATTTATTTTGTATTTTGTGTATGTAATCCTTAAGTATTGATAAAAACACCAATTAGAAAAGCATTCAGGCAAACAAAGAACATATGCTAATTGACAACTGCATGCTTTATATATAAAGTATTTACAGTAAATAAATGTTAATGGATGGAGAACTGAAACATTCCTACCATTCTGTTTGACTTGCAAAGTAATTTCCAGCGTAAGAATGAAATGGCCAAAGTACTGTAGCTTGCATTTCAAAGTATCACTGTATGAGTCCAAGACCCCCTGTGCTGTACTTCTCCTGATGACTCACCTATTGTGCACCCATCTGTTTCAGACACGCACAGGGAAACAGATGCACAAGAGCATCAGGCACATGCAGCCCTATCCTGTTGGGACGCCACTCGTGCCTGGCATAAAACCTGGCGCAGGCGAGACAGAAACAGGGCACGGAAAGGAGAGGGTCTGAAATGCACGGACTCCCCCTCTGAAAACTCCAGTGCTGAGTTCTTTCTTCATTTCTGTTTCCTGACACAGAAAGGGGCAAAGCGAAACAAAACCCTCCTCCAGGGCTTCTCCTTTCCATGCTGCCGATTCCAAGAGGGTAGTACAAATCTACTTTAGTTGGGTAGTAAGGTCAAATTATCTTTCTGATCTTAAAGTGGAATACTGAGAAATGTCAGCCCATCATATATAGGACAGCCGACTTGATTCCTGTGTCTCTGGAGACTGGACAGGAAAGTGGTACAAAGTTTTCCAAAATACACCTCCACATAAAGTAAATGGCATCACTGCTTTCTTTGATGGCCCCTCGCCCAGTCAGGTCAACCTTCATAAGGAACTTTTAGGTTTTCCCAGGTCAGATATCCAAGATTTCATTGGGAAAAAGCCAAATTAGAATATTGTATACTTAGGGTTTTGGCTTATTAATAAGAGATGATCCTTTCATGCCAGATAAATATAATAACTATATTAAAAGATGATCAGAATTTTACATTTGTTTTCTGTCTTTCTGAAATGCAACTTGAGTTGAAAAATAATAATTGCAATTGAGAGAAACAAATTTTAACTTCAAATATTAGAATTGCAATAAAATTAAACTAATTAAGGAAATTATTATGAGAAGCATCCTTAATAAGTAGTATATGAAAATAAAATCACATCAAAGTTGCAAACATTCTTAAAATGCAAACCAAGCTGTAAAAAAAAGGGATATATGATCTTTGCCTAGTGCTCAACAACTTCAGTGCATCAGATGTTGAGAAGAAAGCATAACCATCCACAAGCAAAACCATCCAAGGAAACAATGGACACACCTACCCTTTGTCTTTCGCGTGAACATCAGCACCGTGCTGGAGAAGCAGCTGCACTATGCGAACTCTGTTGTAGCCCGCTGCTAGATGCAAAGGAGTAGACTAGAAAACACACACAAAAAACCCACATTCACTTCCTCAGGTGCATAATTTTTGCTTTGTCATTTAATCTAGACTTGTTTAGATTTAAACCAATGAATGTTAACATACATACAAGTGTCAAAACTTCGTATTTCCTAACTGGATGAGAGACAATTCACTCCAGTTCAAGAGTAAGTGCTAGTTTCGGCGCCACCCACCTGCTTCTCTCACTTGTCTGTGAAGGCTTCTGGTGATGGAGCCCTGCCCTAGCTTCTCTGCGGCACTTCGGACTCCCTCCCAGCCAGAGCCCCTCTCACTGTCCCGAGAGGACACGTCAGGGTTCCTACCGCTGGTAACCGGAGACGTTCTTCCGTGGCCTGTTTAAATCCCATCCCCCTTCAAGTTCTAACTCTTCAATCCCATTTCTACGATGAAGACTTACTCAAAATCTCTCTTAAATAGGAAAGGCTGAAAACCCTCCCTTGGGAACTATTTGAAGAAACTTTAGTGGAAACAAAAAAGACAATGGACCATATTCATTCCACACAACTGCTAGCAATGGGTCAAAACTAATTTGCTACATTGCATGCAATGAAAAATGCCAAGGTAGTATTTAATTCTTTTATTTTACATACTACACATGCAGTATAAATACAAGAAGAAAACAAAGTTTTTTTCCAACTAATTCCTGCCACATTTTAATTTGAACCAAATTATTGAAAGGGTCTCTGTTGAAATTTAATATAGTAATTAAAATAAACTCAACTTTCAAAAAATCAGAAATAACATTATTTAATTAAAAGTTTCTCTACAACCACAGCAATTTTTCCACTTTCACTCATTTCCTTGAAGTTTAAATACTGTAACATCTTTTCACACATGGTCTAATATACTTGTATATTCTCTAATTTTTCCTGTTTTCTATTTAGGCCTTGAGATTTAATAAGATTTTCAATTTACTTCCTTTACATACTATTCCAAATGTCAAGATACCAAAGAATTACTAAATACTGTATTATCTACTACTGCATTCATAGCACTCCACATATTTTATATGCTCTGATTGTCTCTAAGTTTAAAAAGTATTTTTTGAGCAAAACACAGCTAATAATGAGGAGACCTCAGGACAAGAATACTGAATAGGAAGTCAAGAAACCTGATTATATTTCTAGATCTTATGGAACTGAAAATCATATTACCTATGTATTTTAGCTTCTTCACGTGTAAAACATAAAATCACCCACCCTAGCTATCTTAAAAATGAGTGAAAATAAAGTTTTCTCCCATAGAAAAGCACTTTTAAAATATAAAATGCTATATAAAAAATAGATGAAAAATTTTGTATCATCAAACAACATGCCCATCTAAGTGTCTACTTTTCAGACACATGTCAAATGTTACTGCAAATAATACTTCCATGGTGGATCGAGTTATTTCCAAGGACTGTTTCTCCCCTTCCATTAGTATTTTAAAGATGTCGTTTATCTTGCATTGTTTCAGACTAGACATCTGCCAACATGCTTAACTCTGTTCCTTTGTACTTGTAGTTATGCGATTTTCCCCCTCTGGATGCTTTAATACATTCTCTTTATCACTGGCTTTAAGCAATTTGATTGTGATGTACCTTGGTATAGTTTTCTTAACCGCCCCACCTCCACCGTCTCACTAAGCTTGTTGAATCTGCTTTTATAATTTTCACCAAATTTGGAGAACTTTCAGTTATTATTTCTTCCAATACTTTTTCTGCCCTCTCTTCCACCAGTCTTTCTTTCAGAGTCTCCAATTACACATGTATTAGGTTGCTTCCAAAGCTTGCTTTTAAACGTTGTTAAGCAGGACTAGTTTCTCTTCTTTGGTGAGGGATTGCCCTTCCGAGTGCTCTATGACATCTAATGAATTACGAGGTTTGCCTACTCTGGCAGAAGGCAACAAAAACGATGACAGATTCTATGTGAGTTGCTAAGGTGGCTGTCTTTAATCCTTTTTGGGCGGTGGTTCTATCGGCCTCAGGCAGGCTCCCATCACACCCGTGTAACCCAGTACTCGGCTGGAGACAGGGAAGAGACCATCAGCAGACCTCCAGTGCTCTCTTCTCTGTGCAGCGTTCCTTCCCCCGGCCCTCCACCCTACTAACCCTTGCCCCACGGTCTCCTTGCACTTCTAAGTCCATCTTCTCAAACTGGGGAGCCCACTGGGCTCCTTCTGGGTTTCGCCAACCCGAGTTGAGGCCTGGAAATGCTGACTAGGCAGGAAACTCGAGCAATCACATAACTCAGCTCATTGTATTCCTGTCCCTCAGGGATCCCTGCCAGGTACTGCCTAGTGTCCAATTTCTGAAAACCATTGTTTCATATATTTTGTCTAGTGGGTTTCTTTTTTATTGTTTCAGGAAGGAAAGTAAAACAAGTCCCTGTTATTCCATGTTGGCCCATTTTTAAGACGAAATTGCACTTCACATTATGGCTGGGAAGCTTCTTCCAGAGACGATGATGGCCTCGGAGGACTGGTCAGTAAGTCAGTGAGCTCTGTTAAAAGTCACGGCTGGCATTTAACGTTACATGGAAAAAGTGACATCGTCAGTGCTGATTAGCAAAAAGACTTTCCTTTTTCATGTATCTTTAGAAAATTATATTTGTATGTAGTTGATTCAATAATAGTTTTTATTCTTGAAAATGAACAAAGTTACTAAATAAATGAATACACACAGAGTTAATTTAGAAAGATAAGACATAAGAAAAAATATCTAGTTTCTGGATTTTTAAAAATCATTTTGAGACTATAATGCTTTAAAATGGTACTATATTTTGTTTTTAAACTGCTGAAATGCAAGTAACAAATCAGAAGGCTCTGTAACTGACAAGGTACAACATGATAGGAAGCCTGACATAACGCATCTGTGAAGAAATGGAGTTGAGGAGTGAGTGTCAGAAACCATCGGGAAGCAGAATTGATAAAATCTGATAACTGACACGGGTAAGGAATACATAAGTTCTGTTTTGGAAATGTCAGTGACAAATGAAAGAAAGGAAGGAAATGGAGTGAGGAAGAAGGGGAAGGAGGGGTGAGGAGAGGAGAAGAGCTCGGGGGGAGGAATCTGAGGTCTGGGTTTATTGAATTTGAGTGCCTGGCTGAACACAAATTTGCTCACCAGTGGTATTCATTAAAAATGTTAGCATCTGCCATGTATCTGGCACCATGTTAAGTGCTAGAGATAGCATGGCAAATAAGAAGGCTCCGTACTTTGCCATTATAGGTTTTCTTATTCCTTAAAAACAAAGTCCCTAAATGAAATGCATATAAAATGCTGTTTTATTCAGGCCAAAGGTGAGTCAGGACAAAAGTCTAATTTCTGAGGAGCCAACCAGAGAAAGCAGACAGATACAATTAAATGTGACAAATACTACGGGAAGTTCGGGATGCCACAAGAGGCTAGCGGACGCGTCCCTGCCCCAGTCTAGAGGCCGGTACAAAGGGGTGGGACAGAAGGGTCTCAGGAGATCTGCCTCCTGGGGAAAGACTGGAAGAGGAACACAAATCATCGAGGCAAAAGGGTGGGAAACTTTATTCCAGGTACTGTGAGGAGTATATATTAATACCAAGTGGCCAGGGTATAACTGAGGAACTAAAAAAATGTCAGTGGCTAAGTACATAATAGTATGAGATTGGGGGAGATAAGAACTATGGGAAACTTCTCAAGGACTCAAGGACTTAAGGCAGAAAATTACTCAAGATTGAAGTTTTGGGAAGATCACTCTAGTTACCTATAGATAAAGAATTGAATGGGTAGGGCAAACCCAATGAAAAAAGATATAACAGAAGACTGCAGAACTAATCTAGGACAGAGTTACGACAGTGCCAGTTAGCAAAATTGGTACCAGCATCTAAGCAGAGGCAGCTGAGCTATGGGAGTGGGTGAATTCACAGGGAAAGTAAATAGAGAACAATATGGGTGAGATTTTCCAAGTAGTCATTCTAATGTGAATGCTAATTATGCAAACTAAATAGTATCACTAGAAGGCACATAAAAAATCTGTAAAATGCATGCAATAAATCTGAGGGAATGGTATAAAGCAAAAAAGAAAAAAAAAGTATGAATTGCAAACAAAGGATAATTTAAACAAGCTTTATGCTACTAAGAGCCCAGAAGTTTTTCCTCTAGAAAAAATTTATAACTAAACATTACATATACCAAATGATATCTTTTGATGCAAAGCAATTAACATCATGTGGCCCAGACTAAATTTAATGAATGGTTACCACATACTGCCAACTTTACACCCCGATTGCCAAGTGGCAAGGCAATGATAAAAGTAATTTTCTAAATGGTAGGATAATTAACAGAGCATAATTTCAGCTTTGAAAAAATAAAGCAGACCCATTTGTACAATACTCACACATGTTATTTGACAATTTTGTGGTGGTTGTAAACTAGTAAACACAAGAATTCAACATCATTGAGACATCTTAACATCTTAATTCTTAACAAGAATTACGACATCATTATACACTGTCAGTTAATACACCTCAAATTTATTCTTAAAACATTTTGTTTTTGATTGGGAATAAAAAAAAGATTTTATTTATTTATTTTTAGAGAGAGGGGAAGGAAGAAAGAGAGGGAGAGAAACGTCAACGTGTGGTTGCCTCTTGCACGCCCCCTACTGGGGACCTGGCCTGCAACCCATGAATATGCACTGATGGGGAATTGAACCAGCGACCCTTTGGTTCACAGGCCTGCACTCAATCCACTGAGCCACACCAGCCAGGGTTAACTTGGAATGTTTCAAAAGTCAAATGTGGACAGTGATAAAGTATGGAGCAATTATAAATACAAAAGCTCTTATCTAAAAATCTATCTAAATATAATCTACTCTAAGAAAATATTTTCATATTGTCGAATGTTTACAATAAAAGAATCCTTACTTAAAGTAGCCCCAAAATTCAAAGTTATCTTCTTGGAATCAGACCACTTAAAAAAACGTGCATATATGTATTTGTCTTCTGTGATACAGATTTGCAGGGCAGTATAAGGCATTAAAGGTAGCTCTAACTTATCCTATGCATACACGCATAGCTAAAGTGGTGGCAACCGACAGCCCTGATATAAAACTGTGGGTGCAACTTTAGCATAAGTCTGGGTAAAGGCTTTTAAGCTTTGGGTTTGCATTCTTGCTTTGCTAAATTTTAAGATATGTGCTTTTAGACTAATTCCTTCATGTCTCTGAGACTTGGCTTCTAATGTCTGTAAAATGAGAATTATAATTCCTACCATAAAGGTTATTTTATTATTTTATGGATTAAAGATGACTATATAAGGCACCTAAGAATATCACATAGAAAAAGCTCAACAAATGATAGTTATTACTTATTATTGCCTTATTAACTATCTTACACACTTGGACATTTAAAAAAATATTTTATTTATTTATTTTTTAGAGGGGGAGGGGGAGGGGGGGAGAGAGAGAGAGAGAGGGAGAGGGAGAGAGAGAGAGAGAAACATCAATGTGCGGTTGCTGGGGGCCATGGCCTGTAACCCAGGCATGTGCCCTGACTGGGAATTGAACCTGCGATGCCTGGTTTGCAGCCTGCGCTCAATCCACTGAGCTACACCAGCCAGGGCTCACTTGGACATTTTTAATGGTCATTTATCAGTCCTCATGTTACTTTACCTATCAGCATTATTTGACACAGCTGATCACTTCTTCCTTCTTGAGATGGTGTCTAGGCCGCCTACGTACCTGCCTCACTGGTCACTCCTTGGTCTTCTTTTCTGGTTACTCCTCATTTTCCTGATATTGGAGTGCTCCAGAGCTGTGTCCTTGGACCTCTTTTCGTTAGTATTCTACTCATCCCTGCAGTGATCTCATGCAGTCCTGGGCTTTAAATAATATTCATACACGGACAACTTAATTATATCCCCAGCTCAAGTCTTCTTTGCTGAACTGCAGTCTCTCATGATCAAACTTCCTACTTGACGTCACCATAGACATACAGGGGACATCTCATACTTATCATGATCAAAACTGAGCTCTTCATATTTCTCCCCAAATCTATTCTAAAGAATTTCCTATTGCTGTTTATGACAACTCCATCATTTTGGCTACTCGGGTCAAAATCTGAGAGTCTTTCTTGATTCCGATCTTTCACACACTATGCTCCCTGCATCAGACGGTTTCTATTGGCTGTACCTCTACATATCTGCAGGGCCCAGTCCCTTCTCACCACATCTACTGTCACCACCCTGGGCTAAGCCATCTTCTTCTCTCAGCTGGCTGGTTGTTAACAGCCTTCCATTTGGTCTCCTTGCTTCTGGCATAATCTTCTTGAAGTCTACACAGCGTGGCAGCTGAGTGCTTCTGTTAAAGTATGGTAGACACACAAATTCCTCGCTCAAAATCTTCCAATCACTCTTCATCTCAATCCAAGAAAAAGGTGGTCTTTATAATTGTCTAGATGGCCACAAAAGCTCTCCCCTATCACTCCCTCCAACTTCCTGATGTCACCTTTTATTCTGCTTCTCTTGGTTCACTGGACACAGTGCAACTGCCATAATTATTAATCAGCTGAAGCCACTGGGCATTAGACTGTGCTAGGTGAAATATCTTCTGGAAAATCCTTGGATTCAAATTTAATGGAATCCAACGGAGGTGCAGGGGCTTTGTCGACTACTTTTTCCTGTTTCCCCTCATTCAATACTTCCTCAAGCCCTTATTACAGTGCCTCCATTTTACAGGTGAAGAAACTGAGGCTTGTGCCCAAGAACGCACAGCTAACGAGTGGCAGAGCTGGGATCAAGCATGCACAGCTAGCACCTGGCGGAGCTGGGGCTCGAACCCAGGCACTCTGCCTCCCTGCTTTCTCACCCAACCAGGCAGAACCTTAATAAAGAGCATTGCAGACAGGGAGGGGGTGGGGAGGAGTTGAAAGAGGACTTCAACTTTTTACTGTATACACTTTGGTATTTTGTTTTTATTTGTACAAAAATATGGACTTGCTTAGTAATTAAAAAGAAAAAGTGCTAAAAAAAGTGAAATGCCTTCTCAAAAAGTTAAAGACCTTCCAGTACCAAAATATTTTCCCACTTAAATTTAATTCCATATGACTTCTTAACAAGTCCAAACAACAATGAAAGATAAAACATTCCTGAGGGTTAAAAAGCAAAATAAAAAAATCTTATGGATACAAAATGCAGCTATCAGCTTTGGAAGACCAACATATTATCATGTGTCTAGAATACTAAAATTTAATTTCTAGATTTTTTTTTCCACTGAGAAAGAAATCATAATAACTATTTCTCAAGATTTAAATGTATTATCACATATTCAATGTGGAAGGAACTTTAGTATTTACATTTTAGTGCAAAGCACATACTGCGCTCTGTCAAATAACTGCTGGGTACAGGGAACGAGGTCCCTCTTCTAATGTCATCGAGAAAGCTCCTGATGTTGACAACTCCCACACAGACAGAATACCCCGACCTCTGTGACTTTTCATGTAGGCAGCATAAAATATGAGACAAATTAAATCTTATTTTTTAAAACTATTGCTATTATTCTATTTTTATAAAGTGCAAAATTTGGGGCATTCCTTTTATAAGAGATTCCAAAATATCAGTACTCCAAAATGATTATCTTTTCCTCTTGTTCTGTCTTTGGACAATATTTTTGCAATAAAAACAAAATAAAAAATTTACCAAAGACTGGTCCTAATACTATCTGCCATAATCTTTCACTAAGACTTCTCATAAAATAATACAGTTATTTATTCATGTATCTGTCTCCTCTAATCTACTGTGAGGTCACTGAGAAAGGAGAAAGTATCTGAATTTTATGTTTCAAGGGCTTAACATAGTACATCATAAGTAGTAGGGCATTAAAAAAGTGGAAGTAATTGTCAGCATTTGATTTATATTACCAAAAAAGACAGAGGACAAGAATAATCTAGCTTGGTGAATTTGACTTTAAATTTACGGGAAGGGCTTACAATTTCTATGCAGGCCTGTGTGATGTTTGCTGCATTCATTCAAAGCCACAGCTCTGAAGCCATGATGTTAAGGCATCAGAAAAAGCTGTCTACCTGCATGATGTACAGTGTATATTGGTGGAAGATATTGGTATATTAATTTCTTTAAGGTGGAGATGCAGTTTGAATTAGATCAAATCCTTAGGAATTTTCCAGACTGGGGTGACCAATGCACACTGGTTTGCCAAGGACTTTCCCGGTCCTAGAAAACCCATGCATGTGGAACGGCCGGTTGGCTACCCTACTCCAGCCAGACTTAGTGCTGAATTCGTTGCTTGGTCTCGGGAGTGCTCCCGAGTCAGAAAGGTGGGTGTGTCTGTACGTGCACGTGCACGGCCAGGGTGCCCATGCGTCTGGAATGAGACAAGACTTGCTATTACTTCACCAAATTAGGACACGAGTCCTATTAGGAGTCACCTCAGAGATAAATAAAAGGTACTCCTTCTAACAATTTATTTCTTAAAAAGTCACAGTTGCAGTTTTCTCAGTTCCACACCAGCTCCATGATATAACATACTATTCTAATTCTCCTTCCAGGTTCTTGCTCTACTGTTACAATTATAAAATGGTTTCATATGATAAAACTTTATGATCTTTTCAGCACTTGAACACTCATGTACTCATCACCCAGATTCAACATACATTAATTATTAATTATTATGACTTTATTACACTGGCTTCCGGCATCACTTTTATCTTTTATTTTCACCACTAGAGTATTCTGAAGCAAATTCAAGACACTGTAGCATTTCACACCTACATAAATTAAAAATTTCAATACTTGTTTCCACTATTTTTGATATATAAAAACATGCTTTTTTCCAGATCTGGTTTCAAAAATGAGGCTCTATATATAAGTATTTTCTCAGTTTTATCTGGTCTTAATGTCAATTACTTCACATTTACTCACCATTCTCCAACCAACAGAATCCCCCTTTAAATGATAAAAATAACATATTTCCTATAAAATAATATAAAGTAAAATGTTCTATTTCTCCCTCTAGTCTAACAAACCTCTTTCTCGAAGGTAATCAGTTTATATTTCCACAGTTTCATTTGAGATATTTTTTTCTTGTGTATATAAATGTGTTTTTCTCGGTTCTTTTTGCTGCTGTTTTGTCAAACAAATGAATAGTTATTTCCCTGCAATTTGTTTTTTTTTTCCTCTTAACATATTAGTACATAGGGGGCTATCTAATTCTTCTTACAGTATTTCCATTGCATAAGTGGACCATAATTATTTCCCCATTGCCTGTAAATGGACATTTAGGCTAGGCTGTTCCATCTCTGTTCTGGCTATCTTAACAAAATACATCTCTTTCAAATTTATATGGTTAAGATAAATCAATGTTTCCCTTCTACACACAAAATACTGTATCAGCCATTAGTATAAAATTCCCAGGAAAATATAATGACTACATAATCAAAGCTTATTAAATTTCTTTTAGACATGATTAAGAAGTTCTTTGAGACAGTGATATATAAATCAGAATCAAAATAAATTAAAAGCTAAAGGATCAATATGGGCATGAGTCCATGGAAATAAGTGTATCTCAGCACCTCTGCCTATTTTTTGAAGGGATATTTTAAGTAGTACAATGAATATTAAACAGTATCCTTGAAGTTTCTCAACTCTTGGGCTATTATAAAGACAATTAAAAAGAAAAACTATCTAGAGAGTAAAAATTAATGAACCAAAGTAGAAACAAAATTTAAAAGATATTTTATTTACACTTTTCTTGCAAACTATGTCTCTTTTAACTTGACTTTTTCTACAGGTTACACATTACTAGATCCTCCTATAATAAAGTTTTCTTTTCCATTATGAGTCTTTCCCTCCGGTCCCGGACCTCTGGATCAACTGTTCTCTCAAACACCGGGCCCCGAGCAGACCACACTGCACCGCAGATGCCGGCCCATCTCAGAGGGATGGGCCGGCATCCAATATTATGTCTGTTCACTAACAGACATAATATTACTCCAACGACACAAGAGTGTGTAACGTTTTCATGCTTTTAAATCACAACCTTTGTAATGGGGGGGTTGGGTGACAACTGTACTTGGCTTCCCCACACAGTTATTTTCAAGCTAAAAAGAAATAGAAGATACAAAAACATTTTAAAAATAAAAAGTATTTTTTGAAGACAAGAGCGAAATTTACTGGGTATCTCCTACGTACCAAGTACTATTCAAAGTGTATTAAATGTATTAACTTGTTTACTTTACACAACTACCACCAGAGCTAGAAACTATTAGTATCTCCGCATAACACATGAGGAGACGGAGGAACAGGGGGATTAATACAGCGTGTGAACAGCCGAGTCAGAGATCAGACCCAGACGGCCTGACCTCAGAACTCTCACTCTCCTTTCTTCTCCTTCGGCTGAGTACTGAGGTTCTGGAGGGGGTGTGCAGAAGTGAGCTGGTTTGGCACAGTGGCAGGAGTCAGTCACTCTTGGTGGGCAGGGAATGGCGGGGGAGCTCTGACTGCTTCAGCACTCTGACCACAGTGCCCCCCCTGCACCAAACCCTGTCCAAAACACGGCTGTGACCGAGCCTCGGGACCAGCACTTTAGAAATGCAGAACTTCTAACAACAGAGGCCGTCTAAAATAGTAAGTGCTGAAGGACAAGGAAGAATAATAAAACACTGAAATTAGAGAAGATAGTCTCCCTGCCTCTTTCCCAGTGTAGGAGTTTTCTAAGGGTCTCTAACAGTCAGTCAGCCAGTCATTTGGCCTCTCCTTGAACTCAGCCCCTTCAGCTGCCTCAACTGCTTTTACAGAATAACTTCCTGAACACCATCTTGTCACCCTTCAACTGCTCAGCATCCCTCCTGAAAGTGTGAAACCCTAAATTCAACACTAAATTCACATGTGGTTTGATCCTCATTAAAAAAAAAGTTTTCAAGCAGAGCAGATGACAGAGTCAGCTGACTGTGCGGTACCCTAGTGAAGGTTCCCATCCTAGACCGGGTGGTCAGAGGAGCTACTGCTCAGGTCCTCCTCCAAACCAGGGTCTGTGAATCCCAGCCAGACCCTGGCCGGAGGCAGACTAATGGGTGGTGCTGTGCAGCCCCAGAGGATGTCCTTCCCCAGTAGCATGGCAGTCTTCTGCAGAAAGGGACCAACAGCATTTGGAAATTTGTTGAGTTATGAAATATCTTATAGAACTAAGTTTCTACAATTCACCTGCTCTGTCCAGTAAGAATTTATTTTTAAAGTGATTGTAGAAAGGACTGCCTTTGCCTTAAGTGCATGTGTGCACTGGGAAGAGAAAAGGAGAAAGGAACAAACAAGGAGCAACAGGAAATCCACAGGGTAATCTCTGTGAGAATAACACTCTGAATGCCAACTTAATTCAATTTTAACTTAATAGCATCACTGTGCGAACTCCAAGGGGATTCTTCAACAGCCAGAAATTTGTTTCTTTTTCCAGCCTCAGAATCAGCAGAAAAATTGAAATGTATGCATGAAAATGAATTTCTAGCCTCCTCTCTTAGGGTTTACATGGAAAAAAATGGTTAGCACTTTCAGAAGGTGCGACGCTCATTCTGCATTGTTTAATGAGAAACAGGTGGCATGCTTCATGGAAACCAGGTTTCTTGGGCTGATAGTAACCTGGTGTTTTACAGTTTTAAGGAAAAAAGTTTTCACACTATGCAAACCTCACATGAATTCTTTTTACAGTTAATATTTACAATCTTAGGTTTTCAAATCTAAACACCCAAGATTCTAATTAACGTTCAACAAATAACTGGTTTTTGAAACAGGGAACAAGTTACACTGATTGGCATTTGAAGATTATTTATGAGAGAATCATTCCACCTTAGGTCACTAGACAGGCATTTTAACTTGTGTAAAGAAGGAGAATGATCAATTCCTTTAGCTGATTTTAATGTGGTTAAGAGCTCTAGGAGTTTTGGGATATGTTGTCACCTCAAAGTTCCTTTAGTGGTGAAGTCCTTGTTGTTTCTGAGTTTGCATACTGGAGTTCAGCACACAAAGGCACATAACAGGTACAGAGATCCCTAGCTCTGTGCCCTGCCCACAGGCCCCTCCCCTTCGTCTCACAGGTGCTGAACGCTCTCTGAGGCTCAGAGATTAGTTTAATGGACATTATGGTATTCAGAGTAGGATAGTGTGATATTACTATTAAAAAAACTAAAGTATCTTTACAGAAGGAAAAATCAATACATGAAACATTTTATATTTGGAGTTAGCCTACTTCCAAATGTACGTACTTGGCCCAATATGCATTTCAAAAAATTATGCAAAGTATTTATAGTGTTTTTAAAATTTTACTACTGACTCCATTCTTAGTATAGAAAGATGTTTTATTAGTCACAGAAAACAGTCTTCTTTTAAACAGAATACATGAAAATTCTTGATGCTTTTGGGAACTTCCTTTTATAATTGTAATTTGATTGGACAAGTGCACCGATGAACATGTATGCTTGTGGGGAGAGGGGAGAACAAGGCTTCCTGAGCGATCAGACTTCTTTAAAAAGTGAAGAAGAAGGAAACGGTAGTGCGACAAAAGTAACCGAGTGTTACAATGTCTGTGCTGCTCTCCCCCAAACTCCTAAGCGGGAGCCCGACCCTCACAGTGATGACACTGGAGACAGGAACCTGAGGAGGTCCCTCATGACATGGGAGTGGCCCCTATAAAGGAGAGACGCCCCAGAGCTTGCTCTCTCTCTCAGCAAGCGGGCATCCCCCCACAAGCCGAGAACAGGGACCCTCATTAGAAACCAACCTTAATCTCGGATTTCCCAGCCTCCAGAACTGTGAGAAATAAATCTCTGTTCCTTAAGCCATCCAAACTATTGTATTGCAGCCTGAACACAATGAATTAAGAAATCAATAGTTTATGTTGGTTTTGTATCACGGCCAAACGACTGTTTCTGATAATGCTAATTCAAAGCTACAGATAGCTTCAACGTTCTTAAATCCATAATTAACTCTTCACTTTTTTTTTTTTTTGCTTCTCATCAGGCCAGAAGAATTTCTGTAAGTAGGCTTCTCTTTGTACCTAAGTATGCCTCTTTACAGAGTAAGGTTCACCCTTTACTGAAAGGATTTTAGAGCTTACTGCAGAGTATTCCACGGTCAACTGATATTAACTGAACAGTTTAAGCCCAAGACATCATAATCATTATAGGGGTATTTTAAAATCCCTTTATCACGTAATAATTGACACATAAAAATACGCAAATGACACCGCCCACTATCCCACTTAACTGAAGACCCACTGACTCTGCCTTGTGCTTCCTCCCGGCCCACCTGCTCCCTGGCCACTCGGCCACGCGGACGCTGCTACAGTGGTAACCCACCCTGCACTGTGCGGGCAGAACCACCCTTCTCAGTGTCGACTCTCGCCGTTTTAGAAGGATATTCAGAAGTGCCTTTTTTTTGTAATTTGCTTTTTCAGTCAATCTTTAATAATGAATCACACTCATAGCAAAACGATGTAGTACTCACTCACTTTCCATCCCTCAATTACAAACCCAAACTGCAAGAAAACTCACGCTCTTTGAAATGAGAATAGGAGAAACTGAAGTTAGGAGGAGGGTGGCTAAGCAGAACTAAAACGAGCTCCCAAATTTTACCACCTACTTTTTATCACTGTGGTCTCTTTCTAGTAAGAATTCTTTTCTCAAAGACAGCACAACTGGCATGTGTCCTAATTACCCTCACCAGTAGAAATGTCATGCTTGACAAAATAGAGACTGTTTTAGTAGAAGTGATTCCCTAATGAAAAATAAAAAAGACATTTTAATCCCTTGTTACAAAATGAATACACATAAGCATAAAGATTCTACACAACACATCCCAATGTAAGTAGGCCACAAAACTGGCTCTAAGGGATTTCTGCATCACAGTAAGACATGCATTCCTCAGCAAGATATTCTTTAAAGATGTGATTTGATGGGATGTATAATTACACCTAAAGTGCTTGAAGAATTCCCTAATGCAGACTTACTGCATATTGACCTTCTCATAATCCCAAGTAACATGTAAAGTATTATCCACGAAAGTTGAAAATTAGAAAATGGTATGACTTTTTTTCTACCAAAATTTGGCAAGAACAGGCGACGAGGATAAAGGCCACTAAAAGCCATAGGGAGCCAGGCGTGTGCCCACAGGTGATGCCAAAACTTCCTTCGATGAGAAGGCTCCATACAAACTTTATTCCAGATATCAGAAGTTTTTACTTATGTGACTCTACAGGCTCTTACATAATCCAATTCTCTACTACGGTAGTTACTACTAACTGATAAAAAATAAATTATAAAATATATCACAGTCTTAAAATGTTAGAATTGAAGGGTATCTTAGAGCTAATGTGGCCCACTCCTTATTTTTTAGGCAAAAGCATTGAGAACTCAGAGATATAAAACACTTGCCATCATCACATACCTAGTAATAATGTTAACTTAAAAATCTGGTGTTCTAGTTTCAAATTCCTGCTTTTTCTCATAATACCATAATCCCCAAAAATGCACATGAAATTATTTTATACATTATGAGGGAAAAAATACCTAAAGAAATAATATTTGGGGATTTATTTAAAAATGTTCACTATTCTTCCAAGGAGCTATGATATACGAGAACCATTATCAGTAGTCCACCTGAGAAATGATGCTGTTTCTTACCCAAAAGATAATAAGCATTGATTGATTTATACTTCTTTAGAGTAGGGCAGTTCAGTTATTTATGACTAGATAACAAACTATCCCACAAATGGGGGGCTTGCTTGCGTGCTAGGATGCTTACGCCACTTGGAGGCTGGACTGGGAGTTCTACATCTGCATGTCTGAATGGGGAGCGCAGGTGTGTCTCTGGCTAGAGGCCTCAGTCCTCCATGTGGGCTTCTCCACATGGCTGCTTGGGCTGCCTCATGGCATGGCTGCCAGGTTCCAAGAGACAGCATTCCAAAAGCAAGAAATTCACAGCTGCCAGGCCAATTCAGGGGCTAGTCTTGGAAATGGCAAAGCAGCACTTCTACTTTATTTTACTCATCAAAGCAGTCCTGGGGTTAGCTCAGACTCTGGGTAGGAGGGTACTAGACGAGGGCATAAATAACGAGAGGCACAGTTCATTAAGGGGCCTTCAAAGTAGCAATCTGCCACATAAGGATTATTAAAATGCTGGTCAAATATGATATTCAGAGAAGACTTACACTAAAGGAGCTGTTTAGCAAGAACACTATGAGAATACGACAAGTGTATATAACCCTAAAGTTTAAATATAAATACAGAAAACTGCACGAATCCTGCATGCTCTTCGTGCTTCATGGATGTGCTTTGGAATGCAAATGAATACTGTGGCATTATTTTCAGCCCAGTATATATAGCTCAGAACATATTTCTGAATTTATAAGCTGCTTATTTAAACAAATTTATTAAATGTGGGTCAAGCTCCAAAATAATTAAGTCAACTATATGCTTTGTAGATTACCTGGTAACCTACACTTTAACCAAATACTACCTGGGACTGAGCCTGAATAATAAGACAATTTAAGTGGGGAAGTGTGGTATGTTTGGAATATTCAGTATGTGTCCGCCCTAAATATGTTCAAAAGCTTCGAAAATGTTTCAAAGGTGTAGGCATCTAATTTCCTGAAGTTCTACTATGTGCTACAAACTGTACACATTAATCACATTATTTCGAGTAATCACCCCAAATGCCTTGTGGAATGGGATGATTATTACAAACTGTATACGTTAATCACATTATTTCACTTAATCCTCCGAAGTGCCTTGTGGAAAGGGATGATTATTCCCATATGAATGCATACACTGAAAACTGTATAGCCACAGTCACACACTTAGAAAATGAATGAGCAGAGAATCGAACCCAATCTGTCTGACCTCAGAGCCTATTTGCTCTTTCAATGACATCACACAGTTTTTTGTATCTTCAAGGGATTGTACTAAATTCTACTTTATTTCTTATTGATCTCTATTTAAATATAGTTTTTAAAACACTTCACTTTTCTCTGTTTCCAGAGTCTTATTCATTATTAACTATTTTATGGAAGCAAACATTTACACAGTAGAAATGTGAGATTTTTAAAAAACCCTTCGGTTAATCTTTCTGAATTTAAATCATGCTCCCCCAACTGCCTGTTAATCCAAATTTGTGGTTTCTTACAGAAGAGATTACATGTCTAAATGCTATTGCTTTGAAAATAAAAGGGCCAGAAAAACAAATCCCACCTTAAATCTACACTTTATAATTGAATCACAGCAAAAGAAATCATACATTTGTTTAGTGTGTTAGCTTCAATGTAATGGATAATGTTTTAATCATTCTAACAATGTTTAAGCTCTTTGTAAACCAATGCCACTAAACACATATTTATCTCCCATGACAGTTAGAACAGCAACCTACACATGGTAAGTACTGAGTGCTGGTTAAATGAATGAAAGGAGCAGAAAAAAACCTGAAACACCATAAATTACACTGAATATTTTATAAAAGCAAATTACCAACCAAATACTAATCAGTTTCAGTATCCGGTGACATGCGACCGCAGCAGCAGGCACTGCGGAGACATGCAGTGCTCGTGTGGAGGAGTGCGCACGTACCGTAACACCCGGCCCCAGCCTACTTGCTGTTGTAAGGAGGGGGTACATTTAGACCATTTATTTTGAAAGAGATAAAGGCAGCCAGGACAGGGAAACAACAGAAGGACCAAAATGAACTCTGAAGAGGGTTCAGAGTTAAAATAATTTGAGATGTATTCAGATATTTTTCACTCATTATAAAGAGGTATCCTTATGAAAATTAATACTAAAGAACAAGAGACCACCACCACCTTAAATTTACTTATCAAACAAGGCCAGAACATTTGTTCAGCTGCTAATAAAACATCTGATATCGATAGAAAATACTGTAAAGGAAGATTAAAAGACAACAAATCTAAGTTTGAAAATACAGAAATAAAGAACTCTAGAAAGAAAATAATCTGTTTTAAGGATCTGGTTATACCTCACTGCAATTCAAAGCAACTGTGGAATGTTTTACCTGACCGTCATGGGCAGGAGACACAAGAAGAATAAGTTATATCCATACCCTTCTGTTTCTAAAGTGACCATCATTAAAACAAGTACATACTACCATAGAAGTAGCACTTCAGAATGAATTATTACAAAAAAAATGGTTTGCCTTTGCTTTTTAGGGAAAAAACCAACTGGAAATTTCTAGACTAGTCAAGTTCCACTTTGATTTACATGTAAAATAAAAGCATAATGTAAAAATATAAATTACTTAAAACCTTATTGATACTTTACTATTTTGAGAATTCTACAGGTTAGAAAAACAAATGTCTCTGGGAAATATAAATATTAACCACTCACATATTACCTAATTAGATAATTATCAAGTCACAGTATAGAATTAAGAGAATATTTAAAATGTACAGTCATTGCCCAACCCCACGCAGCACATACAAAGGAATGCTGAAGTCTAAAAGCCCCCACAAATATGGAGGCAAAGTCTCCACCTACTAGTTAATGTATAAGGAATGATTCTTTTCTAAAAGCATTAGGAAATTGACATTTCCATGGGTCTTTTACTTTATAAACAAGGAATCGTAGTAAAACCAGAGCGAGGCAAGGACTCAGGTAAGCATTAATATAGCCATTTAGAAACCCTCTAAAAATAAATTTGATTCTACATTGTGTTCTAAAATGCAAATTCAACAAATAAAACTTTATATATCTGACTAAATTATATGTGAAGTGCCTTTATCCTCTTAATATTCAATCTGACTTCCTAATTCTAGATAAAGACATGGAAATGGCTTGAAAAAAATATTAAATATATAAATCAGACTTGTAATTTAGCAGATAGATTTGCTTACACATTTTCTTGACATCAAAAGCGAGAAAACAAAAGGTGATGCCATAACTAAGGAATCTCATTCCAACCTCCATTAGCATCCAGAATATTTACTGCTTTGTGGCTTTACTGCAACTGACAGATTTAATAAGAATTGCTCTGTGCCATGAATAAGCACAATATTTACATATAAACATCATTCACTTTTAATTACAAAATTTTATTTGCATTCTGCATACTAATATACAATTTTAAATGATTTTGGTTATATGCATAAACAGCACTAAAGCCTAATAAATGCTTAAGTTTAATTTTTCTACCTAATTTGAGAACACTGCTAATCTAAAAAATAGGAGTACATTTAGAAAAATTAGTGCATTTGTTTACATGGTATGAATCCTTCAGAAGAATAATATTTGAGACCCGTTCTTCAAAATGGTCTACACATTAAACTCTGTGTCACCCTTCATAGTATACTTACTCAAAATAAATTACTAAAATAATACCAGCAGTAAAATATAATAACAGAAAACATAAAACCCCCTATTCACACATTTCTGAGTTAATTATTGAGATGCCACAGAGTCTGGATGATTTTCCCCCTCAGAAGATGGAACTGTTTATCAGGGAACATATTCCTATCTTAAGCTCCTGCTACATACAAAGTGCTTGGTCTGATGCAAAATACAACAGAGAGCTAACAGAAAAGTGGAAGAAAAAGTCATGTATGAATAACTATAATTCAATTACTCTTTGGTAAATGCCAAAGAGTAATACAGAAGAGGAGCCTTAGGAATGTGGATGAAAAATACACTGGATCCAGCTAAAAGAAGCGAAGGAAGTGTATCCTTCTTCCAGAAAAAGGAAAAATAAGAGAGTCCCATATATTTGTGTAGGGGTGAGACAAGGAGAAGTCATTTGTTCATTAGTAGTGTTCACGCTCCTTAACTGTTACGATTCCGTGAGCTACAGATGGGATGTCAAGGTATAAGGGTACAGATGGGAGAATGAGGCTGGGCAGGAAATCGGCTCCTGCCTTAGCAATTGCACATAAATTCTGAAAAATTAAAATGGCTATGGAAAACTGAAGTGTGCTGAGTTCCAAAAAGAGCTGTGTCTACAGATATAGCTGCCCTTACCATTGATAAAAAGGCCCTTTTCTGTACAGTGTTAAAAGTCACTTTATCTACTGAGAGGATCCAAACAAAACCTGGAGCTTCAAAGTAACTCAAGAATGTTAAAATCCTCAAAGCAACCTCACAATTGAAGGAAAAAGGAGAAATGATTTTAAAAATCTCCAAAAAGCTATCAGTAGTACTGAGTAAATCTTTGCTAGTTTAGAGCTTGATATATATACATAATTTAACCTTACATAAAATAGAATTCTCTCCTCACGTTATCCAGGGAAACTGAACACTCACCAGGCTATATGAAATAATATACAAGTCACCCACAATAAAGGATAATCTAAGGGATGCAATTCCTTGCCACTATTATATGGGATTCATTAGAATGGGAAAAAAGTATGAAATCAGTAAAGGAAACCTGAGTAATTTTGATCTACAAAATTATCACTCAGAAAAATAATTTTTAAAGGCAAAATAGTTTGTTATTTCTAAGGAGCACTGCCATCCTGATATTTTTCATAGCATAGTTTCAATATAAATAATTTCAAACAAATTAATTCTTTAAATATTAGACACAAGATGATTTTCCTCAACATGTGCACTGTAACCTTTAAAATATTTTATTTTAGGTTTTTAAAATATAAAAGCAATCCTTTAACATTAAAAAATTAACTGCCATTTAAAAAAAGACTCTATATGTACTACAAAGTGCTCTGTTTTTCAATACCTATTAGGTAAATAAAACACTGTTGAACTTTTCAGTAAATTACCAGAGGCTGCAAAGGACTGTATTTCAGTCTGTATTCAGCGAGAATATGAAGCAGATAATGAGATGCCAGCTGTACATTTTATATACTACCTTACATTTATGACAACTGTATATTAATGCAGAATATCTCTCTCTGCTTGCATATATTTCTTCCAATATATCATGATAAAAACTTAGCCAATAAAAAATAATAAACACAAAAGCAGGGCTGTCACATAGATCTAAAAAAATCATTAGCAACATTTTCTCAGCTTTAAATGGAAAAAGTGTTGGCAACTAGTAAATAAATCTTCTTGTGTCAAACAAGAAATCAAAAATGCATATATCCTAACACAGATGGGTAAATAGGACATGAACAGGTATTTCCAATTTCCATGACCATACACAGAAAATAATTTATGTTGTTATAATTCCAATCACCGACAAAGCTGCAGTTCCATTTAACAAACAACTTTCAGTGTCTGACATTTGAAGGGAAAAGGCTGAAGACCCATGCTTCACCAGCTCTATGAATATGTCACAACTGCCAATAACAGATACGGCAGCTTTCATTGTACAGTGAAAAGATGCCAGCAAAAATATAGCTCTGTACGCTTATAATATATATGCCAACTTCAAACATTTTAACTGTAAGGCAAACATAAATCACGGAAGGGGACAATTATATTTTAAGTCACTTACCTTTCGTCCATCACTTGCATGGCAATTCACATTCAGAGGAGTCAGTAAAGCCATTAGTTTTTCTTCATTACCACTCCTATGAAAAGGTGTAAGTCAATTCTCTTGAAATCACAGAGCTTCTTACGAGTATTTATAGATATTTTTCACAAGTGGAAAAGAATATGGGTTTGCTTCAATTTCTTTTATATGTTTCTGAATGAATCTCTTTTGCTATATTCAATTAATATATTCCTAATTAATTCCTGTTAATTATCACATAGTTGTACAGCTTAGCAAAGGTAGCTTTCTACATTTTTATGTTTTATTTATCTGCATAAAGTCACCTCCCTAATTACAAACAAACTTTATTCCTATAAGTGATCTAAAACACAGGAGTTAAAAATACATACGAAATGCTGCAAAAGCTAATCAATTAAATTATAAATGAGCAAGAACAAAAGAAAATGGATGAGAACTTTAACATTTACTTTATGCCTCTCCTTCAAGCTTTTGAAAATTAGAAAACATTTTAAAGTAAAATGAAGGTATAGGTATTTAAATACTCAGAGAATACCACTGGAAAAGCTGGGCAACTGAGGTTTGCAGGTGCCTTAAGATATGCTCCAAATAAAATTAACCTTACAATCATCACCATACTAAAAGACTGTCTCATTTCATACACTAATTATGTAAAATAAAGTACACAAAGATTCAGTATAAGGTCTTATCTGCATTATTGCATAAAATCCAAGCAAGACAATAACATGTTATAATTTTTATAGTCCTCCACCTGCCCTCCCCCTGTTCTCCCTTAAATGCATTATACTCACTTAAAATGAATGGAATCACTTACCTAGCAGCTTCTAGGAGTTCGTCTTTCTTGTATTCACCTAGATGATTGCAAAATATCATGCTGTTAGCATTTGGCAGAAGACAGATTAAGAAATGCAGTAGGCAGCAAATAGAGAATTAAACAGAGAAGAACAGAAAAAGATAGTCCACACCCCGCTGGGTGATGGAGCCGTGACGTTAGCCAGCTTGTGAAGGCAGCATCACCAGTGCCTTGGAGACGGGCAGCAAATTGACGCAGCTTCTTGTCCAATCCTCAGATGAAATAGCTTTCTTCAGACAACCAATGAATGCTAAATCTCGTGTCCAGAAACACATTCCCTCTGATAACAGCATGCCAGCTGAAGACAATGTCCCCTCCCCCGCTTTCCTATTCAGCCTGTCACAGTATACTTGTGAAGCATAATACATTCTGAGACAAAAGCAAAATAATGTGGCTCTTTAAAGGTATGAATTACTTGTCTTCAAAAAATTCAATTTTATTTGTAAAGACACGGAGAGTTAAAAAAAATCCATTAATTACCATTGCTGAGCTTTATTGCGGTAGGAAAAAAAAATCAGAAGCTTGAAGCCTTTGCCTCGATTAGGATAGGTCTGTAGACTAGCAATACGTGAACGACGTACCAAATGCTATGAACCTCTTGGAGGCAGTGCTCCAAAACCCAAAACAGTGAATACATTCTCAGATGACGGTAATATTCTAACGTGCTGTAATCTGTACACTTGACACAAATTCAATACCGAATTTCAACAAACAACAAATCTTAAAAATATTTTTAGAAAGGAGGCTAGGATCTCTGACAATGAGCAGATATCCAACTAATGAGATGTAAATGTTTTCTCTTCATTCTATTTTTTAATATATCACAGGCTGAACAGAGGTATATAATTTAAGACCCTCAATACAAACTTCCTAGAGTAGTCAAGATCTAACAAACAAGATTCTTTGGAAAGCTTAATTGAAGAACAAGGAATTTTAATACTATAGCATTTGTCCATTCAAAGATGAAAAGAATAGCCAGGGCTATGATTCAGCTATAATACACCGACTCAGTTTGCTATATTATTAAAGAAATAATCTTATTTTAATGCTATTAAGAAATAAACTTAAATTATTTTTAAAAACCTTCCTTGTAGGCAGACACTTCCCGGCATTTTGTTTGTTTTGTTACAAAACGCAGGGTATTGATGCAGAGACTACAGAGACACCTCAGGGCCACCAAGCCCGTGTTTAAGTTCTATACCCAATCTGTCTTGCTTCTCCAAGATCATGTTAAAAATCTAAAAACTATAAGGAGTTATTTTCCAGTAAAGAAGAAGTTCCGAAGCCTCTACTCTTCCCTGAGGAAATTCTGTGCCCCACGAATGCCACAGGCTCCACAGCGCGCACAGGTGAGTCGGGATGAGTGACCTGGGATCACAAGGGGTCCTTCCGATTCCCACACATTGGATTCCAGATTCTTTAATTGGCTGACAGTTTAAGATTTACATTATTATGTCCCTTCACAATAAAGTTCCTGACTTCTCAAAGCCAAAAACCTATCTTTAATAAACATTTTAGTTGGCAATATGGCAGTTAGTGAATCACTTTAAAAAGCTCCTTTGAGGAAAGGAGTATAACCCATAACCTCAAATACCTTAACAATCAAGAGCAAAGCAAGTCAAGTTATGAATTATCGATAAAAGTCATTCTTTCTGTCAATGAACATTCCTTTGAAAGGCCTATATGCCAGAGTCAAAAGCAAAACAGACACTATCAACCTCTGAACTCAAGGACTATTTGTCTATGAAGTGAGGTAGACAAGTAAACAGAAGATTACAGCAGAGTATAAAAAAATCTAATGACACGCTATGAAGAGCTTCAAGGCTAGTTTACATGGGAATAATAAAAGGCAAGTAAGTATAGTTCAAGGAAGCCTTCCTGTGATGGAAGAGGGAGGAACAAGGGGTCCGTCCTCAGGGGAAGGAGGGCGGGGGAGAAGGAAGCAGCCGAAGTAACCCTGTTCCCTGCCACCCTAAAACAAGGGGCACGTGCAGGGGGATGGGTGAGAACGAGGCCGAGAAGAATGAGAAAGATCATGAATGGTCGTCTCAGAAATCTGAACATTATTTTGAAAACAATGAAAATATTTTTAAAAATTTTGAAAATATTTAACAGGGGAGTACAAAATACATGGAAAAATCTATGAGTTTTGAGATTATGCAAACGATTTCCATGCTGCACTCCACCAAACTTCTGTCGGGAAGGAAAGTGGCCCAAGGCAAAGAGGATGTGGGCAGAATGGGACGATGAATTCTGACACAGTTTACATTTTGGAGTAAGTGTAAACACCCCGACATACAGTACACACTCATTAAAACCGGGCACTGAAAGTAGCTACTATTGAAATTTAAGTCATACTGAAGCATGACTCCACTAAGCCAGGTAATAAAACTGCAAAGTATTTAGGATCTTCGAAGTTCAAATCAGTCTACCTACATAAACTTCTCATTAAGTATAGCTCATTGATGTTTTCTCCAAAGGCATATTTTTCCAAAAATATTATTCCCTCATGGATAAGTCGATGATAAAACAAAGCTTTCAAAAAGGAAAATTAGGTATATCCAGGAGAGTCAGGCAGAGGTATTACAAATGGCTTTCTACGGGGACTGTTCGAGATCCTGGAACTTGAATCAGCTCTTCTGCAATACATTCCAGCATCCACTATCTGGTGCCCAAGGACCACAATCCATAAACAGTTGAAGCTATTTTTCAAATGCCACATCGCAGCTACAACTAACATAATGAATTCAGAGGTCCTTACACATTCTGACAACAAATCTGAACTCCTTACTCAACAGCCAAACCTCAGGTTCTCTTCACTTAAGCTGAGAATCTGAAAATATTCTGATTGAGACTATGATGCTCTACGGAGCATTTGTATTCTTTCATAACATTCAGATAAAGGCTAGCAATAGATCAGCCAGAAAGGAAACCAGGCAATTATCGTCAAGATAATAGCAGGCAGGAATGGAGAAATGGATGGCTTAAAATATTTTTCTTTGATTAGAATAAAATAAGTGGGATAAAAAGAATAAGCAAGCCAAAAGTTTACTTTCAAAAGTCTGAACTGTTCTCGTTAGTAAAGCATTGACAGGACACATGTAGAGGCGCACGCACAGAGCACACAGACGGGGGGTCTACGTGCTGACGTGTGAAAGAGATACGCCGTCGGAGAGACGGTGAAAATACAGGTTAAAGTGAAACTGCCCTTTGTGTTTCTCTGAGGTGGTTAGAAGACAAATGACTTTTTGAATAAATATGAAGAACACCTATCTCAATAAATAGAAGTCATGATCACTGACTTACCTCAATTTTAACATTTTGAGGGGCTTTTGCTCCTTTCTTTACCAACTGACAGGATCTGAGTAGGCTTAATTTTGTAAACATGGGTTCATTTGGTTTTGTTGGGATGGAAGAGCATGGAAAGATTATGATCACGAAATCACAAATTCTTAAAGCAGTGAGGAATTAAAAAGAATTATGACCTCTCTTTTCTCTACTTTGAAGCCATGAATAAAACACGCCTAATCAGTAACATCTCTTCTTACAGGCCATGGGGGTGTGATCTGAAAGTCACCTTTCTCCTGTCACCTCACCTTCAGTTTCAGAATCACTCTCCTAAGGGACCATCCGCAAGAGATTCATTTACAGATAATGAAACTGACACTAGACAGTTAAGTGAATTGTCTAAGGTTTCATGACTGTTAACTCACTATCTGTTAGGCCCTGAACAGGCTAATATTTGAGTGCAAACTAAACAAATCTGAGCTTTCAAAAAAGCAATGTAAACAAAAGAGTAACAAAACAGTAACAGCAATAAAACAGTTTTAAAAATGATGACAATGACTGTAAACATTAAACATTTATATAATATAAGCCAAACATTACCATTAAAAACTATTTTAAAGCATTGGTGCTTTCTTTTCTTTTTTTTTTTAATATTTTATTTATTTATTTTTAGAGAGGGAAGGGAGGGAGATAGAGAGAGAGAGAGAGAGAAACATCAATGTGCGGTTGCTGGGGGTTATGGCCTGCAACCCAGCAATGTACCCTGGCTGGGAATCGAACCTGCGACACTTTGGTTCGCAGCCCGTGCTCAATCCACTGAGCTACGCCAGCCAGGGCGCATTGGTGCTTTCATATGAGCTTGCAAACATGGGCAAAGAGAAAAAAGGCAATTTTAGTTTTTAAAAATATTTTGGACCAAGGGAAAAGGAAGGAAGAAAATCCATACCAAGTCTATTCAAATGATCGATGCATTTTGCATTTCCCACAGCATGCTTTAATTCCTCCTGCTTTAGGTATCTCAAGGGAAGAGCTATACATAGACTTCAAACAAGAAACAGACTCATAGATACAGAGAACATTTCGACATTTGCCAGATGGGAAGAGGGCTGGTGGGATGGGTGAAAAAGGTGAAGGGATTAGGAAGTACAAATTGGTAGTTACAGGATAGTCATGAGGATGCAAAATACAGCACAGGGAACACAGTCAATAGTATTGTAATTACTACGCGTGGAGTCAGATGGATATTAGATTTATCAGGGTGATCACTCTGTAAGTTATATAAATGTCTAATCACACTGGATTATATACCTGAAACTAATACAATGTTGAAAATTTAACTAGTTGAAAAATTAAAAAATAATTTAAAAAAAAGAACCTCAGTTACCAGGTATAAGACTTTCTGTTGCCAATTAGAAAGTAGTACCACAAGTTAATTTTCATATAGATATTTTTTCATCAAGGTACTAGCAAGTGTAACAGATGAACTGATTCTTATAACTAAACTGACAGTCTATGTGTAGAATAAAATATTAAATTAGTTGTTTTCACTAAGTTTGAAAGTTCAGAACCAGCTATGTAGTTATGGAGGGAATTCCACTAAAGCACCAGGAGACCTAAAGCTACGTCTCCCACCAAGAGCAATTTCCGACTAACTGCTGATCTGCTACATATAAAAAATGACTCCAGGAATTCTGGATTTTTTTGTCTCTGCAATCTTTCATAAATATTCTCCAGACAATTGGGGGAAAATTACAGTTACTGGAATTCTCAATGCTTTTTTTTCTATTTCTGAATCCAACCATTCTTCACACTCATTTTGGTACTTGCTTCCAAGTCCACACCATCAGTTAAGTCTCAAACGATGATAAATTCAACACTCCACAGCCATTCTAAACATGGAATAATTTGGGGCTTTCAACTTCTAGGCGTGAACAGAGTATTTTCCTGGTAAAGATCTTTTCCTTCTTTTGCCGCCTACAACTTTCACCTTTTAACTAGCCAAAATTAGGTAACATCGAACATGACCTGTGCTACAATACCATCCTAATCACCGCTGTAGTGCACTGTCCAATACACCATCCACAACTCTCACATGGCTACTAACTTTCAAGTGAATCATAAAAACATATTACAAAATGAAAATTCTGTTCCTCAGTCATTAGTCACATTCCAGAATTTTCAGCTGGCATGTGTGGCCTGTGCCCATCGCACTGGACAGGCAGCCAGAATGTTAGAACAGTTGAAACCTTTTTTGGGACCGTGTTACTCTAGAGTGATTTTAATGACAATTTAAGAAGTCATCTTTTACTCTAACAAAATGCTTTCCATATTATTCGTACTCTGAAAATTGTTACTGTCCAAACTCTATAAACTTTTTTTTCTCCCTCCTAAGTACAACACAACTTCATCAGCATGAAATACAAGGGAAACCACTGTGCTATATGATAAAAGATTTGGAGTGTGTCCTTAATGCTGCCATCGATTTCCTTGTGTGACCCCGGGAGTCACTTACGCTTCCGGGAAGCCTCATCCTGTATTTGAAGCTTCCTGTAAAATTCTCATCCTGTATTTGATTCTCAACATTGCTCAGATCTTTTTCTAAGACAATTTTAATGTTGCTCTAAGCAGACTATACGGAAAAAATAAAATTACCTTGGGAAAAAAATCTCTACTAAACTATTTAAAAAAGTAGTACCTGGAATTATAGAGTAGGTATAAAGCAATTTTACCCAAACTGCATGATTCTCTATTGTATTGGTAAATCAAAAAAAGAAAAGTTCACCTAAGTATGGAACCAGACATAAACCAAGAAAATTACTATTTAAGAAGAATTCTCTAATTTATTGATTAGCTGTGAATCAATGAATTTGATTCAATGAATCAATGATATTGATTAGTGATTTTTAGATGTCCTGCAGGAAATGGAGATGTGTCCCATTCCCTGCAGGACAGCTAAAAATCATTTTTCAAAGAAAGAAGACCCCCAAATATAACTTTATTATCTTGTGTCACAATATTTAAGAGGTAAAAATTAGAATATACTCCATGTCAACACAAAAACCTAAACCAATGTCCTAAAACATTTCAAAAATACAATATAACATTCAAGCATAACAAAGGCTCTGAAAAATACATAATGTAACCAATAAATGATTGTTAGTAATCAATTTCTTGGAATGCAATAATATGACTTCGCTTAACCCC
Organism: Phyllostomus discolor; assembly: GCF_004126475.2. NCBI lineage: Eukaryota > Metazoa > Chordata > Mammalia > Chiroptera > Phyllostomidae > Phyllostomus > Phyllostomus discolor. The sequence goes on from NC_040913.2 coordinate 79,084,453, forward strand.
AACAACTTCTAAGATACACATTCCATTTATAGATAATCAAGGTTTTAAATAATTTATACCAGTTTCTGACATTCTGTCAATTATATCTGAAGTGTGACTCAAGACTTTCTGCTGAAACTTATTTTTTTGTTAAAATGTAAGTATTACAATTTGGAGCATAAATATAAATACATACTGGTAAAAAAAAGTTGTATTACAAAATATATACATTCTCTGAATGTAGACATTAAAAGTTAAGACAGATGCTCCTATAGGATGTTGTGAACCAATGAGATATTCTGCCAAGTCTGTGTGAGCTTTAAGGAAAGACCGTGTGATGCCTCACACAGGAGACAAGAGGGAGGGAAGGGGAGAGGGAGGAGGGAGCTCTCGTTCTAAGCGAGGCAGACTGTGACACCGCGCACTGAGTCTGGATGCCCGGAGTGTCCACCCTTATGTACGCCGTCACCTCTGATTCGAGCCACCGGCTGGCCGGGGCTGGAAGAAGGGGGCAGTGACTTTTGACTATCACGATGTGTGTCTCCCAAGAGGTGGTTTGGAAAAGTAAAATCTGTATTTGATCCAAAATAGGCCAATAAGTAGTTTTATATTCTTTGACCTATACAAGTGGTCCTTTGTCTGTAGTGATCAAACCATAATTTCTTATTTTCATATCCAAAATCTAAAAAGCTCTAAAACTCATTTGGCAGCAAAACCTGAGCCACATAGTGCATAACATAGCAAACATATATTTCATTTCAAAAAAACGAGACTTTGATTTTAGGGTACGGCCCTAGACTCCACTGGGGTGTTTTATGACATCGTGGATGTACTATGTCTTTTCGTATTTTATTTCCTTATTGAAGTACAATTTAGATAGAGTAAAACTGACCCCTTTCAGGTGCATGGTTCTGTGACTTTTCACCCACTTATACAGCTGTGCGGCCACTACCTACAGACAGCACACTGCTGTCACCTAGGAGGGTCCCCCAGGCCAGGCCCCAGCCCAATCAATCTCCTACCCCAACCCATTCCACGGCAACCACTGATCTGATGTCCCTGGAGTTTAACATTTTATAGAATGTGACGTAAATGCTTTGAGATTCATTCGTGTCTTCGGACGGGTAAGTACTTGTCCCTTTTGACTGGTAAGTGGTGCTCCAGTAAATGACTGCACCTGAGATTGCTTAGCCATTCACTAGTTTATAGACATTTGGGTTGTTTCCAACTTCTGGTGATTACGGATAAAGTGACTATAAAAATCCAGAAAGGATTTTGTATGGACATATATACCTTCATTTACCTTAGGCAAATACCTTGGAGTGGGGGTTTGGATTGTATGGTACATGTATGTTTACAAGAAAACTGGCAAGTTATGCCTTTTTTAAATATTAAAAAATTCTTAATTCTGGATTATGGACATTCCACCTATGGAAAGGAATGAAAACAAAGGAGGAAAAGTTGACTGTTGAGAAATAAGATAGTACTGCTACGACCTCTGAGCTAGAAATCCCAGCGGTGCCTCTTGTGCGGGCCACTCAGCTCTAGTACCTTTCAGTTCTTCATTTCTCACTTGTTCTCTCCCTCTCTTTTATGCATTTTTTTAAACAGGAAATATACACACATTTGATCTCTTCATTCATTCCAGGAACTGCCTGGTATATAGGACCTGTAATCTCAGACCTATGAGAATATATGAACAAAGTATATTTTGCTATATAGCAACCACACCATTATCTGTGAAAAGAAAATTACCTTCCTGCAGTCCTTGCTCGCATCAGTGTGCCTGGCTCCCCACCGCATCAGCCTGCTGAGGGCCCAGCCTTAATGAGACGCCTAACTGCACTGTCAACCCCTGCTTCTTGTATCAACTATAAGGAACGAAGGAGACAAAGGCTAACGCACAAGTCCAAGTGACTATCTTTGAATGATGTAAGGACTGTCATATCTTCATTGTGATTACTGCGTATGATTGCATTTTATCCTTTGACTATTTTGTCCTTGGTTTACAGTCTCTGAAAGATGTGGTAACTTTGCAATTTTGGTCTTCTCGAGAAGCACCAATTATGACTTCTTCAGCTACAAATGTGCAGCTTACTTTTTTCTTCCATCTTCCCAAAAGTGTCACTAAATCTTTTATTCAGGGTCAGAGTTAATTGACTTTAGTGAAGTCTGGTTAATTGTATTATCCTGGGCATAATCTCTTCCATTCCCACTCTCATTGTTTCTTTAAAATGACATTCATTTACTAGTTCTCCTTTGAATAACATTATTTATTCATTTAACAAATATATTTTCACTACCTACAATATGCCAAGCATAATACAGCTACTGCTACTGCAGCACGTACTCAATCTTGAACCAGCAGGAGAAAAAGTGATGCAATCAGAGCTTGCACACCAGGAGAGACACCACACCCGCAGTTATCTCGAGCATTTAGCAGCTGCAGTGCACGACTTTTGTTCGTGGAACTCTATCAGCCGTGGAAACGTTATCTGTCAGGTGTGTGGAGGAGGAGTGGCTGAGGACCACTGATGGAAGATACTGGAGCTAAGCACTATGGTCTTGTTTAGGTGTTTACCATTGGGACTGACAGAGGGACTGGACAGAGTGGATGTCTCTGTGAAAATGAGATTCACATCAGGGAAATGATAGTTCCTTTCTTGGATCATGAACCACTTTAAAGAGCTAATGAGAGCAGCTTTAGGCTATTCCAAGACAGAAAATACTTTGAACATTTGAACATAAACTCAGTTTTTTGCCTGCAGTTTTAGAATTTTTACAGACGTTTTGGACCACAAACTTACCATAGGTTAAGGATCTGTTTTCGTTTTTGTTTTTAAAAAGAACCTCTAAATTATACTAATTCTAAATATAGTCTTAGAACAGGCATGACAAGATAAACTTGGCTTGATATCCTTACTTTACACATGATTCAGTTAAAACCTCGAATAGGTAAATAACTTGCCTAAAATTTTAAAACTATGTAATGGCAAAGCTTGAATAGAAATATATGTCCTTTGATGAGTGTTTTTTCATTGGAATGCTATGGAGTGATTTCATAGAGTAAATCACATACATGGTTGGCCATGCACTCTCGGGCATGACTTTAACATGTGGCACTGCATTGGAGTTTGGATAATTATCAACATGAGCAAAGAAATTCAGGAAAATGCAAGATATATTTGGGGAAAACTGACTGAGGTCAAATTTATAGTCCATGTTGGGAAAGTGAAATGGAATGGGGGACAATGAATAATAATTTAAAAAAATAAATTTGCCCTATACTTTAAAGGACCTTGAATATTAGGTTGTAGAGTTGAACATTACCTTGCAAGGCATAGAAATAGGGAGTCTTTTTTTTTTGAGCAGGGTAGTAAGCTGATTAAAACTGAACTTAACCTGGTAACTCAGTCGTTTAAGACGTAGAAACTGGGAGGACAGTGGGGGGAAAAGGACAGGAAGTGGTGACAATAAGAATGGAAAAAGTATCAGGCAGAGAGAAGGCATTTAATGGATCAAAATGCAGCAGAGCTTGTAAGCTGATGTGTTAGCTACAGAAGCGACCAAGGATATCACATAACAAAGCTATAAACTAATGGTAAAATTTAAAATATTTATATCTAGATCTTAGATTAATACTTTGCCCAATAATCTTTCTGAACATAATCAAGTAGCAACATTTTGTTCATTCGGCTTGTACTTACTGGACATATCACCGCAGGTTCAGACTTCATGTACTGAGAAATGCCCAGTAAGTTAAAATAAGCTACTTAAATAATACAGCTGGTTTATTTAATTATTGATTTTGAACAGTCTGTGGTTCTAGTACAGCCAACCTCGAGCAGACACTGGGGGTTCACAGCTCCTCTACAAGGTACGTTCCCCTCACTCAGTGCTCCTCGGTGAGTTTTTACTGTTAGGGCATGACCATGATGCTGTGTCAGGAACTAGGATATTGTATCGGAAAGACTAAAGAGAGAGCTATTGAGATACAATGTTTGGAAAGCCAGTTTGTGCCTTTTCTGCGCTTAATATGAGCTTTTAAAAAACCCAATACCGTTGAACATTCATTTAATTTACTTCACAATTTTTTATTATAAAGTTAATAGAATGGGCTATTTATTTATTATACTACCACAATGGTGTCAGTTTTAACTTTCTTCATAAATTACTTTCCTTATTTTGATTAGTTGAGAAAAAGATATGGGAGGGTATTTATTATTTCAGGAAAATATCAAGGAAATACTTTAAAGTTGAGAAAATGAAGAGCACATATTTACATATTTTTAAAAAATTATTTTGTAGTATTTTGCTGTTTCAAGTCCATCTAAATATAAATTGGGAAAATATTTTTAATTAAACTGGCAAACAGGAGAAATAGAAGTAGGACATGTTCAATTTCAGATCAGCTTAAAATTATCTCACTGAGAAGCATTGCCCTACGTAGGGAGGGCGTGAAGCCACATGTCAACTGTCCATTTTAATTTGCTTATCTGAAATATATTTAACCCCATCCTTTGGTATCAGTTTTAGAGTCTAGTTCCTTCTTATTTTAAATACCTAGCAAAACAGGCCAGCAACATTCCCATCGGAAACATGTATAAGATGATCGAATATTTAGTCATGAAATCTAAGTCGACACTCTTGTCTTCTTTGTGTACCTCGTTATTATTTCTTCGAGGGCAAAAATTAGGTTTATAAAATTTTTGGTGCTTGATATGATCTTTTTGATAGATGATTATTCACAACTCTCTTGTCCCTCTTATTTTTTTTTGGAAAGCTGCTCACATTAACCTGAGATACACATCCCTGCATGCACACAACCTTGTCATGACATTCAGACACTGATGGTTAACTATCGCTTTTCCAGGGTTAGGTTTCAGTTTTGCATCATCCATAACTGTATTATAGAATCTGTCCTTAAGAAATGTTCACCGCCATTTTTAAACAGAGATGGCCAAAGACAGAGATTGCAGCTGCTACATACAAGTTTGTTGAATAAAGAGATAAATCTGTATACTGGTTTAAGAAAATGAATTCTTTTTGAAATAATGATTTTAATACAAATACATTATTTCACATCAAATATTAAGAAACACAGTGGAAGGGGAAAATGTATTTTTGAGTATTTTGGTATTTCTACTGTTTGATGGATTTATTTTCCTTCCACGAATTTTCCAACTACTGTCATACAGAAATTACGTACCACTCGGCTTTATTAAAAAACTGCGCCATAAACATGAACTCTCTTGGAGCACGCAGTGACTAAACCACTCTGAAGAGCCACGTTTTCACCAGAGCTGCTAATTTGTTTTAATTCCTCTGCTCTTCATGGAGTTTCTTTCTGAAATATATTACACATTTTTATGCATTCAAATACAGACGATTCCAAGCGTAATTTCACCTTATCTGAGAAATCAGAGTCAGTTACTGTAAACCTCCGTCAGATTGTGAAATAACGCAGCCACGCTCTTTGGGCCTGGGAAGACGTAAGGGGCAGTTACACCTGTGTAACACGGCTGCAGAATGCTATGTATTTTATTATTTTTTAATGTGAAATTCATTTTTATCTTTTCCTTTATGTTAACCTCTTTGTGCATTTCCTTTTAATTTATAGTGTCTACAAATTCTGTCCAGTAGAAATATAATGCAAGGTACATAGTTAATTAATTTTAAATTTTCTAATAACCATGTTTAAAAAGGTAAAGAAACAGAAGACACTAACTTTAATAATACACTTTATTCAACCCAATATATACAAAATATTCTTTCCAATGTGGCACTAGGGCCACGTCACACATTCAACCTGTGGCCAGTGCCTCCCGCACTGGGGAACAGTGCACATCTAAAATTACTACGTGCTCAAACAACATAATAAATAAAGGACATACAGAACTTAGCAAACACTGGCACTAAAGTAAGCAAATTCTCTCTGTGTGAGATAAGAGGGGCTCCAAGGTGCAGGGAACTTCTGAAATTCAGAACATGGCTTCTGAGCAGATACTTGAGTGGAGGCATGTGTGGGAAAGAGAAGGGAAGGGAGGAAATGAAGGAAGAAGTCGGATAGAAGGAGAATAGTAAAGACTGGAATGAGGTTAGGAAGGGGAAAAGAATCCAATAATAAAGTTTATGAGATAGATACCAAGATGGCCAGAGACTCAGTGGTGAGTAAAACATAAGGAGTACAGAGCATTAACGACCAGAAAATAGTGCAAAATGAGGCTTTTCTCAGTAGGTAATCAAGGGAAAGAAACATGCAATACTGATGAGAATTCACAGCATTAAGGCCTGAAGAATCCTTGCACCACGCAACAGTACCCAGAGAAGGAAGACCGGGGTGGTTACCGATGACCCGGAGAGGCAGCACGAGCTTTCCTGAAGGCTACCCACCTGAACGCGTGCGCCAGGAAGTGGCTGAGAGGATGCTGAGACAAGGTGTCAAGCACGCCACTGGTCCCTTTTACGGAACCTTGTAGAGACGCGCAACTTCACCAAAGGAAATACAGACCATGCCTAGTGACTCTGAAGTCCTAGGCATTGGACCAAAAAACGTGGTAAACTCATCATTTTTCTTGCCGACTACTTAAAAGCAATGGAAATTTGAAGAAAAGGAACAGCTGGGTATCCATGAAAGAACAAAATCTGATCTCAAGGAACCTGAGCTTAGGATACAAAATGATGGCAAATGACGATGTGCATTAAAAGAACATAAATAATGAGAATTAAATATAATGTCCTGCCATTAGAACTAAAGAACCAACAAAAGTCAACTGGCCCTGGCCGGTGTGGCTCAGCTGGTCAGAGCAGCGTCCTATAAACCGGAAGGTCAGGGGTCTGATTTCCGGTCAGGCACACGCCTGTGCTGCGGGTTTGGTCCCCGATCAGGGCACTTCGGACAGGCAACCAATGAATGCTTCTCTCTCACTTCGATGTTTCTCTTCCTCTGTCTCTCTCTGCCCCCCCCCCCCCCCTAAAATCAGTAAGCATGTTCTTGGGTGAGGATTAAAAAAAAGTCAATTGTTCACATATATAAATCAAGACTAAAAATTCCTTTAATACTAGCCCAGATGAAACTACATTGAAGATGGTTTGACTTCCTGTGAATCAATGTGATGAATTTACAAAACTGTAAGTGGAAACTTATGTTCTATCAGAATAAAAGAATAGGGAATGAGGTTATTTAGTCTACGGTATAAAAGACTGAAGTAGTAGAGGTGATTACTGTTATAGGAAGGGTTCTAACTGCTACTATTAGTACTTCAGAGAAAGCCCTGAAAAAGAAAAATTCTTAGCCATCCATATACAATGGAGATCTAAAAAGAAGTTACTGTATTTGACTTAACAAATGGGGCAAATATTGCTAACCATTTAAGTTATTCCATAAGGACTAATTATGTAGATAGCTTGTAAGGCTATATATAGCACAGAAATGCCACGTTGGAATATAGAATCCTTAAGGGGTGATGGATTTGATTAGGTAACCTATAAATCTAAGGCTCCTTCCAGATCCATGATTGTATGTGTGACTTTCATGAGACAGCTGTACACTTGTTAATTATAAATTTCATCTTCAACTATACATGCACGCACTCTTACTATTTTTCAGTAGATACAACCACAGGTCTCTAAATTTAGTTCACATGTGACATTATACATAAAATCTTACTTGACAGGCACTTTCCTCGAATGAACTCATTTCATTCTCAAATAATGCTCCTGTTCTATTATCGCACCCACTGTATAGATGAGAAATCTGAACAATAGAAGGTCACCTAGTCAATGTATTAGGTTACTTATGTTGTAACAAATTACTAGCAATGCAATGGTTTAAAATGCAATTTTATTCTTATAATTTTGGAGGTCAGAAGTTTAAAGTGGATCATCAGGGCTGCATTTCTTCTGGAGGCTCTAAGGAGAGTCCATTTCCTGCTTTTTCTTGCTTCCAGCAGATGCCCACATTCCTTGGCTTGTGGCCCCGCATCACTACAGCCTCTGCTCCCACCCCACATCTCTTTCTGTCCGACCCTCTTCCACTCTTTCTGTAAGGACCCTTGTGATTTTATGGGGCCTACCCAGATCACTTAAAATAATCTCCCCATATCAAGATCCTTACCTTAATCGCCATCAGCAAAGTTTCTTTTACCCTTTAGGGCAGGCAACACTCACAGGTTCTGGGGATTAGTACATGGACATCTTTGAGGACCCGGTATTGTGCCTATCACAGCCAAGTGTATGGCAGATGGGCAGCTACAATGAATGTTGCCTCTCAAATACTGTTCCTCTGTAAGTGGGAAATAGATTGATTATGCTTTCAAAGGCATTCTCTAGAAGCTGCTAGGAATAAGGAATTTTCTTCAACAGGGCATGTGAAATTTAACACCTAGGATCATAGACTTTAAAGCAACAATTAGAATTCTACCTGGCATGACCTTCTTTTGGAGAATAAGCTGTTTAAAAGAATATACAGTGACTGTCTAAAGAAGGCAGCTACTCTTTTTGTTTAAGTTGGCAATAATTTAAAAAACATTCTTTATTAACAAAAACATATTTGTGTATTCTGAAAGAAAGATTCCAATGAAATTCTGAGGACCCACATTCATACCTCCTTTTCGACTGCAAAGGAATTAAAATTTAATTTTTTATAACATCATGTGTTTTTTTAACATAAGGAATATTCCATTTTTAGGTATTAGTACTAGGTTAGAACTAGGGAAAATATAAATCTAAGTACAAAAGCACAGTAGACATGCTATTTTTTTGTCTGCCCAAATGCCCGTTAAACCCTTCTTCTGGTAAGCACTCTCTCCCTCGTTTTGGGGAACTGCCCCTCCTTTAGGGCAATTCTGTGATTTTGGTCAAGTTCTCAGTCACGGAATCCTGTTCCACCCCTGACCAGCCATCACATTCCAGCCACAGACCAGTGACTGGTCCAGGTACAGATGTAGGCCCCATACAACTCAGGGTTCTTTCCTGAGACTTTTCCCTATACAACTGGGGAAGAGCCCTCATATTACACGAGAAAACTAGTAAGAGCTATAGTGTTGTATCCCCAGAGCTGCCAATAGCCATGTGCTTCAAACACGTGAAGAGCGTAAGAAAACAAAATCACACAGAAAAAGGAGACAGAGCAGCTGAAGCCACTGGGCAGTGGAAGGGGGAACAGAAAGAACAGAGAAGACAGCGAATGAACAGGACGAATGCAGGAAGGAGCAGGTGTAAGTGTCGGGGAAGGGCGCGGAGAAGGCAGCAGAGGAATGCTCAGAAAGCGGACCAACACGGCGGCGGGTGTGTTAAAGAACCAGTGGCAGTCAGGTACGTGAAATAGTTTGAGTCTCTGAATCCAGCAGACCCTGATACCACACATGTCTTTTGCCTTTATATGGTCAGTACCCTTAACCAACAAACTTTTTTGTCAGTTAAATAATGGTAATTTGATTCATGAGTGTTTATAATGTGCTCTGTTATATTCCCTTTAAGTGCCTCCCATTTTACCTTTTATTTTGTTAATTTTAATTGTTGTTCAAGTACAGTTTTCTCCCTTTTACTCCCACCCCAGCCCACCCCCCAGCACTCCCCACTTCCCTCCCATTTCCATCCCCCCAGTTTGTGTCCATGTGTCCTTTATACTTGTTCCTGTAAACCCTTCCCCTTTTTCACCTTTTAAAAAACTATCAAATTCAAACCTATCTTTAGCAGCTGAAGCCTCCATCCTACTTTTTAAATTAAAAAATGGCCTTAAGTAGATTCTAAATAATTTAACACTAATATGATTTAATTCAAGTTTATTTACTTCATATTGTTTTATAAAATAATGTTCACATTTATTTTTATGTAATTCACAAGTCCCTTTAAAATGCACATTATATAAGAGGTACCTCACTCAGAAATAAGTTGACCCAAGAACAAAGTCTCTTGGCAAAAACATTTGACTCTGGGATTTTTACAGTAATCTTTGATATTAAATAATATGGGTTAATAATAATAATAATAAGACTGAACAGACATTTATTGAAAAGAGAAGCTAAAGAGCTCTAACTCAGGATGGTATATTACCACTGTTTTTAATCTCATTCTTCTTGTAACTTTATGACTTTTATTGAAAAGAGACAGCAAGCCCAAAATGGAGTCACTTGTGCTAAGTGCACATCATCAAACCAAGATTTAACGCCTAACCTAACTGCAGTTTTCAGCCTCTCCCACGGATGTGATGTTTAACCTGTCAATCTGGAACTACCCAGTTGGCACTATGGAGGTAACCTGCCCAACGAACTCCTTCCAGGCCCTACAGAAAAAGGACCTTGCCTGAAACCATCCACTTTTTGCTAGAAGTTTCCTTCGGCTTATAAAAGGCTTTCATTTTGTACAGCTCTTGGGATCCCGTTCCTTTCCATCTGCTCATAGGACGCTGCTTGGCAAATGAACGTTGAATAAAGACAGTTTGAGCCTCGAATTTACTCAGTTCAAGTCTGTGTTTTAATACTATCACTACGAAGATGAGTGCACGCACATGTTCATGGAGGACAGGGCCAGGGGCTAGCTTGGGAATCAATGCTTAGTCATAACAAGGGGCATCACCTTTTGTGCCAGATATTTTGAATGAATCCTGGATCTGCTACTACCCAGCCATAGGAGTTTGAGCAAACCATTTAACCCTCCTCTGAGCTTCTTGTTCCTCATTGTAAAATGAGAAAGATAATGCTTATCTCATGGGTTGCTCTGAGCATGGGGGATAATATAAATAGAAAAGCCAATAATGCTTGACTCATAGTAAACCTCCAACAAGAGATAATAATGACAGTGATAACAATAATGATTTTCAAATTTTAAAGTATTTGATTTGCTAACTGTTTATTATTTCTCCCTATAAACAACCAGGGAAATGGAACTTCTTTTTCATTAACTTCAATGAAAGAATTTTAATTTAAAAAACCTAATGTTGTTAAAATGTAAGAAAACAGGTTTGTCCAAGACCCTTTATGATAAAGCTTTATAACAAAATAGCTTTTATATAATGAAAATGAGGGGGTGAGGGCACTTGATCTTACTGTTCTAAAAATTTTGCGGGGTCTTTAGAATATTGTAATTACGATGAGAATAAAAGTGGATGTATGCCACATTAATAAAATCGTGGGGGAAAAAAGAGACTTTTAAATAATTTCCTAGAAAAAGTAAAAGCTATTCAGAGGAAGGTAATTAGAAAAATCACGCAGGTGAACTTTCCCTTCTCCTCCTTACCAAAAAAGACAGAACCCCACTGAGACTGATGGAACCTTACAAGGGGCAAATCTGTTTCCTCACTGGAGAGAAAACCTCATTTAAAAAGAAAGATGTATGTATTGGTACTAAGTTCCCATCATATAGATATTCGATATTTTTAAATTTACTACTTGGTGACCTACCGACTTCTAACAGCTTCGAGTATTTCCATGTATCAGTAATGATAAGCCATAATGAAAAATATGAATTGTTACTATATTTCATGTTTTGTTTTTTGTTAATTTTTAACATTAGATTTCAAAATGTACCAACCCTGCAATGTAGCAATCCTTATGAAATTTGACTAAAGGTTAATATGCAAGTAAGTAGTATTTTAAAACATGAGGTTTGAGAGAAACTAAAACTAAAATTAATCTTGGATTAGCACTATGCTAATAAACACTGCAGAAGTGCAAGTCAGCCCTCCTGACAATGACGGTTTCTAACGGGACACGGACAAGGCCACAGAAAACGACGTAAGGCCATGCCACAGCTGTAAACGTGGCCCACAATCCTTTCGTCTAACTGTTACTTTCTTAATAATGACATCACCAGCCTGGTTTCAGGATTGGGTCTGCTAGTCACTGATGACCCAGGCCTCTGTGTGAGTAGGTGTACACACCTCTAGTGTACCAGACAGAGTAAACACTAAATGAAGCACAAAACACTATGATTTGCAGATTGGAGATATCTTGCTTCTTTACTAACAAGATTTTAATTAATACCTTGGGAGGAAAACTAAAGAAAGGGCACTCTTGGAACTCAAGGTAAATAAGTTACTGCCTACTGACATCTTCAGGTAAAGCTTCTGAGATCATACAAGCTTGAACATTAAAAAAAAAAAAAGCCCCCAACGAGCACACCAGTGCACACACAGGCAGGCACACTTTCACCCCCATTCGAGACGGCAGTTTCCTGTGTCCACGGCACAATGATTCGGATCTCCCAATGCCGCTGGATGGACACAGAAGGAAGTGCTGTGTGCTTGGTAGAACGATACTGTTGTTGAGAACAAGCTGGAGAAGAATTGCATATTTTTTCTTTTGCTTAGTTTGTTCATTTCAGTTATCCTGTGTCAAGCTTTTAGGTGATGACGCAGAAGCAACTGGAGAGTGAAACCAAACACTATCATGTAAGGCAACATCCTTTTAATATTGTTGAGCAAAAAAAAATATGGGAAAACAAAATATTCTAAATGGGGAAATACACAAAAATGTTAGACCAAAAATACTAAGCCTCAAGCCTAAACAGAAAATGCTGAGTCCTTGGCTGTAGTCATTTGTAAGAATCAACTGCCCCTTCCTCTGTGCCCTGTAATACTTTCTGTATTGTACGGAAAATCATTTTGGGATCTGTTCTTGCTTGCCTAACTTGGGCTCCTAGAAGTCAGGGAACATATTTGATATTCATTCTTACATTTCCATTTTAATAATAATAATAAAAAAAGTACCCACTTCACTTTCCCATCCTGGAGTTGCGTATATTTCTTAAAAAGAATGTCTTATCTAGCGAAAGCCCCACGGCAACAGTGGAGGAGCACATTGTACTTAGGTTTACAACTACAAATGAAAGTATTACAAGATTACATAAGAAATTCCTGAAAAAAACCCAACCGGATACCATTAGGATATAAATTTAGAAAACAACATTGTAAGTAAATCAGGATAAATAAACACAAAACTTGATGTGGCAATTGGAAATTGCTGAAAATGGTACACTTTTAATTTAGTCAAAAAATTATAAACAAGCTACACTGATTCAGAAAGTACCCAGCCATGTGGTATGAAAAATAGAGACAATAGTTGAAGATACAAAGAAACACTGTAAACAGAACATGACATCTTAATCTTCTTTAAAGTGGGCACCTTGGGACCTCAACACTTCTCCCAACCGCCACCAGCTGTCCTGTCCTATTTTTATGAATCATCAATTGTCTGAAATCTCTTCCTTTTCACAGGTGATTAGTTTTGGGGAAAAGCCAGAAGCCGCAGGGCACCAAATCTAGGCTGTACGAAGACTGAGTCACTTGGGTGGTTTGGTGTTTTACTAAATGATGCATGAGTGAGCATGTTGTCTTGATGAAGCTGCCAATCACCACCATTTGCCCATAGCTGTGGCCTTCTGAATCATCCTAATAGTTTCCACAGAGGAATATTCAAGCTTACTGCAAAATCTGATGCAGATTCGTTGCTCTACTCACTCAGTCATTTTGAATGCAATGGCCACACAGTGCACACGCTCACTCAAAGGCGTCTACCGCCCCCACTCACTAATACAATGAAGTCGTCATTGTTCACACAGGTGTATTCCGGTCCACTCTCCTTGGCTGCCAGGTTACATCAATGTTGCACAACCATTCTTGTTATATTAACAATGGTTGGACTTTTTCCAGATAGACTACACACACACACACACACACACACACACTTTCCAGTACAAAGTTTGATTTGCTGTGTATATAGCTTGTTAGCTTTTCAGAACCTATCTAATTGAATTACTGTGGAAAGAAAAAAATTTTAATAGTAATCAATAAACTAATCAAGCATATAGCCATTTATGTTATGCAAAGAGCTTGTTGATTTTCCTCCTTCTCCAGGAGAATACTGGACTAATTAAAGTGGTGAGGTTTTATAAGAATGACTAAAACTACATTTTGGTATACAGCACATTTTGTTTATCCATTCTTCTCTCAACAGACACATGCGCTGCTTCCACACTTTGGCTCTCACTAATATGCTCCTATGAATGTGACTGTACAAATACCTCTTAAGAGTTTCTGTGTTCAATTCTTTTGAATATATACCCAGAAGTTTAATTGCTGGATCACAACATTTCTATTTTTATTTTTGAGAAACCTCCATACTGTTTTCCATAGTAGCTGCACCCTTTTACCATTCCAATGGTACATACGAGTTCCAATTTGTCCACATCCTCACCAATATTTGTTATTTTGGTTTTTTTTAATTTTAATAGTAGCCATCCTAATGTGTGTGATGTGGTGTCATCCCAAACTCTATTTCTTTTCAAGACTATGTCTAATGAATAGATTTTTAATAAAAACAGACTTCCCAAGAGTCTATAAGTGACGTCAAAATATAGGTAACATAAACCTATCTGAATAATTTCTCATATTAAATTATTTTAATAAACCAGATTTTGGGTTTTACTTGATCTGTGTTTCCCTTTCATTGACTTAAAATTTATATAAAAATAAATAAAATATTCATCTTTTCTTACTATTAATGGGAGTATAGTGTAATCAGCTACTTTATGACAAGAGGGTATAAAGAAGTACACAGTACTTACGTACTTTTAGTCAGGTTGCTATTATGGTAGGTTCTCCAAATAAGGTAAAATAACGAATTTTCTATGTTTTGATGTAAGTTTACATGAATTTTTGTTGATTGAACAGTATTTTCTTTGCAGGTATAAACCAAGATTCGTATGGTAGAAAGAGTTAACACATTTTTACTAAAGGTACTATTAATTCATTTTAAATAGTGAATTAAAATGTCTCCAGAAAAAACCTGATGAGAAATTAGAGCTAAAAAATGACAGAAAAAAAATGGTGCTCAATATTTTAAACTAATTAAACTAAGTCTCATTTCAAGGATAACATTAAAAGACATTTATACATACGGGAACAGTCTGACAAATTACCGCTAGATGGTTCAGGGCTGGCCATGTTTATGAAGGATGGCATTATTCTGACCCATCCGCCACCACCTTAGACTATTTGTTGCTGGCCCAGAAAGTTCACAAGGCATTCAACTCCTAAATGCTGGAAGAATAATTTTTATCTTAAGAAGTATCTATAAGGAAAGCGTCAGTGCTGTCCAGTCAAAGACCACCAAAATCACACCTGGAGCTACACAGTGAGGGAGAACACATACCGTGGGGAAGGGTGGGGCAACTCCGTAAGAGGGTGTTAGAGAGGCTCTATGCTGGCATTTGAGAGTTGTTTGGAAGGCCTAAGGAAGCAGAGGTATATTCTAGATTGGAAGTTGTTGGAAAATGGGGGCAATTCTATGACTGGGTTGAAAAAAAAAAAAAAAGCAGCCGTCTCTCATGTTAGCCAGATGATGATGTTTGATATTTTGTGAGTTCGCAATGACCTTTTTGTCTGGCCCAGCTGTCACAACAGTTCCCGTATACAAGGCGCTGTTTTCTTTCTCAAAAAGAACATTTAATTGATAATGAAAAAATTATTCCTGAGTACAAATTCATAAATTTTTTTAAAAACAATGAACCTGTCTTGGAGCACTCTTAGGATGCCAATTTAATTCTCAATCACTAATAACCAAAGACAGATTCTTGAATATAATGAATCCAGTCAGACAGTAATTTATTTACTTTCCAATATTATAGTCTAATTAAAAACGCTCAGGGGTAAGTGAACAATCCTCCAATAAAGAACTCAAATAGTATAGCCTCATATTTAAAGATAAACATAACCTTGGCATGAATCACTTTTCAGCTAAGGAGCTCAAATATAATGGGGAAAATTTACAAAGGTCCATGATGCTTTTCTGAAATTATCCTTTGTTGAGCAAATAAAAGTAAATCTCCCATTACCCCTAAACTTTCCTGATTGTGTTGAGACATTTAATTTACTGAAACACGTATGTAGAAATGAGCGTCTTAAGGGAAAATGAATGAAAGATACTAAGCATAGGGACTGTAAGTACTCAAAGAAGTCGTTTTGCTTCTGCACACTCTCAAATGCACCACTCACTGTAATGCACTCACAAGAACCCAAATCCCCCACCTATGACACTGAGAATTCATGGCAGTTTCTGAGGAAGAGCCTCAGTGGTTGATGAATCCATTTAATTAAATCGGAGATAAATATAAAAGTTATTAAACTGCATTAAGCACATAAAGTATAATAAATATGTATTATATTCTCCTACATGACAAAAAAGTAAGATCTTTCATTGAAAAATACCAAGGAAAAATCCAGAAAGCCATACAAATAAAGGACTAAATGAACAAGATTATACAGTGGAAAGAAAAACAACTATGTAGTGTATTTTAAAGTGATCATATATTTCATTATTTCAACTAAAAGGAAAGTTTCTTTCTTCTTATTTTACTTTTCTAGCCAATAGAGAAATGACTGGTCAGAATCAAAAGAAAGCTGCTCTGACATCTTACCAATAAAAACTGTTTGATAGGCTGTTTTGCTGTGTATAAGCAACTTAGAGTTTGTAAACACAGGTTACTCTGAAAGCCTAGTTGGTTTTTAGACCAATTAAAGACAGGTCTATCTAAACACACACACACACACACACACACACACACACACACACACCCCCAGTGTTCCTGAACGTTAAACTTCAAGAATTGATGAAACAGTATTAAGATTTGCTTTAAATAATAACATTGCGAACATTCAGACTTAATCATACCACATTACTGGACAATGGCAAACCTATCGGTAGAGCGGGATGATAAAAATCTAGAAATATTTTCAACTCAGCCTCATAGGGAGAAAGTTAACTTGGTAATAGAAGTGGGTAACACAACCATTTGTTTTGAGGAAAAACTCTGTCGGAAGGGATTCATTTTGTAAATTTAAGTCTTTCTGCAATTTCTGTAGCTTCCTAAGGATTTCACTCACTTTGTTCTCCATGAGTAAAATTTATAGGTCATCCCCACCCTGTTTCCATCTCTTTTAACTAAGTTTATAAAATTTTTGCAATCATCCATTCTTTTAACTGTTCTTTAGCCCTGTAAACTGAGCACCAGTTTTACAATGCATGTGCATTTATTTCTCCTGTGGGGCTTTCTATGCAACATCTTCCTACTTTTTTTCCATTCCAAACAATATACCAACCTCCTTTCTTGTAGCACACTGAAAAGAATATCCTGCTTCATACTGTCACATGTTACTTAGGGGTGGTTATCTTTATTTTCCTTCTTTGGTCAAATCGTGTTTAAAAATATCATCTCAACTTTTGTTTAACCATTTTTCTCTGAAAAGTATCACATAAGGACCTAAAGTGAAAAATATACAAAACAATCTTTTCCATTTTCTTTTCTTTCTGAAACAAAGTGTACAAACTATCACATTCAATACTATTCAGCACAATTCCTTTGTTCTGGAAAAAAAAAGTAATCAAGTAAAATGTGTGTGTGTGTGTGCGCGCGCGTGCATGCGCGTGTATGTGGACTCGGCTGTACGATTGTGGCTATTTTCTTCTCCATGAGGTTAGAAGTTCTTTAGGTCCAAAACCTGCCATAATTCAAACTATCACCGACAATGTTTAAGCATGGCATTCGACCCAAACCACATTTTAAATAATGGAGAGAATTAGTGGCATTCACATGAGAGCTGTGATTAAGGTATTGAATAAATATAGGGAAGTATGAAAGGATCCAAGAACCTTCTATGAAGCACTAGTCCTTTAAACAAGGTCCCTGATTAGGAAGTAAAATATCGAGACAAACATGTATAAAAAAATAGAACCTTAAGAGAAAGGAATGAATAAAATCGCAAACTTTTGGTATAGAAGTATACCAAAATAATTAAAATAATGCTTCTATGTTTAATTGAGTTTCTTTCCCCTCTGTATTCTTAGCCAGCCTTCTCTTTTATAAATCATTATTAATATTTCTACTTGGCATGTTTTTGTTTTACAAAGAGTATAGGCAAGTGGTTATTTTATTTTCCTGTATTAGGTTTTAAAAATAAAAGACCTATTTTGCAAACAAATTCAAAAAATTTGTTGCTCTTCTGGAGAAAAGGATATTCTGCCATGTCTGTCTGTTATTGCCACTGGCATTCTAATAACTTCTTAAAAACAAGAGCCATTTTTATGTCCTGTCATAAGCAATACATCATTCACTTTCAGTGCAATGGAGGGTAATAGAATAATAGAAAAACAACATATGGAAAGTTTAGAACATCAATAGAGAAAAAGATTTTTTTCACTCACCTGGGGCCTATTTCCAAACACTGAAACCAAATACATATAGCTAGAATTATAAAGAGCAATAAATTTTTCTCTACAGAGAAAAAAACCAGAGGGAAGAAACACAAATAAAAACCTATACACAGAATGTTACTCTTCTTCAGAAAGAAAAAATATGATACAAACTGGAGTAAAGTTTTCATAATCTTCAAATCAATGGGCAGCCTATTTGTAAAGCCTTCCTTACCTAGCAATGAGTTCCTGTCTAATTAACCTAAAAACTAATTGTAAAATTTCCCACATATAAGAAAATTCATAGTCACTTTAGATAATTATACAACCTCTATTTTCACTCAAAAAGACTTGAGTGAGCATATGATTCACTATATTCTTGACAGCCTCTGTGCCCAGTCAGGCTGTCAATTCAGGTGACCTTCAGTGTCCACAGCAAAAGCTGTCTGAGGATCATGATCAAATGTACAACTTTAAGATACTGTAAATTACTGACACGGAAAGTAAGCCTCCTCCTTTCCCTGAGAAGAGAAAATACTGCTCGCATCCCTATCACAGTCAGATGCATAAAGCTAAGATGGCTAATATGGTTAAAAAGCTTCCTGGGAATTAGTACCTACCTACTGCCTACTAAGACAATGTATCCTCAAAAACTGAAGTGAATATATGCTTACCCAAACTGGAACACTCAGTTTATTGTGTATTTCTTAAGCAAAGAAATACGTTGTTTTCTTTGCCCTTTATTACTTCCATGTTGATTTCCAAAAAACAAGGATATTTTCTCCTGTAAGCACTGTACAATAATTAAATTCAGGAAATTTAACACTGGTGCTTTTATGTAACACAGAGTAAATATTTCAGTTTTGTTATGGTCTAATAACACCCTTTACAGCATTTTCCTGTAAAGGATCATGCATTTTGCATTTAGTTGCCACGTCTCTTTAATCTCCTTTAATTTGGAATACTTCCTAAGCAAGGATTCCAAATTAAAGACACTGATTTTTCTTTCAAGACACTGATATTTTTGAAAAAATACAGGACAATTATTGTGTTGAATGTGCTTAAACTTGTGTTTGTGTTATGTTTCCTCTGAGATTTAGTTCTGTGTCCCTGGCTGGACTGGAACATAGGAGACCTTCCCAGGCAGTAGTACACCTGCGAGCACATAGGGTCATTTGACTCTACTGGTAATGGTAATTCTGCCTCCCCAATAAAGGTATTGTCAGTTTTCACACAACAGTTACTGTTTTCCCCAATAATCAATCTATGGAGAAACAGGCTGAGAACTATGCAAATACACTGCTCCTCATCAAATTTGGTCCCTGAGATTGAGCGTTCACTAAGTCTTGTCTTAACTGGTCTTTACCATCATGGTGATTTTCCAACTCTAACAGTCTCTCCACATTTATCAGTGGGCATTCTACAGAAGAAAGAAGCTCTCATTCACTCATTCATTCATTCGTCATCACTGCATGAACATATTTATTCCTATTTTATCTCATGGGTTTACTCAGCATTACCATTATTATTTATTTTGATGGTCAAAGCATCCCAAATTTGGTCAGGGGGATCCCCTCCAAGCTGGCTCCTACACCCTTCTGACATTACTCCATTATGTTACTGATCTCTTCCTCGCTTTCTAGCACAAGACATTTCAGGCTCATCTTGCACCTTCCCTGTCCTAACCCTGATATCAGTCATTCCCCCCACCCCCACGGCAGATCTCTTTTAATAGCTTGTACAGGTATAATGTACAGAAACCAACACCTGGGGACCAGGTATGCTTCATTGCTACTGGGGGCGAGGGCGCCGGGGAGGCACTGCTTCTCAGCCTTTTCTGCAGCAGACCTAGGAGATTTCCTCCCCAGGATTCTGGTATCTACAGCTTCAACCCAACTCTACAAGGTTTTCCTCTATTCTACATTTGTGTGGAACAGTAAGACTCTCGGCTCCCAACACATTTACTCAATTTTACAATACACATAGAACAGTTTCAGAGTTACTACACCATAGTGCATTGCAAAACAGCTTGATAAAAAGAATTTCAACTTCGTGTGAAATCGCCCCCTTTTTCCCTTTCTAGAGTTAGGTATGAAGTTCAAGTAGTGTGTTCAAAAGTTACTTGGATTAGTTCTTTATTTCTTTCACTGTGGTTATTTATCGCCCCCCCCCCCCCCGCCCGGGGATAAAAACCTCTTATTGAAAAATAAAGGCAAAATTTATCTTACATAACATATTAATTCAAGTTTAACTTATTAAACTCTTAATGCAGTTTAGTTATTTGTTCCCTTACAGGCAACAGACAGTGAACTCAGTATTTCTGGAAATAAGCGAGAAACCCAGTAACAGATTCTGAGAAAACAGTCTCGAGGCTTAGGAAAGCTTTCCCTGTTGTACATTCTAGCTTGGTGACTGGAGTTAATGCTTCACAGGAATTCCATGCTAACTATATGACTTTAAGCAAAAGCTCAAAAATACATTCAATTCTTAAAGCTTTAAGTATTTGTCACCTAACAGTGCTAGTCATTTACATATCATTGCCTGTGGGAGCTATGTGAAACACGTGGCCTTGAAGAAGCATACTTGTGCTTCACACAGTAAAACACATTGTAAATCGGTATTCTCTGCACCTTTGTGGGGTGATGGTTTGCAGGAGGACACTGTCCCTATAGGGAGAGCCGTGGAGATGAGGACACAGTGCTGTGTGTGACAGCGGACTGCAGGTCACAATGGACAGCAAAGGCTTAAAGGCAGCCTGTGAGGGGCTGCAGTTGAGACCAAGGTGGAGGTTCGGGCAGGACGTGCAGTGGTCTTAATGAAAGACAGACACGGGTAGCAACACGACACTATGGCAGGGCAGTGCCCAGAGCAGCCACATGCTGCCCATGTTCCACGGCTCCAAGGGGAAGCTGCAGCGGCAGCTGCGCAAGGGCGAGTTCGCCATGTTCAAGCACAGCCCCATGTTTGAGAGCGACTTCATCCAGATCAGCAAAAGAGGAGAAGTGATCGATGTGCACAACAGTGTGCAAATGGTCACTCTGGGCATCGCATACACCAGTCCCAACCTCGTAATACCTGATGTCATGCTGCTGGCACGACCGGCTGTCGGCTGCACAATCGATGCCAAACATGACCTACACACCCAGGGAAGGGCACTCAAGTCAGCCAAGAGCTTGGAGCTGACCAGGCTGCTTCCTCTGAAGTTTGTCAAGTTGTCTGTCTATAGTCATGAGAACAAACAGCTCCACTTGAAGCTGGCCACTGGCCTCTCCTTTTACCTACAATTATGCCCTGCTTCAGATGCAAAAGGAGATCTGTTTGCACACTGGGAAGACCTGGTGTTCTCCCTGAGACCGCCCGTGGAGGCTTACAGCAGTACCCACGCCGTACCGGCTTGTGGCATGATGGACCTGCCTGGGTTGGAGGCAGAGGACAGGAAGAGCCCAGTGGTAAGTTTTTGCAGAGACAGAGAGGGGATGCGAGTGCTTCAGGAGAGTGACGGAAAGCTCTCAGGCTGCCCTGCCAGGCTGATGGGGGGAAACACTGCTGTGGGAGGGCTCAGGCCAGATGAGCCCCTGTGTGGAGGCCCTGAGTGCTTCTGCATATCCGAGGTCCCTTAGACATCAGTTCCTCTGACCCCATACCTGATGTTGCAGAGCTGTCACCAGCATCCTCACCGTCCAGTCTGTTCTGGAACACTTGCCTGCTACTGTGGACTCAGGCAGTCTGACCTGTTGTGGGACCCTTTTAACGAAGAGAAAGCCCTCCCGTTATCTGAGCCACGAACTGGTTTTTGTATAAAGCTGTGGCACTGCAGCATGCTTTGCACACAGGCGCACAATGTTAGTAACTATCGGAATGTAAAACAGACATTGCTTATTGCCGAGCAGTGTCCCTCTAGGGGTCTCTGTCCTAGCTCCCTAAAGGGAGACTGTATGCAGAGCTTTATGCACTCTGCTGAGACAACTGCATATGGCACAAGCGCACTCGGGCCCTCCCCGGCACTGGAACTGTCCCAGCGAAGCTGCAGTGACCCTTGTGGGTGTGCCGCAGGGGGGTTCCTGCATCCACTGGGAGGCTGCACTTGGTGACTTTAACGGCTCTTCTATCGGTAAGCTCTTGAAGACCAGTGACAGTCCTTTCTAGTCTCATTCATTTTCTTCTCTACTTCCCCGTTTCTCCTTTCCTCACAGGCCATGGAGCTCCACGGAGAAGGGGACCAAGACCAAGTCAGTGTCAGAAGCCTTCCCATGGTCGCTGAGGTGTCTGGGGCCACCTCTCTTGCTCATGCTGGTGGGGAAGGAGTCCAACAACACGCTTCACGCAAATACTCTGTGCTCAGTGTGAGCGTGGATGCAGGAGAGGAGACAGCCAGCAGCCCTGTAACAGAGACCGTGGAAGGTCACGGAGACGGACCCTTCCTGTCAGCCTGACCGAGAGAAGGCAATATAAGTGATCAGAATGGAGCCCAGAGAGTCTCCCAACACCAGGCTGATGCCCTCAGGAAGGGAAAGGAAAAGGAGAAAACTCCCACCAATAGGCTCTCCCATTCCGGCAGGAAGTGGCAGGGCAAGTTGATCCCAAGATCCCTGGAACCACTCGGGGGCAGAACAGGAGAACCACCAGAGCAGCCCAGGTACCCGAGGACGTGGCTCCACCCCCCAGGAACACAACAGCCTTGGCATCACCTGAAAGGGGTCTAGATTATCTCAAAAATCAAGGAGGATCTGATCTAGAGCTAGTTCTGGGGGTGGGAGCATAATCCAGAGATCCCTTCCCTTGCCGCTGCCCATTCTGCAGATCTCCCGAGACTACTAGGAGGGAACACTCTAGTCATTCACGGAACCTGTGGGTATCAGCTAGAATGGATCTCCAATGTTACGATCCACCCATCCATTTCAGGACGGGGAAACAATGCCTGCTACATGCTTTAAAAATAAAGAATTTATAAATTGGCCTGTTATGGGCTCAAAGAAATTCCATTTTGGCTCCCTTCTTCCTGAGCTAAGTTGAAGTGGGCACTGATTCCTAGTACATGCTTGTGTTATTTGGGCAAGAACATCAAGATGCCCAAAGAGTTTGGTGTGTCTGGTGCATCCAACTGCCTGTACGTTGAGCTTGCCAGTGTGTGTGACAAGTGCCTATGTCTTAAGTATTGCGCGCTGTGTGTCTATAATTTGTGTCCAGAGGGTTCAGTGACTTTGAAATGGTCCGTTTATCTATAGCACTTGCTTTTTCAAAATGGTGCTTGTCTGGCACAATTGTGTGTTTGAAGGAGTAAATCTGTCTTGGTTATTAGTATGTACAGAGTGGTACATTGGTTTGGGTACACTGTGGTGTTGGCCAGCCTATTGAATTTACCACCGCTACCCACATTCTAAGAAGTTCCAATCATGGCCTCTTCTTCCAGCTGGCACTGCGACCCAAGGCAAACGTGGTGACCCCACCTGCCACAATTCTGAATCACATACTCAGTGTCCCCATAAAAAAGACAGACATTAATTCTGCCCTGGGAGCCTCACACGCTCATCCTCTCACTGCACCGCCACCCAGGACTGAAGGCTTCCGCACAGGTGTCGTCCCAGCAGCTCCGTCCTGCCTTTGCATCTACAAATAGTGAGGGCTTGTCTGAGGCTGGCAAACGGGCTTATCCAAAGGGAGTACAGCGTCAGTAATCTGGGTTTCCCATTCAAAGGCTGCCTGACCAGGAGAGCGCATTTATCCTCTCTGAACTCTAGGGACACCACCACCACCACCACCACCTAACCAGCAGGGTGTTGTAAAGATTCAATTAATCTCAAATTGAATTCAACGAGTGACAATGCACAGTTCCTGAGATCCTTAAGTGCCGCCAGGGACAACTAGAGAATAGGGATTGTTCAGGCACCAGCCAAGTTGGTTTCAGGACGGTGTCAGGACCTCACTTGGGTGCCATGGAATGTTAACCGAAGGTCACTGGCTGCCAAGTCAAATGCCAAAAGAAACTCTCAACCTGGGGTGCAGCGAAGAAGGAAAGTTTAGTGCCAAGAGCCCAGCGGCAGTACAACACCATGGTGGAAACAGCCTGGCCCTGAGGCTGCGTGGGCACCGTGCCCCACAATGGCCCGTTCCTCTGCTCCCAGGCGGCCCTGGGGCCAGGGCACGAGCTCTCTCTCTCTCTCTCTCTCTTTTTTTTAAGTTGAATTTACAGGGGTGACGGTTAATAAAATTCTGTTTCAGGAATACAATTCTATAATACACCATCTGTGTATATATACATATACAGATGGGAAAGGGAAAGAGAGGGAGAAAGGGAGGGAGAGACACATCAATGTGTGGCTGCCTCTCACAATGTGTGCCACGCCCCCTAATGGGGACCTGGCCTGCATGCAAGCCAGGCATGTGCCCTGACTGGGAATCGAACCAGTGACAGTAGGGCAGCGCTCAATCCACTAAGCCACACCAGCCAGGGCATCATCTGTATATACTGTGCTGGATGTTTACCACCCCAAGTCAAGTCTCCTTCCATCACCATTTATCTCCCTTTGTGACCTTTTACTTCCCCCACCCCTCCTTCCCTCTGGGAATCACCATACTGATGTCTATGAGATTTTTTAACCTTAATCCCTTCACCTTTTTCACCCAGCCTCTTTACCTGCTCTCCTCTGACAGCTGTCAGTTTGTTTTCTAAGAGTCTGTTTCTGTTTTGTTCATCAGTTTATTTTGTTTATTAGATTCCATGTTTGAGATCATAAGGTATCTGTCTTTCTCTGACTGGCTTATTTTACTCAGCATAATATTCTCCAGGTTCATCCATGCTAACCCCAAGGGTAAGATTTTCTTCTTTTTTACAGCTGGGTAGTATTCCATTCAGTCAGGCAGCCCCACTCCGCAATGCTCTGCTCTGCTCTGTTCGGTTGCACTCTGTTCCAGCAAGACATCTTCCGTGTCTCAGCTCCAGCCGGGGAAACGCAGTCTTCGCTCTTCATGGAAAGTCTATCTAAATGCAGGTGTTCATTTGTTTCTGTCTGCATTCAAATTTTAGGGGTTTTCTCCCATCCTTTATTTAGTTTTATTTTTTGAATTTGTAAAACATTAACATACTTCTAGAAGTTAAATCCGTATTTCTGAGTAGCAAGTAGATTTCAAAAAATAGGTATGCTACAAAAATTCCTACTCCGCACGCAGTTTCACTGGATGTTTACATCCTCAGAGTATCCACACCCACAGTGACTGATTTCATACAGTAATGACATGGGAAATAAGTTCAAGACTTCTAGGAAAATGGAGTAGCTATACTTTTCCCTATTCTTCCCACTAAGTACACCCCAAAAACCTGGACATTATATATGGAATAAACAAAGGAAGACACTGAAAGGTGGACAGAAAAGGGCAGTCCAGTTAGGGATCTTGGTACCCAAGGGAACAACATGGTAGTATGCTGCCAAGACCTTAACAGGTGAAGAAGCTGGCCACCCATAAATGTCACTGGGTGAAGACAACAACAAACACAACAACAACAAAAGCCCCGCTCTCTCCAAACAAAGGAGCAGGAAACTGACAGCCTAGCAAGACAGAAAACCTGTAGATGATGACTAGCCTATTCCAGTCAAAGACTATGAAAACCTCCAAAAACAAAAATAAAAAACTCTGTGACCCCACCTCCATCCATGAAGTGAAGGTCTAGTGATGAGCCCTGATCTGCAAATCCACTGGGAGAAGGAACTCTTGTCTCCGCCAGGTAAAATTAGCCCTTCCCGACCACAATGTCAGACCATGGGCTCAGGCAGTCTTTTACTACAGCCCAGTGGTGAGGAGCTTGGCCATCCTCCCATCCCATGGTATCGGTGGACGCCATGTGGGGAGAGTCAGCAAGGACACAGCAGGACTCCACCACACCATCAACCAACAAGATCTAATGGACACTACAGAACACTCCATCCAACAATGGCCAAAACCACATTCTTTTCATTTGGACATACAATGAAATAGAACCCATTCTGGGAAATAAAAGCTTTGTTTTTGTTGAAAAAGACTGAAAACATGAAGAGCACTGTCCAACCACAATGGAATCAAACTAGAAAACACTATCAAAAACGTAACAGAAAAACCTCCAAACATAGAGTTTAAATGACATACTTCTACTAAATAATCCATGGCATAAAAAGGAAGCCTCAGAAAATTGATAAAAAGAATACATTGAACTGAATGAAAATAAATATAGAACATAACAAAACTTGTGGAATACAATTAAATTAGTACTGAAAGGGAAATTTATAACACTAAACATACATATTTTATGTTTATGTTTAGAAAATGAAGGCACTAAACACATATTTTATGTTTATATTTAGAAAGTGAAAAATTGCAATCAATTTTCTAAGCTACCACCTCAAGAACCTAGAAAAAGAGTGAAACAAAAGTAAGCAGACAATGATAATAAACATAAAAACAGAAATCAATAAAATTGAAAACAGAAAACAATGAAATAAAGAATTCTTTGAAAAAGTTGATAAAATCAACAAACTTCTAGGCAACACATAACATAGAAAACACAAATTACCAATGATTAAGAATGAAATTGGGGCCGTATCACTACAGATCCTATAGACATCGAAAGCTGTCTAACAAAGGAAAACTAACAACTCTGCATATAGAAATTGGACAACTTAGATGAAATTGACCTAACCCTTAAAGACATAAACTACCAAACTCACACAAGGAGAAGCATATAATCTAATTAGCTCTATATCTACAAACAAATTGAATCAATAATAATCTTCCCAAAAGAGAAAGTACCCAGATGTTTTCACTGGTGCATTTGACAAAAGATTTAAGAAAAAAAAAATCATCTCTTCCCAGAAAATAAAAGATGGGACACTTCCTAACTCACTCTATGAAGCCAGCATTACTCCAACACCAACATAGATAAAAGTAGGAAAAACTACAGAATAATATCTGTCTTGATTTTAAAAATCCTTTTAAAACAGCTGTTTGGTTGTAGGTGAAGCTCTCATACAAACTGCAATGACTATGCTGTAAGATTGCTACAGCTGACAGGGAAAAGCGACAGCTGCTGTCAAGGTATACACTAAGTTATCATGCTTCAAGAATATGTCATTATTGATGAGTTGAAAGATCACACTGGTTTTAATGATGTAAGCCTGCTGGCTTTAATTATACGAAAGGGCTGATGGGAAGATCTGAAACAGAGTGGTAGGTTATCTAACCAGAAAGCATTTCCATTCCCTACCACTCCGTGTATATACACACACACCATATTTTGCTGTGCATAATGCACTCCTGTGTAAATTGTACACCCACGTTTTTAGTCCAAACTTTCAGGAGGAAAAAATCTTTCATTTTAATTTTTAAATTAATTAATTATTTATATTAAGAAGCAAAACTGATTACCATATTTCAGGGTATTATTTTGCATACGGATATTGTTACTGCTTTTTATAGTTACACCTTTAATGCATAAGCATAAATAAAAAAATTTAAAACATTTCTATATGTTTATGGATATAGAATTATTACTTCCCATGTAAAATGTGCACCCTTATTTTTCCCTCAAAACTTTGGGCAAAACTGCGCATTATACATGGCAAAATATGGTCTCTCTCTCTCTCTCTCTGTGTCTATAACTCATGTAAGACATTATTGAGCTGCCTCTTACCTATGAATAATTCAAACATTTTGAATATTACATCTTTCCTTACAGATTCTAAATATTTTTTTATTAATTTTTCAAATGAAATGTCATTTGATGTTGGGAACCTCCCTGCCTGGTATCAGAAGCTGTAACCCCTGCCAAGGCTAAGGCTGAGGGAATGACCTTGGAGCATAAGCCAGCAAGGAGACAAAAGCTCATCTCCCCGGCAGGAGCTCAGCTTCTGCTCCTTTTACTTCATCCATAACTGGCCCCTAATGCTTGGTCGGTTAGCCAATGACCGGTAAGATTCCCCAAGGGGGGAACGATCTAAGACAGGAACAATCACATGGGAGGCCCCCAAGGAAGGACTTTGGGGGCTACAGCAAAAGGGGTGATGGACCCTCGCCCCTCGGCTTTGACAAAGCCTGAGTCCTCAATGTCTTCGAGAAATCTCCTAATCTCTTGGCTGCCTTACTTCCCTTGCTCCACCTAAGCCGGAAACAATGACAGAGGGTGGTGCAGCCCTGTGCTGGAAAGGGCAGGTTCCCCGGGTGATCAAGCCTAAAAAAGAGTATGTCAAATCCTATGAAACCTGCTTTGTTTAGAATGCTCTCAATGAAATGATAAGGGTCCAAGGAAGAAGTAAGTTTGTTCCTTAAAGTGTTTTACAGCTCTTTAGCTTTCCGACCCTGACTCAAAATAGGCCCTCAGAGTTCTTGGTATTTGATTCTTACTTCCCAGCAATGAGTAATGAGCTTTATCTGAATTCCTGTGTAAATGAACCCAATAAAAGCCTTGAGGAAAAAGCTCTTGGCCCTTCTCCTTTGAGAGATCGGCCACCTTTCCTCCCTAAGCAGATCAGGTCTTGGTAGACTTATTCTTATCTGTGGCAGCGGCGGGGGAGGGGTGGGGTGGGGGGCCCTGCAGGCAGAGCCTGCCCACAATTCAAGCCTACTGACAAGAGTAAAGACATAAGAATAACATTTATAAAGCTGGATATATCAATTTACTACCTAGTTAATTTTATTATAATAAATATAATAATAAATTGTGCAGGTAATATTAATCAGTTAAATTTTCTATTTTTTAAGGAGTAATCTTTTAGGCTAGGGAACTAGCAGAACATTGTATTAACAGATTGGACTTACGCCCTGAGCTTATGTGTCAGTCTAATTTTTTAAACGTGTGTCATACTACATCCTTCTAAATCAACAAGTAAAAAGTCTGATTCTGCATGGGTAAGAGCACTGATCCTGGGGCCAAACTGCTTGAATTCAAATCCCAATGATTCCTTTTAATGACTGTGAGTTTGTAAAAGTAATCTCACATGTGCATCCGTGAAAATGGTGTAATGATGACATGCACCTCCCAGTGTCCTTGTAAGGAGTCAGTGCCCTTGGAGCAGCGCTTGGCTCGCAGAAGCACCCAGGTGCTGTCAGTTGTTGTTGTTATTATTATTATCATTATTATTTCTGTATTTTACATAAAGCTGACTTCTAAAGGGAAGTTTAACTTGCTGTATTATCTAAAAAAACAATTCAAAAATAAGAACTAAACAAATTAAGTAGGTGCTAAAAAGAAGAAATTAACTAGCTTCAAGTATCCTTTAATCTGCTTATTCAAAATGCAAATAACACTTTAAAATTTAAATCAATGTGAACTAGTTAGATATGGTCTTTTAAAAAAGGTACTATATCAGCCCTGGCTGGTGTGACTCAGTGGATTGAGTGCCAGCCTGGGAACCGAAAGGTTACTGGTTTGATTCCCAGTCACGGCATATGCTTGGGGGCCTGCAAGAGGGAACCGACTGATGTGTCTCCCACACATTGATGTTTCTCTCCCTCTCTTTCGCCCTCCCTTCCCCTCTCTCAAAAAGTAAATAATAAAATCTTTAAAAAATAAAAAAGGTAATAGTTCTTTATTCTTCTAAATTATCTTCATATTTGTAAGGGTTAAAAAATTGTTTCAATAACTTTTAACAAAATACTATTTTCTTCTATTCATATCCAAAATTATAGACAGATCAAACCAATAATAAAATTTTCTTAAAAATCAGTTAAGGGATTAACATTTTCAACCTGTCTTTAAAGAGAATTCACACCATTTTATTGCCATGACAAGTCTTAACTTTCTTGATCTAACACTAAAGGGAATATTTTTAAAATCAGGAATTCATCTATATAAAAATAAAAAAATTGAGATGAATAAACATACAGCTTTTCTTAAAAACTAAGGTATTTCCTCTTTATGGCTTATTTTCTAGGAAGAATGCTGTACTATTAGGCTTCCTAATAACTTACAAAATAATTCTTAAGGTTCAAATTAAGAACATGAGAAAACTGTCTTTAACCATGTAGGCTGATAGAAAAAAGGTTCTATACATGATAGGCAATATGCTACACTGTGCAAAACAATGCATTAAAAGAACAATGACATCAAGAAAAGAGTACAGATAGGTCCTGGTTTGAGACCTGGAAGTCCACAGCTGCAGGAAGTGTGATCTTTTCAGAACTGACAAGTTCTCAAAGGAACTATCCAAGAAATCTGTTGATAAAAGGCTTAGTACATACCTCACCCATCATACCAATTACAAATGTTTTTAATGCACTCTTTTAAGAGGTGTACGTGACTATCAGCAAAATCAAAACAATTTTTAGAAAGTAGAAAGCTTAACAGACTATTACAATATGGCATGAGATGTCAGAAAATTACTGGCTATTGGTATTTGTAGGACCTGGAAAATATGGTGCTTTGTTAGCAGTAATCAGACCCGAGATGTATTTGTTTACTTGATCATTTATGTACTTAGGTCTAAGTTCTGGGCACCATGAAGTAAGCAAGACAGATAAAAGTCCAAGTACTTGTGAAGCTTTCATTCTATTGGGGCAAACAAACAAAAATTAAAAAATGATGCCATTTCAGATATCAATAAGCCCATGAAAAAACCAAGTAAGCCAATGGGAGTGAGGACAAGAGACGACTCTGAGGAGTAAGTCGTTGAGTGGAGATTGAACTGATAAACCACGCGAAGCTCTGGGGCAGTGTTCCGGTCTCAGTAAATAGCATGTGTTAATCTAGACACAGAAATGGGCTTCCTCTGTTTGAGGAACAGCAAGTATCCAGCTGTACCTGAAGCAAAGAGATCATGGACAAATATAGTAGCAGACAAGATCAGAGCTATGTATAAAGCAGGCGCCAGATCATGGTAATGTCTGGTTGAAGAGTTCGGATTTTACTCAGGGGTAATGAGAATATATTAAAGAGTTTTCTAATTGTAGGGCAGATTACGCTTTAGAAAGACCACTTCGGCTATAGTGAGGATGGAGGGAGGTGTAAGTGGAGGCACAGAGACCCATTTATGAGGCTACTGCTGTCATGGAAGAAAGACGGCCCTGGCCCAGTAGCTCATCCAAACACCAAGGTTGCAAGTTCAATCCTCAGTCAGAGCACATACGAGAAGCAATCAATGGATGCATAAATAAATGGAGTAACACATCGATGTTTCTCTCCCTGTTGCTCTCTCCCTCTCTCTTGCTTTCTCCCTCTAAAAACTAAAAATAAATAAATAAAAAACCCACCACAATGAAGGTGTGTACCTGGGCCAAAGCAGTGAAGCTGGTAAGAAGTAGTAGGAGTAGGGATATCAAAGTACGGTAGGCCAAAATTACTGGCAGTTTAGATGCAGCGTGTAAAAGAAATAGAAAGAAATCTGCCTTTGGAATGAGCAAAACCTCGTAGTCAAACATACACATGTAGGGTCAGATCCTTTAAGTCTGATCATGTTGAAGGCTTTGGTTTTACCTGAAATGCACAGGAAGCACTGGAGAAGAAAAAAGAGGTAGGATTCCAGATATATTTTGTTGATTTAACACAGAAGGCTCAGCAAGCACACACCAGGCCCCTCACCACTGCCTTTAGCCTGAGCCACAGCTGATTCTTTCTGGAAAGCCTGGGGGCCAGCCCATCAATCATAGATGAGGATTTCCTCAGAAGTGCAGTGAAACCAGATGAAACTTATTCTTGAGACATACTGGTGCAAATACACCCTTCTTCTATACTCCTGTACCCCCAAATCTATTAAGAAACTGCTGGAACCAATTACATGACAACCTTCTGATCATGTAAACTCACCCAGTTTATGTCCCTGTCCCCCTTGGTTCTGCTTGGGTCCTCTATCCTCAGACTCAATCTGCCGTCACCTCTTCTCCTGACCCAACTTCCCACTGTGCCCTCAGCTGATTAACGAACACCTCTGCATCCTTACCCTCTTCAGGAAGCATTCCCTTTGTCCACCACCTTTAACTTCAGCGTGGCTCTCCCTGAATAACACCACAAGCACTGCAGCCCCTAAAGAGGGCAGTCAGCGCCTGGTTCTCCAAACCCTTACACATGCCAGCCAGGAACGGACATATAACGTGTGGATGCTACGACTGAATATGGTAAAGAAGTACAATTCCCGTGGAAGTGATAAAATGACAAATTCACAAAGAAGAAAACAACCCACCTTAATGGTAAACACTAGAGGACTGCCTAAAAAAAACCTAAAGTATATCCACAGAAGGATATTATTAAAGACATTATAAACTCATGTTGCAGGAGAATACTTAATGCCTTTTAAGAATATACATGTAACTATTTTTTTAAAAAAGATTATTAAGGCCTTGGCTGGTGTGGCTCAGTTGGTTAGAGCATCATCCCAAAAACCAAAAGGTCACGGATTTGATTCCTGGTCAGGACACATGCCTAGGTTGGGGATTCAGTCCCTGGTCAGGGTGTGTACAAGAGACAATGGATTGATGTTTTTCTCTCCCCCTCCTGTCCCTTTTCTCTAAAATCAATAATCATGCCCTTAGATGAGGATTAAAAAATTAAAAAGGCCCTGACCAGTGTGGCTTAGTTGGTTGGGCACTGTCCCACAAAGTGAAAGGTTGCCAGTTCGATTCCCAGTCAGGGCACAGGC
The DNA here is from genome assembly GCF_004126475.2 of Phyllostomus discolor. Lineage (NCBI taxonomy): Eukaryota > Metazoa > Chordata > Mammalia > Chiroptera > Phyllostomidae > Phyllostomus > Phyllostomus discolor. The sequence continues at coordinate 79,117,214 of NC_040913.2, forward strand.
CTGTGCTGTAGGCCGGTCCCCATTTGGGACGTGCACAGTGATTCTCTCACATGTCAAAGTTTCTCTCCCTCTCTGTCTCCTTACCTTCTCCTCTCTCTAAAAGTAAATAAATAAAATCTTAAAAAAAAATTGAAGATTATTCAGCAATATGTAACACACAAGGTTGATTTCACTAAAGAGAAAGAAGAATGCAGGGGGTGTGTGCTCAGAAAATGATAAATAAACTGTACCTGAAATGTTCTCTCTAGGTGGTAGAGTTGCAAATCATTTTTTACTTTTCATGTTTTCCTTAATTTCCACAATAAGTATAACTTATTATAACTGGTGGGGAGGCCAAAGTAAATACTAAAAGCCATAATTGTAACATACCAAAGCTGTTCTTCAATAAAGTTTACATAAGCTGTTTTAGACTTTTTATGCCCTTGCTTCCTAAAAAACAATCAAAACCACCTCTAAGTCCTTCAGTTGACTGCCCAGAACTTCAGAGTCATTAACAACAGCAAAAAAATCAATCGAACAACAAAAACCCCCCTCAAGGTTTCTTCCAAGCATGTCAGAGTTTCATAAATCTCTCCAATTAATTATTCTCTTCCAAATACCTAGATGGACTCTCCAAAGCAAATGGCTCTTTGCTGGGGTCCCTTAACTGTAAGAGTTGTTTAGTACAGCTTTGTAAAAATCCATGCATTCTTTATGTAGAAGAGGGTATTACTCAATTACATATTTTAAAATACTCTGTAAAAAGAGATCTTCACTTTGCTAATTTCCTTTAATGAATATACATATATACCTTTACATAGTTTTGGCTTATGCACAGTAGTAATATGTAAAAAAAAAAAATACTATAAAGTCATCTTTAGCAAATATATTCCCCAAAAGGAAAAAAATTAAGAACAGAAACTTCAATCTTAAGGTAATGGTACTACAACTGCATCTGCCATAAAAATGACACATCACCCAGAACAATCAATCTCTAATAACTCTAAGTCATTCCTTTCAAAATGTTCCCTCTTTATCAATGCTTAATCTTCTAAATTTAGCTTCAGAAAAAATCCTTCCACTATAATTCCAAATAATTGCTTAGAAGAGAACCTGCAATGGGCAGAAAACATTTGGAGACATATTTCACTTAAGTGTTATTTCACTGTATTATATAACACAGACGTATAAATAAATATCAGTGGCTTATATTTTCCACAAGGTTAACTACTATTACTAGAATGTTCTAGAATGCTTTTCTTTTAAATCATAACTGAAAAGCTGTATGCCATTTCCAAAAACTGTAAATATTCTCGAAAAGAATAATTAGTGAACAATGTTATGACCAGGAAGAATTATATCTTCCTCATCTCATTAGGCAAGGTACAGTGTTAGATGCTCCTCAAGTCAAGTTTAACACACAGACACGGTATCTGTTCCCCAGGAATCTCCAGCCTCCAGAGCTGTTGTTATGCCCCCACTCTGTCCGACACCAACTACAACCAGTATAATATCCCCTGAAGTCCATTCCAAATTAGGAGGCAGCTTCCTGTTTTCAATTAACTTATATTTAATACTCCATCTTGAAGAAAAACGCAGGTGGATCTAAAAGCAGCGTTGCATTAAATGAATCTAACAAATGGACAAGGCAGGAGCTGAGGGCTAAAGAGAAGCAAAGGTCAGAGGGAGGACACCCAGACAGAGAGCCGGTGTGGGTCGGTATTCCTAATCCACCTCTGTCACTGCGAACCACACTTCTCCTCTCGTCAGGGACCGGCCCGAGGCTGCTGCTGCTGCTGTTGCTGCTGCCCAGGGCTCAGTGAGAGGATGACACATAAAAGCTGCAGAGCCTGAGCAGGCCTGAGGCTCTGTATTTCAATTTCATTATTTAAAATTTTATACTTATATGTAAATTTCTTCTTATCTACACTGCTTTAAAACAGCTTTATTCTCCTAGAGTATGTTATCTTGATTCAGCATCCCAATCACCTAACCTTTTAATTGAGAGAAATCATATTACTCTGATTTAGCAGAGATTATATTAACAGGGCAGGAAGGAAGTTGTCTTTCTATACAGAACAATTAACCAGAATTCTGCATATTTTAAAAGCTTTCTGTATATAAATGCTTTCCGTTCACCTCATAATCTTGGTTAAAAATGCACAGTATGGATGCTAAACTTAAAGTGAACAAAAGATTTATTTTCTTCAAACACGGGCATACTGGAAGGAAGTTCAGTCATTTACTTGCACGCACTTAAAACAATACTCCTGGCACTGCAGTGACACCGACTCTGAATCGCAAAGGTCAGTTAAGTAAAAGGAGGCAAAGGCAGCAGAATTCAGATGCTAAGAATAAAAACAAAAATAGGTCCAATGCAGCATTTTGAGAATGAAGATCAATGAAAACAGTTTTCAATACCATATTACTTACAGCATTATTTTCTATACTATTATGAGAGATCATTTCCTCTTTGCTGATTCTTGACATTTGTCTTAATAAAAACAATACTTAAGACAAAAATTTTCATTATCTGAAGTGAGAAGGTAATACACTGCCTCAGGTAAAAAGTACTCAGGTAATAGGGTAAAGTGAGAAGCCATGACAGAAATATAAATGGTGTGGCAAGGAAAGAACAGCATCATATTTTATTTAACTATTGATCTCAGTGATACGGCAGCAGGTTGTCTTTCCAATCAAAACTACTTTTATAAAGTAAACCAAATGCCCTTGCCTGCTCCACAGTGAAGGTCTTCAAAAGAATCAACTGAGAAGATGAGGTACAAGAAAATTATGATCTAAACCACAAAAAATGACTAAAACGTGAGTGAATAATGTATACTATCATTTAATGCTATAATTCTCAGAAATTCTAAGTAAACAATCTTAATGCTTGTAAGAGCAAGCATAGAATTAATGAGACTGTTAATGTATCAAATCAATAATGAAGTAGAGATAATGGCATATATATGCGTTGAGCTTAATCAATAGACACAAATGAAATTCAGTACATAAAGATTTTCTAAAATCAAGCCAGTAGTGCCATAGATAAAACAGCGCGGTAGCTCTCCGTTTGCTTACCTGTGAGCACAGCTTTTGCGGAGGGATCTGCCAGGTCCAGGGCTGACTTCCCATCAGTGTTCCGAATGTTTGGATCGGCTCCGTGCTGCAGCAGCACTGTGCAGGGAAAGCAGAAACAGTATCTTACCTCGGGGACACAAAGATTATTTACTGGGAAGTGTCGTCTCGGCATGGTGTAGGCATACACATACATTGCACAGTGTTTTTCTCTCTCAAGAAAAAAAAAGGAGAAAGAAAGAGAAAGAACGGGGAAAAAAGCACTGCAGCAAAGGATCCTCTCTAGAGTACAGCAAAGTTGGCAACTTATGGTACAGTATTATCACATGACCGAACATCCTAAACATGAAACCAGGGAAATCTTGCAACAGACAGCTTGGGTCTGCTGCCTTCAGGTAGCAGGATGGGAAGCTGTGTGCTCACTGCCTCGCACTGTGCAGTACGCTAACCGGCTAACCGAACCGGCCCTATCTTTACTACCACTGTGGCTGCTTGTTGCTACTGCTGCTTTACAGCTGAATTTCCTAACACTTCCTCTCCTAAGAGGAGTTGTAATACTGTGCAAGCCTTTTAGTGGCTCACCGCTTACATATAAATCTCTCACCCTAACATACTGGCTTGCTTCCAAGAAGTTTCACAGACACAGCAATGCATGCAACTCTGGTCCCCCACAGTCGAGCTGCAAAGAACTGCCTTCTACAATAATTCTCTCCATCAAAAATGTTTAGAAACAGAAACTCAATCACTATAACGTATGCTAAGGAATAAATACTGAACATGCTGTATTGGATAAAAAGTAGCGATAGAGAATTCTTGGATACAGGGGCTCCCTAAAGACAATCAATGCTTAAGTAAAATCTAGATATCATAATTGATCAATCTAAAACATTTCTCAACTACATCAGGTATGGGAGCGGGGGGACATCAGGTATGGGGGGGAGCTGTGGTAGTAACACTACCCAGCCAACAGTTAAACTAATAAATATAGTAAAGACTAGTTCATAAAGGACACATCGACAAAGCCAAAGGGGGGTAGGATCGAGGGTAGGAGGTGGGGATGGCTGGGGTGGGGGTGGGGGGACAGATGAGGGGAAAATGGAGACAACTCTACTTGAACAACAATAAAAAAAACCACAATAAAAAAAAACTAGTTCAAGTAAGCAAAGGTCAACCACAAGCTATTCTAATAGCTCAAATAGTTAAGATTTTGTGTACTCCTGAAGAGAACAGGACATAAATTTAAAACAAAGCAGAAACATAATTCAAATAAGTACTTAAAAATATGTTATACAATGTCTAAAAACATCTGCTCATGAGTTCCAAATTTTCATTCATTAACAGTTCTATGCTAAAGTATATACATTCTTTTGGAATATTTGGAAGACAACCCTCGTAAGTCCTGCTGTTTATGAAGCTCTCCCTCTTTCTTCAAAGCATAAGCCACCTAGTCAATGGTTTTGTTATAACGTACAAAGGAACAGCCCTACCTAGAATTAGGACACAGCTGCAGGGCACTGTTGATCAGCAGCTCTTGCATTAAATAAATCCCTGGCACTCTCAGATTTGAAATGGTAAAAATTAGCCACAGTCAAGATACAGTGAGATTTTGCCAAAACTTTCTGTATTATTTTATTCTTAATTAAGCAAGAACATAATTATTTTACAGATGTTTATCAACTGACTCAAGAGTAAGTGGAATAAAATATAGCAAGAGTAAAAGCAGCAAGTGCCACAATACCAAACTGTATTTACTCTTTCATCGTAATGAATAAGCTTTCACAGCAGTGCTTTTTTACTCCAGGAAGAATCCCCACCTGAAGATCTGGCTTTTAAAGGGTCCGCATCATGAAGCAGACTCTCGTATCAACTGTAGAGCTGACAGCTACTGCTCTATCTTTACAGCAATGTATTGCTGAGAGATCACATACAAAGGCAGGAAAACAAAGAATTAACTGCGACCATGAAAAACAGAGTTTTGCACTGCATACATCAAGAAAGCAAGCAGTGCGTTCATTTACCAAGGCTTCACAATAATGCGATGGGAGCTTTTACTCTGCAGCTTCATGAGTGGTAGAGGCGAAGCACTGAAAGCATCTTGTTACTCCAAGAGTCACTTAAAACCTCATCTTTTTTGTTGTAATCAGTCCTTCACCTGTTATGTCTGCTATTTTGCAATAGAAATCTGCCATTAAAGTTTAGTTGCAGTTTCTTTACTTGGGTGGTTTTTTAAAGCAACATATTTGGACTAGAAATAATCTGTTTTCTAAACCCTTCTGACTCATGCCTAATTCTTTCATTGGACCTGAATACACAGAAACATCCACTGCAGAGAAATGTGACAGTGAGGAAGAAGATGATGAATCTTCTGAACCAGAAGGTGTTTTGTTAACGTGACGATAAAATGCACGTTAGGAAATATTTAACAATTTTTAATTCACCAGATATGAGTTAAAAGAAAACCCCTCAAAATAGAGTTGAGTTTTAGGAGCAAGAAAGTTATCTAAAACTAGACCAGAAGGATCTAAACTTATCTAACTTTTATAAAAGAATATTACTAACAGGATTAAATATGAACAAAAGTGGCAAAATGTGTATCAGATAATAGTAATTTTGAAAACACATTTAAAAAAATGTAGACCATGTTTGTACTCTTAACTCCACTACTAACTACTAATTTTATCCTAACGCCAGATCTTCAGCTCTTTCCATTTCCTGTAAAGGGTCAGACAGTAGATACATGAGGCTTTGTATACCATACAGTCTCATCCCAACGACGCATCCCTGCCTCAGCCCCAGCATTATGGGGAGAAAGCGGCCACAGACAATACTTAAAAGAATATGTGTGGCTGTGTTCCAAAAAAATTTTATTTAAACTCATTGACAAATGAATCGTATATAATTTTCATGTGTCACAAAACATTATTATGGTAAATTTTTAAACACATCATTTAAAAATGTAAAAACAATTCTTGGCTCGCAGGGCATACAAAAAACCAGTGATGAGTCCAAATCGGCCCGTGGGCCACAGTCTGCCAAGCCTGGCCAAGGGCAGCGATGAACCAAGTGGAGTCTGCGGACTGTCCTGGTTCCAGAACACTCGGATCCGTCCACACTGAGATAAGAGGAAGCATTCAGAACCATGCATGTAATTTTAACATTACTTTTTCTTGTACTTCATTTTTATTATAGTTTATAAAACGGCCTGTCATGAATTGGGCAGGAAAAAAACTGGTTCTCCACCACAGACGGCGGGAGGAGCTCTGCCAGGGCACCTGTAAAATTCTCTGGGCCTCGGTTCCCAGATCTCTTAAGTGAAGGAGCTGGGCCAGGTACGTGATTTCTAGATGTCTAGGGGAGGCCTCAAACCCCTAATAATGCTTTTAGAGTTACAGCCAAAAACCTGAAGCATTGTGATCTAAGTTCTTTTTTTAAAAAAAGTTATCGTCTAATACCAGAAGAATAGCACATACACGAGGCAAAGGTAACAAAACAAAGGCTTTCAAGAATGTCAGTATGTCCTTGAGGTGGCGACACATAGGACTCCTTTTTCTGGATGCGTCAATATGTGCTTTCAAAGTTCTTAGCTACTGAAGGGAATAGTAAAATGTGACTACTAATACATCACGTAATTAGAAATTCATCTTTCAATATGCACTGACAGCACCCTAATATAAAAGAGACCCTTTTTTTAAAGTAGCACAAATGTCTGAAGCAAAATTCCCAAAACATACAAACAAACATACAGAGTAAAGTCTGAAAGAAAAACAGGGAAATTAAGATCTGAGTGACATTCAGTACATAAATTCAAAACTACTGCGGGCATTCCAAATCTCCCTGCACTATCTCCTTGAGGTCCATCATCAGCCCTCAAGTCTCAAACGACTTGGCTCTGTCCAGTTGTTCTACTGGTGCATCTCACATCCATTTATCTCCTTTTGATGGGAGGAGGACAGAGAAAATATAGCAGCTGGTATAAAAATAGATTGTTAAAACTAAGGTAGGATAACAATATGCAAAATGTCATTCTCCAAAGAGCTTATGGCAAGAAGGCCATGTGATTCTTTCTCCTACTTCTGGTGCCAAGGTTTAGCTACAGCGAGCCAGATTCAGAAAGCACGCCTTCAGCCTGTGATCAATGCAGCGGACACTAAAACTGTTTCAGCTAATTCCTCAAAACTATTAAATTTAAGCATCCGCATCATTTTAATTCATATTTTTATATATGCAAAGCTTCAACCTGTTAAATTCCTAGAAATATCCAAAGTGCAATATGATAAAATGCACTTAACCTACAGGAACATTATTAACTGATTTAATAAGATAGAATAAAAACAATGTGAACTTCCCAAACTGAAAAATGTAGCAAGTCTATTAGGTAAATTATCAAAATGGGTTTTTAGTATAGTTTTCACTTTAAAATATTGTCAATTCTTTGTTATGTGAATTTTAGAGCTACACTAATGGTCTAAAACTGTTCCTCACAATGAACAATTTTAAAAGAAGCTATATTTATGTTAAAATGCTGTCCAAGTATTTCAAAGTCATCTCACTCTTTAAGAGTACGGACATATTCATTGGACTAGATTTTAAAAAAGGAATCACACAAAGGACCCAGTTCTACAGATATTTTAGCAAATAAGATGATTTCTAAAGCAAAATATCAAGGGGTCACTATGTTACAGAAGTCTGGGAAACCTCTTGGGCTTTCCACAAAATGCAAGGGAGCACAAACCCACGCCTCCAGAAGCTCGGGGTGACGCGCCAGCAGGTGAGCTCTGCTAAAACGAGAACGAGTATTTTCAGGAGGGAGTGAAAACAACAACACTGCCGAGTCTCTGCGATGCCTATTAAACGCAAAATTATTAGACTTACAAAGGAAAGGGAAAATGTGACCCGCAGTCAAGAGCAACAATGAAACGCAGTCAAAACAGATCATACCCAAGATGGCCCAGATGTTGGACTTAAGAGACAAAGACTTAAAAGCAACTATAAATAAGGTCAAGTAATTAAAGAACTTAAAGGCATGAAGAAGTAACAGAGAGAAATATTCTAAGAATCAAACGGGAATTCTTGACCTGAAAAGATGAAGATACTACTTAAGGTTTATTATAAAGCTATAGTAATTGCAAGTGTATTATTGCAATAAGAATAGATATTTAGAGCAATGGAACAGGAAATAGACAACACAGGTATGGCCAACGGATTTTTTTGCAAAAGAGGCAAGGTAATTCAATGGTAGAAAAAATAGCTTTTTCATCAAATCATGCTGAAACAACTGGTTATCTACATAGAAAAGAAAAAGAAAAAAGGAAGACATAAAACTTGAGTCTTACTTTACACCATACAAACAAATTGTACTTTTAATCTGAAGGAGACAAAGAATATCTCTCAAATTTTCATTCTTTGGGAAATTTACCAAATTTTTTAAAAAATTTAATTTTGTTTTTCTTTGGATTCAATAAACTAGCAACTATTCTTAATGACAGTATTCAATCACGTTTTTTTATATCCCACCTCAGCTCCTTTCCCCCACGCTGAGGAGAAATTTTTAACACAATTCCTCCTCGGCGTTCACGTCTCTCATTCCTAGTGCGTTACAATTTTCAGAAACAGCAACTATGATACATGCATGCCCTCAGGCAGCTTGGAGAACTATTTGCTCATAATTAATTTGCTTTAAAAGACAGTCATTATTCATACCTCTTCACTTCTAGACACTATATGCAGCCACAGCCAATCGCTAGAACTTCATACTCCCGCTACTGAAATATTTGTGGGGAAGATGTTCGAGTTACACTATTAATTTTCCATTATCCTATCTGCAACATCTCCACTGACTAGGTTAAAACACCTAATTGCAATGGGAAAGAAGGCTGGCTTCATGCCTTACCAAATCAGAATGCGAGTCTACAAAATTACAAAGGACGCAGCACTAATTCCCACCGAGGGTAACAGAGAGCAGCACACATGTGGGTAAGTGCCACCCGGGCGGCCATTCGGCCCCCGCTGAGTGAGAATACAAAACGGACCTATGAGAACACCTTGCTGCTGCCGCCCGGGGAAGAGAGAGTGGAAGGAAACACGCATTTACTGGGGCTCTTCCTGCCGATTATTTTACTGACTTCATATAACAACCTGCTGCAGTAGGCAGGATGCTCACTTTATAAACGAGAATATGAGGTTCAAAGCAACTAAATTATTCGTGCAAGACCAGTTTTTAAGTCACAAACTGGAATTCATACTTAATTCTAAAGCCAAGCATTTACTTTCTATCTTATCACTCTACACAAGTACCAGCCAAGGTCACCCCCAGAACTGTAAGATTCGAGTTTCTCCCCCATGTGAACTCTGAAAGGCACACACTGGTCATAAACCCCTTATCACGCCTCCTACGACCAATGTCCTCTTCCTCATCTCTCACCAAACAAGCCTCTGTGGGAAAGTGGGAAACCGCAACTCGGGGGAAACGACACAGAGAACACCCATGACAGCTGGAGTTCCATTTCAGGCAACCCACTAGAATACTTCCACACTCCCTGCTCTTGCTCCCTCAATCCTCCTGCTTAAACACACTCTTCCAAAAGACCAACCCTCAAGATTGTGCCCCAAACAGGCAACATAAAATATATTCCCTCTATCGCCAACCATGATTATTTATATGACAGCAAATTTTGAAACTTTTAGGTTTGATACAAAATAAACATTCAGACATTCAGTGGCTTTCTTGATGTCCGATTTACATTGTGACATCTGAGGGCAGGACAAACAACTCACGGTGAGCGCTACTTTCTTATTGCGCTACGTCCTGGATTCTGTGTGCAGATTAAAGAGTCTAACATCCACCCCATTTTAAAAAGACAGTAACAGATTCCAATAATTCAAAGAACAAAGAAAGTACATAACATTTCTTTAAAGCCTGCAATTGCAATTATAATACTTTACAACCTTCTACTTTGGTCAGCTGAGGAGGAGTGAAAAGGACCCATAAGTCTTTGTCACCCTGGACCTGCCTCTGGAATCCCAGTGACCACAGACCTGCACAAAGCAAGGACACCGTCCCAACGTGCGACGAGTTTCGGATAATACGACAAACATGGAAAGCGAGAACTGACTGCGCTGCAGGAGCCACATGCCTCCAACACCAGTCCACACAACCCTGAACTTAAGCCACAGCATCTCCCCGACACCCGCGGATTGTTCTCAACCATCACGGCTAGCCTAGAAGTAAGTGCAAATGCATAAATAATTCCTTTAATGAACAGACTGAGCAACAAGCAAAGCCTTTTTATCTCTTTAAAAAAATGAATGTGGCCCTGGCTGGCGTAGCTCAGTGGATTGAGCGCAGGCTGCAAACCTTAGCGTTGCAGGTTTGATTCCCAGTCAGGGTACATGCCTGGGTTGCAGGCCACGGCCCCCAGCAACTGCACACTGATGTTTCTCTCTCTCTCTCTTTCTCCCCCCCTTCCCTCCCTAAAAAATAAATAAATAAAATCTTTAAAAAAAATGTGTTTTTTTTTGTTCTTGTTTTTTAATACCCCTCCTCCCCAAATTAAGCATCTTTGACATATTTCTTAAGACCTTAGGAGAATAAAGGTATTCCTGCTGGTGCTTTTCTGGGAATGCTAATAAAATGCAACGTACAAACATAAAACTTGACATAGATACCTGCCACCATTATGCAGAACGCCTACCCAAGGACCCCGAATTTATCAGGTAAATGCACAAATGCTCTAACCTTCTTAGAAAACAGCCGCAGAAGCAGGCAAGTTATCAAGATAACGGTGCTCAGTGTCGGTGGGGGTCATTTCAGAGGGAAAAAAAATCACTGTTATTGTTGTCTTCTCCTTTTCAAGTATACAGATATGGATTTTTATTAACTTTAACTATTTTATGAAAATGCTACAATGAGACTTTTTTGAAAAAGATTGCGATTTAGTTTTTACATGAAAAACTGCTGTTAAAAAATGCAAATAACCCGAACCCTGACTCTGACCCTAACTAACCCCAACCCTGACCCTCAAATCAAAAGTTCTAATGCTGGGTTCTCTAACAGCGACAATTTCTCTAGTTCTGATTAAGAAGCTGTGGCTTTCCAGAATTTATCGTGATTAACGTTTAAACATATATTCAATGAAAGGGGTATTCCCTACAGTGTTTATAAAACAATAAAGAAAAAATCCGAAACAGTCTAAATGGCCTAAAGTGGGTCACTAGTTAAAAAAAAATAATGGTTATTTCTAATGTAATTCTTCCCAGCACTTAAAAATGAGATTAGATAGACAAATATTCATTCATAATGAAGTATGTTCTCAATACAAAGTGAAAAAAATGAGAAACAAACAGTGTGCATGGAATGATGTTGGTTTTATTTTCAAAAGGATTGTGTACACAGATACAATTAATCTCACAGCACTGCGTAACAGGACTTTCTGTAATGACAGAGATTTCCCTGTCTAAACTCTGTAATAAGATAACTAAGAGCCACATATGGTCATTAAGTCCTTGAAATGTGGCTAGTATAATTGAAGAACTAAATTTTTAATTTTTAAATTTTTAATTAATTTTCATTTAATGGCTATCAAATTGGATAGGATGCTATATGTCTTAACAGACATACAACACGTGACAGTTGTATTTTCTCATTTTTCTTAATGAACATCTATTACTGGTAATATTAAGACAGAACCAGGAATTGTTCATCTCCACTATACTGCATTTAAAATCACCGGAGGTAGAACACACCAGCGGGAGTCCAACACTGACCCCATCCTTTGCCCCCACCCCACTCCCAGGCTGCTCCAAGTTCTAGGACTTCTTCTTCTTCTTCTTTTTAAAGATTTTATTTATTTATTTATTTATTTTTAGAGAGGGAAGGGAGGGAGAAAGAGAGAGAGAGAGAAATATCAATGTGTGGTTGCTGGGGGTCATGGCCTGCAACCCAGGCATGTTCAATTATACTAGCCACATTTCAAGGACTTAATGACCATATGTGGCTCTTAGTTATTACAGAGTTTAGACAGGGAAATCTCTGTCATTACAGAAAGTCCTGTTACGCAGTGCTGTGAGATTAATTGTATCTGTGTACACAATCCTTTTGAAAATAAAACCAAGATCATTCCATGCATACTGTTTGTTTCTCATTTCCTGACTGGGAATCGAACCTGCGACACTTTGGTTCGCAGCCCAAGGGACTTCTAATATATCCAAGGACAAGTAACTCTAGGAGTGATCAGGTGACTTAAATCAGCACAGAATTTGTACAAAGAAGGTAAATAGATCTTTCTATTTGTAAATAGAAAGCAGGTATATAAAGTGGATTTACAAGGTAATTATGAGAGGGATGTTACTTCAAGACTGTTGTAAAATTAAAAACTTGGTTTAAGTTTTAGCAGATAGATTATTTTAGTATTTTGTTATTTTTACTTTTATTATTTTTTTGTAAAGCTAGGTAACAATAATCTATCACTGTAAATTAGTTAAAATTTTAAAATTTAAATATTAGATGATCTAAAAAGCTAAACTCAGAATAAAGAACAATTTGTCTGACAGACTTAAAGAATGAACTTTTAATGCTTAAATAAATGTACTCTTAAATCTCACTAAGCAGAAAAAACTTTCAGTTTTTAATCAAGAAAACATTTCTATTATAAAACTCTGTATTAGCTCTATAGACTGTAGCAAACCGCTTTCTCCTTTCTTCACTGGTAAATGGTAGGGAATCTGAATCATCTGCCTCATGCATAGAATAAAAGTATTAGTGAAATTATTTGGCTAGGTACTTTGAGCTGCCTCGTGGGAAAACATCCATTGTGTGTCATCTATCCACAGCAATTCTGGGTAAGTTTACAAGCGTCACATTGTCCTCCCTTTTTCCTCCCTACCTTACTCAACTCCTCAGTTCCTGCCAGGAGCAACTCATGGGTTTAATCTTCAAGTAACAATAAAAAATGTTTGACTACCCATTCTATTAAAAAAAAAAATCCACTGTAGCCCTGGCTGGTGTAGCTCAGTGGACCAAGCATGAGCCAGTGAACTGAGAGGTCGCTGGTTCGATTCCCAGTCAGGACACATGTCTGGGTTGCAGGCCAGGTCCCCAGTTAGGGGCGTGTAAAAGGCAACCTATCAATGTATATATCACACATTGATGTTTCTCTCCCTCTCTTCCTCGCTCCCTCTCTCTAAAAATAAATAATATATTTTTAAAAAATCTATTGTAACCAGAAGTCAATGAATGACTGGAATCAATATTCAACAATCCACCCTAATGAAGAATAGCAATGTTTGTAGAAGCCCTCTTCATAATGATTTGACAAACGGTAGATAATGTAACACAATTTATATCTGACTATAAAACGTTTTATATTTGTATATGAATACGGGAGTGTTGGACATACAGCAAATTCACATTACTTTAAAACAAGACAACCTCAGAATATCACCTAAGCAAGAAGTAGAAAATTACTTAGCTTCCTTATCTATACTAACACAGACTAATGCAAATAAACAAACAAACAAAAAACCAGAGAGAACTGAGCCGCCAATCTTGTGAATTTGTCAATCCATGTACATTTCTTGAGTACACAACTAGATATCAGTGAGAGACCGCAAGAATACAAAAATGAGTAAGATTATTGTTACTTCCCAACCACAGAGAACTCACAATCAACCCGGCAAAAAGAAACAAGTAAGATCTAAGCAGAACACTACAAGGGCGTATAACAAGGCACTGATCCGGAGCATGTTCTAGTTCACGCTTCACCTGACTCACTGTGAGAGACTGTCTCAATACTGTGGACTATGGAAAGCTATGAAAATCCCACCCAAGTCAATGATATGAAGAAATAGGTCAAAGAACATCTTGGTGTCTTCTGATCTCAGAAAGCAAAGGGAAAACATAAATAAAAAAAAAAAGTTTAACTATTAGGAATTAATGACTGCCTCTTTATGGAATGATCAGGCAATAAGCATTAAAAATAACCTATTTCCCTAAATGTTAAAAATATCCTTCCAAACTGGAGGGGCAAATAACATTATCTTAGAAATAACTATGCATTTTAGGTAATTATTTTCTAATTAAACAAGGTCTACCTGGTTTTCACTCTTAAATTTTAAAAAATAAACCACACAATATATTCTACTTTTCATCATAAAGTAGCTTATTCTTTTCTTTTAATTAAAAAATATACCCTAAACAAGTTGTCATAAGGTACTTCTGAGACCCTTAGACCAAAACTTGCTTTCCTGAATTTCTGAATGTAATTAAAACCATAATCTTATTTCACTAGAAGCTGTTTTTAACCTAAAAATAATTACCTAATAGAGATCGTATTATTCCAATGGTGGGGCACCAATCACATTTGTATTTTAACTGAGACTGGATTTCATCAATATTAAAAACCTTTGTCTAAAGATAGCACTAAGAAAACAAAAGTCAAAGCACAGGCTGGGAGAAACCATTTTCAATGCACACATCTAACAAAAACCTACACCCATTCAACACACTCTCAACTCAACAATGACACCAGAAGAAGGTCAACAGACCTGAACCGAGAGAGCCCAAAGAAAATACACAAATAACCAGTAAGTACACACGAATATGCTCTGGATACTCAAACATCAGAGCTTCTGCATCAAGTTCAACATACATGTACCATTCTGCTCAGCAACTGCACTGTTAGGCACGCACTCAAGAGAAATGAAACAATATGTTCACACCAAGACCTGAAAACCAATGTTCGTAGAAGCCCTTTTAGTAACAGTCAGAACTGGAAACAGCCCAACGCCCACCAACTGTGCTCCCTCCATACGAACACCACTCAGGAGCAACCAGGAATGAACAGCTGATGTGCACAGTAACACACACTGACATTTCAGTTTAAACAGATCCAGAGGAAAAAAGGACTCCAATAACTAGAATCACACATGAAAGGGGTACGTTAAAACCAAGTTTACAGAAATAAAAAGATTATAAAGGAACGTTACAGAAAACTATGGAAAAGATGGATAGGCACATGCAGAAGAATGAAGCTAGACCCCTTACCTCACATCATACACAAATATTACCTGTGGATTGAAGGTCTAAAAATAGAGCTAAAACTATAAAACTCTCAGAAAAAAAACACAGGGTTAAATATTTTTGATCCATGGGACCAGGCCATGGATTCTCCAATTGATGACACCAAGCAAAGTGAAAGAAGAAAAAGCAGCTTTTTCAATGCCGTTAATCAAATTACCAAAACTAAACACTTTTTTCTTCAAAGGCCAATATCAAGAAAGTGGTAAGACAATACAGAATGGGAGAAAATATTTGCAAATCACTTACCTTGTAAGGAACTTATATCTAGAATATAGTTTGTAAAAACTCTTACAACACAATAATAAAAAGACAACCCAATTTTAAAATATCGACAAAGTACAAAAATAGACATTTCTCAAAAACAATGTATGCAAATGACTGTTGGGAACCCCCTGACTGGTATCAGAAGCTGAAACCCCCGCCTAGGCTAAGGCTAAGGGAACGCCCTTGGAACAGTAAGCCAGCAAGGAGACAAAAGCTTATCTCCCTGGCAGGAATGCTGCTTCTGCTGCTTTATTCATAACTGAACCCCAAAAAGCTTGGTTGTTAGCCAAAGACGGGTAAGATTCCCCAAGGGGGGAACAACCTAAGACAGGCCCGATCACTTGGGAGGCCCCCCAAAGAAAGGACTTGGGGGGCTGCAGCAAAAAGGGGGTGATGGACCCTTGCTCCTCAGCTTTGACATAGCCTGAGTTCTCTTCGTCTGGGAGAAAATCTTATCTTTTGGTTGCCTCAGTTCCCTTGCTCCACCTAAGCCCGAAACAATGACAGGGTGGTGCAGCTCTGTGCTGAAAAGGGCGGATTCCCCGGGTGATCAGGCCTAAGAAAGAATATGTAAATTACTGTGAAACCTGCTTTGTTTAGAATGCTCTCAGTTGAATGACAGGGGTCCAAGGAGGAAGTTAGTTTGTTCCTCAAAGTCTTACAGCTCTTTGACCCCGACTCAAAATAGACTGGCAGAGTTCCTTGTTTTCTATAGTTCCTTACTTCCCCCTAATAAGTACTGTACTTTACCTGAATTATTATGCAAAATGAGCTCAACAAAAGCAGGTTTGGACGGCAAATCGGTGCGCTCCCCACTAGAGGGGGGTGGCCATTTCGTCCCTACTTCTCCACAGAAACTAGTTTGTCTCTGTGTATGTTTTTTTCTCGCGTGTTTTTCGTCGAGCCATCCGCAGCGTTCCGTGGTCACTGCTGGCCGGTGACCCACGCATCAAATGACCACAAAAAAGGACATGAAACAGTGCCTGACCACCTCCCTCATCAGGGAGCTGCAGACAGAAGCACGGGGGATTGTGGCACTGAGCATGCGTCTCACTCGGAACAGACCCGGCGGCGCCTTACAGGGGGACACCCTGGAAACGCGGCAGGCAGGGGTCCTGCGTCCCTCTTCAGGCAGAGTGGGAAAGAGTACAGAGAGGTCGAAAACAAGCAAACAAATTCATAATGAAGCAGATATATAATTTCAGGTAATCAGTGCTACAGAGTAAGAGAGAACCCAGACAAGCAGGACAGGTTAAGAATTTGTGATAGCACCGTCCACGCAGAAATTCCACTAAGGTGCTTCACTTGCATTCTCTCCTCTAATCCTCTTAACACCTACATGAAGTACAGTTATAACCCACATTTTAATAATTAGAAGAGAACAAGTAATTTGCTCAAAGACTTGGGACTCTTTGATTCTAAGTGGTATGATATAACGCTCTTGAGTGTGGAAATGCAGCTATTTTTTTTTTAAAGTTCTAATTGTTAGACTCTAAGTAGCAGTTTGAATTTTGGGTTCCCAAGTAAGGATCCCCTTAGTTTCTCCACAGAAGACAAAGGAAACCCAGAATTACCTGAAAGGGAAGAGAGAGAGAGAGAAGGCAAGCAGCAGAAACTTCGTTTTCCTGAAATAATGCCCCTGGCTCTATTCAGCCATTCTTATACCCCAAAAGCTGAAGAAATGCTCTTTATCAAGAGAATTACAGTTCAATGCTTTTCTTCCAGGAGTCTTTTAGAAGGCATTCCACTGTCTTCAAGCTTTCAAAATCATAAATGGAAAGTCTTCGGTCTCCTTTTTGCCCTCTAGTAGGCTACTTATTCTTCCTACAGGGAAAATTCATCCCTCTCCCACAGGGCGTCTTCCCATGGAGATGCCCTGGAACTCCATTGGCCTTTTCCATCTGAAGACCTGGGTTTCTCTCTGCTTATCGTTTGTTTAATTGTTGTTAATCTCTTCCATCAGTTATTTTTTTCTTCTGGAACTCCTATCCACACATAAGGCTTTATAATAAAAAATTTTAGGTTTAGATTTCTTAGGTTTACTTACCTTTTCCTTCATAATTCCCATATGCTAACATATGGGAATATGTGCTCGGGAGTATTTCTTGCATGTGATTTTCCAGACTGCTAATGTGTGCTTTCTTTAAATCACTGACTGAATTTTTTACTTTAGAAAAGTATTAGATGTTTTCTGGCCCCAGGAAGCTTCTTCCATACCACCTTTAGTTCCCCTGGGGGACCCTTTTATTTTGATCTTTTCATGCAGGTGTTCATTTTGTTACAGAACACACAACAAGGGGGGGCCTGGGATGATATACTATTATTGAAAGAAGGCCCTGGGTCCGTTATGTCCACCGCCCGAGGAAAGACGTCTCTCAATGCCAGAGATTCGTGAAAAGGAAGGGAAATGTTTATTTAATGCTATACTAACTTAAAGTAGTGACCTAATGTCTTTATCAAAAAATCCTAAAGTCCCTTTAAAACACCCACAAACACACAGTCCTTCCTTCCTCCCCCCTTTGCCCAGTCCAGAGTACCGTATCTCAGGAAAGGAAATAGAAGTCCATGGCTCAGGCAGTCCTCTGGTTCTTCTCAGTTAGTAATCCATCTCGACTGGGAGACCTCCCTGGGTTCCCGGCACCCTCGGCTGAGTCGCCAGGGTCTCTGCTAAAACCAGGTGGTGGTTCCCCCTTCTAAAGCTGTGGGGGTCCCCACTCTGGCACAGGCACGTGGTCCTCTCTCCCAGGGCCATGGGGAGTCCCCACTCTGCCAGGCCACGTGGTTCTCTTTCTCAGGGCTGTGGGAGTCTCCACTCTGTCAAGGCCGCGTGGCTCTCTCTCTCTCAGGGCTGCGGAAAGGGAGAGTCCCCACTCTGCCAAAACTGCATGGTTCTCTCCTCCAGGGCTGCGGGAGTCTTCACTCTGCTAAAGCTGTGTGGCTCTCTCTCCAATGGCCGTGATCCTCTCTGCACCTCCACAGCCACATGGTTCTCTTCTCTCAGGGCTGCACATGGTTCTCCTTCCTAAAGCAGCATGGTTCTCCCCTCTCAATGGCCGCCAAGTCTGGATTTTAAATCCCTGAGGCCAATCTTCCTCTGCAGCCTCATTTCCGACTCCTCCCACACTCGGCTTCACATGCTGGAACTCGTATCCTTCCAGCTTTACTGGGCTGCCATCATGAGTCTGGGCAGGCGTGGCCCCATGTCCTGGAGTCAATCATCTCCAAGCTCCTACCCAGGCGCTGTAACTCGGGGAACCTGCCCCCCCAGTTACGTCTTGGTGGGGAAGTTACTTCCATTCCCCTGGCTCAGAGCATGGCCGCAGCTATTTAACATATCTAAGCGACCAGCCAAAGGCTATAGATATGTTAAATGACCACACCAGAGCTTAGCTGCAAGGCTGTTGCTATGCAAAACAGCTCTCAATGGCCCTGTTCCATTTGTCCCTTCCCCCAACCCACACCCTGGGGTAGGGGGGAGGATGGAGACATCTTAAAATCTCCTGGACACCTTAAGTTCTGGACCCCATTTCAAATGCCCATTTGGGGTCCCCCCTCTTGGCTGCACCCTGTAACAATCTGACCCCTTTAAGCAGTCCTGACGTGTATTCTGACTGTCACTCAATCTCCCTCTCTGGCTGACAAAGGCTGTTATTTTCATGAGGCTTTCTGGACTTCAAGTTTAGATGCTGGGGTATTCTAAACACTGAAAATCCCACAGGTGTTAGAAGACCAGGCATCTCGATTATTCTTCGGGACTGTTTGCTGTGGAAGCCAGCAAGCTCTTTGTTCCCTGCTGAGGAACCTAAAAATCTCCGAAGAAAACATGCTCTGTCCTCTTCTCCCCCGAGAATCAGAGTATAAGGAGAGATGGGAGTGTGGTACACGTAAATAGTGTGAAGGCAGTAGGAATTTTTATATAAAGATTTCAGAGATTTCTTTATTAATTTAAAGGTCCTGTAATAGACCTTTCATTTAGTTATCTTTTCAAGATGTCTGCATCAGTTATACGCCTTTGGAAATATCAGAAACCAACTGTGTCTACCTGAACAGAACTGACAGGAGGGTGGAGAACCAGTCTTGGAAAATAAATTAAAAACTATACAGCAAGTAGAAGGGAGCACATTATTTTAGCAGGAACATTATGGGCAGGCCACTGCCAACCCTTTTGCAAAAAGCTGCTGCTGTGAAATATTCCTTAGTATCTCTAAGACTTTGTACTCAAAGTTCCACACCACAGAAGGGTGTGTCTGGCTGACCACCCAGGGCCATCCCGACCGCCAGGGGGTGGGAAGAAGGGAGGTCTGCGCCCGCAGGGTTCTGCAGCCCTCCCCACGACGACAGCGTGTCGTCTCACATCTCCAAAGCCAGCAAAGAAGGTGGATACTCATTAGCCAAATGTAAGAAGAAGAAAAAGAAAAAATAAGAACACATGTCCATTATAACTCCCAGATCTTACACCAGATAGTTTTGTGAAAGATGTATCTACAATTTGCTTTTAAAATGGAATTTGAAAGCACTAACACCCAGAGACTCTCAAAAAATCATGACATATTTTCAGAAAAGACATTATACCTGGGAGTAGGAGAAATGAATACAATCTAAAGGCAGAAAATGTTGATTTCTAAAGTAAATTAGATTCGTTAAATATGATATAAAATTACATCATCAACTTTGCCATAATGAACTCCAGCATTTAGAGTATTTTAAAAAATAATCTCAGGTATATTTTGTTCTTTTCAATGGTAACTAAATAGCATCTATGAAAAGTAACATGGCTTCTTAGACTTTTAAATGGATATTTTAAAAAATGTCAATAAAGGGTAAACAGGAGAAACTAGAAGTCTGTATCACACAGCAGTAATAATTTAGGTTGAGATTTTAGCCATAATAATAGTAATAATAGCAATTGGTATGTATTTAATGTTCACCAAACCAGGTACTCTAAGTACTTTCCTTTACATCTATCATCATGCTGACCCTCCCAAGAGCCATGTGAAGTATGCATAGTATTCCCGTTTCACGTGCAATGGAACACAGAGGTCAGGGAAGCAGCCCCCAACCTCACGTACTGCTGGTAGTTGGGGGGGTCGGGATGAGTCCAGAGCACCGTGCTTTGCAGCAATCCACCCTGCCAGTGGTAGTGTGGCTTGGCTCTACCTTCATAAATACCAAATGTATTCACTATTCTGTGTAGAGATGTGATTAATCTAAAAATAACCAAGCCAGCATTTCACCATCTCATCAAAAACCTTTTTAAAACGAAGTTTACATAGTAATCTCTCAAAATCATTATTCACATGAAAGGGGTGGGGGGGCACAAGGCTTTCAATTCTTTTACCCAGTCGTCCCCAAGTGGAAATACGCCTAACAGAAACATTTCATGGTTCCTAACTACACTCAATTCAGAAAGTATGATGCATAAGCTACCAGAGGTTTCAGTACACCTAAGGATAAAATTAATAGGTTCCTGAAAGCTAATTAAGTGTGCAGAAGGGTCTACGACCACTCTTGTTTCCCATGATAACGGTGTTACATGCTTTAATAGTAGGTATAGCCTCAATTATATTTTGATTACAGTGTAAAAGGAGCCCTTCTCCTTCCCTCGACTTTTACCGCACAGCGTAAGAACTTACATGGAAGGAGGGCAGTATGTGCCAAAGCCTACTGAGGGCTGCAGGACTAGAGGACTGTGGGAATCCACCCTTGAAAAACCCAAATCCCACATCTTGTCATTTATCTCAACAGGACCAGGATAAAGGGAACATATATATTATATACTTTGGAAGCGGGATCAGGAGAAGGAAAAGGAGAGGCACATTCATTTCAATAAGATATTAAAAGCACTAATAGAATGAAAAATTCAGAGAGGTACAGATAAAAAAACAGAACACTGAAGCATAGAAAGGAGAATATTGCAAGGTGAAAACTGTATAAAATTCTACGGCTAATAACGTATGTAACAGGGTAAAGCAATAAGGGATGAAGGTAAAGGAAGTCCAAAGTCTAGAAGATTAGAGGAGAATACAAATCAAGTCCCACAGTAGTTATTACACAGTAACTAACCACAACTAACTTAATTTCAAGCTTTTCAGGGCAATCTTATGTAAGGACTTAGTCCAAGATATGGCTGTTTTAGTGAGAGACTTAGGAGGCAATGAATGGAAGATGTCAACAGTCAAAAAGGACAGGGCATCCCCATGGCTGTGGCAGTGGATGTCAGCGTGACAAAGGATAATGACAAAATGTGATAAAAACACTGTATGTGAAGCACTGCAATAATCTGAGAAAAACCGAGAAATGTTAAAGTCTGTAAAAAATGGCTATTAAGACGGAGAAAATCTTAACGGCACCAACACTCTACCTTTGAAAATGACACACATATTTGAGTTTTATCATAAAGATAACTAACTAAATGGTCCAGGCAGACAATTATGGAGACCAACCTGCCGTGGCTAAACAAACGCCCGCCACCCTGACTTGGAAGAAGAGGATGATACATGCAAGAGAAACTATGCTTGCCCTCTGGAAGCTGGTTTTAGGTTTTTAAAATGAAAAATGTTATTCAATAAAGCAAAATCTAAATTGTATATATACTCTGACATATAAAAGAGAAAGAAGTGCTGATTAAATACAGTTTCATATAATCTCAACACTTACAATGGTTGAAAAGTTCATTCTGTTTGAAACTGCTTTTCCTCTAGACTGTGGCACACGATGAAAACATTAAGCTTTGAACTACTGTGTTTGAACTACTCACTCAAAGCTTTCCAGTCCTAATAAAATAGTTGGTGTTCAATTTTAGCAACATAAAGAAAAAGGCTTTGCATTAGTACTTGATAACTTTCCTTGAATCAAACTAAAGCTTCCAAATATGTCATCCAATTCAGTTAAGAATTTGTGCTTTATAATGGCTCTCACTGAAGCTAGGATAGAAAATGTGCTGTCTCTCAGAGACTGTATATTAACTAAATTTGATAATAGTAATCTATCAAAATTTAGTTCCACGCCAGTTAGCATCTGACTTGCACTTGGAGAGTTAATGTTACGAATCTTATTCTTAACCAACTACAGATTACCATCTCTTTATTTCGCTTTTGATGGAAAAATGATTGCTTCTAAGAACAAGAAGTAATAAAACCCTCTCTAGCTGGTATTCTAAGGGAACACTACTTCACCACAATAAAAACACAAGAGAAAACAGTAACCTTTATTTAAGATTTTATACAGTCAGGTTAACCTCGCAATTTAGATATCCTCAAATAACACTTACCAATACACACATCGATCTTCCCTTTAATAGCAGCTTCATGCAGAGGAGTGTAGTTCCAGTTATCCCTGGCATTCGGATCGGCTCCTTGGCACAGTAACAGACTCACAACCTCAGCATGGCCGAAAGAGCAGGCGTTATGCAGTGGGATGAGACCGCCGTCATCACGGGCATGCACGTTAGCACCCATCTGCAGTAAATGTTCTACGACGTCCTTCCTTCCAAAACCTGAAAATAAACAGGGAAACTATCTTATACATCAAATCAATTTGGTAAAAAGATCCATAGAATTCCTTTAACAGTACCAACAAATAAGAACTAAAGTGCTATCTCCTAAAAAAGGTTTGAAAAAAAAAAGCTAACATTCAAATGGGCTCTCATTTCACAAAACTTAGAACTAGCAACGATCTTTTTCTTTGGACTTTGGGCAGTGCTTTCAAAAGTGTACATGTATTTATTCAATACCTCTATGTGCTGGGCAACAGTGCCAGACAAGGCTCCTGCCCAAGGTGTGCACTGGCCCCTCATGCTTCACAAGACAAAATCAAACATATAAAACCCATCTCTGTATTTTAAGAGATAAAGGTTATTTAAATACTACTGAAAACCAAATCACGAGACTCAACATTACATTAGGGAAACTGGAGAAAAACGTATGGATGCCAGAAATATGCGGTGATAGTCTGTTTACAAGTTATTTAAAAACGAAGAACCAAAGTTAATACCAAAATATCTCCTCTTAGGGCTAGCAGCCAAACTGAATGAAATAGATGCCTAAGTGAAACAATTTCAGCTTGGAGTTACTGAGTCTGAGGAAACAACAGGACGAACGAATGGAAATGCAGGCATTTGAAAATACATAACCAGAACACTAGTAAGAAGTATCACAATTTTTAGACAGAAAGGGGGAGGGGGGAGAGGAGAGAGCCCCACGTGACCCGAGGCAGCATGAGGACTGGTGAGCACTGACAAAGGTCTGCAACACCGTGCAAGGACCACATTATGGAAGTCAGAGGGCAGCAGCACCGGGCAGTGTCCACCACAACAAGGATTTTAGTGAGGTCACTGGAGAAGGGAAAAAACAGCCAATGACAATTTCAAATTAATTGTATTACAGGGATGAAATTACAAGCTACATTGCAATGGGTAAAAACAAAAACCCTGCAAATATTAGCATTTTTAGCTTTACCAGCTAAACCCTTATTAATGATTCTTTCCTACTTTGAATTTTATTAGGTCTTATTGGCTGGATGTCAGCACCTCCATGCTATTACTTGCTATGTAATATTGTTAGAAAATAGCATCTTAAATAAAACTAAAAAGCAGTAAAAGAGTCATATCTTCCTCCATTTTATGCATACACAAACTAAGTAATTGTGTGAAAAACAGAAAATTTAAAAAGCGTATTTCAACATATGTCCTACACACTAACTACTGTAAAAAGTCACCAGAGTAAAAGATAAGTTTCCACCGATACATATCAAAGTGAGAATTAGGTGTCCATGGAAAATACCCTTCAAATTAAGCTGACATTTAGGGGAGAGACTGCGCGAGGCTTCAGAGAGAGCTGCTTACTCCGGGAGGAGACAGACTGGAGGTGTGTACTTGGAAGTACAGTCCACGACTGTCAGGACCGAGGGGAGGAATCCTCGACGATAGAACGAGGGTAAAGGTGTCCCCACAAGGGTGTTTCCACAAGGAGCTAATGCATGTCGGGCATTTGTCGTAGTTTGTGACACAGCTAAGAGTTTAGTAAATGATAGCTACTTACCATTATTACTTTTGATTGTTGTCGAGAAAAAAGGCATGTATACTGAGATTTCTTCGGTAAAAGTTAAATTATACCGTGTGTACACCTCTCTGAGCGGAGGTCTTTCTAGCACATACTGTGTGTGGGTAAAAATTAGAGTTTTACATGGTCTTAATTTTTAGTGACCATTGCTGGATAAGAGAGGGATGGTTCATTGATTTTTCTTCTGCACTTTAAAAAGTTGAGCTATACATGAGTGCTTAAGCGGCAACGTTATTTTTCAAAGCGTGACTTAGGTCTTTTTTAAACACGTGCAACCCTGATGGGACGGGACACTGAGGGTCCAGTCTGCGCTGTGTGTCTGGGATATTTTCACATACGGGGGTCTTCCTGAGAGTCCGTTAGTGATGAGTCACTTCAAACTCTAAGGAGTGCTTTGAACTGATCTTATTTATTTATTTATTTTTGGCTCTTTAAACCCGAATAAGCAAATCAATTATAGGGATGATTATGACCATACACTTTGGTTATGAAACAAAGGCCTTATGTAACCATCAGAAGTAATGCATTCTCTTTATGTGTGAACAATAATGTGTAAGCATTTAACATTGATAGGATGATGAACGACTCTGCTTTGTACTCAGTAGAACAGGGAGAGTGTATGTTGAATAAACTTTAACAAAACCTCTGATTGAATAATGAATTTGAATAATTCAAAACAATTGGAGGAGATGACTTTGTAATTGCCATGTAAAATGTCTTTACTGATTTTGACTGTTCACCTCACCTTTTATAAATTTGTGTGCACATACACATAATATATTTTATACAAAAATTGTGTTTTTATATAAAACAGTTAAACAGAAACATTTCATAATTCTACTTGTGATTTAGTCTCTTTGTCTATCCATCTATACTTCCAGTATATATATTTTTTCTCCTATATTTTACATTTTATGTTTTTATTTTAAAAGGCTGATTAATCTACAAAACAACTTGCTATGTTTTTGATTGTTATACAGCAGTGGGCAAAAGTAGGTTTACAGTTGTGCATGCGAAACATTTCATTCTTGTGTTATGATTTATTAGTTATTACGTTATTCATTTGTATTACGACTGTAAACCTACTTTTGGCTGCTCTGTATAATATCCTGTTTCTTTCTTGTGTATATGGTTTATCCCCTTTTTGGTGATTTCTAAAAATTATGGTAAAATATATACATTTTAAAATGTTAAAATTTTGTTCAAAACTAAATTGGTCATTTTAGCCATTTTAAATCTAAAATTTAGTGGCATTAAGTACATTCATAATGTTCTATCACATCCTTTAATACAGGGCAATGTATTATATGAAAACCATCATTCATTTAAGAGAGCCTTTATTTTTGGACATCTAAATTCTTTCCATAGTTTCCTGTAAATAACATTATGACAAACATTCTTAATGCAAAATCTTTGTTCATATGTGAAATTTTTAAATGCTAAAATTTGAAAAGTGACCTGTTGAGTCATAGAGTAAACGTGCTTAAGCCTGTTGATGATAATGCCACTCATCCTAAAATGTTGTACCAGTTTATACATTGTCATTATCGATGTCAGCATAATTCAGTTTCTCTACATTCTTTCTGATACCAAGCATTTTTGTTTCATTTTCTATTTTAGACCAAAAAGTTTTAACAAAACTTTGATGTTTTGCTTCAAGTTAAATGCATATTTTTTAAATATCATTTTTAAATATAAATTGAATATGCAAAGCAATTGATGAGTTAAAAAGTACCTTATTTTAACTTTGCTTGTTAGGAAAGAAAGGACATTTGTTCTCAGACATTGTTAATGCATTATTTAGGGAACTATGAATTTGTACTCAGGCTTTACTCGGATTTATAAAGGAGGAGGTCATTAAATCTTCATGAATAAAGAAAGCACCTGTGGCCCATGGAGGCCTAGGGCTGTGAGAGTCGGGAATAAGGACAGTGAAGTTAGAGAATTAAACAGAAACAACATCTGTAAAGTTCTGCAGATATTAAAAAACAGAAAACAGGCAGCAAGATAGTTACATTAGCATGTTCCCTACACTTCTGGTGTTCTAGTTACTAATAAAAAATTGACCTATTTTCGCCCCAAAATTTCAGCTTAATTTGAAGGGTATTTTCCATGGAAACCTAATTCTCACTTTGATATGTATCGGTGGAAACTTATCTTTTACTCTGGTGACTTTTTATAGTAGATAGTGTGTAGGACATATGTTGAAATACACTTTTCAAATTTTCTGTTTTTCACACAATTATTTAGTTTGTGTATGCATAAAATGGAGGAAGATATGACTCTTTTACTGCTTTTTAGTTTTATTTAAGATGCTATTTTCTAACAATATTACATAGCAAGTAATAGCATGGAGGTGCTGACATCCAGCCAATAAGACCTAATAAAATTCAAAGTAGGAAAGAATCATTAATAAGGGTTTAGCTGGTAAAGCTAAAAATGCTAATATTTGCAGGGTTTTTGTTTTTACCCATTGCAATGTAGCTTGTAATTTCATCCCTGTAATACAATTAACTTGAAATTGTCATTGGCTGTTTTTTCCCTTCTCCAGTGACCTCACTAAAATCCTTGTTGTGGTGGACACTGCCCGGTGCTGCTGCCCTCTGACTTCCATAATGTGGTCCTTGCACAGTGTTGCAGACCTTTGCCAGTGCTCACCAGTCCTCATGCTGCCTCGGGTCATTGGGGCTCTCCCCCGTCCCCCTTTCTGTCTAAAAATTGTGGTACTCTTACTAGTGTTCTGGTTATGCATTTTCAAATGCCTTCATTCCCATTTGTTCATACAGCTTCGAACCGGTCTCTCTCCGCTGTCCCATCTGCCACCCTACAATTCATCCTTTCAGAACAGGCAGAGTGGTCTCTTCAGGGCATAGATCCTGGCTTGGGATTCTGCAATGGATTCCCAGGACACATACAATAAAACACTGATACAAACTCCTGTGACTTGCAGGGCTTTATGTCAGCTGGCCCTTCTCACCTAATCTCCTGCCTCCCAGTAAGTTTCACTCACCCTTTCACTTTCTAGTCCCTGAGTATGACAAAGTCCTTTCAGGCTAAGGGACTTTGCACTTGCTGTGTGCTCTGCCTGAAGACCCCTGGGACCCAGACCCTCACGTGTCTAGCTCCGTCTTTCATCCAACTCAGAGACAGTCTGGCCACCCAACCTATCTAAAGTCACTGACGTTCACACACACTTTTCCATGATTGTTTTCAGTATCATTCAGTGTTTCTTTCCTTCTGTTCTTTTTTTTAAATGTATTTTATTGATTATGCTATTACAGTTGTCCTATTTACCCCCTTCTCTCCCCTCCACCCTGTACCCTCTCCCACCCACGTTCCCCCCCTTTAGTTCATGTCCATGTGTCATACTTATGAGTTCTTTAGTTTTTACATTTCCCGTACTATTCTTGCCCTCCCCCTATCTATCTTCAACCTACATTCTATGCTACTTATTCTCTATACCTTTTCTCCCTCTCTCCTCCTCCCATGCCCCTGCTGCTAGCCCTCCATGTGCCCTCCATTTTTGTGGTTCTGTTCCTGTTCTAGTTGTTTACTTAGTTTCTTTTGGTTTTGCTTTAGGTGTGGTTGTTAATAATTGTGAGTTTGCTGTCCTTTTACTATACATGTCTTTTCTTTATCTTCTTTTCTTAGATAAGTCCCTTTAGCATTTCATAAAATAAGGGCTTGGTGATGATGAACTCCTTTAACTTGACCTTATCTGAGAAGCACTTTATCTTCCCTTCCATTCTAAATGAGAGCTTTGTTGGATAGAGCAATCTGGGATGTAGGTCCTTGTCTTTCATGACTTGGAATATTTCTTTCCAGCCCCTTCTTGCCTGTAAGATCTCTTTGGAGAAATCAGCTGATAGTCTGATGGGAACTGCTTTGTAGGTTACTGTCCCCTTATCTCTTGCTGCTTCTAGGATTCTCTCCTTTGTTTTTACCTTGGCTAATGTAATTATGATGTGCCTTGGTGTGTTTCTTCTTGGGTCCAACTTCTTTGGGGCTCTCTGAGCTTCTTGGATTTCTTGGAAGACTGTTCCCTTTGCCAGATTGGGGAAGTTCTCCTTTATTATTTGTTCAAATATGTGCTCAATTTGTTGCTTTTCCCCTTCCCATTCTGGTACCCCTATAATTCGGATGTTGGAACGTTTAAGGTGTCCTGGATGCTCTTAAGCTTTTCCTCGATCTTTTGAATTCTTATTTCATCATGCATTCCTGCTTGGTTGATTCTATCTTCCTTCTGGTCCACTGTATTGTTTTGAGACTCAGATTCCTTCCTGTCACTATTGGCTCTCCTCCGTATATCTTCCTGCATCTCTTTTATGGTAACCTGCATCCTTTCATCTAAATTGCGCCCAAAATCAACCAATTCCGTGAGCTTTCTGATCACCAGTGTTTTGAACTGCGCATCTGATAGATTGGCTATTTCTTGGTCGCTCAAAAAGATGAGTCCTGGGGGACTGATCTGTTCTGTTGGAAACATATCTTATATCTTTCCCTGTCTCTCCTTTTTTTTTTTTTTCCCTGGTCTGGTCGCTCTTGTTATGGTGGGGGGCGGAGCCTTAGGTGTTCACCTGGGCTGGGCACCCCAGTCGCTAGATTGTGACGTTATATGCGGGGGCGGGGTCGGGAGAAAACAATGGCGGTAGTTCCGTTCTCCTGGGCCCAGACCCTTCTCTGGGCTCCCGGGCTGCAAGTTCTGCCCTGGCCCACAATCGCTGCCTCACTCGTTCCCCCAGCCGCAGCTTGCGTACTCAGGGATCACCGCTGCGTTCTTGCGCCCCGGAAGGCTGTCGCGCCGATTTCGCGCCAAACTTTCCCCGACCTCCGCGCGCCGCCGACCCGAGCCAGCCCCGCGCCCGCCCCGCTCGTCGTCTCCTACCAGTCTGCATGTACGGGTCTACTTCAACTTCTTGGCTGTCCGACTTCCATTCAGACAAATCCTGTGACAGTTCTGAGTGTTAGTCTGTCTGTAAATTATTGTTGTTCTAATTTTGGTTGTGCAAGGAAGTATAGTGCGTCCACCTATTCCTCCATCTTGCCGGAAGTCCTCTTTCCTTCCGTTCTTAATCACTACCTGAAAATGCCTCGTTCATTTACTTGCGCATTTGCCTTTTATGTCTCTCCCCTTTCAAGGTGCTCCGTGACAAGAGGTACCCTGGTGGTCTCAGGAGCTGTATGTATGTCCAGCACCTAGAATAGTGCCTGATCCGCACTCAATAATGTTTTTGTTGACTACATGAACATGCGAGTGCATAATGTTTACTTCATGAAAAGTAGACCAGAATGGTAAGTAAGCAGATTTAACTTTATATTTTTTAAAGTACAAAAAGAAAACAGATTTAAAGGTTTCCCAACTATGAAAATATCAAAAATATTGAAAGAAAATCAGATAACTACCATGAACATTTTGATGATTAAACTTTGATCTTTTTCTTTGTCCAAAATGTCCTCTAATACAGTCTATCAATTTCCATTTCCAAGCAAAATGCTTCAGAATACTAATTTCCCCATCCTGAGTACATTAATATAATTTATAAGCTTTAAAAGCGGAGGCAAAAAATGAGAGTGTTATTTACAGTTTTGGTTCAGATATTTGCATTTTTCTTTTGCAAATGAAATATTAAATACAATTGAATCTTAATCCTAGTTACCTTTCTTCTCCAGATATACCATTACATTAGTCAATGTTTTTACACCTCAGCATATTTTTATAGTTTTCATGTTTTTAAACCCATTAAGTTTATATATTTATAAATACTGCTTAATTATATTTACATTTTCTATGTATTTCATATTTGTATGTTATATATTGCACAGTTCACGTTATTAGAACATATTATATATTCATATTATATCATCAATATCATTTGGTTCAACCTATATTGCTGACAGGCTAACAATCACAGCAAATATCCCCTCTTCTTTCTGGCAAACTCAGTTTTGCTTAGGAATTGGACAGAAAGTAATATGGTAAAAGAAGGTAATCCTTTTCCCAGTTTAGGGAGTGAATCTTGATTACTTTATACCAGAAAGGTGATTTGTTCCCCTCTGTCTGTAACTAGCAATGAGGCAGAAGGAAAAGTCTAGAAGCTTCTGGAAGGATTTTGCTCCCCACTAAGAGAAGGTATGTGGAGGACAAAGGCCCCTTTTTTCTCTCTCCCCTCTACTTTTAGAAAATTCTCATGTAAGGTTATGACATTTGGAGCTGCTGATAGCATGTTGGGAAGGTCAACAGAATTATTAAAATGCTGACACAGAAGCCTACAGTGTTCACAGAGTGCTGAACCAACACTGAACTTCCTACCTCTGGAACGGTCAAGCAGGAAATAAACGTCCTTGGCCTTAAGTTTCTGTTAGATGAGTTTTGGAATACTTATAGCTGAACCCATGCAAACGGACATAATCATCTGTTCACATTCAAGTTTCACCTGTTAGCTACTGGGTCACTGTCTTAACCCAATTTTCTGTTTGTCTTTTTCTTATTGTTTCATAGGAGTTCTTTATATATTCTGAATACCAATGCTGTGTTGGTTATATGCATTATAAATATATGAGTATTCTCTCCATTTACGGCTTCTCTTCAAACTCTGTTTACGTGATTTCTCACGAATTTTAAACTTTAACCGAGTAAAACTTATGTCTTTCCCCGCAAGGTTTGTGCTTCCTGCATGATCTTTAAGACATCTTTCCTATTGCTACATTCCCTTCTACATTACTTTTATACTTTTGCTTTTCACATTTAGATCTTTAATCTACTTGTTCGAAGTGAGGTAGGGACTTTAGTGTTTTCCATATCCTTTCTCTTTGGTCAGTTTACCTGTCTAGTAGTTTGACTTCAAAGTCAGTCTAGATATGAGTGGGGCAGTGTTAATCCACTTTGTTACTCTCAAAAAATTATCTTGGCTCTTACTGCTTTTGGATGTTCGATATGAGTATCTTCAAGTTTCATGAAGAAACCTGTTAGAAACTGTTTTCAAAAAGTCACTAATTAGAATTAATCCTGGGAAGCGGACAAATTTACAATACTGCCTTCTAATCCATGTATATAATATACCTCTCCCTCAGTTCTGGTCTGTTTAGTTCTTCTATTTTGTGTTTTTCTCCATTAACATCCTGCACATGTGTATCGGGTTTTACTGGGTATTTCAATGTTTCTGGTGCTCTGGGGATGGAGAGGGCAGTGGCACACTGGGGAGGTCGGGAGAGCCAGGGCACACACAACTTCTGAGTCCTAAGTAAGGAGTCTGGGTTTGTGCAGGGGTTGGTCCGCTGGCTGATCCAGCTTGAGTGCAGTGATGAGGTCAGAAAGGCGGGCAAGGCTAGCTCATCCAGGGCCTTTGTGCCAACCATCAGGAACACACTCAGTGCAAATAATGGGATACTAAAATGGCAACGGCCTCAAGAAAATGTGGAGGGTCACACGTCCCAGACAACTTGTCCTGTCAGAACAATCCAGGCTGGCACAATAGCTCAACAACAGTATTAAGAGCCATTTAAAAATCTTTCCACTTTGGCATCCTTAACATGTATGTGTTTTCTTCCACTTGCTTGTCACTTCCTCTTCTCAAAAGAGAGCTACAGCCCCTCCGAGCCTGATTTAATTCAGGCTCCGTGCAGGACGAGGGAGAGGGAGAGGGCGAAGGAGGAAAAGGCTTTCTCTTGGCTTGGTTATTATTAAGGAAGCCTCTCCAGACACTTCCACCTGCAACTGTCTCATTAGCCAAAAATGTGCCATCGGTCCAGCTAACCAAAAGTCTGGAAAATCAAGTCTTTTACAGCTGGGCACATTGTTGCCTAAACAAAATTTAAGATCTGGGATTAAGGTTAAGGGAGAAAACAAATTTTGGCTGGATGACCAACAGTATCTGCCACAACTTTGTAAGTCATGAGTAAGAAGTTTGGGTTTTATTGTAAGTACTTAGGAAATCATTTATAAGAGAAATTACTTAAAAATAGATTGGAGAGTGTCAAGAGCAAAATCAGAAAAAAAGGTTAAAAAATTATTTCCCACAGTCTAGGCAAGAACTGACGGAAGCTGGGAATAGGATGGCGGCAGTGTCCATGGGTCAGAACAGAGAAAACTGGGACAGGCTTTAGGGGCAAAATGACCGGCTCCCAGGTTTCTGGCTTAAGCAACTCAGTTTATGGAGATGCCATTTGGGGAAAGGTCAGGGCAAGAAAGTAGCAATAAAAAGTTCGCCCTCATAAATTGTTCTTCTCCAACTACTCAACTAAGTAATATAAACCTATTTTGTAAATTCCAGCACCTTCTTTGTCCTTAAGAGTATGCAAGAAAGAATTACGTTATTTCACACATTCAAAAAATTTTTTTAATGTATTTTATTGATTATGCTATTACAGTTGTCCCATTTCCCCCCTTCTCTCCCCTCCCCCCTGTACCCCCCTCCCACCCACATTTCCCCCCTTTAGTTCATGTCCATGTGTCATACTTATGAGTTCTTTAGTTTCTACATTTCCCGTACTATTCTTGCCCTCCCCCTATCTATTTTCAACCTACATTCTATGCTACTTATTCTCTATACCTTTTCCCCCTCTCTCCTCCTCCCACCCCCCTGCTGCTAACCCTCCATGTGCCCTCCATTTCTGTGGTTCTGTTCCTGTTCTAATTGTTTACTTAGTTTCCTTTGGTTTTGCTTTAGGTGTGGTTGTTAATATTTGTGAGTTTGCTGTCCTTTTACTATATATGTCTTTTCTTTATCTTCTTTTCTTAGATAAGTCCCTTTAGCATTTCATAAAATAAGGGCTTGGTGATGATGAACTCCTTTAACTTGACCTTATCTGAGAAGCACTTTTTCTGCCCTTCCATTCTAAATGAGAGCTTTGTTGGATAGAGCAATCTGGGATGTAGGTCCTTGTCTTTCATGACTTGGAGTATATTCCAAGAAATTTTAAAATATACTATGTGGAAAGCATTGTTGCTGGCATTGTGAGAAAAAACTGAATTCATAGCACATAACCTAATACCAGTACACTTAACAATTTTCCTTATTATAATGCTAGAATTTCAATACAGGCCATTTAAAAATGTTTCAATATCAAATGTAGAGCCATTGATATCTACTCACCAGGTCTGAATTTAGAGACAGAAAACTGTTTCGCTTACATGCAGCATTTCATTGCCTAAAATGAACGCTTCACGGGAACAATGCTGGCCAATATTAAATCTAGTAACTAACAACTACAACTTCTAAAATTTAATAAAAGAAGAAAAACCTACAGTGTTTGCAGTATTTTAAAGTGATGTTTTTATTTATGGTAGCCAAGTCCCAGCTTAAAGACATTTTTCACTCTGATTGAACTGTCAGCAAAGCCACCACCACAGTACATCATTTGAACGGCGAAATCCATTGGCCTGTACTTATCCACCCAATGAGAAAATGTATATTACCTCCTATATTTATTTTTAATTTTCCCCTTAAGTATAAAAATATTATACCCCAAAGATACTTAAAGTGAAAGTAAAATAAGTTTGGGATTGCCTGGGAAAAAAAACTCATGAAGTCTTACACATATTAACCTACTTTCCAGATATAAAGGAAATCCGAGAAGGTAAGTTGGGAAAGATGGAAAAGGTACTTGGTGACACATGTGACTTGTTCATTCTCTCTAAAACCATTAAGAAAAACTAGAATTTAAAATATTAGAATGACCTACTTACTTTCTTAAGCATTATTAATTCACTTCTATTCAAATAAAATGAACAAATAAAAACTCCTTTTTAACAATGACAAAATTAAGCTGACACATTTATGTAATAGCTATAAAATTTTTACAGTAATTTTTCTTTCCTGGCTAACAGACTCACCATTCACCAATTTAAGACCAGTAGTCCCAGGTATCTGTGAGTGTCTCTAAAGGTCCATGAAACACAGGAATTTATAATTGTACTGAATTACTACCTTAATCAAACTTCTATCTTCTCTGATGCGCAGGACGCAGCCTGAAAGTGAGAGAGGGGCACCGAGCAGAGCAGACCCATCTCAACACGATTTTCTACTGACTCTTGCACAGGCCTGCCTTCTGCAGTCTTCTCAAGTGCTCGATTTTACTGCACTTAATGGAAAAAAGTATATACCACAGTTTCCCTAACTGGGGGTCAGGGAAAACCTTGTGACACTCTTTAAAAGGGGTTTTCCGAACACTGGGTTAAATTCGTGCAGTCCGATGCACACAGAACCACAGACGCCCAGTAACAGATTCCTGCTTATTTTGTAATAAATGTTCTGTGACAAAGGAAAATACATTTTCTCTTTAATAATCAAAGTCATTGCTGCTTCCTCGTCCAATTCCAACTCCAACTGTATTAGCCTTTAAATAAAGCACCACTTTATACTTCGTTGCATCAGGAGTCACTGTTGAACAACAGGGAGTGTATTCCCTGTCATTCCTAAAATAACAGTTCAGAAAACAAACTACAAAATGACTTCTATAAAGTCAATGATGTTGCATATTTTTCATTTGTCAAAGGCAGACTCTGACAGATTAATTTTTCCATTTTATGAAAACTGATTTAGAAAGGAAAATGTTTGCACTTAAAAGAGACACATTTATTGAAGAAGATACAAGATACAAGAAACACTGTACGTAGCACAATGACGCCTCAGTCCCCTTCAAAGGCGGCACCCTGGGACCTCACACACCTCTCCCAGCATCTCTTCAACACTCTGCAAAATCCTTTGTTGGAATCACCATCAGCTGCTCTGTCCTATTTTCCTGAATCTCATTAACAGTCTGAAATCTCTTCCCTTTCAAAGGTGACTTTAGTTTTGAGAAAACCCAGAAGTTGTAGGGCACCAAATGTGGGCTGTAGTGGGGCTGAGCCACCTGAGTCACCTATCTTTGTTGATT
The DNA here is from genome assembly GCF_004126475.2 of Phyllostomus discolor. Taxonomy (NCBI): domain Eukaryota; kingdom Metazoa; phylum Chordata; class Mammalia; order Chiroptera; family Phyllostomidae; genus Phyllostomus; species Phyllostomus discolor. Next base: position 79,152,545 of record NC_040913.2, read on the forward strand.
GCAGCCCGTACACGTTCCACATTCCCAGGTGCTCTGCTTGCTACAGGCCTTCTAGAACAGGTGCCATTTTCAACAGATTCTTGACCATCTTTGAAGCATTTGTGCCACACTTTCACTTGTGCTGCACTCATTGCATCGGCCCCAAAAGCATTCTGAATCACCTGAATAGTTCCCACAGAGGAATGTTCAAGCTTAATGCAAAATTTGATGCAAATTCGTTGATCTACTCACTCAGTCATTTTGAATGTGACTGCCACACAGTACACATGCTCATTCAATGGTGTCTACCACCCCCACTGACTAGTCCAGTGAAGTCATCCTTGTTCACTCACATGCCTTCCAGTCCACTCCCCTTGGCTGTCAGGCTACATCAATGTTGCACAAGCCATTCTCGTTATATTAACAATGGCTGGACTTTTTCCAGATAGACCTCATATTGTCAAGAATGTGTGCCTTCCCCAAACCCACCAAGAAATCACCAGAAGCAAAAATGGGTAAGAGAGGAATCCCAAATTCCAGCTAAAAAAACGAACAAACAGAACAACAACAAAAAAAACCCCAGCACTGTAAAAATCACTCCTCTTTGGAGAGGAAGGAAGAAAAGGCTGGCTGTCACTGTGAAAAGACACATCAGCTTAAGAGCTGAGGATGAGGTATCCTAGACAGAGAACAGGCCAGAGGAAGGTCTTCACCCCTCAACACTGCCACACTGGCCCGCTATGCTGCTGTGGAGTGTGAAAGCAGTATTTCCAGCGGTGCTCTAGCCAAAAGAAGAGGGGAAACGGCAAGGCAACTAAAACTTGCCAGGGGTGGGAAGTAAAATACAGGCAGACTCCCAGTTAGGCATTCGAAAGGCAGGTGACTGCACTTAGAAAAGGTCTGGGAAATCCTGATCAACCAGGGTGTGCTCAGCAAAAGCCACCAGCCAGAGCCCCTCCATCATGACGCATGTCCTGGTGTGTCTCAACTCTGAAGGACCGAAACCTAGCAAACGGGCTTTCATCACCCAGAAAAACCAATGCCCATCAAAACCCATCCTCCATTACAAATGCAACATTGGCCCAAAGAGCTGTTGGTTCTAAGGGAACACAAACTTGGGAGTGGAAAATAATGATGTGTCTACGGAGCGCAGGCACCATGACAGAACAGCAAAATGAAAGCAGAATTAATAGACCAAAAAAAGACATTTAAAATTGGCAAATTAAATGTTGCTAGGGGAAAAAGTGGAGAATATTACAAATATGACACGAGAAAAATCTATGAAATAAAACCAACTGGAAATATTGTCATGAAAAATATAATAGGACAAATAAAAATACAATGAACTGATTGAATAGTAATGGAAAAAGAATAAATCCCTGAGAAAATAAGGTCGAAGAACTCTCCCACAAAGTATCTGAAAGGGATAACAACAACGGAAGGAGAGAATGAGAAAAGGCAGGAGAGAGAGAGAGAGAGAGAGAGGACAGAAGAGAGGGAACACATGGAAGTAACTACAGGACTTCTCGTAATTAAAGGAACATGTAAGCTGTATATTGACAAGAGTCCATGAAGTACAAAGCAGGATAAACAGATACATTATGGTGAAGTCTAATAATATTAAAGGCTATGAAATTTCTAAATCATTTAGAAAGAAAACACAGATCATCTAAAAATAGTAGGAATCGCCTGAGTTCAGACTAAAGCCAACCATCCCAATTCTAAGAAAAAGCATTTGGATGCTTAATTTCATATCTAGCTCACTTTTTATTTACAAGTAAGAATACAATTAAAATAATCTCAGATATGTAAAATCTCAAAGCAAAACACAAAAAGACCCTAGCTGAAAGTACTCTGGTGAGAACACTTGAGCATGAAGAAAAAGGAATTCAATGGTGCCCTGGCCAGTGTGGCTCAGTTAGTTGGAGTGTCAGACTGTGGACCAAAAGGTCATGGGTTCGAATCCAATCAGGGGACATACACGGGATGTGGGTTCTTCCCAGATCAGAGCACATACGAGAAGGCAACCACTTGATGTTTCCCTCACATTGGCATTTCTCTTTCTCTTTCTTTCTCGCTCCCCAAACTCCAATCCTCTCTCTCTAAGGCAATGAAAAAAATGTCCTCAGGTGAGGATTAAAAAAAAAAAAAAAGGAATTCAGCAGTATGTGTGTATATATCTATATACCATGAATCAATTCAGTAGAAATCTATTGCTGTTTCCAGGAACACTGAACAATAAACCTTCTAACAAATAATTATACAATGCATGAGCTACAAAAGGTACCCAGCAATGTAAACTTAACTGAAGCCAGGACAGGAAAGCTTCCCTAATAAATATTTTGAGCTAAGATCTAAAGAATAAGCAGTCAACAAGACAACGAATAAGGATAAATATTTCAAGGAGGACAAGGTACAGTATATCCAAATGTCAAGAGGTAAGAAATATATTACATATTCAAGTACCTAATAGAACTTCAGAGTGGTTCAGAGAGACTGCAATGAAGTTGCTGAAAGAAGCAACAACATGAAAATGACTAACTTCCTGCCACAAAAATCATGAAGAGAAATAGGATCATCCTCAAACACAACGCATCATAACGAAAATTCCTTTAGATTCCATCTGTCAGTGGGAAGGCTATGGCTGTTCCCTACCAAAGTGGCATAGTCAAAATTTCTGCTATGTGGACTTGGATATCAGTAAAGAAAACTACAACATGTAGATAAAATAGCTGTATATACATCAATCCGAGAAATTAGAGTGGAAGAATCTGAAAGGGCTCGTAAAATTCCACGGCCAGTTCTCAGTCTACCCCGCTTCATTTCAGCATAGAATTTACTGCAGAAGTCACTTCCGCTGTGCTGGCAGAGGGGGTGTCGTTAAATAGCACAATGAAATGATCCCAACAACGAGGTGTCAACAGGAAAAAAGCAAAATGTCTCCTAATAAACACTTTTGCTTTCAGCTACAGTAATAAAAAATATTCCATCTTTCTTTTTTATTTTAATGGTTGTATTTATTATTGAAAAATTAGTTCAAGGAAACTGGCTACCTGCTTTGAGGGGGGAAAAACCCAATTTTCTGAAACCCTTACTTCTCAGAATACAGCAAAATAAATTAAAAATATATTAAGGCTCAAAAATATTAAAATGATACCATAAAAATTTTAGGTAGATGTGCATGACCTCAGAATGAAAAAAAATCTGAATATAAAATAGAAGAGAGAATAAAATTTGAAAGGCAACAGATTTGAAAAGTCTGTAGATAAAATTAAAAAACAAACCAGAAAAATATTTGTAATGATAGAGAAGAATAACAACAAAAGGCAAAAGAAAAAAGTGTAGAGGAAAAAAAAGAATTCACAATTACTTCATAATTGCTATAAAGTAAATAGCAATTATTTTAAAAAGTAAAATCAGTTACTACTACAGGTATAATTAGACAAATACATATTAAAACATGAAAACTGGGCCTTGCTGGTGTGGCTCAGTGGATTGAATGCTGGCCTGCAAATAAAAGGGTCTCTGGTTTGATTCCCAGGCAGGGCACATGCCTGGGCTGTAGGCCAGGTCCCCCGTAGAGAGAGTGCACAAGAGGCAACCACACACTGGTGTTTCTCCCTCTCTTTCTCCTTCCTTTCCCCTTTCTCTAAAAAATTAAATAAATAAAATCTAAAAACAAAACAAAACATGAAGACTGCTTATTTTAAAATCAAAAAGCTATGAACTATGTTTTAAATAATGACATTTGGAGACATGTACGAAAATGCTCATGGGAGCACTATTCATAATAGCCAAACATATGGAAACCATCCAAATGTTCACTGACAACAGAATGGATAAATGCACACAATGAAATTTTACATAACAATGAAAATGAACAAACTACAACTGTACAACATAGATGAATCTCAGGCAAAATAATATGTGCTATATAATTTATATCACACTTAAAAGCAGACAAAACTAACCTCAGAGTAGCAGAGATGTAGCAACTGAAGACACAGAGAGGGGCTTCTGGATCACCGATAACCATCTGATTTTTGATCTGGGCACTAGTTACCCAGCTGTATTCACTTTGTAAAATCACCTACTTACACACTTAGGATTTGTGTACACTCCTGTATATATGCTATATTTTAAAAAGAAATCATGATAATGGCTGGTGTTGCCACGGGATACATATTAGTGGAGCCTTTCAGCAAAGCAATTTTAGTAACACATATCTGCATTCAAACACTCTAGGAACAGACGTATAGCACTGTCTTAAAAACCTGCCGCAATTTTAGTTCATTTCACAGACTCAAAGCCCAGAGTTCTTATAACTCTACAACTTCATGAATACCAGGCCAGGTTTTTCCTCTTGAGATAATAACTACCATATAAGCTTATGAATAATAAGTAATAATTGTCAAAAATACTTCTTAAATCCTAAAAGATAGTACAAATACATATGTTCGTCATCTCACTGGACTTGGGAGTCTTAACCTGGGTTCCCTATATTCTCAGGCAACGATCCTCAAGCAAGGATTCTCATGTTGTCTGTATGTCAAAATCACCAGGGGAGTTTTACAAAAATAAATAGAAGGCCCTGGCTGGTTTGGTTCAGTGGATTGAGTGCTGGCCTGAGAACAGCCAAGATTCTACTCCCAGCCAGGCAGGGCACATGCCCGGGTTGTGGGCCAGGTCCCTGGTCAAGGGTGCACAAGAGGCAACTGATGGATGTTTCTCTCCCACATCGATGTTTTTCTCTCTCCTTCTCCCTCCCTTCCCCTTTCTCTCAAAAGTAATTAATTAACTGATTGCTTTTAAAAAATAAATAAAAGCCCTACCACTACCTGTGGGATTGGATCTAATTAGACTAGGGTTAAGAATCATTGCTCTCGAAGTGAGCATCAGCATGCTGATGGGACTTGTTAAAAATGCAGATTCTCAGACTCCATTCCAGAACAACAAAATGAGAAATTTTGGGAGAGTAGCCTACCAGCCTGTTTGAAAACTATAGCTCTCATGCTTCTGAAAGTCTGTAATCATCTGAAAATTACATGTAAAATTTGGTGTTTCAGTATATCTTTCTGGAGAAAATGTCTACACCTTTTATAGATTCTCAAAAGAATGTTAACAAAATTAAGAACCACTTGTATTAGCTCAACAGCTTCCCAAGTGTGGGGATCTAAGGTCAAAACTACTTACAAAATAATACTAAGATGATTTTGTGTTTTTCACTGTCAAGACAATGCATGCTTTTATATCATGTGCTGATCATGTGGAAAATGTGTGTGTGGTGTTCCTGATGATACAAAAGCAATGGTAATAAAACTTGGCATGAACCAAGATAGTGGCACCAAACTATAATATTAGTCATTGTATTCTTCAACACGGGGTTCTCACAGTTTAAAAAAAAAAAAAGCCCCCAGTTTCACTTAAGAATATCCTTCGTGAAAATATAAATATTATTAGTGTTATTAAATGCCAACCCTTGAGTACATATCTCTTTAATATTCTTGTGGCAAAATGAGAAATACACACTAATCACTTCTACTATGCACCAAATACGGGTGTCTTGAGGAACAAAACATATGCACTTGTTGGAGCCCAGTCTGATCTGTGATCTTGGCAGACATTTTTTCGAGAACGAACAAAGTGAGCCTGTTCACTTTGGAAAACAGCAGATAACATTTGTTCCCAATGACAAAATTTGAGCTTTCAAATAAAAATGAGAATTTTTTAAAATGGCATCTGACACCATGAGCTTAACAATTTCCCAATACTTAAATACTTTTGCGATAAGACTGGTGATGATATTAACAAATGTGTTTACTATATAAAAAATGAAATGTGTCAACATTTGGAAGATATGCAGAACTCAGTAAATTAATATTTTTGAAATGACCAAAACATGCTTATAGGTATAAGATCCATTCATGCAAGATAGGCCAATGAATTTTAGCATTAACAGAATATGGAAAATTTATTGTTATGGCTTCAGAGTCCATATTGCAGCTAACCTTTAGGAAAATCCTATTTATCAACTTTTGGTGTAGCATCAAAGAAAATAAATCTAAGGTTATCTCAAAATGCTATGAAAAGATTTCTTCACTTTCCAACTACATAGTTATCCAGGATTTAAAGCAGAATTACCTTCATACACATCAATCCAAATAAATAATAAAGCACAACAAATGGCATGCACAAGCAATGAAAATTCACCTGTTCTTCTATTAAGTCGGAGACATTACAGTGACTTACAAAATGTAAAACAATGCCTCTTTTCATTAATCTTTGTTTTAGAAAATACTTTTCATTAAAAGTGTGACGTACCTCTAACACATGTGGACCCTAAGAAAGAAGATACATACCAAGAAGGGCTCCTGGCAGCTAACTGGGGTCAAATTTAAAAAAGAGAGCCTAGCAGTCAGTTATAAACAGGGACCTCTCACACAAGCTATGCTTCAGGGAGGAGCATGCAGTACTCTTCCTGCCTCCCACACTGAACTGCCTGCCTGCACTAAGTCCCTGCCAGTTGAGCAATCCCTTATCAAGGAATTCCTGGAATTGTATTTCAACCAATAGGATTGAGGCTTTCTCCATCCAGTCAGAGCTACACAGCTATATCTTCATCAGCAATTTTACCAAATAAGCAAAGTGGCTCCATCCTGACCAATCAGGGCAGTGCCTTTTAGACCAATCATACTGCAAGGATTTGGAGTCCTCATTTGCATGAGGATGAACCAGTCAGAGACTGGGGTTGGGGACTTCTGCCAATATACATCAGCTCCTCTCTGGGGTGAGTACACTTTCCCTTTCCACCAAAGACTGTGTATCCCTGGCTGGAACTGAAAAATCAAAGGTTGAAACAACCAAACACGTCTCACTGGACCACAGTCAGTGGAGCAGACTGGTGTAGAGCAGAGCAAAGCAGGTGGAGCAGGCCATAGCAGAGCTGTCAAGCCAAAGAGAGGCCTCACTCCCCAGAAGGCCACCTTGTAGCCATGCTGTTCTATAGCCATGCTGTCTCTTAATTGAGCTGTAACACTGCTAAGCTGTTCTCACAGCTGTGCTAGATCACATGAGCTGTTTGCACTGAATAGTTTCCTTCTTCACTTCATCCCAAACTGGGGATTACTGTTGGTGTTAAATTGGCACCAAGAACCATCGGCTGACACAGAGTTTATTATCATTAAATTTTAATTTCTCAGTTTTAAGTCCTAACGTGATAAATCTCCACAGACATAATCCACATAAACAAAAAAGCTCTATCAATTATTTTTAAGAGTGTAAAAGAGTTCAGAGACTGACAAATTTGAGAACCACTGTATTTTAACTACAAACTTTCTCAGGAACAGGAAATAATTCTCATCTTCTCGGTGCTTATAGTACTTACATTTAATGAGTTGTTACTTAACTACTATAAAATATTAAGGTTCAAGCCAGATTCCTGAGAAACGGACCAAAGGAGAGAAACACACTGGAATTGTCCTAGTGACTACTAATGAAGCAAGTTGCATAAATTCCTTTCAATTTCTATAAACACTCTATTAATACTTGGTTTCATACTGCCAATGAAGGATCACATTTACTCTCAGAAATGTGAATTAACAGAAGAGATCAAAGGGTATCTTCAACATATCAGGAAGATTCACTCCAATGAATAACATATCAGGAAGATTCACTTCCAAAGAAGTGGCTATTTCCCACTTCATGTTGGTAATAATAAGAACTGAGTTTGTTCTGGGACAATAGGAAAACCAAAATGCCTACAATGACAGGTCCCCCCATTTTAAATTTTTTAATTGTGGTAACATATTTGTAACACAAAATTTACTAGCTTAACTATTTTTAAGAGTCAAGTAAGGACATTATGTATTTTCAAACTGTTTTGACTCTCTGTTTTATTTACAACTCAAATTCTTTTATCTTGATTGCTTGTATGAATCAAAACACACAGCATTTTATCTTCAATACTTCTAACAATTTTAAGTAGTCTTTTAAAGAAAGGAGTTGCCAAATGCCCTCTCCCATTAAATTACGAGGTTTTCAAAGACAGATTACTCTCAATCACACTGTACGGTTATGAAACAACTGATCAAAAGATCGGAGTCCAACATGCCAGCAACTGCTGGGGGAGACATGTCATGAAGACCACATGACCTGCCTGCCTGCCTTGGGGTAGTGAGATGAGGGTTACTTTTACCGTACTTTCCAAAATTTGTTCATTGACTTTTATTTTCAGAAAACAAATGTGAGAAAGCAGTAACTATCAAATTAAAAAATGACTCAAAAATTATTTCTCATTGCTATCATCTCTGTTTGAGTAGCATGGGCCAAAGGATTTTAGGACAGTCAGACATGGGTTTAAATCTGCCTCCATCACTTAACAGCTATGTGACCTTGGACAAGACATTGATCTCTAAGTCTCAGTTTCTTCACCCTTAAAATATCTCATACTCATATCTCATATGGTTGCTGTCAGGATTAAATAAAATTACATAGGGAAAACACTCTAAGGCAGCTGTTGCTATTTTTGTCAGTTTTTACACTCATTTAGTAACACTATCAAAAGGAAATTCATTCACATATAAGCCAATGGAGCGGTAAAAGCACTTTAATGACAAAGGGCTGGCTAATATGTAAGATTATTTACATATTTAAGAAAGTCAGAAGATCAGAAATCAGAACTTACAAAGTTCCACTTACTCAAATATTTATAGAGCACATACTATAAACAATTCACTGAATTAAATACTGAATCTTATTATATATCTCAGTTTTGTCCGCTTTCAAAAGATTCCAATAGGGCAAGAGTTACACTTTCCTACTGTTAAATCTTTGTGTGTGTGCGTGTGCGCGCACAGAGAGCTAGCCAAGTTTTTGATAGCTTGCTGTTTTTTAATTAGCCCAAAAGTTCTTTTTTTCCCCAAATGAGAATAAATTTCCCCAACAGTGTAAAGTGTAGGTCAGCATCACTTCTTAAGACATTAGAAAAAAAAGAGTTAAACGTGTTCATTAACCACAATCCCATGTTATTTCTTTCTAAAATAACTAATTTCCACAGTCAACATGAGAACCACCTGAGCTTCTGGAAATGATGAACTGCACATCTTATTAAACAAGATGGATGAGACTATCGAAACACTTTTCATGGCTGGTGAGCATATCAGAATGAAGGCATCATTTCAGTGTCTAGTTATACACACACATATTCCAGGCTTACAGAAGCATCATCACTGGGCACTAGCTAAGCATCCAGAGGTTCAGGTTCTTTTTAAACTGTACTTGATGATACAGGGGGCTTCAGCTTTAAGGATGTTTGGTCAATCAGTAAATTCAAAACATTTTATTTTTTACTTTGTAGTTAATAAAAACCATCTGCTAACCACCAAATATCTCTTTACTTTCTGTTAAAATCCATCACAGGACAAAAAACGTTGCACGTCCCAAGAAACCAACAAACATTTGTCAATAACCATTAGTTTAGTTTGTTCTATCAAAAAGGCAAGAGGGAAGGGAAACTTTACATCACTTTATTTCCCCTTTACTTTACAATTTTAAAATATCACTAGTCTAAACTGAATAGAGAGCTGACACAGAAAACAGTTTTTGGAGAAAACAGCCTCAAAAGGAAAAGCGTCGCAGCTCACGCTGCTGGTTCACATACACACAGGTACCTGAACAAACAAGCAAATCAGTTCCCACTTGACAAAGAGCCCAGCACTTGCAGTGAGGAAAAGCAGTCTTAGAGCGCTGATGAAGCCTTAAAGGAAAAGACCCAGTAGGTGTACAAAAACAAAACACTCAGAGCTTGCATCAATCACTTGAAATCAAATGATGCACCTAGGCTTTGACAGAAAAAAAAAAACAAAAAAAAACCCCACCCTACTGAATTCTTATGATGATCCTCATTGATGATACAAGTCATTAGGTCCCCCTAACTTTCCTGAGAGTTTCTGTCAGAAGAGTAAACATAGACCAAAGTAATTTCAAGGACCCTGAAATAGGAGGAAAATGAGAATTTAAGAGGCACTCGTGTTTTCAATTTATCTCCTGCATCTTTTACAATCAACTACCCAAAGGATTTCTCTGTTCATGAAGCCAAAACAGGCTATTACATACCCTTAAAAACAAGCCACTCTAGGGTGTTCTCTGGCATTCCATCCCCGGACTCATAAAGATGTTTACTCCTTTCCAAAATCTAACACTACAATGAAATATATTTTCTTAGCATCATTTACACTGATTGTTTTCTTCTCCTGGGCTCTAAGCTTAAGATTCCATTTCTCAACATATTTATGCTCACGATATCGCCCTCTATGATACGGCTTCTATCCCCTAGACGTATTTCTTTGGCCTTTTAACTGCCAAAGAACCACCTCAGGTATGAAAGGAACGAAGTGCCCCACAGGACAGAAAAGGAGGCAGGTGACCAGACTAAACTTGTCAGAAAAAAAAAAAAGACTTCCATGTAACAAAGCTGTGAGGAAATCATCTTATCTGTAAAATGTCCTTAACAGAACATCTGATTAAGGTGGCCTTGAAAGTGGCACAGAGGCTAACATAAACTGAGATATGAATAGCGACATTTCATAATTTAAGTACCACTGTAAGGGATGATCCCGCAAACCTTACTGAGAGACTTCGACTATTCTAGGTCAGAGTTGCAAGTCCGACATCAGGAGGTGGGACAAGCAGACTTACTGTCAACACCTCAGACCTCTATTTTTATCCTGGAAATTATTTAGCAATTAATTTCTATAAAAATGAGCAATGAAAAAATATCAAGGTCAAATGCCATGCAAAGTTCTTATGAGAATTTGAGCAGAATTGGACACCAATAGACAACTGGGGTCCAATATATATAACAGACAATATATAACAGAAGAAAATGTCCACAAAACAGAATTACAATTCACTATTTCAAAACTAGCTAAAAGACAATATGAAAAATGATACAAGTTATGAAAAAAGAGCATATACCTGAATTAGAAATAAGATGGTAGAACTCAGGAAGTAATTAAAAATAAAAGAAAAACTCATTTCAGGATGAAAGACTAAAGAAGGAAAACAAAAGTGAAAAAAATACCACAGGTAATGCATTATGACAGGGACTAGCAAACTATGAGCCATGCACCGAATGGGGCCATCACCTGTTTTTACGAATGAAGTTTGAGTGGAACACAACCGACACCGTCACAGTACAAAAGCACAGCGGAGTTCTTGACCATGCAGGGCACCAAGCCTGAAATATTTATTGTCTGGCCATTTACCGAAAAAACTTCCCAACTCCGACAGTAAGAGAAATGGAAGGTAAAAGGAGAAATTTTTTGAAAAGCAAAAATAACTGAAGATACATATTTTTTTAAGGTTTCAAGAGTAAGTGACAGTTATTAGTGGCTGGGGCGGGGGAGGTGAGAATGGGCAGTTATTATTTAAATGGGCACAGACATTCCATTTAGGGCGATGAAAAGCTGTGAAAATGGACAGCGGTGATGGCTGTACAGCGCTGTGAACGCACTTAATGGCACTGGAGGATACACTTAAAAATGGTTAAAATGGTAAATTTTATGTTACGTATCTGTTATCACAAAGAAAGAGCAAGGAACAAATTTAGAAGAAAGACAAGTTTTCAATATACATAAATCCAAGGAAAAATGATGAATACTAAAAACCGTAATTCAAGAAAACTTATAAAAGATCCGAAACTACCCTCGTGTGTAAAGAAAACGGCACATCATATTATCTGAGAAAATAAACCTAGACTGAACTATCAGAATACTTGGACTTAAATGAAAGAGGAAAAAGAAGCCTTTGCACAACCCAGAAAAGACCAAGGGAAAGAAAATCAGATAACCATTAGACTTTCAATATTTACACTTTTTAACTGAAATGGAATAACTTTTTAAATACTCAGGAAAGAATATGTATACCAAAGGTTTTATCTTCAGCCAAACTGACTTCCAAAAATAAGGCAACTGAGTGACACTGAAATTTTTTTCAGGAAATACTGTTTCCAGGACATAATCCTGAGTAAACTCTAAAGATCAAGTGACAGACCATCAAAATTTCAGACACATCAATATAAGGAATAGTGGTATTAGCAACACAAATAGTTAATGATTTCAGGTATCCATTGCTGTATAACAAACCATTCCCAACTTTAGTGGCTTAAAGTAACAACCACTTTTATGGCTGGTGGTACCGTGCGCTAACAGAATTCAGGCATCTGGCGCTTGATGAGGCTGAGTATCCACGGTGGTTCCCTCACTCAGCAGGCAGTGGGCACTGGCTGAGAGCATCGCTGTGGACTGTTGACCAGCCTTACCTCTCACCCCACCACCTTTCTCAAAGCATGGTGGCTGGATTCCAAGAGAGAGCATTCCCAATGCATGGCAGTGAGTATTTCGGATTTCTCAAGGTTCAGGTGTTACACAGCATAACTTTTGTCACATTCCCGCCACCCCAGCAAATCAAAAGACCAACTCAAATACAAGGGAGAGAAGTAAGACCCACCTGTTGAGAAGTGGGAGAGTATGCACACAGAGGAATTATGTGGTAGCCACGTCTGGGGACTATCTACCACACATATACTTGTAGGACTAAAACTTAATGAGACTTGTCAGAGAAGGCATATAATAGCTACATCCCCTAATGGAGCAAGAATAATGAAACAAAAAGGAGTATAGCATGTGCAAAACACTTTTAACCATTTTCAGTAATCATTTCAATGTCTGTATTACTATTCTGAGATTATTTGTGCAGAAAGTAAATGAGTAATTATGTAATATTCTGATTCTAAAATCCTCTAGGCCCCCGAGAACCAGAAATTTAGGTATGAAAGAAATGATGTACAGATGTAATATTGAAAAGATTAAGTAAAAACCCTGAATTTGAATCTGAAGTTATCAATGTAAGTTAATGGGTTACATGAAAAGAGACAGACTAGCAGAAAAGCTAAAAAAGCAACATCGAAATATATACTGTCTGTAACAGACATACTTTACATATGAAGACACAGATAGGTTGAAAGTAAATGAATATAAGGAATGAGAAATACATATACACAAAAATATAAGATACAAGACATAAAGAAAGTATGTGATCTGACCAACAGTATCAACTACTTTGATTTATTTGCACTTTAATCACCAACAACTGCAGAATACTTACTCTTTTCAAGAGCACTTACCAAGCAACTTCTGGTCAAGATGGCTGAAGACAGCAGTGCAGGCAACCGCAGTCCTCGCCTCCTCCCACGGCCACGTCAAAACCACCCTACAACTACACTCAGAACCACCACCATTCAGAACCACCTGAAATCTGGCTGAATGAAAGTCCTGCAACTAGGGCATTAAAGAAGCCACACTGAGACTGGTAGGAGGCGCAGAGACACAGACCAAGCTGGTGCCCACACCCAGGTGCGGCAGGTACAAACTGGGACGGATATCTTGGCTGCCACCCCCCCAAGGAGCGGGGGGTCCCAACCCCACATCAGGTCCCCCAGCCCATGGGTCCAGTGCCAGGAAGAGAAGTCCCCATATAACTTCTGGCTGTGAAAATGAGTGGGGATAGGCCTTCTTTTCCTTTCTTTCTTTCTTTTTTTTTTTTGTAATTTTAGTGTAGGGGACTTTCATTACATTTGATATTCCTAATTTTTTAAAAAATGTGTACTGATGTATTATAATAGATTTTGAAAATTTTTATTTTTCAAATGTTTGCTGTATGATTAATTTCTATATTAGCCCCACAGAACTAATTAGCTCTTTTGTAGATTCTTTAGGATTTTCATTAAAGAATCATGTGATATGCAAAGAGAGACACTTGTACCTTGCATTTCTTTTTCTTGACAGGGTTGAACAAAAGTGGTTAGAGTACACAGCTTTCGTTCTCCAGCTGTTAAAGGAAAAATGTTCAATATTCACCATTAAGTATGTCAGCTTCACGTTTGTCACAGCTGTGCTTTCTCAGAATGCAGGCATTCTCTGTAGTACTAGTTTGCTGAGTGGTACCTGAAGTCCACTGTGGGTTTTAAGAAAACAGTAAGTAACGGAGAATCCAAGCTATAGCCAACAATTTTAAGCCTGGGAAGATATTTATGAAATATCATAAATATTTATGAAATATCATATTTCATGAAACCAGTTTATGAAACCAGTTCCTTTTCTTCTATTACCAAATTAGATCCATCTTAAATCCTGAGGCAGGGCACTGGCTTAAAAGTAGAAGCGAGGACCTTGCCAGACGACGAAAAGGACAGAAAGGTTCCCTCCCACCCCAGGACTGAGCGCTCGGACTCCTTTTCCTACACACTGATGTGCACCAATTCAGAGGACACTGTGTGCTTTTTCTAGTAGGGGCTACACTTGTACAGCGGTAAGGAAAAAGAGACAAGCAGGGTCAGGCTGAAAAATCAGGAGAGACAGGCCTAAGTCAGGCGCTGTCTACGTGGTTGAATGTGTGTTGCCGTAGATGCCATCCAAATGAACAGAAAGCATAAAACTGCCCTACAAACTCTGCTGGTTTTGATGCCGAAATATCTCACATTACACATCCTCATCCAAGTCATCTGTCAATGAACTACCAGGAAGCCTATTTCAAAATATATTCAATTTAAAATAAATTTCAATTTAAAATAAATACTATGAAATCCCAGAATTCAATGCTTTGTTAAAAGCTTTTTTGAATAAGACCTCACCTAAACTTTCCTTTAAAGAGACCTCATCAGAGTCTTCTAACAAAAGTATGTCACTACTAGGCACTAAGCTCAGAAGATATCATTGTTCCAAATTGATACTATTTATAAAGTTTTGACTGTTGTCCTCTGAACAATAGAAAACCAGGGTCAAGGATCTTATCTGTAGAAGAGAAAGTCTTACATAAACTCTTGTCAACAATGTTAAGACTGGCTCACTTTGCTAGAGCCCTCTGTAAGAAGGCAATATAAACAGTATTTTGAGAACTTATCAACAATGGAAACTAAAGATTGTGTTTCTAAATGTGGATGGGGTAATTCCATTAATAACACTGTCTCTAAGCCACATGTTAAACAAATAATTATCACATTCCAAAATCAGATAAAAAAGATTCTTAATTGTGCTGCTGGAAAGAATTTTGGTTACTCTTACAGTAATATTTTTTAAACAGTCATACGGGTTTAACTATGACTTCACGTCATTTCTGAGATCTTTTAAACTGGCTTCATTTCATTCTATAGAACTATAAACTCATTTTAAAATGAAAAAAAAAAGCCATTAATTAACATTCTTCCTTCCAATTTTCTGTCTAGCTAGCTTGGACTCATCTTTTAAATCCCTGCTTAACAATTTCTACCTAGAGAGACTATGCTCCAAAACCAGGACAAGAGTCCCTATTATCTGCTGAACAGAGAGTATAATGTATTTTCCTATCACTTTAGGGTTGTATACTTCGTGGGGTGGGGTTTGTTATTCTCCTTGTTTACTTCCCCCTGTAGACTGCAAGCTCCATAAGGGTATGGACTGTTTGCCATTTCAAAATCGTGTCAGTGCCTAATACCTAATCTGTGATAAGTAATAAAACAGTTGTGAAAAAATGATGTACAGGTTTTAAACTTTTCCATACATACAACTGTACCAATTTCCATCTTTAAAACAGCTACTCCATGACCATTCAAAGACTGTCATTCGAACCAACTAGCAGTCAACTCAGAATTATTTTTAACCACTCAGCCTATACATGATGGAGAAGACTAGATGTAACAAAGTTTCAATGCTGTGCCCAAAAGCCTGAAGGATGGTAAACTCACTACAGGGTGTTGTTTCATACCATGGTGAGTTTTACTGTTTTTGTTGTTTTCCACAACTGAACTCATTTTTTTCCTGTAAAAACCTGTTCAAAGTTAGGTTCTCATAATTACAACAAAAATTACAAGACTCTAGCTTGTCTTCATAGCTTATCTGGGTACACATAAAACTCCAAAACAATACAAAGCTAACTACTGTGGCAAACAAAAGAAGTGATTTGGGAGACAAACTCTGTTTTATGTGTGGCTAATCCTACATTAATGCATTATTGCACAAATAAATGATCATCTGTGATTACTTACAAAGCAGTATGCTGGAGAGTCACAAGATGTGTGAAACAATATGTTAAAATAGTCAAATTTGGAATAAAGGATGCAAAAATAAACAACCTCAGTTAATTTATAACATCAGTCATAGACCTTTCATTTGACCTAAAAAAGATGCTATTTCAGCTAAAATAAGCAATATCCTTGAGGAAATGTCTAGTTAGATGATAGCCCATTTATGATTCAACTCATTACATTCTGAATAGTACTGTCTACGTGTCAAGAATGGATCCAGTAATCTAACAAAGATTTCCTGTGTTTTTCACATTGTTGATCGGGGCCCAGTGATGAATCAAAAGCAGAATGTGTAAAAAATGAAATGGAATAGGATATAAAATATCAAAGTACAGCACATGTAGTAAGGAAAAGTAATGTTTCCTGAAACTTTTGGTTCAGTTTGTGTGTGTGTGACAATGTAAAATGTAAGTATAGGTTGCAATAAAAATGTGTGAATGTACTCTTAAAACATGTGTCCCAATTACTTCCCCCAAAACTTGAAAAGAAAAAACTCTTCATCACAAATACAAAAACTAAAAGTGACATGAACCCAGGAATAGGTTACAATAGTTTAATGTTGATTTCACAAGTTCTAACATCAAAGTGTTTTGCGTTCATATCCAGTGACACTACTTCTTGAATTTGGACTGATTTTTAAACAGTACATACATTTCACTGTTGTCATCTGTAAAATGAGGACAATAATATCTTTCAAGTTGTGGTAAATTTAAGTAATACATATCGTAAGTTCTTAAATGTTCTACCATTAAACTGAAGGCATGACATATATTAGACACGCATCAAAAAACTTAACAGAGGGCATCTTTGACTTACTGTCTTTGATCTTTGTGTGTGGTGCTTTTTAATTTTGCATATTTTTGTCCTATATAAACTGTATAATGTATAATGTACATTCCTAACACAATATTTCTGATGTATATAACATTATAACTTTTTAAATATGTTAATAGTAGCTATCAAGGCAGTGGGAATATGTCCTTTGTTTTCTGTATTCTACAAAAATATAAAATATTTTTACTGTAAGTTTTTAAAAGAAAATAGTCAATTAATGGTAAAAGAAAAAAAGGGCAAAGGCAAAAGTGTGTGGTTAAGAGTTTAGGAATTAGCACTTTTGGAGAATTTATGTGCCAAACGCTTCTCACTGAATACCCACACAACCTTAGTACATAATTTTCACCATGAGAAAACAAGGGCAACTGAGAGGATCTAAACTATGTTAGACAACTGACACAGAGCAGTGTCCAGAACTTCACAACCTATATTTCTTGTTACCACATAATACATCGAAATATTCTTCTCCAGTTGTTTTAAATAGCGATATTTGGGTCCCCCCAGACTGTAAACTTGAGAAAGGGGAAGTTTCATAAACTTTATCTTTTGTTTTTCACTGGCTTACTAAGACTATGATAGGTCCTTAAATACTTGTTGAGTTACATTCAACTTCTTTTGTTCTAGTACTCAGGGGACATACTTTTGTTTTAAAGACGAAATAAACTAGCAAACACATGACGAAACTACTCTAACACTGCCCAAATCTAACTTTATTCCTACACACTCGGAAGTGAAAATGTTTACGTGTACATCCAGAGACTACCACTACGGGGATTTGGGAAAGAGTTACGAATAACACTGTGCAAACACCAAAAAGAATGGATTCCCACGTTCCCCTACCACGCCCCCGTCACCCAGGCACTATCAATGAAAGGAACCTCCATCTAGCCTTCCGGTGAGGTGTTAAAGAACCATAACCACGCCCCCATTTTGTTCCATCGTAATAATTTGTTTTCCTACCTTACCCGGAGCCCCGTCCCCAACACCAAAACCCTTAGAAAGCAACTCAAAAGTCTCTGACCTGCAGCGAAGTGCAGGGGGGAAGATTTCCGGCCGGCCATGTCCTTAGCATTCACGTTTGCTGCGTCCACCAGCCTCTTTACCCGGGACACGTCCCCATTGCGGCAGGCCTCCAACAGTTCCCGTAGGGCCCCGCTCACTGCTGGGACCCCCGGCCCAGGTCCCGCTGCCCCAGGCCCCACTGTTGCTGTGGTGCTAACTCCGGCTGCCTCGGGGCTCTCCGCCAAGCTCGATCCAGGGGAGGACGGAGAAGAAGATGAGGAAGAAGTCGGGGAAGAAGAGGACGACGGTGAATTGTTATTGCCACCACCGGCTGGGTTGGGAGGGACCCCGACAGCTGATGGAGAGACCGCCGACACCACGGGAGCGGCGGCGACGGTACAGATTGTGCTGGTGGTATTGCAACAGCTGGTACTGTCAACCGGGTCCGGGGATCGGGGCCTGTCGGGCGGATCCCGACTGCCATCCCCCTCCGGCAGCGCTAGGCCGTGCCGCGGGGAGGTAAAGGGGGCCAGGCCACCCGCTGTGGGGGAGGCTGGGGTGGTCCCCGGGGCCAGGCCGGGGCTGAGTGGTGGGGGAGGTGGTGGCGGCGGCGCCGAAGCCCCTGGGGCGGGCTGGAGCTGTTGTTGATGATGGTGGTGATGATGCTGAGAGCGACGCGACGCCGCCATCTTCGGACTCCCCCAGCACTGTCACTGCGGCAACGGCCCCTCCGCCCGCCCTCACTTCCGACTGCTGGACCAATTAACATCCAGCGCACAGGAAATGATGCTTGGTGAAGTGGGAGGGGTCAAAGGGAAGGAGGGAAGTATTGGGAGCTCGGAGAACGGTCGCGGAAGGGGGCGTGGTCTTGTGGCTAAGGGGCGGGCTTTGTGACCCCTAGGCGGGCCGGCGGGGGAAATTTGAAAGCTGAAACCAGTCACTACGTAAATGGGAAGCTCTTCTGCATTTGTCGCTCTCAGCTTGCTTACCTTGTCCTGCTCTGTTCTGCCGTCAAGTCTCCTTTAGTCTTCCTTACCTTGTCCCGGAGCCTGCTATTCTGGTGTAATTCAGTGCAAGAAGAGAATGTCGTTTTTCATCTAGCAAGTGTTCTCGTCTGAAAAATGGAATACTAGGTACTTCACAGAATTGTTAGCGGCATTCAATGAGCTAACATATGCAAAGCGTTGTGTCCGTTAGTAAAGCATAACTATAATCAGCCCATTGGTAATCTTTTTTTTATGCAGTCTTCGCTCCCTTCCTTTCCCCATCTAACCCCTTGGTCTCTATATCCCCTCTTTCAGTTTTCTCACTCTGTGTGCTTTCGTAATACTCCCTTTGAAAATAGTGGTTCTTTAAATTTGAAGGACACATGGACAAAAGCTAGGGGGAGGGTGGTAATGGGAGGGAAATGAGGAGGGTTGGGTGGGTGGGCTGGGATGGGAGTAAAAGAGAGAAAACTGTACTTGAACAATGATTAAAATAAAATTTAAAGAAAAGAAAATAGTGGTTCTGATTGCTACAATTGGAATGCAGGCCCTGTCATTTACTAGCTATGTAAATTTCAGCAATCTGTTGAACTATTCCGTGTCTATGGTTCGTCTTTGCAAAATCAAGTCAGTAGCTGAATAGATGTTATTAAAATTAGAATTTTTCCTATTATCTTTGTACTTTTATTTTCACCTTAAGTTTGACTCAAATAATTGTACGTTCCTTTCTTTTTTAGCTTAATCTGCCCTCTCCACTCCTGTCACCTCTCTTGCCTACCCCCTCCCAAACTGAGATAAAAACCTCACTGCTGTCCATCACTCATCTTCAGATGCCATTCTTCAGCAACTGCTTTTTCCTTTGCCTATACCTACTTTTTTGTCTGCCAACAAAAAAGATTTGCAGTGCATGGGATAATCTCAATGTGGCCTCCATTTCCTGTCTCCTATTCAGTAGCAAACTAGGTGTTGTGGAAGTTTAGACAAACAGCATTATTCCAATAGAATGGACACATGGAGATTCTGTGTCTTAAGGAAAAACAAGATTTAGATGGATCAAGTAGAAATCTACCACAAGAATATTAAACCAGGTGATAAATTGTTGTTTCGCTTCTCTTTAATATAATGTGAGTGGGGACCCATAAAAAACCACAGAATTTATTTATGAAGATGGTGTGTTTATTCTTACATGTTTAAACTGTAGTCACTTTCAAAACACTCTCCATTTGATGCAATAACCTATTGAGATGTTTTTTCCACTCCTCAAAACAGTTTTTGGACTCATCGATTTTGATACCTCTGCCATATTTGCTTCACCTCTTCCACATCAGCAAAATGTTTCCCTTTCAGGACATTTTTCATCCAGGGAAAGAAAAAGTCACTCGGGACCAGATTGGGTGAAAAGGAAGGGTGGGGCACAGGGTTCATGCTGTTTTTGGTGAAAAACTGCTAAATACTCAGCAGGGTGTGGGCAGGTGTGCTTGTAAATCACCCATCATGAAATGGGCAAATGCTATGAAAGAATCTTCAAAAAAAATTCACTGAAGCCAAATGCAGCCTCTCACAACAACACCAGCTGGTACAGTGATACAGATGGGTTCCTAGAACACTCGCCTAGCCAGGGAAGCCTGTACTACAAAGGGCCCACCCTCAAGAAAATTCCAAGTTTTTTGGGTCCCCCTCATAAGTGTGATGTTAATATTCCCATCTAAATAAATAGGTAAGTTTATTTAAGACTACCATCTAAATACAACAAGGTGAGGAACATAATATTATGAGTGACATCTGTTGTCATCCAATATAGGTTTATAGAGTATAACTCTAACATTATCCATCTGTGTCATAAATTTGTGTCATTGTTCATAAATTGCCAAATGTGTGGCTGTTAGGAAAACTCCATCAGTGCAACTAAAATTTGTCCACAACACACACTATCCTGGTTTTGAGTCTTAAATCAATGCACAGCACAGGGTAGCACTAAAGAGTGGGGGTGAATCAACACAGAACCTCAGATGTTTGTGACTCGCCTTGGGGAGACATAAAAATACTTCGTCTGGTCCCCTGTTAGCCAATTACTCACAGCTCACAAGAAGTAATAATGTTCATCCTGATTTACAATGCATCTGTTGTGTCTGCTTGCTGGTATAAAATAGGAAAATTTCTGCTGCATGGAGATAAAAAGGCTGGATTGCCTGAAACTACTAGCAAACTGTCTGGAAATGGCAGTCCATCCATTAGAAATTGCTTTTTTCCCCTCCAGAAGAAAGTAGGAAAAGTACTTAACATTAAGTATTTATAAGGTTTAGATTTATATGGATTAATGTTGAGCTCTAAACACAAAGGAGATACCATTACCTAATCATTTACAGCTACATGCAATTCCATGAGGAATTGCATGATACCCCTGTGAAGACAGCAGAGCATGGAGTCCAACAAACCCGAGCTGGAATCCCATCTCTGAAGATTACTCTTCTTGCTAATCTTGGTAGATAGGCTTCAGCTCTGTCATTCCAAAATTCTGATTTTATTGTAGCATGTCGTGAGGATTAAAAGACCTGGGTGTTTTAGAAGCACTCCTCAGGTGTTAGTTTTGTTCTCTTGTATGGCATAGTGTTACTGGGAACTCAGAGCCACTATTGATAGCTGTCTCCTCCCAACTTCCTCCATGAAAAAGATAGTGACAGGAAATAAATATCCACCATTTTATATGTAACAGGAATCTTAAGAAAGATTGGGTTTAATTTGTTTTCTCACCTGAAAATTTAAGATTATATACAGTCTCTTATAGCTCCAAGAATCGCAATAGTCTCCTATTTTCAAAAATGTTTTCAGAAAAATCATGTCCAAGTGGTTTAAAAAGGTGAGCACAGAGCGCTCTGGAGCGTGTCGTGATGTTGGTTTTTCCCTAAGGGGGGGTCATACGGACACACACTTTGTAAGTCACACAATCACAAACTTGCACAGTTGTCATATTTCTCTTAGACTCGGCGTGGTTATTTCACCCATACACTTCTCGTTAATCTGCTCCAGATCCAAGTTCACTGCTAGAATCTTGGATCTATTAAGTCCACCAAGCCATGATGAACAATGATCCCCAAAGCTGCCTGCATGTTGAAGAGTGCCACATACTGACCCAAGGGGCAGCTCTTACCCCTGGCAGTGGTTGGAGCACACACCTCTGCAAGCAGAGACCACCAGACCTGCTGGCTGGGAATGAGTGGCAGCCGAACAGTGAGAGGCACTAGTGAATACCTGAGCACGTGGTGCTGCGCCTTTCGCCTGCTGTCTGCTCCTGCTTGCTTGTGGTTGTTTGGCTTGTTGAAGGAAATAAATGACTAAAAGCTGTTTCAGTGGTGTTTTGTGCAGTTTTTCTTAATATTGCCTACTCCTTCAAATCTTGTCTTTATTTTGATGTTGTTGCTCAGAATTAAACATTGAGTATTCCAGGAGAAATCGTTTAACCTCTCTGTAAACCCATCTGCAAGGTGAGGATATTAAGAGTCATTATGACACATAAATTACTTAATCTGCCAAGTGCTTAGAACAGCTGCTGGTGTATGGTAAATGCTATGTAAATGTTAGCTGCTGTTATTACCTGGGGGACATACTCACTAAGAGAACCATAATGGAGTTAACATTGTCCAACCTCGAGGGTATATCAACTTCCTGCCTTCAGGTGACAATTTAGTCCACAGAGATCTTGAATGTCTTTCTCTTCCATAAGACATCACACCAGCCCATCACATTGATGACAGCATGCTGATTGGACCTAGTGCACAAGAATGAAAAACTACTGTAGACTTAGTAATGTAACATTTGCATGTCAGAGAGTAGGAAATAAATCTGACAAAAATTCAGGGATCTTCCATGTCAGTGAAATGTCTAGGTATCCCATTATAGGGAACCTATTGGCGTGGTATGGGGAATGTAGCCCAGCCCCTACCCGGAAAGGCCAGTGGGAAGTGAGGTCGGCACACAGGATCCACGCCCACAGATAGGTTCTCCTGTGGAGAATCAGGCCTGCATTATATCTAGGCTGCTTTGAGGCTTGCTATTGCTAAAACTCCTCACTCCAAATTGAGGCAGCAAATGTTTACTGCATATCTCTAAAGTAACTTCCTAAAATATGTTCTAAACCTCCAAGTATGGAGTGTAACCAGTTCAACCCCTTTTCCCCTTGATCTGTAACATTTTTCTCTCTGAAGTAATTAGCAACATTCTTTCCTTTGTAAACCTGTGCATAGTAAATGAGGACCATCCTCAATGTAATGTACCCAGAAAAGCAATAAAAGCCTCTCCAGGCAGGGGTCGGGGCCCTCTCTCACTCAGAAAGCAGCCATGCCATCCCTTTTTCTCCATAGGACTTCTGTAGTCTGTGTGAATTTGTTTATTGCAGCCACAACACACAGACCCCATGGGCCAGGGTCCACATAATCCCATGCTTTGGGTCATGTCAAGATCTCTCTTCTCGGAGCTCCTACCCTTTGCAACAGCATGGATGGAACTGGAAAGCATTATGCTAAGCAAAATAAGCCAGGCAGTGAAAGACAAATACCATATGATCTCACCTTTAATAGGAACCTTAACAACAAAACAAAGAAACAAGAAGCAAAATATAGTCAAAGACACTGAAATGGAGGACAGGCTGACGGTGACCAGAGAAGAGAGAAGAGGGAATTTCAGGGGAGAATAGGAAGGGTTTACAGGAACAAATATGAAGGACACATGGACAAAAACTAGGGGGGGGGGCAGGTAATGGGAAGGAGGTGGGGAAGGATGGGTGGGTGGGCTGGAATGGGAGTAAAAGACAGAAAACTGTACTTCAACAATGATTAAAATTTAAAAAAAGAATAGAAAACTAGGCAAAAAATATAAATAAGCAATTCACAGAGGAAAAACATTCAAATAACCAATTAATATTTCTCTAATGTGCTCATCAGGAACATAAAATTAATTGTAAGAATGAATTGTAAAATTACTGGGAATAGAAAAAAACATAAAACAATATTGAATGATGAAGAGTTGAATAATGATATATATCTTTTATGTAAAGTCCTTCATATAAAATGTATATCTTTTTTATGTTGTTATCAATAAAAATGAATTGGAGCCATACATCTAAACTTTGAAGAAATTCCTGAGGACTTTAGAAAGTAAATGACATAGAATTGTTTAAAAAAAATCTCTCTTCTCAAGTGAAAGATAAGTTGTTGCATCCTGTCCCTTGTACAGTCAAAAAGAGGTGCAATGCCTAGAGGAGTTCCTTGAGTTTTGGAGGAGACGTACCCTCAGAGTGTGTGACTCTGGCCTGAATTTGAACTGGGTCCAGAAGAAGAAAAGGCCCTGCATTAAGTCCAGGATGCTGTGTGAGGTGCCAGAAAGGGATGCTCTTTGGAGCCTTTGGCAGGCCCCTCTGTGTGAACTGCAGCACAGCCCCTGATGGTTTTGGAGCAAAGTCCTGTCATCCTCTGTGGATAATCACTCTCGAGACATTTACATGCTATCGGGTCTTGGTAGAGACGGAATGATTACGCATGGCTCATCAAATTGCCACGTAACATAGCTGCCCTTCCTGAGGTGGGTGTTACCTGAGCCACAAAGCCATGAAGGCTTTGGGTATGCACAACATGCTCCCTGATTGAATGGAAGTAGCACATATGAGATGGGGCTTGAGCAGGCCCTGAAAACACAAGGAAGTTACATGAGGAACTTAGCCTTACGCCAGGTTCTAAGTGTCCATGGCTGTCATTCCTACACATTCTGGTCTCCCAGCCCACAGTTACAGCCTATAGTCAGCTGGCTGACAAAGGGAATTGTGCCTAATTTACATAT
Organism: Phyllostomus discolor; assembly: GCF_004126475.2. Taxonomy (NCBI): domain Eukaryota; kingdom Metazoa; phylum Chordata; class Mammalia; order Chiroptera; family Phyllostomidae; genus Phyllostomus; species Phyllostomus discolor. The sequence goes on from NC_040913.2 coordinate 79,177,292, forward strand.
GGCTCTGCATGAGACCCAGGCACCACCTGAAAGTGTACAGCTATGGCACTACAGCCCCTTTCTGGGACATCCCTGAAGGACAGTGGTAAAGGGAAACCCTCCCGTTAAGTGGAAGTTTAAACTATGCACTAGATTGTTCCTTTTGTTTGGAAGGAAAAATAGCTACCTGTGCAATTATATACCAATTCAAGGGCTATGGCCAATCTTGGCTGGATAGTTAGGGACCTGAAAGGAATCACTTGAAAGTTAGTGACAAAGCACCTTGAGAAGGAATATATCAATCGATCTCTCTAAACAGGTGCAAAATGTAAAGATGCTTGTGTCCCATGTGAATACTCGCAAGACAGTGCCCTCAGTAGAGGCAGACTTTAATCATCAAATGGGCAGGATGATTCATTCTGTGGACACCAGTCACCCTTTGCTCCACCCACTCTTTGTCATCATCCAATGGACTCACAAACCAAGTCAGTCGTGGTGGCAGGGATGGAGGTATGCCTGGGCTTAGCAACATGAACTTCCACACAACAATGCTGATCTGGCTGTCATCACTGCTGAGGGACCAGCCTGTCAATATCTGACACCAAAATGAAGTCCCCAGTATGGTACCATTCTCTGGGGCGGTCAGCCAGCTGCACGGTGGCATGCTGATTATATCGCACCACTTCCATCATGGGATGAGCAGTGTTTTGTTCTGACTGGAATAGACACTTACTCTAGACATGGATTTGCCTTTCTTGCATGTGGTGCCTCTGCCCAAACTACAATCTGAGGACTTGCAGAATGCCTTATCCACTATCATGGTATAAGCATTCCAGTAAGCATTGCTTCCGGTCAAGAAACCAATTTCACAGCAAGTGATGTGTAGCAATGGGCCCATTTTTGTGGAATTCACTGGTCTTCCATGTTCTCCATCACCCCAAAACAGGTGGCTTGATAGAACATGAAAATGGCCTTTGGAAGACACTCGGGTGTAGCACAAGCTAGGTATCAGTACTTGGCAAGGCTGAGGCATTGTTCTCTGAGAGGGTGTGTACACTCTAATTTAGTGTCTCATATATGGTGGTGTTTCTCCTGTGGTCAGGACTCACAGCTCCAAGAATTAAGGGCTGGAAATTGAAATGGTACCATTCACTGTTACCACTAGTGACCCACTAGTGAAAGTTTTGCCTCCTATCCCTGAGGTCTTATGCTCTGCTGGTCCAGAAGTCTTAGTTTCTAAGCAAGGAATGCTTCCACTAGAAGACACATTAATGATTTCATTGAACTTGACAGTTAAGACTGCCACCTGGCCGTCTTTTGGTTCCTCATGTCTTGGAGTTAGCAGGCGAAGAAGGGAGCTGCTATACTGGCTGGGGTGATTGATTCTAATTACCAAGGGAAACTGAGCTGCCACCACAGAATGGAGATAAGAAAGAGTATGTCTGTAGTACACGAGATCCATTAGGGAATCTCTTAGAACTACCATGCCTTGGGAAACTATGACAGGAAGACTACTCATGGCCCAGACCCTCCAGAAATGAAAGCTTGGGTCACCCTGCCAGGCAAAGAACTATGACCAGCTGAGGTGCTTGCTGCGGGTAATAAAAATATGGAGTGGGTGATAGAAGAAGATAAACACCAACTACAAGCACTTGGCCAATTGTAGAACTTAGGACTTAAATATTACATGTATTTCTTCCTTATTTTTTTAATGAACCTGTATGTTTTTGTCTCTCTCTTATCCCCTTATTATATAACATAAGACTTATTAATTCAGAATAGTTAGCTTCTTATCAGAGTATTTAAGTCACACTTTAAGTTATCAAGGGGAAGAATGAACTAGATCATGCAAGGACTTGGCATCCTCCTCTAAGGAAAGGGTTAGCACATGTTCAGTTGTACACAGTATGGGCTGAAATATGATTTTTCTCACTGTATTTGGAGATTAAATATAGTTTAAATTCTTCACTACAAAGAAAGAGTTCTTTTGCTAATGACAGAATTCAATAGAATTCAATCCCTTTCTTTAAATTGTTTTGCTGAAATATGTACTAAGTATACACGATCTAAGTTTTCATTGCTACAATGAGGCTTCTCTCTTTCTGATAAAAGATTCTGTCCTCTCAAAAATTCACAGGGGCCTTAAAGGTAACATTTAAACCCATTTCTTCCATCCCTTATTTGACTATTCTGCCACTACCTCTATAGATCCTTTTACTCTCAGGGTTCAAGATCTCAGGATGATTTGGTCTTTTCATTTGGGTTCTGGTGTCAGTAATATGTTTATGCTAGAGTTGTGATAATGCAGCTAGAGTCTTTTGTCTATTACCCAATGTAAGCAGGGCTGATGTGCAGCTGAAAAGCAGTCAGAGGGCTGCATCAGTTGTTGCTGATTGACATCTATTTGACTGATGGGTGGCTGGGCCATACAGGTTATTAAATATCACACTTGCATATGGGCCTTCACATGTAGAGGGTTGCAAACAGATATCACTATACTACATTGAAAGCTTCATGGAATCACACCTTTAATAATTGTAGATCTGTTGTTTTGTACAACAAGGAAAACATCATAGACATCCAATTAATACTAATCAGGCAGTTTAGATGCCGTGTGTATTCATGAAGTACCATCACTTGATTACCCAGATTGTATTGTAAATGGTAAGTGGTATTGATGGCATTATAAGCATCAGAGGAGCTGCCCCCTGGGCACCCGGGACTCCTGTGCTTCCAGAGGCAGGCAGAGTGCAGCTTGGTTGCCAGCACTCTGTAAGCAGCATGCCCAGGATCCTACCACAAACTCTCTCGGGAGAGTTCTATGTCAACCCAAGGTCACCCCAGGAGACATTCTCATAGACACCAGTGACCCGTGTCTCTATAGAGTGTCATCTCAGCACCTCAGCTGGACAGAATATTTGAGCATCAGCTGGCAGTTACAGCTAAGTCATTTGAATCTATGTCTCACGTGCACTTACACTTCACAAAGGGACATATTCTTTCATCTCAGAGTATTGTATTGCATTCCCTCTCCGGTTTTTAAGAAAAAGGGCAGTGAAAGAAAACGGATAAACTGTGGCTAACGTGGGTAATTATCTTTAAAATTCTCATCAATAAGTTCTTTTTATCGTTTTTCTTTTGGCCCTCTGAGGAACAAATCTCTGTGGAGATTTGAACCTATTGAAAATCTTTAGACCTCAGCCAACCCTTTCTAAAGAGCAAGGGCATCAGTATGGCTTTTCCCAAGCACGAAAAGAGGTGCTCAACTTTAATTATACTGAGCTTGTATTGATTGGGCTGACTTACTATTTTAAGCCTGATTCACAATGGGGAATTTATAATCACCACTGTTCGGGCTTGGAGACGTGGAGGAGACCCAGAGGTCAGCTCTGGAGGGCGGCCATCGTTAGAGGAAGGGGACACTCCAAAGTGACAGTGGCATGTATTAAGACAGATAGTTCATTCAATAAATAGTGTTGGGAAAATGGGGCAGATACATGCAGAGAAATGAAGCCAGACCACCTTCTTATGCCACACTCAAGAAGACATTCAAAATGGATTAAAGACAGTTTTAGATATGAAAGAATGTTAGATATGAAGCTATCAAAATCCTAGGAGAAAATATAGACAGTACAATCTCAGACATTGCTTGTAGCAATGTTTTTTCTAATATATCTCCTTACACAAGGGAATCAAAAGAAAAAATCAACCAATGGGACTACATCAAACCAAAAACTTTTGGCACAGCAAAGGATTACATCAACAACTTAAAAGACAGCCTGCTGAATGGGAGAACATACTTACCAATACATCTGATAAGGGGTTAATATCCAAAATTTAAAAAGAACTTACAAAACTCAGCACCAAAAAAAAAAACCAACCCAGTTAGAAAATGGGCCAAAGGCCTCCTCGGAACCCCCGTAGAGCCCACCACCTCGGTGCGTCTGACCTGAAGTCTGTGTTCTTCCTGCTTCATTTCCAGGTTTGCTTTCTTCAGGATGCCTGGCTTCAAAGGAGCATTGCCGGGGATGTTCAGATATCGCTGAATCAGTTGCAGAGACTCTTTTCCTGCTATGATTTATTCCAAGGACCGCAGGAAACAAGCATGTGTAAGAGGATAGTAGAGAAATACTTGCTGGAAACCACATCTCACTGTTATTTCCCTTCATAACACAAGAGTCTTAGCCTTACCCCGTTGTGACCGTGGAGTATGGTCACATATTTACATCCAAATTTATACCCTTTCACCTGCCAAGTGATTAAGAAGTCCAGACTTCCCCTAGGTCTCTCCTTGCCAAATACTCTCTCAACCTCCTTGAGTTGTTTTTGCCTGCTAATCAGTTTTTTCCCGCCTGTTGCTGGAAGAGTGAGAACTCATCCGAGTGGCCAAGATCAGACTCCGCTGTCCTTTGACGTTGAGAAGGCGCGTCTGGCTGTCTCCAGCCTTTGGCCTTGCCGATGTCACTAAGCCCGCTGCAGCCAGGCCCTGGCAGTCCTACGAAGACGGCCCCTGACTAGGAATCGCCACCTGCTGATGGGCCACCTGAGTCTAATTATTCAATTTGGAAAATAAAATGGGAAGATATACAAGCACAGTTATAGCAACTATGTCAGCTGTCTTCCTTCTCAACATACTTCCATACTAATTTTCCCAAAAGTTGTCATTAGCACGGAGAGGCAAATACCATGAAGGTCTTCATTTCACCATTTTGGTGGCTTTGTTTCAAGCTCAGCACAGCTTTTCTGAATACAAATCTATGGTATTCACTGGGAGACATGGAACGTTAGAGCTAGGAGCAATTTTAGACGTAATGTTGTCCAAACTTCTAATTTTATAGCTAAGAATGAAGAGTCACCTGTCGTGTCCTATAGCAGTGACACATGTCCTGAGCCCAGACATTATGGTACCAGTGCAGAAACCAGCTCCCAAGCTCTCCAGCCAATGCTTCTTTGACAACGAAATTAAAGAGTGCTTCATGCTGTGAGTTATCCTATTGTTAAACCAGCCTGGCTTTCCAAGTTCAGGTTTCGAGGGATGGAGTGATGTCAGAAAGGAGAGGAGCGGCATTCTGGTTCCTCTTTTGAAGTTGATGGTGGCGCCTTGATTCCACTGTCTCGTGGCGGATGGCAGTTTCTTCGGAGCCTTGGCACTGCTTGTAGCAATAATGCCACTGTGTTCACATGATGGTTTGTAATTGACAAGCATGTGCACACACATCCTTCCTCTTGATAATTACATCCCTGGGAGGTTGATCACATAAAACTACCCCTAATGTTCAGGAAAGAACTGGAGGCTGGGAAGGGGAATGGCTTTGTCCAAGTTCCTTCAGATCTTAAATGAGAGAGATGGCCCCAAACGGAACGTTTTGTTTCCGAGTGTGGCATTCTTTCCAGCAGAAGGAGGCCTTGTTTGTGGCATATTTGCCCATCAACTGCCAGTTTGATCTCAGATCAGCTACTTCCCTTGCTCTTTCCCAGGCTACCTTGCTCCTGCGCCCCTGTGGGGCTCAGTCAGTGGGAGAAGCTTCTAGGAGGGAAGAAGGAAGGAAGAAGCCAGGATAATTCCCCACCCCTCTCAGAGTCCCGTGGCATCTCTGGGTAGTGGCCTCCCTTCTCTGTCTTCTGCCAAATAGCTTCTTTATTGGAGCCAGACCCCCCTGGGCACTCCCCCCAAAAGGTGCAGGCTTCTGGGCTTTGGCACTATCGCCTCCTGCTATTGACCCCCCCAGCCCCAGGAAAGGGTACTCACGATGAACTACGCATACAGGTGATGAACACCTTCGTTGGGTGCACCTTGGCCGTGGGAGGGAGTTTGTCATATTTTGATCCTGGGTTTTAAAGAAACCGCTTCAATAGCACTATTTTCCACATTGGTATTTCTCGGTTATTTGAAATTACACAAAATTTTACAAGATGAAGTTCCCTTCACCACCACTGCCACCCCGTCCCCTTATACACACGGCCTTGGCTCTCTGTATTTTCACGAGCATGACTAGCTGTGTTTCTTGGTAGAATTTATCTTGCCTCCATTATTCTAGCCGTGACACCAACGTCAGATCCCTCTGAGTCAGTGGTTCTCAGGCTCCGGAGTGCACCAGAATCCCCTGGAGGGCTTACTAAGCACAGAGGGAGAGCTCCGTTCCCAGAGTTTCTGATTCAGGAGGTCTGGGGTGGCCCAAGGATTTGCATTTTTTAACTTGATTTTTTTTTTTTTTAGCATATGACGTTAGTTGCTGGGAGGACAGAACAGAGAGAGAGAGAAGGAGGCTGAAAACCATCAGGCAGCTGAGAAAACCAGAGACACAGGCACAACTCGGGCACTTGGAGGAAGCTGTGCCCGCCCAGGTGCTCTCTGGCGTCCATTGCCCCAGGAACATACGTATAACAGAATGTGTCATTTCACCCATGCAATTGAGTGGCATTAAGTGTATTTGTAATGTTATATAACCATCACCACTATTAGTTCCCAATTTTTTTCATCATCCCGAACAGAAGCTCTGTACCCATTAAATAGTAACTTCCGATGTCTGACCTTCCCCCCAGCCCCTGGTAATCTCTATTATACTTCCTGCCTCCATAAATCCACCTGCTCCAGGTACCTCTTATAGGTGGAATTACACAGTATTTATCCTTTCCTGTCTGGCTTACTTCACTTAGCATACTGTGTTCAAAGTTCATCCATGTTGTATCATGCATCACAATTTCATTCTTTATCGAGGCTGAATAATTTTCCATTGCAAAATACCATATTTTATTTATCCTTTCATACCTTGATGGACATTAGGGTCATTTCTACCTTTTGGCTGGTGTGAGGAATGCTGCTGTGAGCGTGGGGGCACCAGTATCTGTTCAAGTCCCTGCTTTCAGTTCCTTTGCATATCACACGGTCATTCTGTTTCATTTTCTGAGGAACTGCCATATCATCTTCCACAGTGGCTGTCCTACTGACATTCCCACCAGCATGGCACAGCAGCTCCAATTTCTCACCAATATTTGCTGTTTTTCTTTCTTTCTGTTTTTTTTTTTTTTAATGTCCATTCTAATGGGTGTGAAGTGGCATCTCATTGTGGCTTTAATTTTCGTTTACCCAATGACCCACCGAGTGTTCCAGGGGTCCCGAGCCTTCTGGAGGTCGTGCTCGAGGTTAGAGATGCCTGTGGCCCTCGCCCTAGTGCTCCTCACTGGTAGGGAGCAGCACAGACATTTCCCCCTGGGGCCCCTATTTAAAACCATGAGGGAACTTGAAAAAACAATATTTATTAGTCACAGGTCTTGGAGGTACACAGCAAGGTCATGGGCAGGGAGAAAGAGATAGAGAAAGAGAGAGTGAGCTCAGGGTTGGGACTCTGCTTCTGTTAGGGTCTGAGAGTGAGATGTCTGGGTTTTGTGAGTTCACCCTTTACTGGTAAATTTAAATTGTAAGAGAGGGAACCAGGGCACCGGAAGGGAAAAAGGAGAGCACTCAAGTGGTCGGTTGTCTAGGCTGCCCAGGGCTTTCTTAAAAAGGGCCTTCATGGATGGAATGCCCTGGTTCCTTATCCAGTTCGTTTGCTAGTAGCTGGCAATCAGTTTATTCGAGATGGATGCCTTTGACATGGAGGCCTCAGCAACCAAAAGCTTAGTAATGTCAGGCACTTACACTACAGCTAATGATGTTGAATGTCTTTCCATGTGCCTACTGGTGACATATTGTGCATGTACATACTTGAGAAATGACTACAGAAGTCTTTTGCCCACTTTTGAATCAAGTTGTTTGTTTTTTGTTGTTGATGTCAAATAAGGTGCATTCTTAACAAGTTCCCGGGTGATGACGATCTGAGAATCACCGCCTCAGATCGTGCACATCAAGTGACCGAACACCAGCCTTGCCCGTGATACGGAGTTGGGGAGTGCGTGCTTGGTGTGTGCTTCCAATCACTTCTTGGGCTTGTGAGAAGTCATCTGCTGTGGACGTGGAATTGCTGGGTTGTATGGTCCTTCCATTCAACTTTTTGAAGGACTCGATAACAGTACTTTGTTCTGGGGTTTTGATGTGTTACCTTTTTCTCCACGCAGCAGCAGTGGAAGCCAAGACAGCACTCACAGAAAAACTCCCCGGACTATGTCACCCAACACCTTCAAACCCACCAGAGGGTGTATCTGGGTGTTACAGTTTATGAAGGCGGGGCCTGAGAGGGCATTAAGTCTCACCGAAGATTTAGGGAACCCTTGTTTGTGTATATATCATCCTGGAGCCTCAAAACTGCTGACCAGTAGCAGTCATCTTATACGTTTAATATATTTTTAAGAGAATAATTATCTTAAAGAACTCTTGCTTAATAGACTGAGAAGAATTATACTGGCTACATGAATATGTAATTAACATAATTTATTTGTCAAGTACTGAACATACATAAATGTCCTACACTTTCATTGAATTTGAGAAGTTAATTAGTATGACTATTAAGCAAAACCTAGAGATCATTATACATGAAATATTTCCTTATAACTCTAATAAGCTGATTTCAAAACCTATTAGGTTTGAGATTTTATTTAATAGTTCCCAAACATTTTTCCCCTTCAGTTAATGGATCTCTGTACCTACCCTTCTCACTAAAAACATTCTAGATCTATTTAAAAGGTTTATATCAGTTCTTGCTGGACATACATAATTAAGTTTGTGTCCTGTGGAAAATCTGTGGAAATGTTCTTTAGAATTCATGGAGAAGTAGAATGTGTCTATTGTTGCCTAGTATTTATGTAACAGTTATTTCAAAATACTATATAATTTAATTACTAGTTCCTCTTGAATGCTTTTAATGTTATTAATTATAGTGTTCTTTTGATACAATATGTGATTCACTTGTATTATGCCTTTTGATATTCCAAGGGAAAAGGGGAATAAGATGGACTCTTACAATACTGTGCATTGGGGGGGTCCCCAAGTTCACCCCAAGTCTGATGATTCACTAGGAAGACTCACAGGACTGTCTGGTCACACTCATAGTCATGATTTACTGCAGCAAAAGGATGCAAAGCACAGTTGGCAAAGGGAAGAGGCAAGTGGGATTCAGTCTGTGGGAAAGCAAATGCAAGCTTCCAAAGGTCCCCGCTCAGTGGCATTGCCCAGGGTGTGCTGAATTCCCCCGGCAACAAGTTGTGACAACACTTGTTACGTGTTGTCTGCCAGGAAAGCTCATGAGAAATGCGGTGCCCGAGGTTCTACTGGGAGCTGATGGCAGCAGCTCCACCTGGCACGAAACCAGGCGCCCAGCCTGCCAGAAGGAAAGCAGGTGCTCGGCATTGTGCTGGTTAATTGTACACGTCAACGTCACTGGGCCACAGCACCCAGATATTTGGTCAAACGTTATTCTGGATGTTTCTGTGAATGTGTTTTTTGGATGGGATTTACAGTTAAACTAATAGATTTGAGCAAAACAGAATACCCTCCATAATATGGGTGGGCTTTGTCCAGTGAGTTGTGGGCTTGAAGAAAAGAAATCCTGCCAGAAGATGACCTTTGGACTTGAACTGCAACACTGGCTCTTCCCGAATCTCCAGCCTGCTGGCCCATCCTGCAGATTTTGGACTTGCCCGATTCCATAGTGGCATGAACCAATTCCTTAAATAAATCCCCCCTCAGATGCATGCGTGCGTGCGCACACACACACACACACACACACATCACATTGGTTCTGTTTTCTGCAGAACCCTGACAAATACGAGGATAGATAGTATAGTTTGTACAAACTAATTTAGACACAGTGAGCCACTCTGACTCCTTAACATTGGGACATGCTCGAAATCTCCATTCCCAGATGCCAGCCAAGGGCCCATCCTACAGCCAGGCCTTTGAAGGAGAGCAGTCCAGGCCTGCTGCGCTAGCTCTTTTCTGCATATACCCTCATCTCATGTATGTTAGATAGCAAGACAGAAAGAAAAAAGGAGGAGGGTCTTTTCTCTCTGCTGGATGCTGTGGAGATAGGAGTGTACGTTGTCCGAGAACCATGGCGGGGGGTGGGGGGCGGGGGGCGGCGGGGATGTCTGATGACCACAGGACTGGAGGAGCAGTCCTCCTACAGGTGAAACCCTAAACAAGCTGCTGCATTCCCCTGCTTCCCCCCGGTTACTGTGTAGCATTTCCAGTCTATCTTATCGGACTGCACCGTGCAGATAAAGCAGCTAGTGTCAAAACCTGTTGATCCAACTTTGTAGTCCTCAGATCCATGCCGCTTGCAGTTTCTGTCCTGTGATGTTTGCACAGATAACGTAACTTTTTCTTTTTAACTTCACAGGCAACTTCATGCTTGGATGTGCCCTGAGATATGAAGCGTGACAAGAACTAGCACCCAAGAACTCGTCAGAATAAAAGTGTTCTGACAGCGGCTCCTCCGGGGGCCCGCCCCCCTCTGGCAGGCTGTCAGCGGTGAGGATGCGGCTCCCCCGGCGCAGCCGGTGTGTGCGGGTCCGTGCTCCTCCGCTCAGCAGGTCTCCATAGAGGGCAGACGGGTGAACACAAGCAAAACACATGTTTTGGTTCCTTGCCACCTCGGGCTGTCATTCCTTTCTCATTATTGTGACTGTCTTATCTAGTCTCTCTGTGGTTTCTCTCCAATTTTCAATTTATTTCATACATTGCTGTAAGAATTTTTCTATAAGCACGAATCTGGTCACATTGCCTCACGCAATCACAGCTGACTTTACAGTCTGCTGAATAAATTCCCAAGTCCTTGGCGTTGCATTGGGAGAATGTCACAGTGTGGCCTGAATTTATCCCCCCAGCCACATTTCTAGCCAGGTCTTTATCAAGGGTGAGTGGGTCATCCCCCGGTGACCCCCAATCTAAGAATCCATCAGGTTTTAAAGTTCTATGGTTTTGTAAGAACCTCTGTGGGTAAGCGGCATTCATTCTTTCGGTCAAATTTTGTGTTGAAATACACAAACCAATAAGCACAAACCATAAGTGTAAAGCTTAACTAATTTTCCAAACAAACATACCGGTGTAACCACCCCCCAAGTCAATATAGACCACCACCGACATTCCCGCACCCTCTCCTGCTCCCTCTCTGCACCCACCACCCCCCTTCACTCACCTGGGATTGGTTTTTCCTGTTTTTCAAGTCCGTATAAAGAGAGTCACACAGTGTGCACTCTTTTCTATCTAGCTTCTTTTGCTCAGCATACGTTTGTGGGGTTTGTCGGTGTCGGTGTGTATAATAATAGTTGGTTTGTTCTCATCGCTATATTGTGTTTCAATTTATTCATTGTATTTTGATGGACACCAGGTTTTTACATTTTTTTTGGCTATCGGTAACAGATATATCACTGATAAGAAACCAGGCTGAATTTCGTGGGGCTAAATTGTACAAACTGCTTTCAAACCTATGCATGTTAAACTACATCCATATTTTCAAGGTGGCGGTAACCTTAGAGAAGAGTCATTTTTTAGAAAACAGTTAGAAGCTAATGCATGCTCTTCTAAAATACATCAAAGTGTCTCTCCGGCACCCCTTACCTTTCAGAAATTTAGTATCTACTCTGCTCCTGTGATCCTCTGTGGTTGTCTCAATGTTTCTTTCTAAATTGCACTTAAGCAGTATCACCCTCGAGGCAGCATCGATAGATTTTTAAGACCAGAAAGCAGAGGGGCAAATGAACTACTAAAAATAGCTACATTCCTGGGTCAATTAAATCCAACTTGACATCCTCAGTGCATCTGTAATGTGATAATAATGATGATCTACCTCATAGCAATGTTGTGAGAAATAACAAATTAATGATCGTAAAGAACTCTGAATGTAGAAAGGGCTCTGTAAAAGCTTGTCCTTATTAACGGTAGTCATTTGCAAGTGACCTAGAAATTACTGTGACATTAGAGCATTCATCTTGACACCTATTCTTTTCTTGTAATTTTCGGACTTCTGGCCCCAGCCTCCGTGTTGAGAGAGACTGTACGTTGCTACGCTGCAGCCCTCAGGGGCTATTCAAGGAGAAACTTAGAAGCCACACTACCCTATGTCTTTTTCTTTGAATGTTTTCCCCGGTGGTTGAAATTGGAGATCAATTCTTGATATTCATTCATTGATTTAGTCATCCACCCATCTGTCCAACAGTTACTTATTGATCATCGCAGGCACAGACCTGGTTTCTGGAAACACAAAGGTGAGAAAAATAGATATGATATCTACTTTATTGGATTGTACAGTTTATAGAATTGAAAATAAAATATACTGGCAATTGTAAAAAATATACAAAACATACTGAGCTAGGAATAGCAGAAGATGCCAAGAAGGGGCCAACAACCCCATCGTGGGTGCGGGAAGATGTGGCCGGGGACTGGGCTGACAGGTGTTGTTGACCTGGAGCTTGACGCCTCTCTCTCAGGGTCACCGTGCTCCCGTCTAGCACACTGTCCTAGAAGAACTGTGCCCTCCGCCTTAGTTCTCCAGGTAACAAAGAGTTCTTCAGTGCTTTTTGTCCTCCCTTTCTTCGAAAAACTGAGCAGGGGAAGCAGGCCTTTTACCAAACCAAAAAACACTTACCCCGACCCCTCAGCTATTCAGGGGGCAGAACGAGAACCCTGGTAACCAGCCACCAGAAGGGTGTGCAATAATCTGTCAGGTCTGCAGGTCTGCTGCACCTCGAGCATTCCCTGCGCTCTGTGAAAAGTACAACCCCCCTCCTGCAGGTTCAAGGTTACCCTGAGACTGACAATGGCGCCAGTTAGGGGGACATCTCAGCCAGGACCTTGGGTTGTTCGTCCTGCTCTCCTCGATGCCTCCATATCCTGGTGCCCTGGTCTCTCCTCTTTCCTGTGTCTTGGTGATTAAGTTCCCAAATAATTCTCCACTTCCTTGGAGGTAGGATGTCTCCCTTTTTCTTTCCACTCTTTCTAATGCCTGGCTTTTTAATCTCTCGCCCCAGCCTGTCCTTGCGAATGAAGGGCGTCCCTCCATCCACATCTCCCGGTGACGGAGTCCTCAGGCACATCCCCGTCTGTGATGGCTGCCATGCCACAGCTGGGGGTTCGGCTATGGCTTCTTCTGTCCTTTCCTGACACACAGCCCTGGGCCCCAGCCTTGTTTTGAACGACTTGTTAGTGGTACTTGAATCTGGTCTATGCACTTCTTCTTTCCTTCCACAAACATTTATTGAGTCCCTCCTCTGATCTAGGCTTGACCTTGGGGACGCAAAGGTTTAAACTAACCTAGACTTCCCTATCCAGCTTTCTCTAGTGTCACCAAACCCAGGGAGGACCCACGCAGCTTCTCAGCCTGCTAGGGGAGGCACATTTAAAACTAAGGTCAGGGAAGGCCAGGGTTTGAAGCGGTTACTTCAGAAAGCGGCTGCTCCCCGGGGAACTCACCAGAGCGGCTGACCACTGGCTCTGTCCGGCTTGGATCTCTCTGTTCTGACTTTAGACTCATTCAGCTTTGCTCAGCAGTTGTTTTTCTCCTACGAGCACAGCCTGACCCAACGAATGGCTGGTCTTTCTGCTCAACACATCCCGTAATTCCTGTAATTGTTCCTCCCCGCTGTAAAGGGCTCTGACTGAAACCATGAGTATGTCTTTTGGGTTTGGCTTTGCTAAGAGCCCAGAAGGGGTTACTGTCCTCTGCAATTTCTCAGCCTTGAATGTTGGGTCAATGTTTTAGAGCTTTGTCCAGTGTGTGGGTCACAGCGCCTGGAGACACAGATCTTACTGCGCAGTCTCCTAACCCGCTGCAGTAGCTGGACCGGTCCCCCAGCTCCCCGCGGAGTGTGGTTTGGTGGGGAGGGGAGAGGCAGCGGTTGCTTGCTGAAGAGTTGCACGAAGTCATAAAAAGGATGTGATCCGAGCTACCGGTTTGGACTCTGGCTCCACCACTTGCTGGCTGTGTGGTCTCGGACAGATGCCTTCACATCTATAAACCTCAAATTCTACTCTGTAATCGGGGGAGATAAAAATCAATAGCAGCAGTTCTTGTTGTGAATATTAAATAAGACAGTAGATGTAAAGCACTAGCACAAAGCCTGGTGTCTAGGACGTGCTCAAAAATGTCGCTTCCTGCCCCGACCGTGTGGCTCGGATGGTTGGGTGTCTACCTGCGTGTTCAAGAAGCCAACCGATCGATGTTTCTCTCCCTCTCTTTCTCCCTCCCTTCCCCTCTCTCTAAAAATAAATAAATGAATAGTCTTTAAAAATGCTGGTTCCTTCATAACATTTAGAGCTGCTGCTTCCAATATGGCATCAGCTTGATCCCTCAAATCTCCCACGAGGTCCACGTTTCATGGGCTTCAGGGGGCGCCTTGTTCATATCATCGTTAAACGCATTTCTGAACTGGAAGCAGAAGAAGGAGAGACAACGGGTTAGAATCAACCAAGAATAATAAACTCCAGGGAAGAGTGTGGTTTTATGTATTCTTTAATTCACGTTGGTCCCAGTCACATCACCTAATAGTGCTTTGTAAGTGTGTGTTGACCCCCAGCAAAGAGTAGATTGCTTTAGCTCCTCACTCGTGTCGTTTAGAAAGCAATCTTTACCTCCAGGCTGGCTGTGTCCCTCACTGCTCATTTCCTAAACTCCAGGATTTGGAGACAATCAAAAGTGATTTCTAAGGGAGGCTGGTAAGACCATAGGTGAGTCCAATCGTGAGGTTAGATTCTAGGGCTGCTAACCCTTCTGCCCTATTACCCACCAAGGACAAAGGAATTGAAAGCAAGAGAAGAAGAGCTACAATTACTACCTGGGGCCGGGCCGACCAGCGCTCGTTAGGAGCGGAGCACAGCGCGCAATCTGAATGCTAATGAAGGCCGGATGGCTCCGCAGGCTGAGCGGCTCTGAATACCTTCGGTGCAACACTGCTTTTGTTGATGCGACTCTGTTTCTAGTGAGACTCGCTCCTCGGGGGAAGTGTAAAAGCAAAATGTAAGTCTTTCTCAGGTCTGCTGCTCACATGATGAGGAATAAAGCAGGAGAAGGGGATGGTGACGGGACGAGTGTTTGTCTTCGTGTTGTCACTCGCCGTGAAGCGGAGCACACGGCGGGTACATCTGGGAGCCGTTTCAGAATTCGATGCGCTGATCATCAAGTACGTGACAGTCATTATCTTTGGGATATCAGTCTTCAGATGACATAGCAACGATGTGATGGTTCCTTGTGAACTGTCACCATCGGAAGGTGGAACCCCAATTCCTCACTCTTCTAGACACAGCTTGCGCTCGGTGCCCCCTTCTGCAGACCCTTGAGATGAAAGGGTCTGCTGTTTCTTGGGAATACAAGTGGTGAAGTATCACAACAAACAGTAATTATACTCCTGATTTGTGAAGTATTTTTCCTTTAAATAGTTCAACGTGCTTTCATGCATTTTCTCTCCTTTGAAAAACCACGGAAATCTTTTCCATACATGCTTCTGTGTGTTCGAACAGCGATTTTCAATGCTTTTCATCTCGTGGCACACATAAACTACCAAAAATCTGCGGTGTGCCAAAAAGTGTATTTTTTGCTGATCTGACAAAAAAATAGGTATAATTTTGATTTATTCACATCAGATAGCTATTGTTGTGTTGTCATTTTATTTTATTTTATTTTTTTGACAATTTGAGGGAAAAGAGGTCAGTGCCCCTAATTAAGTAGTCAGGCAGTACATGTTTTAAAAATCCTTGCAGCACACTGGTTAAAAATTGCTGTGTTACAATAAAAGTCATTGAGATTTTATTGATCCACTTTATGGGATTATTCATTCTAAGGTACTCTTATTGGAATAGGGATGGCCCTTTAGAATGCTTAACCAAAGGATTGGAATCCGTAATTCACAGGTTTTAGTACATTTTCAGCCATCGCCTTGCTTCAGGTAGAGTTAGGCAAGTGCTTTCACCTCCCTGAGCCTTCGTTGTCCGTTCGGGAAGTGAGGTTTAATACGGAACAAGCCATCGGATGGCTTGGCTGGCACCGTTTCCTGTGTAATGTTGCATCCAGTGTCCCAAGAGCTCCACAGGGACCTCCTCCCGGGTTGTGAGGAGGGGTTGGTGGTGAGGAAATGCCGAAGATGCTGGTGGACACCCCCACCGAGAATCTGCCTATCCCTGCCTTCTGTACCTTCCACTGCGTAGCCCAAATTCCTTCATGCACCTCTAACTTGACATGGGAGTAGACATCTGAGCTTCTCAGTGACTTTGGTGGCAACGGCCACCTGAGCAGCCCCTGCTACAGACATGGGCATGCATTAAATTGCTGTTCTGTGCAGGCGCCCACATGACTCGGTGCGATGGCTGCTGTGCTCTGTCACCTTTGACACACTGATATTTGTGGCTATCTCTGTGACTATGGTGCAAACTTAGGGCCACGTCCAGCTATTCATGAGATCTCAGCAGATCGGTTTTTCCCAGCCTCTTTTCTTCATTCCATTGTCTCATTCTCATTCTTCTGAAAGTGAAGTTTCAATGAAATGCTCATTGCAAAAAAGAAATCAATAAACAGACCTGATGGGTTCACAATTTTGCACCCAAAGACTACTCAATTGTGTATGTTTTTGAAAGCCAGGTTTTTAAATTTGCATGCAGTTAAAAAAATTCTGAGGCATACAGAATAACATTTCCTCTATTTCTTATTCTTTCTCAACTCCTCTTACCTCTCAGGATAACAAAACAAAGGATTTTAGAATAAAAAGAAATTTCCAGTGCTGCCAAGAATGGACTACACCAACACCCATCTTAAAAACCATAAATTACCACTCTGGCTGGTGTAGCTCAGTGGATTGAGCGCAGGCTTCGAACCAAAGTGTCACAGGTTCGATTCCCAGTCAGGGTACATGCCTGGGTTGCAGGCCATGACCCCCAGCAACCACACATTGATGTTTCTCTCTCTCTCTCTCTCTCCCTCCCTTCCCTCTCTAAAAATAAATAAGTAAAATTAAGAAAAACCCATAAATTTCCTTTTCTACTAATCTCTCTTTTTCAGTTCACCCTCACAATATTTTAAGCTTTGAATTTCATCATCTTGTACCACGGCCTTACAGGTCTACCCCTTACCACTAAATCATAGTCCTGAGCTGATTCCACAGATTGAAGGGATTTACCATGGATGGACCTGAGGATTGTTCGCCTTCTTTGATCTAAGAATCTGAAGTTAGCACACTTGCCTTTGGGATTCTGCTAGCCTTTTATTTGAGAAATCCAAACAGAGATCTCTCCTTTTGACGGTGTATACGTTAGGGAGACTTCCAAACAGCCTCTAAAAAGACAAAGGTGCCAAGAGATAGTAAACAACATTCAATAAATAGAACCTGTTTGGGTGAGTGCCTTCTGGTGTTGTATGTTTTGATGCAGTTCTTGGAAAATTTCCCAGTCAGTTAAAAACTGATGGGCTATTTGAACACACTGAGGCACAAATACACAACTTCTAGTGGAAAACCTCTTTCTTGTCCTTATTCAGTCCTCGTTTGCCTCCAATCGTGATATTCTACTGGGGTCCTTCAGAAGTAATTCCAGAGTTTAAGACAGAATAACTAAAAGATAGGTGGGTTTGGTTTTATTTTTAGTTTTTTTGATGGATTCCACACATTCTCCAAGGAGCTCCTCAGGGTTGACGATACCAGGTATTTTTAAGTTATTCTATTTAAAAAAGAGTAGATGGGAACATTTTTAGAAAAATAATTATTTATAAAACAATGTCTTTACTTGGGCAGACAAGTGAGAAGATGAATAACTTAGCTCCTGTGTCCCTGGCAGATACAGATAAGGGTTGTTTGTTTGTTTTTCTCCTAGAGTCTGGAAAGTTCAGCCCCAATGTCCCCTTATTCTGGGATGGAAACAACACACCCTCTTGCGTCCCTGAGGCAGGACCGTCGCTGGAAGAGCTGACAAGCCTCCAGTGTTCCCATCAGGCACGTAAATGAAGAGCCCGGTGCAGATCCGAGGGAGAAAGGCAAGAGAGCTGAGCTTTCATTACCCGACAAAGAAATCAGAGAGGGCGCAAAGGGACAGACAGTGGCTTGTGAAGGCACGTAGCACACAGCAACGCAGACAGTAAGCAGAAAAGTGACGAGGAGTAGGGCTGAAAGAGAAAGGAAGTGATGGGGAGGATGAAGATGAAACCAGGGCTGGGGGTGGTACCAAAAACCCAGCTGTGCAGCCCAGGACACAGAAAGAGGAGAGTGTGAGTGGTTACACCCAAGACCAGCACAAGCCGGGCCTCCGGGAAAGCAGAGCTGTCTGGTCTTCCAGCCACAAAGACATTCCTCTCTCCGTGGTTATCTGGAATATCTGCAACCCCATTCCTACCTCAGACTCAGAGATCAGGTGTTCTGGGGTCATTCACTTGAGTTTCTTCGATGCGAGCAGAAGAGAGATCCCATTCTCTACAGTCAAATAGGTGTGACAAAGCTTTCTCTCTCTCTGGGACGCCACAACCTAGCTCTGTGTTCTTGTTCTTCTCTCCAACGCCGGACGGAGGACAAAGAAAAGGAAATATCAATTTTTTCTTCCTAGGATGGACTAGGCGATGTGTATATGTTATTACATTTTGTCCTCACAATGAACCTATGATGGAGGTAGTCTTTCTCCTATCTTGTAGATGAGAAAAGAGGACTCCAGAGGTTAATAAATTTACTCAGCGCTGGTGAGTGTCATGGGCAGGGTTTGCACTAGAAGCTGACTTACAAGATAAATCAGACATAGCTATAATTTCTGCTCAAATCAATCAGACAGCAAGATCTTTTTAAGACTTACCGTGTGCCCAGCTAACTCCGCCGAGCTCCCCCGTCCATTTGCTAACTCTCAGCATGGGGAAGAGGGCAGGGAAAAACATCTGTGGCTAAGAAAAAAAAAAGTGAAAGGGATTAGATCTTCTTTATATTCCGGCGATGTTTCATCTTTCCATTTCATTCTTTTTTTTTCTGATCATCCTCCCTTCAGCAGTGTATTGGTCAGGATATTACAAATGAACAGAAAACCATTTCCCCCCAGCTACTCTTTATCTAAGTAGGGCATAGCTAGCTAGAAGTAATTTTGATCCATTTGGAGAAAAGACTGCCTGGCTTGGCATGTTTTTATCCATAATACCGGGAGGCTGTAGGTGAATCCAGGACAAAGTGTCTTCATTGTGTTATATGGAGAGACACAGAGTCAAAGTCATCTTCTCTTTGTAATGAATAGCATTGTGTCGGAGTGAATATTTGGCTCATGGGAGGTTAAAGGAGAATCAGGACTAAAATGCCTTAATAGTCCAGAGACTAGCACAGTGAAATGAATTTATTGCTCCTAGTAGGATCCCCAGTGGACGGTGCATAATGAAACTCGCTCTCCGATAAAGCTGCCTTGGTGTAGGAGCTTACCGGCAGGCGGGAGCAGCATACTGAGCGCTGGCTGTCAGGAAGCCTGAGGTGACCCTCACACCTGCAGGAGAGGCGGCAGAGTTCTCCCCTGTCTGGGTGAGCTGCTATGCAAAATAAATGTGTGCAAGCTCTTGAGGGGTGGGTCACGGGCCTATCAGTTGCACTGCCTGAGACCATCCATTTCCGGGGTGGCTGTCCAGATAGGAGGCACACTAAACACAAACAGGATGCCAACAGCCCTACTGGACTTTGATTAGTTAAAAAGGGAATCGCCCCAATTTGTTTTCTGAAGGGATTTTTTTTTAACTGTCCCAGATGCCCAAGTATGAGCTCTGGCTGCTGAATAACACCGAGAATTAATTGGTACTCTGGCCTCCAACAGCAAGGCCGCTCAGCCACTGGAAGAAAATTGACAGAGAGGGAAGGACAAATGACTATTGGAAAAGATATAGAGGGGGCTTTTTTTGTGTAGAAGACAATAATTGTTGGGGGCTTTTTTGATTTTGTCAAGGAATAACAGGTCAAACAGGCTAGGGTTTCCATAGCCTCTAAGATGGAGAGGAACTCAGGAGACTCACAATAGTACAAACAGTTTTAAAAGTAAGAAAGCAGGAGGAGAAGGAGAAAAACAAATTATCTATTGGGATGTAATTCCAATGACTGTCCTTTGAGAGGAGCGGACAAATCCCTTTACCACTTCCTCTTCTTCACGAAGAGGTGTATCTTGAAGCTTCCATTCCATCAATCACTCTATTTATGTATGTATAATATCAAGTCATTTCATTAGTTTTTCTTGTATTCCACTGGATCGAGTGATGTCTAAGGACAGAGACCACAGTACGGAGAGGAATACACATGGGCGTGACCGTTTTGGAACACAGTTTGGCATTAGCACCTCAAGTTGAACCTCAACATATCCTGATGCCTAGCAGTCCCACTCCTAGGCATAGAGCCCAGAAGAATTCTTGCCCAAATGCAGCAGGAGGTATGTATGAGGAGGCTCACGACACTAAAACTTGAAAACAAAGGACTATAACTGAAGAGAGAGAATGAATGGCAGACTCACAAAATGGAATATTACGTAGTAATCAAACAAGTTAACCATAGCAATTTTGAAACAGTTTTGAATCTCTGCAATATAATATTAAGTGGAAAAAAACCCAACACTGATCAAAATGAATATACCCTTTTTATAAAGTTATGCGCAGTTTTAAAGTATTTTTAAAGGGCTACGTGGCTATACCAAGAACACACACACATACATGGGAATGATGATAATAGAATTCAGGATGAATTTGGGATGGGATGGGGAGACCATTGGGTTGGATGTGGGTTTTCAAGATCCTGGCTTTTATTTTGGATGGTGAGTTTGCAAGTGCTTAATGCAAATGACTGAGTGATAAATAAGTAGAAGTGGGCCACGCATAGGCCAATAACGAGAGTATGACCAAGAATTATGATGACAAATCCAGGCCTGGCCACCTGTGATGTGAAGGGAAGAAAGAGAAAAATGAGAACGAATTATGCTGGTCCCAGAGCACTTCATTTAGTGCTTGTGTTTGACAGGATTTCATAGCCACAATGATGGGATAACATATTTGAATCAATCAGCCTCCTTGGTAATAGCATTACTCATATTTATTACTCCACGCAGAGTGGTTCTTACATGTTGGTCCAAGCTTTCAAATCTTGAAGCAAGCACTGACATAATTCATATGCAGAAATGATTTTTGAACATTCCAACGCTTACTATTTTTAACGTTTTATTATGAAAATTTCAAATACACAGCAATGCTGAAAGAATTTTATAATGGATGTTCAATATCTACTATGTTCTACCATTAACATTTTACTCTACTTATTTTATTGCACATTTATCCATCCTCTCATCCATCTGTCAATCTATCTCAGCTTTTTGTTGTATTTCAAAGTAAATTGCAAATATCAGCACACTTCTCCCTGAATACTTCAGCATTCATATCTTTAACTAGTTGCAACCTTTATTTTCATTTGTGATTTACAGATAGCTATAGATGAAAAAAAACAGGGCATTTTTTTGTGTAAGAAAGAGGAGTGTCAAGTTGATTTAAATCTGAGAGCAATAAAAAGAATATGTGTGTGTGTTTTGAAAATGCTCTTAATTAAGTGAGCTCTACCATTTCAGGAGCAGCAGGGCCAGGGAACAGAGTGTAGTTTTGTCAGCTGAGGAGGACAAGTCGATTTTGAAGGTGGCCCAGAAGAAATGCAATGCCGAGCCAGACAGTGCAAAGGTGAGTGCACCCGTGGAACTGTGGCTAGGCGAAATCAGATCCCCAGACTCTGAGAAGCCCACCTGTCGGCCAATGTGGCCTCCACGGAAGGAGCACCTGCAGCCTTCCTGGAGCTGTTGCTGCTCAGCTTCTGTTCCGAGCGGAACTGCATGGGATCCTCCACGGAGGAGACGCCCTAGCACAGACACGCACAAGCAAACACGGCAGACTTCCGCAAGACGTTTTTACCCCAATGTGACATTGCGATTATCCGACCGAGGGGGCAAGATCATTAGAGATACCACTCTCCCAAATCAGTGCCCTCCTGCTAGGGACTTCCAGGTACGTGGAGGGTCTTCACTTCCGTGCTCTTTAAACTCCACTTCAGAAGAAGGGACTACAGATTGAGTGGCTATCATCCCAGGTAAGCCCATTGCCTAACCCTTTTACCTCCCGCTAAATATTCACTCCCTCTGTTTAGTTCAACCAAAAACCATCTAGGAAAACCAATTCATGGTGTTATGGGCTGTTAGCAGAGGGCTCCAGTGAACACACATGTAACTTAGCACAGGTTTAACTTGGATGGAAGTAAAATATACATATATTTCATGTGTTAGATTAGCAATCCATCATCTGGGAGGGGCAATCCTTTAAAGCAGAAGTCAGTAAACCACAGTTGGCCTGTCAAACCCCGTTCACAGCCTGCTTCTGTAAATGCAGTTGGATTCGGACACTGCCACACTCATTAATTTGATGGTCTGTGGTTGCGTTCCTGCTCAGCAGCGGTGTTGAGTAGTTACAGCAGAAGTCCTATGGCTTGCGAAGCCTGAGATATTCACTCACTGGCCCTTTAGGAAAGTGTGTGTGGGCCCCTGGTTTAATGGTGTAGCTTTCAGAAAAGGCATATTTTCATGGGGTGGAGAGGTGTCCATGAAGGTGGAGTGTGGTTTAGAGGCAGCTGTGTGGCGTCCCCTATGGGTCTGTGTTTCCTTCCAGCTCTCACCTCATCAATCATCAAAACTCGGCTCCAGTTTTGTTTACATTTTGGGTTTTTGCATAAATGTTCACTTGAACAAAGAGTTCTATAGCTTTATAAAAAAAACGAACAAACCCACTGTCTAGAGCAGTGCTTCTCAAAGTTGGCTACACAATGAGATTGCCTGGGATTTAAAAATATACCAATACTCTGCCCCGGAATTGAAATAAACACAGACAAAGTCAAATTTCCCAGGCAGTTCTACTGCCCATCCAGGTTGGGAAACCGCTGGTCCAGGCAGCAGGGAGGTCAGTGCCGGGTGAGGTGCCCTGTGGAGGCCTCGGATAGTGAGGAGGTGGATGAGAGCACTGAAAACCTGTCGAGACTGACAAGAGGGAGCCCAAAGGGGTACGAGAAACATGTAATACAGCAGTTGAATCAGGACTTTCGTAGGTCAAAGTCTCTTAAAGTTGATGTATAGCCGACTGGTGTATCTTTGTCTACAATGCAAGTCAGCTGAATATATTCCCTCCAGGATGCTTAATCCAGGATGACTGCAGTTAAAAGATGCAATTCAGAAACATATTTAAACTTGGCTTGACTTAAAAGAATAAGTTAGCTAGGATTTTTAAGTGTGCGGTGCTACCACACAATTGTCCTGTACCTGGTCCAGTCCTCAGGGCCGTGCGGGAGGAGGGCACTTCACACGGAGGGACAGATGATACGCTGGCAGTGAGAGAGACACACAGAACACAAGATGATGCCTTGGTTCCCCCTGGGAGGCACTGAGGAGACATTCTCATTCTCTGACAAGGAAGGTGCTCTCGAACACCGTTCCCAGGAGATGCCCTGGAACTTGACTCCGGGAGTCTCTGAAGCTCAGAGTGTCAGCTCCGCACTGGGAGGGGAGGGAGGCGGGGGCGCTGGGTTAGGAGGTTCCTAAAGGCTCCTCTCGTTAGAAGAACCTCATTCCACAAATAAGCAGCCAGAACTAGTCACCCAGGGGACCCACTCGTAGCCACGGAGAGAGGCCTTCCGTGTCCTTTGGAGAAGAGTACTAATACTGGGAAAGAGATTCCTTTTTCTTTTCTTTAATAGAGGCCTTAGTGACATATAATATATTTGTTGCAAGTGAACAAATGATTGGATGTTACGAAGTGATCACCACAATAAGTCTAGTTAACATCCATCACTGTATATAGTCACCAGATTTTTTTTCTTGTGATGAGAATTTTTAAGAGTTACTCTCTTAGCAATTTACAAATGTGCCATACCGTGTTATTAACTACAGTCACCACGCTATATAGCACAACCTCATGACATTTATTTTGTTACAGGGAGGTTGCACATTTTGACTCCCTTTGTCTCCCCCCACCAAGAAAATCCCTATTGACCGGCACTGGAAGAGATTCGTTTGGGAAGCCCACAGCGTGTCGGGGTGGGGGAGTGGGGGCACGCACAGGCGAGGACGGCAGGAGCACAGCTCTGAATGTGCATTCTTCTCAGCCCTTTCAGCCTTGGCACTTTTATTTTCAGAAGTTCCCTAGAATGCCTGTATCTTCCTATGCCTGCCCCATTGGACCATTTGTCAAGACCGCTTTTAAAGGTCACAATCGCTGTGGAGTTTTCTCGGATGGTCCCCAACAGAGTCGGTCACTCCCGCTGTGCTTCCACGGCTCTCGATTTCTCCACTGTAGCCTCGTGCAGATTCGTCCTCGAGTCTGTCCACCCCCCCCCACCCCCCCCAGGGCTGGGACCTCCTGAGGCCAGAAGCAGTGCCTCCACTCTCTGAGCCCCCTCCCCGGTTGCCCGGCCCAGGGGAGACATACCATAGAGAGTTATGAAGCGACTCTACCAATTGTTGTTTTTGGTAACCAGCATCTTAAAACGATGTTTAAATTGTCTCTTTAAAAACATTGGGTAAATTATGATTTAGAGGACACATTCAACTACAAACGTCTATTTAGAACCAACACCGTTGTTAAGAACTGGGCACTGCGGCTGCATGGAGGAAGCAGGTTGAAGGGAACAGTTTCTGGCCTCCAGGCCGTTACAGTTCAGTGGGGAGACCTGAGTGGCTGGGGGGGGGGAAGAGAGCTGCACTACGTTAGACGCCTGAGCAAGGCGGTGTGGGAGGAGAGAAGGACGCGCTCAGCCTCCCCAGCACCTCGGGAAAGCCTGCCTGGGCAGAGCGGGAGGCTCCAAGCGCACTCCAAACAGTGAATCTTCACGCCTGTGGGAGCGCGGGGGCATTGTGGAGGCTTTAGGTCTAGAATCGCAGAGGAAAGAGTACCACGACGTACTTTTCAGCTCATTACTCTGTGGGAAACCTACTTTCTTTTCTTAGACTCTGACTATTCTGGAGATGATCATTCCCCCCCAAAAAAAGAAAAAGAAGAAGAAAATGACCACTCCTTCACTCCTTCAGCCCACTAGTTTGACCAAAAATTGGCAACCCCCCTAAGAAGAAAACATAAGATAGAGAAAGCTATTTTTCCCCCCTGCAAAATTAGTCGGATTTTACACAACCCAGCAGGCAATAACAAGGCTCCCACATCATTTTGTCAGAGAGAGGCCCGTAATTTGAGGGTGGGAACCCATCCATTTACACAACGAGAGAATTTCCCTCCTGCACAGCGTTCCACAGCAATTTGTGGCCTCACTGAATGCCATTTATAGTTCCTACAGTGGCAGGAAAATTGCGGGGCAGAGTGATTATTACCCTAATGGCAAAGCCAAAGGATGCATTGGTCATACGGTCTGCTTTACCTTTCCTGCCTGCAAGCAGCTGCTCTGCTTGGCTTTTTGCTTTGAAGAAGCATGAAAGGGCCAGTCCGTTCCCCTCTTAGGTATTGTCTATCAGCTTGAAAGTCTCCTTATCAGCTGCTAACTGTAGCCCAGGGTCTGAACTCATTACCCAGAATACTGCTCCATCTTCATTTAAAAAATATCTTCAACCCTTCTTTGGGGAGTCAACAACCAGGGCCCGGGAGCCTGAATCTCAGGGAAAGTGGGGTCCCCAAAGATGCCCTGACTGTGCCGCATATGGCTTGCCGTCATCATGTGAATGTACTTTATTCTTGCTAAATGCTTGGATGGTTCCCAATTCGCACTTTGAAAGGAAAAAATAAACCTGATCTCGCTGTCTGGATTGTGCGGAGAGGTATTCATGGCAGGAGCCCCCTTTGTTGTGTTCAGCTAATTGCTAATTATGCAGTGATGGATGTAAATTGCACAGTTGGCATTTCGGGCTCACAGGCTCACTATCCATTCCTTCCACTTAAAAGAGAAAGGCTGAAATATTAAGAGATTACCAACCATATCTTTATCCATGAAAATAAAGTCTAAATGGGTCAGCTAAGCCCTCAGCGGAGCAGAAGAGGTTTTAGGGAGGAGGACACTGGAGGTGGGTTCTGCCCAGACTCTGCCCCGATTTAACAGCAGAGGGTTAAGGGGAAAGCGTTTGTGAGCTTCAGGTAATGTGTAAGGACGAATGAATGGTCTTGCTGGCAGGCGAAGCAATGCCTTGGATCTCCGATTGCTGTTCAGAGAAGAGTAAGAGGTCGTAATAGTAATGCCACGAGTTGGAAAGGCATGCTGGAATTTGAAGCCTTTCTCACATACGACCACCCCCTTAAATAGTCTAATAACACGATTATTGAGTGGGTCATATTGTTAACTCTGTTTGGTACAGGATGAGATTAAAAACCCAGGACAAGCTAATGATTCGGCTAAGCCACCCTGTTAGTTCATGGTAAAGTAGAGAGTCCTCCAAATCACAGTGGCCATCAGTCTCCTGCTGGGGTGGTCACAGCGGCGTCTCTGTCTTTCTTAGCATTGCATTTATGTGATTTGAAATGTCGAGTAGAAGAGTTTCCATTTACAACTCTCTTTTTCTCTCTGCTGCATCCTCGATGATGAGAAAGTAGAAATTCGCTCGGATTAAGGGAGTGAAATATCTGCCTGCTGCACATCTTCCCGGTGGAGCAGGTAACAGAGCGAGCCCGCTGCTGCGCAGCCCCGCTCGGCGTCGAGCCTCTCAAAACACTGCCTCACTCCACAGTGAGACGCCACTTCAGACTTACGAGGACGGCTATAATCAAAAGCGTGCAAAATAACAAGTGTTGGTGAGGATGCGGAGAAATTACAACCCGCGTACATTGCTGGCAGGAACATAAAAGAGTGCGGCTTGGCGGGTCTTCAAAAAGCTAAACGTAGAATGACCATATGGCCCAGCAATTTCACTTCTGGACACGTGCCCAAAAGCACCGAAAGTAGGGAATCAAACAGATAATGTATATGAATGTTCATAGCAGCGTTACCCCAATAACCAAAGTGTGGAAACAATCCACGTGTCCACTGATTGATGAATGGAAAAGCCAAACACGGTATGTACAATACAAGAGGATTTTACTCAGCCTTAAGAAGGAAGAACACTCTGAAACATGCTACGACGTGGAGGAGCCGTGAGGACATTGTGTCAAAAGAAACAAGGCCATCACAAAAGGAGAGATACGCTTCGGTTCTGGTTATATGAGATACCTTATCGAATTCACAGACCTAAAGGAGAAGTGGCTAGGGGCAGGGGGAAGGGAAAATGAAGAGTTAATGTTTCATGGGTACAGAGTTTAGTAAATGGGTACAGAAAACAGTAAGTAGTGTTAATTTTTGGATTTTGTCCTGTAGGGACTGTCAACTAAAATCACCTACAACCAATAACATGATTAATAATTGCCCTTCCCAGGCCAAGCTTCAATGCCAGCCTTCTTTGGTCAGCTCTCAAGTTGATGGGGGGAAAAATACAAACCCAAACCCACCTGTTCTTAACACAGCCTGTCTAGGCAAAATTGTGAAGTTAGTAAGGTCACTTGAGCTTCCCCTTTTTCCTTCTGGCAACAGGCCTACACAATTCCTGTTTCTTACCCAGGAATCTTACAGAGCTTTGGAAAGAAACCGAGGCCAACTATAGGGAAAGGGCACATGATTGGGAATCAAAACCACTAGAGTTCAGTTCCAGTTCAGACAGTGGTTAGCCTTGGGAGCTTGGAACACGGCTTTGGGTCTCTATTCACTCATCTCCAAACTTGGAGGAAAAGGTGTGGTCACATGACTGAGGTCTCTTTTCTCTACACATTTCAGTAGTCTTAGGGTACACTGTTCCAACTGCTATATCATCTAAGGAAGAATCACTTTTTTTTTCTCTAAGATTTAATAGGGAAATCTTGGAGGTGAAAAGATTTTAAATGCTTAAATTTTTAATGATGCCCATTTCAGGAACCATGGCAGTTTGATAGAGAATATTTTTCTGTGGAAATCTTTCCAGAGACCTTAAATCACGCACACACACAAAGGTGACTTATTTATTTGTAAATGCAGAGTGGGTCGAGAAAGGGAAACGTGATTTTTAATTTGTTAGCTTAATTACTTTCATCAGCGTGATGTTTTGACTGTGTATCCAGCACTACTGGGATGGTCCTGTGACCCCTCCCTCTGCTAACAAAGCACACTGTGGGTCACTCCCCACTTCCCCTCCACCCTATGCTGCTGTTTGTTTATGACTTCCGTGCTATACATGGCCTGCGGTTAATTTATGTTGCTAAATAACACCATTGTAAATTGGGTGCTGCTATTTCCTGATCTTGTTTAGATCTCATCAGTGGAGCCCTATTAACTCAGATATTTTCAGTCACAGATAAATTGTTCTGTTCAATTTGCATTTCAGTAATTTTCTGATTTAGACGTGGGGTTGGTAACGGGCACAATAATTCAGGCAGGGTGAGCTGGAGGGAGGGACCTCCTGAGATGCTTGCATCTGTAGCAGCATCTCCAAATAGTCACTATTTTTCAGTGTAGGGTATCTTTTTACATCTGAATAAATAAAAGTTAATTATCTTTATAAAGCAGCGTTGGAATGGCATCAGCTATTTTCTTCTCCGTGTATATTCTGCTGTCGATTTGAATTCAAATTGGTTTGGTAAGGAGTTTTGCCCCAGGGGTCCATTTTAATCGAAGCATTTCTGGCTTGTCATAATTTCCTGGAGGATATGAACTATTAAAATCATGATTTCAGAGGCCGGCTCTTCGAAGAGAGACCTCAAGCTTTGGTTATGGGGCTTGGTTTATGCTTGGGGCCTCTCAAGGCTTCATTTTTCCCTCATGTCTTTCCTGACAACTTCCTTTGTGTTTATATTTATATTGTTCTTCTCACCTTTTCAAACAATGTGAGCATTTTGAGGGAGACGCTTAGTTCCTTTACTTATAGGACCTAATCCAGCTCGGGACCATAAGTAGGCACATGCAAAATTAAATAGATTTATCTATCTAAATCTTGAAACATAGTACTTCTTGTTTAAAAAAAACCACACCCACGCACACACATACACACAGAACTTAGAAGTGGTTTATTGATTGGTTGCTTTGTCTTTAAAATGCCAAACAAATGGTCTGAATGACTTCTTTTCATGATTAAATTTACATATGTGTATGACTGGGGTGAGGACCAGTTAATCAACCATCCTGACACATTATTTTTGTTTTCTGAACACAGCTTTTAAACAAAGAGACAAAAAACTGGATCCATTAACTGACCTGAAATTGCTTTAACCGCATTCACTGCATAAAATGTGCTGTGTGTGTGTGTAAATATATTCCAATGCACACAATATTGAAATTGCAAAGGGGAACAAACATGACCATTGCCTTTTAAGGTATTTCTCTTCTGAAAAAATAAAATAGTCATGTGTGTCATGAAAAGTAAACATTATGAAATAGAATAAAACAGACTTGGCTGGTGTGGCTCCATGGATTGAACATCAGCCTATGAACTGAAGGGTTGCCAGTTCGATTCCCAGTCAGGGCACATGCCTGGGTTTCCACTGGATCCTTGGTTGGGGGTATGCAAGAGGCAACCAGTTGGTGTTTCCCTCCCTCTCCTTCTCCCTCCTTCCCTGATCTCCCAAAAATAAATAGGCAACCAAAGAAAAGAATAAAACAACAAAAGAATTCCCTTTCCTCAACTCTCTGGAGACACTCTCCAGAAA
The DNA here is from genome assembly GCF_004126475.2 of Phyllostomus discolor. Classification (NCBI taxonomy): domain Eukaryota; kingdom Metazoa; phylum Chordata; class Mammalia; order Chiroptera; family Phyllostomidae; genus Phyllostomus; species Phyllostomus discolor. The sequence continues at coordinate 79,206,829 of NC_040913.2, forward strand.
ATATAATTATTAACTGCTTCTTATATAGCCTTCCAGAGATGTGTAATGGACACACACACTCAGAATAGACTGTTCTTCGCTGTTCTCTGAGCAAGACAGGAAGCAACATCATTCACTGGAGGTGTGGGTCAGGGAGGAGGTCCTGGGGATTTGCGGAGGGAGGTGCAGGGATCAAATAGTTGTGTCTGAGAGTGGGAGAGTAAATGGTCTAAGGACATGTAGAATGATGGCTTGAAATGCCAATGCGACCCACTTCACATTATTAGTCTTGAGTTTAATGTAAGACCAGTCAGCAGGCGTGAGTGGTTTTCGTTGTCACTGCAGCAAAGTTTAACTACATGGCTACACGGCGGGGGTGGCGGGGGGAGAATGAGGGATTTAACTGAGGTTGGGCTTTCCCCCAGATGTATTAGTTTGCTAGTGCTGCTACAACAAATACCACAGACAGGTGGTTTAAACAACAGGAGTTTATTTTCCCACAGTTTTCGGAGGCTGGATGTCCGAAAGATCAAGGTATCATCAAGGTTGGTTTCATCTGACACCTTGGCTTGCAGATGGTGGCCTTCTCCCTGTGTCTCCACATGTCCTTTCCTCTGTGCTCGTGCATCCATCGTGTCTCTTCACTTCCTACGAGGACACCAGTCCTATGGGATCAGGAGCCCATTCTTTCGATCTCATTTAACTTTATGTACCTCTGTAAAGGCCGCTTCTCCAAATACACTCACATCGGGGCTCTAGAGCTTCAGTATACGTTTTTGGGGAGACGCAGTTCTGTTCTTAATGCCAGATGAGTCTGGAGAAACAAGAGAGTTGAAGACAGATGCAAGCTAGTGGTTACAATGATGGGACATGGAATTTACGGTAAGTAAGGAATTAAAAACCTAAGGTTAGTGGAGACAGCAGACTTCATGCTCTTCTTTATCTCTGTGGTAAGAGTCAAATACTTGTTTAAGATAGGACACCAGACAAGACCAACTGGAAATCCAGAACCAGGTGGTCAGAGGGCAGAATGCCTGATACGGAACCATGCAGAGGTTGCAGTTACTGGTAATGAAATGTTTGATTATGAGAGAATCAGTAGCTGAGATAAGATGCGAGACAATATCACTGGAGGTAATGAGGCCGAAGAACCCCGTGCCAGGATGTCACAAGGCTGATCTCTGCTTATGTTGAAATCATGAAGAATTATGACAGGTAGAGTGCTGAACAGAATGAAAGTGAACCGTGACTTGAATCTTGAAGAAGTGGAGGGGATTCGTCTGGGCCAATGAATGACTGGAACAAAGAGTGTCAGTCTTAGTGCGTGACTTCTGGAGTTGGGGAGAGAGAGCTAGAGCTGATGGCTTAGTCATGGCAACGAGAAGCTGGAGGACACCTGATGCTGACAACGGCCTGCAGTGTCCGTGTCCATTAGGGATGAAATGAGACATTCACACAGACTACCGAGTCCAGTGGAGGAAAAGGGGCAGCATGGCTTTTCTCTCAAGGGGAGCAAAAGCCTTGGCCTCCACCATGACAGGCCTCTATTGGGTTTCTCCGCCCATTACATGATGGTCCTCATTAACTATGCAAGGGTTCGCTTTAGGTGGTTACCTTTTCCAGAAAACAAAGGAGCTAATGCTGCTAATCACATCACAGAAGAGGGATATTTGCAAATGAAAAAGCAAAAGTGGTTGAACTGGTTACTCTCATCCTTGGAAGGCTTACCATGGATTTTTGGAAGCTGCTTTGCAGTAAATGTCCTCAATTCAGGGTGAGGGAGTTTTAGCAAAAACCAAGACTCATAGCAGCCTAAGTACATTGCAGGCCGGATTCCCCACAGAACCTATCCGTGGGCATGGGTCCTGTGCATCTCTGAGTGGGAGCTGGGCCCATGCCATGCAGAACAGTCTCCTACAGACACCTATCTGATGTCCCAGGTCTAGGGATTAAGGGAGAGAGGAGAGACAACAGATGCCCCTGACAAGTCTGTGAGGAAGCGCGGTGTTCAGGGCCAGCCAGGTTGTAGTTAGAGTAAGAAACTGATGGGAATGCTCAGAGGAGAAGTCAAGCATATTGAGATCTGCTTTCGAGTGACAGCACAGTGAAAGTTTCAGAAATTAGGGATGGGTGAGATGTGGGGTCAGAAACAGGATGTATGGGCCAAATGGGACTGAGGGTCCAGATACTAAGGGAAATCTGGGCTTTGGGGGGTAAGTGATAAACAGGGATAAAGGTCACGATGGATATTAGTGTTGATGATCTCAAAGCAGTTACTGGTAGGCAGTGGTAGGCCATGAGGGTGGAGGTAGGGGGCTGGGTACCGAAGTCGTGGAAAGAAGGAGCTTTGCCATGAGCATTTCGGGTCATAGAGAGGTTTTTAGCTCCCACTAACAGAGATGTGGAGGCCAGGTGAGGGGTGGTCATAGGTGTTGCAAATGCTGTTTTACTCCAGTTGGTTTTTTGACTTTATTAATATACATGTATGAAACTTTTTACTGGTTATATTGTCAAATTTATCCATCCTTTTTACTTTATGAGCTTTAGGTATATTCATGCTTAGAAATGTCTTCCTCATTCCAACATCACAACGGTTTCTTTTTAGAAGAACAGTTTAAAAATGTTTTATTTTAGTATTTTTATTTGCAGTCTATTTTGGATTAATGAGTATGTAAGAATCTGGAGGGTTTTTTTTTTCTACACGACCAGCTTAAGTCTCCAATACCATTCACCAAATAGTTTACCATTTCTCTATGAGAAATATCCTAAATTGCCCTTTGAATGTTTACTTATTATGTATTTCCCCCTCAGTGCCTAACCAAGTCTTGGACTACAATTTTCATTCCATGGCCTTTTTAAAGCTTCCGTGCTCTTAGCATTTTATCTCTCAGTTTATAATAAACATCTGAAAACAAATGTCTTCTCCCTTTGAAATGCAGATGTATCCTTGGACATTAAGAACCTCAGTGAGTTTGGTTGCACCTTGTGCTGGGACATTCATGCTAGCCCTGCCATTTGTATTTTGGGGACAAAGCTGGTAAAGTCACTCCTGAGTATACCGCCTCTCACTCTGGATTCTCTTTGCTGAGGACTTGATTTTGACGATACACTAACCAGAAGCGTGCTAGCATGCAGAGCCATCGGGAAATGACAATATGATAGTCACAGCTCATTTACCGAAGGACAATCCAATAACTGTTTCTATTTCAAAGTCTTCTTGAAGGCATGCTTTGAGCCAGGTAGAAGGCCTTCCAGCTCAAATAACATCACGGTGCTGCAATTCCCACAAAAATGACCTTTATCTTCTGTTTGTTTCTAATATTTGGAGTCTCCTCACTTCTCAGATTCTGAAGGGCTGTCTTAAAATGATAAGACACTTGATTCTGCAAAAGAGGATGGACCACAAAACAGCATTGCCCTGGGGAAATGAGTAACAGGCCTGCGTCACCGCCACCCACAGTCCCTCCTGTCAGACTGGAGCCCTACTCTCTTCCCACACTCTCCTTCAGCCCCTGTGTGCTGGAGAGCCACAGCGGTCTTCCTGCCTCCGGCTCTGCCTTCTAGTCCGTGGTCCAGGTGGGCTCCCCAATTTTCTTACCAATAGGCAAATGAGAACATGTGGCTCCCCCTGCTCGGGAAGTTCGCATGACTCTCCACTGCCTAAAGACTGCAGCCCAGACTCGGGAGCCTGGTGTGCCAGCCTCTCCACACTGACCCTCACCTACAGCTCTGGCTGGATCTCCTGCCGTCCTCTCTGCGCTCCCCACAGTTGACTCCTCTCTGGCTGTACACTGTCTCCTTTCAAGTCTTATTAACAGACTTCCCTATGCCTGCGACACGGCACCTCACACCATTTCTCCCCCAAACCAGAGAAATAAGACAGATCCTGTAAGACTCAGCTCAAACATCACCACCTCCAGGGAGCCTTCTCTACTCCCTCAGGCGGAACCTGATTTGTAACACTATTAAACAGGGTTCACTCACTGTTGCTTAGAGGGCTGCTTAGGGGGCTGATTATGGGGCTGGCTCTCCCGCTGAGTTGGGATGGCTCCATCAGTAGAATCATATTTAAACACACCATACTGGCAGAGTTGCATCGTGTTGAGCTCAAGAACTACCTTGTTTTATCTTCCAAACAATTTTGTGAGGCGAGACTTTTTATAATCTTCATTTTCAGATAAGAAAACTGAGCCTTAAAGAGATTAAGTAACTAACTTGCAGGCAGATTGTAGAGATTCACTCAGGGTATTCTAAGCCTGGTACTCGATCCTTTTGCGTGACCCCAAAGCTGGAGAACGAATGAGAGACCCAGCCCATGTGCTGCGTGCAACTTGACTTCTCTTGCAGAGAAATCTGCTCATGTGGGAGATCCATATGGTGCCGAGAGCTTCTTACAGTCTGTGTGACCTTGGGCAAGTTACCAAATATCTGAGTCTTTTGGGCCTGTATCTGTAAGACTAAGATAATAAACTGCTTAGCTACCTCACAGGGCTTTTAAAAAGATTAAGCGGAATAATGTATGCAAAACACATAAAGGCTGGCAGAATAAATTAGTAACAGATACCTTCTCTTCCCTTTTCCCGCAGTGCCTTTCACACAAAGACAGCAGACCCTCCTCAGAGGCCTAGCTGGCTGCCCTGACCCGAGAGAAAACCAAGCCGGGGCCAGAGACACGGAGATAAGTAACCAGAGGGATAACAGGTTCAGACGGGATTATCCATGGATACAATCATGTCACTTTCGTGAGGATCTTAAATGAATAATAATTTAAATGTGCTGTACCATTGCTTTTATCTCCTGTGTTTATTGGGGGGAAGAAAGGGCCCCATAGAATGCTACAGAAGGAAGCAACGGGAAACAACCTCTTTCTTGTCCTCAAAGGGCTATCATTTCTTGCTCTAAGACCTCAGAGTTCAGACCCTGGCTTTCAAAATCGTGAGGAAAACAACCCTCTAGAGATTCTTTTGATTTGCGTTTTGGCACCGGTAACACGGTTATCAAATGACTTCAAAGTTCTGTGCTTCAGGGACAAGACTGCAGCTCTCACGGCCAGGGAGGAGCTGGGGAAGGAGCGTTGTTTGAACACTTGTGGGGTGTGGTTTTATAGAGATTTGTGTGTGTTTATTTCTTTCAACTTTCAGATATCAAGTACATGTTTAACACCTATGACATGTGCAGAACTGGAGTATTAGGGTGAGAAGCAGTAGTCTAAGCTCTTCCAGTTTAGAGGCAGAGCGAACAGGTAAAACACGGCAGCCAACTGGAATCGGTGGTTTGAGACAGGTGAACACAGAGCGTGAGGACTGTACCGGAAGACATGCCTGGACCACCCAGGAGTCAGCAAGTGTGCTGGCAGTGGTCAGAAGCTGTCCAGCGAAGGTCAAAGTCTTGGAAAATGGGTAGGAGTTAGCAAGACCAAGAAGGAAGACATGGTATTTCTTATTCAAAGACTCAAACCAGCTATTGGAAATTAAAATGAATCTTCACTAAGTATTTTATCCCATTATGAGTTCCACAGACAGTATTGGATTTAATCTTCATACTAGCCTTGTGAGATATGCATGTTAGAACAGAGGAAATATCAGAGCTTTTCAATGGGCTTTCTAAGTTTCCACTGCTGGTCAATGGAGAGGTTGGGATTTGAACTCAGATTGGACTCTACAATATTTGGTCGTTTTATTGTGCCAAGTTAATTTTACATGGTTCCCAGTGTTATTTTCTTTCACTGTAAAACAGTTATATTGATAACTGTGACATCATAGGATCTTAAAAGTGGATTTAGTTACCATATATGTTTTTAAAAGAACAAGAAAGGAATATTTCCTGTGTGAGTAAAAGTTGTAGCAGTATAAGTGGCCCTTATGAGAATATCATTATTTTGTCAAAGAGCATGTAAGGATTAGTTCTTTAAAAATCATGCAGAGCACATGCCATTATGAAAGTTAAATTTGTGTTGCTCAGATTCTGTACCCAATGCTAATATGCTGAGGCCAGGTAAGCATATTATTGTGAATATGCTCTTAAATCATAATTGCAAGTAAGTATAAAAAACTGAATTAAGATCCATACGAATCTCTTTTTACTTTCCTGTCAAATCACTCAAACCTCCTGATGTCCCTTCCGGCACCGCTCTTACCCACTGATGAGGCTTTGCAGATGAGGAAACCGTGGTACAGGTCCCACTCAGCCTTAGCTGAGAGAACGGGCCAAGCTATCACGAGAGCACAGGACTTTCAGAAACGGAAGGATGTGTATGTGCCAGACACTGTGCAGAATTTTCACATGAATTTTTAATTCCTATAAAAACCCTAGAACGTAAGCATTCCCCCACTTTTAAAAATGACAGATGGAAGCTCAGAGGTGGAATGTGATCAGTTGTGGAGCTAAAGAGTGACGGAGTTGAGGTTCGAACCTGGTTTTCAAGGCCGCACATCTACACATTTCTGTGAGCCATCGATATTTTTCAGCTCTTCACCACTGAGAATAGTGCTGGTCCCGTTGTGGGTGCTCTGTGGCTCCAACTTTTGTGGAGTGGCTAAGAGAAAAATAGAATGTTTGATAAACAGGTTGTGTGGGGAATACTACAAGATAAAGTCCTGTTTGGCAAAGAGAAGCAGGGAAGTATTACTGAAAATATTTTGGGGTCCCTTCTGCAGTCTCTGTAAGCACAGCATCGTCTGAAGTGCGTCTGTGGGCCGCCAGCTGCCTTGTGTATGGAAACACTGCGCCTTTACCCTCCCCCAAACACCCTTGCCCTTTGTCTGACCCTGCTGGCAGTACAAGGCCTCTCCGGTTAATATTCGATTAGAGCCCAAATGCAAACTACTTTTCCTTACTTGTTTATTAAGGATGCCATTTGTCATAGATGACCATCTGCTAACGAATCACATTGGCTTTGAATAGGATTCTCCATGATCTAGCAAACATTGATTAGATTACTGTTATGCATAGGGAGGACGTTGTTAAATTTCCGTTATATGGCAGTGGAAACCTGTTGTGACAGTCCCCAGACTCCGCTCCAGCCCTGGGTTCCAGTATTGCCTCTACCGCAAATCACTACGTGAGGTGGGCTACTGAGCTTCTTACTTTGGACATCTGTACCTTTAAGATGTGTACTGGATCTCAGTCTATGGCCTGTATCCTTAAGGGATATTTTGGAAGGTGTGGGGGTATATGGGGTCATCAAAATGACTGAGGGGTGTGATTGACACTTGGTGCCCAAAGACGAGGGATGATAAATGCCATGCGATGTGGGGGTGAGTCCCCTACCACAAGAAAACACACTCTGATCGAGATTAGAACCGTTTCTCCATTGAGAAACAATGGCTGAGATCCTTCCCAGTTTTAGCGTTCTCTAATTCTAAGACAGTGACTGAGAGGCAAATTACAGTTCCATTAACTTTGACAAAGTCAACAAGCAATGATGTTAAATATAGATAAGCTGCTGACAAATTGCCTTCCAGGGAGCAAAAACAGAAAAGTGAGTGTTAAATACTAGTGTTCTTTGCAACACATGCTGGCAAAGAAGTTACTAAAATACCACTCATTGTAGGGCATTTTCTATTAATTATCTTAGATAATCTGTAAAGCAATAGGTTGAATGCCACACGTGGAATGTTAAGTCCGCTAATGAATTTAGTGACTGTATTTTTCCTTGCTTATCACTGTGGTCTTAGCTCCACAGCCCTTGGGTGTGTACGAAAGGGCCCTGGACTGGGCACACTTGCTGTTCTATATGTCCCTGACTTTTTTTTACCACAGCAACAGCAAAGCTATGTGTTCCTGGCTTGCAGTTTATTTTATTTTGCCATTCAAGCTGATTGTCAGTGAGGATGATGACAGTGACTCCCAGACATTTCAGTAACTTGAATCTCCCCAAGCCTCTCTGCAGCAGGACGCTGGCGGCATCACCAACATTGCAGGCCAGCTCCACCACTGCTCCGGACGCAGCCCCGCCGGCACTGGCCCATTGGAAGTTTCTGTGCCTTGTGCGACTAGAGGGTTCCAGAGCTTTTTGCAGACAATGGGATCTATTTTTTAAATGTGGGCACACACCAAAAATGTTCTTGCTGACCAAATCAAAGTTTGGAAATCTTCCTCCAGTTTCACCAAGTTCAAGAATAGGTATGTTTCATCCCATGTTTGGGACTGGAGCTGGGAGTACAGGTGGGGGTTCTTCTCCCCCATCCTTCAAGGTTACCTTGACCTCATTTCCTCTGGACTTGAGAATCCGTTAACATCACAATGAACGTTTGGTTCATGCATGACCACCCTGTTAGCATAACCAAACCTAGGTTTTGTTTGGAGCAGCATGAGTCCAGCCTCAGGCAAGTGACGAATGTGTTCCTCAGTTTCCCCAATTCCTTCCTTTCTGGCAGAGAGTTGCCCTGTTAACCAGCTCTGGCTGATACCTTGAGACCTAAGGGGAACTCTTTTGTGGGGATTTCTAGGAAAGCTTCTCTGTGTCTGAAAAAACAAAAGAAAGGGACAGATGATGCTTTGCCATTTCCCCTTGAGAGTGGCGTGATTCCTGGAGATGCAGCAGTCACCTTGTGACCAGTAGTCTGGTTGCTTGATGACATGTCTCAGAGCCCAGCTAGGCCTTCTTTCCCAACTCATGGTTTGCTGGAATTTTTTTTTGTTTGTTTTTTAAAACAACTTTTATTTGCCTAAGCCATTGCAGTAAAATTTTCTGTTATTTACAGTGAAATTCAAACCTGACTATATCATGTTTTATGCTCAATTGAAGATATTACCCTAGGGTCTTTGAAAGTTGGATATGAGAATATTGCTGGCAGTAGTCTAGTGTGGTGCACTTTACATTAATATTTGAAACACTCCTTCTTTTTCCAGCTGGTGCAGATCTGGGTACATCAATCATATTTGGATGAAGTGGGTACTACCACTGTCCCAGATGTGCTTCAAGAAGCCAAGCAAAGTGTCATATGATGAGAATGTAAAAACATCAGAACAGACATCTATAAGGTATCACTTCCATAAGAAATGATACAACAGGGAAAGAAAACAAATATTTGCTGGATTGAACGGAATTGGACTGAAAAGTGGAACACAGTTGCGAGTTGTGTTGTATACATGTCATATTCAAGTCACTGAAGAGGGTTACAGCGGTGCTTCCCAATGGCAATAGACCTTCATCAGCATTTCTGATTAGTGTCCTTAGAAGAAGAGTCTGATTCTCTAGCTGCTGTTTTTGCTTGTAATTTTGGTGTCATATCAGGAAAATTATTGCCGAGACCAATATTATAAAACTTTATCCCTAGGTTTCCTTTTAAGAGTTTTATAGTTTTGGGTCTTATAAGCCTTTAATACAATTTGAATTGAATTTTTTGTATGATGTAAGATGTGTCCAATTACATTCTTTTGCTCATGGATAGCCACTTTCCTAAAACCACTTGTTGAAGAGACTATTTTTTTTCCTTTGTGTTGTCCTGGTATCTTGGTTGAAGACCATTTAATCATATACGTCTGGGTTATCTCTGGGCTCTCTATCTGTTCCATTAGTTTATCCTCTTTCTGTTAGTACCATATTGTTTTGATTACTGCAGCTTTATAATATGTTTTGAAGTCAGGACTTGTGAGGCTTCCAGCTTTGTCCTTTCTTTTAAAGAATGTCTGGGCTATTTGGGGTTCTTTGTAACTCCATATGATTTTAGGATTTAAAAAAATTCTACAGATGTCTTTCCATTTATTTGTGCTTTATTTAATTTCTTTCAGCAATGTTTTGTAGTTTTCAGTGTATAAATCTTTCACTCTGTGGTTAAGTTTAGCCCAAGTATTTTATTCTTTTTTTTGAATGCTATTGTAAATGAGATTGTTTTCTTAATTAATTTTTTGAATTGTTTATTGTTTGTATATAGAAATAAAACTGATTTGTATGTTGATTTTGTATCCTGTAACTTTGCTGACTTCATTTACTAGTTCTAACAGTTTTCTCGTGTGGAATTCTTAGGGCTTTCTATGTATAAGGTCATGTCATCTGCAGAGGTGCTTTTGCTTATTCTTTTCTTTTTATTTGGATGACTTTCTTGCCTAATTGTTCTTGCGGGACTTGTAGCACTATGTTGGACAGAGGTGGTAAGAGTGGGCATCCTTGTCTTGTTTGTGATTTTAGAGGAAAACCTTTAGGTTTTTCTCCTTTAACCATTGAATATGATGTTAGTTGTAGACTTTATATATGTTGAAATAATTTTCTTTTATTCTTGCTTTGTTAAGTGTTTTTATTATGAAAGCGTGTTGAATTTTTCCAGATGATTTTACTGCATTTGTTGAATTCATCACGTAATTTTGTCCTTTGTTCTGATAATGTGGTGTATCTCATTAATTGACTTGCTTATGTTGAACCATCCTTCCATCCCAGGGCTAAATCTCACTGGTCATGGTTTATAATCCTTTAAATGTGCTGTTGAATTAAATTTGCTAGTATTTTGTTGAGATTCTTTATATCTATATTCATCAGACACATTAGCCTGTAATTTTCTCTTCTTGTAGTGTCTTTGTCTGGGCTTGGTTCACAGTGATGCAAGCCTCATTACATGAGTTTGGAAATGTTCCTTCTTCTTTAATTTTTGGGGAGAATTTGAGAAGTATTGACATTAATATTTTTAAAAATGTGTGGCAGGATGCTCCAGTGAAACCATTTGGACCCTCATGTTTCTTTACTGGGAGGTTTTGGATCAGTGATTCTATCTCCTTACTCAGGGGTCTGTCTCAGGCTTTGTATTTGCATGACTCAGTGCTGGTAGGGTGAATGTTCTAGGAATTTACCCATTTCTCCTGTTCCCAATTTATTGGGGTGCAGGAGCCTCGCAACTGTTTTCTGGATTTCTTGCATAGGGAACTGGTCCCTGTATTGCTATTGAATCAGTGTTTCTGTGGGTGAAGGAGGGTCTGGAGCTTTCTATCCCACCCTTTTGCTTACCATGTAGGTATTGTTCAATTTTCTAGTAACAACATTCAAGAGTAGGTTTTGAAAAAGGCCCTAGCAGCCACTCATAAAAAGAAACTAGGCTAATTTTAATAATACATTCCATGTAACCCAGCATATCCTAAATATTATCATTTCAACATGTAATCAAGAGAAAATTATTAATAAGATATTTTATATTCTTTTTTTGTACTTCTTTGGAAGTCTAACTTGCACTTGGAGCACATCTCCATTCAGAGTTCAGGAGTTCAGAGTTCAGGAACCACAGTTCAGTAGGTCAACAGTCATGAGTAGCTAGTAGCAGCTACTACTACTAGCTACTACTACTACTAGGGACAGTATGGAACGATAATATGGAAATTACTCCTAACAAACAACAAAGAAGGCAACCATAACAATAATTATTTGGGGCTATTCACAGAGGAGAAAATCTGAATGACCATTAATATATAGAGGTTTTACTCCATGGATAGATAAATACAAATTAGAACATTATGATACCATTTTGAATTTGTTGGATTATCAAGGAGTTGAAGAAAGAAAAAAAATATTATGGGGCTTTTGTATGCTTTCTTTGTGGCTGCCTTTTTTAAATGAAAAGGAGCATTCTTTCCCCTTTCTGCCTGATAATGAGCTAATTTGCATTTATATCTTCATTTGAAAGTAATAGGATGGTGATATTAGCTCATCTTGTACTTAAAGATAGGCCTCTAATTTAATCATATGATTAATCAAATTTCATTAGAATCTAGCTTTTAAAAAATATGGTTTAAGTTTCTGTGTGTAAAGTGTTATTTTAGTGGAGAACTTCACTATAATCCAAAGATTTACTTATATTTCTGAGACTTATTAATTTTTTCTTGTTCTGACAGGTTGACTTTAAATTTCTCTTCAAATGAATTTTTCTTCTCCAATGAATTTTCCACCAACCTTTCATTTTAGTGAATGATCTGCAAGCACTTACCTGTAGGAATCAGTCTTGGGAGGATTATTTTTACAGGGAATCTTTTTAAATGCTATTGTAGTCTGTTAGAAAGTTCAGGGTTTTGTGTCGTAGTTTTACACAGGGGCTCTAGACCTACTATGGGTAAGACGTTTCAGGCTACCAGCTTCAAGATCTGTCCATACATCCGCCTGTGGTTAGTCTTAGTTAAGCAGAGCCATGGCTGAACAAGAATTCCTTTCTGTGCTTGAATAAAAGCATTAGGAAAATTGCCCTTAAAATAAAGACAAAAAGAAAAAAAAAAGAAGGGAAATGTTTTATCCCCCGTGTATTGTCATTGGAGAAGAGACCAGGACGCGACAGCCCAGCTAAAGAATGGGTGCCATTGAAACAGGAAATCTGGGCCAGACCAACCCAGGGCACAAGGAGTTGTGAGAATCCAGTGCTTCTGAATATCACTTAAAAGGGCTCCACCAGACACACACACCTTAAAATGATGTCCCTAATTGTTCTTCCTTTTCTTTTTTTTTTCTTTCAAAAATCACAAAGGAAAAGGGGAAAAAAGCCCAGCAGGAAGAGCCAGCTGCAGAGCCTGTTAGGAGAAGAAAGGACGTGGATATGATGTTAATTTTGCTTCATTATCTCACATTCTACAGCCTGGCTGGCAGGTGAACACTCTGCCCAGAGAATCCAGGACGTTTTGATCAGGAACAGCAGTCTGCCTGGTGTGGTGCAGCCACGTTACGGAAAAATCTCAACGAACAAGGGTAGCAGAAAGAAACAAAAGCCTGTATGATTTCCATCAATTCTCCAAGGCTATAACTCGCCTGTAGTTTGGAGAAAGATAACAGGCTCTGCTCTCCTCCACCAGAGAAATTCAGCTTCCAGAACACGGGCACATTAAAGAGAAGCTGAAATGCATTCTGTGATTACTTCTGGGGAAGAAATGCTTTGAGCTGTACCTACACCCATAGCCCCAGCATAGGAAGCCTTCACACGAGCTATTAAGCTATTGTCCCCTCTCTCTCTCTCTCTCTTTCTCTCTCTCTCTCTCACACACACACACACTCACTCACATGCTTCAGCACCACAAACACCCAGAGGACCACAATCGATTGTTCAAAGCACAGGGATTCTGATCTGCCACTCATGAAATGCAAAATGCTGACTTTGGGGAAGAGCCAAGGAATGAGAATTCCATTTAAAGCAAGAGACCTTTTTTCTAAGAACCTCAGATCCTCCCGGGGTGACAGAAAGAGCAGTCCACATTTTTCTGTTTTGTTTGTTTTCCGGATGGGACTGCGCAGACCACATATCTGGCCTAACCATCTGGCTTTGGGGCTGAGCCTGTGTTTGACTGAAAATCATGCTAGGCATGCCAACATGTCTTCCTTGTGTTTTAGACATGTCATGTATGTTACCACCACTTTCTGGCTCAGTTGACCACCTCGTCTCCAAGGATTAAAAGTCATGGTCCTGGACCACTTCGGGCACTTTAGCAGCTCCTACTCAGCAATGCACCTTAACGCTCTGTTCTTGCAATTTAACCTCTCCAGCAAAATCCCGGGCCTGCTGAAGGAGGATGTCATTGTTAGCCCCTGCCTCTGCCAGCCCTGTGAAGACCATTCATTTGCAGTCCTACTCCATTCACAAGTCAATCTTGAAGGGGTAGAGGAGCCCATGGCCAGAGTGGGCAGGTCATTGGATGGGGCCCGGAACTGGAGCCGCTGCTGTAAACACACTCCCTGTCCAGAATCTCCAGCATCACCTCAGGTGCCCGCATGCCAGTTGGGTTCAGAACGTCTCTTGATCACTGAGATACAGCTCTCCCTGCATCAGAATCATTTGGGCTATTTTTAAGAATGTAAATGTCTAGATCTCACTCCAAATTTATTACTTAAGGGTGAGCCTGGAAACCTGTACCTTAACACAAACAGAATAGCTAATGAGAAGAAATATAATGCAATGATGAAAAAGATCAGCTTTATTTTGTGACCTTGGGGAAAATGACTTAACTTTCCTATCAAATAAACACAGAGCTTGGAGCTCTGTGTCGATCCTCCAACACATCCTCCTCAACTGTAGACCCTCTAGGCTGTCTCATGAATCTTTCCAGCCCTTCTTTTGGGTGCCAGGAACAGGTATCTGACCGAGTTACTGCCTCTCTTTCGGTCGGAATGGGGCTGCCCCTGAAAACAGGGGTGCTGCTGTCGGTTTAAGGAGCACCCGCTCTGCAAATGGAGAGAAAGGACTTTCCTGTAATTGGGGCCGAACTCTAGAATTGGAAGTCCCTAATCCTTCAATATAATTCAGTGCCGATGATTGTTCAAGCCCAGCCAAAGCTATTAGGCTGCTTTGGACACAAAACATTAGAAGAGGTACCTTTCCCTTTGGGACCTGTCCCCTGGTGACCAACTGCCCCATTTTCTTGGACTGTCCTGGTTCTTGCATTGAAAGTCCCAGATTTCAAGAAACCCCTCAGTTCTGGGGGAACCATCATAGTCAGTCTCACAGTTACTGGGCTGGATCTCCAGTGGACTGGGTAGAAATGCCCAACGGGACACTCAGTTATGAGGCAGGGGCTTAACTGGGGCCTGGACTCAGCCTTACTAACTTTCTGAGGACTGAAATTCAGACCTAGAGATCTCCCTGGTTATACTGGGTTAGGACACTCAGGTCTGAAAAAAACACACTAGCACTTTCTAGTTGCAAAGCTGGTGTGGAGCAGAGTCAGACCGAATGCCCCCTGTTTTCTGTAACTTGATAGGGATCAGAGAATTTCCACAATATGGTGTTTCATGTGAGGCACTCAGAAGTCGCCTCTTCCCATCTATCATATTTCTGATGTGAACAATAGCAAGAGCTTTAAATAGCTATTCTTCCCCGGGTCTGAAGCTTTATGTGCTGATTACATCTCAGCTGGAAACTGGCAGAAGAGCTTTCTTTCCTACCTCCCCAAAAGAAGAGATTCGGGAGGGGGAAAATGAGGATCCAGATTTGACAGAGTTGTAGCAATGGCAAAATGTTGCCAAGGTGGTTAATCAGCATCCAAAGACAACATCAAGCCTCATCCTTGGCCTGCAAGTCTGCACCTCCAACCCCAGCGGGCACGAGTGATCGTATGGAAATGAAGGAAATTACCTGAAGGAAATTGCCTGCGTGGGACTGTTAGAAGAGGAGGGTAGGGCTTACTTAATTAAAGTTCAGTTTAATTATTGCTATAACTTAAGGAAATGGAAAGCCATGCAATAATATGGGAGCATGGGAGGTTTGGGCTTTGTTGGATAACAATTAATTTCAAATAGTTTTGGGAGGGGGGAAGGTGTGACTGAGTACAGGAACAGGCCGATAAATAAATCATTAGGGAAGCGCATTTTTAACTAAATGGAAATGAGTCCAAGAACAATGGAGGGAAATCATTATAATTATCATTGCGTGGCCTTATTATGCGGAAGAAGGAGGACGACCTCTGGGACAGAATAAGAGTCAGAAGGCTGAGTTCTGGGCTCCGTCTACTTCATGGGACCCCTGATGCTCCCGGGCACAGTGCAGGAAGTGGTCAGCTCATTCCAGCAGCAGGGCTGCTCATAAAAACCCTGCGCTTCCTCTATTCTTGGGCTCACATCCCACTCCAGGCCACCACCAAGCCCCTGCGGTCTCCAGGAAGCCACAGGGTCCTGCAAAATCCACATGGGCCCGCCCTCTCCGCTGCCCAGTTCCTGGCAAGAGGATTCTCTCCCGAGCACTGCCAGTGCTTGCTTTTTTTATTTGTCCACTGGGAAAAAATTTCTCATTTCTTACCGGCCTCAAAATAAAACTGTAAGATAAAATGACATAGAGGTGTCCGTGAGAGAAGAGATTTATCTAGTCAAGAGAAAGCTGAGGAGAATATAAAATATTGTCTTTTCTCTAAGAGCATTGTCCACCGTGAATGAGAACAGGAAGAGGGAAAAGCCCTTGGTACACACAGGGCTTTATATAGAGTGTATAATATATATATAAACATAAAACTTTAAGCTATTATTTTTTATTATAAATATAAAAGCGCCTACAACTTTAAGTAAGCCTTGCCCTCCTCTCATAAATGATCGACAATCCTGAGTTTGCACGGATACTTGCAGCGCCAGCCGGAGCCCGTAGAGTTCTTCCCGGCCTCGGTCCTTCCTGCATTTCCGATCCTCCTTCTTTCACAGCGAATATCCAAGTTCCCGAAACGTCGTCGCATATATTCTTTTGCTCAATCTTACAAGATGCACAAATAGTTAGACAATTTCTATTTTCACCTGACTAAAGAGAACAGCAACAATAACAACAAAATCTCTACCTTTAACCTTTGTTTCCTGGTTTCTCCCCGAGACTGAGGATGCAGAATCCACGCACTGTGTCTGGCTGTTCCCTGCGTTACTTCATTCGTATGGTACCCCTTCGGTGTGCTTCTGTTTTCCATTTGTAACACTCTCGGGATCACTTACTCCTGTCGGCATTGTGTTTGATGTTCCCCCATCTTGGTAATTGTTTAATTTGTGGACGTGCGTTTGAAAGTCACGCCTGCATAAAAAAGACTGGCTCGTTAATGATTCATTCCTTCTCTTAGCCTTTCTGTCCATTTCCCCTGTTTCTTGGAGGTAACAAATTTTATCACTTTGTGGTTCATCCTTTTCACGTGTTGTTTTTTCAAAAACCAGCACATTTTGTAGGTTCTCTGGTTTTCCCTGATTTCTTACAGGAAAAGGCACTGTACTCCAAAAAGGCTTTTGCATTTTGCTTTTTTCATTTAACACTTTATCTTGGAAATCACTTCATGTAAAGTTATAAAGATCTTTCCTATTTTTTTTCATTGTGTGCATATTCTATACTATTTCCCCAAACCACTATGCTTGGGCACTTAGGTATTGCCCGTCACTGGCCATCACAAATAATGACTAACCTTCTGCCTGTGTATTGTTGTATTGTTGCAGGTGTATCTTCGGGAGGGGCTGTAGGTGGCAAACGACAGCTGCTTCCTTGAGGACTTTGTGAGATTCTGGGTACAAACGGTGCAGCCCGGGGACCCAGAGCGGGTGGTGCAGTCCAGGCCTGGGGGAAAGGGTGTCACCCATTTCCACACTACAGGTAAGTGTTTCTAGGGTTACAAAGGTGACGTGAGGGAACTTCATGCTGTTTGTCACCTTGAGGAGCCAAAGAACAGCTTTGCAAACTCCCGGAGACAGTCCCCTTGGAAGAAGAGGCCTCACGCTTTGCTGCGTTACCAAAAGCCATGGCGATGGGAAAGGCTGCACTCTCTTGAAAGTGACCCATGGGCAGCCAACATTTAAAAGAATCCTGAGGAGAGGGCTGTGAGCACAGGTGACATCCCCTCAGAGGACACCCAGGATACACTGAGGGGGCAGGGCCTGGGGGCTGCCTCTCTGCACCCCTGGGTTTCGTGAGCACATGACCTACTCCATACTGTCTGAGGGGCTTAGGAAAGGTCAGGTTATAAACAAATTATAACCGAAAGTTGCACATAGAGGAATTGAGTAAAACATAAAAAATCACATGCTCATTAGAATTATGATGTGATCAGGTGTTTTTGTAGCTACGTCAAAACATTGACATCTGGGGGTGGGG
This sequence comes from Phyllostomus discolor, assembly GCF_004126475.2. Classification (NCBI taxonomy): domain Eukaryota; kingdom Metazoa; phylum Chordata; class Mammalia; order Chiroptera; family Phyllostomidae; genus Phyllostomus; species Phyllostomus discolor. The sequence goes on from NC_040913.2 coordinate 79,224,306, forward strand.
GCGGACTTCCCATGTCCTGTTTGTCACCATGGCATCAGTCATTGGGGTGGGCATTGGACACGGAGCGCTCATCCTGAAAGATTAAAGTGCAGGAGAGAAATGTGTGCAGGAGAGAAATTTGTTCAGTGGAAGAGAGAACGTCGGCTGCCCCTCAGCTGGGGACTTCAAAGGGGAATTTACCTTGGTGATTTAGCCACAGTCCAAGGTCTGGCTCTGAGTTTTTCAGGTTCAGAAGTTGAGAAAATTGGATTTGTCAGCACGCTGCAGTGTGGCCAGTCGATCAGGCCCTCTGTCCTCCCGACCAAGCTCACAAGACAGATACGTGCATTGAAATGCCATTTTATTAATTTACAATGACAAGTCCAATCGGCCAGGGAATCAGGAAAGCATTCCGTTTCGAGCACCTTCTCTGCCTGGGGTGGTAGGCTCTGCATGGGAAGTCAGATTACCGTCAGAAGACAGCCAGATGAGTGTGGGATCAGAGCGAGGAGTGGGAGCTGCCTGTCGACTGGAACGTTAAACCGAGTCGGAAGCTTCACTCTCCACTAAGGGATATGCCCAGAGGGATCAGGAGGACCGAATTCTGGGGACAGGTCGCCCGCTCCAGGGCAGACCTGGGCATTCGTTCACAGCTTCCTCTCCGTCTTGGACGCAGCTTTGTCCTACGCTGACCACGCCTGTGTGCTGACATGTTTTTTCTCCAGCTGTGTCCGTTCCATTGGCTAGGTTACAGCCCACACAGCCTTCTTCTTTGACCTTGCCCTTGCTTCATCCCTGCCTACGAGGTGAGGCTGAGAAATGGCCAGTTGTCCCCGAGGGGCCCTCACCTAGGGTTGGCAGTGCCTGTTGTGTTCTGCTGAGGTTAGAAAACATCGTACACTCACTGAGTGATCAGTGTGTAAACCAAACAGCACTCCCAGGTTCTGTCTGCCAACCGGCAGGCCAGGTCCCGTGGGGCAGAGGAGGCTGATGAATTGTTAATGAGGGGGATCGATGCCGGTGTCTTGGTACAGAGGCAGCCTCTCCTCTGCAGACTGCTGCAGACCTGGAGCAACAGGCTCAGGCTCTGCCTGGGCATTCACACATGACACCGAAAGGCTCCGGGCAGCTGACACCTTTGTGCAAGTAAAGGAATAGCCTGCAGGTAACAGCTCTGGTTTGGTGTGTGCAGAAAGAGACATTGAAGGCATCCTCCACTCCGAGGGCTGCCCTTTGGTCTCCCGTGTCACTCGTCCCCTGTCTTCCCTTCCTTAGGCATCCCTCCTCCAAACAGAAGGGCCCGTGGGAGCCTTCATTGACTCACACCGGATTAGTAGGTGACAGCTCCGGAAAGCTTGTCATGTGCCAGGCTCTGTTCCGAGTCCCTCACATATTAACTCACTGAGTCTTCACAATAATCCTGTGGAGTCTGGGGCTGCTGCGTCATGTTATAGATGAGGAAATGAGACGCTGACAAGTGGAGTAACTCGCCCAAGGTCACTGCCTAGTGAGTGGCAGAGCAGGAATCCAAACCTGTCACTCTGGTTCCTGAGTCTGTGCTATTACCTGAGATGTTAAACGGAGCTAAAGATGGCTTCAGTTCTCCTTCCGGAATTGTCTACATTACAGCTGACTATACAAGCTCTTACTGTTTGAGTTTTCTAGCAATCTGCTTATATATTGAACTATTTTAACAACCAATATTTGATTCCACCAACTGTACATCCTTACATGTTATTTATCTCTCTGGAACTCAGTTTGTTAAAAACTGGGGGTGGGGTGGTAGCTTAACAGAATTTCCAAGTCCCCTTCCATTTTTGACTTTCCGAGCTTACTATTATGCCCACTATTACTACTTTGTACTTGTAGAGATTTTAAGAACTTATATAAATTATTTTAGCATTAAATGAGCATTAGTCAAGAAGTAATACATACTTGTTTACCTTTAGATTTCCAGTAATAGCTATTACGGTGTTGGGCATCGTAGGTACTGCTTATACTTTTATCAGCTTCGATTGCTTTTCATAATCATCTTGCAAAATGGGCAGGCTACATTATTTTCATTACACAGATGAATAAACTGATGCTTAGAGAGCTTCGTAAGTGACCTAAAACCATAACGTTTCCACCCATCATCCCTCCACGGTGTTGCAAATGTGCCTGTCCTCCTACAATAGCAAATTCTGAAACAATAAACAACCCTACAGAGTGCATTTCCTAGGCAGCTGTCTGCCGGAGAAACAATAGGATTGTACCTGATTTAATGTAACTTTTCTAGCTCATTTAAAAGAACAAATTGTTCTAACGTGGGTTTGGTGGAGCCATGGATCAACTGAATACTGTGGGTACATGTCATTTTCAAAATGAGTAATTGGTAGCGAAAGATGAACAATTCAATTGCTATTCTGTTGACTGAATTAGAAATTCTCAGCGTTGAAGAATGACTCACGCAAGATCGCCCAGGGATTTGATGTAATGAATAGGTGCTCCGGTGACTCATACTTCAACACTGTGGAGTGTGACCACTTTCTGTTAAGGAGCACGGCAGTCCAAATTTCTGCAAACCACACATCTAATGGAGATGAGAACAGCTCACTAAGAATTGGATTCATACTTTGATTAATGAGGATTTTATCCGTGACCATGAATGACTTTCAGCACCAAACGTCTCCCAAAGAAATACTCTTTGTGCATGGAGGAAAAAGAGCGCTAATGATCTTAAGCTCATTCTGAAGTTTTATTCCTTGAGGCTCTCTGTTCTCTGGGAGTTATTCTGATTTCAAGCTTCAAATTCTCCAGACTTCAAAAGGGATGTTGGTCTCAAATGGGATGAACCGATGGGAAAACAGAGCCCCATAAATATGTGAACTCTAATTGTCAGTGTGAAAATCTCCCTGGGAGAAGCGTGGGCAGAGCCAGGACTGGGAAGCACGTGATGGGAGAAAAGGGCTGCATGAGAGGAGAAAGTGAGGGAGTCACTTTAGCCCGGGAAGCCTAAGGTGCAGCCGGAACTCCCGTGGCCCATGGAAATGAAAAGTCTGGGCACTGACGCCAGCTATCAGGGGCGCGAGGGCTTGCTTCCCCTCCTCGTGTGGTGGCCAGGCAACTCCACAGCGGCTGCTCTTTCTCAGAAACGCCGCTGAGGGTGAGCAGTAAATACTTAGGCATATTTACCATGGGAAATTGTGTATCCCATTCATCTGCTGTGGTTCTTACATCCAATAGATCATGAGCAACTTAAGGGTAGGGATATATATATATATATGGCTCCTTTTTGTCCGCCTCATTCCTGCATGCCCAGAGGTTCACATCACTTCTTGAATGCATCTCTAGAGGGAACCCAAATGATATTTTAAATTAGAAAATGGTCTTCTCTGAATTGTATGAAGTTCCTATGACCAAGATCTGCTGAAGGCTAAAAAAGCTAGGTGTTTTATGGCTTTTGTTGCTATTGTAAGTGGGTTTTTCCCTCACAATGTATCTTTAAATTAGCTTTTTTTAATAGGCAGGACATTTACTGCTTTGATTAGGTATTGCCACAAAAATGCTGCCGAACAAACCACCTCAAAACACAGTGGCTTTCAACAACAATCAACTTTTCTCAGGGTCAAGTTTTCTCAGGGCAGGACCAGCCCAGAGGCTCTGTTTGGAGCTGTGGGCCCAACTGGTGTTTATTTGGGCCTAGAGTGAAGGGCAGAAGTGACCGGGGGTAACTTTCCCCCGAGATGGCAGAAGCACAAGGGGCCAGGCGGAAACCCATATGCCTTCTAAAGCCTGTTGCAGGTTAATCTGTGAGCCCCAGGTGATACGTTGAAGTTCTAACCTGTGCCCCACCCACGAATGTAACCTTCTTTGAAAATAGGGTCTTTGCGCATGCAATGAAATTTAGACACTGTCACACTGGACTAGGGTGGCCCTAATCCAATGACTGGTGTTCCTCTTAAGAGGAGTTTGGATGCAGACACCCAGGAAGAAGGCCGTATGAGGATGGAGGCCAAGCTTGGAGTTGTGCTGATACAACCAAGGAGCCTCGAGGGTTGCCAGCAGCTGCCAGGAACTCAGAGAGAAACATGGGACGCATTCTCTCTCTGAGCTGGCAGGAAGAAGCTACCCCTGCCCACACCTTGACTTTAGGCTTCTGGTCTCCCAAATTGTGAAAGAATAAATTTCTGCGGCTTTAAGCCTCAACATTCACAGTAATTCGCTCCAACAGCCTCAGGAAATTAATACAAGGTCCAAGTCTATCACTTGTCCTGCATGTCACAGGTCAAAGCAGGTCACGCGGCCCACCACAGAGTCAAGAGGCAGAAAGAACATGCTAAACCATTGTGAGGCCCTCCCAGGCTGTGCGTACAGGGATGGTGGGAAACAGGATAATAACTTAATCCCCTACACATGAGAGTTAGGGTGCATACGATAACTCTGTATTCTGAAGCATCTTTGATCAGGGCAGTAGAATCCAGAGGTTAATAGCATTTTTAAGAAATGCTTAATATGCTAATAATTAAGGCCTTGTAGTGAGACAGATTTGGACTCAGGTCCTTGTGCTGACACTTCCTGCTTTCGTGATCTCAGGCAAATTGCATAACCACTAAGCATCAGTTCCTTTGTTTGTAAAACGAAGACAATAATAGTGCCTATGTCACAGGACGCTCACGTAATGCATATTACATGAACTGATGTTTATGAAATGCTTAGTTCAGTTGGTGACATAAAGCACGAGCTAAGATAAATGTTACCAGTTACATTATCATTGCTGTAATAATACCACAGGAAAGGACTTGGAAATACAGACATTCTTGCCACTTTAAAGGTGAGAAGATTTTTAGCTGTGCAAAGCTTGTGCGATGTCAAATTTTGATTTATGAAACACACATCAAAATACATTAATGATCCTTCGGGTAGGTGTGATAAAAAAGAAGAAGCTGCTTGCCCGGAGAATAGCCAGTTAGTTTACGAAGACTTTAGATGAGACGGGATGTAACGGAGGACGAGATAAACTCCCCACATGCAGAGGACTAGGGCTTGTTAGAAAACCCTTATGGGGAAGCACTGAAGGACGGGAGGTGGTGAGGCAGAAACAGTACTTGGAGCATTTGACATGTATGGGGTATGCCAACGTGCAGGGCTTGCAATTAAGTGGATATGACAGAAAAATACAATCTCGGGAGTTGGTTGCCTCAACCTATGAGGTGACACTCAGAATTCTAGTATGGAGATGGGACAAATGTGCTGTTTTTCAAAGGCAGCCAGTGGGAAGGAGATGTGCTGTGTGTTTATGTATCGAGAAATGTTTACCTGTCAGCTGCCACAAGCTTGTGGAGAACTTGTGGGAAAAGGTCAAAGAGGAGACTCAGACGGTATTATCGTCTGAGCGTTCTTTACATCATGTGATTAGATGAAAAAGCAAAAGGGTACCAGGTCACGTGTAGCCAAAGCCAGATGTAACAAGGTTAATAGCGGGAGTGTGTGGAAGAATGGGGGGACTTTGACCACCAGGGTGTGGAGGTCCCTCATTAGGCTGAAAGCAGCAGATACAAGCTTCTGACCTTCTTTAGATGAAGCAAAAACAAACAATATGAAACAAAACAAAACCCCTGCTAATAGCACCTTATTTTTACAGACAATGAAGAATTTGTTGTGGAGGGGTTAGGGTTGGGGTTAGTATATAACGTTAATAAACAAGAGCTAAATTGCTGAGCACTGCCTATCTACCAAACACCTAAATCATTACATACTTTATCACATTTAATCCTTGCCATGACCTTATGAGGTTGTTGCCTTTTAGTCTTCATGTTACAGGTGAGGAAATTAGGGCAAAAGAAGTGAAGTCAGCCGCTGAAGGTCGCACCGGAAGTGCAGAAGTGACTTTCAGACTGCGTGCTCTTCACCACTGCGTCAGTCTGCTCCTACGGCCGGAAGAGTGGGTAGGCCACCTCTAGCTTCCTGAGCACGGGAAAGTTGGGGAAGAAGCTGGTCCCAAGGACCTACTAGATGCATTCGAACCTACCCACCTGGTGCTGAAGGACCAGGAAATCTGGGTCCAGGAGGCCCAAGAAGTAGGATTTGGAAATAGACCGAAAGGTGCAGGAACAATCCACACTTTTACCAGTTTGTAAGCAAAATCGCACCTTGGTTCAGGAATGACCACTGCCCTCTTGTAATGTGTATTCACATCATCACTTCCTGAAACTATCAGGCAGTTTTTCACTCTTGAATCTTTGAAAACGCTGTTCCATTTCTTGGAATGTCATTTGATCTCTCCTCTCTCTGGCAAACTCCTCTTTCTCCTGCAAAGCTCAGCTCCAGTGGCACCCCCTCTTCTGCAGCCTCTCCTCTCTCCCTGACTAGTTGTGAGCTCTTTGGAGAAGAGAGCACGTCTTCCTAACCTAGTCTGGGCACCCTAATGCCGGCATGGCAGGTGTGAATGCACATGGAGCGGATATCCGCATCAATACAAATCCACCTGCCAGTCCCCATTCGATGATCAAAGTGAAATGAGCAGCACACCAGGCTATTTGTCTAGTATTCTGAAAGCATGCTATTGCTTATTCTAATTAAAAGCACAAGTTAAAGATGTGTGCAACCTATTTTCTTTTGAAGAAAAATTTGTCTTGCTCTGTTGTGCAAGTGGGTAATATACGCACCCGAAACAATTTGTTCTGAGAATGAAAAATCTTTCAGGAAAATTTCAATGGAGTAAGTTCTTTGTAATTTCATTACCTAACCCTCTGTAAAGATGACTGCAAATGTAAAAGATATAGATGAGAGGGACGGCTCCAAATATTGGAGAGGGAAACAGAATAGGTGAGTGGGAATTTATCACCAGGGACAGTTTATGCAAATCTCAAGAGCGCCTTAAAAGTTAATCTTTTTAAAAAATCCCTTTAGTCTGAGCGTATTATGCTTACAAAAATCTTTTGGAGTAAATCCATGGAAAAAATGTTATTACATACTTTAAAGGAAAATAGTATATACCTGTAATAACAATTTAAGATTTATGGCTTTAGGGAAAGTCTTGCCAAAAAATGTTTATCACTGAGATAGCCTGCTTACGTGTTTTCTAGGTTATTATGAAAGTTCTTATTTCAGCTAAAATATGTTATTAGCTACAGTGAGTCATTTAAATGTATTTTTTTCAAGCAAAATGCTGTATTAGGAAAGAATACTGTTCTCTTTGGAGGAGGAGCCAATTAAACGTTGGGTTGTCAGAGACCATAGGCTGAAAATGATGAGATCCAAACATATATTTGCTCAAGTAGGGAGAGGAAAAAAGCAATGACAACACATACTTCTCATCAGTTGTTGATGAATAGCCTTGCTGTAATCACCCAAGAAGAAAACAAGCCACCAACATTTAGAAATGTGAATTGTAAGCATAGATGTGTCTCGTGGTTCCTGGGCAGGGTTTGAAAAGAGGGAGCAATAATTTTTGATTCCACAGCAGACACGTATGCCCCGTGGGGCCTCCTCGGACGGGCAGGTGGCTCTGTGCCTTCGCCGCTTCTCTTTGTAAGGTGTTTCTGCTCAGACCCCAGAGACGAACATATGCTAGACCAGGAAATGTCAGAAATAAAAAATTTTTTTAAAGTATTGCAAGACCTATGATTTCTTGAGTGCTCACCATGTGCCAGTCACTGGGGAAAGCCCTTCACCTGCACAATCTCCTTGAAGTCTCAGGCCCACCCTAAGAAGTCAGGATTACTGGCTGCAGTGTGCAGATGGGAACACTATGGCACAGAGAAGGGAACGCTCCAAGTCTTATCACTGGGGAGCGGTGGGCCTGGAACAAAGGGGCAGGCCAGGCTGGGGGGCCCTCTGGAACCAGAACACTGCATTATTTTTGTCTTTTACTATGCATGTCTCATGAAAACAAAACCCCACCAGGTAAGTTAGCCCGGATTTGCATACTCCCTCAACTTTGGGAGCCCCATGAGAAGTGATGTGCATTTTGTAGCACACGTGTGATTGCACACAGCCTTGACAGCTATCCACATTCCCCTTATATGCATATCAAACTTGCATGCCTAGAGAACTTGGGAGGATCCCTTTAATTATATAATTCTTCTGCTCCACTAAAAAAACCACATAGGTGAAGGTGAAAACCACCTTCAACAGGTGGAAGCACAGCCTAAACGGATTGAATGGCTGACCGACATCCCACGGCAAGCAGTCAGGGGCTCCCACCAGGTCACCTCTCTCTCAGGTCTTCGCTTGGTCCCAGAGATGTCTGTGTACTCTTTCTCTGTGTCTCTGTCTGCCTCCACCTCTCTGTCTCTTCGTCCCTCTCTGCTTTTCATCTCCCTCTTCATGCCTCTGGCCCATAAGCCAGAGAGCAGAGACTGTATCATTATACACGGCTTTAGCCATCTCTGTACCCCAGGCCCTCGCCTGCTCTGAAAATAACGATTACATGGATGAATCACTAATGAAGGTTTGCCGTGTTTTTGTAAAAAAAAAACACCACCACCATTCTCTCTGCTTTTAGGACCAAGGCCACGCTCTGCATTATAAATGTTTCCACAAGCCATATCTCCCATTTTTGTGAAACGATGGGAAAGCTACAGAAAAGAAGATTCACCTGATGTAATTCAGGGACCTCGTCAAGTCTGTCGCTGTGCATGTGCGTGGGTGTGTGTTTAATCACTGAGAGACTGTATCTGTTTTAGCTAATTATCGTCCTTGTCTCACTGATTAATATAGGTGAGCACACTTACATTCGTCTTCTAGAGAAGCTCCAAGGCAATTGGGATCAATGCACAGAAGCAGGGAGAATATGTACAATTCCACCTTCTCCAAAAGAAGCCGCAGTCCTGCATGTAGGGCCCTCTGTGTCCTGGGGCACAATGAAAGGAATTTCCCCTGCAAGCCACAAGGCATCCACTCTGTAGAATTGCAGGCCCTGTTCAATAGCAGGTGCAGAACTGCTGATGGAATTCCAGCTCTGAGGGCCATATTGCAGGCTTTTCATGCTTATAAATGTGCTTCTTTGCTCTTCAGAAAAATATCAAGGATACATTTGGGAAGCACTACACAGCTCGTGCCTTGCACCCACATCTAAATGGGCTCATTTGCGGGCTGTCTTGGCGAGGTCCTCTCCCTGGTTTGGCAGTGAGGTGGTTAAAACACCTTTAACGATTCCTGCTAGGTTTTGCCTGAAGTATGATTGCAGGAGGCATTAGCCATCTACAAGCAGCAATGCCAACATTAGCTACAGGAATGAAGAAAGCGTCTCAACACTGCACAAATTCAAGAAAGCCTTAGGACGGCCATGTCTTGCAGGAATTGCTAGGGAGAGATATTTCAGAGTTTCGTGTCTGTCTAAGTCTTCCCGCCCCACCTGCCTACAAAGACGTCAGTGTCGGCAGGCTGCACACATGCGCACAAGTGAGTGATGTCTCAGGATGTTCCACTTTTCGATGTGAAGAGCTCCCACAGATGCATGGTATGAAGTCTGCTGTTGGTCCCTGAGTGTTTTTTATGCTGCACCAAACAAGTTGGAGTGGGGGAAGACAACCATTCCTGCCACCCTGGGAAGTGTAGCAGGAAGAACATGGGCAGGTAAAACAAAAAGCCCGTGTCTCCCAGTATTTGAAAGAGCGGTGAAGGGGAGGAATGGTGTGGTGAGGTTCTTCAACTGTCTGCTAAGATAGCCTGGGCTCAGTCGCCCAGCCCTCTCAGCCCTCCTCCAGTTCACCTCACTGCACTGTGGGAGTGGGAGTGGGAGTGTCCCTGTTTTCCACAACTTTTCCGGGTAACTCTGGCCCTTACAAAAATTTTCTAGGTCATGGTAATAACAGGTCCTTTTCCCATAGCCCAGAGAGCTGCACTATCTTCCTGTAGTCAACATCCTGGGAGGTGGGGGGAGTACAGTTGCCAAACTGGGGGCAATTGGGGGCAAATTGGGGGGGGGGAGCCTGGAGTTGTGCAGCACTCACCAGTTTAAAAGCGCTTTCCCACTTTATGATTTCCCTCTCACGGCCACGCTGTGAGACCAGGGCCCTGGGGAAGTCTGCCTGCTGTATGGAAGAGGGAAGAGGAGACTCAGGCACTGAGCGCTTGGGCTGGGGGCTCGGGCCGTGAGTGGCAGAAAGCACGTGAACCCAGGCTCCCTGACTCAGAGACCCTCTAAGCATGTTCTCCAAAAGCAGTGACTTCCTAATGAGTTTTTCCTTTGCTTCTTCTTCAGGAGGCGTGTAGGCATGATGGTGATTAGGATTATAATGAGAAGGCGAGCCTATGGGACTGGGAAAGGATGGCTCTCTACAACCGGCAGCCCCGGAGCCTCTCCCTGTGCCTGGCCACCCCCCGGGCTCACTTGCCTGGCTTTGCAAGCTGGTTACACCTGACCTCCTGAGTGAACATTCTCCCTGGTCCAGAGCTGGCTGCAGCCCACCCCATCACCAACACTACCCAAAGGCTCTGAGATGTAGGGTGACTATTTCTCCAAATACATTTTTTTTTGTTTTTTTAAGATTTTATTTACTTATTTTTAGAGAAGGAAGGGGAGGGAGGAAGAAAGAGACAGAAAAGCATCAATGTGCGGTTGCTGGGGGCCATGGCCTGCAACCCAGGCAAGTGCCCTGACTGGGAATCAAACCTGCGATGCTTTGGTTCACAGCCTGCGCTCAATCCACTGAGCTACGCCAGCCAGGGCCATTTTGTTTTTATTAAATGCTTATATGTTCACTGGTTTTTAAAACAATCCTGCATTACCAAGAGGTTCGCCTCGGGCAGAGCATCAGTTCTTTGTCCCACCCTCTCCACCTCCAGTGTTCTCTCCTAGAATTACTCCATCAGGTAATTCATCTGATGTCTGTCTCCGTATTTTCTACGTAACATGAGTTTTCTCCTTTTTCTTGGTGCGTTGATTTTAGATGGTGTCTGTGAACCCCGTTAAGGATGGTAAGGATTTCTCTTCCTTACATCTCCACCTGTGTACCCTTTTCCTCCAGCGTGGTTATATAAAAATGGGCCTCCAAGGGCCATCGCCTTGGGAGTTAAGCTTCAACACGTGCATTTGGGGGAGACCCAGTTCAGTCCATAGCACCACATCTGCTTTCTGTCTTCCCCCAACTTGTAGGAATCTTTTCGCTTCTGTTTTGCCCTTTTCCCTTCCCTCTTCCATTTTCTTGGCCCATGGCTTAATGCCTTTTTTTTCAAATTACTATTTTTTACTTGGGATTTTGGAAGGAAAAGGAGATAAACATGTTTGGTCACTTTATGTGTCACTATATGTCCAGGTGGGGGGGTGGTACCAACTTGTAAAATAAAAAGTGTAACACAAAAACTCGACACAAGAGAAAGTCAACCTATAGACACTCCAGAGATGTGTGTGTGTGTGTGTGTGTGTGTGTGTGTGTCGGTGGCAGGGGCTGGACCTACCCATGTATCCGCAGATGAGCATGGCCTTTTCCAGCCCTAGAGATCCAGTCTTGCAGAAGACGAATCTTTACACCTTCACCGAACGAGAAAACCCTGTCCCTTCTTGGCACCCGGTCCACCTTCCCGCATCTGGAGCCGGTGCTGCCGGCGCGAGCTCCGCGGCCAAGGGGAGCAGATGGCTTTCGGCTCTGATTAATCACTGCTCTTCCTTCGCTCGGGCTTCCAGCTGTGGTTCGCTTTCTTCTTCTCGGCGTGAGTTATTTCTGCAGTTGTTTTTTTTTTCTTCTCGGCAAAACGTAAGAGGCACTCCTGACTTTTACTAAATCTCTTCTGGTCTTCGGCTCCACGTTGCTGGTGTTCAGCGTTGCTCTCGGGCTTATCTCAAAGCCACCCTTGGGCTGTAACCTTCATCCTGTTACAGGGTGAGGAAGCTCCATTTTCATCCAGCTCTCTGACCTCCGATTGTACAGTGTAGGCGATAGAAAGTTGAAAGGCAAAGTAAAGGAAACCTCCGTGGACCAGAGAAGTCTTTCTGCATGGCTTCTACAGCTGGGCCTGAGAGAGCAGTCCCCTCTGGGCCTCTCAGCTCTCTGTTTAGCCTCATCTCAAAGCCACAGAGCAGAGCGCATCAAGAAACAGAAAGGAGTTGTCAATAATGAAACGTTTGAGTCCGGCAAATAGTTGGCCACATTTGTTAACACTGTAGCACTAAAATAGTACGTCTTATTGTTTTCTCTTTTGGGAGGGGAAGGGAGAAAGGGGGCGGGGAGAGAGAGAGGAAGAGATAGAGAGAAATCAATTGTATTGTTCCACTTATTTATGCATTTATTGGTTGCTTCTTGTATATGTTCTGACTGGAGACTGAACTCTCAACTTTGGCATTCTGGGATGATGCTCCAACCAGCCGAGCTACCCGGTCAGGGATAAAGCAGTGCGTGTTGCCTTGTGGTTTGCGGGGAGTGGCCACCTCCCTTAACCACCTGTTTTCTCTAAGCAGTGGCTCAGCATCAGGGATGCACATCAGGGTTATCTCAGAAACCCTGTCATAGGGCACACGTCCAGGCCCCACTCTCAGAGTTCATTGGAGCCAAGGCATTTGCATTTTGGAGTAGTTCTCCAGGTGATTTTGGTTGGGCAACACTGCTCTGAAGAAATAGCTCTAAAATCAAAGGGGCACCACAGCAGCGTAATCATTAAAACAACAAAGGCCCTGGAAGCCTGGGCAGGTTCTGGCCCCCATTGAGTTGTTTCTCTCATTTGTAAGGACACAGTAAATGTACTGTCCGCATTAGGATACATTCGAGAGTAAAAGAGGGGGCTATTAATAACAACGTGAGGACAAGAGGCATAAATCGAGCCTGCGAAGACAAACCTGTCACCCTCCTCATTAGTCAAAGGAGAGATTGGAGCAGACAACTCGGAGGCCCTTTAAGATTTATGATGCTATCAGCCGTGCCCCACGGACAAGTGCAAAACATGGCTTCATTTCAAATGCGTGCAGAACAGAGTTATTTAAGCATCATCTGCACTCAGGGAAGCTGAAATGGCAAACATACCGAGCTTCGAGCTTGAGACCTGACGCCACTGAGGATAAGTGGCCAGGCAGATAAAGCAAACAGGAGCGGGTGGCCCTCCCAGGGCAAAGGCACCCAAAGACATGGGTCCGTGGGGACAGGGTAACAATCAGGGTGTGTGAGAGGCCGCTGCTATTGCCAGCGGAACCCCAGGGATAGAAGTGAGTAATATTTGAGGTCTCTTGGCATTTGCGCATACTTCTGAATAATATTCCAATATATTCTGAGACATTTACACACATTTCTGTATTATCTTCCAATACGATACTTAGAGACATTTAGACACAGTTTTGTTTTAACTCCCAATATGTTGCACAAAGAATTTGTACAGCTATTTCTTTGGTGCTTCTCAGCCATGTAGCACGATTACTGAAGAGAGCGTTGAGGTCAATTCAATGACCTGATTGATGTTACGTTAGTTATACTACACATAAATATTCTAAAAAATCAAAGTGTGATAAAGCCTCCGAAATCCCCCAAACCATGACCATTTTACTTTCATAATTCAGAAAGCACTTCAGGCCTCTGTGCGGGCATAAGAAGGACCGTGTCGCACCCATGGCTGCGAAAGGTCCGCTCAATAGAATCCAAGGCGTCAACAAGTTGTCACAAACCCAGGAGCATTAAGCCCAGTGCAGTTTGGTTTAGAGCTCTTCTCCCCACCACTGTATTTTCTGTGCTGGTGCTTACCAGGTGGATATTAAAGAAAATCTTGAGAGGGAGAGACTGGGACACAGTGGAGGGAGGGAGTAAGATGACACTACCATCACAACGCCACCACGTTATAATTTCAGGGAAGTGGGCTGACTTCTCTGGTTTGTGCAGTTTTACGCATCCAAGAAGTCAGCAGAGATACGGGGGGAGAGGCACATACAGAAAGCGGGAGCAGACAAAGAGAAGGAAGGAAGGGGGCGAGGGAGAGGGTGTCTGTCCCAGAGAGGAGGAGGAATGGAGTGAAGGAGAGAGAGAGAGAGACAGAGAGACAGAGAGAAAAGAGGAAGAACAAAGGGGAGGGCAGAAAACTCAAACATCTAAACAGAGAAGAAAATAGAAAGATGGAGAACCCCAGCCAGTGTGGATCAGCTGGCTGGGCGTTGTTCCACAAACCCGAAGGTCACCGGTTCAGTTTCCGGTCAGGGCATATACCAGGGCTGCAGATTCGGTCCCCACTTGGGGTGCATACAGAAGGCAGCCAATTGATGTTTCTCTCTCGCATCAATGTTTTTATTCCTCTCTTTCTCCCTCCCTCCCCCTCTCTCTAAAATAAAAAAAGGAAAATAAAAAGCTGGAGAAAGATAGCAGACGGGGTCAGAGGAGGTGGCATACAGGAGCAAATTTAGATGTATGTGTGAGCACACACACAGATTAGTGTGTCTGGCGGGGCGGGGGGAGGTAAATTCTAAGTGAGAATTTTTAGTCAAAATCTTTCAAAGGCTTGTATCAGAATGTAGGGAATGGAACGGCTCACACAGTTGCTGAAGCTCCTTTGATGAATGCAATCCAGCTCATTTCACGTAGACTTAGGCTCACGCTGTTTGGAAGGAAATTGCACGCTGTGGCTGTGCTTCAGGGGTGTAATCAGAGGGACTGGCATTGACAGAAAGCTTCTCACCGTCGTCCTGGATGCAGCCAGCAGACTGTGAACAGCTCTGTTGCCGCCACCGTGGCTATGTCGTCTGTCTGTCAGAATCCATGCCCCCCGTGCATTTGGGATGTGAAGATCCTTAGCCCAGGATTAGAATTCTCCTGGCTGCAAAATCTTTTTTGCTTCTTGCTGAGCCGAGTCTTACCTGTGGCAGAAAACAGCAGCACAGCAAGGAGAGATTGCTGTTGCCTGTCTAGGAGTCCTTTCCACAGAGCCTGGGAGAGGGTGTCCGTCCCAGAGGGAATGGAGGGGGGCGGGAAGAAAGCCAAGAGGTTAGCATTTGGCCCATCTGCTGACGTGGGTTTACGTGGCCAGGATGGCCAGCTTGAGGCCAGTGTTGCCAGGAAGGGCTTTGAAAACAAACAACAAACTCTTTCACCTGAGGAATGCTATGTGCATACTTCTCGCCCCGAAGTTCAAGAAGGGCACAGCGGAGCTGGAGCTGGCCCAGGGATGGGCCAGGGAAATGAACAAAGGATGAGAGGACAGGGCAGATGGGAAATATTGGCATCTTCAGTCCAGAGTGGCAGCGGCCAAGAAGGGATGGGACAGTTCTTTGAAACAGAGGAAGAAGGGTAAGGACGGAGAACAGGGCATGAGCACAGATTCTTGGATATTGAACCCTTGAAGCTTTAGAAAGATCATTTTAGGAAAAACGAATTAAAGCATGAAATTTTATAGTGAACGATAAACTTAGGGAGGGAGAGTGGTGGGGGAGAAATGGAGATAATTGTACTTGCACAACCATAAAAAAGGGAAGAAACAGATACACTCAGGAAACTTGTAGGTGGTTGCCAAGCACCATTATTCACCCCACAGTCTCTCACCTGGCTTTGGGCACGAAGTCTGCCAATTAAATCCAAGCAGGTGGTGGATCATGTGTCTCTCTGTCAGTGCTGAGTCTGTACCCTGGTATTTGCCCAAGGATACAGGGAATTTTCCCAACAAAATGTGGAGAACTGGTGAAAAGCGTAACACAGCCCAGTGGCAGGTATGGAGCAAGAAAAAGAAAAAGGGCAGAGTTCTGGAAGTGAGCTCAGTAAATGACGTGAGAAACAGCCAGCACTGACCACGACAGAGAATCATGGGCACAAGGAAAGGTCCTTCGGTTACCCATGAGTCACCAGAGAGGGTGGGGAAAGTCTCCCCTAGGTCATTTCAAAACCTTCCGAGTTTGGCATATTTGATATATTAATGTCATTGTAATTAATGTTCCTGAAAACAGAAGCTGATACGTGCTCAAATTCCTCCTGATTGGTGAAGCTATTTCAGAAATAGAGTGAGAAAGTATTGTAGGGAGCACAGATAGGAACGGTGGAAAAACCCCAGTCTGCGGTAGACTCATCTGTCTCCCGTGGCTCCCAGCGCTGCTGCGTCCCGACACTTGCCACGCTTCCTAGCAACAGTCCGTTTGTCTGACTTGGCCACCAGGTTGTGAGCTTCGTGATGCAGAGCTCTGGGTCACCCATCAATGGGTCAGCTCGGTGCATCCTCGGTGTCTGATGGATGAACAGACCAGTGTCAACCTGGCTCTGGACAGGACATGTGGTTGCCAATGTGTCCTTTGTATGCTTCATCTGCCCTTCCCGCAGTTCTCAGTGCGGTCCCTGGAGCTCCTCCGCTTGCCCTGTCCCAGACACAGAAACACCCCAAGGACGATCTGACAAGTCCTTAGAGAACATGGGAACCCCCCATTTCACAGAGGGGGAAACTGAGGGGGAAACAGACAAGGAAAATAAAGTCAAGCTAATGCCCAGCATTCATTCCCCCACTCCAGCCTCCTGATTTGAAGAAAAACATTTATTGCTGCCACAGAGAACCAAAAAGTATCTCCTCCAACGTGATCTTATGTTCTGTGCTGTGAGTGACCCAGACAAGAGAAAAATAAATCAGCCCATTGTCTCTGAGGGGTGCTGCACCCACATACAGGATGAGGTCGAGCTGTCTCTTTAAAGACTATGTTGATTTAAAAGTGGGCTGTGTCCACTTTGCTTCCCACCCATTGACCAGAGGGGTGCATGTGTAGTTCCCTTGGACTGTCACACTTGTCGGTGGAACACAGGAGGAGGCTGAGTGCAGGGGAAGTGAGTGACTCTGCATGCCGGACCATGACTCATCACAGAGCTCAATCTATAAAATGGGAGCAATAGTACGACTTCATAGAGCCGCTGTGAAAATGAGATACATGTGTAAAGTGCTTAGCAGGGTGCTTGGCATCCGGAAAACATGCAATAATTGAGCTCCTGTTAAAATTACTGGAGTAACCCAGAAGCCTTCTGGGTGGGGTAGAAGCATCGGCTTAGGAGCCAGGAACCTGAGAACCTACATCTAAAGTGCCATTTAGACGATGGCCATGCCTGTCGCCGAGTTCATGTATGATTTCTCATTCTCCAGCGCTGTCTAAAGGACAGTCGAGTTGCACGTCCTCTCTTCCCACTAAAACTCAAGAAGGAAAAATTCGAAGTTTGTTGAAGAGTGTCTCCTTTTAATTCACGGAATACGCTACCTTTATGGGCGTTTCTTAAAGCGCTTGAGGCTGAGCCGGGGAGAAGCTGTTTGGAACATTCTCTGAGCGGAGATGCGTGGCGGGCTTCAGCAGACGAGATTGGGCCATCCTTCTCTTTTGAAAAGCATGTTTGTGAGGAGCTGCGGAGGAGCCACAAAACAACTAGATCCATCACCGTGGCAGGGCGGTTTTCCAAGGGCCCCGGAGCGCTGGCTGTACCCCTAAATGGCCATCTCCACTTATCTGGGACAATTTCAGAGAAAAGGAGGAGAAGCAAAACCACTTTTCATAGAGTTCCAGCTTCTTATTTAGGTCTGCATTGAACTCTCAAACAACTTTAGAGAAAAGGGTAATATAACATTTCCGGTGTCTCACTGATCACTGATCACTGCTTGTCAGAACGGCCTTTGTTTTTCCCCGGCACCCTCACCCTGAGGACCACCCTTGCCAGCTTCCCTCTCCTACTTGACACTGCAGTGTATGTACGTCTTCACCAGTTCACACCGTTTACAGACTCATTTGTAACCTCATTCAACTGTGGGTTTTCCATCTTTATATCATAAAACTAGAATTATAGAACGATATGGCTGGAGAGATCTTAGAGCTATATTAAATATAACAAGAGCCAATTTTTCACCAAACCCTTACTATTTGCCAGGTATTATGCTGAGGGCTTTATACATTTATCTTATTTAATTGCCCCAATAATCCTATGCGGTAGGGTCTACTAATCTTTCTGTTTTATAGATGAGAAAACTGAGGCCAAAGATTTAAGTGTCTTGCTTGAATTCACAGCTAGTAGCTAGCAGCGCTAGAACTCAAGCACAGGCTGCACTGGGTCTGTGCTGTGCTTGATTACTGTGCTGTGACTTGGTGCTTTTCTGGTGAAGAGCCTGGTCCCCAGAGGGGCGCTGTGCGTTTGCTCGAGCCAGGCGGTTGTTGGCGGAGTCAGGGCTGGAAGCCGGTTCTCTGCACTCCCAGGCCCCTGAGCCCTGCACTGCACAGTCCATCCCACCTGTAACACGGAGGCGGGCTCTGGGATCCTTCTGGAAGTCTTTTTTGTTTTTGTTCCCCCTGTGTTTGCAAAATTCCCAGAGAGTACTTTTTTTTAATTGAAAAGAAAATTTTTATGTAAACTCCTTTTCAAAATGAGAGTTTTTATTTTCCCATTCCTCCTCTTCTAGTCTCATTCTCTCGGGGCAATCTAAATTTTCAGAATTTTTAGATTCAGAAAATTCCCTTTGAATAAGGCATCTCGCCCTAAACACACTGCCCAGGAATGCCTCTGGATCCCTTAAATAGCAGCTCTGAGGCAGCAGGTCCTTGAGACGGGAGAACAGGTTATTCTAGTCGCTCTGCTGTGAGGCCTTGTCTCTTTAGAAAGCAGAATCGAAGCCATGTGTCTCGCTCAGAATGGAACCTAAATGAAGAAAATGATCAGATGCTCAGATTCAAATTAAGTTCTCTTTGGCTCATTTTCAAACTGTTCTTTCTATTCTAGGTATACCCCCGGTAGGACCCTTAAACAAAAGGTTTCGATATTTATTAAAGATACCTGTCAAATATTTCATAAAGTCTGATCAGACCAGGATACCTCTCTTCGGATCCCAAGAGGAGCGTGATGGATGAAATCTGCTCCTTGTGTGTGTCACTGTTTATTTACTCTCTGAGTGAATTCACGTAACAAGAAGACTCCGGAAGGGCTGTTAATTACCCTTGTAGTCTAATTTATTGCTTCAGGCACCCGATATGTTTTATACCTTGGCTAATGTTAATTTTATTCTTTTGTGAGCTGAGCTTGGTGTTTGCAAAAAGCTATAAGATGTAATTTATTTCCCCCCACTTGCCTTCTAAATATTAACTCTATTGAAAAATGATTAAATAGATTATGTAAATCATGGTGATTGCATCCACTTTAAAGGTTAATCCTGCCATGATGGAGCCAGATAATTAATTTGAATTCATTCCCTAGCACTAATTCTCAGGGAAGCTAAGGTGCAATGGGCTGAGTACCCTATTGTGGATGTCACTGTATGCTTGCTTGTGATAAAAACTGGAAGAAACAAATCTCAAAGCTTTGAGAACAAAAGTTCCTTAGGGCTATTGAAAGGCACAATGCATCATGGAATAGAACCACAATTTTCTTTTTCCCAGAATTTCAGGAGGTAGGTTTTACTGACTATTCTACTCTGTCTCCAGATTTCTTAAGTATCACCTCCTTTGTTAGGAAGCCAGACCCGGTTTGGTTGCAAGGATTCTGGGACAGCCCCGTTGCTTCATACAGGATGCCTCGCCCACTTCCTGAAAACTCCAGGCCAGGAGAGACCTCTCAGATGCTTTCACAGCATCATCTGCCCATCACCATACCCTGTGCTGAGCACAGCCACTGCTCCGCCGCCTCCACCCTGTCCCGCAGAGACTCAGCCACCAGCCGGGGAGCGCTCCCCTCCTGGGGTGGTGACGAAGGAGTCCTCCGCACCAGCTGGCCCCTTGAATCCTCGTCTTTGTTTCCTGCTGCCAATACCTCTTCTTCGGTCAGAGAAGCAGCAATCCCGAATACCTCTGAATCTGTCTGCCTCTCTATCTCCCTGGGCTCATTTCTTTTTGTCTCTCCTCCTGGATTGCTTCTCCCATCCCCTCCTGCATCCTTCCATTATTTCTAATCATTCAGAGCATTCAGAAACATCCCTCCATCTTTTGCCTTCTCCTGAAGCGGACGTCTGTTGCTTCACATCCACAGCATCTGTGACTGGTGAATGTCTCAGGCAGATGGCAAACAGCTCAGGCCCTGGCCTGCCTGTGGCTGGATGACCCTCCAGGGCTTCATCTCTTACAGGCCTAGTTGGAGCCTTCCGGTCTGGTCCCCAGAACTGCGGCAGCAACACCATTTGGGCCCCTGGGAATGCCACTTGAAGCCTAGCTTTACCTGTCTGTTCGTTGTAGCCCACTGATGAGGCTACTCAACAAAAAACACTGGCTTTCTCCCATAGTGCTTCCCAATCTCCTTAATCTTACGCTTAACTCCTGCTTTTTTTGCCTTGAGAGATCATTTCTTTCCTCCTGGATTTTCCAGTCTGCAGACTCACTGTGCTCTGGTCAACCTCAAAATTTCACTCATCCTTGCAGACAACAGAGCTGAGGACAAAGAGCATCAAGGTAACACTGCACAACGGGGAAGGTGGGGGTGGAGTTCGGGGTTGGGTCCTGAGGTGAGCTGTTCGTGTTTTCTGTCCAGCAACAGTCTAGCAAGAAAGTCCACAAATAAACTATTTAATATGAACGAACTCAACTCTCCCTTCTTCCCGTCCTCATTTCTTCTCTTTATCTAACTTCTAAATATAATCCAATCATAGGTTGGAGCAATTTAATTAATTAAATGGCCACCACTTGCTTAAAGAACAGTATCTATTCCTGGTTAGCTCATTTATTTTGAAGCAAATTAAACACTTGGAAATGTGGTCTGCGTCCCTGTCTGCATAGTAACATCATCCGTGCAGGGGAGATGGGGCTTCTGGCCAGCCAGGTCCCTCTGAGGCTTGCTCACTGCAAGGGATGCAGTTCGGAGACATACGTCTCTCAGTTAATCACACCTAACTTTTGTTTATTGCATCGCAACTTTCAAAATACTTTTTAAAAGTTCTAATTTAGGCCTCACAATAAACAGCCCTGTGGGGTACACAGGGAAGGATCATAATAGCTCCCATATCATTCATTCAGCAAATATCGAGTGTGTGCTGCGGATGTGCCAGCACTATTCTAGCCACCAAGGGACACATAAGAATGGAACTTGGTTCCTGCTCTCATCATATTGGGGGCCATTGTTCAGATAAGTGCGTGACCTGTGCGAAACCATGTGGGTCTTTTGACTTTTCTCACTGCTGTTTTTGACCACAGGTGCTGGGAGAAGGAGTCTTTCGTCAGGAGAGCCCCAGGGCCAGCCTGACAAAATGCAGGGTGTGTTGAGGGGACCTGTCCAGGATACGGGGAGCAGTCCTAAGACACACAGGCCCAAGGCGGCCTTGAACCCTGCTTTAGTTTCCTGTGGCTGTTGTGAAAAACTGTCACACACACACTTGGAGTTTTTTTTTTAAGATTTTATTTATTTATTTTTAGAGAGGGAAAGGAGGGAGGGGGGAGAGAGAGAGAAAGAGAGAGAGAGAGAGAGAGAAAGAGAGAGAGAGAGAGAGAAAGAGAGAGAGAGAGAGAGAAAGAGAGAGAGAGAGAGAAAGAGAGAGAGAGAGAGAGAAACATCAATGTGTGGTTGCTGGGGGCTGTGGCCTGCAACCCAGGCATGTGCCCTGACTGGGAATCGAACCTGCGATGCTTTGTTCGCAGCCTGCACTCAATTCACTGAGCTACGCCAGCCAGGGCTAAACTTGGAGTTTTAAAACAACAGAAATTTCTCCTCTCACTGTTCTGGAGGCCAGAAGACTGGGATCAGCATCACCAGCCAAAGCCCAGGTTTTGGCAGGCTGCCCCTCCTCTAGAGGCTCTAGGGGAGGCTGCCTTTTGCTTCTCCTAGTTGCTCACGGCTGCTGGCACTCCTCCTCCTGTGACCACGTCACTCCAGTCTGCAGGGTCAACATCTCCGAATCACTCCCCGCTCCGTCTTCACACCACCTTCAACTGTGTATGAATGCACACGTGTGTGCATGTATGTGCAACTTGTCCCTCTCTCTTAGGAAGACATTTGTGATGATGTTTAGGGCCCACCTGGGTAATCCAGGACACTCCTCCATCTCAAGACCCTTAAGTACATCTGCAAAGACCCCTTTTTCTAAAAAAGGCAACATTTATAGGCTCCAGGGATAGGTGGCGCCATTACTCAGCCCACTACCCACTTGAAAACCAAAGTAAGCTTTGAGAAGAGGCCGTACATGAGTATTTTTTCACCTCCTAAGGAGCCCCACTCAGCAGCCGGAGCCCTGGACTGGGGAGAGAGCTCGGGAAAGCCAGTCTAAAGGAGGCCTAGAGAAGGAAGGGACTCTCGCAGTTTACTAGTGTGTGCTAACAGTGGTGGGAAGATCTGGCTTTTTGCCTTTTGGTCTAGAGCTCTTTATGCAAAAAAAGTTTTCCACCGAGGTCAGGAATGGGCACTCCGCACATACAGGCCCCTGCCCTCTGCTCCCACTCCCCTTTCTGGCCTCTCTCCTATTGACCCTCTATATCGACTGTCTCACTTCCTCAACAGGTTCCAGCAGCAGGTTCCAGCCTGGTCAGGGGACTGGGAGGGACAGAGTAGAAGCTGTGTCGGGCAGTAGGAAACATCCCTGGCCTGGTCCCAATGAGACCACTGCCAACCATTCCTTCCCGCCTCCACCTTCGAGCAGAACTTCAACAGAACTGCCCAGGGCACTGGTCTCAGAGCCGCCAAGGATGCTGAGGGGCCGGAGTGAGAGCGTTGCCACATCTCCTTGGAACCGCACTCCCAAATCAGGGCCCTGTGAGTGCAGAAGCAGAGGCGCCTTCCAGCAGCAATCCAGAACTGCCGAAGGGTCCTGGGTCTGTAAAAGGAGATTTCCTGCCACTGGCTAGTTGGATGGAAATTCTGGGGGTTTCCTACCATGCAGCATAAAAGCCAAGTACCAGTGGTCTTGCCTAAAAGGACAATCACATCTGAAAGAAACCTCATCTCCCCCAAAGTACTGTATTTTGTTAGGTATAATGTGCACTTTTTTTGCCCAAATTTTTGAGGGAGTGGCTGAAATATCTTGTATCGGTTCTTGTGTTTTGTAAATATTTATTCCATAAAATTTCCTGTACCATAGTATGTTCAAAAATGAATGCTAAAATTCCTTTATAATACAAAAACCAAGTATCTAAATATAAACAAATAAATAACTGGATTTAAAAATTAAAAGAACAATTTTTTTCCTGAAAGTTGGGGCCCCAAGTGTGGGTGCTCATTAGACACAGCAAAACGCAGGTGGCTTCTGCTGCCCGGATGCCTGCGGGCAGCCTGGCCGTGCTCTGCGAGGCCGGGAGCGGCCAGGCCTTCTCCATGGTTCCCGGTGTCTTGTGGGCTGGCGAACCTCAGAGACCTGATCGCTGCAACTCGTCTCCCATTGGTCCTTCCCTTTTCATCTCCACTGCACTACTTCTGGCCCTCCTTGGCTCCTTCCTTCTATAATCACAAAATAGCACGTCTTTGTTTCAGAAGGGACCAAGAGTCAAGGAATGGAGACCTAGAAGCTGGAAAAGACAAATTCTCCTCTGCGGCCACCTTGACTTTGGTCCAGGGAAGCAGATTTTGGACTCCTGACCCCTGCAACTGTAATAGAATAAATACCTGTTGTTTCAAGCCACAGAGTTTGTGGGAATCTGTTACAGAAGCCATAAGAAACTAATATGGTTTACTTCTAACTTTTGGGATGTGTCAATATTTTACAACCTCCGACCCCCGGACAGGAACCCATGACGCCAACCTGCCCTGGCTTCGGTCTTCCCCACAGGGCCGCCCCTCTGTTCTAGAGCCTTCTAACTCCTCGTTTCTGGAAAATACAATCCAAATTCTTTAGCTCAAAGGACCTCCAAACACTAACCCTAATTCATTGTTTGAACCTGAAAATTGACTATTCCGCGACCACCCCCACCCTCAATCCTTCCTGTATTCATTATTTGGCTCACATGATTTTCTCTATATAAAATGCCTTCCTTAGCCTGTCTGTGATGTTGGTACTTCAAGCTCTTCCTCAAATGGGATTTCTCCCAAAAAGGCCCACCCTCAATAAGATGTGGTATTTTGCTTTTATTTTTTGAGCATGTATTAACACTTTGCATCTCTCTTGTGGCAAATATCAGTTCTACCTTTTATATGAATTATATATTTATATATTAAGTGCTTAGCACTTAAATAATTTGCTGAATTAATTGCTCATTAAATATTTGTTGAGTTGAATTGAAATATGACCCCACTATAGAATAATGCCTATTTCCTGACTGTGTTATAACTTGATACCCACGATGAAATGGAAACACCACTGATTTGTAACAATGAAAGGGGGTCATAGGAAAAAAGGGCAAAGTAAACCAAGGGCAGAGTTAGCAGACGGGGCGTGACTTGCGCTTCCAGTTTTTCAAATCTTATCCTTGTGCTGTGCCTTTAGAGATTCAAGAATAAATATGATGGTGAGTCATGAGAAGAGAACTAGAAGGTATTTTGTGATCCCGGACTCACTAATGGCGCTGCACTCTGATTCCGTCACTGGGAAAGCTAACACCCTCCCAGGCTGCGTCTCTGGGGCTGTGAGTCACCCAGCACAAGGCAGGGATCGTCTCGTGGTTCTTTCAGGTGCATCTTCTGCAGGAGGTTTGGTCAATGTGAGCCCTGTGTCCTGGACCTGGTGCAGTGCCAGAATAAATAGGGAAGCTGTTAAAAATACAGATTCATAGATTCCACATCCACGAAATTCTGACTGCACAGGTTAGGGAAGAGCCTAGGAATCTGGACTTTAACCAGCTCAAATTGTGTGAGACTCACTGGTCTACAAAAGCTTTTAAGGTTTTTGCAATTCTAGAATTCTACTGTCCAGAACACTGTGTCCAGTTTCTGGTTCCGTGGTCTCGAGCTGTTGACTTACTGCCTCTGCTGGTTCTCACCATAGTCAGTCCCAAGCTTTGGTCTTCCGATGCTCCGCCTCGGGGAGAGGGAGCACCTATAAACTGGCCAAAAGGTAAGGCTTGGGGTTTTAACACTTAGTTATTTTAAAGTGAGTCACTTAATGCACCAAACTTTGGTTTTCCCATCAGTAATGAAGGCTAGAACTCACAAGTCCGGCCACCCAGTTTACCTACTACGCAGGAATCAAATGGACCCACAATATTATCACAGAAGAGGAGCCACCAAAGACAACAAACACACAGGTGTCATTGGGTGCCTGAGCACCTAAAGGTGAGAAGATCCCAGGGGTCAGTGGGACAGACAGAAGTGGAACCAGGCCCCCCCAGAGGCAGAAGCAGTGTGAGCTGCTCCCAGTGCTTGGGGTGGAAAAGCCAAGGGGGGGAGTGAGATGCCCTGGCCCTCTTGCTCGGTCCACCTTAATTTCAGAGATTTACTGCTGCCTTCTAAACAGACAAAGCCATCCATCGGAGCTTTAAAAGCCCAGTCCAGACAGATGACCAAGAGGAAGGAGGCATTTTTCAGCCTTAGCACTATTTGTTTATGGTGCGTCCATTACCGCTGACCCCGAAGACTGGAAGCAGACGGGTCCATTTCATTTTCCGATTATCTAGTTTATGACATCGTTAAAATTAATTGAGCGCTCATCTTAGCACATAGCAGCAGGCCATGTGGAGGAGGAGGAGGCAGCGTTCCTGGAAAAACACTGGCACAGGGGCTGAGTGTGCTGTCCTGGTCAGCATGGTGCAGCCTGGCCCCAGCCCACACAGGTCACGGGGCGTCAGCGAGGGCAGCTGTGTGGTTACCGTGGGCACTGCCTGTTCTCAGCACATCTGCTCCTCGGAAGGAGGCAGCACAGGACAGAAGCAGCGTTTGAAGGAGGAGAGGAGAGAATAAGACAATATGCACATTATTTCTTCTGGATTCGAGGAATTGGCGAGTTTTTGTTTGGGATGATGACGAGGTGCTGGAAGTAATGAAAATTTTGGGTGCTGGCTAGGTACACAGTGGTGTTGAATGTACTTACTGCCATTGAGCTGTGCACTTAAGAATGGTCCCAATTTTCTGGGTAAATTTTATGTTATGTGTATTTTACCACAATTAAAAAAATAAATTGGACTTTCCCTAGACTAGTCCAATTAACAAACACTTGTGGGGGGGAGCAGAGTTTGCCACCCTCAACTAGGGTTTTTTGAGACATTGATTATTTAAGCAGCTTATTTTCAAGGGACAAAAGACTCAGGAAGAAACTCTGACCTTCTCCCTGATGGCCTAAAAAATATTTAGAAAGGGAACCTTCTCTGTGAAGGAAGTTATAGAAGATAACTATGGTTTAATGTGAACTAGTGTGATAAACAGGGAGGAACCTAGCAAGGCCTGTTTGATCAAAATGCCCTCGGTGTCCTATTGTTGAAGGCGGCCCAGCAAACATTCATTTACCAAACATTTGCTTTTCCGTCTCCATGTGGATTGCTTTCCTTTCATGTGAAACCCCAAAATATAGCACCCCCTTTCTTCTTAGCTCAAGAGGGCATATACTAGCCTTGGGGCCCCATATTCTTGTGGAACCCCTGTACGTACACACATCATTAAATTTGGTTATTGTCTCCTGTTAACCTGACTCATGTCAAGTTCATTACCAGATCAGCGGGAAGAACTAAGAGGGAAAAGAGGTGGAAATGTCCCACCCCCTACACTTGCCACTTTGCTCCCTCTGGATGGCAAATGGCGCACTGAAGAAGAGACCGTCCCTTCTGCAGGGCTGAAGCATCTTGCGGGTCGTGACTAACGCTACTGCCCGTGGTAGGACCCATGCAGGTGCTTATACTCGATCTAATTCTGGGCGTTTGAACTTCTCTAACCCCTAACACTTCAGTATGTTTTGGAAAGTCTTGACTTCCTCTTATTCTCCGGAAGATGGACCTAAGAGTCCCTCTCTGGGGTGGACTGCCCTACTTTTCCTGTGGAAATGTCAAAGCATTCATCCCATTCAGTGTAGGTACTCATTAAATATTTCTGAATGCCGACTCCCCTATGTTCTTTCAGCCCCAGAACTGAATCCTTTGGTGCAGAGCTGGAAGAGGGAAAGGCTGGGATTTCTGGCTCAGATTCACTTCAGCCTGCCGTGTTTGGGCCTGCGAAAGTCCCCACTGCCCAGAGTTCAGAGACAGAATCTCAAGGTTGAAGAGTCCTAACAGGTCTTCTTGTTTATCGCGCATGTGCAAGCGGTCAGCGGGTCGCAGTCTGTGGTCAGATACGTCCGGTGTGGCTCCTGTCTTTGAGAACGGTTGTCCCTGTGACCATCAGTCACCCCATCTCCTCAGAGAGGCCCTCAAAGCTTCAGACAGGAATGTATTTTTAAAGCACCTTTCACCAGTACAGAGGCTTAGAGTTCTACTATCTCTGGATTGGGTTCAGATTGGGTTATTTTAATACTTCAGGAAGACTTCTCTAGGTGCATAAATTTTGGCTCAGTCCACATTTGCTACTTGCATTTTCTAGCTGGAAATTACCTGTGGAAGTTGAGCCACCTCCCTCGCTGCCAGAGCCCACTGGCTGCTGTTGCCAAGGCCTTCTTCATCACTCAAACCTCCATCTATTGCCGCGAATACCAGACGCAGCACCTGGCGGCTGCGGAAGGTTCTCATCCTCACAGGTCATGAAATATGTCAGAATACATTCTGTTTGTCACCTACACTGAGGATTTGCAACTGTCTAAGTGCTCTATTCCCAGCCACCGTCTTCTGAAGGAAAGCATTGTCCTACCCTGAGGTAAGGACGACACCTGTGTTCATATTGAAGACGATAGCAAATAAAGGGCAAGAATTTTTTTTTTTTTACAATCCCACTTTCAGTATGCTCAGAACGGAAATCTTATTGAAATAAGACCTTTAAAGTGCCTCCTTTCACTGTCCTTTTAGGAAGATATTTCAGATAGTACAGACACCCTGAAATGCAGCCTGGTCTGAAATCTTTTATCTATAGCTTTAGAAGAGTAAAGGGCATGACATAAGGAAAAGAGGAAGCAACCGTGGGAAGGCATGACTAGGGACAGGGACCGGAATGTAAATTATATACCTGGCTGTTGCAGCCAGATATCTCTGGTCGGTTTCCATCCGTGGAGCACCACACTTGGGGCCAGGATGAAGTCCGCCTATGGGATACTAGGAGTGGATGTGATCCCTTGATATTGATGCAGAACTGTGAGCTTTGCAAGTCCACGCCCTTGACCAAAGCCACTTTCCAGAGAAATCTTGGCGGGGGGGTGGGGTGTATTTTTACATAGTCATGGTTTGTATGCACTCAACTATACCCTTCCCGTCCATTCATATGTTGAAATCCTAATCCCCGGTATCTCCGAATGTGATTTTTTTTTTTTTAGCAGGGGTGGGTGCAAGGGGAATAAGATCATGCAAATGTAATTAGTTAGGATGAGGTCATACAGGAATAGAATAGGCCTCTGATCCAATATGACTGGCATTCTTATAAAAAGGGGAAATTCAGGCACAGACAGACCTGTAGACGGGGGAAACAATGTAAAGACACAGGAAGAAGACAGCCATCTGCCAAGAACACCAAAGATCACCAGCAAACCCTCAGAAGCTAGTGGAGGAACATAGAACAGATCCTTCCCGCTGATGAAAATAAGACGACAGGCCCCAAATGGAGTTGCTTCTGCCAAGCTCCCTGGTCTCCAAACTGAGACGGCTTTGTTACAGCTTCGGCTCTCCCAGGAATGAAATCTCAGGCCGGTCAGTCAGTAGTCTCCCGACTGGCCCCAGGGAGGTCGGACAGAGCCCTGCCGTCCCTTTGAGGAAAGTCACCTTGCCATTATCAGCCTGGCTTTGGCTTTGGTTTTTGTTTGTGTCTGTTATAACTTCCCTGGTCCTGCTCCCTCTGCCTAGAAAAGTCTTTCATTCGTAAAGCCCCTTTCTGTCTGCTAGATGGGATGGGCCCAATTCATGAGTCGTTGAATAAAGCCAATACAGTCTTTAAACTTGACTCAGTTGAATTTTGTTTTTCTGTTGGTTCTTTCTGACAGCCCCCAGAAAGAACCAACCCTACCAACACCTTGATCTCAAACTTCTAACCACCGGAACTGCAAGACAATACATTTCCGTTTTGAAGACACCTAGCTTGTGGTTCTTTGTTGTGGCAGCCACGCAGTGGCCAAGGTGAAACCATCCAGTGTGGTACATTGCTTTGCAAAGAGTCAGAGAAGCTGTAAAACCTAGTGATGCACCTTTATTTTTATAGCATTTGTGCTTAGAAATGTTTCTTAGCATCTTGAATTCTAGCCTACTGCTCATATATGCTCCTCATGTCCACATGAAGGTTTTTATACAATTCATAGATTCTTTCTCTACTGAGGATTCTCCATGTTTGGGATGCCTATCCTCAGCTCTTGAAAACATCTCCAAAGACTTAATTAAAAATCTTGGCATCTCATTCTATCACCTTAAAATATCACACCCCAGGCACTCCTTAGGATACACCCTACTTTTGCCTCCACGTCTGACCACTCTACCTACCTTGGCCCCTGGCACACTTCCATCATTTTTAAAAGTTTGAGACAAAGGCCATATTTATTTCTCAAAATATGTATACATATTGTAAAGCGATTTATTAACAAGTTGACAAAACTTTGCCCTCACGGTGGAACTTGTTAATAATATTTTTTAGTGAGAATGGTCTAATGAAATATACTTCATTATTTAAAATACATTGGTTTAATACTTGTTGAAAGGACAAAGCCAGCCCCATTTGCTACTGTGGCACCATGTGCCCAGTAGGCCTGTGACCTTGTTAAACATGATTGCCACTTTACTCTCCTGAGCTTGTCCCTGGGAGTGGAAATCAGTGGGAGCAAGAACAGAACTAACTGCTCCCTACAGCCACAGGCAGAAGATAGCATTGGAGCGAACTGCAGCCTTGTGTTACAAGGGGCCAATAGCCCAGGGGCCACATACAGCAACCCCCCACCCTTTTAAAACTCTAATTATTATCCAGTACAAGCTCCCCACCCCTTGGGTGTGCCTCCCCACACCATGCCCCTCTCCTTTCTTGGAGAGTGAATAAAAACTTTACTCTCTACACTTTCTTCTCTCTGTGAATTCTTTCACAGCCTGTGTCACCCACCAGCCTAACGCTTGTGCTACAGTGATTCTAATTCAGGTTTTAAGTTCAGTTCCCTCCCTCCCTCCCTCCCTCTCTTCCTCTCTTTGATACTTTGCTTTATTGCTTATTGCAGCTGAAAAATTTCTCTTGCAAAGACGCACAGGACCAGATGGAAGGAGTGTTCCTTTAGATGTGCATTTTCATTCTACTCCACTGACTATCCAAAGGTTTTTGTTTAAATTCTGGGGCTGAATTTCATCTTCTCTGATGTCAATCAGTTGCTCTTCCTAACTAATCACAAGGTGTTTCATTTTTGTACTTTAACAATAGGTTCAAATCACACTAAAACTCTATTCAAAAGACTTTTCAACAGATTTTTGATCATTTCTTTAAGTATGCGGATATGAGTGTTTTTATGGGTGACACATGGATTTTTTTCCCCAGTAAAAACAAAATGACTTAAACATGGAAGTGTTTCGAAATACCTACTTTCAAATGGTTCTTTTCATAACATGCATCTCAGAAAAAGGCAGTCTCTCACAGATTGGCCAACTCCTTTTCAAATCCAATAGGTCACCTCCGACTGGTAAAATACCCCATGATGTGGGCAGATGAGCTCACTCGGGAAGTAAGAAAAAGGCCAGCACTTTCCATGTTCTTGACATTCTCTCGTTTGCATTATTGCTGTCTTCAGTGGACTCTGTGGGTTGTTTGGATGTTTTCTAAGTGAGAGGATTTTTGTGGTGAAGTCATGGGAAATTCCTTGAAGAAATTGTTTTAAGCCACTTGATTATTTTGTGAGGACTAGTTTAGTTGAATCTGGAGAATATGATCCACAACTCCACTTAAACAATGTGCCTACTTTATACCTTTCGATAACCTTGCAGCTCATGGCTAAATGGGGGCCCGTCATCACCCTCCTCGATCAGAGAGTCTCCGCTCTGATCTTCAGGTCCCGGGGGCACCAGAGAAGTCCCATGTGTGCATTTGGGGGACAGAGATGAAGTGGGGGTGCCAGACCTACCATACAGTAGTTATCAGTTAAGTGGCCCATCTTTATTGTTTAGATAAAACTCAATATGACAAGTTCTAACATTTTCTTCTGTGCCCCAGTGGATCAGGGCTGAACACCCCATTCTGGAGATATAAATCAACATGACAAGAACACAAGACCCAGAGAAACCCAGAAAAGTGCTTGTTGTGGGGGAGTAGTTGGAAGGGCTATGAAATCCTATCATACTTTTTATTCGATGCTGCCCTATTGTTCACAAGAGCGTTGGGAAACACAGGGTGACATGGACCACCACCATCCAGTCAAGGACACCCGCAGCGAGATATCCAGGTCACGTCTGGGATGCTCACTCTGGGAAGCATCTCTGCTACATTACCACAGGTCCCCGAGTGAGTCTTTGTTCTGAAGCTGTGCTGTCCTTGTGTTATGGCCCCGGCGGGGCCTCTAAAGCGAAGACAGAACATCCAATAGCAAACCAGTTACCGAGTCCATCAGACGTGTTTGTTAGGATTTCTTTCTGGTCAATTAAAACACAGCTTTCAAAAGCACTCATAAAGGCTTTTGCAGGGCTCATAAGGTAATGCTCAAACTGTCGCTAATGATTCCTCGACCACGATTAAGCAAAACAAAATAAAAATCTGTTTCCCAGGGCACTGGGAATATCACAAATGATGTTGAGGTTCCAATAAGTTGGAAATGATTTTTACCCTTTATTTTTCAACACGTGCACACACACACCCCCCCTACATCGGTTTGTTTCTGAGTGACATGCAAGGGAATAAAGAAATCATTTGGTAAATATATGTACTGGTGTGAGTGGGTAGAGGTTATCCATTTTAACTACTTCATGCAATATGAATTGCAAGGTTCTCAACCAATAATTTTTTGAAAAGTGATACCATAAAAGAAAATGTGGTCCTAGATGCTCTTGCATCGGTATCACCTGTGAGCCCCCCATTCCGATGTAGCAGAGCAGTTACAGGGCTTCCTTGAGTGAGTCTTACGGCCACTGAAATTTAAGCACCGTTGATCTCTGTTGTGTGTCAACAGAGATGAAGATACCAGCCCGAGGATGCACACACTGCGGACCTGCTGCCCCAGAAACAAGGGCCTCTTTCTTCCAGACCCACTCACAGCTTCTGTGCATGTCATAGTGCCGTCTGAGAGTAGGTGGTCGTCGGAACAATGACGCTGCTTCTTCCCGACTCCTGGCTGTCACTGTCCTGACATGCCACCTGTGTCGCATCCCATGAGGTTCTGCGGATGGGCCATGGCATTGCCGGAGACAGACACACGTTGGGGCAGAAACTTGATAGGACATGCTGAGCCAAGGCAAAAAAGTGGAAATGAACCAAGATGCAACCTTTCCAGAACATCCTCTCGCCGATGGAGGGGAAGCCTGGCAGGTCTGGGGCTGGGATGGCAGGAAAGTGGGAGCAATCGCAGTTGTTCCCGAACCCTGTTCCTTAGATGCGCACTCCCCAACGTGTGTTCTGAAGAGCACTAATTCTACCCGATGCTCCAGGGACAAAGGGTCTTATGGTTAAAACCCTTTCTTGGGTATCCTAACTCCTTTTTTTCTTTCTTTTTTTTTTTAAAACACCTTTCTATTTTGAAGAAATTATAGACTCACAGGAAGTTGCAAAATAGTACACATTGTCCACACGTATTTTTCCCCCAACTATCCCCCCAGACACAGTTATGTTGCTGTAGTACAATATGAGCCAGGAAGTTGACATTTACACACTACTATTAACTCAGCTTCAGGCCTTTACTTAGCTTCC
Source organism: Phyllostomus discolor (assembly GCF_004126475.2). Taxonomy (NCBI): domain Eukaryota; kingdom Metazoa; phylum Chordata; class Mammalia; order Chiroptera; family Phyllostomidae; genus Phyllostomus; species Phyllostomus discolor. The sequence goes on from NC_040913.2 coordinate 79,256,927, forward strand.
CCCACTTTTTCCATGCACTCGTTGGTGTGTGTGTTTGTAGTTCTGTGCAATTTTATCTTGTGTATAGACTCGTGTAACCATGAGAAGATACAGAATTTTCCATCACCACGAAGGACTCTCTTATGACCCCCCTTTGCATTCACAGCCCCCCATCTGTCTCCTGGCAACCACTGGTGGGCTCTTCATATTTATAATTTCATCATGTCAGGAATGTTACACAAATGAAATCAGACAGTGTGTAACCTTTTGAGATCAATTCTTTTCACTTGGCATAATACCCCCAAGGTGGTCCAGGGTGTGGTGTATACCAATAGCTTATTCCCTTATATTGCTGAGTAATTAATGCTCCATAGTATTAACTGTGGTATAACACATCACAGCTTGTTGAACTACTCACCCATTGAAGGACATTTGGGTTGTTTCCAGTTTCTGACTCTGAGTAAAGATGTTAGGAACATTTGTGTACAGGTTTTTGTATCAACATAAATTCTGATTTCTCAAAGATAAATGCCCAATAATGTATCTGTTTGGTATACTAATTACATGTTTAGTGATATAAGAAACTGCCAATGTGTCATTTTATATTCCCACCAGAGTCTAGTTTCTCTGCATCTTCACCAACATTATCATTGTTTTTTATTTTTAGCTGTTCTAACAGGTATGCAGTGGTATATCATTGCCATTTTAATTTGCAGCTCCCTAACGGCTAATGGTGTTCAATATCTTTCTTTATGTGCTTATTATTCATCTGCATCTCCTCTTTGGTGAAATGTCTGTTCATGTGTTTTGCTCATTTTATAATTGGATTTTTTTTTGTTTATTCCCATTGAGTTTGAGAGGTTTTTTTCCTATATTTTAGGTTCTAGTCCTTTGTTAGGTACGTGATTTGCAAACATTTACTTCCAGGCTGTAGGGTGTCTTTTCATTCTCTTAATTGGATCTTCTACAGCACACAAGCTTTTAAATTTTGATGAAGTCCAATTTGCTTTTTCTTCATGGATTGTGCCCCTGGTGTCGTGTCTAATAAGCTTTGCCTGGCCCTCGGTTCTGAACATTTTCTCCTAGGTTTTCTTCTGAAAGTTTTACAGTTTTACTTTTATACTGAAATCTGTTCAATGTAATATAAAGTTCCTATTTTACATTTAAGTCCATGATCCATTTTGAATTAATTTTTATATAAGGCACGAGATTTAGGTCTAGGTCTATTCTCAATGCTTTCTAATGCATTAATGGCTAAAGTTCAGGAATCAAAGACGTCTATTTTTCATTTGAACCTGAGTTCCCCAAGCTTGGCTCTCTACTCAAGCTGCAAATATTTATCAGGTACTTCTACGTACAGGCCTGGGGTTTGGGCGTTGGGACAGAGGCAGAATCTCTGCTCTTTATGAACAGTTTACGTACACCTAGTTTCCAAAATAATCTCAGAACTGAATTTTGTGGACATCTTTCAGGAAATTCTGCTTGAAACAGCAGAGGGACTCGGAGACTGAGTCAGATACCAGTGTAAGCAATGAGAGACGCAAAACCAGAACAGATGTGAAATCAGAATCAGACAAGAGCCAGCATCTGTGGGAAGCTGGAGTCAGAAGCCAGAAGGACAGAAGAAGGAGAAAAGGCGCAGGAGCTGGGGAGACGATGCCAGGAACGAGACACGTGCCGGTACGCTGTGCCTGTCTGCGCCCCGGCCCCCTCTCCACTTTTGAACATCTCAGGTGCCATCTGATTTCTTACTTGCTGTATTGCTCAGTGTTAGTGTCTGGCTACAGTCAGCTATGATATATGTGTGTGTATATGTATGTGTATAAACATATATGTACACATACACAAATATGTATAACATACATAATGCACACATGATGCACACGCATGCATACATATTATACATATACTTTAAAAATTTTTTAATGTAAAAATATTCCCTAGTCCATTCCAGCTTGGTCTCAGCAACCCCTGCAACAGTTCACTCCAGTCATTAATGAAGTCCCCATGCATTGCCCTGTGCTCCATGGTCTCTCCCAGGGACTTTAAGAATGACACCTGTATTCTTCCTCTTCCAGTCCATCTGGCAACCCCTCACGCGGATGCTGGTGTCAAGGGTGCTGCCGGTGCTGCTGGTGCTGCTGGTGCTGCCGATGCTGCTGGTGCTGCTGGTGCTGCTGACTCTCACTCTGCCCGCATCCAGTGTACTGGCGTCCCTGCTGCACGGCCTCCGATGCATATCACTTGTAGTGATTTATCTCTGGTTGTTGTGTCTCTTTTTCTCTAAGGTATGGGCATTGGTCCCTGGGGCTGGCCTGAAGTTCAGTGTCTGTTACTCGAAGTTTCTTTGCTCTCTGCCCTTGATTCATGACGTAAAAACCCAAGTGGGTCCCCACTTGTCTTCCTAAGGCACACCGGCCCCCCTTGGACACGGATTTCCTGTGGACCCTTGCTTACCTGAATCACAGTTCTGGTTCCAGCCATTTACCAAAGGACCGGCTGTTCCCAATTTGTAAGAAGGTAATTCTGAAAGTAAATGGGTAAGCCAGTCCTTTAGAATTCGGGCCTCACATTTCATAGCTAAAAATTATACATAATGGCCAAGTTCTGAGGCCAGCCCACAAAAGCCCACTTAATCCAAAATGTAGCTGAACCGAGGTAATAAAGATCTATGTAGCCTAACCACACTCAGCAATGTGTTTCCATTGGAATGCATGTCTTGTACCAAATGGGAAGCCAAGAAGTCAGTGAAATAAATCTTGAGCTTAAAGCTATCTTGTTGTTGTTGGGAATTTGTGGCCAGGTACCAGCAAACCAAGCCTCCAAGGGTGAAAAATTCCTGGCTGTTGGTGCTCACAGAGTCATTTATCAAATCCTGGGAGCTTCCAAAAAATGTGTAAAATGATCGTTTAGTTCCACGGGAGTTGACCCTCCATTTAACGCCACCCACCAAAGCACTGCCACATCTGTCACCTGGGGATGAGGCTGAAGACCCTAATTAAGCCAGGACGAAGGCCCCCCTGCTGGGGTTCCACCGGCGTGTGAGCATGCCCAGAGGAGCAGCTGACGGGAGTGAAGGCAGTCGGGGCTGGCAGGGGCGGCACGCCGTTGGTGGCTTTGGGAAGCAGTTTCCATCCATTTCTGTTACAACTACATCGAGTTCTCTGATCCTCACAGACGGTTTTCTCTCTGCAATTTGTCCACTCCCCATTCCCTGTAAGAGCATCTTTATCTCTCACTGACCAAAACAACGGGCCATTCAAGAAGATGAGGAAAAATGGCATTAGAGAGATTGCCTTTAAAAATGACCAGATGGCAAAGAGGCTTCTTGATCCAAGGGGTGATGTTGGGAATTAGGGCACCTACTATGTGCCCATCACTGTCCTATGCCTTTTTACCTGCAAAGTGCTAGGGGCTAGGATGCGGGCATTATTGTCCCTGTTTAATGGATGACACCCGAAGCCTGGGGGGTTCTGTTAGACTAAGAACCTTGGACCGCAAGTGAGAGGCATTGCAGGAATTCCAACACGACTTTTCGGCCCAGAGTGATGCTCCTGCCACTGCCTCAGCATTTGACTAGAGCATTTCCGAGTCACTGGATGCTTTCCTAGAAGCAATTACGTTTTACTCACTGGATTTCAACCAGTAAAAAAATATTATATATATATATAACATATATATATCCACAAAGCAAGAATGGCCCCCATTTCTTTTTAGCTACATACTTAATAGAGGGAAGGCAATAAACGCACACAGTAGGTTCGGGGTTGAGTAGGCTCAGCTGCAGGCTGCTGGTCAGACCGAAGCGGAAGGTGAGGGTTGCAGAGAGTGCAGGCAGGCGCCGGCTCTTGGGAAACCGACACCGACTTCCCAGCACGAAGGAGGGACCAGCCCACCCACTCGTTGGGCTACGCGTGGCACCGGCTCAGCGCCAGGACGGAGGGAAGGTTATGTGTATTATTTGATAAAAGCAAAACAAAAATGCCCTGTGCTGCAGAGAAATTGTGTGGGCTTTGCACATCACCAGAAAGGGAGCTGTAACAGCCGCTCTGACAGCACCAGAATTAAATCTAACCACAAAATCATATCGGAGCCAGTGTATGGGAGAGTTGTGTTTCCAGTTAGAAGACACACACACACACACAGAGCCAATTTCTTTGTAGCTCCGTCTTCAGTCACCGCTCCTCCTGGTGCCTGTGCTGCGTCGGAACCTCCCCCTAGTGGCAGACTGGGACATGTCCGCTCTGATGGTCTGATGCGGAACAGCAGAAATGTCTCGGGGTTTCCGTTTTAAAATGTTTGGGCAGGTGGGGCTGAGCGAACACTGACACGGAAACCAGGGGATTTTTGTGGAATGCAGGGAGCAGTAGAACTCTTTACCTTCCCCTCAGGCGTATGTTCAGGAAATCTGGAAAATGCTGGTCCGTCTGCACAGCCTCATTCATCCTGTGCGTGGAATAATCTCCCAATGCGTCGCCTCCGCGGGGGCCCAGCGACACAGAGCATCACAGCGTGTGGTGAGCAGCTCGCGCTGCAGACGATCAGATGACCGGTCGATCGGTCGGACGGGCCTCGCCCACCCTGCTGAGGCCCGACTCGGTCAGGTGGAATTCCGCTCAAGCATCTGCGCTTGCTTTCGGCTTGACAGTCGGCCTTGGCTTGCACGCAAAGGGCTGCTGACAGTATCTGTGACAGTTGTGCACGGCCCACTTATTTTATTAAGAGATGAACAACCCGAGCCAAACATGAGGGAGCCACCTGGTCCACATCACAGTTGAAGGTTGAGCATATGACAGCTATCGAAAGGAAGACGGCTTGTTCTCATCAGGTCGAGCGGCTGCTTGGAGCAGCCCTCAGGGGGAGCTGCCGTCTCTTCCCTGAAGGGTTGGAAAGAGGGGTGCTGGTCACTTGCCTAGCCAAACACCCAGCTCCCTTCTGGAACTATCCCACTCACTGCTGCCTTGGAGCCCTTCCAGGATGCCAAACACTCTGTACGAATGAACGTGACCCACAGAAGAGGGGATAAAAGAAAGAAACACACTCCTCCTCAGGCTGAACGCTCCTTTTGTTACAGGTTTCAGTACAGGAAGCTTCTGTGAATTCAAAAGCAGTGGAGCTTTTGATATCTGGCACCAGGGAAATGGCCACAGAAGAAAGAGCGTTTGAGTAAAAGGTGACAGTCTCCTGGGGAGATCTTCTCCCCACGAACGTGTCGGCAGCAGAGTGGGGGCACAGGGTGCAAAGAGAGCCACCCCACAGCCATCTGTTGTATCCGGCTCCCATAGACAGAAAAATCCTTGGGTGGCACAGGCTTGTGCAATGTCAATATTGAAAGAAATGATGAGAGTTGATTTTAGGCACTTAATTTTGAGAATTTGCCTATATAGAAGCTGAGGGTTCTGAAATTAGCCTATTAGCCCAGTCATGGGAGAGGTATCCAGCTCAGGGAGGTTTGAGAAGAGCCACGGGTTGGGGGTTCAGGGCGGGGAGGTGGCGGCACTGGAGACAGATGGATGCTGGGGGCAGAGAGGCCTTAACAAGGGTCAGGCTGTGAGACCCACTCTAGGTGCTTCTAACAGGGGCTCCCAAGGGCCTTGGGGGCAGGAATTAGCTGGAACTTCACTGCACCAGGGAGCAGGGAAGGCCTGGGCCACTGTGCGGAGGAGGGCTCCCCAGGGGTCCTTGTGGCACATGGGAGCTCCTGTCCACGCTTGAGAGACTGCAGAATCAGGGAAGCACGGAGTTGAGCAAGAAGCTAAGGCCAGTGACTCAGACAAGAGCATCTGAAGGGATCTAGAAGCAGCTCTGAAAGCTGAAGTGCTGAGCCGGGGATTAGGGTTTGGGCACGAGCTGTCTGGAGGGGCAGTTGCGGCTAGGGAGGAACGAATGCTGGCTCAGGTGTGCTGCCTCAGGTGGCGCTGGCCTAAGCGCAGGGCCGAAGCACATCGGACAATCAGACTGAGGAGGTGTTAGCCACGCCCCCCTTCAGGAGTAGCGACAGTGGTGTGTCTGAACCGCTGCGGCTACTGGCCCTCAGTAGCCACATGGGACTCTGGCAGCTGCAGTAGACAATGCTGTACTGGACATAAAGGATTACAGCACAAGCTCCCTGCCCGCTGGGAGCTTACGAACTTGAACGCTTGCCCTGTATACTCTATCAGCTGACAGAGTGGAGAGGCCCACCTGTAACAGGATCCCACTGGAGAGAGACAGGAACCTCTCCAGAGGCTGGTACCAATGACTAGTAGCAGGTGCGTTTGACACTGTCCTCTTCTCAGGCTCTGGTTTAGTAATGACTTTGCCACCCAACCTCACTGATCATAACTAATTTCTGACAGATTCTGCAGGACCGAGTGGGCCAACCCAAATTCACAAACCTCTTCTGACAGTATTTTCCAGGTCTTCATTCTGCATGGATTTAGGCGGGTAGCACAAGGTAAGGAAAGAATGAAACTGACCCTCAGATGATCTCTGTAAATTGACCTAATTTAAGGGTACTTCTAGACACTTAACCAGGACCAGCAGCAGACGAGTGGATAAAAAAGCTATGGTATATTTACACAGTGGAGTAGTATGTGGTTATAAAAAAGAAGGAACTCTTACCCTTTGTGACAACATGGACAGACCTGGAGATTATTTTGCTAAGCAAAATACACCAGTCAGAGAAAGACAAATACCATATGATCTCACTCATATGTGCGATCTAATGAACAAAATAAAGTGATGAGCAAAATAAAAGCAGAGGTGTGGATACGTGGAACAGACTGACAGATCTAAGAGGGAAGAGATTAGCTGAAGAACACGCATGCATACATGCATAGCCCACGGACACAGACGACAATGCAGTGAAGTGGGGAGCAGGGTGGGGGCTGAGTGGAGAGGGACAAAGTTGGGGGAAATAGGGGACATTTGTAATAGAGTCAACAATAAAAATAAAAAGAAAAGGAGTAGTTTGGAGTGTCTCCAGGGGCCCTGTTCCCTCAAAAGTCTAGTTTCAACCTCAGACCCACAGGCCATGTGCTAGAATTGCTCCCCCCACCCCCCATCCCCATGTGACCTCGGAGGAGGAGGGTCAGAGTGAAGGTAACAGATGCAGCTGTTTTTTCTTGGCTCCCACACAACCACACTGAATACTTACCTTGAAATTTTTTTTCCTACGTCACTTGGTGCTTGGCTGGAGTTCCGTGGAAGACTTGTGCCATTAGCAAATTGGCTTTCCACACCTCACAGACGAACTCACCTGCTTACCCCCGGGGCTCAAGGGATAGCCGGTCTAATTTCTCAAGTTGGCCAGTGTTTCAGGCCAGAATCCACACAGCCTCCATCCAAGACCTGGTGCGAAGAGCCTGTTCGCCTAAAAGGATTAAGCAGAGCACAATCGGCTAAGCTCCCAGGAGGCTGTTTAACGACTTCACCTCTTACCTCTTACTAGTGTAGGTGTGTCAGCAGCCACCAGTAAGGACTGGGTTTCTTCCGGATTGATGCCCTCCCCAATGGTGCCTGAGCCCATCTCTTCACAAACTTGATCTCCATTCTTCTGAGGAGTGTGAGCCACCTCTCTTCCTGTCCTCTCCTCCACCTCACCTCCCGCTCTCTCTCCCTCTCCTCCCCTCCTAGCTCACCTCTTGCTTCTCCTGTCCCACCAGGTGAGCCTTCTCGGTGGTTTCCTTCAGAGCCAACCAGAATTCCGGACAAGAAGTGGAACTGTGTTCACCACGTCACCTCCACATTTTGTAAGCACTTACCTAACAGAAGATTCACTTTCACAGAAGAAACCCCTGCCAGATTGGAGAAAGCAGAGTCAACGCCTGGGGTGGTAAGTGATCTCAGCTCCTGCTTTTCTGTGACTTGGAAAACCCATGGACCCTCTTGAGTTGGGTCCTTAAGAGGTGAGTCCCCCTCTTGAGTTTGATTTAACACTCTTTCAGCTGGTGGTTCTGACACTGTCTTTGATCCAAAGGCCATGATGAAAGTCAGTTTCCCAATGCCTTTTTGCATTGTTGAGATATTTTACTGATTTCTTTCTTCTGTAATAGAGCCGCCTTTTCCTCTTTGGTCAATACACTGTTAGAAAGTGTGTCTACTGAAAAAAAGAAAATCCTAACTAACATCTCAATATTTTATTCAAGATACTTGCACTGGATTTACTAGTAAAATTGCCTGGTGTTTTGTGAGTTCTGTGTGCGTGATGTCCTACCACTGTCAAGCTTGGTATCAGTGTTATGCTGGCTTTATAAAAAGGCATGGGAAACATTTATTTTCCTTACTCTAGAAAAGATTGTAAAGTATTAGAATGACCTGTTTCTTTAAGATTTAAAATAATTTGTTTGCGAAATTTTCTGGGCCTGGCATCTAGCCAAATTCATATCTTCGTGTAGGAAAATTCCTTGGGTTATCACATTGGTTTGCTTCTAGTTGAGCATGGAGTTTTCTTTTAATTTTCTCCAACTTCGTATTATTTCCCCACACTCTTTTCTAATTTTGTATATTTATATATTTCCCTAATTTTAGGCAGGGGAGATATTAATGGTTTATGTATTTCATTTGAAAGCATTAGATTTGGGGGTTCTTTTGCAAAGTATTTTTTAATTCATTCATTTCAACACTCATTATTATTTCTTCCTTTTGTTTTCTGTAATTACCTTGTATCCTTTCTCAGACTTCTTGGGTTGAACAATTAATGTATTATTTTGATTGTTTTTTACTTATGAATGCTAAGTGCTCAAGCCTAAAAATTCCCCTATAAGCACTGCCTTAATAGGTTTCACATTTATTCATAAGTACTGCTGCTTATGTTTTCTGCCCAGATATGCAGTGCTTTGTGCTCTGAATATTTACCTACCTTACATTTTTGGCTTTCCTCCCCTTCTCAGTGAGCAGGCTTGAGGGGGAGGTGGCTTTAGAAAACACTGATGACTTGTGTCCTAGGGTTCCGTTCCATGACAGCCACACATCCCCTGCCATTGGGAAATGACAAACTTCGAATCCCAGTATTCCAATGGCCCTTCTTTCCCCTGTGTTCTCTCCGGGAAATGAAACCTAGCTTTTCTAAGTATAGCAGTCCTGGTTAGGTTTTATGAAATTCTTTCACTTCCTTTCAGAGATGCTGGCATCCTGCTTTAGATCTGGAGAGCTGATGTTTTATTCATACATTCAGTCAATATTTACGGAGTGTCAAGTGCTGGTCTGATTGTTGGCATTCCTTGCTCTTGCTATGCTCACTCAGCTCCAAATGTTCTCCGGCATGGTTTGGGGTTGTATATATTATTCATATTTATCAATATCAGGTGTCAAGTGCTGGTCTGGTTGTTGGTATTCATTGCTGTTGTTACGCTCACTCAGTCAGCTCCAAATGTTCTTCGGGATGGTTTGGGGTTGTATGTATTATTTTCTAGGTGTTGTAGAAAGGGAAGCAGACATCTGTTATTGATATGTTAAAGAGTACTGGAACATGTTTTTTATACCCATGAAACTCAGTAAACTTGAGCTTAATTTCCAAGTGATTAATTTCCTTCACCAACAGAAAAAATTCTCTCAGCTTAAACACTTCCTAAGCATTAACTAATTTCTTATCTCCTAAATAATATTTACCCTTTATGTCTTTCACCTTCCATCAAGCAGGCAGAGCTTATTGGCCCGATTCCTCCTGTTGAAAACACAGGGCAGGGCTGGTGCAAAGGGAGAGGGCTGGCCTCTGACCACGTATGTCCAAGGAGAAGGCCCAGACGCCCAGCCCTCCGCAGCCCTGATTTGGAATTTGAAGGTGTGCTTACCTGATCTCGTTGTTGCCTGTGGCTGTCTAAGGGGGCCTGGCAACAGCAGCTAACCAGGGAGGTCAGTAGTTGTGTCAATTAGCCCATTGTCTGGACTGTTTTTTTTAGCCTGCACAAATTACTTTGGTCAACTGTCAACCTGGGAAAGCAGGGCCTTTAGCTGAAAGAGAATCAAAACTAATCATAAATCACACTGGCGATTTTACATAAAACCGAGAATAATCAGATGGAGTGGTGTGCCTCTCAGTCAGATTTCTGCTTGGGGGCCACTAACTCATCAATGTGGATGGCCTCTCTGTGCCACGTGCTATGGACTCCCAGAGAGAGAGAGCTTGGAGACTGAGGCCAACTCTGCATTCGGGGAAGCCAAAGGCAGTGCCAGGTGAGTTTATACACACTTTTGAGCCACCTGCCTTACGTTATGATGCTTCAAAATGCCCCCCGGCCAGAGACCCACTTCAAAGTTGGCTCAGGCTTTGTGAATGAAAAGCCCTCCTGCAGTGAGAGTTGGCAGGCTCTCCTTTAGGGATGTGGCAGATGCAAGAACCCTGGTCCCCTCTCTGTACAGCTTTGGGTGATGTAGCATCTTTGAGCTGAGCCCCTATTTCTAGCACTCTCCGAAATGGAGAGCATAACCAGGACAGCTTCCAAGGCAAAGGGTTCTTCTACTTATTTTTTTCAAAGGAGGGAGTAGGAGTGGAGGAAAAGGGATGAGAGAGGTGGCGGTGGGAATACATGGTCTCTAAGGAGCTGTGATTGTGCGGGGTGACAGCCCAAGCACAGGGCAGTCAGTGTGTGATGAAGACTTTGCATAGATTGCCGGGAGGTCTAGCACTGACTTCCAGGATATGCCTCCCGTCTGCACCTAGTTCTCTGAAGGGGCAAGACTCATCCAGCTGGTCAGGAAGGTGGCTGATAGAGATAACAGCAGGGGAAAAGAGAGAACTGTGCACATTTGTATCACAAATATTTGTGCATATTAGTGCATTTTGAGATGAAAGGTAGCATAATGAGTCAAGAAAGTAGCAAATATATGGGTAAATCCAAAAAGCTGACTGTATAAAACCCATGACAATAGTAACAAAATACACAGCAACAATAGCATATAAATTAGAAAGAGTAAAAAGATTCAAGTGTTCTAAGGTCATTGCAAAGTAGAGAAGGGAGGAAACAGTAATTAAATTTGTAAGATGGTAAGTTAAGTATGCTTGTTGGCATTCTAGTGGGAGCTTTGGGAGAACAGAATTAAATATATAACTTCTAAAGTAGTAGCAAAAACTGAAAATAAATCAGTTCAGAAGAAAGCAAAAAAGTGAAGAGGTAGAGGGAAAGTAGGAGAGTTACAAAATACAGAATGAGATACAGAGATATTTCAGTGCCTACACTGAGCTGAAAACAGCCCGAATGCCTCAGCTGGAAGATGTCAGGCTGGATCTAAAATATCTAGTTAAACGCTCTTTACAGGAGGCTCATCTAGAGCATAAAGACAAGTGCAGAATGGGGAAAGTACAGTAGACAAATCTGAAACATGTCTGGGTTCATGAATTCAGTTCAGTTTCCTTCTTGGAACTTGGTTAATCCTGTTATTCTTCTTTCAGCTTCTTAAATTAGATGTGTAACTTTCTAATTTTTAGACTTTTTTTCTTTCTTTTTTTTCCCCAATGCATGAGTAGAAGTTTATTTAGAAAGTTACAGAGGTAGGAAGAAGTGAGCCAGCTGGCCTGCGTGGGCTCAGAAAACAAGTTACAGGAGGAATAGAAAGAAGGACCTTTGGAGCTTAGGAGACAGGCACAGGTGATGAGCCTGGGGTGGGCGGGGAGGAGAGGGGTGGGGCAAGGATGCAGGCAGGCTCCAGGGACGGACAGCATCGGCTTCCTTTTTTTTTTTTTTTTTTAATATGAGAACTTAAACCCATAAATTTGCCTTTAAATAATATTTTAGTTGTAGCCTATACATTTGGGGGGTGGATTTTTTAAACTATATGCCATCTTGCTTGGAAAAGTACATATGCTATGGGGATATACTCATAATAATACATTCTTAATATAAAAATAAAATGAAGTATGAACAGCATGATTCAAATTATTGATACAAAGATATGACTGTACATAATAGTGTCTCATAGGCATCGAAAAAAGGAAAGAAAATACACTAAAATGTATGTAGCAGTAACTCCAGGTAGTAAGGTTACAGACATTTTTAGAGTTCTTTATACTTTCCTACACTTCTGTAATGACTGTGGATTATTTTTATAATCAGAAAATAATGAATACCCAGTCTCATTCTCTCCCTCAGAGATAAGCCATGAGGATAAAAGATTCAGGAGTCTTGAATAATAAGCATTCAAGATTAGGTTTTTTAAAGAGGAAATAAAGATGCTCTGGGAACCTGAATGTTTCATGTGACATGTACCCAATTTCTGATGAAGTTTACCTATTGCCATGCTTTCCTTTAGAGTCAGATTTCTTCTTTCTGCAGCTGGCTTTCCACCAAAGAGAAGAAAGCGGAAATGGCTTTTCTGACTGAGTCTCGTGAGGACGCCCTGATGACACTGGAAGAGCTTTCCCTCATTCATCCAGGCACTGCTCATTGGGAGGATATGTCTCCTCTTCTTCAGAAGAGAGAAAAATGCTGGATCCCTCTGAAGTCCTGAGAGGAGACCTGACGTATCACCAGAAACGGTGATATCAGTGAAACATGGGATCTTCCATCAGTGCAGGTCTGAATCCATCCATCCGTCCGTCCGTCCGTACCTCCAATTGGAGTATTTGTATAGAAACAATTATGTACCATGTATAGTAACAGGTGCTGCAGGGAAGGGAATAAGATACAATCCTTGCCCTTGAGAACCTCATGGGCAAACAAGAGAGACATGTAGAAAGCTAATAACAGTGCCAGTTAGACTAAGAGCTGATGTTTATCATCTGTATGTGAAATGCTGAAGAGGAGATAACATAAGATGGTAAGTCATTTCCCCTGCCGTAAAATGATGGATAATCTCACTGGGGATAGCAGGTAAACCCGAGAAACAGTTACCCAAGACACCCTGGTGATATTCCCATGAGTGACCTTGAACTCGGGCTTTAAGGAGAGCAAATGAAGAGATGTGCCTTCCCGGGCTCAGAAATGTGCTTTCCTCCAGGTCCTCTGAGGCAGCAATGATGTGTCTCTGAGAAAACGTGCGTCTCCTCTGTGTGTGGGCGAGTCTGCTGACACATGTTGTTACAAGCTGTTTTCATCGGCTTCTCACCTGCTCAACTGAAATTCCCAGGCCTCGTGAGACCCATTCCTTAACCAGGGTAAAGCTTCATTCCAAGCGGCACTGACAAGTCTGGCATGTAAAGCAATAACAACAGCAGGTGGATGGCCAAACCGTCCCAGGGGCCCATTTCCTAGACCGTCTCTGTCCAACAGAACTTCCTGCGATGATGGAAATGTGCTGTCTAATACTGCAGTCGTGAGCCCAGGCAGGGAGTGAGTACTTAAAATATGGCTGGTGGGAATGAAGAATGGGATTCTTAGTTTAATTTCATTTCAACTTAAATGAATTTCATTCAAATGCCTTAATTTTAATTAATTCAAATTTAAATTGTGGCTACTGCATTGGACAGCAGAGCTCTAGACCATGAAGCTGAAGGGCGTGGTGAGGTACAGAGTTTTTCCTGACCTTACGGGTGCCCTGATAAGTTCACAGACTCACTCGGCTACCCGGGGGGGGGAAAATGACCGTGGTTTGCAACAGCCAGATGCCCAGGCCAGAGTTCAGCTTCTCATCCCCTCTCAACCCCGCACCCAACTGCAATCCAGTGATTTCCAACAATGCTGTGCTCCGATGGAACGAAAAACTCAGAAGGCCGCCTAACCCAAATTCTGTTAGCCTGAATGCCCATCCCCCATTCCTGACCTTTGCCACTTTGAGATTTCTCATCAGAATAAATGGAAAAGTAAGGGCACTTCCAAAAGCACCTCAATAAAGCCTGGGTTAGGGCCAAAGAATCTGAATTATTAAAATTATGCCTAGGCAATGGTCTTGCGCTGCCAGGGTTAGAAGCCATGTGACTTTGTACTAGAAACAGAAACACGGTATGGAACTCTTTGTAATGGGAGCATTTATCCCACAACAAACATTTACTGAGCATATGATCTGAGCGAGGCCTTAGTATAACTTAGGGAAACATTGATGAACAAGACAGATAAGAATGCTGTCATATGGGGAGACAAAAATAAACCATAAACGATTAAAAAGATAATTTCAAGCAGAGAGAGTTGATTGACATGTAGGTAAACAGTGTGATGAGTTGAGGAGTGACTGGGTGTAGGTGCTGCTTTAAACTATGTAATCAGGGAAGCTCTCTCTTAGGAGGGGCCGCTAAGGTGGAGACTTGAATGGTGCCGAGGTAATTATGCCGAGGTCAGACAGAAGAACCAGCACGTGCAAAGACCCTGCGTCAGAAACAAGCCAGGGCTTCTTGAGGGCTAGAAGGAATATCAGTGTAACAGTGCAGCGAACAAACTGAGAATGCAGGCAAGAGAGACAAGGGCTGGAACAAGTAGGGTCGTATATACATGGCAAGTAACTTAAATTTGATTCAGTGATGTCATTAGAAGACATTAGCAAGATTTAAGCAAAGGAGTGATATGGCAGGTTCCCAGTCTTTAAAAAAATTTTTTTAAATTACCCTGGCTGGTGTGACTCAGTGGATTGAGTGCCAGCCTGCGAACCAAAGGGTCACCAGTTTGATTCTCAGTCAGGACACATGCCTGGGTTGAGAGTCAGGTCCCTGGTAGGGGGCGTGCAAGAGGCAACCACACATTGATGTTTCTTTCCCTCTCTTTCTCCTTCCCTTACCCTCTCTCTAAAAATAAATTAATAACATCTTTAAAAAAATTTTACATTAAATTTATTGGGGTGACTCTGGTTAATAAAATTATATAGGTGCAATTCTATAGTATATCATCTGTATACTGCATTGTGAACTTACCACCCCAAGTCAAATCTCCTTCAGCAGCTGTATATTTGAACCCTTTACCCTTAACTACTTCTTTCCAAACTCCCCTTCCCTCTGATAACTACCATCCTGTTATTTGTGTCTATGAATTTTTGTTCGTCATGTTTTTTCATTTGTTGATTTTTGTTTTATAGCCCACACATGAGTGATTCATATGGTTCTTGACTTTTTCTGCCTGACTCATTTCACTTAGCATGATATTCTTAAGACCCAGCATGTTGTTGCAAATGGCAGCATTTCATCTTTTCTTATGGCTGAGTAGTTTCCGTTGTGTGTATGTGCTACATGTTCTTTATCCTGTCCTCTACTGAAGGACATTTCAGTTGTTTCCATGTCTTGGCCACTAGAAATAATGTTGCAATGAACATAGGAGTACATCTATCTTTACAAATCAATGTTTTCAAATTTTGGGGGTAGGTACTCAGAAGAGAGATTGCTGGGTCATCTAGTGACTCTATTCTTAACTCTTTTAGAAACCTCCATACTGTTTTCCATAGTGTCTGCCCCAGTTTACGTTCCCACCAGCAGTGAATGAGTGTTCCTGTTTCTCCACAATGTCTCCAACACGTGTACTCACTTGTCTTATTGATAACAGCCACTCTGAAAGGTGTGAGGTGGGATCTCATTGTGGTTTTGATTTGCATTTCCCATTGGCTGGTGAAAGTGAGAACCTTTTCATAGATCTGTTGGCCATGTGTATGTAAGCTTGAAAGAAGTATCCATTCATGTCCTATGCCAATGTTTTAATCAGATTATTTGTTTTTTGTGTGTTGAGTTGTATGGGTTCTTTATATATTTTGGATATTAACCCCTTACCAAAGGTGCTGCTTGCAAATAATTTTTGACAGAGGAGCCAAAAACATACCAGGGAACAAAGAAAGCCTCTTCAAAAAATGATGCTGGGAAAATTGAAACGCCACATGCAAAAGAATAAAAGTAGACTGCTATTTGTCACCATACAAAAAATACACTCAAAATGGACCAAAGACCTAAATCTAAGACCTAAAACAGTAAGTTACATAGAAGGAAACATATATACTAAACTTATAGACCCTGATATTAGAGAAGATTTTATAAATTTGACCTCAAAGACAAGCAACATAAAAACAAAAATGAATGGGACTGTATCAAAATAAAAAGTGTAAGCATGGAAAAAGAAACCATTAACAAATAAAAAGGCAGCCAACAGAATGGGGAGACGATATTTGCAAACCAGACTTCTAAAAAGGTTTTCGCTCTTAAGAGATTATTTTGCCTGTTGGGTAGAGAATGCATTAGACGAAGACAAGTGAGGAAATCTAGGGATGGGAGTTCTTACTGAGGCCTAGGCGGGAAACAGTGACTTGGATTAGGATGGGAGCAGTGGGTGAGGTGAGATATAATTCAATTCTGGGATACTGTTTGAAGTTAAAGCTGATGGGACTAGCTGACTGAATATGGGGCCTGATTGAAAAGGAGTTGAAGATCATTAAGTCCTGGACCTGATAAACTGGGTAGATTATGAAGCAACAAAGGGTCTTGGGTGGGGGTGGGGAAGGTGGGGATAGGCTATGGAGGAAAATCAAGAGTTTAAGTTTGGGCATTTAAGTTTAAGATATCTATTAGACATCCACACAAAGATGCCATATAAGCAGTTGTACATGTGGATCAGAACTTTTGGGAAAAGTTTAGGACTGGACAGATAGGTTTGACAGTCATGAGGCTACAGATGATGGGAGACTGAAAGAGATCACAGTAATCCCCCCTTATCTGCTGTTTTGCTTGCTGCAGTTTCAATCACCTGAGCTTCACCATGGCCAGAAAATACTAAATAAAAATTTTCTAGAATAAACACGTCATATGTTTTAAATCGCATGCCATTTTGTGGAGCATGATGAAATCTTGGGCTGTCCAGCTCTGTTGAGCTCTGTCCCACCAATGATGTGACTTATCAAAGGGATAAGCGTCCAGTGTCCAGCGTCCAGCATCTTCACACTATGTATATTCCCTGACAGTCACTTAGTAGCTGTCTCATTTATCAGATATTTTGAGAGATAGATCGATATAGTGAGAGAGTCCACATTCATGTAACACTGATTATAGTATATTGTTATAATTGTTCTATATTATTAGTAGTAATTGCTGTTAATGTCATGGCGCCTAATTTATAAATGAAACTCTACCACGGTTATGTTTGTGCAGGAAAAAAGTAGGACCTGTATATATACTGTTCGGTACTGACCGTGGTTTCAGTGGATGCTGTGGGTAAGGGGGACTACTGTACCTGGAGAGGGAATGGAGAAGAGAAGCGGGGAAATGAGAGAGGAGAGGAGCAAAGGGAAACAATGGGAAGGGAGAGAAGGAGAAGGAATGGGAAGAGAAAGCAAGGGAAGGAAAGAGGGGAAGGCAAGAGAAGAAAGAGATCTGAAGATTCAATCCTGGGGACTCTAAAGATCCTCAGGCAGAAGAGACTGGCAAAAAAACATCACATGGTAGGAGGAAAACCAAGGAAATGTGGGATCCTGCGATCCTAGAGAGGAAAAAGTTTCAGGAAGGAGGGAGGAGTCAATTTTAACAATAGCTTCTGGGTTGTTCTGCAAAATGAAGCCGAGAACAGACCTCTGGGTTCTGTGGAGGCCAGCGCTCCACTCTAGTACGGTTGGGAACGAGAAGGCTTGTTGGGAGAAAATGGTAAATGAGAAAATAGACAGTGATAATTCATAACTTTCATGGAGTTTTACTACAAGGAGAAGCAGAGAGATGTACCGTGGTTAAATGGGAGTCTAAAGTCAAGGGAAAGTTTTTGTTTTTAAGATGAGCTCTGTCAATTTAGATCTATGTGTCAATGGGGATGTTACTGAAGTAAAAAGGTTTTGATAGTGCAGAATGATGAGCAAGTTTCAGGGTCAAATGAAAAATCTGTCCATGGTCACCTGGAAAATCCTTGCAGACTACTGTGTGTCCGAGTCATGCAACTACTTATGGACACTCTTGAGTTTCATGTATGAGAATAAAGGCTTTTAATTGGATTGGACAATGGGAATGTGACCACTAACAGCTTGCCTTCATGGTCTTTTAATAAGTTTTGGGTCATGATATCATCAGTTGGCATAAATCTTACCACCCAGTGAGACATCCCTGGAGGAGTGGGAGGCACTGGCTGCGTGACTCACCTAGCCTGGTGCTCCCAGACACCAGTGAGAGCCAAACTTGGTGCGGTCCTCTTGGATTTCCATCTGCTTCTACAGCCTAGTGCCAATTCTCCCACCCAAGAGGACCCAGACAAGGCTGGGAAGTAGAATCATTGGACAACTCAGCTAGGGTTGGCTTCCTTTCACCTTCGTTCCCTGTTGACCTTTTTGGCCCTTACCAAATCTTCCCTTTTAGGCAGTAGACACTCAAGATGTTACAGAACAGACCCAAGGGCGGTGTACAATATACTATTACTGAAAGGATCCCCCTTTTTTCTCTGGGGGCTCCCCTGCCATAGTAGGTTCACTTTGCCCACCGCCAGAGGAAAGACATCTCTCAATGCCAGGGATTGGTGAAAAGGAAAGGAATTATTTATTTAAAAGTTATACAGGCTTAGAGTAGTGACTTAATGTCTTCATTAAAATACTAAAGTCCTTTAGAATATCCACAAATGCACACAGCCCTTCCTTCTCCCTCTGCCCAGTCTGGGGTGCCGTATCTCAGGAAAAGAAGTTGAAGTCCGTAATTCAGGCCCCTGGCACCGTCAGCTGTGTCACTGCCACAATCTTCAGTTAATCCAAAGCCACGTGGCACATTCTTGGCCCAGCAGCAAGAGTCCTTTTACCCCTTTTCTTCCAGGCAAAGTCTCTCCTGCTTCCTAAGTCATGTGGCAAAAGGGAGCACCCCAAAGCTGCGGGGTTCTCCCTCGTATGGCCACCATGCCCAGGTTTTAAATCCCCACGCCAGTCTTCCTCTGCAGCCCCATTTCTGATTCCTCCTACAATCAGTTACACCTGCCAGCATTCCTGTATTCTCACAGCTTTTCTGGGCCGCCATAGTGAGTCTGGGCAGGTGTGGCCCCATGCTGTGGAGCCAATCTTCTCCAAGCTGTCACACAGGCACTGTAACCAGGGGGAGTTACCTCCCAGTTACATCTTGGGTGGGAGTCACTTCCATTCCCCTGGCTCAAAGCATGGCCACAGCTATTTAACATATCCACAAAACCAGTTAAAGGTTACAGATACGTTAAATGACATTAAATGACTGTGCCAGAGGTTAGCTGCAAAGCTGCTGCTGCACAACACAGCTCTGAATGGCCCTGCTCTGTGTGTCCCACTCCCTGAGCTCAGACTTGGCAGGGGGGTGGTAAGGACATCCTACATATATTTCTCTAATATTTTCTGGACACCTTGAGTTCTGGACCCCATCACAGATCCCTATTTGGGGTCCCCCTTTTGGCTGCACCCTGTTACAAAGAGGTATCAGGAACTAGGAATAGGAAGCCTGGTTTCTTCCTTGGCCTCCTCCTTTCTCCAGAATTGCTCTGGAGTAACAGCTCAAGAGCAGACGTAAGGTGAAGATGGAGCCAGACGCACTCTACAAATCCATGTGGACGTGTTGCTGCAGATCCAGGCCTCTGAGATGGTTTTCCCCAAAGGGATAAACCATTTCTACTCTCCTCTCAGACCCCCAAACACAGGAGGTTTCAACATGTGTCATCAAAGCCCTGGTAACGTTCACGATGGAGCAAACTGCTACCCTCCGGACGAAGGACAGGCCGGCCATAAGCAGGCGACCCAAGTTCACCTATAGAGTGAACTAAGTTTTCTAAGAAGCAGAACATGTCACTCTCTGATTAAAGAGCAGAGGGCTGCTTTTTAAATGGAAACAACTGCCTCAGGTTTGCCAATAGAACCAGCAGTGATCCGTGCTGCTGCATGCGCACTCGCGTACTGGGATGCCCAGGCTGAGACAGGAGTGCCTTGATGCTGGTCTAGAATAACTGATAGGGCCACAGTGCTCACAGCCATTTGTGGTTACAGTGGAGTTTGTTTACTCAAAACAGAGCACTTTGGCGATCACTGTTACCCTAGGAAGCCATTCGGCAAACACTAAAAAGCACAGCTGTGCGGTGCCCTGCAGGGTAACTGCCTCCTCTTTGGCTTCACACGAGCTTGTGTTTGAATGAGAGAGCTCCAGTGGCCGCTGGGGGACAATAGCAAGAGCAGACATCACCATATAGGCATTAAATAACTTACATCTCCAGGAAATGTCATGGAGGCAAGAAGTCAGAGAAACAGCCTTGTGCTGGAAGGTTCTGGACTAAAATTATGCTGGCTTTTTTTTTTTTTTTTATATTCTTGAGGGACCTGGAGAAAGGCATTACTATAGATTGTAGAGCAGTAGGGCAGCTGATGGAATAATGTATGAGCAATATCAATTGAAATAATGATTTGTCCAGGGTTTGTGACTAAGAATAGAAGTTACATTGCACCCATCTTGCAAATAGTTGTAAGTGGGAAAGAGCCAGACAAGGGCAAAACATTTAAATCAAAATGAACAAAATGACAGACGCAGAGGCTCTGGAAGAGTGCTTCTCACGTTATCACTGAAGTGGAGTCTCGCCTGTCCTCCAGCTGAGAATTTAACTTCTGTAAGAGCAAAAAACCTCATTATTGTGGTTGACCAGAACACCAGGAAAAGGCTCATCAGAGTGAAGTAACGTAAAGTCACATTCTTGTTCCCGGGCAAAAATCTAAGGGATGCAAAAACGTGTTCTCAGCAGCAGGAAACGGGGTTAATATGTGCCTCAGGGGCTCGTTTAGCTAATGCAACCGGCTACCACTGAATTTCTAAAGACCTCTGCTTTAAACAGCATTTGTGCATGGCTGGGGTAGAGGAGATGTGGAAGAAATTGTGAAGCTGGCCTTTAGCAGCTGCCCTGCCCTTTGCCTTATCTGTCGTGTGACTAAGGACTTCCATAGGCTCTCGTGCCTTCATTGAGGCAGAGGGGCCCTTTGAAAGGTAAGAGTAGCTTTGGATTTGGAGGCAGCATGATCACTAGGGCTTTATCGCTAGGGTTTTCACCCAGCACAAGTGACTGGATGCGTGACCTTGAACAGGTTATTTCACCTCTGTAGGTTCAAGTTTCCTCATTCGTGAAATGGGAATTTGAACACCTAATTTGTAGGGTTGCCACAAGAATTTAATGATCAAGTATGTGTAAATGTTTGTAAGTTCCTGGCATAGAGTGGACACTCAATATATGTTAGTCATTATAAGTTGTATTTGATAAATTAAGAGCCACTAGACAACTCATGGGTTTCTGAGAGGATCTCCCAAAGGTGCTTTTGTATCAGAAATAGGAGCTTTGGAGAGCCAATGCTTAATCACAAGAAATGATTATCCATCCTGATTTTCCAACCCCTGTGCCCACTGGGGAGACCTCTGAGACAATGACAGAGCTTTTTCCACCTGAGCATAAGGTTATCCTCAGCTCCAAATTCCTGAGTGTGCTTAGCATGGCTACTGGGGAAACCGCATCTTGTGCAGCTAGGAATCCAGAAATTGGAGTCTCTCTGTGTCACTCAGAGCCACAGAGAGAGGCTCTAGATTCCCCCTGGCAGCCCCTCTCACAGTGAGTAAGGGGCTCCCTCCAGCTGTCAGGGCCCCCATCAGATGTTTGCACTCAGCAGGCTGTGTCTCATGGCCACGCCCGAGCATTCTTCCTCAGTTCCTTTGCACGCAAAGGGCATGTGTACCTCCCAGGACACACATCAGGGAAAACTACAACTAATTAATGTAATTTGACTTTGCTTGGTCCTTAGTACTTTTATTTTTTACAAGTGCTTCTTAAGTGGCTTTTTACAAAGCTGAGATTAATGACTTGCAAATGTAGCATTTTCACAAATCCTTATGAGCAAGTTTGAGGGGATAACAAGGTAAGTCATAAATTATACTCTAGTGTATTGGTTTCCCAGGGCTGCCATAGCAAATCACCACCAGCTTGGTGGCTTAAAACAACAGAAATTTGTTCTCTCACAGCTCTGGAGGCCAGAAGTCTGAAACCAAGGTGTCGGCAGGGCTGGGCTCCCCTGAAGGCCACAGGGGACACTCCTTCCTTGACTCTGGTTACTTTAAGTCAACCGGACGTTCCTTGGTGGCTCCTGATGTTCCTTGGTTCATGGCAGCATAACTCTAATTCCTGTCTCCCTCTTCACACGGACTGCTCTCTGTGTCCCTGTCTCCAAGTCCCCCTCCCCTTTCCCTTATGAAGACATCAACCATTGGATTTAGGGCCCTCCCTAAATCCATCCCAAGATTCATCCATAAAGACCCTATTTCCAAATAAGGTGACATTCTGAGGTGCCGGGTGGACCTAAATTTTGGGGGGACACAATTCAACCCATCACATCAGAGAACACGCGATTTAGTGAGATGGCTTACAAATAACCTACCTATTGGCTAGAATACCAGGTAGAACCTAAGTGTCAGGAGAGCCTGGAGATGAGTTAGCGGGTATACAAAGGAGGGACTGTTCTGGTTCAGCAGATCTGATCTGGAGGAACCAGGTAGATAAAGTAATTTGAGAGGTAGGCCTAGAAGGATGAGGGACAGTTTGTAAGGTAGGGCGGTTTTTTTTTGTGTGGGGGGGTTTGTTCAGGGGACATAGAATTCTGCTTACTGTGTTATTTTGAAGGATAATCTTTGGCCACTTTATATGTGACCATGAGCCTTGGTTACAATTATCTACACAGTGCTTTGCACATATCAAAGAGCCAATTAATATTTGTTGACTGACAACAAGGGAAAGCTTAAACCCACCTCTCCAATTCAAATTCTCTAATTGCTAAGCTAACTTTTGTGGTTACACACATTATCCTTCACCAAGAGGCACAAATAGTATGATCAATGTAATGACAATAATATTAATTCAAACCAGCAGCTAATTAATGTTGAGTCTAGAAGGGTAATATGGCCCTAATTACTAAATTGGCTATTTTTTCCCTATTCCTGGAACAAATTCCTACTTCATTGTTTTTCTTTCACACAACAAATTGAGGGTTTATGATACAAGGCACTGATGAGAAAAATCAGTAATGAACAGCGTAGAATGACCCCGTCCTTGTCCTGCTCACAGATGAACATGTAACCCAAATGCTACCTGCCAGTAACTACAACATGAGGTGACATTTCCTTTCAGCACCCAAATTATGATGGTTCTGGCTTCCTACCTGCCAACTTACCAAGGGTCTCCTTCAACAAGCGTTCCTGAGCAGTCACAGGTTGCCCACTGTGGTTTGTGAAGAGGCTCTCCTAGCTCTTTGCTGACTGCCCACTCGACAGTCAGAGAGGAAGGCCAGGGATCTTAGCCTGGCTCCTAAGTGCCACTCCTAGACTGTCCTGTGTGTAGAAGGAGGAGCTTGGGGTCATGTCAGCCTGGCGTAGGTCACCCTGGCTTCCTGCAAAGATTGCCCTCTGCCACCAGGGCCCCATTCAGCCAGGCATGGTCCAGTCTGTATTCAGCAGGTGAGGTCCCTGTGGCACACAGTTTCTGCTGGTTACTTGGTTGATTGAGTTCTGTGTCTTCTGCTTGTGCTTAGCCTCCTGGGGGCGCTGCAGTTGTTGCTGAGCTCTGGCCTGCCAGGTGTTACCCACAACATGGCGTTAGGTTGATCCATATATCAGAATCGAAGAGAATCACAGAATGCTTTACCTTTCTAGAATGCAAGGGATCTTGTTAACCACGTGCTCCAACTTCCTCATTTCACAGAGAAAAAGTTTTGTTTTCCAAGGCTTAATTTTAATTTTATTGACACCTAATTTTATCATCCATTTGTTGTATTAGTGTCCTAGGACTACTGAGACAAAGAACCACAAACCAAGTAGCTTAAGTAACAGAAATGTATGGTCTCACAGTTCTGGAGACTGGAAGCCTGAGATGAAGGCATTGACCAGGTTTGCTCCTGGTAGGGCTGTGAGGGGGAATCTGTTCTTTGCCTCTTCCCAGCTGCTGGCGTTCGGCTGGCAATCACTGGAGTTCTTTGGCTGGTAGATGGTGCATTATCTTAAGGTCTGCCTTCACCTTCGCATGGCGTTCTCCCTGTGTGTGTGTGTGTGTGTGTGTGTGTGTGTGTGTGTGTCCAAATTTGCCCTTTCTAGAAGGACATCGGTCATATTAGATTGGGGGTCCACTGTACTCCAGTTGACCTCACCTGAACCAATTATATCTGTGATGCCCCTATTTCCAAACACGGTCACATTCTGATGTTAGTGTTGATGTTAGAACTTTAGCATGTGGATTTCGGGGGACACAATTCAACCCATGGCATCTGTCCTCACTCAGATAGAAGGGTGGGGTAAAGAGGGGAGTCATCTCTACACGTGACTGTGGTCTGTCAAGACAAAAGTCATGAGTTGACAACTGTTTTGTGGCAGAAGTAATCTGTATTTACCTTAAAACATATGTTGACTTTCAAAACAAACTCCAAATTCTATCTTTTGCATCAAAAATGTTCAACAAAGTCTCACCAGCATCGACGCCTGTCAGGAAATTTGGTATCTAAGGACAATGGGCACAGTCAGAACCTCGGGGCCCTTTGAGGGGCACAGTCAGTGCGGACACTCTTTGTGCCTGGCCACTATTATCACAGCCTCGCATTCAGAGCCTCCCCCAGCAGCCATTGACATTTATTTAGAAACTAATTGCCCTGCGGTTTGGGACATGAAATGGAAAAAGATCGGTTCGCATTGCAATCCATCTTAGAATGAAATGGCTGTTGTGGCACCAGAAGAAAATTGTTCCATTAAGTCAAAGGCAAACCTCGATTCAAAGGACAGAAGGGCCAGGGCCTTGAGAGAGGGTCCGTGTGTTTCAGAACCGCCACTGCATCTTAAAAGCACTGCAGTCGGCATAACGCTCAGTCCCTGCCGCCTGAAAAACACTTTCTTTCCCTTCCCCCCTTTCCCGTTAATTCTCAATTACCCACACGCATTTAACCACAGGGGCATTCTCTCCTCACACTGGTCTGACCCTCTTTTTCTGAGAAAGCTATGCCTCCCCCTTTCATATTTGGGGTTGTCCCCATCTTCTGAGCCACAAACGCATTTAAAATCTGAATCCTTCATTCAACACCCAGAAGACCTTCGAGGGCACCTATTTTCCACACACACACACACACACACACACACACAAACACACACATGTGATTTCCCATGGAGCTTGTCAGAAATGCAGAATCTTGGGCTCCACCCAGACCTACGGAACCACACACCAGAGTCTGCATCTTAAAGTGCCCGGTGAGTGAAATGCACACTACGTGTTACAAGTGCGGTCTCTCAGGGTTGGGGCTGGGTGCTAACTGTCAAGCTAGAGAATGACTTCATTTCTCCCAGGCATATGTTCTGCCCTCTCTCGTCCTACCACTACTGCCATTCTATCACCAGTGATCGCAGAATGCAGACTACTGTCAGCATTCATTATTAATGTGCTCAGGCCCACTGAGTTCTCTGCAAAACCATTGATAGTGTGGTATGGCCCTTATGATGGTCACTTCTGAATCAAACACAGAGGCTCTCTTGATTTTCTGCTGCTTTGGATTCTCTGTGTCATTGCTCTAACATCTCGAGGAAGATTATCATTATCATCAGTTAATTTGAATTTGTTATAGCTTTTAAATTGAAAAAATTGGAGAATATTAATCCTAAGAGAGAACTTAAGGATATTGAGGTCAACCTCCTCACTCAACAGATGAGGAAAGTGAGTCATGGTGAAGTCATAGTCTTGGGCAAGGTCACCTACACCTTTGGTCTTCAGCGTGTGTGTGTTCTACACAATAGCGTACTGTTTGTGCTAGCCTGGGCTGGTTAGTAGTTTACACAAGGTGTCAGACCTGGTGATTGCTCACTGTCTAACCAAAAGAAGAGGACTGGAAACAGGACGAAGTTTCTTCTGTGATATCCTACCCTCCAAGTCTTCTCAGGGCTCACTGGTACAGACTGAGCAAGGAGAGTGAATGGGATGGGAGTCCTCATTATTTGCTCTGTCGGAGTGAAAAATGCTACTTAAGTTGCTGCAAGCTCTCCCAGGTTCCAGGGCCCTGTGCAAGGGGGAGCGTTATGTTTGGACATCCGGAAATGCTAAGAGGAACTACCACCTCCAGTTTCACTCAATTCCTTGTCAAATAACCGGACTTCAAACATGCTCTGCCTCACCACCTTCCGTGTGTATGACAGAGCCGAAGGGCCACAGAAGAGATGCCTGGGAACCGAGCTCCCAGGCTCTGGCCAGTTTACTCATTTCACTAACGGAGCCGCAGGAAGTCAGGGCTGTGAGCCAGGTTGCTCCGGGCGGGCAAGGACTGTGAGGTCTTCCTCAGTGTCATTGACTTTGGGCACATCAAACTCTCCGAGTCCCTAGCTCCACAAGAACAATCGCTGCCTCAGCGCCCACCTGCCCCATCTCCGCCCAGGCCATTTGTTAAATGCCTGCAAATGCCAGGTCTGGGCTGGGTGTTCTAGGTCTCTCAGCAATGACCACCCCTAATGTTTTTTACTGCTAGGCATCCCAAGGCTGAGAGGCTGAGTAATTCTTCCCCCAGGAAAATCAAGTTAAAATATACACGAGGAGCAGAGAAGAAATCCTACAGTGGGAAGCCCGAGAAGTGTGTGTGAAAGGCAGGAAGGAGCATCCCAAGGTGGAACCACAGACGGCTCAGGAATAAATATGGAACATTTCTATTATATATTTAAATAAACATTTACTTAACTGTTTTATTTCAAGTAAAATAGATGTGCAGGCTGTCGATGAGCTGGAGCTCACACACACAATGCACAAACCTGCTAAGTACCTGTGTAGACATGTCTGTCGTAGCTCATTCTCATTGCATGCATTTAAACTGCCTGCACATGTATGTATACATGAATTAGCCCTGGGGCTATGGGTCTGATCTGCTCATACTCCCTATGGATACTTTTCTTGGCCCCAGGGGCCTGGAAGGTTGAAGCGGATGTCAGGAGAAGAGCTCATTTCCAGGAGAGAAGTACTGACTTAACGAGGCAACATCAAGGCCCTCTCTCTGTAGTGAGCAGGTCCGTCCATGAGGTGGTGGTGTTAGTACAACCGAAGCACGAGGGAATAAGGTCAGGGCTCAGAAAGGTGCCAATCAAGTTGATAGTGGAATAATAAATCTCTGTGACCACCACAGACTCCCGCCCCCACATCTGACAACTGCATGGCCATGACCTCCAGGGTATAGGAGATTTTGCAAACTGAGCTTCTCAGCTCCTAGACCAGCCTGACGGGAGGCTTGGAAGCAGCCCAGGCAGGGGAAAACTCGAAGACCCGTGAGAGGCGCTGGCTGTGTCAGGACTTGAGTGACATACTCCCATGGTCCCTAGACACTCCTCCGCATTCTGTGGCCTGCGGGGACTGTCTTCTGTGGTCACTGATCACCATGGGAAACATTCCAGCAACACACAAAGCCTGACGCTGAGGCCCCCCGGAGCCCTGAGCTTCCTTGGCAAGCTGCTTGTTCAGCGTCGGCTCACACCTGGAGGCTCCTGCTGTGTGGAGTCCGCAGGGACAGGACCCAGCTCAGCGACAGAGCTCTGTGCACTGAAAACATCCCCAGCCCGACGTTTGTGAGCAACCGCGGCTCCAGCCCGAACCACACTGAAACAGATACTCCCTCTCTGCCGGCCCTTTGAACAGAGGGGAGATGCTATGGAAATATCCCACTACTGAAGCCTTCCCTGGGGCTGCTGTCTTGTTTTCTGATTTTATGAAGTTATATTTCTATGTGAAAAAAGGAACCCTGCGCCTCCATCAGACAGAAAGAAAGAGCCACCTTTGTGATTTCTGTCTGCTGCGGGACAGGCACTTCGCGTGATCACTTTCAGGCCGTCAAAGGCCCCGCTGTCTCGGGCCATTACAGAGGGCAGATTGGGCTCTGAGAGGCGGTGGTACTTATTTGCCTGAGGTCCCACGTGTCAGCCACCGAGGTCACATAAACCCAGATCTCTTTGGCTTCCTTTGCTTTGTTGCCTGCTATGTAGACACTAAACAACTGGCTTTCTAATGAAAAGTAGTAACGATTATATAATAATACCTATTCACATTTGGGTGGCACTTTAAGGTGTACAAAATGCTTTTCCACTGCCCAAGACCTGCTCAGAGGAATCCTCCTTCTTTCTGGTTCTCTCCCTGGCTCCTCCCCACCAGGCCCAAGCCCATGGGTATCCCCACCTCAGCTGGTCTTGCTCCCCAATTCACCACAAGCCTGCTGCTGGCTGACTGATGGCGGTAGGCTTCCCTCGATGCCCTGGCATCGGAGTTTCCAGGGTCGTAGATCCTGGGTGGGCCTGGGGTTGTGGGGCGGTGGACGGGAACAGCTCCATGTAAGCAAATCTGGCCTGTGTCTCCATTGTAACCAGGGTCAGCCTTGGCTGAGGCTGAGTGACATGTCAGTGATGAGGGGCCGCTCAGCCTAGCCTGATTTTCTCCCTCACCTGTCAACAAAAGTGGTCTCTTAACCAAAGCTACTTAGTTTGGAAATTAAGTCTTATATGCCACTCCCAAGTTAAACCGGACCCAAGAGTGAATTGGATCTGCATTGAAGAGGAACCAGAAAACTAATAATTTCTGGGGTACCTCGAGTCTGTGACATCAGAACAATAATGTCAGACATATACTGAGTTCTGCCCACAGACCAAGCTCTGTTCTAAGTGCTTCACTATGTCAACTTCTTGGTTCACCACCAAGTACATACTCAGAAAAATGAAGCCCAGAGAACTGACATGACCAGCCCAAGATCCCACAAGTCGTAGAGGGAGGAGTCTGGGTTTGAATGTGTAACTACTGCTCTGTCCTGTGGAAGCAGCTCCCGGCCCTTTGTGGCCAGGCTGGTGGCTCTCTAGGGGCCCTGGTGCTCCACCAGGTTCCCAGTATCTAGAGGGAACTCGGCTGAGGGCTGACCCTTGGAGGCAGCCCCAGGACGCACCAGCCTCTGAAGAGCGAATGGGCTAGAAAGTACTACTGGCGGCAGCAATCATGAGTCTTGAGCCCTTCTTAGTTTCTCTTTCCTACCTTTTCTCCCAAACCCTTTGGGCCATTCAGCTGATCAATTCCAGTGCAGCCAATCGTGAGAAGGAAGCCTGAGGACCTTAAGTCACAACTGTACCTTGTGTTGGAGTTTTGTTTGTCTTCAGGTCAGCAGCGGCAAGAATGGGGCGGTGCCCATCCTGAAGGACCATGTTCAAGTATACTCTTGGTGTCACTCTGATGGGCTGCTGTAAAAAAGTAACCCAGACTAGTTGGCTTATTAACAACAGAAGTTTATTGCTCACCGGGGACCTCTAAAGGCTGGAAGTTCAAGATCAAGGTGCCAGCATCATTGGGGAGGGCCATTGTCCAGGCCGCAGACTTCCCATTGTAACCCCACATCACGAAAGGGGCCAGGCAGCTCTGTGGGAGTTCTTTTATAAGAGCACTGATCCCATACATGAAGTCTCCACCCTCATTATCTAATCACCCTCAGGGGCTCCACCTTCTAATACCATGTGTGGGGGGAGGACTTCAACGTAGAAATTTTGATGGGGGGCACAAACATGGAGACCATAGCGGTCTTTAATCTTCCCTCTGGCGCTCTGCCCCAGAGCCCAGCCCGCCCAGATGGATAGTACTGTGTCCACCCTTACCTTGGCCATATGGCCATGTGGTTGTTTCATTCATTGGCCTCTTTCACCCCAGCACATAGGAAATGGGTTTAATTGGAGCTATTAAGTGAATTTGTCGGGGACACACAAAACATTATGGCATATGCTCACTTTGACAGACACTGTCACCCTCATGAGAGGGCTTTCATTATCACAGCTCCTCACCACTTAGAGCTGCAGGTGGCCAAGTCACCGTGCGCGTGCGCCCGAGTGGCGTCAGACTCAGATGCAGCAGGCTCACACCGGCTGCTTTTGTGAACTCCCTCAATCTGTTTGATCGTGACTGTCCCAGTCAAGAAGCCCCGACTGTCCTTTCTTTCCCAGGCCTGACCCTGCAGATCAAGCTTGGAACTGGCTGAGGTCCTGGATTCTCACCCGCGGGGTCTTCGGTCAGTCCTTTCTCTTCTCGGGGCCTCCATATTCCCACCTGTACTGTGTAGCTACAAATATTTGCTTAGGATCATTTTAGCAGCTGTGAAGTGTCCTGGGATCTTTGAATGAAAGACGCTCTATTAAAGCTTATAAACCAAGTGACGACTCTGGCCCCATCCGCACGGCAGAGCTCCGCAGGAGAGAGACTGGACCCATTCATCCTCCATACAGTCCTAGTTCTATTCCAAAGCCTCCCTGTTGGCCAGCGCAGCAGGGCTTGTCAGAGAACGGAGCAGTCTTAGCACTTTCAAAGTACCTTCTATTTGGGAGGGTTGCTTTTTTTCTTTTTTCTTTTTTTTTTTTTTTTTCACCATTGCGTATTAGCAAAGGTAAATCTACCATGCAAGGAAAAGAACAATTGTGAAAGGAGGAGGCCCTTCTCACGGGAGATCTGCTTATTAGGCCATTACAAAGGTCAAGGAGGCCGTTTTACCTGGAGTTGGGATTGGTATGATTAGCATATTGGGCACTGCTGGGGCCCACCCTACATAAATATCAGGGCGCCATTTTTGCATGTATTTTTAGGTTGTGCGTGTTGTCTCAGGGCACCCACTGAACAAGAGCACAGAGCTGAAATTGACCAGTGGGGCGTGGCCAGGGCCAGCTAGGGCTGAGTGTGAGTATTTCTGCTTCCCTAACATGGCTCTGTCGTTGTAACCCACAACCTGCATCTGTCCTGGGGCTGCCATAGCACTGTCTTAGAGCTCACATCGCCAGCCTCCCTGAGCCCTGGGACCCTAGATTCTATCTACTTCCTCAACCTCTTTCTGTTTGGGAGACTCACTCATAGAATATCAGGTCTCTGCTTATTCCCTCTTGGATTTATTTGGTCTCCTTCTTCTTGGAACACCTCAGCAACCCCAGAAGTCAGGTGTGGGCTGTGGACATCTAAGAATCTCATTAGTCACTCACTCCCCTGGGGGCCTGTCTCCACTCCCTGTGTGATCAGCAGAAACCTAGATAAATACTCTATCACTGTGGTTCCTAGTATTGTTCTTTTTTTCCTGCATCTGCAGATCATGGCTGCCCTTTGCCCGCAGAAGGAAGTGCAAACATCTTGCACAAACTTACCGAGGCCTTACGCCATCCAGTCTGTCTTCCTGTTTGACCGCATGTTCTCCCAATCACCTATTTGATCATCGGGCCTGGCCACACTGTTCTTTCTGTTCCTCAGACTCATCCAAGATCATTCCCACTTTAGGGGTTTGTACTTTTGCTGGTCCCTCTTCCTCATACATTCTGCTCACTGAAACTATTCATGTTCATTTCTTCTTATCATTGGGATCTTTGTTTAAGTGTTACTTCTTAGAGGTTAATTTCTTCAGCATCTTGTAGAATGGCCCTTCCCCTTAGCTACTTACTTACCATACCGCTGATTGTCCTCAAACTTTTAAAAGCATTGATAGTCCTTGGTGCTATGTGTGAGCTGACAGAGCATCATGGTGTTTGCC
The DNA here is from genome assembly GCF_004126475.2 of Phyllostomus discolor. Taxonomy (NCBI): domain Eukaryota; kingdom Metazoa; phylum Chordata; class Mammalia; order Chiroptera; family Phyllostomidae; genus Phyllostomus; species Phyllostomus discolor. Next base: position 79,288,238 of record NC_040913.2, read on the forward strand.
CCTCCAGCACTAGAACAGCAATTCACAAGCAGAGAGACATAGTTAGATATCCTTTATGCTCTATCCTCAATGCTATGTGATGTACCTGTCCTTGGTAGCTTTTTAAATGAATCTGTGAATAAACGAACTAGAAATATTTGTTGCAGACTCTGAGAGGCTGCCAGTGAACTTCACTTCTCCAACCTCAGAGCCTTTAGTATTGTCACTGGAAGTCTCACCCGGACCCCCTGCTCAACCAGAGGAAGGTCACGGTACTGAATCTGGGCTGGTCTACAGTGTCCTTGTCACCGGGGCTGTGTGGCATTTGCCTGTGGCTAGTAGACCATGATACCAAGGATGATTCAGAAAGCATCTCCAAAATCATCAGAGAGTCCAACTGGGCCACTACTCAATGGAGGGCAGACAGAGCAGGACAGTCTTGGTAGGAAGCACAGACTATAAAGTGGGGAAGCCAGGCCAGCCTGTGAGCCTGGAGAAATCCCCAGGGCCATGGGAACGTGGCCGTGGGCTCCCATAGTTTTGGGTGAGCAGGTGAAGGTGCAGTCAGAGTCACTTGGATCAGGTCCACAGTGACCTCCAGTCCTCCCCTTAAAGGAATGTGCTGTTGTCGCCGTACCTGGACCCGTCGCTGAGGACCTGCTGCTGGACCCTGGCAGTGGGTTCTAGGTGGGGCTGGGAGTAGTTATGGCTGATTAAGTCTTTCTTCTGGCTGAGGAGAAGGTGGATTCAGAGGAGGGTAAGTTCTCATAAGAAGGAGAAGTTCTCACGAGAAGACACCAAGGAGGTTACTAAGCCGTGCAGGAAGGAGAGGACAAGAGCTGACCATGGCAGAAGGGAAGAAAGAGATTCGTGCAATAAAAATGACGGCTCCAGAATTCAGACAATTTAAGTTAGGTCACATGAGATCAGGCGGGAGGAAGAAGGGAGACTCCACGAGGACTGGGAGGTCTGAGCCCCTTCAGCTCTAGGGAGGCTGCTGCATGTCTCGACTAAAGACAGCCCGGAAGGGGCAGGTGGGAGGAGGGCGATGCGGTTTATCTCCGGATTGGCTGAAGCTGACAGGCTCATAGGCCCTCCAGAGAGATTTTTTTTTTCTGTAAACACATGGAAATGTAAGCCCAGAGCACAAGAGAATGAAAGAAATGTATTATTTTAGTAAAACAAAGCTTTTACAAGTAACTAAGAGTTTTCACGGGAGGGGAAGGAACCAGGAGGACATTTCTACCTTGAGTAAAACTGACAGTGATGGGGATGAAACTTGGAGCTGGAGGACCGTTTCTTATCCAGTGGGAGAGTTTGGGGTTTAATTTTTTTAAATTGATCACACAGTTTCAGAAATCAGCTGTCTTTTTCTTTTACAGAGAGAATTCAGGAGTAGCCTTGAGGGACAGAGGCCCAGGGACCAAAACTCGAAGGGCCGGATCAGGACCAAGCAGTGCTTCCCACCAAAAAATGGAGAAATGCCCCCGTTCAGTAAACCGGCCACACCGCCACCACCTGTGACAAGCACTTCGTACAGTAATGTTGAACAATTACACCAACCCCCAAAGGCACGTGTTACTAACACGACACAGGAAAGTGAAAACGAATGGAGATCTCTTCTTGCCTTCCGGAAGCCAGTGTGTCAGGAGAAAACGAGCAAGACAATAATACACAGAGAGCAAACACCAGATCAGACCCCGAGAGCCTACACAAAGCTTACAACAAACGACTCACCGTGTGAGGCAGGATACAGCACACAAAGGGTCCTTCAAGGCCCCCTCCCCCCAAAAACAAATAGCAACTATAAAATGTGAGGAAAGAGAGTGATATTTCATAAGCCAGTATTACAGCAATGAGCGAACATTCATGGCACAGCCTTGGGCCCTTCTCTGTTGAGTTCTCTTTCGCTGAGCTCTGGGCCAGGGCTAAAATAGGAATGGAAACAATTAGGCGTTTGGATGAAGCTACCAGCCAGGGCTGGTGACAAGCAGATGGTCATGTGGGGTGAGGCAGATGGGAAGCAGGGCACGTCTTAGCGGAGAACAGGAGGGGAAGCTCCTCGTGTCAGACCCTGAGGCTCCAGCACACGGGGCTCGGCAGCCTCCAGCAGCTGAGGAGGAGGCTGGTGGCCTTCGACGGCCAGAGGCCCCGCTGCTGCTGCTGCTTCCACCAAGTCCTGCCCCTTCAGCTTCCCCTGAAAACCGGTATTCTCCCTTTGAAACACAGAGCACGCAGAGGGCAGCCCCTAACACAGTATCTCCCCCTTATCCGCGGTTTTGTTGTCCGCGGTTTCAGTGAGCTGTGGTCAACGACAGTCCGAAAATATTGAATGAAACATTCCATGAGTAAAGAGTTCATCAGTTTTAAATTGTGTGTCATTTCTCCCCCTTGGGACGTGATTCATCCCTTTGTTCGGATGCTCCCTACTAAGTCACTTAGTAGCCATCTGGGTTGTCAGGTCAGCTGAGGGGGAATTGCTTGGCCTGTGTTCAAGTCGCCTGCATCTTAGTGAACGTCTCATTCGCCTCCCTCCAGCTCTTCACGGAGTCTCTGTAGCATCTCAGGTCATCACAAGAAGGGTGAGCACGGCGCAACGACATATTTTGAGAGAGGGGCCACACTCACAGAGCTTTTATGACAGTGTATTTTTATAATTGTTTTATTAGTTACTGTTAATTTCTTATTGTGCCTAATGTATAAATTAAACTTTATCGTACGTGTGTACCGCAGACCAGGGGGCACTGCTTTGTTTCGTGAGGGTCTTGCAGGGCCCCCAGGCAGTAAGGGGCAGGGAACAGGAGTGGGGGCTGTAGTCCAGTCAACCTGAGAGATTCTGTACACAAACCTCTTTTGAATTCACAATGCTCATTAGCGCGTGTAAGGTTCTGAGAAGTTCTGTTGTTAAAGAAGCCAGTTTAATTAACCCAAAGGAACACGACAAAAAACAAAAGCAAAAAAAAAAAAAAAACCAAGAGAGCAACAAAGCATGCTTTATCTTTGCTGTCTCACAGTTATTTTGAAATACGAGAACCAAATTAATGATCACGCGATTTGGTCTGGCCTGATTGGCTGGTCTGGTTGGCGAGGGCCGTCCCCTCCCACTGTCAGAGGCTTCTGCCTTGGAGCTGCCCGTTAAATGGAAGGGGACACGTTCTCCGAGGAGGTCATCTGAGTGGGTGGGCATCCTGGCTGGGACTCCCGAGCATGCCCGTGGAAATCTGCAATACTAATCATCAGTGTGTATAGGACGCCCTGCGTGTTACCAAGCACTTTCACAGAAACCCTATTCCTTGTTTCTCGCCGGAACATCGTGATGTCAAGTTGGAAGCCGAGCTGCTTCCGTTCCAGGACTGCAGCCAAACAGGTTCGGTTCCTGCAGGGCCGCAATCAGGCAGGTGATGATTTGGGATAATTATATTTCCACTTTCCACAGCAGCTCCCACCGGTCAAGCGCACACCCGCTGCCGGCTTTGAAGGCGCTGTCCCGCTTCCCCCGCCCCCTTCTCAAGTTTAACCTCTAACTGTTTGACTCCCCCTGGGAGGCTGGCTGAACGAGTAGTTTTACACCGGAAGACCTAAAACTCAAATTACTTTTCAGTTTCTTGCTGAGTTATCTGGCAATTATACCATTTTCAACAGGATCACGTCCAAACGCCTTTGCCGTCCCTATCTGGCAATTATACCATTTTCAGCAGGATCACGTCCAAACGCCTTTGCCGTCCCTCGCATCTGAGGACGAGCCTGCTTTCCTGCACCGGCTCTGGCCCCTCCCCAGCCCTGCGCGCTGAGCTCCAGCTCCCCGCCGCCACCACCGCGGGCCTCTTCCTCCAGCCCCTGAGCCTCAACGTGGGCGTCTTGTTCCTCGTTGTCCTTTCCTTTCTCTGCCTGCAAAACCTTTCCCGGCACCCGGGGGAAAGCTAGTCACAACATCCTCTGGGACCCACAATCCTCCGTACCTAGTTTTAGTAGCACTGACCATTCGGACTTGTTCATGCGTCTTCCTGAAGCTCCCTGAAAGTGGGGCGTTTATTTCATCATCACTGTACCCCCGCCTCTCACAGTCCTGGTGGCGTGTAGGTGATGCTCAGGAGACATTCACTGAACGGGTTTAGGCCCTGTCTTCTACTGCAGAATCTCGGGATTCGAGACAAGAGAGCATTCCCAATGACCAGTCGCCAGCAATCAGTGGGGAGTGGTGAGAGGGGACAGCTGGAGCTGGTGGTGGCCACTGCACCAAGTGGGTGGGACAGGTCTGGGCTCTGGCGGTGCCTGTCACAAGCTGGGAGGGTGGGGGGGGGGGAGGAAAGGTATGAGTAAGACTTTAAAAAATGAAATGCTTTTCCAAAGGAGAACGGGTTAAAAGGGGATGAGCAGCAATGGCCCAGAGGAAGAATGCATTCAAAGTGAGCAGCACTGGATGAGAGAGGGAGGAGGGCAAAGAGAGAGGGAGAAGTACTGTACCCAGGCCTACCTGGTGGGGTGGGCCTGGGGGGCCCTCCCTGGCTCAGGGACCTCAGGGCTCGGGGCAGGCTGCATGCACTCCCCGCCCGAGCGGGGCTCAGAGCCAGTTTCTCCCGGAGGGGAGGGAAAACTCATAAGTTATCTGTTACTGGCTCTTCACCTACTTTTACAATGCGTCCTCTTCATATTTAACCTTAGATTATTTGGTTAAGATCTTTAGGAAAAGCTAGTTGATTCTGAGCTCACACCACCCCCCCTTCTTATCTTTCCTCGGAATGCCTGAACTCAAAGGGACCTAAATAAACCAAGCAGCGGCCTCTAGTCATTCCAGCCAAGTGGTGAAGACAGCAGCAGAGAGGCAGGCAGGACAGGTGGCACCTATTTTCCTTCTGAGATCATTCATATCGGGGAGTCAGAGCTAGTCATTAAATCATGCTTGTTGGCAAAACTGCTGAGCCCGTGGGATCCGAAACATCCCGAGTGCGCAGAGGTGATCACAGATTGCTGCAATGAAGGGGACTCCAGCGTTTATTTAGTTCTTTCTCCTCCTTTCGCAGGGTGGGAGTCGACAATGCGGGAAGTGAAATTCAAACATTTACAGCAGACTTGATGGAATTCTGTAGCTATTTTCCTCCAGAGAACTCAGACTCAGTTTCAGGTACTTTTCAATAGCCTCGGTTCTCTGGTTGAGGCCCTCAGCAGCACGACGGCACATGTGAGGCCGGGAACAGAGCAAGAGCGCACTGAAGAGGTGGACACACGGGAAGCGTGGCTGCAAAGAGCCTGCCTGACTTTATGGAGAGACTCCCGCTTGAATGAACCCTGGGATACAGGAAACACCATAAAATGTTGATGAGTTAAAAGAGAATACTGAGCTGCCTGCTCCTTAAAACGCATAGTGATGAACTGATCCAGTGCTAAGTTATGTATCTTAATTGCTTATTTCATAAACATCACTGACCATCTCCTCTGTACTACTAAACCCATGGGGATTGGAGTAAATTAAGGATATAAATATGATTAACGAGCAAAGCAAACATGGATTGAGGGCTACAGTGTTTCTGGTGCTGGGTCAGATATTAGATCATTTAACTTTAATAGTAAGTGCGATTGTTTGCCCATTTTATAGGCGAGGACACTGAGACTTGGGACAGAGAAGTAACTTGGCTGAAGTCACAGAGCTGGTAGGTGGCAGCGCTGGGCTTCTGACTCAGGTCGGCCTGAGTTCCTAACCAGGAGACTAAGCCCCTGAAACTGGCCATCAAATGGGTGGGGCACACCTGAGCAAAGGGCCCACGTGACTGGGATGTCAGAGGGAAAGGGGATGGTTAGGGAAGGGTCCCAGGGAAGGTCACGGCAGAGCAGGATCTTAAAGAACAAAGGACACGCATGTTTGGAGGGATGGGGGGGAAATGCACTTTGGGCCCAGAGCAGGATAACCAGGAACATCCCCTCTGCTGAAGAAGAACTAAAGGGGACGACCCACCATACCCCAGGGGCTCAAAATTGGGCCTAAAACCAGTTCAAGAAAGAGAGGAATCTTGACACCATTAGGAGGAGGAGTGAGAGCTGTAGACCACAGGTGGAAATAGCTCGTGGCCATCAGAGCTGGATCTTCATGTAGGTTGGTCCACCGCCACCTTCTCAGGGAGTGAGCTGGCCACGGCTCTGGAGTAGACTAGCTTGGGGGCTGTGGAGGGTGGGGGTACAGCTAGACGGAGAAGCCGAGACCCAGGGAAGCTACTGGAGATAGTGTCAACCTAGGGTACCTCCTCTGGAGCAGCTTCCCTTCCCACAGCCCTGGCTTGATTCAGCCTCAGCACTTGAAGGTGAGCGTGGGCTGCAGTCAGGGCATCTGGAAGCAAGACCAGAGGTGTGCCGGCGAGCCGGCGGGGCGGGGCTGCACCGGCGCCGTGGGAGCCCAAGGCTCCAGCACAGTTTGCTTTCTGTTTAGTGCTCTGTGCCCGTTTGGGTAAGTCATCAAGTTTACATGGTAAAGACCAAAACTCATGGTTAGTGGATGGACGACAGTCATCAGAGTGGCCCCAGGGATTCTGTAATATTCGCTCACTTCTCCTTAGAGAGCTAGACCTCTTCTCTCCCACTCCCCGGATTTTCTCTTTTTTCCATTTTTTTTCTGTCCGTACTCATCTCCAGTGCTCCCTCTTCCATTCTTCCGTCTTCCATCAACCTCTGGGCTCCAGGCCCAGGCTTTTTGCCTAGAAGGGCAACGTCCCCTTGTGGTCACAGATCATCTAAATCTGAATTTCATCAGAGAGCTAGACTACTGCAGAGGCCTGGGGCCCGGGGGAGGAGGGGGGAAGAGACTTGCTGGACCAGAAGCTGTATTTTGAAGAACTATTCCAGTTCACTTCTTTCTCATTGAACTTTGGGAACCACTGCCCTGAGGACAAAGACCCTGGGAACTTTCAGGTGTCCGATCTCTTCTTCCATCTCTCCCATCCATCCTTCTCTGGTGAGTAGAGAAGGCACAGTGTTGTGTTTCCTGGTCTGTCTCTGAGACTGTGAACCTGTAAGGATGCGGGGGGCGGGGGAGGACTTGTTCTACGCCGCATTCAACTCTGGGGTCCCTGGGTCACTGCAGACCCTTCACAAATGTTTGTGGAATGAGTGAACCGTTGATGTGGGGAACCTTCCTCTCCCTCCCTCTCTTCTCCTCTCATTTCCTTTCCTCCTCTCCTTTCTCTTGGCCCCCCTTGGCCTTGGGCATGGAGCACAAATGATTTAAGAGATGGTTAATGTTTAAAGAGAGAGAGCCAGGCAAAGACAGGGCAATGCCAGGTTGCTCAACTGACAAACAAACCCACCTTCTGTTCTTCCCCAAGCCAACAAGAGGCCACCAGAAGACAGTCATGCACGCAGCTGTGGCCAGACCCCTCCCCTGCCCGCACCAATGTGCCCCACACAGCAATTATTGCACAGTGTTGCTGCAATTACCTGCGGCTATAAATAGTCTTTATTAAGAAGTCTCATCTGGGATTGGACAGACCTGATGGGTGGCCCTTATTTGCTGTCTCTTCAAACAAGTGGGCCAAAAAAAATTTAAGTGTTGCTCATAGGATCTAAGCCTGGAGCAAAGCATTCTGTCTTCACCTTTGAGGTCTCCCTATGCTCCCAGGTTATGACTGCATTGGGGGGATTTTGTGGGGATCTGATTCTTTCTGCTTACCACTAGCCAAGATGTCACCTTGGTCCCACTGATGCAGTGACAATAATGAAGCTAATGATAGTATTTCTCTAGTGAGTCTTCCTTTTTCCCCATCCCTATGGCCCTACACTTGTCTAGTCCCTCGTCTCCTGTGTGTGGACCACACAGTGCTTCTGTACTGACTGACAGCCCCACCTCCTTCTAGTCTACAAGATCAATTTCCCTACACACTTGCTTTGTTCATGATTTTTTCTCTCTTCCAAATTTTCAATGACTTCCCTTTGCTTATAACAGTGGCCTGTAATATTTTTAATGCATACCTTATTCTTAATGTATGCATTTATTTATAAATTAAATACATGTACTGTCAATCCATGTGAAGTGGATTGTTAATTTTTGACACAGGAATATGAGCAGGAGTTCAACTATTTTCTCCCTGTACCCCATTGGATCATTTTGAGTAGCCCACAGTGGAACACTACGGAGATCGGTGGAGATTAAATCAGTTTGCTGGACCATCAAAGCCTTCCAAGACCTGCTTCCAGGTCATTCATTCATTCACTCAACATTTCGTAGAGGCCAGTATGTCCAGGTACTGGGCTAGGCTCCTGGTGGGGGTAATAATCAGCTATCTCAGTCCCTACAGATTAGGAGCTCAAAGACTAGTGGAGGAGATAAACACATAAATAATTCTTGAAGAGTTATATGTATCATTGCTGTAGAAATTTGCACAAGACCTTAAGGAAAAACAGGAAAAAGAAATAACGACCTGTGATAGTGAGGAGAGGCTTCATGAGGACTATTTGAGCTGGGGTTTGAGGGATGTGTAGAAGTTCACCAAGTCACAGAAAGGAAAAAGAGCCTTCAGGCATAGGGAATAGCATAGGCAAATGCACGAAGGTAAGAAAGCATTTGAGTACCTTTGGGAAGGGCCAAGTGGTTCACAGAGGCTGGTGGAGAACATGGGGAGGATTAGAAAGGAAGGTTGAAGTTAAACCATGCAACACCTTGTCTGCTACACCAATAAGTTTGGATTTCATCCTGACGTCAGTGGGAGTCATGGGATGTGCTGACAAACTACATTCTTCCTAAGTGAGTGTTTACCTGTCTTCCCCACAGGAGTAGAGCAGTAGGAAGTGGAAAGAATAAAATCAGCAGTTCCTTAGGGTGGGTCTGGTACACCTTCCCTTCCCTGACCGTGTTCCTCATGCACGTCTTTCCCTTCTGAGGGCTCCTATGCAGCTGATGGCCTGTGTTACTCAGGAGGCCCTAAGCCAATGGCTACAGCCTCCAGACAGCAGGATGCTCCCTCCCCAAAGTCTAACGACAAGTTCAGGACTGTCCAGGAATGTTAGGACTCAAGCTGCCCAGGACTCACATTCCATGCCTGGCATTGATGGTCATTGGGAAGGCTTTGTGTGCCTCGTGGTTGTCAGGCACCGGCTAGCTGTTGATTTCTAAAGTGTTTTCCCTTGTGCACGGGAATGGTGCAGACGACCATCCCCTCCCCCGTGAGTACTTTGGGTCGTCTTGCCCAGGCAGGTGCTAGACTTACCCTGAGCCTTCTATCCTTTTCCTCTTGTGACTGGGGCAGGCATTTATAAGATCTTTGGCCCGTGTATGAGGTGGTCTGTGGTTGAAAGACTAGAACTTTCCTCTGCAGAACAGAGCTTGACTCTGAAGGGTGCTGAGACAGTAGCGTTGAGCTTTGCGTCGTGCTAACAAAACGAAAGAATCACGCAGGGAGAAAACATCGCGTTCCATCAGACATGTTGGAGAATGTCATCTGGACTGGGAAAAGCCTTCTTGAGATTGTAAAAATAAAGGGCAACCATGAGTAGCTAGGTAGGGGTGAGACCGTCAAGACAGCTGACACCTGGGGGACAGCCGGAGCAGCAGACAGTGGACTGCACCAGAGTCGGGGACCGCTGTGTCGGTTTCAGCTCCGAACACCAGCTGCCTTCCTGAAGAGCTCACAGCCTTTCTGGCTCTGCATAGTCAGTCCCCCCTGTGAAAAGAAGGGACAAGGTGGTTTTGACACTGAGAACTGGTTCTAAAGCATTGCATTCACCTCATCCTATTTCCACACAGCACCAACAAAAGCAAGAATTATTCGGGCAGCACGGCCTCTTGCATGTGGATATCTGAAATTTGGATGCTTTCATTGTTCTAGTCTGAATAAGTGTTACTGATCTACCATTTATTTCTCTTTGGAAATACTTTGAAAGTGAACAGAATGAAGTCACCATTCTCTGCCCTCTGCCGTTCCCATCCAGCTTCCTTTTACAGGTCTCCTCACACCTTCCAATAAGGAGTGAGGATAAGGGAAGAAGAAACGGACACGCAAGGGGAAGCAGGGACCTGACCCGCATCAGAGACAACAGGAACCAGAAACCATTGCCCCAGTCGTGAAAGTTGACTTCAGTGTCTTGAGGACCATGTAAATGTTCTTCAACACAATTCCCCTCTTTGCAAACGGCAGTAATAAAGCCAGCTTACCTCCTTGGGGTTTACCTGGAGAAATCAAGACACAGCTTAAAAACACATCGTCAACAAAGTACTGTTTCTGCGCTGTCATAAGTAACAGTAATTGCTGCTCACGTGGACAGTCGTGGCCCCCAAATAAAGGCCTTCTCTACGTTCTCCCTGTGGCCCAGGCTACCCTGGCTAGGGAGGCGGGGTGGTGTGTCCAGGGTTTCATGATCATGGGGATCCAATGAGGCTCTCAGGCCGAGTGCTGGCTGGGGGCTGGGCTCCAGTTGGAGACCCCTGAGCGAGTCAGCACGGATGCCCTCTGGCGAGGCAGTGAAGGGCTCAGTAGACAGCAAGGTATTGTACGAGCTCTTGAACAAAATGGCACACAAGCTGGGGCTCAGGTAATTTCAGAAAACGCCACGGATATGGATATGTATATTCACACACCACCCACGTATTATTTAGTTACTAACACTAGTGTTTCTATAGACTTATCACAGCCTCTGAGTCTACCTCCAGCCTTATCTGTGAGTAGAGGTTAGCAAAGTCTGGCCCAGGGCCTGCTTTTGTGTGACCTAAGACCTGAAAATAATTTGTTCATTATTAAAGGGTTGAGAACACACACACACACACACACACACACACACAGAAGAATGTTCAACAGAGACTGTGCCTGATACACAAATCCCAAAACATTTCCTTCGTGGCCCTCTGCAGGAAGGCTCGCCCACCCTGGGCCTCGAGGGCTTGCTGGCCTCTCGTGCATGACGTGACTTGAGTGGTTTTCTCCCTTCACCCTCACACCACCCCGTGAAGTAGGTTAGGACAGTGTCCTGGTGTCTATTTTAAAGGGGGGGACACAGAAGCCGGGAACAGTTACATAACTGCTTGGAGATCACGGACAAGGTTGTCAGGCCGGGGCCGGACCAAGGTCCAGTTCCCTGTGCAGGACTCTTATCAGCAGGTGACAGGAGAGTGACTGACCCGGCTCATCTTCACAGAGGAGAGAGAAAAGGTTGAATGGCATCCAAACTGATTTGAGAGCACTGGGTCTCTCCGCCCTTTCTTAGATGACAGCCCATTGGGGAAAAATGGGGAAGAGTTTTTGCAAATGCTGGAAATGTTTAACCAGCTCCATACAGACTCAGGCAGGTGAAGCAACCTCCCCGCACGGCCCCCCCCCCCCCCCCCGCTGCCAGTGTGTCCGCCCACGGCTGCCTCCGCCTCCTGCCTCCCGCACGCCCATCCCACTCACTCCCCCTGCCCTGGAGAGCGCCCCTGCGAGGAGCAGCTGCAGGAAATGAATGCCCACATTATCCACCCACACGGCCCCATCAGCAGCCGCAGGCCCCGGGCAGCAGCCGGACGGAGCGCCTGGGTCCCCGTGTAAACAGCCAGCCAGGCTGAGTGGCGGCTTGTTCTCCTGGCCTCGCCCCAGGAAGGTCACCCGGCCCCGGGACCCCCCTGCTGCCCCAGGGCTGAAGAGGGGCTTTGTGCCCTTATTCAGACCTTAATCCTCTAGAATGCTACCAACGGAGAGACCTGAAATTAAAGACGTTCGGACGATTAGTCCCAGTCTCCTCCAGGTGGGAGGGAGGGGGGCTGCCAAGACAGGTCTGTCTGCCTGTCAGGGCCAGTTAGGGAGTCTTGATACAAATGGTGGGAGGCTGCCCGGGGCGCCTTCAGGGACGCTGCTAAGAATTGACAATTCCAAGTGCTACGGAGTGACAGTGTCACTCCCAGAGATTGGCCCCTCAGAAAGGAATCGGTTCTACTGTAGTCAATTTGGTCAATTGGTAATTTAGTCTTTTGGCCATCTAGCCAGGGACCTGGTTACCAAGGAGAACGGGGTGGGGGGAGGAAGAACTCAGGCAGGACTGGGTCCCTGCTCAGTCAGACCTGAGAGCAGCACTGAGGATCGGGGAGAAGACACAAGTGACGGGGTCAAGGTCAGGGGGAGGCCACAGCACGGAGCGGGGACGGCAGGGGTAAGGCCTTGCTCTCCTTATATCTGGCTTTGATTTTTTCCCTCATGTTTCCCCTGTTCATAGTGGCTGCAGCTGAGGAAGTCTTCTCCGTGCATCCTCATGCAAGTCACCGTCTCCACCCAGCGGCTGCCCGTCGTCCTCTCCTTCCCTGTCACAGGGGTCCCGGTGCACCTTCCAGTTCCAAACCTGCAGCTCGCACCAGAAAGAGCACGCTGGTCTTGCGCTCCTCTCTCAGGACTTGTCCCTGCCTTGTACTCCCTATGGCCCTTCTTTCTCTTGACCCCGAATTACAGTTTCCAGAGCCCTTTCTGACGACTTCATCGTTGGACTGAGAGCCACTCCAGTGAGGGGCCCAGTCTGATTCAGCAGACCGAGCCCGGCCCCTCGCCCGAAGCAGACGCTCGGTGAATAGGGAGCCGCTGCAGCCTCTCCTCATGACTCCTGCAGCCAGATGCTAAGAGAAGCTTTTAGAGCCTTAGGTGAGGGCAGGCGAGGGAATTTAGAGCGGCTCTGAATCTCAGAGAGATCCTTTCTGGCCCGGAACTTTTTTTTTCTTTTTTTTTTAAATTAATGTTATTCAGGACATCGGGTTGCATCAGACACTAAGAGACATTTCCAAACCTCTTAGTAATCCACCCATCCAACGCCGCTGCCAGTGCAAACAATGCCAACCGCGAGGGAGAAGAGTCTCCTTTTTCTTTCAAAGTCATTCACATAGATCAGTTAGGGTTTGCAGAAGGTATTCCTTACAAAGGGACTCACAATGCTTTCAGTCTGAAGCCACAGTTTTTGTTCCCAGCTGCGGACTCTGTAGGTCCCCATTATACCTGCCAAGAGAGGCAACCTGCTGTGTCTGCTTGTTTGCTGAATCACTGCCGATTTAAACTCAGCAAATAGCAACAAAAAGCTGTTTTAATGAGATTTTAAAGTTCAGCTGTGAAAATTGAAAGTCACCCAACATCAAATCACCCAGCCACCTGCAAACACTGCACTGAAATGTTCTTGTCACTCACAGGGATTCTATTTCCGACCAGCCCGTGTACAGTGGTGGGGACGAACCACGGGCAGGAAGCACGAGGAGCCGCTGGCTTGCTTCTGTTTGCCAGGAACACCTCTGGGGGATGAAATAGGAAATGTTTGCAAAGGGCTCAGCACAGGGCCTGGCAAGGAGAAGATGCCCAGTAAACATTGGTTGTCCTGTCTTCACTCCCTTCTCCGAGATCACACATGAGGAGGGTTCATTGTGATGTCCAGTGGTCACCACTATGGAACTTGGAGGACGAATGCATTCCTGGGTCTGAATAATTACATAAATGCAGCCACTGAGACAGTAAAAGAAGACCACGCATGGGCCAATAATGAGAATGTCAGGAGTCAAGGGTTATGATTAACATACTTCTAGGTACTAAAAAACAAAAATATACATTTATCTATCCTTTATTGTTTCAATCAATCACTAGGCCCCAGCTGGTCTTATTGATAGGAAAACAAGTATCTCCCCCATTTTTTACCCCCAAATATCCCTATATCTCAGGCTAGCTCAGTCCTGAGTGCTGATGCTCAGTCTTGATTTCAAGGCTGGCACAGGCGGAACTGAAAACTCTTAGTGGCCAGCTGGTCTCTGGATGTCGGTGCCACACAGTATCACAGACAAGTCTTCATGTGGCACAGTCCGCAGATGCTGGCCTGTGTGGTGACCATGCCCGCATTGCTGCCCAGGCCAGGGGATGTTCGGTCCTTGAACGCACACGTTTCATCCGCAACACCAGCTGCATGCTGCACAGAAACCAGCAATCCCTCCGCTCCAGGGGCCCTTGGCGGCTGGAAGATGCCTCCTCACTCAGCAGGCAGGTGACAGAAGTGAGAAAAGTAGCCTTGAATTAAGAAAAAACAACAAAGCAACACACAACAAGTGTTGGAGAGGTTGTGGAGAAAAGGGGACCCTAGTGCACTGTTGGTGGGACTGCAGACTGGTACAACCACTATGGAAAGCAGTATGGAACTTCCTCAGAAAATTAAAAATGGATCTGCCTTTTGACCCTGCAATTCTACTGCTGGGACTATATCCTAAGAACACTAAAACACCAATACAAAAGAACCTTTGCACCCCGATGTTCATAGCAGCACAATTTACAATAGCTAGGTGCTGGAAGCAACCTAGATGCCTATCAGTAAATGACTGGATCAAAAAACTGTGGTACATTTACACAATGGAATTCTATGCAGCAGAAAGAAAGAAGGAGCTCCTACCCTTTGCAACAACTTGGATGGAGCTGGAAAGCATTATGCTAAGCGAAACAAGCCAGGCAGTGAAAGACAAATACCACATGATATCACCTTTAACAGGAACCTAAACAACAAAACAAAGAAACAAGCAAAATATAACCAAAGACACTGAAATAGAGGACAGGCTGACAGTGACCAGAGAGAAGAGAAGAGGGAATTTCAGGGGAGAATGGGAAGGGTTGACAGGAACAAATTTAAAGGACACATGGACAAAAACTAGGGGGAGGGTGGTAATGGGAGGGAAGTGGGGAGGGTGGGCTGGAATGGGAGTAAAAGGGAGAAAACTGTACTTGAACAATGATTAAAATAAAAATAAATAAATAAAAATAAAGTTATTGTAAAATAAAAAATTCAACAAGTTACAAATAATTATCAATAAAATATTTTACATTCATTTTTTCCACACCAAAAAACAAAAAACAAAAGAAAAACAAAAACAAAAAGAGAAAAAAAAAGAAAAAAACAGCCCATGGGCTTTAGTCTTACCAAATTTTAATGTAAGCAGGTGATCTATAAATATGTGTAATATTGTTTACAGTTGATATTTATGGAAATGCAAATTAAGAGCAAAAAATGTTTAATAATAAATCAAAATTTTCCTTTTTACAATTCATTTCTTCTTCAATATGAACCTGGAAACCCGATGTCTTTTCTCCTGGACCAAATGTCCATGTCTTCCATTTTGCCTTCTGAACATGAGCAGAATATTTGCACCTTTAGAATTCGTTCCTTCAATATTGTCACATTTATGTAGTTTTCAGTACTTTTTTGTCCTACAACTTAATAATATCCATTTATAGCGCTTCCTTTATTCTTTAAGATTAAGCAGACTCAACAGTGTTACTTCATTTTCATTAAGTTTAAAATACAATTTTTGGAACCCAGTCTTCATACCTGCAATTTTGGGACTGAAGTTCAGGCTATCACTTTCATTTCTGCAAAACTCCCTCCAGTGTAGTCAAGGGAGCCGGATTATCCCCCACAAAATGAATATCTTAGGGGCAATTTTTTTGGAAGTGAGTGAATTGAATCTTACATTTTCAAACTACAATGTATAGATACCTAACTCATGGATACCCTTGAAAAGGAAGATTCCAAGTCTAGTTTTTTGTGAGTTGTCATGGAGATTTTCCCTTGGCTCACATAAATAAGTCAACTTCCCTCACCAACTAAGAATACCCTTCCCAATTCAAAAGCACCTAAACTGATTCATCCAAAGTCCACGAACTACAGCAGAACGTGGTCCCCGTGCTCCGAGAGGGTCACTGTCGGCAGTTCAAGCCACAGAAGCGCTCCCTGTGCCAGTGTTACTACATCCCTGGCATTTCCCAATCCTGACCTTTCACTGGCAGCCAATTGCTGGTGAATAATTAAACAAACAGGCATAAATTCTATGCCCTTACAAATGAAGCCTCACTAAGTTTCCTAATAAGTGTGACACTAACACCAACTAGACCATAGATCATAGCCTGTACCCATGCTGACTAATGTCCGCCAACGTTCAAACTCCCAACACTCTCGGGCTTCCAAAGTAACTTACTTCCTGATATCATGTCTGCCGCATTGTATCATATCCCAGTGGTCTTCGAGTTCATCAGTCCTAAGAAACTCCATAAAAATATGCATGTGCTATATAGCACTTTTAGTGTGTGTACTCACTCATCAGATACAAGAAAACACTAGAAATTATCCACATTTCTTACATAATTTGTGCAGCATATTTTAGCCCTATTTGTAAAACACCAAGTAGCAGGACTTCTTGTTTCTGTCTGGAATACATCAAGCCTGTTACATTCAGTAGATACTCTTTTATAAACTCACCACCTACAAATAGTTTCTATGCCCAGGCAGAAATTTTCCCTTAATGCATAGTGGCATTTAACTGCAGTGTCCTTTAATGTTTGCACATTAAAAAAAAAGCCCTTAAAAATGCATCTGTTTTAGTTTAAGTACTTCTCATCATACACAGTTATGACCCTGTTTTTTATATGGTTCATAGTTACGACCCTGTTTTATAGCATAATATATTCTTTTGATACAGCAACCTTCTAGAATATCTTTCATTTCAGAAGAACAGTGAATGGGAATTGGGTAGATCTGGTATGTGGCATTGAACTAGGCAACTTAACTTGTCTGGGTCTCGAGTTCCTCCTCCATAAATGACAGGGGGTTAATCTCAAAACTCCTACTAATTTTAACAGTTAAGAATGCTATGACCCTAAGTCCTAATGTATCCTTGTGGTCCCAGATGCCTCCTCTACCTTCATAACAAGTCGCCCAGAAGAGGGACTTTCTCCCAAGAAAACTGAATGTGTGCCACAGGTTATGAGAGAGACTCACAGCAAAACAGTAAAATTATTATCCGTCCTGGCATTATTTAATCATACGTGTGATCATCTGCAAAGCATTTCATTGTTGTGCACTTTGTGTCCACCTTTATATAAAGTAAGGGAAGAAGGAGGATAGAAAAATGGAGGTGGGAAGGTACCAAAACTTATGCACCTACTCAGAAGTATGGTAGGCCCTCCATACACAAGGTCTCATTTAGTCTTTCTCATCAAACCCTGCTTGTGGGAGATGGCATTATCCTTACATTACAGATCAGACAAGGAAGCTCAGAGAAATTACGTATTCTGGCCAATGTGATAAACCAGCAGCAAATCTAGGCTTTGAGCAGCTTGGTTTGGCCCCAAGGCCCTTGTTGTATCCACTACACACAGCATGATTCTTAGAAGTGCAGCACCTTCCTTGCTAGTGAGTGGTCTCAGGTCATCCATCTCCCAAGCAGTCCATGCTCAACAAGGGTGCTGTTTTCTCTACGCTCACTGGGCCTGGCAGCCACAGGTCAGCCTTGGGTTGACTGCGTTGGAGGCCAGAAGGTGGAGAGACGAGGCCAGGATGAAGGGACTGGAGTGGAAGGAGAGTCCTGGGTCCCAGCTGGGTGAGTCTGTAGGAGGCAGGGTCAGGAAGAGGCTGACAGTCAATGACCAGGAGAGACAGTGAGCCAGTCCAGGGCCCAAGACCTGAATGTCCTTTGGGGCTGCTGTACCTCATGCCTCAAACTCCAAAGCAGTGACTGTCAGAGAGTCAGACTGTTTTCAGAAGGAGATGGAAATATCAACTGAGCAATCAGATTGATTTTATACCATCTGACACCTAGTGCTGGCTGAGTTCGACAGAACGTCAGCAGTTAGATATCACATCTCTCCCTCCTCCCCTTCCCCTCCCTCCCTCCCTTACTTCTTTCCTTTCTTCCTTCCTTCCTAGATTACTGGGTCATGTGGTACTTCTCTTTGTAATTTTCAAGGAACCTCCATACTATTTGCTATAATGGCTGTGCCAATTTACATAGAAAGTGCTTCTCGATTCCCAACTAAATTAGATTAAGATACGAGTACTCCACCCTTCTCCCCACATCCTTCTCATTTTCTGGCATCTGGAATTGTTTTTATACTGTCACGGTTGATCATATTATGTTTTTTTCTACAACCTTATTTACGTCTTTTGTGTTCTATCGGGCTGACTCTCAAGGTTGGAAACTAATAAACTTTATGTTAATATAAAATGACATTATTAATACATTAATCAGTTCTTTCCGTACATATGGAGGCAGGCACTGAGCTGGAATTATACTATGGGTCCAGCATCCTGAAGCACGGGCTGGGCCCTCGGGGTAAATGGATTCTGTTCATCACACGTTGCTGGTGTTCCAGTGCCATGGCTCCGTTGGCCGCGGCACGTTGAAGGGCAGGCCTCACTTTGGTGTGAGCAAAAGAGGGGTCGGGCTAGGGAGCTCTCAAATGTCCAAAGCTGGGGGCGGTGGTTACACAGGAGTCTAGATGCTCTAAGTCTCAGGAAAAAAATGTCAGCCTTTGTAAAGAACAGAGCTCTGATTTTTGCCCAGGGTTTGGCTACCAATGCTCCAGACTCAGGGGTGGGTGAGGAGAGTTTAGGGCGCCACCAACTGGCCAGTTTGTCTGCAGGCAATTTGAATTTTCCTCTCTGCCACACCCCCTCCTTTTACCCTTCCACAACATTCTGGGGGATGGATGGCTTTCTTGATTTCATGATCGGTCCTTGGGGTTTTATTTTCTTCACGTCTCCTGAAAATGGGTTAGAGTCTGACCTTCACTGTCATTCCAATGATCCTGACTGTTGGGAGTTTATTACCCTTTTTATTTTACTGAGGTCTCTGGAAGGAGAAAACCATGATTATGTGAGTATTTTATTTCTTTCATGATTATAACATCGCTCAGGTTTATTATGAAGAAAAGCTCGAACAATCAAGAAAAACATAAAAACTCCATAAATTCCTGCAACGTGGAGACAACCGCTGTTCACATCTTGGTGGAAGTCCTTCCTGAGCCTATCAGCTTTCCCAGCCCTGTGTGGAATTTCCAGAGCCAGATGGCCCATACTTTCATCACTAACCTTCACTCCTTGGGGGAGCCGTGAAGCCAGAGGTGGGATCACACAGTTAAGGGGAAATATTCGCCACTGTCCTAGAAACTGCCTGGATCTTTTACCCTGAGTTGCCCCTTCCTTCTCCACTTTTCCCGCTTATGGCTTTTCACCTTGGGGTGGAGACATGGCCGCTCCTAAGTAACCAAGTCCCTTTGCAGAGAGGGGCTTTCTGGAGTAGATCCTTCCTGGGTTCTCCTTTCTCTGGGTTGCACGGTGGGCAAATGGAAAATCAGATTTACTGGCCTATGAAACTTGCATTACACGGTTGGGTCACACTCCTGAATATTCTCAAGCTTGGAAGAAAAAAAACAAAACAAACAAAATGGGGCCCATTCAGCCTGGTTTCCCTGGTGAGTGGGCCTCCTCTCTGAATGTGCAGATCCCGGGTGGAAGGGAGAGGACACGGGCAGATTGTGAAAGGTAGTGGAGCTGCGGGAGGAGCCCCTGGGGGCAGCTGCCCTCCACATCCTTCTTCCGCATAGGAACAAACTCTCTTTTTCCTATTTTGCCAGCGCTGTGTTTGTTTTGGACTTGAATTAGAAAAGGGACTAGTTTCATTCATCTCCAGTTGATTGCTGAACCAGCTCGAATCAGCAGGACTAACTTTGCCTTCTGCTGTGTGGGATGACCCTCAGGGTCGGAGACAAGGGAAGTCTCCAGGGCGTGGGGCTTGCAAAACCAGTGATCCTGTTCTTCCCACGAGGAGGCCGGGCAGGCGCCCACGTGAAGGCACCCGGTGGCTCAGCGCTCTTCTGGGCCATCAGTCAACTCTCCGAGTCTGGGCTTTGCTTCTTGGCCCAACTTCTTGGCAGAAAAAAGGCCTGACAGTGGAGCTGGCCTCAGTCTCTCAGTCACAGACAGGCTTACAGGAACAAAACCGTCACCTTCCTTCTCCAGGGAGGCCTCGGGAACTCTCCTCGAATTTTTATTCTTTTCTCCTTCGGCCCGCCGTGAGGAAATGTGGACCAACTCTGCTCCCACGGTGCTGAGGCTCTGTGCCTGGCGGTCGGAGCCCGGACAGGGCGGGGTCCTGCCCGAAGACGCGGCTTGGACGTGTGCTCTGCGAGGCTGGCCTGGTCCGCACGAGCACTGATGACCGCCCAGGGACCAGGAGGCAGAAACCCCTCGCCTTCTCGGACACACAGACGACTGCAGTCTTCTTTGAAATTTTGATGGGATCGAGGTTTAGCTTTTGAGTCATGCCTTGCGGAAATGGATCTTTTTATGGTTAAGAGATGAGCCTGTTCTGAGTCTGATGACCAAAAGTCCTGTAGCTATAGCCTGGCAATAAACTCTTTCCAACTTTTTCTCTTTTTTTTTTTTTTTTGGCAATGCCTCAGATGATTGAACTAAGAGATCAAATACGGAAACGGGAGCACAGAAATAACAGTCATCTTGTCAAGCTCTCCACACGCAGGGAACAAACAGTAATGGGACAAGGGGCCCTGGAGAATGGCCACTGTCCTCTGGACGCAGCTCCCTCCCCTCATTCCATGGAGGCTTCTTGGACCGGCAGGGCGGGATTGCTGGTCTTTGGGCTATGTATCGTTGAACTTACTGTACCATTTGCGATTATGTGCTATATTCTTCTTCCTTATTAAAATTTGAACCCCTTGGGGGTAGGGTCTCATCTATTTTTGTAACTCTCAGTGAGAACAGTGCCTTACACATATAAGCTAAAAAGAAGTATATGAATGAATGAATGAATGGTATGTGGATCATAGTCCTTCCTAGGTCATACATCTGAAGGTGTGGTCCCCTCGAAGCATGTTTGTCAGGCTGTAAGTATAACAAAAATAACCACTACAGTTTACTGAGCATCAATGCCAGGAACCATATAAACACTTTATACACTCGCTCTCATTTGATCGGGATCCACACCCTAAGTTTGTGTAGGTTGTTACACGATCTCAGCCTCTTGTACTTCCCCACTGTGCGACCCACCACACTCATAAATAACTGTTTACGTTGTGTTTCCTTGCATTGAAAGCCTCTGAGGGCAGACACCTTATCGTTTCTTATATGTGCCTTGAAATGCATACTGAATTAATTCTTCTTACTTTACTGAATTCTTACAAATCCCTGGTAGGTGCTATGGCAAGTATTTTCCAGTGTAATTATTGCCGCCCCAGGGGTCTCTGTTCTTTTCCATTCCTCAGAGAAAACATAAAGGGGACTCGCCAATTCTCCTTGTGGTAGCTAAAAATACTGGCGACCTCTGTTGTCACCAACAGGTCACTCTATACCTTAAACCTTAGGAAAGGCCCCTCTCCCCTCCCTGATTGTTCATCCTTTTGGTTGTTATCCGCACCTCTGCACTGTCTCCACCAACACTATGGCAAACACCCACAAAACTAGAATGAACAGGCACATCCAGCAAAAAGACGCGGCAGCGTAGGGTTCGTTGCTGAAAGTGCAAGAGTTCCTGATATTTCGCCACTGCTCCCTCCAGTCCCACACAGTGCGCCAAGGTTAGAAAGCTTAAGGCACCCGCTTCCCTAGAGGGAGGAGGGTGGCTCTTCACATCTACCAATCAGAGGAAGTTTCCCTTGGCTTCCAGCTCCATCCCATCCTCAGTCCACTTGCCCCACTGATTGCCACATCCAACAACATTCCCCTCCTAATAGGACTTTCTCTATTGTGTCTAGGGGTTTGTTCTGCTCCTTGCTATTTCTCATCGGAGATCCCAACTTCTGTCTACGTTTTCCAGTGCAGCCCTTCTGGCCTATGCCCATGGCCAGGAAACAGTTGAATACTTTCTGCAAAGAGAGCTGAAAATATTCCCATTTTACCAGGGAGCTGAACCAAGGTTCTGAAAACAGCATGTCCATTGGATACCATTCTCCCTTTCACCTTCATGAATTCCAGAAATGCACATTACCTCCACAGATCCTGGCAGCCAGTCTGCTGACTTTTAGATCAGGGACCTAAACATTTCAGAAATAAATTGGCCGAGAGTGGCAGGGACGTGATTTCAACTGGCACTGCCAGTGTTGGGTATCCCACGATTGTTGCCGGAAGAGGAACAGTGAAAACTCATAGTTGCCATTATAATAATAAGCTGCAGATGCCTGTTTAAACCACCAGACATTCCTTTCAAACCAGGGAGGCAACTTAGACAGTGGAACCGAATGGACTAGGAGCTGGGTGTCTTGGTCATTCTATGTGAGATCATGACAGAGTCATTCTGTCTCTCTGGATTTAGCTTTCTCGTCTGTAGCTGATGGGGGACTGGACTCTGGGAAAGATTTTAGCTCCAGGTAATAGCTAATAAGCTTAGTAATCAATGTATGTAAAAACCTATTATTTCAGAAACTGAAGGTATGCCCCACCCTGACTCCAGGAGGCCACAAGCAGTTCCACCTTTGTGGCTTAGAAGGTCTCAAGCAATTAAGATGGTATCTGAGCCATTGTTCTCCAGGCTGAGACACCCACTGCCCAGGACACGGATAAAGACCACCGCCCCGGACTCAGAGGAAAGAATGTTCCAGCTTTTATGTGATTAACTCCCTGCTACCCCGGAATTCCAAACCCCTTATCTACACTTTTCTTCTCCTTATAAAAAGAGTTGTTTTAAAATGGAATTCAAGATGGCCCGTTAGGGTGCAAGCCTGCTATCTTCTCAGATCGCCAGCCAGCTGAATAAAGCGCCCATAAAGACTCAATCTCTGTCTCTGCTTACTGGGTCTGGTAGGTGACAGGCAGCACGAACACCAGCTTTTTCGGTTTCATAACCTGAGATAGTTGATAGATGTTGGCGATCATTTTGTAATACGTAAATGTATCAAATCAACATGCAGTACCCCTTAAACTTGCAGAAGGTTATATCAATTATATCTCAATAAAACTGGGGGGAAATGAGGGGGTGGACTGGTTGTTGGAAGATCTTTTCTCTCTACCTGCCTGATGCCAGCTCCTGTCCCCATCCCGCCTCTCAGAAGACGGGTTTCCCCTTCTGAGCCGCAGCTCCAGGAAGGGCCTTCCGCACAAGCCCCCAGTGCTGCTGAACCCGACCCTGCCTGCTCAGAGCCAGCACACACGGCTCTGGGCCATGGCGGGCCGGAGGCTCTGGAGGGGAGACAAAACAGGGGTTTCCTGAGAGGTCATCTTCGCTACTGGTGCAGGGTTTTCTGTGCCTCTTTTTTAAAAGTTCGTTTCTTAATTATACAAGAATCTCATTCTCCTGTATAAAAGTTGAAAAACTATGATAAGTTTAGAAAAAAGGGTAAAATCATTCTTCATTCTATAATTGTACCTCACCCCTGGGGCAAGTCCGTTACCATTTTGGTGCATTCTCTTCTTTCTATGCATTTTTTTTTTACATATTTGAGGTTGTGCTATTTATGTTGTTTCATTTCTTTTCTCCCACTTAAGGCAGTGTGATAAGCATTTCCTCATACCACTGAATTCATTTATGAATACTATTTAGTGCCTTCATTATACTCTGTGTTTGGGCATTGCTATGAGGTTGACCAGTTAGGTTGCTTTTAGTATATTCTTCTAAAACATGTTTTATGAGTAATGCTGAGACAAACGTTCATGTCTATATATCTCTGTGAATTTCAGATTTTTTCCCTTAAAATGCCTTTATAGAAATGATTACTAAATTAAAGAGTATGCATAGTTTTAAGACTCTTGATAGTGTTTTGGTCTTCATCTTTTAAGCATATTTTATGATTCAAGATCACCTTTTTTCTTCCTGTGAAAGAATATCATATGCATTTGAGTAATGAGAAAGCTGTGTTCTAGCACTTTTCCCCAAAGCAATACATGCCCGAACCTCCTCCCAGGAAACACCGGAATCCAGAGCTTCGCTGGGAGCTGTCAATCAACTCCGGAAGAGACCTGCCTGACCCTAGGCCTCTCCAAGCCCCTAAGACGTTTATTTTCAATGTCACTGTGAAATGCAGGTAGAAAGGAAGCCAGAAAATAGCTCTTGACTGTAAAGAAGTAGAAACAAGTGAGTGCACAAATCGGCTCTCCTATTCAATCCACTGCACTCGAAACACATTAAGATAGAATAGGGCCAGCTGTTCCTGGGGCCGGCTGTGTGAGCCTGGGCCCACAGCCTGGCTGCACACGTCGCCTCTTGTGTAAAGGGCGAAGAGTGAACCAAGGGTCTTAGAAGGTCCTCCCAGCCAGCATCAGGTGGTTCTGTGCTCTTTCCCAGCGGTGTGTGGCTGATGAAATCATGCCCTAAGAGTCCTCTGAAACAATTTTGAGTTTGAGGTTTTCTTTGAAATGGTGATGGTTTAAAAATCACTGTCTTGGAGGTATGAAATGTTGCAGAATTGGGTATAAGAGTTTGGAATCAGACAGGCTTGGGATCAGCTTTGCTGATTACTAGCCACTGGTGTCCTTTTGCCGATGACGTAAAAGCTTTGAGCGCTGATTTCTTCACCTGTAAAGGGGCTGGTAATGAGCCCGCCTCATTAGGCAGCCGGAGGATCGGGTGGGCAGGTGGTGCATGTGAGTGGCACACAAGGACCATGCAGGGAGGGTCATTGTGAGAACCTCTGCGTTTATCGGACCCTAGTGAGCACCACTCCTAGTGCAGCAGGGGAGTCTGAGGTCAAGGGAAGGTGCCCCTTGACAAAAACTGCACAGCGTGTTAGACGTGAAATCACAAATCACCCCGTGGTTTACTTGCCTCCATTTACTCCGTTGCCACCACACAACTCAGGGAAGAGCTGAATGAGGACAAAGGTTTCCAGTGGAAATTTGGGTCCAAAGCCAATTGCCAGTATTATGTGTGTATAATCAGATTTTAGATGATCGTCCGGTCATGTGCTGGGTGCTCAGGAAACACCTGCCTTTTCACCTGGACTCAGATCTAGCCACAATAGTTGCCTGTTTCAGCTCCAAAGAGGATCCCGGGTTGGGGTGGCGGTAGCGTATGGAGGCCCCACCGAGGTCTCTGCGGCGCCTTGCACCTGCGCTCCACACTCTTCCCTTTGTTTTCATTTCACTTTGAGGCCCCGCCTCCCCTTTTCTGCCTGTCAGCTGAGACAAACTCCTCTCTCCTTGAGGCCTTCTGGCTGCACACAGGCTCTCTGACACACAGCTCTTCTGGTGCACTCTAGTGGGCTTGTGTTTGCTTGTCTTATCTCCTCTGTAAGACTCTAAGCTCCCGCACAAGGGGGTTCTCACCTTCTTTTAAAGTCTTCAGAGTACTTAGCAGATTGCTAGGTATACAACAGGTACTTAATAAATAATTCGTTCTTTGGCACAGACATTTTTCACATTCCAGAAGCTGAAAATGGGATCCTCTAATCTTGCTGGCTCGAACTGTGGTCTGGATTAGCAGCACTGGCATTTTTTAAATAATAAAGAATTGCTTAATGCAAACCACTAATACATACATACTATAAAGTCTTAGGAAATTTAAATATCCAAGTCATAGCAAACAGGTGGTAGTCCAACAACCAGGGTGGACAGGATGGTTGAAGGAGCCAGCCACCGACTGGCCTCCCACGGTGAAGAGGGCATCTCCAGAGGTGAGGGGGCACCTGGGAGTCGTCATGGTGGTTCTCTTCTCCTCCCGGGGAAGCGTGAGAGGCTCGCCGGTCAAGGCGAGGAATGCTGCCTGCTGCTCTTCAGGCAGGCCGAAACTCTCAACATCTAGAGGATGGAAGGAAAAGAATTCTTTTTCTATTTCTGGATAGGTGTCACCTGAGGCAGGAAGAGGGCTTTCTGCTTTAACAGTCTCCTTGGTCATCTTCTTGGCAGAGAAGTTTGTTTTTAAGTTCGAGGGGTCCATTAGCCTTTTCTTACTGAGTTTTTGTGGCGCTCTGGACAGTTCCCAAAGCCTTCCTGGCAGCGTTTGGTCAGGCTGGTGGAGCAGCCAGCACCGCCAACACATGGTGTTGAAACCTGCAATCTTTCATCTAACGCTAAGACTGGAGGCCCAGAACTCAGCTTTAGCCCATGCTCAGGAGCCACACACGCTCCATTTTCCTGGATTAGGTTGGGTTCAGCAGTCAAACTCATGCAACACTGTCCTGGTCATCTTCTGGGTGCTTGGTATTCCTGGGTGAGAGAGAGAACACATGCACAAAAGAAGCAAGTGTGGGTCACTGAGAGAGAGAGAGAGAGAGAAAGGGAGGGAGAGAACACATCTTTGTTCCCTGGGATTATATATATATATATCCCATTCTCAGGAATGGGAAAGACTAGAGGCTTTTTCTAAATAAACAATAAACTTCCGATGCTTTCGAAGGCTTCTGATGGGTCTGGCCCTTAGCCAATGTTTTTCCCAGGTTGGATTGACAGGCCTGTATGGTCAAGCACCGTCCCCTGCACCGTTTTGACTGCTAGTGCACACGTGCTGACCTCCCCCGTCCCCTCAACAATCCGGCACCAGAGGGGGAGAAGAGGGGTCTTGATCCTGGGCAGAGCAATGTTATGGTCCCCTGGGGTGTGAAGCTATAGTTTTCTGGTGAAGCAAACGAGCTCACACCTCCTAGTCTATTAATCTCAATGTCTAATTCCCTTTGCTCTCTTTCTTACTAATAGCTAGTTACCTAACTGTGGTAACATTAATGGAGAACTGACTCAGAATCTGCATTTTAACAAGCTTCCCAGGTGATTTGTCTGCCTGAGAAGCACTGCGCCAAACGACACTAGTAGCCCGATTCTGGGTCTTTTCTTCCTCACTTGGTCCACTGTTTTTGCTTCTCCCATTCCTGGCTCTTTCCACATTTCCCTACTCCCTTTGCTTCTCCTGCCCACTGCATCCCTTAACCACTTTCTTTCAAGTATCTTCAATTCTTGCACTCCTGTAGTCTCTGTTTCTGTCTACAAAATGCCAACAACTCACTTTCTCCATTTTTTTTCATGTTATTTTTTGAGCTCCTGGTACCTACTGTGTCGGGCTTTGTGTTTCTGTTGAATCCACACCTGCCTCCTGTATCAAACAGCTGGGTAAGAAGAGGTCTTTGTCAAGAAATCAGAACACAACACTTCTTGCCTTTTCTTTCTATCGACTCACTCCTAACTGAGTGTGGAGTGGCAGAGAAACCCGTGCTCTTTATTTATGGATTCAGCCACGACAAAAGAGTTGGTGAACCGAGTAGTCGTCAGTAGGTAAGCCTAAACCTTTAACACAAAGAAAGGTAGGATTCACTTTAAGACAATCAAACACAGAAAATGATACTTAGAAGAAGGAATGGACTCCAAAAGGGTTTTTAACTAGTCATCTTTAAAGTGACTTAAAATAGTACATTTATTCACATCTTGATAAGAGCACAGGTATCCTGAAGACATCAGGGAGATGTCTTCAGTTTGAGTTACTGTACTTTATGTTAAATCCAGGGGAAAAAAGCAGGGCTGGAGTCTAAATTACAAAAAAATGACCCCACCTCCCCACCCCGTGTTTTGTGGTGAGAACTAAGCAGTTAAATGCTGCTGCTGAAGATCACATTACTTTTTTGGCTCATGTTTCCTACCTGAATCTTAATTTACAACCATAATTTCCTTTAGACGTTTTAAGAAAACAATTGTTCAAAATGAAAAGAAATCTGTTAGCCTGAGTCTTCCTTAATGCCAAGGGCTAACAATAATGGAGTGGTTCAATTTTTATTCATTTTTCTTAAACCTCCGGTTGCTTACACAGTAACTTTCTTCCCCAATCAATTAGTCTAACAATTCATATCAATATTTTATTTTTAATGGTTGACTATTCATTTCATTAAAAATGGAAGTGCATTAGCTCTATGTAAATGATTCCCTTGGGAGAGCCTTATTTAAATATTCATAACATGAAAATTAATAAATCTGAGCAGAGTGTTCGCATTTTAAAAAGGCAGGCTACTGTCAGATGTATTTGGTCCTTGGTGGAATTCACTAAATTAAAAACCTTCAGCATTATCTTTTTATTGATTCTCTTTACAATAAAACAAGGCAACGGAAGCACTATGAGAACAGCATCACTGCCCAAGGATGCATTACTCCTCTCTGCTTCATCCACCATAACTGTCTCCCCTTCCTCTCTGTCTTTCTTGTTAGCCTCCACTTCCTTCACCTGCATGCTGACCACTAAATGCGCTTGTCTGAAGTCAGAACAGATAAGTGCTGGGAGCATAGTACTTCCATTTTATTCAATCTCTCTCTTCTCCCTCCTACTACCCCAAATGAAGCCAATGAATCATAACAGTGTACTGCACGCTCTAGGGAAAACTGTTTCCATTGGGATGCCTCCTGATTGAAAATGATTCGTGGGGGTAAAGGCTGTTTGTTGCATGTCGGTTCATGAGTATATGTAACTTTAGAATAAGCAAACTTGACCAATTTATACATTTATTGGAAGGTGAAAGAATCCAACTAGAGTAGGGCATCTCTGATAAGCTCCCAAAGCTTTGAGAATGCCATTTACATCATTCAAAAATTAACTTGAAGTGAATTAAAGACTTAAATGTAAGACCTTGGGGGGGGGGAACCTTATAAAACTCCTAGAAGAAAACATAAAGAAAAACTCTTTGACTTTGGTCTTGGCAATGATATTTTTGAATATGATGCCATAGGTATAGGCAACAAAAGAAAAGGAAACAAGTGGGACTACATCAAGTTCAAAGCCTTCTGTACAGCAAAGAAAACAATCAACGAAATGAAAAGGTAACCTATGGAACAGGAAAAAAATATTTGCCACTATATATTTGGTAAGGGATTATTATCTAAACTATATGAAGAACTCATACAATTCAACAGCCAAAAAACCCCACAAATATTCTAATTAAAAAAATTGGCAAAGGACCTGAGTAGACATTTTTTCCAAAGAAGATATACAAATGTCCAGCAGGTACCTGAAAAATTTAGGTGCTCAGCATCACCACTTACCAGAGAGATGTAAATCAAAGCCATGATAAGATACCACCTCATACCTGTCAGGATGGCTATTATCAAACAAGAAGAGATGGTAAGTGTTGGTGAGGATGTGGAAGAGAGGAACCCTTCTACACTGTTGGTGGGAATGTAGACTGGAACAGCCACCATGGAAAACAGTACGGAGGTTCCTCAAAAAATTTAGAAAGAATTAGCATATGACCCATCAACCCAGCTTCTGAGTATACATCCAGAGGAAATGAAATCACTGCCTTGAAGAGACACCTGCACTCTCACGTGCGTTGCAGCACTGTTCACGTTAGCTAAGACATGGAAACAAGTATTAGTCTAGAGATGAGTGGAAAAAGAAAACGTGATATCCATATATATACACACACACATACCCATATCCACGTGTATGTATATGGATATATTCACACACACACGCACACACGCACACACACACACAATGGAATATCAAAACTACGGGAGCCCCACCCTGTGCAACAACAGGCATGAAGCTGGCGGGCACTGTGCCGTGTGCATTAGCTGGACAGAGAAGGACAAATACTGCACAGCATCGCTTCCATGTGGAAGCTTCAAAAGAAGGAAAGAAAGAAAAAACAAATGTTCTTCCAGTTCTAACATTGTGTATAAAAAAGAGAAGGTCTTTGAAAGAGGAAACCTGGGCTGGACTGGCAAACAGGTGACACGAAAGTGACCCCTCTCTACCCCCTAGGGGCCCAGATCCCACTCCTTCGTGGAAGCCCGCTCAGAGCCTCAGCCTCCGCTCCACCCGCCCCTCCGGTCCGCCTCCACCACTCCCCCCCACTGGCCAGCTCCTGTGCTGACACTTACTTGCCACCCCTGAGGGTGAAAGGTTAACAGAAGAGAATAAATGCTTTTCCACTTGGGCAGGGCAAGGCGGTCATGACTGCCGGGAGCCAGAGACCCCCACCGGCAGCAGACTCTGGAGGTCGCAACTCAGGTGTGAGGCTGAAAGGACGGAGAAGCCCTCAGAAGAGCGAAGACGGGACCCCACGTCATCTGAAACAGAACCTGAAATGGAGCCCCCAGGCCCTTCCGTGTTTGGTTCTCAAGACACGGAGCTGTGTTTGTGATTCTTGATACAAATCAAGTCCTTCTTCTGGGCCAAGTGAGGAAAGAAAATACTCAGACCCATACACTGTGTTTATTTGATTTTACTGAACGCTTGCAAATTCGGTTGTTCTATTGTAAATGAGACCCATGTGGAATCCATACATACGGCAGAGAGACAGATGGTGTGGTCTCTCCCTGCGTGTGTACACAGAGGCTATGAGCATATGAATGTTTAGAGATAGTGCGTACATTATATGCAGCTGAAAAATTGGAGTCATCGACTTCAGAGTTTCTCCAGGTGTGGTCTATAAACCACCTGCCTCAGAGCCTCCTGGGGTGTCATTAAAATTCAGGATGGGAGCCCGACCCCAGACCTCCGGAATTGGTCTCCTCCACCTCCCTTCCAAGCCCGGTTCTGGGTCAGCGCTGTGTTTCTAGCCGCAGGGAGCCTCTGGAAGCAGCGGTCGTTGCTCTGTGCTTCTGGGCATCTGTGTACGTGCTTCTGAGCATGCCTGTATCTCATAGGCAACTGCGAATACATTTTATATTTATCAGTGGCTTTAGTGTTCTCTTTACCCCTCTCTTCCCCTGTCAGCTCATTGTGGCCTTTGTAAGGTTGTGCTGCTTTTCTTCATGAGTCTTTCCTCTAGGTTTGCAGCACATTAGGTCTAGCCATGGGGAAGCTCCTAGAGTCGCCCCTGGTTACGTCGGAAGTGGCTTCGCCCCCCTAGGTCCTGTTAGCCTCTTTGCAGTTTCCCAGCTGCGCCCTTGACACCATTACACGGTCATGATTTTTGAAAATCGAAAGGCGTGAGAATGAGCTACAGGAAAAACGAGGAAGAGCAATGCTGCGCATTTATACCTGCTCTGTTCATCTGGAGGCTCCCCGCAAATTCTGGCTAATGCGATTAAGTGGGAATGCCGTGGATTTCATCAGCACAGAGAAGCGGACCCCTTGGAGGAGTAAATTATGGTGGCTGTTTAGTTGCACTGAAATCACTACCCAAAAGGTACAGATAGTAATTGAGTAGTAAACCATAAATGGCAGAATCCGAGGTAAATGTACTACAGGTCTCAACTTGCCCAGGGCTCTGAGCACAGAGCCGTGCTTCGTAGATTCCAGTGCCGGCTGCATGGGGTAAAGCACTGGGAGGGTGGAGAGCATTCTAGCATCAGTGTAGGACCCAGGGGTGGCAGGGGGCCACCCTGGGAGGAATTCCCTGGACTGTCTAGCACAGACGAGGGGGGCCGACAGCCTGCACGGGAAGCATTCGGCAGCCGCGGGACTGAACAGCCCAGCCAAGCTCCTGCAATTGCGGGTCGTCCAGGGCGCTGTGTGGCCGAGAGCGATTCTCATCCTTAGCGTAGGATTCCTCGGCAGCATCACAGTTTCTGCTAAAGGAAGAATCTTGCAGATTTTATTATGGTACAAATTGTTATCACAGGTCCTCTGTAGGATTAAGGAGTTAGAGATCAGGACACCCTGTGTGGCCGGGCCGAGAGAAAGCAGTGTAACTGGAAGTGCCTAGGCCTGGCTTTCCTGGGTCTGCCTCGGTAGGTAGGACTGTTGTGCCTCGGTATCTGGGGGTTGGGCCCAGGACCTGCTATGGATTCCGAAGTCCGCAGATGCTCAAGTCCCTTACATTGTACAAGATGGTGTGGCATTTGCATACAACCTGTGCACAACGCCCCCCCATACTTTAAACTATCTTTAGATTACTTATAATAACTAATACCATGTAAATGCTATGTAAGGAACCATTATACTATATTGTTTAGGAAATAAGGACAAAAAAGTGTGTACAAATTCAGTACAAACACCATCGTAAGCCTAACTCCATAGCATATGTCAGCAACAATGTAACATTTTTTCCCAAATATCTTCCATCCTCGGCTGATTTGATGAGGCTGCAAGTCCTACTCTGAGCTGTGGAGATGGTAGATGTGGACAAGGGGGGCAGAGGACCTAGCCTGATACCTGGGAGACAAACAAGGGGACTCTAAGCATTGGAGTGACGGAAGAGGGGTACTTCCCACACACCAGTTACTATGGTAACAGTATTTTAATATCACTGCTATTACCACCACCACTACTATTAATGATAACATACAAGCACCTAATATCATCTGGCATAATCCCCACAAGAAGCTCACGAGGTTCACATGATTATCTCTTTTATACAGAATTTTAGAGAATTAAGTCTTTTGGTCAAGGTCATGTGGCCTGATTCCAAAGACCCTACTGGTAACCGCTATTCTACATGCCTTATATTTTCAGTGCCTGATGGCACGGAAGACTCCCAGTAGCTCCGCATGGTGGCGGGCTTACGGGTCACCCCCCTAGTCTACAGACAAGGAGATGGAGGCCTAGCGGTGAGCTTGGGGAAGGCGCTGCCTACAGGGACGCAGCAGAAGGGGCAGCCCAGGACTCGTGCCCGGGTCCACCTTACACAAAAGCTTGACTATCGGTAGACAATGCTGACGAGGCTGGGGGGTAACTTCCCATTGGTGGAGAGGGTGACCTTCAGCACAACAAACACTGGATGAGACCTTGTCCTGCCAGGGGTCACCTGTGCCTGGAGCCAACATCACCCAGACCCTGGCTGCAGGTGTGCAGACAGAAGTCCCGTAGTGTAAGCTGAGGCTCCATTCCGATGGAGCAGAACTGAGTGACAAAAGGCCTGGCTCGGATAGTAATGGGCGAGGCCAGGAAGGCCGGAGAAATCGGTGGGAGTCACAGTGGTTGAGGAATGTTTCCCGGGGGAGGTGATTTGATATGCAGAGAAAGCGTGGTGGTAGTTGGAGGATCAAAGGGATATTTAATATGCACCTTTTTATCCATGCACCTTTTTATCCAATACCTTCAAGTGTTCTCAATGTGCTGGACATGGTGGGGGAGGCTGCAGAAATATGAAATACATTTTCCAGTCTTAAGTGGCTTGGAGTCTAGTTGGTGAGACAGAGCACATAGGAAGACAGTGATTGATACTAGCCAACACCCAATTAGGGGCTAAATTATGTTCCATTATCCCTGAGCACTATAGACTTTCAGAGGGCGAGCGGTCAGTAATGGGTGGGGTGGTCAGGAAGGGCTTCCTGCAGGAGATGGGGCTTGAGCTTCAGCGCCTTGGAGGAGGTGGGGGTCAGATGGAGGGTGTGCCGTCAGTGGAATGGGGGACGGTCATGGTGTGTTCAGGGGCTGGTGAACAGGGGTGCAGACACAGATGCTGGCCAGCCTCAGTAGCATTGTCATATTTGAGGGTTGCTATAAAGCTACCCAAAGAATTTGGAATTAAGGTTGCTACCTCGTGAGTTTAACTCTAAAACTTGCTCACATGATCAGCAAACTCATCTAGGAGAGACTGCCACCGGTCTTGCAGGACTCGGTAACGCCAAGGACTTAGAAGTGTTTCTTCAGCTCCAAAGGAACAGCTGCCGGACAAGGGATAGTTGACCATGGAGCCAGGAGCATCATGGGGTCAGTGTCTTCAGTGCCTATCTCAGCATTGTCCAGGGAGAATGTGTCCTGTGTCCTAACCCAGGTTGTCCAGGCCACTGTGGTTCTCATCTCAAATCACAGAAGCCTGTGTGAGCACAGCGAGGGTGGGGTGTTCCTAAGAGCGGTCTCTAGTCTCTTCATAAATGAGATGGCTAAACCTCCAAAACTGATGATCAAGCCCAGACTGTGGCAAAATAACCCTAGAAGGCCACTCCACGGGGACACACAGTCAGCCACCCAGCTCCCCTGCCTGACCCCAGGCTGCTGCCTCTGCCTCCCTGGTTGCATGTTGCACAGCCCCAGGGGTGTTACCGCCACACCTTGCACCTGTCAGCCCTGTGTGATGCCCTAAGTGAGTTTGCATTTAAATGGCAATAAATATATTCGGAAGGCCTTCCGCAGTTCTTGGTGTTGGAGACACGGCCCCTTTGCGGCCCCCTGGGGCTCTGACAGCGGAAGGAGTGCAGTTACCAGATCAGGAGCCACATTAGCGGGAATGAGTTCTTCCCTATCATCCTGAGTGACTTATCAGCACTCCCTCCTATCTTCGACAGAGCCCCGGGTTCTGGCAACTGTCAGAAAATCATCGGCGTGCCCAGCCTTGCCCTCGGAAGAGACGAGATTGTGGGGCCAGTCACTGCAGATACTTGAACCCTCCAGCATGTGCTTATCTGACCTGACATTGACCTGAGGGTGGAGACAGTCTTGTTTCCTCGGTGGTTGTTTCGTGCTGGAAAACGGTTCTGTTTTAAAAATGACTGGCCACTCCTCCTGGGCAGGGCCGGCCTCCTGGCGTGGAGGTTGAGAAGAATGGCCCCAGGAATCCTGAATGGAAAGGAAGGCAGGTCTGACAGAAAGGAGCTGGCTTCTGAGAGCCCTGGGGTCTGCCACGGAAGAGTAGCTCGTGAGGTCTGCGTGTCCACCTGCTGGAAAGGACACACCCACATTGCCTGAGCGAGGGCACGATCCGTGGCACGTCATCAATGAAAGGTTTCCCCTCTGTGGGAGGAAACCAGGAGGCTTTCAGGCCGCATAAGCCAGCCTGCCATGCTAGAAGGCTCCTGGACTCTGAGAGGGGGAGAGCAGAGGTTGGAAACGTTGAAGCAGGAGGGGGAAGCGTGTGTGTGTGCACGTGTGTGCACATGTGTGTGTGTGCCCATGCATGTTGGATCGGGGTGGTTAGAATAAAAAAGGGTAAAGAATTTCCTCTGAATGTTGGAGCTGTCTGGGAATTGGGCAACTCATATATACCACCCAGTTTTCTCCCCCTGAATTCACAATTCGTGAAGAAAATGGTGCAGTCAACAGTTGGAAATCCTTCTAAAGTAAGCCAGCTGGAGAGTGAGGGTGTGGATCTGCAGCCTGGGGGCTGTGCAGACTTCACTCTGGAATTCCCCGGGGGCGGACAGAGCTCCCGGGCCACCCCGCAGGGCCGGACCCTCTGCAGGCGTGGGCGCCGGGCAGGGCTTGCTCTGCTGCGGGCAGATCTGCAACAGGAAAAAGGAGCAGCTGAGCCGTGCGGCCCAGATTCTTCCCCCAAGACACCTACCAGGCAGCTGACTTCCTTCCCAGACTGAGGGGGCATGGGGAAAAGGGGGTTAACTTAAGACAGTTTCCTCCTCATGGAGGCACTGAGCCAAGGGAAAAGTCTCCCCAGCCCCTCAAGAGTGCTATGCAAACAGACAACAAGAACTAGAGTTTACAATCATTACACCGAACGGGTTCCTTTGTCTGCGAGGGATCTAAATGGACATGGAATAGGCACCTGAGTGTCCCTTGGACTTCCAAGGCATGCATCCGTGGCCCTGCTGTCACCAGGCTCGGTTTCCCAGGCTCAGAGAGGTCTGCACGTTGTGACAGAGCAGCGTGAGTAATGGGATCAGGAGAAGAGAAGCCATCTAGGCGGGTAAAGAGGGCACCCCTAAACCCCCTTTCCTCTCACGCTTCCTGAGTGTGTTCTCACCTCCCTGAGAGCGGGGAGCCGGCTCGGTCCTTCCCAGAACTGGCCCTGTGCCTCTTCAGTTCTCACTCACCGGTGGTTCAGTGATGAGGCCCCCACCCACCCCGTGTGACTGAACACCGGCGGGTCTGGAGAGTAACTTGGGCGGTTCCTGCCCATCCTGATCTCGGAGACCATTGTGGTGATTAAATCCCTCAGTCGGAAGGTCACCTTGTCCCATCTCCTACCCCCTGAAAAGTCCCTCAGAGAGGCAGGGGGTGGGGAGGAGGAAAATTGGGTGCAAACTCATAGTTACGAGATAACTAAGTCCTGACATGTGATCATAGTTAACAATACTATATACTTGAAAATGGCCAAGAAAGTATCTTTCAAAAGTTCTCATCACATGAAAAAAAAATGTTACCATGTGAAATGATGGATATGAACTAAACTTACAGTGGGGATCATTTTGTTGCAATAGATACATAAATCAGTATGTTGTACATCTGAAACTAATACAATGTTATATGTCAATTATATCTCAGTAAAACTGGGAATTTTTTAAAAAGTTCCCTCAACATTCCCTTCCAGACAGTTGTTTGAGTATCTTCTGTTTCCCATACCTCCCTTTAGCAGCTGCCCTGAATCCCGTACTAGTTTTTGGAAAGTAATCTTAATGAGTTGGGTGCTTTGGGCAGAATTCTGTTTCATTTCATTTTAAGCTTCACAGATGCCTGGTCCTTCTTTTAAATGCCTGTGATGTCACCAACCTTCCTAAAATATGTTGAAGGCATTAGACTGCCCTTGCTGAGCCACTGCCATGGGGATTCATTTGCAACAGGCCTAGGCGAGTGGGACAGGGTTGAATATTCAGTTGCTGGCGGGGTGGAGCAGGACTCGAGGTGAGAATGTGGAATTGCAGCTCCAGGTTGCTAAGCCCTGGGCGAGGAGAGAAGACATCGGAGTTGGGGAAGATTTCCCATCAGGGCCCAGAGTCAATGGCTCCAACACCAGTGGACCCTCTTCACCTGTCTGGGTTGCAGAGTGATCACTGGTTCCAGCCTTCTGCTTCCTTGTAAGATCCCAGCATCCCGCTGTGTGAACACGGGAACCTGGACGAATGCACGGTTGCTTACAGCACCCAAAAGCATCATTCTGAACCCAAGGGCCCTATGTGGAGAGACTGTTCATGTAGTTAAGACATTAAATGCTTCTTTCAAGTATTTCCATGTACATAACAATAAGAACTAAACATTAAATGCAGCAGAGCACCAAGAATACAGACAGAATGGAAACGAGGTTCATTGGCACCCAAGTTACAGAAAGTTTAGTGTAATAGCATTTAGCCTTGTGTTCTAGCCATCATTTCAGATACTGAGGTGATTCATGAAGATTGGGGAGCTCTTCCTGCAAATCTTCACCCCTGCCCCCCCTCAGAAAATGCTGCTCTGTCCTGAAGGAAGTGGGTGAGGTTGGCGTTGCTCCTTTGCGTGGCTTTGGAGGTTATGTATGCCGGAGATGGAAGAGAATGTGACTTCAGAAAATGATGCTGTCCATGAATCCAGATTAATCTGGGGCTCCCGAGGCTTGAGCATTAACCAGAGTAAAATAAACGTATATGTGGAAACTGTATCTCTGCATTGCATTCTAACCACTGTTTCCATCTATTTCTCTTTGCCCTTTAATATAGTTGGAACGACCCATTTGGAGCTAGAAAATAAGTCTGCGTTTGTTGATGAAATCCAATTGTATAGATGTGACGGTGTTCCTAGATCTTCTGAATTCAGTCCTCGGGAATTTTCCCAGATTGAAATCAAATACTCACACTCCTGCCTGGCTCTCAGATTCCAAATCAGCAGTACCTGCCTTCACACGCAGCCTGTATATGACATTTCTGAGGGAGGTTATCACATTGTAAGGACTGCATGAGTCCTCAGGGCTTATCTAATCAGGTTTTCTTGACACTTGTTTTATTGCGTTCAAATCTCCTGGGCTGATCAAGTGACTATGCTGTTTAGTGACCTGTGACAAAAGACAGCTCCCTTACAAATGCGTGCCCTTGTTTCAAACCCATTCTCCTGAAAGTGAGAAGAGTTCTGCTTCAAGGCTTGGGGCAGCCTGAACATTACTGCTATCTGTCTGGTTTTAGGAAACATTCTGGTTGGTGGTGGGTGTTTGATGATTCTTAAGGTCCCTTCCGGTTTGGGGGAACTCTAAAATCTAACTGCCACAGCATTTACCACAGTTCTTCCTTGTTCTCTACAAAATAGACATTCAATAAATATGTATGAAATAAGTGAATGGATGAATAAGTGAACACGTGGACAGGATTGTCAAGTGCCTGTGATCCCAAGTCTTTCTCCCAGTTCCTCCTTAGAAAACCATTTTGCTTTGGATACAATCTCTTTGAGAAAAAGGACTCTGAGTGCCAGCTATGCTCCCTGATGTGTCAAGTTCCAGTCAGGGGCAGACAACCTTACCTGTCCCGGGTTTCCCACCGCATGGAGTTGTAACTGGTACCCTCCAAACCAACGGGGGTAGCCATGTCCACCTCTTCGGACGGTTATTACAGAAGAGTGGGAAATAACAGGTGTTGGTGAGGATGCGGAGAAGCTGGGGCCCATATACTCTGCTGATGGGAATGTGAAATGGTACCGCTGCTGCGGGGAAAAGTCCGGTGGCTCCTCAAAAAGTTCCTTTCCACATGACCCAACAATTCCCCTGCCCCAGGTATGCACCCCAAAGAATGGAAAGCAGGAGCTCAAACACACGCTTGTATACAATTGCACATGGCAGTATTATTCATTGTCTCTTAGCCTTTGGCTAAGATCAAGCGTAGAGATCTATTCTTATCAGCTTAACATAACAGCATCACTCACAATCGTGGAACAACCACCAACAGATGGGTGAACACATAAACACAATGTGGTATACACATACAATGGAGTATCGTTTAGCCTTAAAAGGAAGAAAATTTGGACACATTCTACAATATAGATGAACCTTAAAAGTATTGTGCTAAGTGAAATAAGCCCAACATAAAAGGATAAATATTGTATGATTCCACTCCCATGAAATATCTAGAATAGACAACTTCATAGAATAGAGGTTGCCAGGGGTTGAGGGGAGGGGGGAGGGGGGCGTTATATCTGATGGGCACAGAGCTGCAGTTTGGATTGATGAAGAAGTTCTGGAAATGGGTAGTGGTGATTGTTGTACAACATTTAATGTCCCTGATTTGTGCACTTAAAATGGTTACAGTGGTAATTTTATGTGTATGTTCTAGTGCAATAAAAACAGTAAAAGAAAACAAAACAAAAAGGGTATGTGAAGGACTAGGGGTAGGAGGATATCCAGTGAATTATGCCTTAAAATACTGCTACCTAGAGAAGCTAGCACTTCCTGGGGGCCTGCAGCCTACAGACACTCTCGTTTATCACTGTCTCAATCCTTGCTACGTCTCGGTGGGGGATGTCATCCCATTTCACCAATGAATAAACTGAGGCACAGAGATGTTGGCACCTCCAACATCCTATCATCAGCCAATAGCAGAGCTGGGACGTGAATACCTTCCTTTATTTTCAGGATGGTGCTCCTCCAGCTCCCCCACAGAGGCCTCCTTAGAGGGGGCACCATTTGCCTTGCAGAAAAGCAGCCCCACATTGGACCTGTGAGGAGGGTTGAGGAGGCAGTTAGGCGTGCTGGCCCAGAGCACAACAGCCTGTCCAGCAACCCCCAGCTGGCCTCCCTCTCACCCTCCCCAGGAGAGGACGAGGTCACAAAGCTTCCAGCTGGGTTGATGGCACGGACATGCCTTTACTCTGAAGATATATCTTGACTATAAAATCATTGGAATCCCCAACCCTCCTTCCCCCACACCTCTTTAATGCTTGTGTATTCAGAGATCTTTTCAAGACCTGGACATCAAATTCTAACCTTCTGCATATCAGCATCCAGCACATCTCCCACAATCCCATGGGCCATTTTTCAGGAAAACTTTTCCCCAGTTTGACATCTGAGTCCAGCATCCTGGGCATGAAATCACTATTTGTAAGTATCACGAGGAGGTTCCGCCACCTGGTGAAATTCATGCATATCATTTTCACTTTATGTGTGAGGTCAATCTCTTCGGGGCCCCGTTCAGCATAGAGACAGCCATACATCTCCTGATTTTATGGTTGCAGAAGTCACTACATCAAACCATCCACTGGCTTTTTCAGAGCAAAGTGATGTATCTGTGTAATTAATCGTGACCACGCTCCTGCCCAAAACAGGCAACTTCAGCTCTGCCTATTGCTCTTCGTAGCAACTTGAAAGATGGCAACAAAGGTCCTTTGGTTCTGATGTCCACCCTCAAGTCCTTCAGCCGTGGAGTTCTCGCTGTTCTGGGCACTCCTGCGAGTGCGCTGTTAATTAAACTCCCCAGGCTGTTCTGAGACAGTGGCCGCCTCAGGGGGAGTGCCAAGGCCAAGGCCAGGCCAGGAACACTCCGCCTCCTGTCCATTGTCCTTGATTGCCAGGCCTCTGTCTCTGGAACAGGGAGCCTTGGGTGCCCAGGCCTGGCAGCCTGTTAGCCAAACACCCGCCCACTGCAGCTGGGAAGAGGTAGTGGTTCCAGTGCTTAGGAATCCGGGCTCTGACAAAACGCTGTAGTTTTAACTCTGGCTCTGTAAGGAACAAGTTCTGCAGTGATGGGAAAGCCTCTTACCCTCTCAGTACCTCGGTTTCCTTGTCTGTAACATGGGGGATAACAGTAGTATAGCCCCCCTTAAGTGGTTGGGAATAAGGAGATTTTAACATGTACAGCATTTAAAATAGTGTTGCAAGCAGACGAAGACCTCACTGTAAGTTAATCGCTACCATTCTCAGAATTCTTGATTAGTGCCTGGATTCTCAGAGTGCCTCACCAAAATGCTAACCTTCGAAAATTTCCTGGAAACCCCGTGTAAATATCCACAGTCAAGAGCAAATGCGTTGAGCAATAGCCCTCGGCCGTCCCCAGATTCTCTGTCAATCTTCAGAGGCTGCCGCAACTTGGAAATCAAAGATTAGGAGTCCTTGCTTGCCGGAGTTGTTGAGTCACTTTCTCCTACCCCTATTTTTTTTTAATTCAAGGCTTGCTATGGCCTTTTTAATAAGAATTTGAAAGTTCAGTGTAAAACAGTAAAAAATTTTTATAGTAACACTTTATAAATGACTGAGAATTATGTTATTTTAAATGTACAAAACTTACAAATACACACTCACTTATTTTACCCCCCTACACCTATTGTTTGAAAGGCACTTCGTAATCTGCAGAAGACTCTGTCTTACATCAGTGACCTGATTCTGTCCCCACGGCTCTCCCTTTCTGCCATGTGGATGGAGCACTGACGTCACCTGAGTCCTGGCACGCCTTGACTTTTGCACATGCTTCTCTCTTGGTGTGGTATGGCTCCTTGCTTGGTGACATTCTGCCTCTTCTCCATTTTCCATGGCTCATCCTCCTGGACCTTCCGGCATTGGCTTAGATTCTGCCTCCCGGAGGAACCTCCCCAGCAGGTCCCGGTCCAATCTGCACGAAAGAGCCTTTTCTGTGTGTTACAGCACCTTATACCCATCACCGCTCCCGTCCTAGTGTGCTCCTCTCCCCTGCTGGGCCCTGAGCTCCTTGAGGGCAGAGCCCGTGTTGTTTCTTGTGATCTCTCTGGTCCTCAGCACAACACGTGGTATTTCGAGGGAGTTCAGAAAAGAAATGAAGCACCGTGGAGGGATCTAGAACCTGCCAGGGGGGTGGGGTCCCTTAGAGAGGGGAAACAGTCAACACGACTGAGAAATCTGGAGAAGGCTTCACAGCAGAAGTGACATATGGAACGGAGTCTTTGAAGATGACAATGACTTTGACAAGCAGAAGAGGGGAAGCGAGGGCTCAATCAGCCAGCTCTTGAGACCATCAGATATTGGGGAGGCGGGGGCAGCTTTACGTTGCTCTAAGACATGTCTGGTGCTGGCCATCATCACACAGCTACATCTGGGGGGCGCCCATGATGGGGGCCTTTCAGAGGGCAGCAAGGTCCCCCTCCTGCCCCAGAATTTGTTGACGTGCTAATCGTGCCCCTGCTACTGCTCGCAGGTCAGCAGTTGTGTCCGTCAGTTTTTCAGGAGGCCCCGCTGGTGGGAGGTGGACTCACTGATGGCTAACACAGCTCTCAAAGCGATTTGGAATAACTGGAACACATTCTTTAAGGTGTTCCACCTTTTAAGGATACCTAGCAAGTAGTAAATATCATCAAAATTAATTGTGCCGAGCAGACTCTTACAATTTAAATTGAATTGTCAGCTTTGTGTAATAAAATGTTAAAATTATGTGTTGCACAAGGAATAAATTTAACCCGGTTATTTGACTCAAAATTAAATTAAAGACCGAATGCACTTACTTTTAATAGGCTTTACATTGTTATATGACTTCCCTCCGAGTCATTTATCTCTAAGCCGTATTTCTTTAAAGCGGGTAATGTAAATTTCCTCTCCCTGGTTCCTTTCCATCCCCAAAGCACACAGTATTTCTCCCACTTAACTTTTCCTGATGATAATCGTTGGTGGGTCTGAGTATGTGTAATGTTTCCTCTCCCTCAGATGCGTGTAGAGAATGATCTTCCCTCCCTTTGACTTGGACGGACTGCTGGCCACAATGGCATGCGCTAAAGATGCTGCTCCTCATTGCCCTGGTCCGGCACACCCTCCAGAGAAGGGTGACCAGGACACAGTAAAGGACTAGGTGGTCCCGGGCTTTGATTTGTTCATCTGGCAGCACCTATACCAGACCCTTCTCAGGTTCTCAGACGTCTTCCTGGACAGACCTCCACCTTCGTCCCCTGACAGCTTGCTCACCTGCTCGCCCCCGTGGCCCCCACTGGAGGGACCATCTCCATCTGGAACGGCTAAGCCTCCTCTCACTCCCTGGGTGAAGTCTTTGCCAAATATTTCCTATGTCTGTTGAGCTCGGCAAGAGGCATTCGCCCCGGTCTCTGCAGCTCTGTTATTCATGATGATGAATGACCCAGCATGTGGATGGGAACTAGAAGGAGACGGGATAAAGGCCACCACTCCAGGGAGTGGATTCCTAATGTATAGGAACCTCTTAATGCATAGGAAATCATGTTTCCTACACTGCAACCAAGTCATCCTGTGTGTCCACGGACCAGCTAGATGGAGGCTATGCATCTGTTCTCTTATTACTGAGTCAGTGTTTTAGTATGTGAGTTGGACTTCGAAGAGGAAAGGCAGAAATCCATTATTTTTTCTGTGTTCAGTTGAATGCTTCTTCTTCCATAAGACATCTCAGGCAGTTCTTATGGAGTTAACAAATAGCCTCATTTTTTCGCATAATAAAAATGTCCACTTCAATTCAGAATTCAAATTTGTCACACAAATTTCTTCCCACCAGACTGGGCCTGAAGCAAGATGAGGAGTCAGCAGTGAGCGAGGTGGGCTGTCCTGGCTGCCTCATCACTGTTGTCACACCTTCTCCCGGGTTCCGCCTCCCCACCCACACCGACTGGGAGACAGGTAGAAGAGAAGGGAGGAGTCAGCGAGGGCTCACTCAGGGGTCACCACTGCAGTCTGGCGCCAGGCTCATTCTTTCTCCTGGGCAGCACTTTTAGGGGTTCTCTGGGGTCTCCCCTTGGCACCTTGCTTAACATCATGGGCCTCCAACCTTCAGTTCTTTTAAAGAAGTTGAAGTCATCCCAGCTGGCCTCCCCCGCTCCCCATACCCGTGGTATACCCCTGGCGTTGGGGTGGCCATCCCCTGAGTCTTCACTCTGCTCCCCGGCAGGGGTGTCTCCAACCACGCTCGTTCCTTACAAGCGGAAGGCAGAGGCCAGTGTGCACCCACCCGATTCTGGCCACACAGGGGAAGCTCTGCAAGTGGATTCCAGAGGCTCTCTCACTTTGCTCAAGGGGGAAGCCACTGCCTTCTTCCCAGGCCAGTGCAGGTTGTTGGAGTGAGGGCGGCTGTGGAGCGAGAGCCCAGAAAGCCACCTCTCTGCACAGGCACCCTTGTCGCTGCTGCTTCAACCTCCGAAGAAATTTCTAGCATCCTCTTTTAAACTCTTGGGTGGGTGACAGAACAAGCTTTGGGCCACCCCTTTGTCAGCCCTACACAGACGATCTCATGCCCCCTTCAGGGCAGCTCTCAGATGCGGGCCCTCACCCACATGCCAATACGGGAGGCATATCGTGCTACTACCCCATTACTGCGTCATAAAGGTAGGAATCTAATTGTGTTAAATTTTGACTTCATTTTACTCCTAAATTTATTTCCTTTTTTAAAGATTTATTTATTTATTTTTAGAGAGGGAAGGGAGGGAGAAAGAGAGAGAGAGAGAAAAACATCAATGTGCAGTTGCTGGGGGGTCATGGCCTACAACCCAGGCATGTACCCTGACTGGGAATCGAACCTGCGACACGCTAAATTTATTTCTTAGGAGAGCAAGGAAGCAACACAAGCAACTACAGGGATTGCCTTTCCTTCCAGGTTCAGGCCCTGGACTTAGCATGTGCTCTGATGGGAACACAGTATATAATTAGATGTGCCCATTATATTTTTAGAAAGGAGATTTCAAATGGGGGAGCGGTGTGCATGTCCAGGGCACCCACGTGAGACACTGAAAGGGAAGATGGGCGTGAGGCACTCTGAAAGCCAGAATGACAGCGAACGCTCTGGTGGAAAAGACGGAGGGGAGGTCTCTAAGGAAGGCCATGCCGGCGTAGAGCAGGCCCTGTTCCGTGAGCGCTGTGAGGACAGGACTGTAAGCTAGAAGGGGAGGACCTTGCCCAGAGGCACGGGCAGAGCAGGAGCCTGAATCTGGAAGGAAAGGTAAAGGCCAGGATGAGCTGAAGCTGGTGAAACAGTAAGACCAGCACCATGTTTTGTGTTTAATGCAAATGGCTCTGTTTTATGCACTTATAGTTGAATTTGTTGGATCAGCACGATAAGTAGGTACTGCTGGCATCCCTGTCCACAAACGGGGAAATGGGGCAGAGAGTTAAGACAACTGGTCCAAAGTCAGGCAGCTAGGAAGTAGCAAAGTGGGAATTCAACCCAGGGAGCCAGGCTCCCGGAGCCTGTGCCCTTCACCGCCACCCCTGCCGCCCCGGTTCATCTATTTTGAGCTCTGCTAGGAGTTATGGTCCTTTGAGGCCGCGGATTAGGTTTTGTGCACCTTTGCAATCCCAGCGTTTTGCTCGGTGCCCGGCAAGCAGCACACACTCCAGGCTTGTTGAATTGAATTGTACAGGCGTAACAGGTAAAACGAGACTCCTGTGTCCTATTTTCGCCGAAGCCTCAAGCCGAGGATAATGGATGGTAAGTGCTGTCCCCATTTTGAATAAAGGGGGGACACCTTGAACCACATCCACCTTGAACTTAGAGGAGGCCAAGCGGGCCAGGCAACCGCCTGGCCATGTGAAGAGGCATGTTGCTCTAAGGAGAGAACGAAGATTTCCTTGGAGAGATTGTGTAGGAGAAGAGAGCACGGGGGCTTCCCGGCCCCTCCCTATCTCCCGCCCACCCGCCTCCCCAGCCACCCAGAATGAGTGAAGAAGGGCCCTGGACGACCACTAGGGGAGATTAGAGTTATTTTTAGAAAGGGAAGCTGATACCTCACTGGCTG
The DNA here is from genome assembly GCF_004126475.2 of Phyllostomus discolor. Classification (NCBI taxonomy): domain Eukaryota; kingdom Metazoa; phylum Chordata; class Mammalia; order Chiroptera; family Phyllostomidae; genus Phyllostomus; species Phyllostomus discolor. Next base: position 79,333,077 of record NC_040913.2, read on the forward strand.
GCCAGGTCCTGGCTGATCCACCAAACTGTCCAGCCTTCCTCATGCTGTGGCTGGGCATGCACAGGAAGGAGGGCTTGAAATGTGGTCCTTGGGGGATGGGCCCTGACTCCCCGCTGAGGCAGCCAGAAGGCCAGGGGCTGGCAGAGAGGCTCCCCGTGATGGCTGGCTGGCAGAGGGGAGAGGGCAGCGGTAGGCACGCCCTGCAAACCCCAGTTTGGGAAGGACCACAGCTGGCCAAGAAGCCTGCCTGCTTGGTGAAGGCAGCTGGCCCTCAGCCACCACAGACAGAAAGGGTCCAGGGGATGTGTGAGAGGCCACCTGAGAGTGTATGGCCCTGCTTGGACTGATGTAGAATCCCTGAGAGTGTGTGTTAGGGGTGGGTAGGGACTCAGGAGTAGTGGAAGATGTGCACAACAAACCTTCAAAGGGTCCCACAGGAATTTTCCAGTACGTATATGTCAGCAGTGAGAAGGAGCATTACACGGCTCAGGGAAAAGCCCAGAGCCTGGCCCCTCTCCCTGGCCCTGGCCCTGGCCCTGGCCCTGGCCCTGGCCCTGGGGAGCCAGAAATAGCAGAGAGGGTGGGGGAAGGGTAGAAGAAGGAGCAGGCCTGACCTGGGCTGAGGTCGTGGAGGGAAGAGAAAGGAGCTGCTTCTGCTGGAGACGGTGAGGTTTTGGTTTAGATCGTGCTGGACTTTCTGACACCTGAAAGTGACCAGAGTGCCCATCTGGTCAGATGACACCCGGGCGTGGGGAGGGGAGCGCTGACGGGATGGATGTGAGGGTGGCTGCAGGGGGCGGGGGTAGAAACACGAAGCTGTTTCTTGATGTCGCCCTACCCCACCCAGCCTGTTCAATAACCTGTTACACAAGGAAGCGGCGGGTGGGCGGGGAGTGTTCAGACAGCACTGCCTTCCTCCCCCCAGCTCTAGGACAGGCTTTAAAGAAAAAACAACAGACCATTTCAGTGTTTCTGAAATCCAATGCCTTGTAAATCCAAGTGCACATTTATTATTTTTTTCCTTGAAGACATTTTTTAAAAAAATTATGCTATCTTAAAATATATCGCATGTCAGGAGACTATTTTGCAATGACAGAGCCATTTACAGGTTTGTACATGCTCTCACGTGATTACAAGTTCAATGTCACTCTGGCCTTCCTGCTCTAGGAGGCTGCAGTGTCCAGCCTGAGTGGGGGTGGCAGGAAAAGGACAGGGCAGGAGCGAACAGGGATTGGCTTAAGACTGCTGGCCTAGAGCACAGGGAACTCCCACCACGCTCCTGGCAAAAGGTGTCAGGTAACCACAGGACAACCTCAGGGTTCAAGTCCAAGGATGAGGTGGGGGCAGGAAGCTGATCTGAAGTAACGGGTTGGCTGCACAGGACTCTGAGAGTAAGTGAGTCTGCAATGCCTTTTAGAGGGAGGAACTTTACATTTTTTTTAAGAGTAGCCATTCATCTGTGATGGGCACCTGGTTGTTTCCGTGTTGTGGCCATTTGTGAGCAACGCTGCACTGAGCACAGGCTGCAGACACTCTTCCGGATGGCGCCTTTGCGTGTTTTAAATACAATCCAGAAGTGGGATTGCAGGATCCTGTGGTAATTCTATTTTTAAATTTTTGAGGAGCCTCAATACTGTTTTGCGTAGCAACCGCACCAGTTTACACTCCCACCGACAGGGCACAGGTTTGCTTTCTCTCCACATTCTCACCAGCTCTTACGATCTCTGTGAGGTGACTGTGTTAACTGAACCTATTGTGGCAATTAGTCACAGTATACACATATATCAAATCATTGCATTACATACTTTGGATCAACACGATGTTACATGTCAATTATATTGCAATAAAACCAGATAAAAACAAGCTATGGCAATCAAATTTTTTAAAGAGTAACACATGCCTTTGCTTTAAACCCGTAGACAGGACGAGAACCACTAGGGGCCCAAGATGATATAGTCACAATTTTGTAAGTTCAACCTACGTAAGAATTTTATACCTGAGGAAACTGACCCAATAAAATCAGATTAAACAATGTGTCCAAAGTGACACAACTGATAAACAATAGAACTAATCATCTCCTCATTTTTCTTCATTTTATCGCAGTGCAAAAAGCCTTCTAAATGAAAGGATGACACAAAGATGTATGGAAGGAATACACAGCTTAGCATGATACAATAGTGAGAAAATACCTAGCTCGAGTTCAGAAGCACAGTTCCCGCACAGCCAGCCAGTCTTGGCCAAGGACAGACCTTGCCACTGCAAGATGGCAGGAGCCCCAGCCGAGTCAGGACACAGTGTAAGGATTCTGCCTCCAGCCCTCACCACCAGCTGAGCCTGTCTGCCCCACGAAGCTGCCTCTTCCATGTTAGTTTCCCCTCTGCCTTCCAGACTCGGCCTCCCGGAGCCGGGAAGGGACAGCGGTAGGTCCCGGAACCCTGGTCATCGTCTCTGAGACAATGGGGAACAAGATCTCCCACATACCAAAAGAGTGGAATTTCAAAAGTGGATGCAGGAGGATTGTTGTCTCCTGGCAAAATTCTAGGATTGAATGAATATTTTACAAAAGAATGGAGGCTCCTCGGAAAATAAGGATGTGGCGTTGGCCAAAGCAAGGTGCACAGTACTAGCCTCACTGCTTTCTCACAGCGTTGGCAGCCTCGCATGCGAGGGGGGCTCACAGGTACAGTAAAGCATTTCATAAAGTTCCTTTAAAATACGTAGACATAAATTAATTAAATGGAATATGGTTTGATAAACTCATACATGATTAAAAGCCCTGTACCCAAGGAGAAGAAGCTGCTCTGTGAGTGGATATCCATAAAGCATTTGTTGAACAAGAATTGGTTGATTGATTGATTTTATTATACTCAAGACCTTTGTTAATGATGTGAAGCAATAGCAAGAAGAGACTATGGGTGGAATTATGTAACATTTCTGACAAGACCATGATTATGTGAGTAAATAACATAGGTATCATCTTTATTTGTAGATGAGGACAATTTAAACCCATTGTTTCTGGAGAACAATGGTGTGCAGAGCATTCTAACATACCCTAAATCCTTTCTGGGTGATAGCAACAGGGACTTCCACGCCGGGGATACCACCTTGGACTAATGCACATCCTTTGGTGGTACCTAACGATATTGCTGCACAGTCATAGCGTTTTTGATGGAGCTCAGAGTATCATCCGATCAGTCTCAGTGTCACTTTCAGTTGTTTCTTTTAGCTAAACATGCCGAGTCCTTTCCCATCATCAAGCACCATAACACCTAGACCCTTAGCCCCCCTCCCCCCCCCCCCACACACCTGGCTCTCTATCCTCTGAGCACGGTCTAGCGCTCCCCTTAAAATGCGACACTTAATTACCAACTCCAATACTCTAGGGAAGGTTTAATCACCTAGGAGCACAGTGTAATGATGTCCAGCCTTGATTTAGGAACTATTCTTCCATTAACACAGTCCATCGACTCTTGAGTGCGTGCTCCCCACACTCAGCTCTTCGTGTGTTGTAACCCTAAAGCTCCCAAGTCCTTCTCATTGGAACTGCTGTTGAAACAGGAATCTCTCCTCTCGTCCCTGTTGATTATCTGGAAACTGAATAAATGGGTATACATTTATTCCTGTTACATTTTGCCTTATCAATTGTAGCTTAAAACGTCAGAAAAGGTCTTTGTTCTTTTAACTTAAATAGGTCATCAGTGTATTGGTTTAGCACACAACATCAGCACTCAATGAACAAAAAACTCAAGTGCCTACTGCACAGTGGGCCATTCTGGCCTCCCAGAGGTTTCACAGAAATGCTCTACTTCCTGCAAGTGGGGATTGTGCGTCTGACCTGCCCTCTCCATTCCACCTGTCCCCACAAATGGCTCCTCCGGCAGTTTCCCATTTCAGTAAGTGTCCACTCTGTCCTCTAGTCACTCAAGACAAAATCCTTAGAATCATTTATAACTTTTCTTCTCACATACCACATCCCACCCATCAGCAAACCCTGTGGGCTCTGCCTTCAGCGTCTAACCAGCTGCTGATCCCTTCTCGCCACCTCTGCTCTTATTGCCACAGATCAGAGCCCCCATTCCCTCTGGCCTGGATCATCCCACTGGCCATTCAACTGGGCCCCTGATTTTCACCCAATGCGCTGTAGTCTATTTTTAACTCACCAGCAGACGATGCTTTTAAAACACCATTCCTATGGTCCAAGCTCTCCAGCGTGCTCCCCATCCAACTCAGTAAAACCCTGTTTCTCCCAGAGCCCTGGGAGGCCCTACGTGGTTTCTCTCCCAGCTACCTCTGATCTCATGCACCCCCCTCCCTCCTGTTCACACCTGTCCCCACTCCCTTGCTCTTTCCCAGGTGTGCCAAGCAGGCTCACACCTCAGGGTTCACGTGCTGTTGTTCCCTCTGATTCATTTTGTCATGGTTTGTTTGCTCATCTCCTCCAGCTCTCTGCCCAAATGCCATGTCACTAGTGAGGCCTAAACATAGCAACACTCACCACCTGCACTGGCTTTCTTTCTCTCTGCAGGACTGAATGCCATCTGGTAAACTTGTCTGTTTATTTGTGCATCACCTGGCAATCCCCAATAAGGTGTCATTTCAATAAAGGCAGAGGCTCTGTTTGGCTCACGTCTACACAGCCTAGATCAGTGCCTGGCGTGCTAGAGGCTCACAGTAAATACTTGTTGCTGAATGAATGAATGAACGAAAGGAATAAATGAAAAGCATTTACAGGAAGACTTGACACATAAGAGGTCAAACATTGGATGAATGAATGACTGGCACTTGATAGTGCTTGGCACATAGGAATCACTCAGTAAATTCTTGTTGAATGAATGAATTAAAGCATTTAGAACAGTGGAAACACATAGTAAGCCTTTGATGCTTTAACATTTATTATTCAAGTGTCAAAACTCCAATATCAAGGAGGCTCCTTTCCCCCAAACACCCAAAGAACCAAAGAAGCTCCTCATTGGGCCTGGAGAGTAGGGGGAAGGGGAACTCAGAATGAGCAGGGGTGGGAAGCCCACCCGAGGGTCCCTAGTTCAGGAAGCCCCAGGATGGGGGCTGGGAATTCAAGGACCCTGTGTGGGGTTACATCCCCATTCTGTGTGTCCGTGGAGGTTTTCGTGGTTCTCATCGGTTCTGAGTGTGGATCTCTGAACATTGAGGGACTGACAGTGTCATCTGCTGTGCCCTATGCAACACGTCCTTACTATCAAAGAGCGCAGGGAAGAGAGGTAACTCATTCTGTAAAAGTTTTTTGCTCTTGATCTTAGTGAATGAAATGCCATTATTCAAGAGGTTAACTTTCGACCCCTGAAATTATATGTATAACTGGAATATTTGAATTTGTAAAAAAACAAAACCTGTTAGAACTGTTCCAAGGATTTATCAGCTATTTGCTTTTTAGTGTGAATTCATCTGCTCAGCTTTTCCCCTCCAAACTCCTAATGGTACCAATCCCAACTCAAGGATGGGAGTTTCTGCTTGGGATGGAAGAAAGGTCGAGAGAGAGAGAGAGAGGAGTTTTATAACTAAGTCACCGGTGGAAAGAACAGTGCAGGCATTTTTGCACATAGATAGGCCTCGGAATGACAGAGTCGAGCAGATGGGGGGTAGGAGTTTGGGGGCGAGGCTGGGATCAGATGTAAATTTCTTCCAGATGAAAACCAGGCAGCATCCTTATTGACTGCGTGCTTTGTGCGAGGCAGGAAAAACGACTCTCACGACCCTGATCTGGGGCAACGGTTTGATGCTAATTCATTTGGGCAGCTGAACCCAAGGGGAACCTGTATGTGAACGTTTCTCCAAACTTATTTTTTCTTTCAACTCCTTTGAAGGGTCTCAGTTTACAAGACTATGTCAATACGCATGCAATCCGACCGAAGCATCTGAGTGTACACAGGACTCTGTGGCCTGGAACTGGCGCGGAGTCAGGAATCGCGCGGGCCTGGCAGCCGTTTGTCCTCCTGCCCGCTTGCCTGGAAACTTGGTGGATGTTGTGGGTTTGCTGTGTGGACGCTGCAAATGCTGGTTCTTATCTCGAAGGAGCCCCGCTGCCTCCTCGCCTTGACTTTGCAGCCACAGGGATGCCGTCCTCCTCGAAGACCCACAGAGAGGCCGGTCCCCGGGGGGTGCATTAGTAAAGTCACACAGAGACAACTCACCGAGGGAAAACTGAAGGTCGATCGATTCTGGGCTTGCTGCTAATGTGTACTTACAGATTCTCGATTATTCGATAGGCAGTCTGTAAGGCTAGAGGAACGAGAAGCAAAGATGGTAAATTGCCAGCGCTGCTTAGGGACCTGTGATGCACATTTGGAGCCTCAGAAAACTTAAAGTCACCAGTGCAGACCTTTACCAGGTCCTTCAATGCCCCCTGCTGTGTTCCGGCCACGTGGTCCTAGGCCCCACCCTCAAGGTGAAGAGCCCTCACACTACGGAAGTGATCAGTCCATCCATGGTTAATTTTACTCGTCAGAAAATTATTTAGAACTGATACTAACAGTAATTTATTTAGTAATATATTCACATTAACACAATTGAATATTAATATTTTATGACAGTAGGAATAGCCCTAATTACTCCCAGTTTGGTTCTTAGAAATCAGTGGTAGTTCACTCAACTTTTCCCCTCCAACTCCTTACTGATACCAGTCTGAACTCAAGCACAGGGGTTTTGCTTGGGAAAAAAACACAAGCCCTCATGTCCAAGAGTGTGGCTGCCAGCCCTGTGTCATCTGCTGTGAGCCTTTACAACGCCACAGGCAGGGTGAGTTGCTGGTGTCAATGCTGCTGTGGCCAACAGCACGCAGGGCTCGCCACGAGGTGGGCATCACAGCAGGTGCTGGCTCCTGCGTGCATCATTTCATTCCCACCACAATAGTACAAAGAGGACGGCCTTGCCTCCACTCCGCCCATAGGAACTGAGAGGGTAGGTTAGGGCAACAAGGCCAGTCAGGAGCAGAGCTGAGAGTTGAACGCTGGCGGGTTTGATTTCCAAGTCCAGGCTCCACCCATGACGTCCCCTCTGCCTGCTCTTCATGGGCCCTTTGGGGCTGGGCTGGATGACAGCAGTCATAGGAGAGCTCTCAGCCAACCACAGAAGGGCCTGACAAGGTCCGCTCAAGGTCATTTCTCCTTCGATTTCCCCTCAGCCTAGCAGAAATATGACGCCAACTGTGAAGGCCTACAAGGAAGTGCGGGGAAGCACTAACATTCAATGATGCTCCTGGATTCCCTTAAGACCTGTGATGCCCGCCTTCATCTTTCACGTAACAGCATGGAGTACAACAGTCCACGATCCAGTCCAGTTGCAGAATCTCAGAGCTGCTTGAGGCTTTGCACCTAGCCCATGCTGTCTCCCTGAATTACTTGTTGAGAATGATCTTACAAAGAGGGAGCTGAAGGATTGTGGGAAGAAGTGAATAAACGAGGGTGCTCTCGTGTCCCCCTTAATTGTCCGTATCCTTGTGGGTTTATACCCCTTCAAGCTCTCATCGCTACCATGTTAGCAGGCTTTTAGGAGGAAAGGGAGGTAAGTGAAAATGTCCAATCTGTTATCTTCACCCAAAAGTCCTAATAGCTCTATAAAAAGATCTGGTTTAGTATTAATTGTAGATAATTTTGACATATTTGTATTTTTAAGGACAGATGGGGCCTCATTGTGACTATTTCCAGTTTATGGGCTATTTTTACTTGCTGTTCTAAAGAAAGCTTCCTATTTCAAAATGATGCTTTGGTTTCCTTTTTAAACACATGTTTAATAATGACCCCACAGAAGAAAATATGGATCTCTCCCTCTTCGGGCATCTTAGACTCGTATAATTAGAAGCGCCCTCGTGAAACAGTGAAGCTCTGAATCGGTTTCCTTTCAATATTCGGTGTTACGTGTTCAGGTTGTCAGAATTTTTACAATGCTTCTAATGAAGTGCGCACATAATGAATGGTACAATTACCACAAAACGGGGTTCTAATGAGCAATTAGCATTCCAAGCAAGAACATTCCAGGCGTTTTTATTCTCCTTCTCCCGGACGGGAGGCTAACAAGTCTTTATGAAAAAAACGAATGGGGAGGAGGCGCCAGCAGCACAGCACTCAGTGCAAACGGCTCTGAAGAGCCCAGTTCTCCTCCACATTTGCAGGTGGCAATGGAGGTTAAGAAAGTGGGTTGCCAGGGCCCTTGAGGGCTGTTGGTGGGAATGTGAATTGGTGCAGCCACAGTGGAAAATGGTATGGAGATTCCTTGAAAAAGTAAAAATAGAACTACCATGTGAACCCCACTCCTGAGTGTGCATCCAAAGGAAATGGAAACCAGGATCGCAAAAAGATCTCTGCACTCCCATATGCAGTTCACAGGAGCCAAGATAAGGAAACAACCTAAATGTCAGTCAGTGAATGCGTGTATAAGGAAGGTGTGATGTATGTGTGTGTGTGTGTGTGTGTGTGTGTACATGTATATATATAGATATAGTCATTCAGTCATAAGAAAGGAAGAAATCCTGCCACTTACGACAATCAATAGATACCCCTAAAGAACATTATGGTAAGTAAAATAAGTTAGACAGAAAAAGACAAACGCCATATGAGTGGGACCTGAAAAAGCTGAACTCACAGAAACAGAGATAAGAATGCTGGGGAAAGTGGGGAGCTTTGCTCAAAGGGCACGGACTTCCAGGGAGAAGCTGAATAAGTTCGGGTGATCTGGCGTACAGCACAGGGCCATAGTTTCTAATTCCGTTTCAAACACCTGAAAGTCACTAAGAAAGTAGACCTTCAATGTTCTCGCTACATAAAAGAAATAATAATTGTGTCTTAGAGATGTTAGCTAATGCTATGGCTGGAATCGTTTTGCAGTATGTAAGTGCATCAAATCAACACTTCATACACTTTAAACTTGCATGATGTCATGTGCCCATTACATCTCAACCAAGCCCGGAGAGGGGAGTGGAACACAGAGTCTCAGGTAGGTGCGGTCCCAGGTCTTTCCTGACCCACATGAGCTTTCCCACGTTGGAGATGGAGCCGCAGGGGTGTGGGTGTCCGGCATGCAGTAATGACTGACGTGGTCATGGCTGTGAACTGAGGCTCGTCCCTGGGACACTATCCTTTTCTTTTGTCCTGCGGATTTGTGGTGTCAGATACCTAAAGGAGAGAAAGTCTGTAAATCATTGCTGTAGTTAAAATAAAACCTGCATTTACTGCATGCCCATCTCGTGTGGGTTGTTATTGAAGGTGGCTTACAATGCATTATTTTGTATTCTTAGAGCTGACAAGGAACATTATATAGCAGCAAAAGCCTAAGCTTTGAGATGCTAAGCAAAGTGGTCAAAGACTATGGGCAAAAATAATCAGAGCAGAGTGTGCCTGGCTCCACACTCTAGCTAGCCTTTAAAGAGGAAGCCACTGTCTTGGATGGCCTCTTCCTGGCTCACTTTCTGATCCCCTGTTTAATCCAGATTAAACCATTTGTTCCCCCCCTGCTTTCTGGAACCTGCTTTGCACAACTCCAGGGTCCCTGATTACATTGTAGCCTAAAGCAGGGGTTGCAACCAGCGTGCCACAAGAATTATTAAAACATGCAATACCTGACTCTTTGGTCAGGGGCACTCACCTCTTTTCCCTTAGATGGCCAAATGAAAAAATTTGGCAACCTCCAACACAGCAATAGTTGTCCAGTGTGAATGTATCAAAATTATACTTTTTTTGTCAGATAGGCAAAAAATACATTTTTCAGTGTGCTGCAGGATTTTAGTAATTGGTTTATGTGAGCCATGAGATGAACAAGGTTGAAAACCAATAGCCTAGAATGATGCAATGTGTGGGTTGTGCTTTGTCTTTCTGCTCTCCTCCCCGGGATGGTGAGACACAATGGAAATTATGTACCATTGTTATTGGTTTTAGTGCTTCTGCTGCATGTATCAGAAAACTCCCAATTGATCACCTTAAAAAGTCCAGAGAATGAATCCTCTCACATGAAATAGGTCCCGGGAGAGACCAACTCCAGGCTTGGTTAAGTCTGTGACTTAGCGAAGCCAGCAGAACCCTAGGCCCCCCCTGTCTTCCTGCTGTCATCCTCAAGACCCTGGCAAGGTGGCCATCCCTGTCCCAGATACCACATCCCAGCACAAGGGCCTCCAGGGCATGAAGAGGAACAAAGGCTGGCCTTCTGCTCTTCAAGTCCAGGCAACACGTCCAAGAAGCCCACAGGCAGGCTTATCAACATGCCTCATTGGCGAGATGGAGCCTCCCCTAAACCCATCACCAACAAGGGGCACAGGACGGCAGTGATTGGCTTAGATCAGCGTGGGTTTGCTCCTGAGTCGGGTTGGGGAACAGTGAACATGTGGACACAATCCGGGCTCTGACAGCAAGGAGTGAGGAGAGGCCTGGCAGCTGGGTGGAACCCCAAGTGTGCCAAACCCCTCTGAAGAAAGATCACCTGTGTTCAAGGTTCTCATGGTTCCATATTTTTCTACTGTTGCCCAGGTGAGAGGTGTGGGAATGAAAAGGGTTGTTTTGGGACCACAGCTGAGGGGCCACTAAGAAACAAAAGAAACTTCACCTACGTGAAGATGTCAGCTAGGCGGTCATCGTATTTCCATGAATGTGGACAAGTGCTGCAATGGAAATGCATTTACCTATCGATGCTACAGAGCAGCAACCGGCTGGGAATCAATCCATGGAGAAATTGATGTTTACCTTTCAGGTTAAAATTTAAGATGCGGGCTGTTCCTAGCCGATCAGAGACCAGTGGGAAGCTGGAACCAAAGGTGCTGAGGACGATGTGCAGAAAGGGTGGCCATAACCCCCTGAAATCTGACCCCCGTGTCCTGAACTCCATCCTGGAGCTGGCTCATCGCGCTGCTTCCCCCAGTAGCTTCTTGACGCGGCTCTCTGCCAGGCTGACAAATGGCACAGCCCGCAACTCTTCTTACGTATCGTTTGTGCCGTCAGCACGAGATTTTCTCAGTTCAGTAAAGGAAATTGTATAGGAATGTTTGATTCATCTGTGCTGTTCTTGAAGAGACTGAGCAGTAATGAGCTTCTCCACGACACATAAAGTATTTTCAACTCTTAGAAGAAAAGCACTACCCATTGTGAAAGAGTAACATCCCTAATTATCAGTCATTAAGCTCCCTACCAACCTCAGCCAGTAATCAAATACATGAAAAACATTTCTTTTTTTAAGACACAAATCTAATGATGTTACTACCTGTTTAAAAATCTTTTATGGTGTCTAATTGTCTATGGAACAAGTTCCAAACTATCAACAAGACACCCAAGGCCCTTAGGAATCTGGTTCCACTTTCAGTTGTGCTCTTTCTTCTCTAGTCTTGCCGTGTCCCTCACCGTTTCTGGCTGGTGCGGACTTCCACATTCCTGTACCTTTGTCTAACTTCGCTCCTTTGTTTCCATCACTTAAATACCTATCCATGCTTTAAGACTCCGATCTAACCCAGTTGCCAGAGACTTCCGAGCAAGGCCGAGGTGTAGGTAAACACAGCTTGCCTCCTCGCACAACCACAGCAAAAGTTACGACTGACTAGAAAACAAATGGCATCCAGAATCATCAGAAAACTGAGCTAATGGAAGTCTGACAACCAGGGAATTAAAGAAGCCACATTAATCCAGACAGGTAGGAAGGAGAGAGACACAGAGCCGTGTGGAGAAGCAGGAAGACACAGAGATGAAGGCGCGGCTGGTCCCACACCCACGTGCGGTGGATAAAGTCTGGAGTGAGGGATCCTCGCCACACGCCAGACCGCCCAGCCCGGGGTTCCAGTGCCAGGGACCTAAGTCCCCACAACTTCTGGCTGTAAAAACCAGTGGGGGCTGGGGCAGCCGAAGCAGCGGTGGGATTCTCAGGAGTCTCCCCATAGAGACTTCACAACGGACATAGGACTTACGCAGGCTCACTCCCTCTGGGCCCCGGCACAGGGCAGCAGCTGGAAGGGCACCCGCGGCACCCGGGGAGAATCTGAAGCGTCTGGCGTCCAGGACTGGTCTGTAACAATGTCTGATGAGCCTCCGGCTCGCTCTTCGCCTTTTGTGGGTGGGGGCCAACATCAGAGGATGCAGGGAGCCTGGACGCCTGAGTCGTCACTTGTAGGAGAGCTGCCCGCCCTCTTGGAAATCACAGGAGGGGAGAACAAACTACCCCTACGCTGGGCCACTAAGAGTTGGAGATAACTGGTTGGTACAGCACAGCTTAGCTTACCTCGGCTAACACACGAAAATACAGGGGACCATGTGTTATTTATTTTTTATTCCTCAGGTGCTCGGTGCTTTGCACATTTTTTTCCCCAAAGTGAGATGAAAAGTATATGTTTTCACCTGAGAAAGGACTGAAATCCCCTTAAGGGAAACACCTCTGTTTCCTGTGAAAGTGAGATTAATGATTTAACAAAGACGGGCGTCTGATGTTCGCTGGCAGACTTCGGCTGTAAGAGTGAGCGGAAACCCGGGGCGGCGAGGGCTGGTGAGAGCAGAGGGGCGTTCCTCCACGGGGCGGGGGCGTCCTCCTTTTCAGGGCGTGGCTTCGCGTGCCCTCCGCTGCAGAGCCAACCCAGCGCAGCCCGCCCCGGGAGCACCCATCTCTCCTCTCATATTGTTCTCTGCAAGGTAGCACCGTTATCTTTTTAGAACCCACCTCGGATTATAGCTATTTGCTTGGTTTGCTGGAGCTCCAGATTAGACAGGAAGCCCCGTGAGGGGAGGAACCACATCTGCCTCGTTCACGGTTGTTTCCAGGTCCCCAGAGCACGTCTGGCTGCCAGCAGACTGCACTCCTAGTGTCGGGTGCGGTCAGGAAGGACACAGAGGCACCGAGGAAAAACTCATTGTGCGGGGGCGGGGAGCAAATAGCTCACCCTTTGAAAATCCGCAAGTCACAGCTGGACACAGTAAAATAATCAATGCTACTTCCCAGAAAAGGTCAAACTATGTTCAGTAAAATATATTTAAGGAAAAACAGAACGTGACTGATGTGCTAAAAATATGTCTCTATAGCACGATTCCAACGAGATGATGACTTCACATGTATAAGAAGAAAATTAACTGGAAAAATCATCCAACCCAACATAACTCTCTCAAGAGCCCAGATGAATGAGAAATTACTAATCATGCTTTTACCAATTCCTTAGCTCATTTCTCATCAAATACTTGCTGGGTGTCCTATATGTATGGAACACTTTCCAAGAAGTTGCTGAGAATTCCACGTAGCGGACAACCTGCCCCTCCTCCTCCTCTTCAGTGGCATCCAGTACAGTTGAGAACATAAGGGAAAGTGGCCTTGTCTCCTGAGTGCGTGTGCACCTGAGACCAGGTGCCATGCCCCTCTAGTCCCATCCTGAGCCCACTGCTGCACCTGACACAGAACTCCAAGGTAAGTGACTATTATACTGGGTGCAAATCCTAATGTCCAGTCTTCGCCCCTAGGCACCCCATCCTCCTTTTATAATCCTTTTTGTGAAAAGATACAATGCATTCCACATATCAAACACTCTAAGTATTTACAGGAAAACCCTACTTTGCAGTTAAACAAACACACCCAGCGTTCAGTTTTCTGTGGGTTTCGCCTCATGAAGAAAACTCACCTCTCCTCTCTCATCCCCTACCCAAAAGAATGGAGTGTCTCCTCCTTCTCGCTCAGTTCCTGCCGTCTGTGGGCACCAGCCTGTGATGATCCCAGGTCGCTAGGATGCTCCAGAGCCATGTCCGGCTTGCGTTTCAGACTTGCCAAAATTGCTGCCTGCCCCCTTACCCCATCCAGAGACAGGTATTCTGTCCAGAACCCTGGGAGATATGGGCTCTGAGAGGTGCAGACCTCTCTCTTCTGTGCTTGAGAGACTCCTACCCCCAGTGTACAGCCAGATGAATATTTCTGTTGATTTTTGTGAACTCCAGGAGTCTAAGGTGCTCCCTAAGAGGGAGCTCAGTGGAGTGGAGAGAGCATGGAGCCAGCAAGCCGTCCAGGGAGGTTGGTTCCATGTCTGGTCTGCCCCTCACCGGGTCATCCAGGGCCTGCCAGGTCTTAACCTCTCTGCATTGGGGCAGAAGGTTATCACCTTTCAACTCGAAAAAAAAGCCATGAGTGTGTTTTTCATCCTAACAGTATAGATTCTATTGGCCAATATATCGCGTTATCTCTTCTCGGGGAGCAAACAGCTTGCTGACAGGGAAGGTGACAGCGAGTCCTGTCTGCTGAGTTGTCGTCAAACAAGACAGAGCCCAGTGCCTGTCGGCTGTCCAGCGAGGCTGCATGGAAGCATCTAACGTGGTGAGGTGAGTCTCTGATGTTCCTCAGTCTCAATATTGGCTTGGCTCTTGGAGCTTTGTGTCCACGAAGGCTATTCTAGCAAATGGGATGTTTTCGTCAATAAGTCCTACGCTATCGTCTAAATTAAACAAAGAGCAATCTTGAACGGAAGCCGATTTGAACAGCTAGGACTTATTTGTATGGGCGATGATAATTAGCTGCATAATCCACTTCTTTGTCCTGGTTAGTGCTGAAATCCTATGTCCCTGGATAGTGATTAGACTCCCTAATTATCCAAACAACTGTTCAGAATTTATCTCCACTTCACTCGGGAGATGGGCATCTGAAGGGTTCTTCCCCCCATGCTTCTTGAATATGAAGTAACAGCACTCACAAAGCCTTCATTAAACAACCACTTAGCTATCAAGGTCATGAAACAGAATGAAATGAAGCACTCAGTCAATCATTCAGAGACAGGCTTCTAGAAGCAGTGTTCTTTGTCCCTGCCATAGCTGCTGTTGCTGGCTAGCAGGTGGAGAAGAATCACCACCTTGCCTCTTCTTGCCAAGCAGGAGGCTGCTGAAGCAGGCTCGGGATCTAAGCTGGAGAGCTTCCCTGTGTGGGCTGCCAGCTCCCAGAAAAAAGACGGGCAGGTGACTGTGGACCGTTTCTGCTCTGAACTCATAGGCTGGCTGCCCTGTCGCTGTTTTGTCAGGCAGGTTGGTCTTGTACCGCATTCACGGGGTGAGCATGCCCAGTGCATTCTCTCTCTCTCTCTCTCTCTCTCTCTCTCTCTCTCTCTCTCTCTCTCAATTACAGTTCACATTCAATACTGTTTTGCATTAGTTCCAGGTGGACAGCATAGTGGTTAGATAATCGTACACTTTACCAAGTGACCCCCGAGACACTTCCAGCCCCCACCTGGCACCACACACACCTATCACAGTGTTAGTGACTGTACTCCCCGTGCTGTCCGTTCTTTGGGTCCCTGAGCTGCCATGCAGCAGCTGCTTGTGACGCCAGCCCAACCCAGGCAGAAATCGCTCCCTCTCCATCAACACACCCCAGGCAAAAGAATCAGATATCAACTACGTGGCTGAGTGAGGACAAAATAATTGGACCGGCCCGTGCTGCCGGGGCGGTTTCTGCAGCTTCGGGCCGGCATTCATCTAGGCCTGCGGCAGCACGCTGTCTTCCCGAGAACGGTTGTTAATTAGAGTGGGTTTCTTTTCCTTCATGGATTGACCATTCCTCCTATTACATTTTAAAATAATCTTTCAACGTTTGCTTTCCTCAGGCTAGAAATGGCATAAGCTGCAGGGGACAGCAGTCAAAGGCATCGGGCACAAGGTGTTTCTAGTGCAGGACTTTTCTCACGGCGTTTTTCTCATGCCATTAGTCTGTAAAGCCTCAGATGTTCCACGGTGGCGTTTCCAGGGATGTGCCGTCTCCCTGGGTCTCAGGCGGGGTGAATTACTTAGCAGTGCTTTTAGGAGGCGGAGTTTGACACTGTGCTGCTGTTTTCGTAGTTTCCACCTGCTGTGCAAATGACGAACAGATCACCCACCCTCCTTTTCCTCTAATGCAGGAGGGAGATGACCCGGTGGGTCCCCAGCTTTGCAGAGATTACTTTTACCAGGATGCTAAAATGATGTGATGGAAGTCTCCTGTGTTTACTTTGGCCTCTTCCTTGATCTCACAAGATGTTGAGGGGCTAGGAAGCTAGTGTGTCTCCCCATTTTCTCCTCTCTTCTTTTACCTATAGGAAATGGTATTCTAATAGGCTCACTATGTGGCAGGAGCTATTTCAAGGGCTCAACATGTGCGAACTCCTTTTATCCTCACCACCATCCTATGGGGTAGAGGCTCTCACTGTGCCCATTTTAAAGATGAGAAAGTTGAGATACAGTGGATGTAAGTTACATGTCTAAATGCATGGCTGGTGGATGGTGGGATTGGAATTAAACCCAGGCTCCCTCACGCTAGCGTTCATGCGCCTTACTATTTCCCAGACTGCAAGGAGTGAGCGGGCCCTGAACTTCAGCTGTGTGATGGTAGTAGGAATATCAGTGATATAAAGATCCTTGGGGGGAACCACACACATAGTCTTGAGCATTCAGATCAGTTGCCTTTAGAGATTGCTCTGGTTTATACAAAAACAAACAAACACAAAGCTAGATTGCTTTCATTCGTCTTTGAAGTCTGTCCTCTACCTCCAGCCCAGGTTTTCTTCTACCTGCTTATCTGGGAAGCTCACATCTCTTTGTGTTTATAACCTGCATCTTCCATTAGCTCAAGTTAGAATGCATCCTTTCTCCAGGCTCCTGGCCCCAGAGGAAGTGAGCTCATTTATTTGGTTCTGCAAGCCCCTCCTCTGGGTATTCTGATGCCCTCTTCCTTCTCCTCTGCCCCCTCTCCTCTCTCCTGATAGGCAGATGGCTGCTGGCCTTCTCCCCTCTCTTCAAGTTTCTCTAAACCAAACATCTTATCTCATATGGTCTATTTTTCTTCGATTGTCCACTGTTTGCCCTAACAAAAATAGAAGCCCAAAGTGTAACCACCCAATCTAGGGCTCCTGAGGGTCACATCTTGGCATGTGTGACCCAGTTGTCCCTCCACCTTCTGGGTCCCCTTGGTCTAACTGGCGACAATGCCTCTCCCATTTGTGATGTGGACGCCCAGGGGTCTATAAAGAGAAAGGAGCTGAGCACAACTGGAGACCAAAAGGGGCATCTCAGAGTGGAAAACTAGGGCATCGTCTCAAGTTCATTACGTCACTGATGCTATTAAAGAACAACCGATGCTTGTCCAAGAGTCACAGACAGGAACCTGAGTGCAGTTTCTAGAGCAAGGCATAGGAAACCTCATTTAATTCAGAAAACAGGGGCACATGTTTGACCAAATTAGGGAATGTTTAAAGAAATATGTGTCCAACAGGCAACCTGAACTTGTGTGTGATGTGTTGTTGAGTTGGCTCCCACTCCCGGCAACCCTATAAATAAGTGATGTGCAGGGTCATTGCCCACTAAAACAGCTGTTTGTCCCCCTCTTTGCAGCTGCTGGGTCCTTGATTTCTCCTTTTCCTTCACATTCTCACAGCAGTTCCTATGGATACCACTGCTAAAATATTCCTTCAACCCTTTCACTTCTCCCATTGCCATGTCTGCCTCCCTAGTCCACGCTGCCAGCATCTTCACCTGCGTTCTCCTGCCAGCCTCCTCACTGGTGTCCTTATTCCACCTTGGCCTTCCATGTCCATTGTCCACACAACAGCCAGAGTAGTCTTTTTAAAGCCTATATAGGATGCAGTGACGACCCTGTTCAATGCCCTCCAAATTCTCCCTACTGCACATGAAATAAAACCCAAACCCCTTACCATAGCCTGTAGGTTCTGCGGTTCTGGACCCGGCCAGCCTTTCTCACCTCGTCACATGCCACACTCTATCCTGGGCCCCAAACTATGGCTGCACCAGCCTCTGTCTCTTCACAGTTCTCACCTCTGGGTCCCTGCCCATGCTGCCCCTGTGCCTGGAAGACTCTTTCCCAGGTATCCACGTGGTTGGCTCCTCTCACCCTTCAGGCCTCAACTCAGACGGCATCTAGAAAGTCACAGCATTCTATAGATTAGAACAACGCAGTCCCCCCCCCCCCCCACCCGGTGTTGCATGGTGGGATGTTTCCTGAGTGAGTTCTGAGTGAGCCCGTGGCTCCGCCCATGAACATGGCTGTAGACCACCCAGAGAAAACTTTGTTGGCCTCACGTCTAAACTACCTACTTCTGCTCAGTCATTTGTTGCATGGCATTCTCATGATTGTCTTTCTTCACAGCACCAGTGGCCACCTGAAATGACAGGATTCTTTTGTTTTCTGGCTGTCGCACGAAGGCGGGAGCTCCTGGAGCGCAGGGCACTGGCTGCTTGCACCTGGAACAGTGCCAGGCTGTGACGAAGCATAGCACATTTGTTGTGAGAAGGTTGTAAGTGGCAGCAAAGTCCAGAAAGGGCCTGGGAATGGGGACTGTGGGGTTTTCCTCCTGGCTCCCCATGAACCAGCGGTGTCAACTTTGAAATGCTGCTTTAACTTTTTCTTTACCTAGGCTGGGATGGTAATCAACATTTGGAGTTTTATAAAGTTCTTCTCAAAGTGGAGAAATGGTCAGGAAGAGTCTTCCAGCTCATTGCTTCTTCCTTCTCTTGTTTCAGGATTGAACTCTATTTGATTTGATTACATAAAAAAAAGAGAAGAGACTTTGGTCTAAATGAAAAAGCACAGGGCCCTGCGAATCCAAAGGTCTTTCATGGTCTGAGTTCTATGACTAGTGAAAGAAAAAGGCTTAACCAAGCAGAACAACTCAATGCTGGGCCTCTCCTAAATGGACCAGAGCAGCTATTAGGCCCTGAAGCACTTCAGGAATCAAGAGAAAATTAACTTATATTCTTACAGTTTAAAAAGCCACATATATTGTATTCTAATTCTCTGTGAGTTGCTCTCTGTGTAAGGCATCCATAGCACCAGCCTACGGGTCATGGTGTTTTCTAGATCACAGCAGCTGGTTTCCCCACGAGACTGTTTGTGAGCTCTGAGTCAGTCTGTGGCTTCGCCAGTGAGCACGGCTGGAGAGCACCGTGGGCAGGTCTGTAGGGTGGGATGAGACTCAGGGGCAGACCCAGACTCCAGGTCCCTGCCTCCCAGGAGCCGTTCTCTTCTCTACACGCCCCTGCCAACCTCACCACTGAGAGAGTCACCTGGGCTCGTGTCCTCTCGGTGGGCTCTTCTGGGGCCCTGCCCTGCTCTGATTCCTGTAGCTGGTAAGGGTTTGAGTGTCTGCTCCCCCAGACCCTGTTCTCTTTCACCGGTTTTTCCTTTGTAGCAAAAACGTCAAGGGATCCCAACCTCAATAGCCCATGGTTCTGTAACTCAAAGTGGCTTGGGTTTCCTTTTCTAAATCACAAATCTAATATGACCAGGAACTGTGTTCTGTAACCTCAAGCCATGATAAACATGTAAGAGTCAGCCAATAGATTTTTAAAAATCTATGAATGAATATATTGAGGGTAAGAGACAAGAAGTCGATCTGCTCGAAGTATCGATACACTATAATCTTGGAAGAGCTGCGATTCAGACAGGAAACTTGAGATTTCTGTATGAAAGAAAAAACTGGAATTTGAGCTGTTGTTTATTTTAAGTTTTGTCTCAAAGTTGAGTGCTGGTCAAAGTGTCTTCCAGCTTATTGCCTCTTCCCTGGTTTTAGGATTAAACGATATTTGATTTGATTATATAAGAGAAAGGGGGAGAAAGACTTTGGCCCGAATAACAAACCACAGGGCCATGCTTACTAAAAGTGTACCCAGAGTAACTTTTTTCCTACTTAAAATAACACCAATTTACATCACACTCATAAAACATGTCAGCGTGGCCTGCGCCTCCTTCTCCCAGGTCCTTGGCCTGAGGGTGCAGAGCAGACCGGCTGGCCTGCATTGACCCTGGACACGGAGAAAACGCAGGTTTCCCAGGAACTGGAGAGCCGCTCTGTCTCTGCTCAATGTCTCCAGCAGTCCGGCTGCTGCACGCAGCTCCCTAGCTGTAATTCAGTCACAGTTCTGGCTCGGCTTTGTCTTTACGAAGCAGTGACCTCTCCAGGAGTCCAAGGGCCAAAGGGATCACACACATAAATTTGACTGCTGGTGTCTTGTGTAAAACGATGCGAAGAGCCCTTCCAGCCACCCAGAAACACCTTCACTCTGCCTGGTCCTGGGGCCCGGGTCCTGGGTTTGACGTCATGAGCCTCCCTGAGGACTCGAGGGTGTGCTGAGAGGGCAGGTTACACCTGGGCCATTGGTCAGCCAGCTAGGGAAATGCAACTTGGGTCCAGAAACAGAGGTTTTCGATCTCAGATCAGGACCTATGGGCTGGAACATGAGCTAGTACTGGGTCAGTCCTGAAGTATTAATCACTGCATCGATCACTATGGGAAACTTCAGTATGCTTGTTTTAAGTACTGGCTGAGCAAGAACAGACACGCACGTGAATCCCGGCTCGGTCCTTGGTCACAAACCCCCCTTGGATGGGTGACAGCTGTGGTAGACAGAGCACTGCCTCCAGCACCACCGGCACCACCACCAGGAGTGTTGGCAACTCAGTGAGCCCTGGGACTGCGGCTCCTGGAACTTGTGACCATGCTTCCTCACGTGCAAAAGGGGCAGCAAACTACACGAAGGATCTTTAGAAGAGACGATGATTCTGGATTGGCGAGGGTTTCTGGAAGAGGGAGGAGAGGGCGGGTCAGGATCAGAGGAGACCTGACCGTGAAGCAGGGGTTGTGGTCGGAGATTCCGAGATGCTGTGCTGCTGGCTGTGGACATGCACGAAGGGCCGATGGGTCAAAGAAATAAATAAGTAAAATAAAAATGTAAATAAAGGGGCAGGCAGCCTCCAGAAGCTGGAAAAGGAAAGGGAGCAAAGTGTCCCCTAGGACCTCCATAGGGACAGAGTCCTGCAGGCCCCTTGATTTTCGCCACCTGAGACCCAGGTCAGCCCTCTGACCTCCAGAACTGTAAGAGAGTGATTCTTACCGTTTTAAGCCACTAACTTGGTGGTAATTCGTGACAATGCATAGGAGACTAATGCACCAGCTGGGGTCAATCTCTTTTCCTAACTTGCACACCAGTGACCTTTCAACCGCGGACTGGATCACCAGTGCAGAATGTGACCTCACTGGCTGAGGAGGTGCGTCAGGGGGACCAAGAGAAAGAGATGAAGGACGCAGAAAGAGGACCAGAAGAACATGATACATTTCACAGTTTTCCTTACAACTTGCTTGCCAACTAAAAAGTAGCACTGATTTATTTTTTAAAAGAACTGCTAGGTTATAACTGGAATCAGTATCCAATTTGGCCCAAATTTTCTTTTTAACAACATCAATATCCAAAACACTGTACTGAAGTCCAAGTAATGACCTTCATATTATACAAGATGCTTTTAGCTCATTAACCCTTATTTCTAACTTACTCCACGAGGAACATGAACTAAATATATTACTATTTACAAGCGTTCTTACATCGTAATAGTCAAAATGAAGAGAGCTTGGGAATCACCACCCTTTGGACTAGAAAATCCAGTTATCCTAAATATTCATTCCCCAAGCTTCTGTTTAAGCAAAGTTTTGTCTGACCATAGTAATGCCTGTAGAAAAGCACAGTACTTAGAGGGAATTTTTTCTGCACAAGAAATCATGGGTCTCAGTGCAAATCTCATCACTCCACAGAGGTCTTCCGTGACCAGACCCACCCCCAGCATTCTCTGCCCCATTGTCCTATTGATGATCTTCACTAATGATCTGAGACTAGGGTGTTTATTTGCTTATCAGGTCCTTGCCCAGTTCTTCCCACTAGAATCTCAGCCCTTCAAGGATGGGAACTTTATCTTATTCACTGCTACTTCTACAGTACTCAGAACAGTGCCTGGCACATGGTAGGTGCACAATAAATAGTCATTGAGTGAACACATTATTAGAAACTTGTCAAAGGTTCTTCAGTAAGGTGGCAGGAACCCAGCTTTGGCTGGACTCCCCTAAAGGCCAGCTGTGTGTGGAACCTCTTGGGATCCCTGTAACAACCACACTAGGAGGAGGACGCCATTTTTCCTATTTTATACACAAGGGTGGAACGGACAGTGCTTCTTGAGTAGTTCACAAAATGCACACTAGATGCCAGAATCGTAGCTTTTTCTCCCCAGGGCTTGGATGCAGAGGGAAGGGTGATGAGAGAAAATACAGAAGTGTCAGACTGGTTTTTTATAGGTTTTATTTATTTATTTTCTGAGACAGGGGCAGAGGGAGAGACAAGGAGGTAGAAAAATACCAGTTGGTTGCCTTTCACACGCCCCCAACTGGGGACCTGGCCTGCAACCCAGACCCGTGCCCTGACCAGGAATCAAACCAGTGACCCCTTGGTTCATAGGCCAGCACTCCATCCACTGAGCCACACCAGAACCAGCAGCAATGAGTTGGTTGGTTGGAAACCCAGACTTCCACAGAGATCCCGCCTCACCTCAGGGGCTTCTAGTCTGCCTTAGTTACCTTTCATTCTACTCAGAGGTCCCTTCCCACCTGGGGTTTATTTCTCTTAAGAAACCATTACCACATTCTCTTCCTTGCCGGGACATTTCCTCTGAACACCCCGGCAGAGGAGGCCTTGGGTCTCAGAGGGTGAGCTGAGGTGGGAATGTCGTGTCTGTTGTACCCCACCCACACAGATGGGGCGAGGGACCCAGTGTGAGGTGCGGTGCCTAGGTACTGGGAGGTCCCCTCCCTACAAACCTGCTCTCGTACAGCCCCAGGATGCTGATGTTTGCACTGCCAGAATTCAACTTCTGGGCAAAGCACGGTGTTTTCACATGGCACCTGTTAAAATAGAGATGGATTTGTTTGTTAATGCATTAATCATGAATGCTCATTAATGATTTAACATGAATTATGTTGAAAGATTAGGGTGGAAACGGGAAGGAGGTGGGGAGGGCTGGGCTGGTGGGGAGCGGTGGAAGGGAGGCAGAAAACTGTACTTGAATGACAATAAGAAATGTTTAAAAAGTAAAAATTAAGAAAAGAAAGATTAAACATCTGAGAGCAGACTTCTGAGGGAGTAAGAACTTGAACAGGTAAGTTTGAGTCGGGCAGGGAACATATTTTTTAAGAGGAAAAAATATTGGGAGGGAAGAAAAGGAAACACATATTGGATCATCGGCTAAGACGCTAGGCAACTCACTCAGAGTTCTAAATGAAGAAATGACATAAGGTATGATCCTCATTATCACGAACTCACTGTGTATATATATACATATATATATATACATATATACACACACATATATATATATCTGGCATATTTAACTAATCTCAACTTAAAATGAGGGAAAGAGATTGGGAATAAATTTACATTTCCATACCGTGAATACCATGGGGCCCTTCCGCATCCCACTACGAGAGCAGGCGCCCCAGAGTGAGAGAACCGGGGGAGTGAGCCTAGGGAAACACTCATTGCCTGGTCTCCAGTCCTGGGGGCCTCTCCTACAGTGAGCAGCTCCCTGGGCTCAGAGTGCGCCCAGTGTTTAAAGGGACTAATGTTTGCCCCACACCGTGTGGCCCCCAATTGGAACACAACCACTTCACCCAGTGTCCAACTAAAGAAATATTACTGGCACTGAGGGAAAAAAAACCCAACCTGTATTGCTCTTAGTGGCAAATAATGGTTGTCCTTGAAGTTATTCTTGAGTCCTCTCTTTCCCACACCTGCATCCAGTCCACCAGCTACCTCCATCCACTCCCCTCCAGGGCACGAACTGAACGTGCTGCTACTTTCCTTCTCCACCAGCACCCCAAGTGCACTCTGCCCGCCGTGCTGCGAACACCCGAACTGGTCTCCCTGCCACCTCCCCTACACCGCCCAGCCTCCCCACAGCTGCCAGAGACAGCTTGAAAAGAGGACCCAGCTCACGACCTGCCCCCGTGCACAACCCTCCCAGCTCACTGGGAAAACAAACCCCATGTGATCTAATTCCCAGCCGCCTCGTGAACTGCTCTCCCTTTGTCCCACTTTGTTCTGGCTCATTCTTCCCTTAGGAGCTTCATCCTAGCTGCTCCCTCTGCCCGGGCACCCTTTCCATTCACCTTCTCCTGGAGGCTCCAAAAGCTCTCTCAGATCTCCGCTGCAATGCCTTCTCCTTGGAGCACCCTTTCTGCATCGTTCCCCAGCACCGCCCAAATCTTCAAACAGCACTTACTGCTCGCTGCTCTGTGATCACTCTCGCCCTCCACCAAAGGGTCAAATCCCAAAGGAGCAGGACCTTGCCTATCTTTACCCTCTCTACGTCCCCAGTGGAGAAAGATGCCTCTCACATATGAGGGGCTTCAAGTGGCATCTCCCTAAGGAAATGGCAAGGACACACCTAATTATGTTTGTATTTTTGTTTACTGGCTCATTTCAGAACCTGACCCTTGGAAAAAAATATGAGTCCACAAAAGAAGTCTATATTTTATAAATGAACCTATAGACTAAGTAATTTGCCCAAGACCTCATAACTCTAAGTGGTGGGTTAGGTTTTAAACCCACACCTGCCTGGTCCCAGTTCTCAGGCTCTCACTCTCTTGCTGCAGGAACTTCTTAGGGGTTGGGAGCCCCGAACAAGGTACAGCCAGCCCGGGAAGCACTGGGTGAGGAGCCGGGGCGGGGGGGTGGGGCAGCCAAGCCCCTGGGAGGAGGTGCAGTTGGTCTTCACGGTGGCAATGAGCTGAGAGCCACCGTAGGGAGGAGCCACTCGTTCAGCTGGGTGGCCTTGCAGGAACCTTCAGTTTCACTTCCTTTCCTGGAAAACGAGGGCTATAACATCCAACTCACAGGGTGGTCTAAGGATTTCACGACATACTGAACTTACTGTGTTTAGCAAGGTGCCTGGCACACAGTAAGCCCTTAATAAATAGTAAGTGCTGTTATCACCTGGACAAACTTGGCCCATTCACAGTTTCCTTCAAAGTTTCACCAGAGGTGGGTCAAAGGGTCTCCCAGAATGACCAATGACGTCTCCTTCACCACGGCTTCCACCGGGCAGCGCTAGGAGTGTATGCTTCCTCTGGTAGACATGGGGAAAGGGCCTAGAAAACGTGTCCACACATAGCTTGAGAGAGATGAGAACCAGCCTTTGTTTTTAAGAACCACCCATCACCTAAGCCTTGGTGCGCACATAGCACTAACTCCGGTTTGATTTTCACCACCATCTCCCCGCAGGCCTGCTATACTGTTCAACTACCCGTGTGTGTTGTTGACTCGGCCAGGCCCAGGTTATGCCAGAAAAAGGATCAGTTTCGTATGCTCAGTATGACTTACATACAACGTGGGTCAGAGTGCAGATTTAGCAGGGGGCAAGCTGGAATCTGTGCCATTCTATGTAAACATGATGACCAGGGCAGGGCCACGTATGCTTTCCCTCAGTCAGGCTGGCCTCTTCCCTGGAAAGGTGTCTTCCGTGTTCCAGGCCCTTCGTACGTGCGTTCTCTCTACTCCTTCTCTCACTGTTCTTCTAGGTCTTAACCTCCCTACGGCATCTCATAAAAATTCTCATATACAGTGAAGAGATTTTGGTGGAAAACAACTGGTTTTGGTTTTGTTTGTTTTAGCAAAGCACATTCCAGCCTACTGTCATGATCTTTAAGAGAATAAATTTTCCACTTACAGAGAATGGGCAGGCGCTATTCTCAGCTATAGACCGGTGCAGTTCCGTGGGGCACGTGGGACACCTCGGAGCGGGAGAGGCAGTCCTGGAGAGTCCCCATCTGGAAATGATGCCCAGGAAAATGTTTGCCCCTCAAATGTCCCTTTGGGTCTACTTTAAATGACCCATGACAAAGGATATTTGGCGTGGTTGCTGAGGGCCCAGATCTGCCGGCAGAAGATGCTCTTTTACCACACAATGGGGGAGAGATAATCAGGATCATAGTAAGATAAGGGTGTCCAGATCTGCCAACTGAAAAGTCACTGGGCTAGTCTAGAGGCGCCGGCCAGCAGTGGGACTGCGACCAAGCCAGTTAACTTTCGGGACCCACAGCTTTCTGATGTATAAAAGGAAGAAATTAGGTAGTTTCTTCCGTCCTTTCCAACTTTTGGGACTTTCTAGTATTTTGAGGTTTAGAAGAAAGTTCTCAACAGAAATATTCTTTCAAGAATAATTGGTAAGTGCCCCAGCTTGAGCACACATGTAATTTGTTCACGGTCCGAGTTAGATTTACATTTGTACCTTTGACAAAATAAGTATTGGCTTTTTAGATGTTTTCAATTACCATGAAACTGGTGTATTGACATGGTTCTCCGAGCAATCTCAGAGCGCAGGGAACTGTTAATGATTCCGGCAATCTTGCAGTGGGTTATTCATTCTTTGGTATTTGTTTGACATTTATTTTTCTTTTTCAGTCATATTGATTTAAATATCATTAGCCCAAAAATGCATCAAAGGGTAATTGCATTGACTGTTTTGGCTCCACTCAGCTATTACTTTGCAATTCATCTTTTACGGCTAGACGTCCCTTGTGAACAGGTCAGCGGGGCTGCGCTGGAGCTCCGGTCACGCCTTCCAGGCAAGCGCGCCATCTATTTTAACTGTAACAGAAGCAAATCCCAGAACAGGAGAAAACAGTTGCTAAATAGCAAATGGTTGATTGGGAATTGTCAATCCAGGAGACTGTGTGTTAGGCGAGGAATGAGTGCAGCTTTTGAATTGTATTGTGTTAAAAAGGAAAAAGGTGTAGTAACCCAATTATATCATTTCCATGAAAAAATCTCCCTGATTAATTACAGGCTGCATAACATGGGCCAATTTAAGGTTCAAGTAGCCCCCAAATTTCTAAGAGCCCAGCATAGAGCAGAGAGAGAATCCTTGGGGCTGCAGGGCCATCTCCAAACAGTCTCTCTTTTCTCCTTATGGGGTCAGAGCTTGGGGGGGGGCGGGGGGAAGCTTCCTCCCTGTCCATATAGGTCATTCTTTTCTCATCTAAGTCTCCAAACCTGCCATCTCCAACCCTCGATTTGCAACACTATCTCAAGAACTGTTGGACGATTCTCCCAGGAATCCTAATTCATTCAAATTAAAGTTTAAAAAGTGTATTGTCTCTCTCAAAAATTGAGGGCAGACCCTGGTCTCCAGTTCCGCATGTAAGGAGCTTAGAAGTTGCCACGCCATCCTAATGACTAAAAAGCTGAACAGACTGAAAAGTCAGCAACTCCTACTGGGTTCGTTAGAGCAGGGAGGACAGGAGCAAACGCTGTCCCCACGACCGGAGAGACAGACAGGAGAACGCAGGGAGTCATTGCTTACAGGATACACGTAGAAAACTATGCACACGTAAAACAAGGCTGGCATCAACAGACACTTTCGCTGTGCCCCTGGAAGTGGGACTTTTCGAGCTGTAAGAACATTCTCCATGCTGAAATATTAAACAGAGCACTATCCAGTTCTTGGAGGATTGGTCCGAGGGTCTTAACCTTGTGTGTGCCCTTGGCCATATTGGCAGGTGATAGAGTTCCTTAAGATTACCAGCCCCAGATCCGCCCAGTTTGCCGGAGCAGAAACAACTTGTCCCTAACAGATGGAAGAACAGTCCCATTTGGAGCAAGTTATCAATGAAGCTGTTAGTAAGCAGTTTTATTATTAGCTCCTGCCAGAAACTATAGTCAGGATACCTCTTTATATACAAGATGAATTGGCAGTGGGAATCTTGCCAGTCGTGAGGTTAGGTTTCCAGCTAGTCTGGAGTTGCCTCAGAGTGGCTCGATTTGATTGGTTGGACAGGTTCCTTGGCCTAGCCAATCAGAATATTGGAGAGGCCAATGGTAATTTTGTCTAACTTGGCGGCGAGGGTGTCCTCTGGCAATGAATATTGAAATGAAACTTGAATGTACTGCTGTAACCTCTTTCTTTCTCCAACAGCCAAAGCTATCCTCTTGCTTACTCTCCTTTCCCTAAAGACCCGAGGTAATAGCCTCAAAGCTATTATAGAAAAAAGACAGCATTAAGATTTTTGTCCTTTCAGCCCTGGCTGGTGTGGCTCAGTGGATTGAGTGCTGCCCTGAGGGCCGAAAGGTCACCAGTTCAATCCATGGTCAGGGCCCAAGCCTGGGGTGTGCGGCAGGTCCCCAGTTGGGGGTGTGGGAGAGGCAACCAATCAGTGGATCTCTCACACACTGGTGTTGCTCTCCCCCTCTTCCTCCGTCCCTTCCCCTCTGTCTAAAAATAAGGAAATAAAATCTTTATAAAAATATTTAAAAGAAAAGATTTTTGTCCTTTTCGAAAAACTGCATTAAGATTAGCTTTCACTCTTGTGAGCCCCGTTCCCACTCCAGGCAGCCGGAGAGCAGCCCGGCCTCCCAGCCCCTCAGGTACTTCAGAGCCTTGTGGGGGGCCTTGCCACCATCCTTTCCTTTCTTTGTTGCTCCTTCTCTTCTGGAGCAACAGAGCTGAATTTTAAAAGCCATTTTTTGCTAAGACCTTTTTTTTTTTTTTACATCTTGTGTATGTGACACTGCCAGGCTGGCATTGACTTACCAACTAAAAGGACATTAAAAATCCACAGAGCCAGATCAATCTTTAATGAAAAACCAACAAACATTAAAAAGCTGCCACCAAGCAGCGAGGGGTTGAAGGCGACTCCGGCTAATTGGCACCTATAGTGCTTCCTCTTGCTGCCAAGTTCCAGAGAGCTGGCTCTCCCCCAGCCCCTCCGAGTGGGGCCAGGTCTCCGCAGGGCTCGTGCTGCTCTGTGGCTAATTAGGGTGACGCAGAGCACCCCGATCCAAATGGAGTTTCTTCTAGACATAGACGCTCCCTGAAACTCGAGGGTTGTTAAATGCTCCCGAAAACTCTGGCTGCCGTTTTGTAACTCCCATCGATCCATGGTGGGGAAATGACTAAATAGCCTCCGTTGCCACTAAATGGTGCAATAACAGCTCCCTAATGATATGGAGACTGAAAGAATGGAGAGGTATTTGGAGTAAGAAACAGGTTTTATATTGGTAGAACAATATACACCAATTTATGAACTCTGAGCCTTTGAAAAGATAGAAATAAAATGATTTTCTTTGTAAACATTCAATTCTCAGGGTTTTTCTAATCAACTGACTTGGAGAGCGCTCTTTCTCACCTTAGCTACACAGGAGAATCCCCCAGGGGAGGGGGGGGAGGGGAGGGGGGAGGGAAGGGGGAGGGGAGTGGGGGAGGCACCTGCACCCAACGAAAACCATCTCTCAGGAACTCCGGAGTCAAGCCCAGTCATTCCCGACTCCCCTCCACATCTCCCCAGCTGATGGTAACAGAAGGCCGGGGTTCAGAACTGCTTTTCCCCAGGAATCAAGTTTGTTGTTTAAAATACCAATTTTTTAAAATGTAGACTGGAAAAAAAAAAGTGTTAGGACTTTGAAAAACCAGAGTGTTACAATTCCGATTTAGCCTCATGGCTTTAGATATAACATTTCACGGGTACGTGGTCCTTCAAAATTAATATTTTTCTCAAAGATGCTGAAAATACTGAGTGGCGTGCTGTGTTAGTCTGCGTGGGCTGTCGTAACACAGCACCACAACCGAGTGGCTCACACAGCAGAAACTGTTTTTTCACAGTCCTGGAGGCTAGTAGGCTCAAAATCAAGGTGTCAGAAGGGTTCTTGAGTTTTTAAAACATATTTTATTGATTATGTTATTACAGTTTTCCCCATTTTTTCCCCTCTACCTCCACTCCGCCTTGTACCCCCCAACCCTCCAGTTTTCCCTTCCCTTAGTTCATGTCCATGGGTTGTACATATATGTTCTTTGAGTCCTCTGTCTCCTATATCATTTTTAACCCCTCCCTGTCTATTGTATGCCTACCAGTTATGCTCCTTATTCCCTCCCCCTCCCTCCACTCTCCTCCTCCCCCTCCCCACTAAATATCCTCCATGTGATCTCCATTTCTCTGATTCCGTTCCTGTTCTAGTTGTTTGCTTAGTTTCTGTTTTTGGCGTTTTGTTTTGTTTTGTTTTGTTTTTTAGATTTGGAGGCCTCTGTCCTTGGGTCATAGACAGCATCACTCTCCCCAAGTTTTCACACAGTCCTCTTCCCTCTGGACGCCGCGGAGTCCTCATCTCTTCCCATATAGACACCAGGTGTGTGGAACCATGGTTCACTGCACGACCTCATGTTGCTTTCATTGCTGCTTTTTAAGACCCTGTCTCCAAATACAGTCACTCTCTGAGGTACCAGGGATTAGGATTTCAACACAGAAATTGGGGGGCATGGTGTATAATTCAGCTCAAAACTAGCAGTTTGAAGTAACAGTGTGTTTTATTTTTATTTTTATTTATTTATTTATTTATTTAATTTTTTGGTGATTGAGGGAAGGTGAGAAATTCCTTTTAAAAACAAGTGTTTTTTTTTTAATTAAAGAAAATACATTGAGAAAAAACAAAAGCAAAAACAAAACATAACAGTTGCTTGGGCATGTGTAATATAAATATCTTGAACCCTGGCCCATCATGATGGGAAGACTGTGCCAGAGGAAGGAAGTCCGTGGACCACTGAAATCCCAGCGGCGGGGTATTCCAGGAGATGCCTTGTAAAGATGTAACAGATCACCTACTCATTTGAATTCTTCAATTGCCTCCATTGTTCAGAATGCCCCAGACAGCACAGGGTGCTGGGGGAGCATGGCGTAATCGACTCCCTCTTCCCAAGAGGTCTCTCCTTTCTTGGCTCCTCCAATGCTTATAAAATTTATATTAGTATTAAAGGTAAAGCAATATGTACAATGCATGAAGCCTTGGTGCTCTTGAATTTTAGATATCTGTTTAGTAAAAATACTAAAACATATTTTTGACCTTAAGAATTCACTCCCTAAATGTGGAGTTCCTGGGAAAGACCCCTCCATCAGTGGGTTTGACCGTAGGCACTAAGTTCACCCTTTGTGAAGTTTAACATTTTCAGGAAGATGAGGGAGAATGTAGAATCAAAACAGAGGTATGTGGGGTGTGTGTGTGTGTGTGTGTGTGTGTGTTGCACAGATAAGGGGACGCAGAACCAGGAAAAGCAAAATGTGGGCCACGGCACTGTTACAGAGGAGACCCTCTTCCAGGCTGGTGGGTTTAGAAGACCTGCTGTAAACACGGGAGGTTCTGATTCTCAGCTGCCGTTTGAATGAATCTCCCCATCCCCTGACTTCACCTGCAACAAAAGCAAAGATGGTCCCAATCCTGTGCGAGTTTTAGGCTTCACATCCCTAACTGGGCCATGCTCTCAGCAAATCATTCCTGAGAAACTAACGTGTGCATGGCCATATCCAGAGAGCCATGGCCAAGACTAAAAGACACAAGATATACCCCGTAATGTCAATGAATGTAGAGTTTAGTTGGTGGACAATACATACACAAGTTGAAAGACAAACAACGCTGTGAAGCTTACAGAGCTATGCAAAGGCTCTCATAGGATGATGGTATATGAATGCCCGTGTAGTGTCCTTAAGGAAAAATTGAATCCTTTCAGAACTAAAGGTTGCAGTAAGAGGCATGAATTCAGAGCCATCTTGGTAGGCTGGACTCACAGGTCAAGGAAAATGGAGAAGAGAAACTTTGAGAGTGGAAGGGCAAAGATAAAATGGACTAGCCATTTTTGTCTGTCTGTATTTCACTGGTTTGCTTTAGATTGCACTTATCAGATTTGGGATTCGGGAGAAAAATCACTGAACACATTCATAATAAGATGCAACTCAAGTTTCAGTCAATCTCTCCATTTCTAACAGGTCTTCCTTTCAGCCCTGTCCCCATGCCGAACAAGTGGTCAAACAAACATATGACTTAATGACCAGCTCACACTGTGATCCCTGTCAGGGGGAAACTGGATCCCAGCTGGGGACACAGTCATTTAAAAGGGTCTAGTTTGGTCCTCGGTATAAACCGGTCATTACAGAACATGTGAGACCTGACCCTCCTTCGGGAACCTGCCCAGCGTGGCTAAAATTGGCCTCCTGAATTAGACATTGCGAAGGACAGAAAACACCACGTGGGCAGAAGCACTTTCAAAAGTCCTTTCTCTCTCTAAAAGGACACCAAGCCAAAATCAGCAACCAGTGTGGACTCAAGTTTATAAAAGCTATCTAGATTCTACCTCAGGAATGTGGAAGAAACTCAGGTCTTTCTTAAGCAGTATCTTTTTATCCAATTTGCTTTTTTTAAAAAAAAGCTGCTGTTATGTTTGGGTTGCCATCCTTTTCTACTATTTTAAAAATTCTGTTACTTTAAAATAAAAGCTGACTATATGGAAATCCATGGGAGATAACTGCTTTAAAGAACAGAAGATTTTCCTCACTCCTGTGTCCTAGGCTTTTTTCTACACAGGGGATGGT
This sequence comes from Phyllostomus discolor, assembly GCF_004126475.2. Lineage (NCBI taxonomy): Eukaryota > Metazoa > Chordata > Mammalia > Chiroptera > Phyllostomidae > Phyllostomus > Phyllostomus discolor. The sequence continues at coordinate 79,365,241 of NC_040913.2, forward strand.
GCTGACCTGCTCTTTGGACCTCGGAATGAGTGACACATGGCAGGCATGACTGGCTTGCCCTTTGTCACCGGAGAGCAGGCTGTCCCTTCATTCATCTGGCAAGGCCACAAGCCATTGTGCAACCTGTTCTCAGCCACACAGACCACAGGCTGTTGCTACACTGTCTTTTCCTTTTATTAGCAGGGAAAATAAATTCTACTAGATGGTAAGACCACTATTGCAAGGAAGCTAAGACAATTGTACAGGTTTTGGCTCATGGCTAACTAGGTTTCCTTGCTACTAGCTGCTGGGTGGCCAGCAGAGATGAACTATAGATACACTTGGAAAATGAGTGAGAACTGTCCTTCCTCTTTATCTTCCTTCCCTTTTTGCTCCACCTCTTGGATCTGTGTACAGTTAGGGGTAGCATCCAAGACCCTAATTTCTCCCTTCTAGAACCTCCGCCTTCACCTAACTCTTATAACTCCCTGGCAATAAAACCTTCATGAGAACACCTGCATTATGCTACTTTCTTCTTTTTTTCTTTAATCCTCACCGGAAGATATGTTCATTGATTTTACAGGGAGAGGCAGTGAGCAATGGGGGATAGATAACATCAATGTGAGAGAGAAACATCAGACTGTTGCCTCCCATCCACACCCTGACGGGGATCAAACCTGCAGCCTAGGTATGTGCCCTGACTGGGAATCAAACCTGCAACATTTGGGTTCATGGGATGATGCTCCGACCAACTGAACCACCTGGCCAGGGCACGTGCCACTTTCTTGGTGGCATACTCCTTCTGGCTTTCCAACCAGGCAGGTTAGGGATAGTGAACACAGACGATTCCATGTACCAGCTAGACAAGTCCCACGTGTGGATTTGGTGGCATCTGTGCATGTGCCCAGGGATCCTGGACAGAGCAATCACAGGCCTGGGTGATGGCGAGACTGCTACCCCACTGCAGGCCTTTATTGCCCTGTGGGAATATGGCCTCAGGGTTATCTTTACCAGTTTTCAAGGGAAGCTCAAACTCTGGAACTTAACGTGGGATGTTCTGATTTTCCAAGGTTGGCCCAATTTTTTAAAACATTGTAAAAGCCAAACAAAATATGCCTGAGGGCCATGCTCAGCCCTCTGGCTGCCAGTGTGAAACCTCTGCCACACTCGAGGCTCCTGTCTTGAAGGGGATTAATACCTCCTGTTTGCGTGGGAATTAACGGTTCATGGAAACGTGGAATGTTTAGTGTGAATGCCTACCTGGTTCCCTTTCCACTTTAAAAATTCAGCGCAGCGATGTGGGTGCTGGGGTGGACTGCCTTAGCTCTAGCTTGGTTTTGCATTCCGTGTGTGTGTGTGTGTGTGTGTGTGTGTGAGAGAGAGAGAGTCACGTGCTCGCCACACAGTGGGCACACAAACACTGAGTGTCTGCTCTGCCCGGGTGGGGAGGAGGAAATACAACAGGACACCAATCCCCACTTCTTTTCTCCCCTCTCTGGGCTTAGTTAAGGAGGTAGCAGGCTAGACTGAAGCAGCCTAGACCTGATTGGGCAAATCTAGGGGAAAGCTGTAGGTGAGCCACACGCATAAACTCTCTTTCCATGCAAACATCAGCAGGGATAATATATTGCATAGGAATTGTAAAAAATTGCTGTTCACTTTGAGTGTCCTCTCCCTGCTTTGTTAGAGACTGTCTCTTATCTCCTGCCCCCTTTCAAGCTCCCTGCACCCACACTACACACTCACAGGCTGCCCTCCAGCTGCCCAATGCTCCCTCGGCCTCAGACCTCCATTCACATACCAACCCACTGGGCCTTGTATCAAAATTTCCACTGCCTCCTGCCCAACCCACGTTTGCTCTAAATATCCAGTTACAATAGAGGGAAGCTGGAGGTCACTTCAACTTCTACAGCAACACTAGAAGTGCACGTTATGTTAATGTGCAACACTAATGTACACGTTATGTGAGCCCAGTGAAATTTTAAATTTTCTGCAAACCACATTTTAACAAGTAAAAAGAAACAGGCACAAAATTTTAGTAATATATTTTAGTTAATCCAATATACCCAAAATATCATCTCTTCAACATGTAATTGATATTTTAAAATATTGTTAATGAGATAGCTTACACTGTTTTGGTACTCAGACTTTGCAATCTGGTGTGTATTTTGCACGTATTATTGCACTCAAATTGAGGGCATCTCACTTCGAACCAGCTACATTTTGAATGTCCAAAAGCCAGGGGGGCTCGTGCCTATTGCTTAGATAGCGTAGCTCTGGAATTTAAAAAAAGAAGTTTCTGTAATACAGTGATCAAATTTCCACCTCCAAGTTGTTGTTAATGAGACAATTCAATTGCTTAAAATATCTTATACTGACATATTTGAATAAAAATCCAACATATTTTTGACAAATTAAATTGGTTCATTAACTCTTACAAAACAAATGTCAACTAGGCCAAATGTAAAATTCTATATTCAGACTGATAAAAGTTAAACATATCAATATAGAATGAGGGAGACTGGCTTGGCAACTCATGTAAAAAAAATCTATTTCTAAGAGCCATTCTGCAATAGGATTGTTCAAATTGACACATTCACTATGGTAACCCAGAACTCGGGAAATAATTGGTCAATCTCAAACTGGATTGGCGAGTGCATCTGCCTTGCAGGGGTCCAGGGCTCCACACAATGAGATGCTAAGTATCATGGGATATGTAAGACAACAGAGAAAATGTCCTACGCCAGAACTCTTGGTTGAACTTCATGCTTTCTGATAAGCTCATTGGCATGAGAGCTGAGCTCTCTGAGGACATGTTTAGGTTATAATTGAGGGTCACTGCTCACTGGCTCTCAAGGAGGTGTATCTGCTTCTGTTTTGGGAGGACCCTGGCTAACATACACATTGATATTGTCTCCCATGTAGACTACTTTATGGAAGCTTTATGGAGGCAAGTTTTAATTAAACATTAGAAAGGACTTTCTCAAAGTTAGAATTCTATTCATTGAGAAGTTGTCTCTGTCTTTTGGGTAGTGAGACAATGAGCTCCCTTATCTCCAGATTATCGACAGAGGGAGGCTGATTTTATCAAGATTCTCACTTTTTTTTTAATAGTTAAGCCCTAAGACTTGAAGATTTCCTTACCAACCTTAATACTCTAAATCATAAAAATGATTTAGGGCACCCTGGCTGGTGTAGCTCAGTGGGTTGAGCGAGGGCTGAGAACTAAAGCATTTCAGGTTTGATTCCTAGTCAGGCCACATGCCTGGGTTGCAGGCCACATCCCCAGTGGAGGCCACGTGAGAGGCAACCACACATTGACGTTTCTCTCTCTCTCTCTCTTTCTCCCTCCCTTCCCCTCTCTAAAAATAAATAAATAAAATCTTTAAAAAATGATTTAGGGCAATATTCTAAATCATAAAAAGAAGTGTTCTTTTAAAAAAAAGTTGACATAGTAAATAAAGTAGACATAGATCGCATGGAGAAATTACAGGTTTTTTGGGTACTTTGCCAAGTAATCAAAGCATCTCCTGTAGAGTTGTCCTCCAACCCAAGCAGGCCGAGGGGGAGCAAACGCCCGGAGTCGGCATTCTGCTCAATACGAGTGTCATTGCCTCACCCGCACCCCACCCCCAGCTCTGCCAGCCCAGGCACAGATTTCTCTCAAACAGCCAGAGTTAGGTTTGGGGGAAGTGTGAGGGGATGGCTCAGGAAAACCTGACTAAGAAGGAGGAGGGTAGAGAATTCTGGGGGCAATGCAAACTTAATGGTCAGTGAGTTCTTTCATCTGGAGAAAAAAACCCTTTGAACTAATTTAGTCAGAAGCTGGTTTAGCAGATGACTCCTTCTGTAAGAACCCAGATCCTTGTGGCTGGGCAAATCACAATGCAGGTTCCCTTTGTTAAACGGTATAAACGGGCCTATCACAAAATTTAGTTAGGAGCTCAGAGTTTCCAAGAGTACCCATCAGTTCAGATCAGGCAGTGCCAGACAAGAAGTGGTCAGAGTGCTCTGCTGATAGGAGCTAGGGGAAAGCAAAATTACTTGATTGATTGTGACTTAAGCATTTGCACTATCTGGAAAAGTCTTGCTGGCTGATTTGTTGTGGTTGGATGTCCTTAGGTTTCAATTTCTTAACCCAGAAGCACTGACAGGCTTAGGTTTTGGTCTGCCTGGTAGGCTGCTAAGGCATTAGGGCCAACTTAGTCTCATGGAGTCTTTGTGTAATGAAGTTAACACTTTCTACCTTTGTAGCCGAGACTATTAGACTCACAAACTGCTTCAGGTCATCGCCCCTCTGTAATCAGCTCCATTTGGGAGTACAGAAGTAGTGGCGTTGATCCTCAGAGGACAAGCAGAGAATGGTATCGTACCGTGTGCTTCTAGCACAGCAAGTTCACATTATATACTTGAGATGTCAGCTTAGAAGAATGACTTATTGATGAAACAAAAGACATATATCTCCAACCCTAGTGGTCACTTCTCAGACCTCATCTTACCCAACCTCTCAACAGTGTTGGACCTAACTCACCACTCCCCATTTCTTGAGTTACTTCTTTAGGCTTCCTTAAGAGCAGCTATTCGTGCTTATGCCTGTGAGAGGATTATTCCTCCACCCTACCTACAACAAGTTTGACCATGGAAGTAGGTAGAAGAGAGAGATGCCACATCCCTTTTTATGTTTAATGCATGGATTCAGGAATTCCTTACATCACCCCCTTTATCTATAGCTGATACCTGAAATGAATTTTTAGAATTTCTTTGTTTTATCTTAGGATATTGATTGTCATTACGCTGCAAACTATCTTTGGTGATGACACCCTTAAAGACATTTAAAAGGAAGAAGGGAATTAACATTGATTGAATACCTAATATGTGACAAGTCCTGTATTAGAAACTTTACATGTGTTGTCCTATTTCATCATCACAATCCTATCATTATTTCCACTTTACAGATGGGAAAAGCTCAAGAGGTCAGATAAATTTACCTCTTACAGGTGGTCCAAAAGGTGGCAATTGGATTAGAACCGAGTCTATATGTGTCCTAAGCCATCATTCTTTCTACTCTGCTATGTTGGCTCTCTATTTTGTCATGGACATTTCAGAGATTATAATAAAGATTGTAATGGGTATAAGAGGGCGGGAGGTTAGCAGGTGTCTTCACGGATGAACCCTATGGACCCAGGATGGGGAAGGAAGCTGGTCACATTGATTTAGAATTCTAGAGGATTAGAACTGGAAAGAACCTAAGATAGCATGTGGCCCAACCAGTTGACTCTACATATAATGAAATTAAGTCTCTGAGAAGACAAGTAACCTTTCTGATGTGGAAGGATAAGTGTTTGGATATTTTGCTTGTAAGATATTGCTAAACTATACTATGATTACAAACAACCCTAGCCCCCAAACCTCAGTGGTTTACAATAACAAAGATTCACTTCTTACTCTTGTTACACATCAGCTGTGGGTTGGCTCCAGACTACCAAGCCGCAGGCTGGCTGTGGCATGTTCTACATGCCTCTTCACTTCAACCACTCACCATTCCTTCCATTAGATATTTATTTAGTATTCCCTACATGCCAAGCACTGTTCCAGGGGCTGGGGATATAATGGTGAGCAAAACAAAGTCCCCATTCTCATGGACCTTACAGTCTTATGGCAGAAAACAGACCATAAACAATCAAAGGTAAATGTCTGACATGACAGATAGTGATAGAGCAGAAGCAAAATTCAGTGGGATGAGGGAGGTAAGGAGGAGCACAGGGGCAGGGAGTGGAAATGAGATAGCTGTAATTTACAGGATGCTCAAAGAGTGTCTCACTAATACGGGGATATTCAAGCAGAGTCCAGCAGAAAGAAATGGAAAAGACATGCATTTATCCAGGGGAAGAACATTCTAATGAGAGGGAAAAGCAAGTGCAAAGATCCTGGGGTGAGAACATGCATATGCAGCATGTTCAAAGAACAGCAGAGAAGCCTATTTGGATAGCAAGAGCAGGGGTGATACCGGTGGGTGATGAAGGCTAACAGGTATCAGGGGGTGCACAGATCATGAAAGGCTCTATAGGTAGTGTGACCATGTATCTCATTTGCCCATATCTCATATATCTCGTTTATTGATGCCTGTTATTCTCAGATAATTTGTAGTAACTCTCCCTTTGACTCTCAAACCGCCCGTTTATATAATAAATTATACGATCGCTCTACATACAGACCATTGTATGGGTGTTGCCTTTGCTCTGAGCAAAGGGAGATGCCATTGGAGGATTTAGAGGAAAGAAGCAACATGCTATGACTTTCATTTAAAAGGAAGGAGATATTGATGAAAGCAGGGAGACTAGTTGGAAGTCCCTGCAATTATCTGGGCAAGAAGTACTGATGGCTCAGGCTGCGACAGAAGTAGTGAAGAAGCAGTGAAACTCTGCATATATTTTGAAGGTAGACTCTACAGGGTGTACTTACTGATGGTGCTGGAGTGTGTGAGAAAGAGCAGAGCCATGGTGACTCTAGAGGGATGTGTTTGAGATTCCGAATTCACTCTGTTCTGTTCCCAAAGAACTTACACATAAGGGACCCTCCTTGCTTGAAGTTTAGGTCTTGGCACATTCACTGGTGTTGTGAGGAAAACATTCATCACTAAAAACAATCTAATAAATAGAGATTATGGTCTTGGAGCCCAAAGATCCACTGAATGAAGAGAGAAATGTTATTGGCATCTTTCTGGAGTCTCAAATCATACCTGGCACTGGATCTATAGACCAGTTCGGGGTTGTTCAAAGCTGTTGCCGATTCACATAGGTGATGCGGTGCGAAGGACAGGTGCCTCATCAGCTTTCTGACTCCATAAGGAACCACACTTAAACTCTGGGAGAAAATGCTCCTTGCTGAGCCTGGTTAACCCCCTTTTTGCCACACACCTAGGTACACAGCTATTTTCCAGCAAAAGAAGATACAGAGTAGATGATTTTTTCTTTGTGCCAGGATCTCAGTGATGATGAGTTTGTCTTGCCATTTAGGGTTGAGGAAGGATCATTAAAGACTGATGACACTGTCCGTTGCCTACATGTAACAACGGTCTTGTCTAAATCCCATAAATATAAAGTTGCTGAATATTCAGTATTGAAGAATTCAGAAACTTGTTTAATATGGAACTTTGATGCCATGTTAATGCTATTTTCTGGTCACTTCCTAAAGAACCTGAGAGGGCTATGATTTGCTTTTCAGTTTAATGAGAAATGCAGTGAACATTATCCTGTCAGAGTAGCCTATCATTGACCTCTGCTAGCTCTCTCTCCACTTCTTCAAGGTCTTTCTTTTATTTCCATCAGAGAACTTTTATATTTTGTTTTCAGAAAGATTCTTCACCTTTCTTTTTAAATATATGCTGAGTATTTTATAGTTTATTGCCACTAAGAATGGATCTTTTTCTATTACATTTTAAAAGATAATTACTTATAATTGCTTTATAAAGAAAAGCAATTAGCTTTTACATTTTTCCTCTACATTTTACTGATCATACCTATTGGTTTCAATATTTCTCAACTGTTTTTTTATTTTTTATGCATGAAAAATATCATTGTAAAATAATCATGTTTGTGTAGTCCATTCCTACCGATGTATATCCTATTCTGTTTTCTTCTTATTTCATTGACTTAAGACTTCATAACAAAGTTGGGTGCTGGCAGTGATAGGGGATAATTCTTATTCTTGTCTTATTTCTGACTTTCATAAGAATCCTTTTATTAATTCACCATTTAATACAATGGTTACTATTGGTTTCTGCTATATACTCTTTGCCACTTAAGGAAGGTTCCTTTGATTTCTAGTATACTATGAATTTTCATTAGCATTATTGGTGCCCTAAAACCCCAATAATGCTAATGAAGGCACCAAAGAATAATACCTTATCTGCTCCCCACATTCAATCTAGAACCAATTCTGAACTTATGAATCAGGCCGATGCAGATCAAAACACCAGCTTAAATGGTAGACTAACTGGAGAACATGGCATAGATATGCGGACTCAGGTGGCCACCTAGTTCTTTACCCCAGAAGTAAGCTCACCCAGGTGATAGCTGGTAATGGTAAGCCTCCTCCATAGCGGTACGTACCAGCTGCCCCGGTATGTACAACACCACATCGGGGAAGGCATTCCAGAAAGGAACCTCTTGCAACTAAGCACAATGAAAAAAGAGGTCAGAAGAGGCAGAGGCAATAAATCTCAGTCTTTTTTCCAACACTTGCGAGACGCTCCCATGGGAAGGACACAAAAAGAGAGGATAGACCCCTTACCATTACAGATTTCTTTATGGAAGAATGAGGCCACTGAATGTAGGTTTCCCTCACAAATATGGATGGTCAACTCTGGCTAAAGATTCTTTGGCATCAGTATGTTATCTTTGCTACATAATGAATTACCACCACCTGAGCCACTTAACACAACACACACTTATCACCTCACAGTTTCTGTCCATTAGGAATCGGGCGTGGCTTAGCTGTGCCCCCTGCACAGGGGCGTCTGATGAGGCTGCAGTTGAGGGGTTGGCCAGGGCTGGGGCCACACGTGAAGGCTCAACTGGGGAAGCATCTGCTTTCAAGCTCACGTACCTGGTGGTTGGCAGGATCCGGATGATTTGGGGCTGCTGGGCTGAGAGCCTCTTGGTCAGAAGCCACACTCAGGTCCTTGCCAGTGGGCCTCCCCAACATGGCAACTTGCTTCGTCAGAGCCAGCCAGGAGGAAAGTCTGCTAACAAGAGGAAAGTCAGAATCTTTTGTAACTTAATCAATGAAATGGCATCCCCTCAGTGTTGCCAAATACTGTTGACCAGAAGCAAATTGCCCAAGAGAAGAGGACAAGGCAAGGTGTAAATAGCAGATGGCAGGTGCCATTTCAGAGGCTGCCTCTTTGCTCAGACTAATCTCAACAAACCTCCAGGTCTCCAGAAAACCTTTGCATTATTTTTCATTGTTCCAGCTTCTTCAGAAATTGGACAGAAGTCCATGCTTTGCAGAAAACTCTGAGGATTCCTTGTTCTATTAACACAAAAGTTTAATGAGGTGAAAAGCATAGGCTGACAGAAAATAGATAGATTGGGTAATAGTCTTCTTTTGGTTTATTTGGGGTATTCTAAATAAATCAGAGGAAAAAGAGATGATATATTGTTATTTCATTCCCAACTCTCTCTCTTTAAAAGTGACTTGAAAAAAAAGCCTCTAATAAAGGTAGAATCCTTGGTAAGAACTGATACAGCCTTGCAATGTCTCTGGAAGAATAAAAGGTAAAATTTACATTACTGTAGAGATTCACAAAGGGTGAAAATTGAAGAAGTAAAGGTGAGGATTTTTAAGTTCACATGTAATTTCTCACTTTTGTAACTGTGTCCAGGCACTAAAGAAACTAAGATGTTAAACTTATGTCTATTCTAAGAATAGGTAAGCAAATATATGAGGAGTAGAGTTCTCACTGTCAGTAAAATGAGTTACGAACTAGAAAGGGCGAAGGCAAGAACGGGCCCTTTGGGTTTGGATTGGAATTGGAGATAGTGTGTACTTATGGTTTTTAATATGTGTACAGATAGAAATAGAATAGATGTGTATCTATAATACATAGATTATTTTTAGTTCTGCCCATTGAGAGGGCCTGGAAGTAGCGATACCCCAATAGCAATGAGAAAAATTTAGATCTTAGATTCTAAATACCATTCTCCAAGAAAAGCAACTTTTTTGAAAAAAAAATGACTGATTCCAGGCTGGTACAGAGAAAGACCAAGATAAGCCTAGAATACCTTGATACATCAGCAAGTAAAAAAGTGCCCAAAGCACAATCAGGCCATGTCGAAAAGGACAGAGGAACCTCCATGAGGGGGCTCCCAATGGCCAAATCTAGTATTTGAATAAGAAAATATGATGGTAATGATTATAACTCATAGGAGAAAAGAAGAATACATGAAGCCATACAAATAAACAATGTAAAAATAAATAAGGGAGAAAGTAAGCTCTTCTTTACTATGCAATTTCAACCAAACAGAAGGAATACTAGAAACTCACCATTTGGAAAACATCATGGTAGTAATTGCTTCAGGTAAGAATCACCCAAGGACACTGAAAGCCGTGGGTGAATGTTGATGAGTAACAGGATATTCAGTCTCAATGTGTCTCCTCATAAGATCCTTATTAGTTACAAAGGGGAAAACAGAGAAGATCCTGGCAGACACCACCTTAACCGAGGAATCAAAGTAACTAACCTACCAATATCCTGATATAAGGGTCAAAAACGCACAATCTGAATCTAACCATCAGGAACCGTCAGACAAACCCAAACTGAGGGATAGTCTACAACATCAGTGGTCTGTACTCTTCATGAAAGACAAAGAAAGACAAGGAACCATCGCAGATTAAGGGAAACTGAGGAGGCAGAAAAGTTAAATACCAGGTGAGATCCTTAGTTCGACCGTGGGCCAGGAACAGAACATTGAGACTGCTGGCAAAACCTGAATTTCTGAAGACGGAGTAAGAGCCATGGATCAGTGTTCATGCCCTGGTTTTGGTTATTGTACTTAGGTGCTCCCATACTTGTCACTACGTAAGATGTTACATTTGGAGACCCTGGTGAAGGATGCATAGGAGTATGCTTTTTTTATTTTTTAAAACACTAAAGTTATTTACAATGAAAGTTTAAAAAGAAAAATGCCCCAGAACTTTTCTGTGCAGAGAGACAATATGTCCTTGCATTCTGGCCCTTCCCATGAGGTTCTGAGGTTGGGAATTTGCTGGGCCGTGATACCCCCCACACCTTAACAGCATTTCTAACAGAGCATTTAGGCTTCCAGGGCTGAGAGCCCAGACGAGGTGACTAATGCCATAATACCCACCATGGACGAGTCCCGGTCACGGGGCAATTAGATGAACTCAGCAGTTTCGGTGTTGGTGAAGGCATGGAGAAAAAAGCTGCGAGTCTACACAAAGACACAAGCAAACTTCGTGTCTTTTTTTCTTCACTGTATTTTCTTCTTGTTTTCTGGCCACATTCAGCTTTAGGCTGCAACCAAGCCTACGTGAGGTCCAAAAGCTTCCAACTATGGGCTGACAGAAGACATGTTGGTGGTAGTAGATTCAGGCCACTGGGCGGGGCTTCTGAGAATGGTGCAGGATGATGGGGGTGGACAGAACATGGCTCCCAGCCTCATGCCCCCCACGTAGAGAAATTTCGCTTGCCTAAAGTCTATAGTCAGATGGACAAACCTGTGCTTCTAGAAAGGGCCAAGAATCTAGCCTTCGGTCTGGAATAACGCAGATGTTGGTTCCTGGGAAGCAGCTCCCCACCACGGAGCCTTCGAAGACAGGACGGTGCTGAGGAAGAGCGCCCTCTAGAGCCGAGGGCAGACCCACCTCCTCCCAGCGCTTCTGGCGACACTGCGCACCTTCTCCTGCGAGACTGCAGTTCGCTGGGACATGTTCCTTATACTCTCATTCCCTGGAGGCAGGAGGCCTGGTAGAGTTCCATCTAAATGAAAATAGCTTTAATTTAAACCTACCGTTTGCCTTTTCTTTCGATGGGTTGTTTTGGCAGTGGGTTCCATTTGTACTAAATCTGATAAATTTTCCTAATATTGTGGCCTACCTGGAAAAAAAAAAAACCTGTGTACACTAATTCCTCTCCGACTCATTGAGTGTGATAACATATGGGAGTTGCTCTACAGGTAACACTAGCAATATTCATGTTTTATAAATGGGAAATAAGCAGCAATGGGTCACAATGCACATTTCTTGCATTTTTAATACATCCCAGAGCTGCAAAGCGGGTCTGGTGGAAGAAATCCCTGCTGTATTCATTGTCTGCTACAGATATGGAAAATCATTAGATTTTTGCTGGGGTTGGACACCCTATCTTTCTGTTTAGACCTTCAGACATCGTGTGTGTGCCTGGATTCCCAAGCAGGGGAGGCGAGGAGAGGCCCCCACAGGACCTCTGTGCTCTGCCCCCGGCTTTGCACAACTCCCGGGAACAATGGGCGAGACTCCTCAGTGGTGCTAATGGAATGCTGCGTGCCCCCACTTCTGGATTTTCTCGTAGGTGAGGAATCAAAATGGAAATTGGTGAATTCCAATTTCAATTGTGAGCCCCGCTCCTACCAACCCTAAACTTCCCCCGGAGACAGGCTGCCTGGTCATCTGTATGTATGACAGGTTCCCTCCTCCCCTGCCAGATGCTGCTTGCTGCTGGGTAAAAAATGTGTTTAAAATTAAACCCTTTTTTTTAAAGGAAAAAAAATATCTAAGACTCTAAGATAGGGTACTTTCTCCCAGAAGGACTTGCACAAATGGGAAGTTTTTAATGAATACTGATAAGTCTGAATATGAAATGAAAGATTAACAGCTCCGTAAGCCAGTGACAGATGTTGCAACCTAATGTAACAGCCTCATACGCCGTCAGCGTCCCTCCCGATAGAATTAAAGTAGAGCTGCTCATTAATATAGAAAACCTCTCCTGTCTCTCTTCCACTTGAAAAGAGCTACTCGGCTTCCTCGATACCAGACGGGTTGTTTTAAACGCTAGTTATAATTTATTGTCTTGGCCTGGGCTTTTGTGAGGAGCCTTATTGCTGAGTTTTATTCATACAGATCTCATTGTTTAATTATTTTGCAGCAACGACAAAAATTGGAGACAGCACTAAAATCCACGGGCAATTCTAACTCATATTTTAAGACATAGAAAAAAATAACAGAAACCCATATAAATGGCATTCTAAAAGGTCTGACTCCTCTAAAGGCCTCAACAGTGTACAAACGAGGCAAATTAGAGATGAGAAGACACAGAAGGCACGTGCTTTGCTCAGTGCTCACCAGTCAGTGAGAAAACCCAAATCCCAAGAGTTCGGGACCCCCAGGCCAGAATGAAGGACAGCGGGGTGGAGGGGCAGCTGGAACAAGCTGTTCTCTGCCATGTGACACCATGAAGTTCTCCGCTAGTTTACAGTTTGGATGTTGGTTGATTTTATGTCTCATCGCTTCTGGCAATGTTATTTCAGACAATTAACATCACGAATGTGAATGAAGCGCTGTCTGATGTAAACCTCCCTTTGGGTGTCTTGAACTGTAACCTATGCATATTTAAAAAATATAAATAAAAAATGAGGATCCTGTGATGTAAAAAAAATATTGGAACCTACTTGGGAGAATCCCAAAATGCAAAGAAGATATGAACTAGGATAGATCCGTGAGGAATCCTGTTTATCTACAATGACGAAAGGAGTTCTTTGAGACATTTACTTGGTTATTTGTTGATAATTAGTTATCTGAGCTTGTGTTAGGAAACTGCTGGTCTGGGGGTGGGGCACCGTGGGAAAGTAGAGTGTCAGGAAACCAAAGGGTAAGCAAATGATTATTTCAGGAATCCCTAGCGTGACTATTAATGTTATCCCGTGTTGTTTGTTTGCTTCATGGCATTTATGGCAGTCTGTAACGATGCAGTTCATTAGCCCGTTCACTGCCCTCCTCTCAAATGCGAGCAGGTGAGGCCAGGGGGCTGTCCCCCTTGCTCAGTGCTCTGATGCCAAAGCTTCACCCAGAGCTTGACACGTGGCAGAGAGGCACTCAGAGAGGAGTTTTGAATGAACAAATAAGTGTGTGAATGAATGAAAGTCATAATCAGTAAATCAATACAGAATCATCAAGGAACCGATCAATAAATACATTAGTGGAGAATTAAGATTTGATTTTTTAAATGAATTGCTCCTCCATTGCAGGCACTCCCATCGAGGAAAGGCCGAGAGGTCTCTAGAGGTCCCTGAGAAGGGGCTCCACCTTGAGCGTCTCCCAGGGGTCTCAGTAGCTCTGACACAGGTACGCCCCACTCCAGCACACGTTCGTCAGGGCTGTTGGTTCCGACTGTTTCCAGTTTTGACTACTCTGGAATCATCCAGCAGGCTATTTTGTACGTTGTCATTTTTCTCATGCTTCCATTTGAATGACAAAGGCTCCTAAACTAACATTTTGGAATGAATTGCTGAGATAATATGAGAACATTTTATATACCTTCTTATTCTCAATTTGCTGAGAAAGAATTTCTTAATGATCTGTACATGGGGTGGGGGGCGGGGATTATTCCTCCCAAGCCAGCTGGGACTGAAGAAAACGTTGTCCAAGAAAAGTACAGATTGTCAGCAGAGATGGGAGTTAAGTGAGGGCAAGGTTGGGTTTCGGTGGTATGGTTGTTCCCTCACTTTACAAGCAGGGACTTGATGGAGGACTTGACCGAGGACATGGTGGCAGCCTGGGTAACTGGTGCCCCTCTCACACCAGTCACGGTGAGGTGAGTCTCGGCTACCCCGGGCTCTGATTCGGTCACTCAGAGACAATTGCTAAAACAAAGCCCCAGCCTCCACTTCCACCCAGAAGGCCCAGCCATCCCGGCCTCAGGAAGCCAGAGTGTGTTCACAGCCCTGGCAGGAGAGCCACGGGGGGGCTGTGTCAGCCCTGCAGGGGGGCACTCCCAGGGCTGACAAATTGGGAAACAGAGAAGAAGACCAGTATAATCCTGGGACGAACAATTGGGACCGGAAGAGGTAAAGTGATTTTTATACACAATGAAATCACAGAGGAAAAATAGTTGGCAGACAGAATATAGACCCTGAATGAATAGAAACAGAAACATTTGATGGTGAGACACAGACACGTCAAATCCTTCTGTCCAGTGGAATGACTGTCCAGCAAGCCCTGAGCCTAAAAGTTGTTCTCTGGTATTTTTTTGGCGGGGGGGAGGGGGGGTTAGATTGCAGATCACCCTTTACCACTGCAGCACAAGGAGAAGGAGACGGAAGAGGCTCATACTGCCGCAAGCACAGAAGAGCGGTTCTACCAATTGCACAGAGCTGAGTGGGAGTGAGTCGGGGAAAGCAGCCCCTGGAGTAACTGAAATACAGTTAACGAAACCGGGACATTAAATTCTACACTTGATGTGACTGCGCTCAGATGCAGAGAAACTTCAGCAGACAGCAGAAGAGCTCGCATCTGTACAGGAGAGCACTCCAGCTCCAGCCTGCGGGGGAGAGAGATGAGGTGCCACAGCAACACCAGGGAGCCTTGATAAAGGGGAGGTGGTCCTGACACTGCAGGACAGAGACGTTGCCTTCAGCCACTGCGGGCTAAGGCTGCCCCAGGGGTGTGCCCAGCACCTGGAGCTGTCGCCTGCACAGCAACGGGTCCTGGAATGCTTGGGTGGACACAGAATGGGCGAAGGGGATTGGTAAACTGTATACACATCATTTCACAACAGGGCTTCTGTCCTTCTCAGCCAATCCTTTAGAGAGTCCCACATCTGAAGAACTGGTAAAGGTGAGCTTTACGTCTTCCACACTTGCCAACATTAAATCCCACCGGTTCATGAGATGGGGGCCCCAGAGTGGACGTCTCAGTGGAGAAGCACACGGCACTGGGAGGGGTGTCTGCTCCAGCTGGGGGTGCTGTGTGGGACTTCGGCTTCTCTGAGGCTCTGGAAAGAGTCAGGGGAGCCTGGCAGGGCAGAAGTTTACGCCCAGGAAGAGCATGAGTGTGGGGCCAGGCAGAGCTGGGTCAGAACCCCGGGGTCTCCCACTGAGTGACCCTGCTCTTGGCCGTCAGTGCCCTTCTATCTGTGTGATGTGCCTGCCCACCTGTGTGATGCCGACAGGCTTGTTTGAAGACTAAATAATCTAATAAACTGAAAATTAAAACAACATTTAGCACAGTGCCTGCTCACCCAGGAGGTACACATATTCATTTTCTGTCCTTTAGCTGGACAGTAAACCAGCGTACGTGCATTTCCCCCAAACTTTTTAATATTTGTGTAAAACACACATAACATAACATTTACTATCTTGGCCATTTTTTCAAATGTTTTATTTATTTTAGAGAATAGCGAAGGGAGGGATAAAGAGAGGGGAAAAACACCAATGAGTAATAGGTTGCTCTCACATGCCTACAACCAGAGACTGGCCACAACTCAGGCAGATGCCCTGACTGGGAATCGAACTGATGACCTTTTGGTTCGCAGGCTAGCACTCAGTCCACCGAGTCACACCAGCCAGGGCCCATCTTAGCCATTTTTAAGTGCACGGTTCACATTGTGCAACCAATCTCCAGAACCCTTTCATCTTGCAACATTGAACCTCTGTGCCCATGAAACAGCTCTCCATTCCCCACCTCAATTTGTTTAATTGAAAAGAACAATGGGTCAAAACCCGAGAAATTCAATCACTACTTTGAATAGCTACTAAAAATCAGGTTTTCTAATTGAACTAAATTCCAGGTTTGAAAGAAAAGGCAAAAACGTGGACATCACAGTTTTCAACAATTAGAAGTTCTTATTGTCAGTAGAAGAACACTGTCGTAGTAAAACTCCATTTAAAAAAGTTGTGAGGGCTCAGCATCCCCACATTATATTCAAACTACCAAATGGACGCTCACGGCTTCGTTACAAAGGTGGCGTGGTGGCGGCGCAGCGAGTATTCAGCAGGTCTGTGTGACGGGGCAGGAAAGAGAACGGGAGAGCGGAGTGTACAATACACCAGTGTTTGCCGGGCTTCTCTGATGATAAGAATCACCCGAGATACTTGTTAAAAGTACACATTCCTGGGCTCCATCCCAGACCCACTGAATCAGAATGTCCAGGTTGGATTCCAGATATAAAGCTTTAAAACAACAGTCTTCTAGAGGGTAAGAGATCCTTATCCAAGTACATGTCCATCTTTCAGAAAAGCTGCCTAGAGCTGCTGATTGCAATAGGAAACAGACACCGAGTGTGGTAGCTCCCATCTGTCAAACCCTGAGAGGTAGCTTAAATGTTTATCCCAAGCACAGAGGCACAATTAGCCCCCAAATGAGGCTAATTGTTAGGGGACACGGTTAGGGGCACTTGGAGCAGAATCAGAGACAAAGCCCCCTGGGATGTGAATGCAACACAGGGGAGGGGGAAGGGCTGATACACCCCGTGCCAGCACGGCCCTTCCTCCTTCCAAAAGGGAAAAGCCTAACTTTTCAAAACCGAGTGTGGAACCAGTTTATAACACATGGCTCTATTTGTTCTTTGACAGTAGAGCCATTGCCCACTTCTCATCAAGATGGAGAGTGAAAACAAAGAAAAGCTAAGCACCGCCTCTTGGAGAGACCTGCCTGCAAGGTCTGCCTGCAGGACCCACTGCCAGTTACCACACTGATGATAAGGGGAGATGCTTGGAACCCCACTGGAAAACCAGCTCACAGGGGGGGTCAACTCCAGGTCTGAGTTGGGGCACCCAGTTCTTTTGTGCCAAATGAAGCCCCCAGCTCCGTGCCCCTGCCCAGCTCCCACCAGGACATGTTCTGAAAGAACAACCCCATATAAGTTTCTAACTTGATTATACCACACACAGTTACACATAAGAGCTTCAATGCCACCATTGGTAGCAATGATTCCTTGCTCTGTATTATTTATTTATTTATTTCAATGCCTCTGACATCCATCAGAAAAATACAAAAGAGATACTTCCTTGCAAAGCTCAGGCAATGATCTCAATTGCTGGAAGTGTGTGTGTGTGTGTGTGTGTGTGTGTGTGTGTGTTTCTCCATGCCTTTCACTTGCAGTAGTCCAGGCACTTACTCATAACCAGTTCATCCAACTCATCAATTCATCATTGCTTTCCTTTCTCATTGTTGAAGGATTAATAGATTATTCTTCACCAAAGCCATTTAGGAGACAGTGCTGTGGGCGGAGGAGAAAGTGAGGATTCTATCAAAACCATGCATGCCATGTTTAAAGAAATTCCATGTACTTTTCAATTCTAGACAGAACCACACGGCCTCCGATAAATCAGTCGGTTGCAATTCCCACTTCCTTCAGATCTGCATTAATGAAGCATAGCACATCACTCCGAATGACTGTTCTTCAAGTCGCTGGTGAAAAGCACGAACAACTGGAAATCCCTTTTGCTATTGCAGCGTTCCATAGAGCTGCTGCTGCTGATTCATGGCCCGGCAGTACAGTGGGAACTATTCAAGGTCAGAGTCTGGTGGTACGGCAGGGAGGGCTGGCTGGGAAGTTCAGAAAGGGTTGAATACATCTTCAAAGGTCTTCAAGTTTTTAATACAATTAGATTCTCAAATCTGCCCAAACTTACAGCACATTTGCAGTTCCCTCAAAATGGACATCCTCAATTAAAAACTGTGCCAACTGTTCAGCAAAGACACACAATAGCATGTGGTCTCTGCAGAATAAAGTAGATTTTTAGAATGCTGCATTTCTCTGGTAGGAGGCTCTTAGAGCTTACTTCTGCTATAACTAAAGAATTAGAGAGACACATTGAAAGTTAGATCAATCTTTTAAACCCCCTAAAAGTAAGATGCGTACTTGGGGAAAGGATGGAGGATAGAAGTACAACTCTATCCCTAGTGGCAGGGAGGACTGTGACGACCAAAGTAATTTTAAACAGCAGAAACGAGACTGTTTTTCCAAGGCTTTCCAGTCATCCTCATTATTTTTTTGGTCATTGTGTCTAAATATTAGAGCTGGAGAGCCCTATTATTCACAGTGACAGAGCTACGTAGACCGATACTTTGTCTGGACTGCACACAGGAAGTGCCTAGGTACAGCACTATGAGATGGTGTTGGGGAAAATGAACCTAAGCAGTAATCCCTAGAAAGAGGGAGAAGAGCTAAGCAGGCACAAGCAACTGCTCACAAACTAATCCCATGGCAATTTCTTAGCGGGTATTATGGGGGGCCTCCAGCCCCCGAGAGAGGGCCGCAGTGATCAGGGAAGATGTGCACGGGCAAGGTGTCTGGTGACTCACAGGGTCTCTGGGGCTTGGGAGATGGACTGGTAATGATAACTCAGCAACATATCACACCCGTATTACCTTCCAAGCAGTATGCTAAGGGCTTGACATGGATCTTCTCATTTTCTCTACAAAATATCCCAGTGAGGTACACACCATTATCATCCCATGTACAGATGAAGATACTAGGTTTTGTGTGGTACCATTGTTCAAGGAACACAACTGGTTCATAGAACTTCTGTCCATCGTGGAATTCACCGGGTCTCCTTAGTGACAGAGTGTCAGAGCTCGATAATGCTGCCATTTTGAACCGTGTCCCAGTCAAACGGGAGTGTTGCCTCCCTGTTCAGGAGAGCCTCTTCCCCCCTCCCCTTGGCTAGCCAGCCTCCGCTTTTCTTCCAGTCTCAGCTCAAACACCTCCTCTTCTGGGAAGCTTCTGCTCCCGGGAACTGCCACGATCGTACACCTCCCTGTGACTGGACTCAACTCCCAATATTGTGAGCGCTTGACAACTTGGCATTTTCCTGGTTTTCTCCCGGAGGGACACCCTCTTTGAAGGCACCAATAGTAGCTGCGCTGCTCCCTGTTGTACCCATCATGCTTTGCATGGAGCCTGACATACCGCAGGTGCTCCAAAAAATATTTCTTGAATGGACGAGTCATCAAACCACTCCATTTACTGTTAAGGAGAGGAAAATTCAAAAAGGTATGTAGCCTGTCCCATGCCACCCAGGAAGCTGGAGTGCAGGCGGAAGCGGAGATGAAACACCAGGTCTTTTAACTCCTGGGCGGGGTACCTCCTAGTGTGCTGCTGCCGCTCTCTTACCTAGAATGTCTCGAGTCTCCACTCCACCATATGAATCAGCCCATCCTAGAGCGCCTGTTCCTGTCCCCTCCTTGCTCACACAGACCCCAGAGGACCTAGTCAAGGTCCACAGCGCTCATCAGGTAACGGCTCACAGGCACCTTGGGTTAGAAATTCCACCCAGTTTCTAATTGCTCTCTAAACCTCTCCTGCCCTTGGCTGATGCTCTTCAGTACCCCCAGCTGCACCTCCACTTGGCTTTGTAGCCTGTAATGGGGGCTCCGGTCAATATTAACTTGATTTGGCAACACCACCCAAAGCACAGGATACCCCCTCCCTCTTTCCAAGGGCAATAGTAATGAAACAATAAAGACCACCACCACCCCCAACTGCCTCCTTCCTCAAGATTGCCAAAGAAGGCAAAATGGATTCTCATTCCATCTTCTTGCCTTGGCTCTAAGAATGCCAGTACTTCGCATCCAGCAACGCCAGCCCTAGTAGCCCCGTGTTCCCTGACACCTGTCTCCACCTCCACCATATACAGATTTGACAAGGGGCCGCATCAGTCTCCATTATTCATACCCATCACTTCCCCTGCCTGTTAGCTATTCCCCAAATTGAGCTATTCAAACCAATTCATCAGATTACCTACAGAAATATTGCAGGCTGGTCAAGGGATGAGAACAAATAACATTGAAATTTCAAAGCCATTACTGAAGGGGAGGCTAACGGGTGGAAATTGAACACAAAGGAGAGAGAGGAAGAGCTTCAAGAAGGCTGTTGAAATGTCCTCAGAAGTAATGTAACGTAACGCAGGAGCCAACGGCAGGAAAGGGCACGGGGAGCAAGGAATCCAGGGTTTCTGACCCAGTCCGTATCAAATTGTCGCTCCGACCCTAAGTCAAGAAACATTAGAGGAAAACCAGTCTGTCATATAGACTTTGTTCCAAAGAGGAGGAGATATTATAACACATGACTGAAGTATAAAAATCTGATTTCAGGGGGGAAATGTTGGCACATTTTATTTCTCTGTTACGCAGGAAAAATATTCATTCATCATTTAGCCACCCTATCTCTTTGAAATTCTATAAAATGCTGCCTACTTCATCTTGAAATATCTGTGCTTGGAGAAGAAGAATGTGCAGTTTAAGCACAAAAGCTTTAAAATGCCACAGGAGTAATATCTAAAATCAGCTTAAGAACTTAACGCAACAAGACAAAAGACCGATAAATCTCAAGTGTGTGTGCATTTTAATAAGAGAATTCTTGAGTGCAGTATTACAGTTTTCCCTGCCAAATAGAAGATATTTTCCAGTATTCTACATTCATAATTGTAATAAAAGGTCTTATTGTAAATGCTGCAGTGAGGCGCAGGGGGGGCATTTTGGATTTAAGAGTTTTATTACAGAGGTTAATTTATGGTTGCTGGGAAAACTCGCCATTGATTCTTCCCTCTCAAATCTTAGATTCGAAGTTAAAGTTGACTCTTGGCTTTGTTTTGTATTTTTTTTCCAAACAAGTTTCGGGTTTTTTAAATGACTATTATGCAGGAAGGTCCCACATCTTTTATTCCCCTGCCCGTATTTTTTGCTGGATCAGAGACACAATATTTACCTTAATAATCATCCACACATTTATCTTTAAGTGCTTAGGAATGTGCAGAAGTACTATTTGGCGTTAGGGAAAGAAAATAACATCTTTCAAACCTTCTCTTCAAAAGCACCAGCTCCCGTTCGGCATGGCAGCGGGTGGCAAGAAAAGACTGAGGCGCCGGGGCCGACAGGCTGGAGAAAGGGCCGCTGGGTTGGAAGGCAGGCTGGAGAAAGACACCAGGCCAGGCGTCCCTCCAGGGACAGGGATTTGCTCTCCTGCATCCCCTGTGGATGGGACAGAGCAAAAGCTCTTCATGCACTGATGCTCCTGAAAAGCCAGTCAGGGGACAACTTATTCATGGACAGAGGGGAAGGGAAAAAAGACAAAGGATTTCTTGCTGCTCCTGAAATCAGGAGTAAAATGACCTTCACTTTAGGATAAAAGGATACTTACTCTCCACTTTCTGTGACCAGAAAAACACACACATTCTCATTCTCTCTCTCCCTCCCCGCTCCTCTCTCTCTCTCTCCCCACCCTCCACCCCCCATTGGAACAATGGAACAGCACTTAGAATGCGGGCCTTCCCTCCCTAGAAAGGTCAGACAGAGGCAACTCAGCCATTGCAGGCGCCCAGGTCAAACCGTGGGGAAGGTCATACTGCTGAAGCCTTGTATAGAGCCCTTGGGTGTTGTTAAAGGCAGGAAGCTTGAACCTGCATTTTAATGTCATTCAGGAAGGAGGAGTAAGGCACAGGCCCTGTGTAGTCAGTCGCTCTGGGACTGGGGTGGTGGCCCAGCGACCCTGCCCAAGGGAAGGACCTGAACAGCAGGCCTGAAACAAGTAGCACTCGCTTCTTCCTTGGACTTTAAAGTGCGCTGTTGGGGGGTGTGTGTGTGTGTGTGTGTGTGTGTGTGTGTGGAGAGAGAAAACGCAATGCTTTCTACCAATGCTTTATCCCCTTTGGGTTCATAAGCAAGTGTTGTTTGCAGAAAAAGAAGAAGTGGCTCTTTAGACCTTATATTGACAAAATGAGTCATCTAACGTGTGTCATCGATCACCTCGCCTGCCAGCTCAAAATCAAAAGGTCAAAAGCAGAGAGGAGAAGAAACCCGGTGGGAGGAAAGCCAGCGGAACCGGCCGGAGCGCTAAGTGCTAAGTCATTGTCTCAGCTTCCGGCTCCCACCAGTGAGGAGGCTGGACCTCATTTCTTACCTCCTTGCATGTAGCTCTACACTCATAGAAGTTCATCTCCAGAAGGACCCAGAACCGTTTCCAGTGCTCTGAATCCCCCCATTTTATGATTGCAAAAACTGAACCCCAAGTCTCCACGAGTCTCCTCTCAGTCTGCCGCGGGTCTCCGGCTCTCGTCCTGTGCAGTACATGAGAACAGTGGGACGGGGGCGTGGGGGCGAGAACCTGCTGCCAGGCTTGCCCTGCGGTGGTTATGACACGTGCTCCTGCCCCTATATTAATAACGGCCAGCACTGCTGTAGAGCTTTGACATTCTGATCCCCTCGATAGCCTGCATCCCTATTTTACAGATGCAGAAACTGAGGCTCCAAGAGCTGAGCTGGCTTACCAAAGCCGCCCAGCACTCACGTGACTCTAACTTTTACTTGGTTGTGTCCAATGTTCCGAAACTAGACCCACGGCATGGGTCCACTCACTACAGAGACACACAAAATTTTTTTTAAAAAAAGAAGAAGAAGGGGGGGAAGGAAGGGCAAACCACGCACACAGAAAGCTCCTATAGTACCTATATTCTGGGTCCTGTTTAGTGTCCAGAATGCTTGTCTCACATCCATTTTCTACAGGAAGGCAAACATTTATTTTTGCAGCATAAATTGAATAAAAATTGAAGGGAGTTTCTTCAAAGACCTACATGGTTCTGCCCTGATTCCCAGACTAGTGTTACCGCTACCTGTTTCTTTAGCTTTCAGGAATGTCTAAAACCCACACTCCTCAATGGGAAATTAAGATGAAGGTGCTACCATTGTTACCATTTGCTGGCAAGTGCCCACTACTTAAACCCGCTTGTGGAGTCACGGTTCATCTCTGTTCCCCTAGCAGTTCTTGGTTGAAAATGAGAGCGTGACCCTAGGCAAGCCCCACCACTGGTCTGCCCGTGGGCAGCCTCCCTGCTCCAAGGCAGAGGGTGAGAACCGCCAGGCTGCGGCCCCCCCTCGGATGCCCGCTCCCAGTGTCAGCTGGGACAGCGGCGGTGACTCCGAACCGGAGGGTCCGGTCTCTGAACTGTGCTCAGGGCAGATTTATATCATGTAAATAGGTGTTCTAATACACAGACTGGTACATTGGCCAAAATTCAGGGACCTGTGAAATGTATTGGCTAATTCACAGTCCCACACATGTCCTGTTGCAAAGGCAGCTAGAAAAACATTTCCAAAATAAATGCCATTTCATTCTTAATCAAAAGAGAAATATCATAACCACCACCAATTTCTCCTTTACAATCCTGCCTTATCGTCTGTAATGGAGCTGGACCCTATAAGCCTGTGACGACCTTCTGCCCCTGCCGAGACCAGCTGGGGGGAAATTCAGCGCAGCTCGGCATTACAAGTTATCTCTCAAACGTACAGAAGTCTCATTAATTTCCTGGAAATATAGAAACCCGAGGATTTGGCATTATTGTGTAGACTATGATACTATGCTTTCAATCAATGATAATTGCCATTGCTAAAAATGATCATTAATGCTTGTATATTTTTACCGCATTTAAAATGCCCATGACATTGCACTGTAGAATTAAAAAAGAAATGGAAAAATCTCTCATTACCTACAGAACCATGATTCTGTGTAATTGTAGCCCTAAAAAAAATGTGCAATGGAATTAGTAGTAAAAAAAATAAACTGCAGCAACATCAACTTTTAACGTTTTTCATTTGAAAAATGAAACACATAGTTAATGCAGGGGATAGCGGGTTCAGCTAGTAGAAATTGCCGATAGCAGATAATACTCTAGAACTTTCTATATTCAATTCAGCAGAGTTATTTTCTATCATCAAGGCTGCTGCTGGCCTCTCAGAGCCTTTGTGCTAATTAGAAAAAGACATTCTCTTGCCTATTTCCCCCTTTACCTGCCCCCCCTCCACCCCACAGCTGGGGCTGTGACCCCCTGGGGAGCAGAGTGCCAGCTGCCCTTCACCCACTCCCCCCTCCCGCACCCCCTCAGGTAGCCGCCCTTGTGCAACACGGAAAACATGCTCCTCGATGGAGGCCCGGTCTGTACAGGTAAAAAAAATCAAGGAACAGATTAATAAATGATGGGCTATCATGGGATGGGATGTTAGGAAGTCATAACCCTGTGTTTTAAAGAATGTTTAAATATTCAAACTATTTTTAACTACCTCAGTGAACTGACAAACAGCTTCATAAACAAATTATCAGGTAAAAAGGTGTGCCCCAAAATGTTAACAGTTATCATCTCCAGATGATGCAATTATGGCTAATCATTCTTTTGTATTAATAAATTCCTACATTTGAAAGATTTGCTTCGATGAGCATGACTTACCTCTGTAATAAAAATGAATTATAAATAACAAAGAAATCTCTAAAATCCAATCTGCTTTTCGGTCCAGGAAATAATACCATTCAATGGCATTAGCAGATGTCCTTGAAAAAATGTATTTTAACCTCTTCGGTTCGGTTTCTCTTTTTGTGTGATGGGGTTAATCACGTCTACCACAAGGACTACGCCGAGCGTAAAACAAGCTCACAGACCCAAACACGTAGCATGGTGCCTGGCATTCAGTAGGCGCACAACTATTTAGGCTTTGGTGCAATTATCTCATATATCTCACCTGTCGCCTAGCCTGTGGCCTTGCCCCCCTAGTAGGAGCTCAATAAATCCCACAATCAAGGCATTACATTTGATTTGGAAGCCTGATTGTCCCGGAAAGGAAATCTCAGACGTTACGTGGCTGGGTAAGCCCTGTGGACACAGACCGGGGCCGTGTGAGCAAGCACGGAGCCTCTCCAGAAGACCACCACCTCCGCTCCCGACCGTGGTTTGGACAGCTTATGCTGGGCCCAGGGCTCTGCTCTCTCCGTGGGTGTACGTCTAAAAGCACTACTCTTGCTGTGTGGGAAAGGAGACTCGGGGCTGATGGATGAACCTCAACTTCCACTGAAAGCCTTTTTTATTAATGACCAAGGCCAGTGCCCTTGGACCACTGGCAATAATAACAAACAGCCCTGGCTGGGTGGCTCAGTTGCTTGGAGGGTTGTCCCATACACCAAAAGGTTCCAGGTCTGACTAATGGTCAGGGCACAGGGCACAGTCTAGGTTATAGGTTCTATCCCCAGTCAGGGCATGTATGGAAATAGGCAACGAATCGATGTTTCTCTCTAACATGGATGTTTCTCTCTTTCCCTGACCTCTCTCTTTAAAATCAATAAACATATCCTCTGGTGAGGGTTAAATAATAATAATGATAATGATAATGATTGATAGTAATAATAATAATAACAGACAGCACTTACTAGGTGCTGGGCACTGTTACAAGCACCTTACTTATACCAGCCCATTTAATACACGAAGAAGACCTCACCTGAAAACGCAGGGAACTCGCCTGAAGGGACGGAACCCCTGTGAGGTTCAGTCTGTAAATGTTTTGAGTTCTTATAGGGAAAGGAATTTGCAGACACACCAGGAGAGGACAGGGCATGAGGCCAACTCCTCCCTCGGAGGAGCGCAGCTGTCGTGGGAGATTAGGAAGCCCAGGGGACGAGTCCCCTAACGACGAGTTAGGTCAGCTCTTCAGAGCCGAAAGGTAGCTTTGCAGTTAAGAGGTTTCGGAGCTGGTATTTAAATTCCTTCTGTGCTTCTGCTCCTATTATTAGATTCAGACACTTTACCTTAGAACCCTACCAGTTCTTACATCATCTTTGTTTCTCTAACTCTTCCTGTCATTTTGCTTACATTCATTTTGCAGACATCAGCCTATCGGAACCAGTGTTCAGTGCTAGGGGTCCCGTCCAGGGCTGGTGTCCGACACCGTCCTGACCCACCCCCTCGCTTGGGGCAAACTGGAGAAGGGAAGGCCACCTTCCCCAGGGCAGGGTTGTGAAGGCGCCAGCGAGGGACGGGTTTACGGTGAACTTGAGGAGGCGAAGGGGGCATCTCGTTTCCTGTGGCCCTCCCAAAACGTCTCATTGATTTGCTCTCCTGCATGGAAAATCACCGTCTTACTGCGCAAATCCGAGCCCTGCAGTCCTGCCTCCACACCAGTGATGGAGTACATCCCACGAGAAGGATGAAGCAGGCAGACTAGGGCAGAGGCTCTGGGGTCTGTCCTCCCGCAGGCTGTGGTCTCCGAGGGTTTGGAGTCGAAACACAGAGTGGAGCAGAAGCAGAGGCCCCAGCGATGACCTCTCCTTGGCCGGCAGAGTGGGGGCTTTAAAAAGAAACAGGAAGCGAAAGGCAGGGCCTCCGACCTCTGGGTTCTCTCCGCCTGTCACCCAGCGAGGCCCCGTGTCGTCAGGAGGAGGTGGCAGCGGACAGCTTAGACAGCCTGCGTGGGCCCGTAGGACTCTGAGCTGCTGCCTTCCCCTCCGCTCTTCCGCCCAGACAGCGGACAGCGCTGCGCTGGGGCTGTGCTGCAGGGTGAGGGGGCGCCGCTCGAATAACCCACAGAACAAAGCCCAGAGGAAGGCGGTCTTTGCAAACACCCAACGCCTCTGCTTGCACCGATTTACCCACGTGCTCCTGACCTTGTTTCGGGAAACCTCAGCCAAGAGCGATAATAAATGGTCTTTTTCGGAAAAAGCAGGGTAAAAATTTCTTTTCTGCTCAGTATTATTACAGCCACATACATATTTTATTGTTCCCAGGAAGAAAATACGTCAAAATATCAATAGCACTTATAGTGAAATGGCGATTTTCCTCCCAAATTTTCTTCACTGTATTATAAAAGGGACATTATCAGCTTGGGAGGGGAGAACATTTTATTAGTGGTTATATCCCCCGCACTTGGCCTACCGGAGAGCCTCCAACATCCCACGCTGGAGATGGGTAACCCACAGGAGGGGGCGAGGATGCGGGGCTGGTCAACAGCCCTGGCAGAAGCCATGGAAGCTGCAAGGCCGATCCAGCAGAAGACTGCAGCTACGCTCCGAAAACTATGTCATTATATCATGAAAACTCTTTCTCTAGATAATTAATTTCCTGGCCATTTATATAGGTACAGCAAAAAATAAAAAAATAAAATTAAAATCAATAAAACAAAACTCTAAAGAACGCACACCACGATGCTGCTTTCAGTGACGACAAAGATGATTTTTGCCGAACATTCCCTAGGGAATTTTGAACCACCTAAGTTCTTTTGCAAAGCTTATTTGTGATTCTTTAGGGTTTCTATTTTTATTATTTTTCATTTGCACAACAGAGGACTACGCCTCTCATTTCAACCAGATGGGGCAACTAGCAACTCGAGCCAAGGCAATAACAAAAATTCTGATTTTATTCCGACCACCCAAGGGTCGCCTCCATGGGATAAGCTGGCTGGGCAAATCTTGTGTATTTATGTTAAATACTATACCCTGGAAGAGGGGAAACACCTGTCTTGCAGGGGAAAGGAGAGAAAGAAAGAAAGAGACAAACTGAAGCGAGGTTTATTAAGATTTCCTTATCTTGCTGAGACCACCAGCCAGGTCACCCGCGCTGCGGGTGTGTGCCAATGCCAACTTCAACAGCATTCTAATCAGCTCGTCTGTTCTCTCCGTTTCCTCTGCCCCGTCCACTTTTCTCCCTCCACTGGCTCCTCTGTCTTGCGTTGGTTTCTCCCTGCTCCTCCTGATCAGGCCAGGTGTCTTTAGTTGGCAGGTACGTGGTTCCTTTGCTTCCCACCAAGAGGAGATGGCCACAGACAGCCCAGGCGAGGAGCCACACGTGGAAATATCTCCATGGTAACTGCTGGGATGTGACAGAGCCAGGCTCATGCCAGTCAAACCACAGAGTGGCTCCAGGCAAGATCTAGGTCAGCCCCCGGTGGTTACAAGCCCGTACGTTGCCCACCACAGAGCCAGCTGTGGCAGGATTGACTGGGAGCCCAAAGGCCTCCCCAAGCCCGCCCATTCCAAGTGTCATAAGCCAGTGGATATTATTCGTGGGTGACTCTGAAGAAGCTCAGGCTTTCTGGTGGTTCGGCGATCACTCAGGGACCTCATAGTGACGGTCCCTGGGATGGACTTTCCCAGCATCCAAGGCCGCCTTCCATAGACAGGCAGCAGTGTTACTGCTAGGGTGCTTATTCAGTGAAGCGTGGTAACCAAGAACTCCCAGCAGCATGACGCCTTGTTAACAGAGTGTGGCAGCTGGTATTTTCCAAAAATGCTCCCAACAGTATTTCCAGACCCACATTGTTCTTCCAGAAACTTGACGTTCACCCATCAAGAAGTAGAATCCGTATCCTGCCTCCATTCCCTGGGCAGGCCTTTGTGACATCCTTTGTGACCAACAGAATGTTGTAGAAGTGACACTGCAAGACTTCTGAGGGTGGCTCATAAAGGCTAAATGGCTTTTACCTGGCGCTTGCACGCTCGCGCGCTCTCTCTCTCCCCCCTCCCTCCGCCCCCCCCCCACCCCGGCCCATGCACGTTCTGAGCTTTCAGCTGCCATGTAAGAAGTCAGGCTACTCTGACACAGAGACACAAAGAGAGAGAGATGCCTTGTGAGGAGCCCCGGCTGTTAAGATGCTTCCCAGCTCAGGTGCCAGACATGCGAGCGAGCGAGTCCACAGGAGATTCCAGGCCCAGCACAGTCTGCCTGCAATTGCATGAAGAACCCCAGTAAGTGCTGGGGGCAAGAACAAGGTGCAGCGCCTCTTGTGGAGAAGGGGGTGGGCCAGGGTGAAGGTTGTACTCACAGAGGAGGTACCTCTCCAGCTGGGTCTTCAGGGACAAATAAGAACCCACCAGGCAGGCAAAGGAAGAAGCCATCCAGGCAGAGGACGGGGCCTGGGGGTGTGAAACAGCCACAGGAAGATGTAAGAAGTTCCTGGGAGTGGAAATGAAGGACTCCCTTTACAGAGCCAAGGAAAGACGCAGTGAAAGGAGACCAGGATCTGATTTTCATTTGAGAAAGATCATTCTGACCGCAGTAGCGGAGGGTTGGGTGGCGAGACCAGTTCATGCTATGAAAACAGTTCAGGGGCGAGATGACGGAAGTTGGACTTAAGTCAGCAGCTGACGTGGAGAGAAGATAGCAGCAAGGAGAAGGAAGTCTCTCGGAAAGTAAGCCGTCACCTGTTGGAAGAAGGCAGACAAGGTGGAGGTGGATCCAGGTTTCTAGCTCAGAAAGAAGGGAGGCTGGTGGCACATTCACTGAGCTTTAGGTTGCACATTGTGTGGAGGGCAGGTGGACTCATGCCCTTCCCACCTGTCTGTGCTCCCAGTGGGGATGCTCAGGGACCAGGGGCACGTCCAGGCCTCATCAGCAACACATATATTTTTAAGTCCAGTAAATGAGGGAGCCATTGAAGAGCAAGTATAATGGTGAAGGAAGAGGGAGATTGATGGATGGACAGAGGACATGGACCCCGGAAACGAGAACGAAGAGAAAGAGCTGAGGAGCACAGACAAGTCCAGGAGCCACGGAGCTGAGAGCTTAGCTACCCTGGGGGCTGGGGGAAAGGACCCTCATCTCTGGATGGGCCCTCGGTGCTGCCCTTCTCTTTGCTCTGGGTCTTTTCACAGCGATTTATTCATTGCATAACATTAGAAGAAATGCATGGGTCAGAACAAAACCCCGATTTCTAGTTTATCACGAGGGGCAATAAAAGCAATACCTAACGACTTTAATGGTTTTGGCCAGGAGTTCACTTAATTCTTTAGGTAGTCATCAGATTTTTCAGCAAGAACACATTTGAAATGCAGGAAGCAGAGGGTTGTGGCTTTTGGATGGGACCCAATAGATACAGTAACCAGACCTGCAGGTATACCCAAATTCCTCGCGGGTACACAGGACGGGTGAGCTTGCACATTTTTGCGAATACTAAGGAATCCTGAGATCTGCCAGCACTTAATTAATATTGATGGTCCCTTCCTAGAAATGTTGGGCTTTGAAAGCACCTTGGGTGTCGTCAACTCTGACCTCTACAGATTTTGGGTGGCGTCATTAAATGGCAGGGGGCACGGAGTTTGAATTCAATCAGAAGCAAAAAAGTGGGAGACACTTGATTCTATGCAGAGCTGACCTGCAGGTGTATATAAATTATTGATGTGGATGCCACCTGATGAATTTGAGGGTAAAGGTAGGTTGGCCAGCGATGAATCATGGACTTTCTCTCAGCTAGCGTGCCCAGGGCCAGGCCTCTCACTTGCCAGATGAAGACACAAAGGACTACAGAAGTGAAACAGCTTGTCCAAGGTCAAACCCAGGCAAGAGCCAGAGCTGGGTGATTGCTGGGGCTGAGCACCTTGCAGCGTTCATTTCCTCCAGCAGAGCCATCTGCAGGCCCCCTCTGGTTTTGTCTTACATGCTTTATGTCAAATGCTGTAAAGAGAGAAAGCAGAAACTATTGTTGAAAAAATGCTTTGCCAACATTGGCAGCCATTTGCACTCGGTGATTTTTAAAGCTTCCCAATGTCCTTTCAGTGCAGTTGTGGAAGATGTGAACAAAATGCATACTGCATTTGGGCCAATCTAACGTCTCCTAGAAATAAGGTGCTTATTGTATCCGTAAAACAGATTTGGAAAATTAAGTAAAATTTTATCCACAGAGAGAAAATGTCATTGTTAACTGCTTCTCAAAACTGAATCATTTTTATTTCTTGATAAGCTAATGTCATCCCAGTGGGTTACTAGGAACCCCGCAGCTACAGCTTAAACTTCCCGGCGCCCAGCACAGTGCCCCAGCACTCGGGAGCTGGCAGTCTGCTGGACTGCCTCACCCTGACGGCCGTCCTGCAGCTCTCAAACCGGGCTCCGTGGGCCACAGGACCCCCTGCTCACTCAGCCCAGCTGGCTTCGCCCAGGCTTTGTTCTCTTCACTTCTCCAGCATTAGAAATGGCTTCTGCTCACCTCTCCTTTGTGCGAACCTTTCTTCTCCTGGCTCCCATGACACCAAGGGTAGCAAAGGGTTTTCTTCTCAGGGCCCCAATCTGATTGATTAGTGTTGCTCCCTGGAGCACAGTGATGGAAAGGATTCTGAAGCCAATCCATCCCATTTTCTCCACCTGGACAACTCCTCCCACTCCTTCAAGGATCAGCTTCAATTCCACCTCCTTGAAAGGTTGGGGGTGGGGTTCCCTCCTCCGGGTGCCCGTTCCCAGTACAGATTCTGTTACAGCGCAGATCGCTGTGTTGTGTTTATCTGTTTCGATGCCTGTCACTCCCCTGTGAGCCCCTCAAAGGCAATCTTTTTTCTCTTTATCCACAGGGTCCAGCATAGCGTTCTGGGTCCATTAAAGTATGGCAACTGGATAATGGATAGATGGATGGATGCATGCATGGATGCATGGATGGATGGATGGAAATGGATGAATGGATGGATAATAGATGGGTGGATGGAGGAATGTGAATCTAATAGTTTGGCCTGCTGGTTTTCTGAGAGTATAAAAATAATATGCTCGCCAGTAGCTGCTGGTTTTCTGTCCCCCATTGACATGCTCCCATCTCTTCCCATGTTTAGCTAAATGTGGCAAGGTGGAAGTTCACTGCTGGAGGATTTTAATCTTTTCTCTTGGAGTGGTTCCTGCCACTTGCACCCCCAGAAAATGAAGAGAGGCAGGATGGAGTGCTACTCCAGGCAGCAGGGGTCTTTAAGACAGTGCGGCATTCCGCTTACTTCTATCCACAGGTTTTCCAGTCCCTTGCTGTGTGCCCTGCGGAGACTGCTCTCATCTCTGGGCCACTCTGGATCCTGGAGTCACTACTGTCAGCCATTATTTTCTTAAAGTCCACCCCTGACTCTCAGTCTCTGTTGACACCTGATTCAGCATGACAAGGTGGAAGGCACTACCTGGAATAGATGTGCCCGCCTGGCTCTAGGTGACGCTCAGGAACTTAAGATGGATGTGTTTTCTGGTGACTGCCCCCGCATGTTGGTCCAGTTAGATCCAGAAGTGCTCAGCTGTGTGACTGATCAGAGAGAAAAGAAAATAAATGAGTTTCCATGAACAAAACTAGCAGGCCATCTTCCTTTTTGTTTTTCACTCAAAATGGTCTCAGACACTGTGGTCGCCTTATTCGTTTGCGTTCTGTCAGTAGGCCCTGTCTGAGCTCTAGGACACACAGAGGTGAGGGGAGAAGACATTGTCCCTTCTCCCACAGGGCTTGCTCTGCAGTTAGGGAGGACAGACCACGAACAAGAAAATCAGTAGAGCTAAAAGTGTTTGAAGGAGCTAGGGTCGCTAGGATGGAGGATGGCCAGGGGACCCTTCTGAGCATGTGACATCTCAGTTGAACCCTGGAGGATAAGGAAGGACCCGCCAGGGCTCGGTGCACGGTATCTTCCAGTACATACTCACCGAACCCAGAGAGGAAAATCCGGCTAGAGTCCTTCAGAAGCAGGCTGGGGGTCCAGTGCCCACAGAGTGCCCATGGCAGCACCACCGAGACGCAGATGGATGGAAATGGTGACCTTTGAAGCTGGGCTCTTGGGGAATGCTGGGGACAGCTGGGCGGCAAGGTGCCTTTGGTGACTCTCAGGCCACTTCTCCCTGTCTGCAGGTGTCTGCAGTGAAGCATGCACAGGGAGGCTTTATAGCCTCGTAATAGCTTGTAGTCCATTTTCGAATATTAGGCCAAGTGCTGTGTGTTGACATCATTACTAGAGACATAAGTGCCCTGCCCATTACTGTAATTAGTGCTTTATTAAAGCGGCATTTGCACAGACTCGAGAGCGTCACAGGCTAAAACACCAGCGATGCTGAAGTGTGACCAGGAACAAGGAATCTAAGGGCCAGGTGTCACCCGCACATCTTTGGCCGACACAGGTAACTTGATACAAACCCTTTATCTGGGGAAAGGGGCTTTACGAGCAGCTTTCTCTTTTCCCACCTCTGTAAGAGCCGTTCTTCAGTCCGCCCGGTGCGCCTGGGAAACACGCGCACTCCGTCTTGCAGTGTGACGGAAGTTAGAGGTGCAAGTGCTCGAGATCAATTCCGAGCTTCCACGTTTCCTTGTCTCGATGTTTCTTAGCATCTTCCAGAGCATCGTGTGATAATCTGCTTCCAGAGCCTTCAGGAGAGGAGATGCATTGCCAAGCCTGGTAGTTCATGCTTGGCTTTATAAACAATTAAACAGCCATCTGTTGGTTTGCTTCGGTGACTGAGAAAGCACCATTTAATTGCCACGGGCGTCCAAATGGATGAGCGACCCTGGGGCGACGGTGCTCTGGGTCCAGTCCAGCGGCCCAGTCACCACATTACTAAAGAGCTCCACTCTGTGGCCTGTGGTCATTCGTTTCCGTCTCCTCTGCCCACTGGGGAGGGCGGACACAGCCAGGGCTCCGGCTGGCTCGCTCTGCATCCTCAGCCCTGATGCACACACAGGCAAAGAATAAATTGTACTGAATGGATTTTGATCCTACAAAGATTGAAATCTCCTCTTTTAAAAACAATTTGGCTTAAAGCATTAGAAATTCACTCTCTCACCATTCTTGGGGGTCTGAAGTCCAAAACCAAGATACTCGTAGGGACACGTGCCCTTGGGAAGCTTGAGGGAAGGCCCCTCTCTGCCTCTCCAGGCTGCGGGTGGCTCTCGGCATCCCTTAACTTGTTGTGGCTGCATCGCCACAGCACTTGTCTCCATTTTTACACAGCCTTCTGGCCTTCCGTGCGTTTCTGTCCAAACTCCTCCGTCAACATGGGAGGTTTGCTTCTAGCGGCAGGCCTGGTAGCGAGGGAAGCGCGTGTGTCTTGTCTGTGTGGGTCTGGGTTGTGCCTTTGTTCCTCGTGGATGAGCCGCGAGCTGGCTGATTTCATCTCCTCCATGCGGTTCTCCTTTTCCCGTGCAGCTTGGTTCTGGGCTTGGGTGGAAGAAAGAGTGACGATCTCGTTCTAGGAGAAGGTGTCTTGTGCACACCTGTTGAAACTTCTTCTGTCCTTGCTCTCTGTGGAGAAATAACATTACAGAGAATTCAATGGCGTATCATGTATAATCCATTAGCATTTCTTTTCTAAAATTTCAATCATGGTCACCTACGTGCTTTTTTTTTTCTCTCGTCCTTCTTTTCACGTGGTAAAACCAACATCGGCAGGAAGCACTGGCGCTCAGGGCGACCTGGGCAGTGCCAGGTTAGATAAGTCCAGCTAGCGCTGCCCTCGCTGCGGGCCTCATCAGAGCCTCCGGGCTGCTCTCCAGCTCTGGGAGCCTGCATCTGGGGCTCCATGCGTCATAGTCTCCAGATGGAGTCAATGCCAGAGCCGTCTTAGTGGTGACTTCTCAAGAAACTAGTATTTCCCCCGAGACAGTTTAGGGGACAACAGTGTACAGCTTCTTTAGTTTTTCCCCATTTCTTTACCATGTCTTTTCGCAAATGTTTCTCTAACTACAATGTGATTTTCCTGAGTTTTCCTTTATCCACTTTTGGCTTTCCCTCAGTCAGAATGCCTGACTCAAACAAATAGGTATTAAATACATTTGAAATTAAAAGTAAATTAAATGCCTTCAAGGGTTTGGCACATAGAGGCTTAGCAATTCTCAGGCATTTTGAGCAGAGTCCCTGTTCTGCCCACCCCCCCTGCACCCCCCCTCTGCCCCCACGAGGGCGGGGGGCTCCTGGCAAAGGGTCCAGAGTAAGGTCTGCAAGTGCTTGCACGTCATTGGTCCATGGCCAGCAGTGATCGGAAAGCAATAGAAACACCCAGCGAAGGTTTTTCCAGAATCTTTATCATTTGTGACAACATAATTTATAATCCTTATAATTTATCATCCTAAAGTTGTGACTTCCCAATATTTTCTGGAACCTTGAAATGCTAATTACTTGCTTCTGCGACATTTCCTTCCTTTGTGAAAATGCCAGATGGCACATATTCATGGTTTAGATTGGCGTTCATTAGAATTAAAGTTAGTTTTTGATTTGGGCAGGATATTTTTTGAGGCTGGTGTGACCCCCTGGAGAAAATTGTCTGTTCTGAGACCTCAGGAATCCTTGAGACACAAAGGTGCGGGGAACACAACACGTCCAAGATGACCCATGCCAAGCTGTCCCCTCCCCTCTTCACCAGCCTTCTCCTTGCAAGAGTCGTTTGCTTCACACGCTGTGTGACAAGTGCCAGCCCTGGCTGAGGGCCATGGAAGGGGACCCAGAGATGAGAGGGTGGGAGTCAGTCACCCAGGAGTCTCCTCTCCCCACCACAAACCACAGACCCAAGTGTGACGCCCCTTTCGCACACTGCAGCTCTGTGTCCCCCTCCGACCACCACCCCCGCCGCCACCGCCAATATGACAAAGCCAGAGACGACAGAAGATTTCTAGCTGCCCTGATCCCAAGGTGTCCACCATCCTGAACAACTTCCATAAGGCAGTTCTGAACAAATGAGTTCCTTCCAGGTTTACTGCAGACTTGCCTACTTTCACTGTGGGTTGTTTTATTCATTTCTTCCTGCTGTCTCAGGATGTGGAGTGCACTTGATTGTTTGAGGTAAGAGGACTTTTCTCCATGTCTGGCTTCCTCCTGAGGACAAAGATATTTGGCATCTGTTCATCCATTGTGTGGCCTCCCCCTCTCTGCCTGCACGAACCTCGGAAAACCTTCCTCCCTCCGGCCCCACGGCTTCCTTCTGCACCGCCCCGGGCTTCCTGCCTGCCCACGGTGCCGTAGCCATGGGGAGAGTGTGCACCCCTCTCCGCCTCCAGCCAGAGCCACACCACGCGTAACCTAATCATCCCTTCCTCACTGCCCGCCTGTGAATGAGGCGGTTGTCCTGGCAGAGAAATTGAATTAAGGGCTCTGCTTGCGAAATCCCAAATTTATTCTGCTGGGGCCTCAGTAAAGGCCCTAAAATTCAATTTAGCAGACTGGGGAAGCAAGACAAGAAGTCCCCGAGGTGGGCCTATCAGCCTCTTCCATCTGGTTGCTGGGAGCTACGGCCTGGTGGGGCAGAAATAGCCTGGACTTTGGGTTCTGGCATATTTGACTTTGAGTCAAACTGGGCCATTTGCAGCTGTGTGAGCTTAGGCTAGTTACTTAACTCCTCTGAGCCTCGATTTCCTTACCTATACAAGAGAGCTCATAGAAACGCCTACCTTTCAGGATAATGGTATAAAGTACATGAAGTGCCTGGTACTGAGTGTATGCTCAGCAATGAAAGGCCTTACTGTTTAGGTTCAGCCCCTGGAGTACAAAAACAGAAATGAAGCCGAGGAGCTGGCGAGAGAGCTCTCCCACCACGAATTCACAGCTTCCGTAACCCGAGTTGCACCAGACAGCTGGACAGTGATGGAACCAAGGCCAACCTCGTCGCTGCCACTGCCCAGCGCTGTGTCTCCTAAGGTTCGTCCGCACTCCGGCCTCCTGCCTACTGAACCACGGGGGCAGCAGCTTGGACACCCCACTTGGGTGTCTCCTCCGTATCTGCTGTGTCTTGCCTGGTACCAGGTGAACCTGCCCTCCTGTCCTTCCTGCTGCCGAATGTCAGATCCAGGGGAGGGGGGAGGACACCCCCATGACCCCTGGAAGGAGGTCTTTGAGTGGAAATCCTCCACGAAGCGCGGGGAACTTCTGCTCCCCACTGTGACGTGCTAAGTGGTTGCTCTCTTCT
Organism: Phyllostomus discolor; assembly: GCF_004126475.2. Lineage (NCBI taxonomy): Eukaryota > Metazoa > Chordata > Mammalia > Chiroptera > Phyllostomidae > Phyllostomus > Phyllostomus discolor. The sequence continues at coordinate 79,402,134 of NC_040913.2, forward strand.
TTGGTGGCCCTTCCTGACCACAAGACGGCATCCTACGCCCTCCAGAAGTGGAGCTGGTGATGGTGGTGAAGGGGGAGGCAAAGGTGGGGAACCCATCATTTCTCCCCTCTAGTCTTGGAAATACAGCACAGCAGTAACACTCTCTGAACCCTGTTATGGATAAACAAGTGATAGCCCCTTTCTGGGTCTCTGTTTCCTCACCTGCAAGTGGGGGGTGCTGGGCTAGAGGACACAGAGTCCTTTTACCTCTAGTAGCCTATGATTTTGCAGTAGGATTTATAAACGAGAGACTTGGCATTTGGAGTGAAATTAAGGGGAAGACTTGGTATGTTGAGCTCTTCCACCTGAGCAAACACTACACCCACAAAGTGCGAATTCCCACAGGCAAGGAAAACAATAGGGCCACCCTTGGAGTGGGAGGGGTGAGGTTAAAGACGGGCGGCATTGGGAGTGAGACCTCTTCCTGCGCAGCAAAGGACACTACCTCTGGCAGACGAGACAGTCTGCACAGCATAAAGGAGACTCTTAGGTCCCAGCGTGGTGGTGGACGAGGTGTAACCGCTCTTTCTGAGCGCTACTCGCCTCACCGCTGTGCTCTGTAGCGTGGGGGAAATGGGACGTGAAAGCAAGAGGGGTCATGTACACAGAAAAGTCAACGTGGTCAAGTATGAAGTGCTTTCAGCTGCCTCTCCGAGGCCTTCTGACGTTAGTACTACAAAGACGTCAGAGGTCACCCGGTATTCGCTCTTCCATCAGCAACTTGTTTAAGGGGTTGTGAGGGTGGAGGGATAGTTATTCCCCACCTGGAAACTTGTAGAATTTTTTGTGTGTGTCCTTGTAATGAAAAAACATTATCAGTCTGTGTCTAGGTGCAGGTCTTTTTAAATTGGTTTTACCTGAAATGTGTGAGCACATCCAGTGTGGTCTCTTCCCAGCTTGGACCTGTTTCATTCAATACAGTTTTTGTCACTTCTGTTTCTATTGTTCTGGTTTCTTTTGTTGGCGATTCTTGTTCCTCTTGTCACTTCTGACTCGGGACTCCTCTCGCATACATCCTGGTGGACTCCTGGGGTTCAGCTCCAACTCCTCCCTGACTCCATGCTCCACACTGTCAGTTTCGCTCATGTGCACTTCCACGTGGAGTTTAATTTCTTAAGTGCATTTTTGCCATCCATTTTTTCTCATCTCTCTTCCTGTGTCATCTTACTAACTTTTTAAAAGACCTTTTTTAAATAGAGCACTTTTAGGTCTACAACAAAATTGAGAGGAAGTTACAGAGATCTCTCCTGTGGACCCCCCACCCCCACACATACATAGCCTTGGCCTTGCCCATTATCAACATCATTCACCAGGATGGTACTTTTTTTTTTAACCAAGATGATCCTCCATTGAAACGTCAAAATCACCTAAACTCAATAAGGTGTTTCCCTTAGAGTTCACTCTTGGAGTTTTACATTCTATGGGTTTAGACAAATGCATAATGACATATTTCCATAATTATAATACCACACACAGGATCTGCATTGCCCTAGAAATCCTCTGTGCTCCACCTCGTCCTCTCTCTCCGACCTGCCACTCACAGCCACTGACCTTTTACTGTCTCCACAGTTTTGCCTTTTTGAGAATGCCAGGTAGTTAGAATCACACAGTATGTAGCCTTTCAGATTACCTTCTTTCACATGGTAATACGCATTTAAGTTTCTACCATGTCTTTTTATGGCTTGATAGCTCATTCCTTTTTGGCACTAAATAATAACCCATTGTGTGAACGTACTAGTTTAGTTATCCATTCACCTGCTGAAGGATGTGTCGGTGGCTTCCAAGCTTCGGCAGTTATGAATAAAGCTGCTGTAAACACCCATAGGTAGGTTTTGCGTGGACGTATGTCTTCAACTACTTTGGTAAATACTAGAAAGCACGATTGTTGGATTGCATGGGGAAAGTGGGTTTCCTTCTGTAGGAAACCATGTTGCTATGGTGTTAGAGATCAACATAATCCTTACCTCTGCGGGGAAGACTGACAGGAAGCTGTGGTGCTAGGGGAGAGATATTATGACAACTTATTAATCTATACACTTAAATTTTTTTACTTTTCAAAATGCATGCTAGAGTTTGATAAGGGATTACAACAAAAATCATTTCATGGCAGAACCACCTAAGAAAGCAATGGACCATGTAGGATAAATGCACATCTTTCTAAATGAAATTTTCTAAATAAAAAAGAAGTCACTTTGCTACCTTTTCATCCAAGTCTCTTCTCTGGGTGTGGTTTTCTGTAATTCATAAAGGCTGTGTCTTCTTCTAGTCAAAGATGTCTTCAGTTTATATATTGTTTCCTATAGCACATGTGTTTCAGACATCTGCTCCTTTTCAGAGTCTTCAGAGATATTCTTTTCTCTCTTTTTATAAATTACATCTTAGTTGTTATTTCTGTTCATATACCCTCAAATGAGAGGGTATTTAGCACACTAGTAATACCCTTGGGATATTTACCATGTGCTCAGCAGTTTACAAATATGTCGGCCTTTAAATTTGTGCTTTTTTTCTCACACACCCCAGCACCTTACACCCGAGAGAAAGGTAGGTCTTTTTTCTAAGTACTGGCTCTTTTAGCCCGAATGAAGTACAAATAGCTCCTTCCTGTTTCAGGAGCATCTGAAGAACTTGCCCCATATAAGCTTTTGTTAGGGAATGTGGGGTCTTTCTAGTAAGAGACCAGAATGGTGCAAGATTGGGAGGGGACAGAAAATGGTGTTTCTATAGGTTTGTGGGAAGATCTACCCCAGAGAGTGGGTGAATTCCCAGAGCATGTGAGCTGCAGGATCTGCAGTTCCTACAGGTGATGGAAAAGCAGACACCCTGCTCAATGGAAGGGGCTCAGACCTGGGACTGCCTGAACTTCGCAACAGGCCTACTAAGGAGGCATCACCTTGACCCCTGCTTGAGCAGCAGCAGCGTGGTGGGGGCACCTGAGCTCCGCAGAGGATGGGCTGGAGAAGTAGCAGCATTAGAAACAGGTATCACAGAGACCCAGAACAAGGGGCCTGTCCCCAATATTGAGGGCCTGTGTGAGCCGGCTGATATTTAGCTTCTTCCTGACCTTCCAGATTTTGACTGTATTTAGAATAATCCAGAAATGTGACTTCCGTTGCACTTGGGTTTTGTAGAGTGCGTCATCCCGGCTACACATAAAATATTCCAGGAAATCTTCCGAGTACGTGCCGGGCAGGCATTAGTGTTGTCATTCCACAGACAAGAAAACAAGGCACAATGCCGGGAAGTCATTTTCCCGAGGCCCACAGCTCACAGTGGCAGTCGGTCTCCAAACCGGGCACCGCCAGATGACCGGGCCCTTCAGCGCTGCCTTTCCCTGTCTCTGGGCCTTGAGGGTCGGTTATGCCAGCCTTCACCGTTTTGTGTCTTCCCAGCAACTTTAGCAGGAAATTAAACCAGAGATCTCTTCCGTTTTGTAATGCTTCTATTTTCTCATAACCTATGACTTGGGATTGTCCCTTAAAGTTGATGATTAATGCTGATTTATAAGAAAGAGAATTGCTTATTTACTAATCTTTGGAACGACCAAAGAATTAACACAGGAAAACAGGGATGATGCCAAATATCTTTGCTAAGGCTTAATATATGGTTATGTCCACCTCCAAGGCTTAAATGAAAACAATGTCAAAGTTTGGTTTTGTGTATTTTATAGTTCTGGCTACCTACCAAATAAGACTCATACTAATAGCTAGTTACCAGGCTGTTGTTTTTGGTGAAGTGTAATTTCAGAACAAACTGGAGCAGCCTTTGTAACAAATGCACTATTGTCCTCTGCATTTTGTTATGCAGCAGATGAAATAACGACACGACACGAGGCGACGGCCCCCTCGCTGCTCCCGAGGTTTGTGCCTCCTCGGAAACGTGAGCGAGGCAAGGCACAGAGAAGGAACATTCTCAACACGCGGTGACTCCCAGCCTGACCTGCTCGGTTTCCAGCTCCAGGACAGCCCGCGGCTCTGTGTGGAGGAGCCGTTGCCATGAGTTTTGAGAAGGAAGAATGCAGGCTTTAAGTCGTAATTCTCTAGAGGATATCGAATGATCATAGGGAAAACCATGAAGTCAGTTCAGCTTCTGACTCTAAATTTCAAAGAAAACGGGGAGTGATAGGACATTAAAGCTTGCTGGAAAATACAGTGGTGCACATTTTAAAATCACGGTGCATAAATACTTATTTTTTTTTTTGCCTCATTTCTCAAGTGAGTCATTGTTTTCTTAATACGAGTTATATCATCGCCTGTTTCTAAGAGTAGGAACCAGGCAGTATTGTAAACACAGGATGGAACCGGCTGAAATACAATTGCTTACACAAACCCCCGAAGTCCTGGCTGTATCCGAGGCATCTGACTCCAGGCATGCAGCACAAACCGCCCAGAGCTCAGGTACAAGGCATGTGGCTGCCAAGTGGTCTGTCCCAATCCTAAAAGCAGCTCGACATGTTCTTTTGCACAAAAAGCCATGCCACTTGTTGTGAAATTCTGGATGCTATACATTGCATCATATGTATACAGTTACATGTTTAAATATAATTTATGACCACACCAGTCACGAATCGGGATTGAGTGAGCAGAGAAGATAAATACATACTAGGTTCTGCTTTTTAAGCCTGTGGCAGAGCGGTAGTGCCTCATTCCCAACCTCTCCATCTTCTCTCTGACCAGACACCACTTAATACCATTTAAGTCAATAATATGGTTTATGAAGTCCCCATTCATGACCCAAATTGGACATGTACTTTGAGATTCAAAGCTACAGCAAAAAAATGAAGAAATGTATTTATTTTCACCCAGTTACAGAGTATATGACTAATTTGTCAAAATTCCCATATAGCTAGGTGGGTTTTTTTTTTTTTTTGTCAGATGAGGTTTCTAATTTGCCCAAAGTCCACAAACCAAGACCCTATTAGGATTATTTAACTCTTTTCTCCAGTAGTGGGAATAAAAAGTCAATACTGATCTTTCTAAAAACAATTTGGCAATATAAATCAAGAGTCTGAGGAATGTCTGTATTCTGTGGGAAATGGGTTTTAAGAAATAATCAGGGATGTGGACACAGATACCATATAAAGATGCTTATCAAAATGTATTTACAATAGAGAAAATCTGGAAAAAAACCTAAGTGCTCCGCAATAAGAAAATAGTTAAAATATAATTTCTCTATATGAAAGAATATTACACAGCTATTAAAAAGTATGTCTGAAAAATTATAATAATGTTAATACACTAAAAAACGAGAAGTAGTCAGAAGTACATAATTATGATAATCTAACTTTTATGTGTAGAGTACTTGTAAATACTGAATGCAAAGACAGTGAATTATATTGGTAGTTATTTCTAGGTGGTGCTGATTCTATTTTCTTCTTTACGTTTTCCTGTATTTTCCACAATGTCTACAATGATCTTATATTAGTTTTATGGTAATAAAGGTAATAAACAACACAGATGAAAGATATTATACCAGGTTTGTACAAAGCACGGCACAAGGTATGAAGCTATGGAATAAAAGCTGCTCTGTACACATAGCCCTTAAAAGAGTCATCCCCACATCAGATTCACCCAGGAACCCAAAAGCCCTCAACAGTGAGGAAAATACCCTGATGGGCTCTGAGAGTTTTGACATGTAAACCAGTCAAGATCTCCCACGCCTAGGATGCATCCTCCATAGATAGAGGCTTACAGAATCCCTCGGTTAAAGTATTCATCTGCCTATCCCATAAAACATGACCTAGCAAGTCACTTGCAGTCAAATCTGCAAGAGGGGCAGAGGGCCCCGGGTAACCTGATGCGCCCAGAACATGTCTGTAGCTTTAACAGGTGCAAACAACTTCACTCGTCTAAATATAAACCGACTCAGGCAGTTTGGAACGTCTCTCCCTCTTTCTATTCTCATCAGGCACAAGAATGTTCTCTTCTTTAGTTCCGACTCTTGGTGCTGGGTATTTTTATTTAGATTTGCTCTGCCATATTTTTTTTTGTTCAAAGAGAGGCAATATTATAACTCTAAGAAGGAAAAAACTTTTCTTCTAAAATCTTGGATGAAGATAGGACCTCAGTTGGGGCTGTCTTTGAAATGCATTAAGTTGAAAAGGAGATAAGACGACAATATGTTTGAAGACCTTCTGGGTGAGCATGGAGCTAATGGTAACACATGCACAGAGAAACATTGCTTTAATCAGCACAGTGGGAATCCTTTGGGGGAACCTGGAGAGCCCTGCACCGTTGCTGATTCCTAGCACGGCCTCTCCCATGACCCCTACACTCCAACTCCCCCTTCAGGATGCTGCCCCGTGGTCACTCCTTCAGGAACATTCTCTGACCTCCCCTACTTCCCACACTTACCTCCACTGCCACACGTGCCCAGCCTTCCGGTTAGCTCCCAAAACACAGAGATTCACCTTCCATACATTCATCCCACTTCATTATTTAATCTAAAAGAATAAGATATGTTTCATTTTTCCATATCTAGCACCCAGCTTTACAGTAGTTCCTCGCTAATGTGCTGTTGAGTGAATGGGCAAGTATGTAAGCGAGGACTAAAGGAGTCATTGATGAGCCCACGTTTAAGGAATAAAAAAAGACAGCACTACCAGTAATAGACACAAAAAGAGAGTTTATGGGAATATGATAATTAGCTATGATTAGCCACTGCTAGTCTTTTTGGTTTATTTGAGGAAGGGACGGTTGGTTTACTGAATGAAATTGAAACTAAAATGCCAAATGTTATCAATGAACTTGGTATGCATTGACTAACAGGTTGAAATAGTCTGTTTTGACTTTCTTTCTGCTCTAAAATGAGAGAGTGAGGCAAGATCTCAACGTCCAAGGGCCAGTCCAGCTGTCAGGTTCTGGGGCTCTGGACTACTATGAATTCTGCTGGAACAGTCCTCCAAGGCTTGTACCCCAGCTCTATGCTGATCGCAAATAAATCTGTGCTCTTTTCAAATGCACAGATGCCACGCTCCTACCTACCAAGACTGTGGTATGCTACAGCTGGGTTTAGCTCCACTCTCTTGGTCTGAAATAGTGACCAAAACCACCAGGAAAATTATTATTCATGGTTTCCTAGATCTATGTAAGGAAGATGCTTCCCAACCCGAATGCTCTCAAGCTGTGTTCACTTGTCCCAGCTTCTTCCCAGTTCGCTTCAGATCACCCTTTGCCTGCACACATTTTGCAATACCTGTTGGCTCTTTATCTGTGCGCACTCACTCAGCATGCTCACTGAACTGGAGGAACGCAGCCAACGCTTGGCTAAATAAATCTTCAACTCACTCAGCAGCTAATAAGGGGGGGTTAGAGTTGGGAACGGGGTTATTGCACAGAAACTTTATTTGCCAACCACCTACCAATAGGTGATTTCGTAGGTGGTCTTTTTTTTTTTATCAGATTTGCCCATGGAAAGAGAAGGAAGAGGGCTAATGATCGCCCTTCAGACAGGGGAACTATGTCTGGGGAAGCGCTCTAAGTTAAAGGCCCGTGTTGGATTATTGTGGCAGACTAGTGCCTCAGTCTCAGATCCCTAGTACAGTCAGGATATGCTCTTCTATCCCTTAAAGCATAATTTCCTAAATACCATATTCAACAGAATGAAGTTTCATAAATATATTCAATGTAATGGACTGGTCTTTACTCTCAGATTATGTCCTTCTTCCATTGTGTTGTTGTGATTGCTGTTAAAGAGAACTTTTTTTTCTAAATAAAAAGATAATAACTGAAGATGTTAAGGCTATTTTTTTTAAATTCAGTGTCTTTACTTGGCACTTTAAAAAGGTGACAACCCCAGTATCAACTTCCAAAATTCATTAAAATTAGAAAACTGGGATCTTTATCCCTAAAGTGACCTTCTCAAAGCTAATCATAAAAGAGATGTTTTTATATATGACCATATAAGAATGTATTTATTGATCGCCTAGGAGAGGGAGGGCTTTTGGTCTCTTCTGATCTCATCATTTGCTACAGACCTCAAGATATGTCAGAGATCATGCCCAAGTCATTCTTGTAACAGATTCAAGGCAGGTAATTCCTTCCAAAACATCCTACTTTGCCGTGTCTAACACACATCCACGTTTTTGTGTGCATTATACACGGGATTATTATACCCATGGTATGTAATCATCATACCCATGTATAACGCACACCCTTATTTTTCCCTCAAATATGTGAGCAAAAAAAAAAGTGAATGGTACCTGTCTGAGAAACCCTCAACTATGTACATTTGGCCCCCTGTGAAATGGATTTGGTCCTTTGCCCCAATAACAACCATATAAAAAGAACTGTACTATATTCCTATCTCAGTAGCACCTGGACCACGACAGGCACCGAGCAAACGTTCAATAACTGCGAGGGCACTATCTCAGGAGCTGGGAATGACTACCCAGAGAAATGCCATCTAAATAGGAGGGGAAAACAAGGATTTTCTCAGGGCGTCTCCAGGCTCCGCAGGTGGTAGGGAGGGTTTGCTCATCTGCGAGGCCCAAGGCTAAAGTGTGCAGATGAAGGCAGGGCCAGCGGGACAGTGTAAGAAGGCTTTGCCCCGCTAGGACTTTGCCTAGAGAAGGAACTTTGCAAACAGCTTATGTGGAAGCCTCTTACTGTAATGGCATGCTCCTCTGTAGGAAAAGAGCCTCTGACCCCTGCAGCCTGTGCCCAGGCGTCTGATGAAACGGTGACCCACCGCCCTTCCCAGCCTGGGGAGTGCAGCCCTATCCCTCCCGCCGCTCCGCAGATCACGTGGAGGAGCGGTGCTCTCCTGGAGCGTGGCCTCGTGGCAATTGGTCCCGGCTCCGGTCCTGGGCACGCCCATTGGCTGCGGGGGGCGTTCACGTGAAAGGGGGTCTGGGATGGCATCCCGAGAAGGGAGAGGTGGCCAGAAAGTTAAAGGGAGCAGCAACGCGGCAGCTGGGAGCCCGAGTCCCAGGTGGCTGGGAGCCGGGAGGAGGTGAGCCTGTGCTTGTGTACAGACGTATGCGGCTGCCGGCGGAGGGCGCGGACCTGAGTCTCGGCTCCCGCAGCTTCAGTCGCTACGGCAGCTCCAGCCAATGTAGCACAGATGCGGCCGCAGGCTGGCGCCTCTGCACCTCCGGGCTTATGAGCTGTACCAGGTAAAGTCCTCCCCACGCCCTCGAGTCCGAGCGCAGGGCTGCAGACACCGCGCGGCGAGGGGTGCGCAGCGGAGACCCTGTTTGGTTCCTGCCATCTACACTTTCTCCGTCCAACTTGAGGTTATACTCCTGGGTGGAACGCTCTAGACAGGTTCCGGGAAGCTGTTGCTTCCACGTGGAGCGGGCAATACGGGGACGCGAGAGGTAGAATAGAACTCGGCCGGACCCACGTGTTACACCGAGGTGCGGTCCCCGCGGGACTGGGACTTCAGATACCCTTACCCTCTGTTGTCCCTGGATTGGGTCGCCGGAGTTGGGCGGTGGGGTCTGGAGCACAAGAAAAAGCCGATTCGTCTCTCTCCGGACTCGGTTCCCCGTAAAACGCAAAGAAACACACTTGACAGTCTCTCTGGCCACCGAAGGAGTTGAGACATAGAGCGCTGCGGTGGCCGAGGCCCGTGAAACCGAGTCCCCTCTGGCCTCAGGTTCCCAGACTGCGGCTGTTTCGGGGCGGCTGGGGAGAGGTGGCCGCGTGGGGACGCTCGCGCGGCGCGGCTCGGGCCAGGACTACCCCTCCACCCCGCCCTGGTGTAATAACTTGGGCTCCTCCTCCTCCGGGAACCGAGCGTAGTCCAGTGGCAGCCGCCCCTGCCACCTCCCTCTGAACTCTCCGATGAAGCAGATGAAGCAGCGAGCGAGCTGGGGAGGGGGCTGCCCCTTGGCCCCAAAGGTGGGTGCCCGACTGGGAGGAGGATTGTAGAAGGGCTTGGGGTGGGTCAGAGGGTCTGGCTGGAATGACCAGTAGGACCTTCCAGCCTGGGTGTTCCACTCTTTTGAACACAGAGAAAGGTGTGTAGGAGGGACTCGCTGCAAAAGAGGGGATAGAGGACCCAGAACCACATACTAGGAGATTGGGGCTCATCATGGCATCGTTTCCTAGAGAAGAGGAGGAATATTGAGGAGAGGCTTGACTTGGGAACTTGGAGAGTTTCTAGAAGGTGTTGGAGTCTGTGGTTTCTGTGGCCAGGCCTCCCTGGGAGAACCGGGGTCCAGGAGAAGAGAGCCTCAGGCCTTTGAACTGGGGTGCAGAGGAGAGAGGAAATGGTTCATTGGGCAGGGTTGTCCAGGAGCCAGACCCGGAGGAAGCCCGCTGGAGGCCTTACCACAAAAGTGAAGTTGAGGTGTTTAGGGAAAGTCAGTGGGATGAGAAGGATCATCAGGCACTTTTGGCAACCATGCGTTTCCAAGCCAGAAGGGACCTCGGAGGAGGAAGCTGGGGCCCAGAGACTTTGAGTGACTCGGGGCAAGTGGCACAGCTGGGCAGTGACATGTCTAGGCCCGCACGCTGTGTTTCATGCGTGACATTTTTAGACGGCAGGGACTGTGCTGTTTTAACTTACCCCTTTCTGAATGCACAGCCTCTTCCAGAGATATTCATCTCAGAGATGCTTTGGATGGTCTGACAAGATAGAGGAATCCAAGTGGCTTTTAAGGCTATGAATAAGGGCCCCATTGTCCGAGTACAAAGAGAAGGATGCCAACTTTATTCATACTGTGCCAACCGGACCTTTTGGGAGGGGATAAAGGTGTCCTGGAGGGGTAGATGGCCAGGGTTTTAGAAAAATTATAGACAGCTGTGACTGCTTACCTAAATGTAGTTTGGGTGTTCCTGGGGTGGGGTGGGGAAGCTTTGGTCCATCTTATTTGTCTGTCTTCACTTATCAAAGTGAAAAGCAATGGAGGGGGAAATACAGAAATATCTTGGTCTCAAGACCAAAAAAAAAAATAAGACTTCCTATAAAAGGCATGGCCAGAAAGTTAGTCGGTCAGCTGACACTCTGAAGGTCGGGTGTATTTTCTCTGCAAGCCTATAGTTTTCATTAGAAAAGTCACCATGACATCTAGCGCCGGCCAGCTGTCTTTTTCAGGTGGTGTGTTCTTTGTCATTAGTGGGACAGGGAAAACCTTTATGCAGAGCTATCTGTGCTCTCTGACTTTCCTGGGGTGTTGGGGTTCGCTCGCTTTTGACCAGGAACACTGAAATCCACCCTCCGGCATGGCCCAGGCCCTCATGGGGCCAAAGTGAGCCCGAGTACCTATTTGGAAGCAAAGTTTTTGAGCATCCACTCTGGTCTCAGTAACAGCCTCTCATGCTCTCGTGGTCCTGTCCTGCCACGAACTGGCATCCAGGTCCCGTGTCACACTGGGTCAGATGTGCGTCTTGTTCAGTTTTTGCCTCGGGCCAGCCTCGGTGACTCACATTCCCTGGTCCCGGGATGGGCAAGGGCTGGAGCAGCGGCATGTCTGTCAGAAGGGCCCTGCGGTCCAGCGGGGTGCGTCCCGCACGGGGGCTGGTCTTTCTGTGCCATGTGAGTATCACAATGCCTGTCCAGGTGCCTTCTGTCCAGGGACTCAGGAAACTAATACCGTGTTGCTGGGACTGCTTCTGGGTGACGGTCACCCCTGTCACAGTCCACGGGGGCATCCCTGAGCGGTGTGTCAGGAATGCCTACACCAGACCAGCACTTGCATGACCGAATCTTGGAGAATGTTTCAGTTAGCAAAACGGGAATCTACGTGTGAGGGTAGGCAGAGTGGGCAACGGTCAGATCCTATCTTAGATCCTATCCTATCGGCCACACGGGTGAATGTCCACACCTCCAGTTGTGGTGACGCTGAGAAAGTAAAGGGGCTCTGGGCAGAGTGGCTTGTGCAACGCCCCTGGGGCAGTAACCCTTGGGCCTACAGGTGGTTAACCTTGCTTTTGCCTTTCGTGGAAGAATGTTGCAAAACTGATGAGGCTCTAGAAAGTGCCAGTGGAATTGTTTGATTAGCTCTGGCTACAACTGGAACCTCACCTCCTGACCCCCAGTTCCACTAGTTTGTACGGCATTGTGCTAAAAGGTTTTCCAGGCAAATTTCTACCTCTGGGTCCAAGCGGTGTAACGTAACCAGTCTGCATTCTTCAACTGATTCCCTTGCTTTAGAACTGTTTCCACGCTATCTCAAGAGCTTCCCAGCCTTTTCTAATGAGCTGTTTTGATATCGTGTGGGAAAGCACATATGAGGCCTGGCAGCCTGGCCTCATTTCCCAGCCTGGCTGGCCGGGCAGAGGGAACTTGTAGCTGACCCTGTGCTGACTCAGGCAAGGAGGAAGCTGCTGAGGCCAAGGAGGAAGCCCCCTCCCTCCGTTCATACCCAGGTAGTCAAGGGTGGGAAGAGGGGGAGGGGCTGTGATACGAGGCCTTGCCCCCTGCTTGGTGTTTCATTCCTATTGAATAAAAAACAAACCAACAAAAACGACCTGTGTTGAAGTTAGGGCTGAAGAGGTAATTCCAGGACATTCTAACAAAGTTTTGCAATGGACCAGGGAAAAAAAACTAGGTTCAAATACTTCGTAAGTTTAGGGTTTTTTGGGATTTTTTTTTTCATTGAACCTGTTGGTCAACACTCTTAAAAGCTCTCTTGCACAACTCAGTGGGAACTCTCCTTTCCAGAACAGTCGCAGGAGTGTAAGAACAGATAATAGAAAGCAAATCGCCCTCATTGTTTTACTCATTTGACTTTGTTACAGAGGAAATAGTAAGACAGATACCCTTTAAAATGAATGTTTAGATAGCTACATTATGGCTATAAATTATTGTTTTATTTGTCTCTGAATGTGTATGTTTCTTTAGTTGGTCACCTCTAAGTGGTTCCTGCATCCTAGGGAAGCGCTGTAATTCTTTAGGGAAAATGGGGTCAAACTGTGATGTCTTTGTCCTTTGTCATGGTTTTCACTGTCTTTGGTTAATCAAAGTCGGAAGGTAAAAATGAGATTATATTTATTGGACCTAACCAGTGGTCCCAGCTCTGAGCAACATTTTGGACAAAGGCTGCTGTCACTTCTCCTCAAAGACCCATCACCCTGCCGCCTCCACCGTGAGGTGGGAGCTGGGGGAGGCCTGAGAGGGAACCCCCTAGTGCAGCTCCGCACACCCACCTCGTCTTGGTGAGGGAGGAACGTCTGGGAACCAGTCTGTTCCTGCGTCTGTGATTCCCAGACCAGAGATCCGAAACCTGGTTTCTTCACTGACTTCTCAGTTAGCCCATTTTAACTGTCAAATCAGAACATAAATTTACCATAATAATTAGAAAGCTAAAAAATTGCCCGGCTTTAGGGAGGGAATTGTGTTGACTGTGGTTTTGGCAAATCTTGAAATATTTGAGGGTTGTGGGGTTTTTTAGATTCATTTTATTCTGATTATGGAAGGGATATTATGTTAGAAAATGTAAGCAAGAAAACAGAAATTTCCTGAAATCACATCCACTGGATATTCTGACAGTGTTGAATGTATCTCTAGTCCTTTTTTTGTGACTATGCATAATATGCATACGATTTTTGTCCACGGGCCTCGTCTCTATGTACAGGTTTGTCCTTTCCATTTTTTACATTAACAATTTTTTTAATGCCGTTCAAATCTTTCTCCAAATAATGGTTTGATGATGATATAAAATTTCATCCCATGGATGTGGTACACTTGATTTAAGCTGATACCTGTTATTGATCATTTTATTATTTCCTCACCCTTCCCCCCATAATGTTGTCATTGAATATTTTAGTGCATTAACCTCCATGCACTAACCTCCATTTTTTAAAAGATTTTATTTATTCATTCTCAGAGAGGGAAGGGAGGGAGAAAGAGAGAGAGAGAGAGAAACATCAATGTGTGGTTGCTGGAGGTCATGGCCTGCAACCCAGGCATGTACCCTGACTGGGAATCGAACCTGCGACACTTTGGTTTGCAGCCCGCACTCAGTCCACTGAGCTACACCAGCCAGGGCCTCTCCATGCATTTTTAAGAAAATCCTTATCTTAAGAATTATTTCCTTAAGATAAGGACCTGCATGTGCTATTAGAACCAAAAATGATAAGAATATTTAGAAAAGTTGTGCTAATTTGGATTAATACAGGTTTTTGTATTGTCTTTTAAAATTCTTACCTAATTAAGTAGGTAAAAAGGGGCATTGTTTCCTAATCTAAATTTCTTAAATTACTTACAACGTTGGACATTTTGCATATTTATGAGCCACTTTTAAATTTCTTCATGAATTTTTATGCATGCCTTCTTATTTTTGTATGTGAAAAACTCGGCTTTGTTATTGTTTTATAAGACTCTTTATATATGAAGGCACTAACCCTTTGCTGTCATGATTTTTATAGTATGTTTTCCAAGTGTGTCTTTAATTCTTTGATTAAAATTTTTTTCTTAAGAAAAATACAGTGTTCATAAGTCAGATTTAACCTAATCTTTAGAATGATTCTGTTTGCTGTTATTCTTATAGAGGCTATTTTCATTGTAGAAAAAAAAACAAAAACTCACCTATATGAAAAGTTTAGAAGTACTAACTTGCTGGGTTTTTTTAAAGAAAGGTATACTGGGTTATAAAAACCTACTGTACATTTAATGAAAGTAGGGTTGTGTCTGTCTTCACTATTGAAGTCCAATGTTCTTCGAAATGGCTGGCCTATAGTAAATGCTAATCAATATTTATGGAATGAATCCATTTCTTTTCATTTGATTAAAGCAGTATTTACCAAAGTATGTTCCTCAGAACAAGTATCCTGCTTGATGCCCCACAAACAGGGTTCCCGAGTCAGATAAGTTTGGTCAGTTCTGCAAATAGTACTCTCTGTTATTAATCCTCATAGCATATCATTACAGAAAAAGTATCGTGACAGTAAAACCTATAAACTTAGCATTACAGCTCGTGGTTCCATGCTTTTTTGATCGTTTGTTTCAACTTTGGACCTCTTCCTCCCCACCCCACTTCACACCCTTGATCTCCCGTGAAACCAAGGTCGGCCGGACCACAGTGGAGTTAATGCTGAGCCGTCGCCCCGTGGACAGAGAGGAAGGAAAGCAACATCGGTCTGATCTCATTGCTGTTTCTTTCTCTGCCCCTCTCTTTGCCAGGGTTCTCACCTATCCCCGTGACCCGACGATGGCTGTGGACATCGAGTGCAGGTACGGCTGCATGGCCCCTTCCTTGCGCAGAGAGAGGTTCGCCTTCAAGATCTCGGCGAAGCCAAGCAAACCTCTGAGGCCTTGTATCCAGCTGAGCAGCAAGAATGAAGCCAGCGGAGTGGTGGCCCCCGCCATCCAGGAGAAAAAGGTGAAAAAGCGAGTGTCCTTCGCAGACAACCAGGGGCTGGCCCTGACAATGGTCAAAGTGTTCTCAGAATTTGATGACCCGTTAGATATTCCGTTCAACATCACCCAGCTCCTAGACAACATTGTGAGTCTGACGACAGCAGAGAGCGAGAGCTTTGTTTTGGATTTCCCTCAGCCTTCGGCAGATTACCTAGACTTCAGAAACCGGCTTCAGACCGACCACGTCTGCCTGGAGAACTGTGTCCTGAAGGACAAAGCCATCGCCGGCACAGTGAAGGTGCAGAACCTTGCGTTTGAGAAGACGGTGAAAATAAGGATGACCTTCGACACTTGGAAAAGCTTCACAGACTTTCCCTGCTGGTACGTGAAGGACACGTACTCCAGTTCAGACAGGGACACGTTCTCCTTCGACATCCGCTTGCCCGAGAAAATCCAGTCTTACGAAAGGATGGAGTTCGCCGTGTGTTACGAGTGCAACGGGCAGACGTACTGGGACAGCAACAAGGGCAAAAACTACCGGATCACACGGGCGGAATTAAAATCCACGCAGGGGACAGCTGAGTTGCACAGTGGGCCAGATTTTGGAATATCCTTCGACCAGTTCGGAAGCCCTCGCTGTTCCTATGGCCTGTTTCCGGAGTGGCCCAGTTACCTAGGGTACGAAAAGCTAGGGCCCTACTATTAGTGACTGCGAGTGCCAGAGGCTGGCCCAGCAGGTGCAGACAAGCCTAGCCGCCCTCACGGTGGGAGGAGATGGAAGCCAAGAGAACAGCCGAACTGCCGTTAGGCACAGTTTTTGAAAAGAAAGGATCCTATGCAGTTTTTCCTTCAACCAGCAAGTCCAGCCCGGCCTAGATCATAGAACTGGCTTCATGCTCAGAGGGGCTGCAGTGTGCTGGTCTGTTTGGCACTCGTGGCAGCTGCAGCATCTGGGCAGGATGCTGCCAGGAAGGGTCTGGATAGGAACCAGGCCTGCAGGCAGTGCTAGCGAGGCTGGAGCATGGTGGCTTCATAAGGACGCAACTCGGAGGGTGCCCGGGCTGGGTGGAGGAGCCACTGGGGAAAGTCAGTCACTTGAATGTCACTGCCCCCAGCCACCTTGTGGATCCTGGCTGTTCGTCTTTAGGTGTTCTCCACCCAGCCAGGCCCTTCCTGCCTGTTGCTGCTGTCCTGTGTCCATGGGCTCTGCATACTTTGCGCACATTTGTGTGTGTGTGTGTGTTTTTCTTCACCAGTTCGTCTGATGTGCAGGAGAAGATAAGAAAGGCAAATCAGCCTGTGAGACCGGCACTTCCCCTTTCTGACCCAGCGTGACTGGCTCCTGGTCAGTGGCGTAGACTGTGTCGGTGACAGCAGGACAGTCATGAGTGGGACACTTTCAGCTTCTCCTCTTGGCTTTTGGGGGAGCTTCCTAAGTACTCAGCCTTATCCTGAGTCGCCAGACGGCTCAATGACAGGGGTGCTTTAACTCGCTCGGTGGCTCTGCAGGCGTCTCGTCGTTCACACGAGGACTTTCAATCTCCTTTCCTGGAGAGTCGTCCTTTGCGCTGTGTTCAGGACACTTGGACTTGCAGATCCACTAGTTCCCCAGAGCCTTCCGAAAATGTCTGCTTTTATTTTGACTGTGATTTACAATGTCCAGGACACTTTACGCGCACCCAGGGGCTCTGACTTGGGTGTTCTTATTTATGGCATGTGAGTATGGTTATGTGAAGCGGGGAGGGGAGAAAAACCTCACTAAGTTCTCCTCCGTCTTGCAAGTGTGAAATGTCGGACGTCGATTGTTCTTCAGTGCGTTGGACTAAGGGGTTAAACACCCGTCGGCTCTTACCGTTGTGAGACCCCGAGACTTGGACTGTCAGAGGGCTCCCCAGACCCCGGGACTTTCCTTGGGCGGGACTGGCTTGTACTTGGGGTGGTTTACAATATTTTTACATGTGTATTTGTAGAAGGTGGAGGGAGGGTTCTGTTTTGTTTTTGTTTTTGGAGATTAAACAACACTCTCAGATTCCTTTTGCCTGATTTACTCAAGCGAGGTCTCCCTAAGGGAGGCCGGAGGCAGGCACACAGCTCCTGGACTCTGGAAGCCAAGAGTCTCCTTCCGCTGGTATCCTCCAGGTCCTGTAGGAAGGACGTCCTGCTTCTGCGTGGGTGAGTGTCAGGCAGGGACGGAGTGTCTGGCTGGGCTCCTGGAGTTTGGTGGTGGTTGTTTTTGTTTGTTTCTTTTATGAACTTTAAAATGTTATAACTTTTTAAGTGCTCTTTAAGTGGTGTTCAATGTAATGCTTCTTCCTAAAAACGGCTGTTACTAGTCTGCAATCTAGTGCTTTATTCTTCATGCCTCTGCCAGGTGGGCAGCCCTGAGGGATTCCACGATAATATAATTTATGGGAAAATCACATTCACCTTGTGCTGAAGTTGGGCAGAACTGTGATTTATCTCAGCATATCTCACATCAAGCACACAGAGAGTACTTTGTGTTACAAATCTTGTTGATCAGAGCCATTAAGAGCGTAAATCTAAACTGAATAGAAGCAAACCTGATTTCATATAGGTCGTGAATTGATTTTGTCTTGAGAAGTCCCCTCCCTCCCCCTCCCTCCCCTGCCCTGCCTGGACAGGTGTGAGTCGCACTTGCATGTTACCAGACTACAAGGGAATGAGATCATTCTGTGTGCCTGAGGAACATGCCTCGAGTGACTTCTCTACGGTTTTCAATAATATAGTGATCCTAAGACATTCCTGTGTCAAAATTTGAAATAGGGTGATTCAGCGATAAGCATCTCTTTTAAAACAGCTGTAAACCCTCCCTTCCCCTTCTTGAGTCCCAGGCCTCCCCTGGTTTTTGTTTTTTGGGGTTTTTTTTTGTTTTGTTTTGTTTTTGCTGGCGGCTCTGGCTGCAAGCCCCCAACCAGCGCACCTGGGACCCTCACCCACCAGGCAAGTCCTCGCCTGCTTGCAGAGACCCTGCTCTGACTCAAGAGTCTGGTGCCCGGCTCCCCGTCCGTGTCGCCATTCAGTGAGCTTGGAGCCTCTGAAGGATACCAGCTCCTGTTTGCTAAGCAGGCTTTCTCCTTCTGTCCCTGTCACCAGATGGCCTCAAGAGCCGCCTGAATGGAACCTCTCATTCCGTAGGCCTCCGTGAGCTCGCAGGTCTCCACGCTGCAGAGAGGGATGGGTTTCCAGGCTGTAGGCTTCCCTGCACCTGGCCTGTAGCCTTGGGTCTCAGACAGCTCTTGGCTGTGATGACAAATGGCCCCCAATCCTGGGGTCCTTCCTGAGTTGCCCCAGAGGGCCCAGCCTCCTGCAAGGGGGCTGGTGGTCCGGGAATGGGAAAGCAGCTCCATTTTTGTTTCTTATTTATTCCCCAAAATGCCTTGGGTTAGCGTTTGCAAATTAGGTGCAATAAATAAGCTGGACTATATAAAGATGTAATAAATAAGCTTTCAGTGTTTCTTGGAAGAGATGAAGCATTTGAGTGGGTTTCTTCCTCTCGCTCTTTTTTAGGATTCTTGTTATAGTGTAGCTGGTGAGAAATAACAGAGTTACATAGTTCTCCACAAATTAAAACAATTTCAGAATCAACGTAGAATTTCTTTTTTCTCTACGATTTAATTTTAATGGTGGCAAAACAAGACTTGATGTTTTTTTAAAGCTGTAAATTTCGAACTGCTCAACGAATTTGTGGTTTTGATCTTTGCTTATAATTTGCTTTTGAAAAACAAGCGTCACTTGTAGTCACTTGGATGTTAAATGGGTTATATATGTGTTTTTAAGCCCAAAAAGGGATTGTTTGCTCACTTTTTAGAAATGCCCATTTTCTGGCTCTCAGTGGATGGGGAATGAAAGCCTTGGTTGTTTTTTTCATTTGTTCCCTCTTTTAAATGCCCCCCCCCCCTCCACGACTGGATGTGGTTTGCCGGAGCAGGCCTCGCGGCTCTTTGCTCCGGGAGGTCCCAATCTACTTGTCTCTTCGGATGTGATCACTGACATTGTGGAGAAGTGAAACAAAGAATGGCATCTTACAGAGTCATCAGAAGACACTTAGGCAGCCACCTTCCCTCCCTGAAGTGTGGGACACAGCCGGGGTGGGACAGGGGGCTGTGGCTCTGGGTGGCTCCTCCTCCTTGGGGTCGGAAAGCACAGCAGCCCAGGCTGTGAAGCCAGAAACGTTTTTACAGTTCTGTTATCAGTGCCCGGAGATTGCTGGGCCCGGGAGGACTCCCAGATGCCGCCATGACCACAGTCACTACGTGGTTTCACTTTGACTTCGATGTGAATGTAGAACTGAAAGCCCAGCTTCGGTGCACGCCTGCAAGTGCCTTGTCAAGGAATTTCCACGTTTTGAAAAAATAAATATTTTTGTACACAACGCGGAAGAGGAAATGCACTTTAAAATCACAAGAATGGATGTATTTTGTGTGGAATAAGAGAGTGGTTTGTAACAAATGCAAAAACGTAATAAAGGTAGTAAAAACCAAAACTGAGATTGTCCTATTTTAAACTGCTGCTCTGCTGGGAGTCAGGTGCGGGGAGGTTGATTCTCGGTGCGTTTCCGCAGACAGGACACAGGTTTGCAGAGGGACGGGGCTCAGTCAACGGCCGAGCTGATGAAGCTGGAAGACCCAGAGGAAGGGCTGGGGAATGGCTTTGCAACTTGTCACAGTGGCTGATTATAACTCAGAAAATACGTGCTGGGGCTGAAGCACAGGGGCCAGTGTTGCTCTGAATCCACTCTTTTAAAGGTATATTTTATTTTATTTTTACACTTGTTGGGGTGGCACTGGTTAATAAGATGATACAGGTTTCAAGTGTACGTTTCCACGATACACCGTCTGCATATTGCACTGTGTGCCTACCACCCAAAGTCAGATCTTCTCCCACCCCCATGCCCTGACCCCCTTTACCCTTTACCGCCCTCCATTGCCCCCTCCCTCTGGTCACCACCCTATGTTGTCTGTGCCCGAGTTTTCCTTTGTTCTTTTGGTTGGTTCATTCACTGCTTTCAGTTGTATATCCCCTGTACGATTGACATTGTACGGTTCTTCACTTTTCTGTCCCGCCTGTTTCACTTAGCGTGGTGTTCCGAATCCATGCTTCATGGTCTGAACACTTGTTCTTGAAGTGTATTTTCGGTTTGGTGTATTCAAAGGTGGGAACCCTGTAAATGCCACTGAGAGCTTTTAACCACTTAGTCACCCTGCCACCAGCAAAACCAGCCCGCTCCCTAGAGGACTCCCTTCCCATCGGTCCTCCGACACGCCCCCGGAAGAAGCTTTCCAGGGATGTTTTACTTCCCAGTTCAGAAGGGGGAGTGGAGGCAGAGGGGCGCTGCAGCCAGATGGCTCCCCTCGGGCAGGCTCCACCCCGAGAAAGGTGGCAGTGGCTCTGCCCCGGGGAGGGGAGTGCGTGAAAGTTGCGTCCCCAGCAAGCAGAGGCAAAAAGCGAGCTACATACATAACTGCCTTTCCCGAGAATATCAAACTTCGTAGAAATGGGAAGGGGGAAAGATTACACTTTTTAAAAATGAATGTCTGTGCTGAGATTCGGAATGGTTTTTATACTCCTGTAATTCTGACTTGTGAGACAGACACCTCAGAGATGTCTAGAGTGAAAAAAAAAAAAAGAAAGAAAGAAAAAGAACACTTTCCAGAGCCATGTGCCCAGAATCACAAACATCCAGCTCTCTGAGCAATCCAGCTGAGCGTTTACTGGAGATCTGCCGTGTGCTAGGCAGTGCTAGGTCCTTTCCTACCCCGACCTGTACCAGACACTCGTGTTTTAGGTGATCCCTCTGGTGGCCATGAAAGCAGTGCGTTCTGCTGCCCAGTGGCATCTCGAGTCCGAAAGCTGGGGTTCTAGCCTCGACCCTGCCGTCCCCCGTCAACGGCTGTACTGAAGGGGCTCATAGTGTTTCCAGCGGGAATGAGAAACCAGGGTCTCTAGCTGGGCCCTGAGCACTTGGGAGAGTTGGCCAGCATATTCATCTTTAAAAGGTTTCTAAATATAAACTTGGAGAAAGCACCACGTACACTATTTGCATTCTTCATAAACTCACAGGAATGAAGAGCATTCCAGACAACGGTGTGGACACGCTGAAACCGTCAGGGGTCGGGCTGGAAGGCATGTCAGGGCCCGTTCGGTGGGCGAAGATGTGTAGGGCCTGAGTGTGTCTCCTAAAGTCACACAGGCAGTGACAAAGCTGGAGAGGACCATGAGGGTCTTTCCTGCTTCTTCCAACAACTGCACCCCCAAACTGGCATGCATCTCAGAGAACGGAGACTTGAGGGTTGATTCTGGAAAGAAGACCCTCGTGATGGAGAAGCAACCCCAGGGGTGGGTGAACATATCCTTATAAACGGCAGGCATGCCCCTCCCAAAGGCTTCCTCAGCACAGACACGGACCACCCACCCAAGGAAGCGGGGGGCCGGACACCCAGAGGTTTAAACACGTAAATCTCTGAAACAGCTGACCGCTGATTCAAACAAATATTTTAAAAACATAGCATTGGATACACACACACACACACACACACACACCTGCACACTGGCGTAAAAGTGGACATTAAGTAATTGGGGTATCTGAGGGCCTGAGGGGCAGCAGGCTGTCGTTGATGGCAGGAAGCCACCGAAGGGGCCTGTGGCTGCAGGGACCGCCTGGGAGACGGGCAGGGGCGAGGCCTCAGGGTTGCCTGGCACGGGGACAGAAGCCCCGCTGGAGCGCAGGGGACTCTGGCCTTTACCCCTCGCTGACCCTTGGTGAGGAAACAGGGCGGCTCCACTGATGCCTTTTGTGGCCACACGGGAGTCTCTGGTAGGTGACGTGTCTCTGCAAACACTGACGTGCCTGCCAGCAACAGGTCCTCCGCGGGGCTTGAACTGCCAAAGGTAGGGTGAAGGTACACAACACACTTTCCGAGCCAAAGACGTTCGTAGTGACCCAGCATCTGGACCTTCTACCCAAAAATGCAGCACCAGGTGGCTAGGTCAAGAGTCAGCAACCTTCATCTGTAAAGGGCCAGACGGTAACTATTCCAGGCTTTTCAGGCCCGCATAGGGTCCCCTTCACAGATTCTTCTTTAGAAACGCAAAGGCCATTCTTAGCTGTGGGCCACACAAAGCAGGCCAAGGGCTAGACTGGATCTGCCGCCTGGAGTTTGCTGACTCTGGCTGAAAAGTCTCATGGGAAGAGTCAGACTTCAGGGCCAACTTGCAGGCCCTCAGCAGAGGCCTGGAGTCAACTCTGCAGTTTGTTTGTTTGTTTGTTCAAAGACCGTATAATTGATGGTCCTAACTGGGACGCTCTGAGAATCAATGGGGCGCTGTGAAGTGCTCTGGAGTGCTCCGCGTAAACGGGGAGCCTCCTGGGCAGACGAAACTGTGGGAGCCCCAGCTGCGCTCACCTCCTCCGGGCCTGGGGATCTTTCTCTGGGGAGCTCAGAGAGCCAGAGCAGTCATGGGCCGGGATCAGTTCTGGCTTGGATGGCGCCTTTTTTTGGATGGGTTAGAACGGAGTGGTAATTTTGTCTGAGGTTTGGATGTTTTTGTTGGTTAGCTTTTCTGGTTCCTAATTGTAGTGCTGATGGCCAAAAGCCCTCTGGGGACTCCAGTCAATTCACTCTTAAGGGTAGAAAGTTTAGAAGGAAAGGGGTTATTACTGGTCTGGGCTTATGTCCTACTACCTCTGCCCCTTCCCCTACTCCGCCACCCCTGTCCCCAACAACGAGGGCATGGCAAGGTGCCCCGAGGAGCTGGTCACTGTAGGCACAGGCACAGGCTGACTTGAGCACGAGTCCAAACCCCAGCCCCCAGAAAGAGCACTGAAGTGCGCCCAGGAATTTTGCCAAGTGCAGGGTCTCAGCCCATCCTTCCCTGGCCCAGCCAGTTCAAGACGCCTGACGCTTCCTGAGGGCTGTCCCTGTGATGTGGGCCCACGTGTTCTTCCTTTTCAGTTTGTCACCCCCTCCTGCTGGCATCCGCCCTTGCCCAGCGCTGGAGCAGGGCCTGTCGTGTGAGTGCTGCGGGCACTCGGAAAGGGTTTGATGACACCCCCATATATCCAAGGGGAACTCTCAGACTCCAGAGGGTGGTTAAGCTTTCCAGGGTGCACCCCTCTTTTAGAGAGAGGGGAACAGCACACATCACTACCCGCACTGCTGCAGCTGGGGAGAAAGAGACACTAGTCACCGTTCTCCTGGGCTCACTCCCGGGACCGCCCGGTTAACTCCCCCTTGGCGGACATCTGGGACCCATCTGAAGGTGGACTAGCCAGGTGACATTCCACTTCCCTTATTACCATATCATTTTATTAAAAATTGTTTCATTATTAAGTATTCACCATCGATCAATTATCTACTGAAACAACACTGAAATAGCCCCCACATATTTTCATAAGTTCTTCTCGCACACTGCTTTGCACATCTGTCCAGGCAACCAAGCATTTGCTAATTTGGATTCTCCAGTCTCCAGTTGCTCTCCTCATCCACTGGTCAATCACCTTCCACCTTGGATCCCCATGCCTTATATTATTCGTGTGTTATTATTGCACACACACACAGAGACTTTGCAAAGAAAAATTATTTCCTCTGCAAAAATCCCTCTCATGCTGGTTCCTTTCTCTGCTTTGAGATGGGACGTTCCAGGCCCAGGGTTCCTGCAGGTGAGGCCCTCTCTGTCTTCCTGGGGCAAAGGGCAGTGTTGAAAGGCTACAGACTCCAACAGTCTGCAGCCATGGCTGGAGCAGCCCAGAGACACAAGGCGCTGGTTCTTCTACCCTGCATAGCAAGGCGCACTCCTTGTGTGCTCAGCCTCTCCACTGTCTTCCCCAGATGGGGACCCAGGGCTACCGTGTCTCCAACTGCAACCTCAGCTTCTTGCGCCAGCAAACACAGGCAGGAGCAGCTGGTGGCTTTCAAATGGTACATGAAGCATTGGAATCTGTTTTTAAACCAAATCTGACATAAAGTCAATTTTCATAATTAACAGAACAGGAGCTGCCCAAGGTGGACACTTCGAGCGGTAGGGAAGCACACCCCTCCTCCCTCCGCAGACGCCTGGGGCACTTCCTGAGAACCCTGGGCTCCACACATCTGGGCGAGAACCTTTTCCTTACAGCTCAGAAGCCCACGGCTCCTGCTTCCCATACTAGTGAATGTAGTTCAAGGAAATCCTGTAAATAAAACAAAAGCCAGCTAACAATCAAAACCTCTCCGAGAGCAAAACACAACCACTGAACCGCATATTATGCCAAAGGACTTCGGTTATGTTTGGGCTATGCTATCAAGAATAATTTTCATCTCCTCTCACAAACAAATCATCAGCTCATTCACACAGAGCTACATTTGA
Source organism: Phyllostomus discolor (assembly GCF_004126475.2). Classification (NCBI taxonomy): domain Eukaryota; kingdom Metazoa; phylum Chordata; class Mammalia; order Chiroptera; family Phyllostomidae; genus Phyllostomus; species Phyllostomus discolor. The sequence continues at coordinate 79,426,785 of NC_040913.2, forward strand.
ATTGCTTGTTACTGTACATATGTATCTTACATTTTCATGCAAAAATTAAACTCCTGGACAAGGCAACTTCTATTCCGTACTAACAATATATTAAGTAAAATTGCTGAGAACTTTTCAGGGCAAGGTTATAATTGGGGCCAAGTACTCTGGGGAGCAGAGAAAGAAAAAGACATGCCATTGTGACCAAGATATTTATACTTTCTCCAGTGGTTATTTTAGTCTTTCTTCTCCCAAACTGTGCATTTTTTACTCCGTTTACTTGCATCAAACTAAGCCCAGAGAGCCCTAATTTTTTTAAAATTAAACTTATTTTGAGACAAATGTAGATTCACATGCAATTTTAAGAAATAGAGAGAGTCCGTGAACTGTTTACCAAGATTCTCCAATGGTAACATCTGGCAAAACTGTCCTACAGTGTCACACTTGGGTCACCAACACTGATGCAGGCAAGACACAGGTCATTTCTACCACCACAGAGGTCCCTCGTATAGTCCTTCTACAGACACTCTGACTCCCCACCCCTCCCCCTCCCCCTCCCCCCACCACATTGCCCCCCCAGCCCCAGTCCCTGGCCTCTGGCCATGACTAATCTGTTCTCCATCTCTATGATTTTGTCACTTGGAGTATGTTATATAAACGGAATCATAAGGTATGTAATCTTTGGGGGGTGGCTCTTTCCACTCAGCATAATTTCCTGGAGATTCATCCAAACTGTTCTGTGTATCGGATGCGTACTTTTTATTGCTGAGGTCATTCCAGTGAGTAGATGTTCTGCAGTTTCTTCAACAGTACCTATACTGAAGAGGACTTGAGTTGTTTCTAGTTCGGGGTTACTGCAGATAAAGCTGTCATAAACATTCACGGATCAGTGTTCATGTGAAAATACTTTTTCATTTTCTGGAGCAAGTGCCCATGAGCGTGACTGTGGTCACATGGCACTCCCATCCACGTGCAGTTTTGTAAGAAACTGCCACGCTGTTTTCCGGGGTGGCTGCCCCACTTACACCTCCGGTGAGGAACCCGATTTCTCCACGGCCTTGTCAGGCTTGGGTGGTGTCGCTACTGTTTATTGTAGCAATGCTGGTAGGTGTGCAGTGGTATCTCACCGTGGTTTTAATGTGCATGGCCCTACAGCTGATTAGGTTGAGTACCTTTTCTCATGCTTTTTGCCCTCTCTGTATATTCTATGGGGAAGCATCTTTATGTCTTTTGCCATTTTCTAATTGAATTGTCTGGGAAGTTTTTTTTTTCCTGTTGATTTTTATAAGTTCTTTATACAGGGTCAGGTACAAATAATGCCCCTTTTGTATTACCAAATCTTTTATTACAAAATCATAGGTATGTAATACTGTAACATAACAACACCACACTCAAGACACCATATGACATTTTAGGTGAAATGTTCGAATTAAAAGTATAAATTATGACACCCGTATTACTACCCCACCAACCACACTCACACAGGCCTTACTTCCGCCAGACCCTGTGTATTCTAGATGCAAGTCGTTTGTCAGAGGCGTAGTTTGAAAATAAGTTTCTTTTAATCTATAGCTTTGCTTTTTTTGTTTTTGTCACATGGACTTTCTCAGAGCAAAAGTTTTAACTTTTTATTAGTTTTTCTTTTTATGGGATGGTGTTTGTGGGGTCAAGTCCACGAATTCTTTGCCTAGCCCTAGATCTCAAAGACTTGGCCCTACGTTGTCCTCTAAAAGTTTTATATACTTTCATATTTTAAATTTGAATATATGATTCATTTTGAATTAATTTTTTATAGAAAGTAAGAGGTTTAGGTCAAGTTTCCTTCCTCTTCCCTTGTGGGTACCCACTGTTGCAGCGCCATTTGCTGCGGAGTCTGACCTCCCTCCATCGAATTGCTTTCACATCTTTGGCAAAGTGCAGCCGGCATGTTTGCGTGGTTTGATTTTGGGTTCCCTATTCTGCCCCATTGATGTGTGCATCTCTCCCTCTGCCGATACCACGCAGTCTGGGTTGCAGTGGCCACACAGTCAGACCTTGGCAGATAGAGTGTTACTTCCTACTTCATTCTTCTTTTTCACAATTGCTGTAGCTATTCTAGGGATGGTCTTTTCCTCTAACTCTTAGAGGAACCTTCAGCACTGACTGTAAGTGGCGTTCTGCTGTGCTTCCTTCCTGTAATTGCAAACACACACATCCACACACACAGAAAGGGCGTTTTGGATGTTAGTGTCCAGAGCATGGTCTTTCTAGGGTTGTCATTGGCTACACTTTCACTCTCAATTTTCCTTGTCACTCTACCTTCCTTGTGCCACGTGGCCACGAAGCTCTGCATTTCATTAGACCCAGGTGAAACAACTGTAGAGCCACAGACCATGAAGAGACCAGGAAGTCCACACTCCAACTTCACAGATGCGGACAACCAGGCCCAGAGAGGTTACGAGACTTGCTGAAAGTTGAACAGAGAGTTTGTGCCAGTAGCTGGCCCATAATGAGGGCCCTGACTACGGTCTGGTGCTGGGGGTCTTGCCACTCAGCCTTGAACTTGAAGTAGCACAGCTCAGCAGTAGGGTCATTTGCCCACCTAGATCAAGGTCATTCTTGCATCAGCTTCTGCCAGGTTTTAAATCAGAGGCAAGGGGAGAGGCCAGGAGGAATGGAGGGAGAGGAGGTAAAATAGAAAAGGACTTTACTTCTGCTGCTGCCCCTTTAACCACTTCAGAAGGTTATAGCTTTCAGTCCTGTCAAAAGCGTGAACAAAGGAGGTGACTAGAACACAGTGGGGAAAGAGACACGAGTCCTCACCGGGTGTTAGGGTTAATGGTCTAGCAGGACAGGGGAATCAACTACTAATCAGCCACTAATTGCAAGTCACCGTGGGTGATTACCTAAGGCCCCTACCCTGCCCCTTGCCCTCAAGGAGTTTACCATCAACCTGGCAGAGCTGGCAAATGCTTGTTGCCCAAGTGACAGGAAATATGAGCTCATAATTCGGTAACAGTCATCTCTGACTGTGGAAACGCTGTACTTTTTCTGATGCTCATTTCAACAGAGAGCGAAGAGTATAGCCTTCTGGTGAGAACCAATGAAAAATCGTTTGTTTTTGCTCCGTCTTTCATTAGGCGTGCTGCATGTCTAGACCAGCTGAAGAGCATTCTGCTGAGTCCACAATGGTGCAAGCGGCGCTGACAGCCGTGTCCCTGCTCGTGTAGCCTGGCCCAGGTGCGCTGCAGGACGCACAAGTGCCTCCCTCCTCCCACCCTCCTGGCCATAATTACGGTCCTGGGGGAGACTCGGGGACACAGAAGACCCTTTAGTGTCAATATCCAAACCACACTGGTGGGTGGGCTGTCTTATTGGTTAAATCCCAAAGGTGTATCAGCGAGCAAAGGAGCAACCATTGCCGATAATCCTGATTTAGCCTTTGCTTACTGTTTCTTCTAATTAAGAAACAAAAGTTTGGCATCCTCTCGCAACTTCCTGGTTCGGGCTGACAGTCATCGGGAAGGCACAAGAGGGGGTGAGAGGGCCGGAGCAAGGGTGACTCTGGAGCAAGGTGGCAGGGGCAGCTGGTGACAGCTAGCAGTGACGGCCTGTGCAAGGATAAGGTCAGGGCAGAGCAAAGAGGCAGCCTCATGCAGTTGGGAGGATGGCTGCCTACAGGGCGCTGAGCAAATAGGCATCCCAAGGATAAGGGGACCCAGAGAAATCGAGACAGGAGATAGATATAAAAGTATCCATGCACCCATACATATGTGTATGTATGTGAATATGCAGGGGTGAAAACAAACACACTTCCTAGCTCTGAGAAGCCCCGGGGGAGGTAACATCCCAGGAGCAAAGGGCACACACACTGAACATGCAGATCTGGGCTTTGAACTTTCACTTTCCATGAAAAGGAGACAAGGCTTCCTAGGGAGCCGGCCGGCTCAGGGCTGGGCAGGGGACGCACACGATGAGCCGTGGGAACAGCTCATTGCGGAGGAAATGCCCCTAGAACGGCGGGCACGCATCAGAAGTTCGCAGAAGCCACTTTCACAGGGATCCTACTGTCAAAATCTGGGTCAAATTGAGCATCAAAATAATTAATGACAACGATGGATTGTAACCCACTGAGTACTAGATTACAATGAGTAATAACTCATTTGTTTACGAACAAATGAATTTAAAAATGGGAAATGAGACATTTTCTCTTTGCTATAGAATGCCAACTACTAAATGTGTAAGGAATGAGCCGATTAGAAAATTACCTTCAGCCCTGGCTGGCGTAGCTCAGTGGATTGAGTTCAGGCTGCGAACCAAAGCATCGCAGGTTCGATTTGCAGTCAGGGCACATGCCTGGGTTGCAGGCCGCAGGCCACAGCCCCCAGCAACTGCACATTGATGTTTCCCTCTTTCTCTCTCTCTTTCTCCCTCCCTTCCCTCTCTAAAAATAAATAAATAAAATCTTTTAAAAAACTTGCTAATGAAACATTTTTAAAAAATAAAAAGAAAAGAAAATTACCTTCAGGCAAACATACATCATCGTAATAAATTCAGGCAAGAACATCAATGGGCGCTAAAACCAGCTGGTGAAAGTGGAATGAGTAATGGGAAATCCGTGATACATATTAATTACAAAAGAAAAAAGTAACTTTATAGTAGAGAAATGGGCCAGACACTATCCTAATCAAGTGATCGAAGTTGCTATTGGGACAAAGGGACATCAGGGGCCACCCAATATGTTGCAGTGAGAACACAAAATCACTTTGGTGGCGTTCCGCTCGAAGTGCGGAACGTGCTGTAGCCTGGGGCTCGCCACGAGGAGGCACAGGACAAACTCAAGTTGAGGGTCATTCTACAAAACGTAGTCTTTATAAAGTCAAGGGCACAAAACTCATTCTAGAGAGACTGGAACATGGGACAGAACTGAAGTCTTTGCTAGCAAGCCCATCCGAGCTGACACTTAAAAAGGGTATGGCCGAAAACTGTACAGTTCTATATACTTGGTTCTATTCTTGCAACTTTTCTGTAAGTCTGTACTTGCTTCAGCATGTATTTGGTTCAAAATTAAGATAGATTAATAATTGGAGATCGGAAGGGTGGCATGGGTGACAGTCATGTGCATGTTGATGCTTCTCCAAGTGCCTCCTGGGGACAGACGTCAGTCTGCGGACAGACGTCGGGCTGCATACCTAACATTCTGCACCAGGAGAAGGAGCTTGTGCCATACTCTCTGTCCACCACCTCCCTAAGTACACTGTGCTTCCGCTGACTGGTTTTTTTTAAAGCCCAACTTTCTTCATGAAGGAAGTAGTATATTGATTACTTTCTGGACCAAGCCTCTCATGTCCTCAGAGAGTGACTCTTAGGAGTGGCACTGGTGTAAATCACAATGAAACCTGGATTGAAACTTCATAAAGGAGACTATTAAACTGGAGCTCTCTCCTGGGAGCATCGCAGTTAAAAATAGTCACCGTCCTATGGTGTCAGATGTCTAGTTCAGAACATACTCCTCGATGCATTTTGGGTGGAAGCAATCAGCACCAGTTGGACCTCACACAGGTGCAGGCCCAGGAATCTCATGGACTTTTTCCAACCAGGATGTTTTCCATCTCTTAGCATCTCTAAGTCCTCGAAGGAGGGAACATCCCTTCACACTCCTTTAGTCCATCATTGACTCGCCACCGAATGAACAATGGTCAAACTCTTGCAGTGGAGAGGAAAAAATACTAAGTAAAGAAACATGTTTAAGCAAATTAGTGAAGGCGAAAAGTTTCATGCAACTTTAAGACCTCCCCCGTACCTAAAAAAGCTGTTCCTGACAGATGCTACACTTAGTATTTATGTCTAGAAAACTGGAAAATAAACATCTGTACTTGATTTCTTTTTAAATCCTCAGCTAAGGATATGTTTATTGATTTTAGAGAGACAGGAAGGGAGACATTGATCATACACACCCAGACTAGGGATGAAACCCGCAGCCTAGGTATGTGCCCTGACCGGGGATCGAACTCGCAACCTTCTGGTGCATGGGACAGCACTCCAACCAACTGAGCCACAGCCCTAGCCAAGGTTGCACTGGATTTTAAAAGTCTTTGGTCATCTATTAATAATTCTCTCGTATAAACAGAAATCTTTGTTGGCATGTTCCTCTCATGTGATTGCAGACATTCTTCCTGCTGGTTTTACATTTTCCCCTTTTGGTTAATTCTTCTTGCTAATTCTGACCTGGTATAAACCTTTTTTTTTTCCTTTTTAAACTTCTTGTGTTTATGCATCAACCCATACTGCTCTGCTTCTGTGGCCAAGAACATGTGTTGCCAAGGTAAACAAGATCACTTGATTGGAACATCGTGGTTCAGAGTGGCAGGGACTTCAGGATCCAGGAGCTTGGCGGTTGTGCAACAAACTGGGTCACACGGCCTTTTGGGCCATTCAAGTACAGCCAGTGGGAGGAACAGTCAAAGAATCAGCAGGATCCTTGGTGCCAGCCCAGCATTGTCAGCAATTGCCGCATATCCAGGAAGAACATAAACACCACCACCTTGACCCAGGGAATCGATTGTCCTTGCTACACCAACCCTTCTGTAGCACCTGTGGGCGACACAAAATGGGGCTATCTGCCCAGGTCTGGCTGTTTCCTTCTAGCTAGCGGTGTTTGTCCCAGGTCTCCAGAAACCATCTCATCAACACTGCTGTGCTTGAAAATGTGAGCAGCACGCACGGGAACAGAGCCCTGGAGGGGGCAGGGACAGTTTTCAGAGGTCAGCAGGAACCCTGAAAAACAGATCATGTTGCCACAAACATGGTGGCTGCCAGGCCAGTCAGAGCCCTGGGGATGGAGCTCTACTGAGGTACCATTTCACTTCCAAACTTGAACATCAGTATGGTGTTCATCAGTATGATGTTCGATGGGAAGGCAGTCCCCTGCCTTCCCCCACAGCCACATTGCCCGCCGCCCACTGACTCTCCTTCCTTCCACCAACGCCACGTCGCGTGGTGGTCCCCACGTAGCCCACACCATTTCCCACCTCTGGGCTCAGCTCTGCAGTTCCTCCTGCCCTTTTGACTAAAGGCCCAGTACTTGTCTTGGAAGAGGCACTCGGGCATGGTTGTTGAACTGAGCCACTGAGACCTCAGGCCCCTTTTCTTTATGTGGACCAGACCAGCGGCTGGTGTTGACTGGTTGGCTGTTCTTGAAGGCTTGCTCTCGGTTCATTTCCCATAAATGTCAGATCTGGCATATCTCAGAAACATGTTATGCCCATCTCAGAGATACAGATGCTGATCAGAATTTTAACCTGAAGAAGACAACTTCTGCATTAGCTTAACCAACAGCCCACACAATATAACCTCTACAGATACCTTGGGTCATAAGGGGAATTGCCTCATCCAGACTGAAACATACCCGAGGTGTGACTCTGTCTGTCCCTGTGTTAACAAAGCACTCATTCTCAAGGCTCTTTGTTGCTATGGTAATTTTCTCTGTTGACTTCACCATGAGTGAGGATTCTAAGGCCCTGTCATTCCCCATCATTAAGACACCCCTATAATTCTCCATCCAGATGAGAATACTTCTGAAGGTCAGAAGGATTAATACGAATAATGACTCCAATGCGTCATGTATAAATAAGACAATTCTTGGGGAATTAGAACATATTGTTCCATATGGGGCTTCCCACATCAACAGGCCCTCAACAACCGTTTCCTGACTGAGTGTACCTCAGTTTTCTTCTCCCCAGTTTCAGTGTAATATCCTTAAAAGCAAAGATGATGTTTAATGCTTCATCTAGGTTATTCATAACATTGGATATATAATAGCTACTCACAATGACCTGTTAATTGACTCATGGTAAGAGGTTCTTCCCCAGTGAAAATTCCCTATGGGTAGCTAGGGACATAAGAATAGAACTTTGTGGGGAAGTTAAGGCTAGAACATTTGGGTGGGTCACCAGCATAGAGGAGATAGTGTTAGCTAGGAGTAAAAGCTCTCCCAAAATAGTATAGATACCAAAGAAAACTCGACTCAGTGAGGAGACATCAAATGCTTCTATAGGGGGGTAAAATCCTCCTGTCTACATGATAGAGGTCATGGGCGTTTACTAATCCTAGAACGGCACTTAATAAAGTGTGAGAGGGAGAAGGGGAGGAACTTGGAGGTTATTTTATTTAAGGAAAAAAGTGAGAAAATGAATAACTTTAGGCAATGCCAACTTTGATAATGATGATTGAACACGAAAATAGTAAAAAGAGACTCACTCTGTCGACACAAGAAAAAGCCTTGGACCGCCTACGACTCCTGTGGCTTCCTTTTACAGAGAGGAGACGAAGGCACGGAGAAGCTAGATGGCATCAGTGCCCCGCTGCCCTCCTGGGAAATTCTTGCAGGGGGAGTTTGACGGCATTGAACTGCCCATCGGCCGTTACTTCAACAGTCCTGGGGAAACTTAAATCTTCGTTCATAAAGCATGAATATTCGCCATGTGAGACAAGCAAGTGAAAACTTTTCAAAAGTTTTGCCAAGATAAGGGACTTCCCTTCAGGTTTGGTGACTCTAACCCCCGCCAGGTCTAGGGTAGCAAATGTGCATCTGTCCCTGGAGGCAGCAGAAGCATGAAGAGGGAGGGGGCACCCGGAAGTCCGGCGTAGCAGCGCTGCATCTGGCCCCCGCGAGGGCAATCCTGGCCCTCGCTCCCTTCGGCCCTCGGACTGTGAAGTGTCAGCATCTGATGCAGGTACTCCCCACAAAACTGGAAAGTCTAGTCTCAGAGTACACTGAGGACACAAACTGATGACAGAGCAGAAAGCTCGGTTTCAATCCTGTTACAGTTTTAGCAGTGACAGAAATGTCACCCTTGTAAGGTCACTTTATGTTATACCAAGACTCTCCTAGTATTTCAAGGGTCGTCAGAGTCACAACATTGCGAGAGTCAACACCCTGGCATCTATCATCACACCTGCATCACCCACTTCCCGCAGTTCCACAGTGTATCCGGAGTACAGGACAGTGCATGCTGACTGCCCACCCAAGCCACTTCTGGCACGGTCAGAGCCCCAGGCCTCCGCCGGCGGCAGCCCAAGTTGCTGTTCTCAAAAAGAATGTTCTAGCACACTGAGCTTGCACCTTACCTCCTTCTACTCCTCTCTTTTCTTTTGCAAACAGCATGGTTTTTCTGGCATGATGATGATGATTATTTTTTAAAGGAAGATTATGTAAGGGAGGGGAGAGGTGGACCTTAGAGGCTCCAAGAACTAACAAGACTCTGGTGCCAGGAAGGCATTTTAATCAGGACTTTAATGCCTTCATTTACTTAATGAAAACTTGTAGATTGATGAATTCCTCAGGGAACAGGTCCCTCGCCCAGCCTGCCGTGCCGCGAGCCTGGGGCTGCGCGTGGTGATGAAAGTGCAGCTGCGGAGTCTGAGCTCCACAGAGAAGTGAGAGCCGTAAACACGCCTCCCTCCAACCCTGCACTGGGGAATCCCTCGACCCCGCACTGGGGAAGCAGGGAAGTTCTTCCTGTAGGTGAAGAGGGCTCATCGGCTGGCACAAGACAGATGACCGTGGCATCCTGAAGTCTGCTCCCTTTGTAGGAATTAGAGTCCTAGAGGCAAAAACGGACCCACCCAGGATTAAGGCACTCCTGAGGAATGAATAGTCAACGGCGCTGACCGGAACTGGCCGGGCCCAGGGAGGACAGTCCTTAGATGGTGTCCAAGATTGAAGAACACCGAGTTAAGGAGGAAAGATCCTGGTTTTATCACTTGAATTAGCTTAGAGGAAGCTGTCTGGGGATTAAAGACATCAATGCCGGTGCTGTTAAATTCACGGTATGCAACCAAAACTGGGCCAGGAGACTTCTTTTTAGTTTCTGGGCCCTGAAGATAAGCCTTAGGAAGTAGGCTGTTAAGTAGTGTTGGAAAAGATCTGTGTCCATCCAGGCTTACTGATGAGCACGGAGGGGTAAAGAAAGGCACAGCGGCGTGCCCAGCACCGCGCCGGGAGCTGGCCACAGCGAGGGCTGCAATCAGATCCCTGGATCCTTAGATGAAAGCCAGCTTCCTCCAGCTGCGGGGATTCCCGCCCCAGGCACTTGCAGGGCCTGGATAGATACTCTCCCGATCTAGGAAGCAGACAAGGGAATCAGAAAGGTAGATATTCTCGGCATGTGTTTACGTGACCATGAACTTTGCTGCCATGTTTTGTTGACCGAGAAGGAGAGGTTAAACCTGATCGACCCTATGCTTATATGACAAGAGGCCTTACAGTCAGACAGACTCAGATTTCAGTCCTTCTTGCACACATACTCAGCTGTGCGACTGAGGGACGAATCCCTGGGTCTCACTAATTCGGTAGCGTGGTGAGGATAATGACTATACCTAATTTAAAGGTTTGGGGAAGGGCTAAACGAGATCATGTGTAGGGAACATTTAGCACTGTGCCTTGTAAAGAATATATGAGCTGTCATTATTACTTTGGCTTCTGTTATATGTGAGTTGGCCGTGGCCAGTCAGCTCCCTTCAAAGTCACCTTGAAGGCTGCCCCATACCCAGGAGCACCCTTGTCTGTGCACCAGGGGCCAGTGTCCTGAGACGTGGTTTCCATGGGCCTTATAAACATTTAGCAGAATAAACCTTAGCCTGGGTCTATCTCTCTCATTTAACACAAGCATAAGTACCCCTGTCTGCCTTCAAAAAGCTGAAAATACAGTTGGAAAAATAAGTCAGAAAGATTAAAAAAAAAACCCTTCTAACAATATAAGGCGCAACTGAAGTTTCAAATAACCAGCGCAGATACAAAGCCGCTGGGTAAGAGGGCATTTAAGAATGGGTAGCCCTTCAGAGCAGAATGGGCTAAGGGATTCCAGGGACGTGTGTGCTGTGAGACAAGTTCAAAGATAATGGTCTTGGCTCCCCAGGAAACAGGGAGGGTAGCAAGCGGACTGGCTGAAGGGGGGCTGCACATAACAATCCTGGCCCCCAGAGGAGCCGGGCAGACGTGACCTAGGGTTACTGTTGGCTCCTCTCTCGCCATTCAGACCACAACACACACGTTCGGATCAAAGCCGTGCAAACGGTGATCAGAGACTGCGGGCCACGTGTGTCCTCCAGGAGGCGGGAGGAAGGAAGCAGAAATCCCCCCTCACCTCATTCAGGGAAGTTACGGGGGGTTTTTTTAATGCCAAGCAAAGCCCCCCAAGTGAGTAAAAAGGCAAGGTTTCTGTGCTTGGTGTGACTGATTTCCCAGGCAGGGGAGGGCAGAGGAGCTTCTTCCTTCTGTAGGAAACAGGAGAATGGGCAAGGATTTAGTGCCAATTTAAGGAAATGAAAGAATGATGTGACCCTGCCCACCCTAGGGGGGAGCCTTCTCTTTATGGCCCCTCAGCATTTTTGTACAGTCTCCGCCCCTCTACAAGGCACTTGCTTATCTAACCGCTTGGGGTTTTTGTTCTCATACTTTTGGAAAGGGTGCCTGGTTACCACTTGATTAGAAGCTCCCCAAGTCAGGGGCTGCTTCCTCTCCCCTTTTGGGTTCCCCTGCAGGGCAGGATTGGTAGAACCGTGAATAGGTGCACGGTTAATGCCTATGAGTGCATCTGGAGAGAGCTGTGTCCCCTGCAGCTTTTACTGCCCAGGCCTCCAGGTGTCAGCCCCCTGGGCGCCAGCTTCGATCCCCAGCTGTTCAACAAGGGCTCTGAAAGGGGTGTCCTGATAAACTGGCCCCTGCTGTGCTGTTTGCTGTCTAACTTGGAGGGTACAACTGATTTCTCCTATCTCACTACAGAAATTCCACGGTGCAAGGGAGGAGGCCTCACTTTGAGCCAGGCTCAGCTTTGTGAGAAAAGTACACAGCAGGTCCAGAGCACGTTATGGGCCAAAGCATTGGTATGTAAAAAAGAAAGAGGGAGAGAGAGAGAGGAAGAAAAGAAGAAAGGAAAGAAGGAAGGAAGGAAGGAAAGAAGAGGAAGGAAGGAAGGAAGGAAGGAAGGAAGGAAGGAAGGAAGGGAGGGAGGAAGGAAGGAAGGGAAAGGAAGAAAGAGACAGAAGGAAAGAAAGAAAGAAAGAAAGAAAGGAAGGAAGGAAGGAAGGAAGGAAGGAAGGAAGGAAGGAAGGAAGGGAGAAACCACCATGCTAAGAAAGAACTAAGCAAAAAATATTCATTTAACTGTGCAACTTTCAAAAGAACATCTCTAATCCGTCACTGGAACACAGAAGCTACAAATAGTGTGTCTGCAGACACAAAACACTAAGCTAGGAGCTGGCCTAGGAAGCTGCTAAACTCTTAAAGCTGGGCTTGGAGGAATAAGTAGGATTGGCCTTCCTGGCCTGGTGAAGCAGGATACTATGAAGGCTTTTTTTTTTTAGTTAAAAATGCTACCTTTATTACTTAAGAGCAATACAGCTACTTTTAAGTGCAACTGTTTGTGTGTCTCCATATTGGTCAAGGTGTCATGCCTGTGATGTTCAAGACAATCACTTCCAAGTATCACCAGATTGCGGCTTTCTGTGGGTGTCGTCATTTGTGTCACACCTACTTCCCATTTCATAAACAGTTGACAAACTGCTCTAGGACATTAAGAAGTTCCCCCAGGCCCCAGAGTAAACCTATACCTAATGCTCTTCCACACCTTATCGTGCCAGAAACAACGAAGTTCTGAAGGGGACGCACTGAAAGCTATCATCAGTGGCCCCGCTTATAGTTTTATCATGTTCACTAACAAGATATATTACAATGGAGCCCTAATTTGCATTACAACTGATCATTACAAGATACTGCACATTCGCCTGAGGACACGTGTGATTCTCATGATGCAAGGTCGCTCTCAGAACAGTCTCCCGACTAGGAGACTAGCAAGTGGAGCGCTCACCACTGGGGCGGGGAGCTGCTTCCCACACTCCAGCCCCATGCTGGAGACAGCGCTTTGCAAGGCCAGCACTGATGGTGAGTGCACACAGTTCTGAGACAGTCTTCATGACGCCTCTGGCAGAATTAAAGACTGCCTGACTTAGTCTCACTGTGGTCAGTATATTAGTGTTATTATGTGCTGTGAGAATTATCTTCCATTATTCGCTTTAGCTCAAGAGAGAGTAAAGAATTTGGGCAAAAATTATGACCAGATTATGACCAGTTCCCTAAGATAAAGAAACAAAGCGATTGCTGAGGTGAACAAAGATGCAACAGCTCTTTTCGTATGTACTCTGAGGTCTTAACAAAAATGTTTTTAAATGCATCGATGAGCTCCCAAGAAAGAGAATGAAATTCTCATGTCCCAAAAACGAAAAGTTCAAAACAACACAACCCCCACCCCGACACGGTCGCCCAACAACCCAGGTGCTGACCTTGCACTTGCTGTGAGGGAGAGGGTGGAAGAATGAGAGTTCTGTAACATGGCCATTTAGAGCGGAGTCGCACCAATTCTCCTGTGCACGTGAATCGCCTGGGTTCTTGTTAAGAGGAAGGCTTGAATTCTGTAGGTCTGAGTGGGCCTGAACTTCTGCATGTCTAAGAGCCTCCAAAATGCTGTTGATGCTGCTGGCCAGGGACCACACCTGGGATCTCGGCAGCATTTAGCCTGCGTGTTGGGCCTCACAAAGGCTTTGCACCTAATGGAGACAGGGAGCTGGACACTGAAATTCCTCCATTCAGCTGGGCCCCTCGTGTGGCTGACTCCTCTGTGAAAAGACAACTAGAAAAATATCTACCAGTTAGGACCGAGATATTACAAGAAAGGTGTTCAGTTTTGGGGTGAACCCTGGGTGAGGAAATAAAGTCTCCCCTGAAAAACAGGAACTCGGGCCTCCACCTTGCATAAATGAGGGATACAAATTTACCTGTGTGGTCTAGAAAGCTCTATGTTCAAGAATAACATAAAAACCTGGCACTAGCTCAGTAGTACCCATGAATCCCTTGGCGAAAATAGAAGCAGCCCACATTTGAAGGATGCTCTCAAAATCCACGCCACGTGAGACTTTCATACACACACAGTCTCCACTACAGTACGAATCAAAAATTACAAAATACACAAGGAAACAACCCACCGTTTGCTAGAATAAGCAGACAAAATAAAATGGAGGGCTAGGCTTGACAGAATAGGCAATCTGAAAGAAAATACAAAAGAAATATTTGAAATGATTAAATAGATACTCAGAAAAAGCGCAACTTCCAACAAAAGACAAGGCATTGTGAAAAATACGTATATTTGAAAAAAAACTTTCTGGGACAAATAAATAACATTAAGTTTAAAGTGCAATGTACAGTTTAACTGCAGATTAGCAAAATCGAAGGGAGAATGTGTGGATTGTAAAATAGGTCACTGTGATTTATCATGGTGAACTAGGAATGCCCAGTTTGCCCATTATGAAGCCAGACAGATAAAGAGATAGAAAATATTAAAGGATGTTAAGAAAAATAGAAAATAGAAAAGAAGGACCAACATTTAACTGAGTTTAAGTTTGGGGAGAGTGAGTGAGAATTTACATTTGAAGATATGGAGGCATAACCCAGACAGAACAGAGAAAAATAAATCTATACTGACATACCCGTGTGGAAGCTGCAAAACACCCCCCCCCACACACACACACCCCTTAAAAGCAGCCAAAGGAAAAAGTAACAAAAAGAAAAAACAGAGAAGGGAGGAGAGAAAGTAAAGAGAAGGGGAAGGAGGGGAGGGGAGAGCCAGGGAAGGGAGGGGAGGGAGAAAAAGACAAATCACGGGCAGGAACACAGCCTGACAAAAGGCTTCTCCGCAGCCGTGACAGACACTGGGAGGCACTGGAATGATGTTTCCAAGTGTTGCAGGAAAACCCGCAGAGTCTGCTGACCTGCATCACAGAGTCTGTGCAGGGCCAAACTGTCAAACAAAAGTTGAGATGAAATAAAGATATGTATTTCAGCCTTGGCTGGCGTAGCTCAGTGGATTGAGCGCGGGCTTCGAACCAAAGTATCGCAGGTTCAATTCCCAGTCAGGTCACATGCCTGGGTTGCAGGCCACGGCCCCCAGCAACTGCACATTGATGTTTCTCTCTCTCTCTCTTTCTCCCTCCCTTCCCTCTCTAAAAACAAATAAATAAATCTTTAAGAATAAAGACATGTGTTTCATCAAAGGCTGAGCGGATGCACTGCTCAGACACACTCCCGAGAAGGGTGTGCCTGAAGAAGGAAACTGGACCCGAATGGGAGAAGCACCGAGAGCCGAACCAGCAAGAACAGAACACGGGGTGGGCAGGAGCAGGGTGAGGGGAGCTGAGGGCGTTTCCGGCGAAAGAGATGGTGGAAACGCCCCACACTCTCCTTCCAGGAGCGCTGCACCTGGCTATCGCCACTGGTTTTGAAGGCTAAATGCGAAATAAAGATACACAGGTAGGTGTTCTCTCCCCTCACTCCGTGCGGTATTTTTTGTCATGCATTTTACTACCTGACATTACACACTTTGTTTTATTTGTTTCTTGACTCTTTCCTTAGAACCTAAGTTCCACGAGGGCAGGGACTTTGCCGTGTTGCCCGGCCTGGCACATACTTGGCGCTCTTGTATTACGGAACACAGAAAAGGGAGCCGGGTCAAGGAGGAGGACTTCCAGTGTGTGGGGTTTAGACTTTCTTCTCCGGGGAACCGGCGGGATGTGGTGGGGGCGTACCCAGCGTCTTTGACCATCTCCCAGGTCCTGGGCTACCACGACCCACGTTATTTTAGCGGAGCTGTGGACAACAAAAACCATAAGCTAGTGAGGAGAATGCACTGGCCTTTCGATCTGACATAAAGTGCCAGTGGGGCATTCTCATCTCGATTTATTGTTTACACACGTTACGGCCTGTTTCTCAGGGAGATGCAGGCTGTGATCCTACGTCCAGTGCAATATCCTAACTGGTCAGTGGAAATCAAATCGGGCTCTGTGCCCTTGGGTCAGGCTTTCCCACTCTGGACAGGTCCACGCTCAATACCAATGAATGATCTAGCAATTCCGGTTTTCTAACACCTGTCCACACAGACCCCCCCCCCCCACCATAGGAACCCTGAAATTCTGGTCCTAACGGTGAGTCACTAGAAATGAGAAGGGCCCAACTTGACCCGAGGCCAGTCCCACCTCCCTGTCAAAAGGCTTCCCCCTCCTCTGTGTTCTCAGCTGCACCCGCCCGAGGCCCTAGGCCCCACTGTCCCAGCCAGACAGACTCCCCAGTCCTGGTGAGCAGCACTCGCCCTGCCGCCAACAGCAAGCCTGTGTTTATAGATGCACGATGACCAGAATAGTTTTCCTAATGAACAGTGTCGGACACTGTGTCCTCATTCAAAGTCCTAATAGCATGAGGGTAAACTTGTAAACACAGATCCCGGGGCAAAGAGCAAGAATGACTTCCCTCCCCCACTTCCAGCCAACGCGAAAGTGGAGAAGACCTTCGGGAGGACGGGCTGAGTAGTTGTCCAGCCACACAGAAAATCCTCTGGTTGTACATCTGAAGGGCGATAAGACAGAGAAATATCCCGAGTGAGAAGAACACAAAGCGTGGCCTCCTGCCCCTGCCCACACCCTGGTGCACACGCATGTGCACACACACACACACACACACCCCTTCTCCTTTTCTGATGGGTCACGTTTGCTGTCCCCTGCGTGCCTTCTCCAGTGCCTTCTCTGCTTGCTCCTTCCTGGGGTTCACACAAGCTCAAAACAATACAAACCCTTCCTTTCATCTTCTCTTTACCATCTTTCGCTGCATTCCTACCCTCCCTTAACCCCTGCGAAAATGACCTCCGCTTCTAAACATCTGGATTATTTTCCTGGTAGCCCCCAATTGCAGCCCATTAGTTAATAAACACCTATCTAACGGTCTTTAGATAATAAACATCTTATCTACTGGTCTCTCCATAGTCCTTTTAACAGAGCCCTGGCTATGTTCACAGAGCTGTGGTCTTCCTTGTTAACCCAGAGCTTGGTGCATAGTAGGTGCTCAATAATCGCAAGAAAGAAGGGAGGAGGAGAAAGTGCTTTGGGAAATGGCGTCCGTGCACACAGTATTCTTCCAAAGGAGTGCATCTCTGACTTCGTGGACCTTGGAGAAATTTTCAAGGACCTGACTACAGACGCACTTGGAGGATGTGAAATCAGGTTCCGTGATCTCGTTGTTCCTAGGCTGATTCAGCTGGCTGAGTCAGTGCCCGCTTGCCTCTCACTCAGTATGTTTGTGTAAGAGGTCCTGCTGTCACTCGAGGTCACCTCTTCCTTTCTGCAATTCCCCAGCCCTGTGATGCAGGTCAGCAGACTCTACCGTATTCCGAGAAGAAGGGGAATGTTAACTTGAATGTAATTCCATGTCCTCAGAAGGGTGAGCCATTGGCAGGAAAACAGCCAATGTTTTCTCAGCCTGGAGGAGAGTGGATGGGAAAAGTAAATAGAAGAGAGACTCAGATTCTGGTGAACTTTCCCCCTTGTTTTGACAGCATTAAACCACAAAATAATTGATGAACCCTCCAGACAATTTTAATCAGCACAATAACTACTACAGAAGGCAATGGCATGGCTGAAGGATTGTTAGGGAGAGGTGCGTGGAGCGGGTGGGGCTGGGAGCTTATCCTTGTGAGTGTGGATGGTGACAGCAAGTTCAGGAAGACCTCGGGTCCCAGGCCTGTGGCACCACGTAAGCCACTAGCAGGACCCTCCCAGGGTCCCGAAGGCCCCTAAGGAGGGAAGGTTGGAGCAATGCCGCAGACACTTTTCATTTCCCCTCAAAGGGCCCAGGATGAAGACGAGGTCGGGGGGGGGGCACCTGCCGTGCTGTTAAATGGACCAGAGGGGCCCCAAGTGTGCTCCCCCCTGGCTCTCCCACCTACGGTTTGGAGATCAAGGCTTTCTGCGCGCAGAGATAAAGCGGGAGTGCAGCCTGTGATAAGAACTGATTCCGTCCTGTACTTGGCCATCCCTGTGTCAGCGCGAGTTTCCATTTAGAAGTGACCTCTCGTGAAAGCAGACGTGGTGCCTGCAGCCCGGGGTGGAGTTTACAAACACACTGAAAAGGGGCTGACATGGATGGACGCCTCTGGTGATAGCAGTGGCTATATTTAGTCCCGGGTCAAGTTAAACACGGGGCCGCTTGCAATACGCATGAAGCGAGCACCGAGAACAAACAGGGGCATGGGGCCAGTCAAAATAAAAGAGCAAAGTGCAGACTCCAAAGAATAAATATGCACAAGCCCTGACCAGAGATAGGATGGGTTAGGTGGAGCTGGTCGCCAGGGTGAGGTCAAGGTCAGCAGAAATGGGTCAATGGCCGAGGGGCTTTTCCCATCGTTCCCATGGCTCAAAGCAAGGAAAATGAATCCTCAAAAAAAAAAAAAAAGCCTTCATTAACCACCTGCTCTCCAGCTGCATTCCACACGACACCCAAATATCCCTCAGGTTTAAAATTTTTCCGACTCACCTTGCTCACTTCCTGGGGAGATCTGAGGCTGAAAGACACCTCCTTTATTCCCCAAACGCTGTTGACACAGTGACCCAACTGTTTGTCATGTCTTCTAAGAGATCAGTTGAGCAAAGACCACACTTTTTTTTCTACAGAACTAGAGTTGATCCACTTTAAAGTTTAACAGCTACAATCTCCTAAAACACTGAGCACCTACAAGCTGATTAGAAAAAAGGGCCCCCTGTGGGAAGGCAGAGCTCTGAGGGCCCTCAGCCGGGAGGGGAGTGGGAGGGTCAGCTGCACTTGCTCACCCTGCATCGCACCTCTGAATCGCCAGCTGCCCCTTCTGTCCAGGGCAGAGCCTGCACGCCTCCCCCACCCCCCCAGCAATGGAGCAGCTGCGCCGTCAGGAAGGTTTATGTTCTTGATTCCTGAGCCTTTTCAACCTGCGGCTGCGCTGTCATTCTCCACCCTAGAGCTCGTCTGGTTTTCTTCTTCATGCACCAAGCTTTCTCTCTAATGTACGTAATGAGTGCGGTAACACACAAATTCACAAAACACTGCAGTTTTTCATTCACTCCTCCAAGCTGTGACCGCCTTACAGGCAGCGAGGGGTGGAGTTTATCTGCAACATGCGTGACCCATAGTGGGTATTCACTAAGTTTTGCTGAATGAATGAAGGAAAAACAGCCTCACAGCGCTTCTGAGCTGGTTTTGAATCACGGATCTCTTTGAAGCCTGATGGAAGCCAGGGACATTTTCCTACCAAAATGCTCATGTACAAACATACAAAATTGTGCATACGGTCTGGGAAGGATCACTAACCTCCAGTGGGAAGGGCTTTAGATTATAAGCCAGGATGAAAAAGCGTGAGTCCTTTAAAAAAACAAAACAGGTAAAGTGGGAAAAGGAACTAGGAACTGACATGTACCAAGAACCTAAGGCTTTGACTTGTAATCTTCCTTAATCCTCAAGACAACCATTTAAAATAGACGTTACTGTCTCCATTCCACAGGTGAGAAACATAAAATTTAAATAGCTTTTCAACTGCAAAATACCAGACCAAGCGTTCAATCCAAATCTGTTTTACTCCCAAACTCGTGTTCTTTCTGCTCTGTCATTCTGCCTCTGGGTATCACAGATTCTCAGTATTCCTCGCACAGTCAATTCCTATTTACTGTGTTTTCATGGAGAGGCTCTCTCAAGAGCTATGATCTAAACCCAGCAAGAAAAGAAATATATTTTAAACATAGTCATCTATTTGGATGAGACAACTTAAGTAATTTCTATAGAGTTCTAGAGAAATCTATAAATTGATTTCTAAATGTATTGGCACATTATATTTTGCTTAGATTCTTAGACCAACAGATTTAATGAAATGAAACTGACTGCAGCTTGAACCTGAGTCTCAGCTTCTCACCTTTCTCCCTGAACAACACAAGCTTCAGCGCCTGCTCCAGCTTCTCTACAAACTACTAGACGGTGGGCTCCAAGCCATCACCCAGCCATGGGGTCTGGCGGCCAGCAGTGCGGCCAGCATCCATGCAGGTGCCAGTGGCTCGGGCTCCCGTGTCCCTTTCCACCAGCGTACGGGGCAGCTGGGGATCAGGGGGCCTGGCTGCAGGGATGGCCGGGAGTGTGCCAGGCGTAGGGGGCACTCAAAGTGAGAAGGAGATTAGGCAATGCCTGAGTGACCGAATGGCCTCCTACCTGGAGAGGATGAAGAGCCTCGAGGCTGATGATCAGGGCCTGGAGTGCAAAGTCCAAGAACACCTGGAGAAGAAGGGACCCTGGTCAGAGACTGGGGGCATTATTTCAAGACCATGGAGGATCTGAGGGCTCACACCTTCGCAAATTCTGTGGACAGTGCCTACATCATTCTGCAGATTGACAATGTCCATCTTGCTGCTGATGACTTCAGGTCAAGTATGGCTGTGTGCTAGTCTGTGGAGAGTGACATCAGTGAGCTCTGAAAGGTCACTGATGTCTCCAATATCATCGGGCTGCAGCTGGAGACAGAGATTGAGGCTCACAAGGAGGAGCTGCTCTTCACGAAGAAGAACCATGAAGAGGAAGTAAATGGTCCACAAAACCAGGCCTCCAACTCTGGGTTGACCATGGATTTGGATGCCCCGAATCTCAGGATCTTGGCAACAGCATGGCAGACATCTGAGCCCAGAGTGACAAGCTGGCTCGGAAGAACCAAGAGGAGCTAGACAAGTACTGGTCCCAGCAGACTGAAGAGAGCACCAGAGTGGGCACCTCGCAGACCGCTGAGATGACACTCACAGAGCTGAGACATATGGTCTTGTCCTTGGAGATCGACCTGGACCCATGAGAAACCTGAAGGCCAGCTTGGAGAACAGCCCGAGGGAGGTGGAGACACAGTGCCATGCAGACGGAACAGCTCAGCGGGATCTGGAGTCAGAGCTGGCCCAGACCCTGGCAGAGGGGCAGGGCCAGACCCAGGAGTACCAGGTCCTGCTGGACATCAAGGTCAAGCTGGAGGCTGAGATTACAGACTTCAATCTTGGTGTCACACTTGGCAACAGCCACCCCATACACTCCATCCAAAGACCTCCACCAAAGTTCTGGGGCTTTAAAGGCAGCAGAAGTGGGGCACCCCTTGGGGAGCAGGAGGCCAATAAAAAGTTCAGAGATTTTTGTAATGAAACCAGTAATATCTCAACTAAACAGAGCCCCTTCCATGGGTGCAGAATGTTGTGCTCCCTCCCCACCCCATCTGAGGAGAAAGCAAAACACAAGATTTTAGTGTCCACGGGCTCATTCCCATTTACATGGTGGTTATCAATGAGAACTTGGGGGCCAGAGAGGCTCGAGGTCTCTCTTTGTTGCTGGTAGATAAGAAACCTTGGGCAAATTATTTAATTTCAAAAGTCTCAGAGGCCCGGTCTGTAAATGAGAATAATCCTAATGCCTCCTTCAGAGGGTTTATTGGTGGTAGTAAAGACTGATGCATTTAAAATCCTTAGCAAAAATGCCCGGCATGTGAAAAACATCCATAAATTCTCCGCTATTATTTTTGTTCTTCGCCACCATTGTCTATGCCTCCATAATTCCACAGTGAGTCGACATGGACAAATGACCTGGAGGTCAAATAGACCTGGAAGTTTCTTACAAAATTAAACATAAATTTACCGTATGACCAGGCATTTCCACTCCTAGCTGTCTACCTCCCAAACAATGAAAGCATATGCCCACATAAATGCTTATATGCAAAGGTTCACGGCAATGTTATTTGGAACAGCCAAAAAACTGAAAACAACCCAAAGGTCCATCAACAGATCAATGGATATACAAACTGGTATATCACACAATAGAATGTTATTCCCCAGTAAAAAGCATGAACTATGAACACACAGCACAACTTGGATGAATCTCAAAATAAATACGCTGAGTGAAGGAAGCCATACAAAAACATGAACATGGACTGTATGATTATTTATATAAAATTCTAGGAAATTCAAACTATTCAGTGGTGCTACAGATCAGTTGCTGCTTGGATCAGACCTCAGGGAAAGGAGGGAGCACAGGAAAACTTTGGGGGCTGAGGAATATGCTCACAATACTGTGGTGATGAATTTCTGGGTGTACGCACACGCCAGACTTCTCAAATTGTGGGTTTTCAATATGTATGTGCAGCTTATTGCATGCCACATATCTGAATCAGGCTGTTCAAAGACTTTCCAGTGGCTTTCATGGCTTTCAGAATGGAAGCCACATTCTTTATGGTGTAGTATGTATTGCTTTTCCTTTTTTGTGAAATCTCCCTTCTTACTAAACGGTAAATTCCTTCGGAGAAAAGACCGTGTTTGTTTGGTTCACTATCGGATCCCCAGTACCCAACACGGTGCCTGGTGCAAAGGCAAATGTTAATGAATAAATAAGGAACATAAGATCTTAAGGCCAAGGAGCAGTGTGGAACATGCCTCCTCCGCGGGGGACCTCGGCAGGGAGGAGGCACAGCGCGATTTCACTGCCACAGAGCCTTCCTGGGGCGGTGCAGCGCAGGGCCTGGTGGGGAAAGGGAAGAGTATAGACGGTAAGAGAGACAGAAGGGGGCCTCCCTCCTCCTCATTTCCAGAGTACCACGTTACAGTATCCAGCAGTGGGATTGTCCAAGTGCTTTTGTGTGTACTTCTCCTGGGATTACCCGCCCCCCGCCTCCCCCCAGGGTAGAGGAAGGCACCTGCCTTGGGTGTACTTGGCCCTAGTTTGGGGCTTGAAAAAAACTCAATCCCTTAATTAAGAGCCAAATGTAACCACTTTTAGACACCCTAGTTCTGGTGCCTCACTTGTTCCCCTCCCTCCAAGGCCCTGTGGGAGAAGCGGGGCTGACCTGTAATCCAGCATCTCTTTCTGAACTCAGCAGGAAGCACTTCAAGGGCCGGGCTTTGTTTTCAAGGGAGAAGAGAGGAAGCAAAGCATCTGAAAGGGTCCTGTTTACTTTTCGTTCAATGCTGAAGTCAAATAGAATGTGTTTGCTCTCTGCTGAATACCCAGGAATGAAAGGTTTGTATTTGAACCTCATGAATGGGACAGAGCAAACGCGCTCTCTGCCTCACGTCCACAACAGTGCATTTAGATAGTGCTTGAAGTTTACCAAGTACTTTCCCAGACATTATCTCCCTCGACCCCCAGGGCAACCATAAGATGAAAGTGGGGATTATTATGATTTCCATATCACAGGTGACCCAGTGCCCTGGAGCTAGAGGCAGGGGCTCAATAGATGTTTCTTTAATAAGGTTACTAAGGTTAAGTGACTTGCCTAGTGTAGTCAGAGTTGGGTTAATCAGTGTTTTTTCCCTGCCCCCTACCAACGATCCTTAAACACAGAGCAAAGCTCTGCTACTCTGAACCTCTGCTCCATGGATTTGGGGAGCCCTGGGGTCACCGGCCCTGTTTTCGCGATGCTGTCCCTCCTCACCATTACACAGGAAGATAACAGTAAGAGCAGGAAGAGGCATTGATTATTGAGCCCTCACAATGTGCCAGGTGATTTCATTAGCATCTCATTTAATCTTCACAACAATCCCAAGGAGCAGGTTACAGCACCTCCCTGCAGATGATGAAAGGAAGGCTCAGCAAGATAAATTAACTTGCTCCAAGTCACAAGCTGTTCCAACAGCCAGCAAAAAAGATCTGAGATTCAAACCAGACCTTCTGGCTCCAAGGCCTGTTCTCTTTCCATTGTTCCACGATGGCTTTGAACCTGAGAATTACCTTGGGGTCTGTCCTACCACCCGCAACCCATTCCAGGCACCCACCCCCCCATACATATATATACACACAAGCCCTAAGGGAATTACACATTTTTTTAAACATAGACAGACATCTCCCGAAGCTTCATATTTGGTTGAGCCTTTCACTTTAGCAAAGCACTTCAGAGTCTCCTGTCTTCGGACAGACTGCCATTGTTAAACATTAGGGAAGGGCCAGTGTGGTATGAGATGAAATACCTAGTAATCCCCAAAGCAATGAACCCCAGCAGGCTCTCACATTGTAAAACAGGCCAAATAATGAGAAACACATTTATGTTGGCCAACCAGCACAGAGAGAAAGGGGAAAGAGAAAAGGAGATGTGGTCTTTTGTTCTGAGCAGCTGGGTTGCTGGAAATACCAGACAGAAAGGGTGAACAGAGGCGAGCTCTCCCCCACGGTCAGAGAACACAGGTAGGACGGATGGTTGGAGGGTTTGGCCTCATTAGAAAGATTTCACGAATTGAAAAAGTTGAGAGCTGGTCCTTACAGAGACTGCAGTGGGAGGGTTCTCTAGGCAAAAGATCCAGCCTTAACTCTCACAGAGTGGCCTCTGGGATGTTGCCCAAGTCAACAGTGGGTAGGGGGTGAGGTCCTCCACCCTCGGAGACTCTGCTAGCTGCCTGGACTCGTAGTGAGAGTCTGCAATAGTCCTCACTGTCCATGTACAATAGGCTATTATTTTAGGAATCGGAGCTTGTCAAGAAATACCCCAGCTAATTTTTCCATTCTCCTCAATGCTTTATCTGCTATTTGTAATATTTTCCAGCAAAGCTTCTAAATTGCTAATAATTGCTATTGTCATTATTAAACAATGCATTTATAACAATTATTAATTGTTGAAGCTAGCTGATGCATATCTGGGGTCTCATAATTTTTAGAAGCGTTTTTGTCTGCATTTCAATGCTAAATCACATTTAAAATGCATTAGCATTCTACCTGAAAACTCAGAACTATCTCTCTCTTTGAAAAAATAATTACTGTTAAAGTTTTAACTGTTTTACAAACAGTGTTTATTGGAGGCTGTACCTTTTCTTTTTTTCAATTATAATTTATTGTTTATGCTATTACAGTTGTCCTGAGTTTTCCTCCTTTGGCCCCTCTCCCCAGTCCCCCCCGCCCCCGCTCCCTCAGGCAACCCCACACCACTGTCCGTGTCCACGGGCCTTGCACATATGTTCTCTAGCTGCTCTATCCCCTGTGCTGTACTGTACATCCCCATGGCTATTCCGTTACTACCAACTTGTACTTCGTAACACTTCCACCTCTTCCACCCATCCTTCCAACCCCCCTTCCCATCTGGCAACCATCAAAACGGTCTTTGTGTCTGTGATTCCGTTTCTGTTCTGCTTGTCTGTTTATGTTGTTTTTTAGAATCTATTGTTGATAGATTTGTATTTAATTGCCATTTTATTGTTCATCTTTTCTTTTCTCCTTTTTAAAGAAGACCCTTTAACATTTCATATAATACCGGTTTGGTGATGATGAACTCTTTTAGCTTTTTCTTTTCTGGGAAGCTCGTTATCTGTCCTTTAATTCTAAATGATAACTTTTTTGGTTAGAGTAATCTTGGTTGTAGGTCCTTGATTTTCATCACGTTGAATTTTTTTTTTTTTTTTTTTTTTTTTTTTTGCCAATCTCTTCTATCCTGGAAAGTTTCTTCTGAGAAATCAGCTGATAGTTTTATGGGAGCACCCTTGTACTTAACTGCTTTTCTCTTGCTGCTTTTAAGATTCTCTC